>NW_027362877.1:2400000-3600000 GCF_046119375.1 Phyllobates terribilis
GGCCTCCACGTGCCTGTATGACCTCCCTACAACGCCTGGGCATGCTCCTGATGAGGCTGAGTATTGTGTGTGGCCTCCACGTGCCTGTATGACCTTCCTACAACGCCTGGGCATGCTCCTGATGAGGCTGAGTATTGTGTGTGGCCTCCACGTGCCTGTATGACCTCCCTACAATGCCTGGGCATGCTCCTGATGAGGCTCAGTATTGTGTGTGGCCTCCACGTGCCTGTATGACCTCCCTACAATGCCTGGGCATGCTCCTGATTCGGTTGCGGATGGTCTCCTGTGGGATCTCCTCCCAGACCTGGACTAAAGCATCCGCCAACTCCTGGACAGTCTGTGGTGCAACGTGACGTTGGTGGATGGAGCGAGACATGATGTCCCAGATGTGCTCAATCGGATTCAGGTCTGGGGAACGGGCGGGCCAGTCCATAGCTTCAATGCCTTCATCTTGCAGGAACTGCTGACACACTCCAGCCACATGAGGTCTGGCATTGTCCTGCATTAGGAGGAACCCAGGGCAAACCGCACCTGCATATGGTCTCACAAGGGGTCTGAGGATCTCATCTTGGTACCTAATGGCAGTCAGGATACCTCTGGCGAGCACATGGAGGGCTGTGCGGCCCTCCAAAGAAATGCCACCCCACACCATTACTGACCCACTGCCAAACCGGTCATGCTGAAGGATGTTGCAGGCAGCAGGTCGCTCTCCACGGCGTCTCCAGACTCTGTCACGTCTGTCACATGTGCTCAGTGTGAACCTGCTTTCATCTGTGAAGAGCACAGGGCGCCAGTGGCGACTTTGCCAATCCTGGTGTTCTGTGGCAAATGCCAAGCGCCCTGCACGGTGTTGGGCTGTGAGCACAACCCCCATCTGTGGACATTAGGCCCTCATATCACCCTCATGGAGTCGGTTTATAACCGTTTGTGCAGACACATGCATATTTGTGGCCTGCTGGAGGTCATTTTGCAGGGCTCTGGCAGTACTCCTACTGTTCCTCCTTGCACAAAGGCGGAGGTAGCGGTCCTGCTGCTGGGTTGTTGCCCTCCTATGGCCCCCCACATCTCCTGGTGTACTGACCTGTCTCCTGGTAGCGCCTCCAGCCTCTGGACACTACGCTGACAGACACAGCAAACCTTCTTGCCACAGCTCGCATTGATGTGCCATCCTGGATGAGCTGCACTACCTGAGCAACTTCTGTGGGTTGTAGAGTCAGTCTCATGCTACCACGAGTGTAAAAGCCCAACCAACATTCAAAAGTGACCAAAACATCAGCTAGAAAGCATTGGTACTGAGATGTGGTCTGTGGTCCCCACCTGCAGAACCACTCCTTTATTGAGTGTATCTTGATAATTGCCAATAATTTCCATCTATTGTCTATTTTATTTGCACAGCAGCATGTGAAATTGATTGTCAATCAGTGTTGCTTCCTAAGTGGACAGTTTGATTTCACAGAAGTTTGATTCACTTGGAGTTATATTCTGTTGTTTAAGTGTTCCCTTTATTTTTTTGAGCAGTGTAGATTTTATATAATGAGACTAATATGATTATATGAATGTTTGTGGTTTTCTTCATTTTTTATTTAATTGTGATGTCATTTCCTTGTTTTTTTTCTATATAAATGTTGTATTTCTATGTGATTGTGTTAGCAGAGGATTAATCCGCGTGACATCCAGAGTTTAGAACACAGAATGTAGGTTTGTTCATATCCAGCATAGGCACAGCATGGAGTCTGGTGTTACAGCAGCATGAGGAGATCAAAACATATAACAACAATACAGGAAGAGAAGGAGGGGGCATCCTGTCTGTGTGAGTTTTTTTTTTTTTTTTTTTTTTAAACACAACTTTGTTAACAACCTCACAATATGCACAACATATGAAACAGCACAGTAGTTGTTGCAATACACATACAGATTAATATGTATTATTCCAACACCCCCACTCAACAACTACTTATCCTCTTAGTCCCATTGTGGTTCTCAATTCTTGGAACCTAGCTCGTGGCAATGGCTTTATCATAATGTCAGCTACCATCTTATCAGTTTCACAATAGACAAACTGAATTATGCCACGATCTATCAAATCACGTAGATGATGATGTCTGACGTCAATGTGCTTGGTTCTAGCACTGATCTTTTCACTGCATGCAAGTTTAATGCATCCTTGGTTGTCCTCATAAATCACCGTCGGTTGAGTTGTCGGTTTGCCAAGATCGTCCATCAATTGTCTTAGCCAAACAACCTCCTGGCTTGCATAGGCTGCGGACACATACTCCGCTTCTGTAGATGATAAGGCAACAGACACTTGTTTCCTAGTAGACCAGGAGATTGAACTTTCTCCAACTTTAAACAAGTAAACACTTGTGGATTTACGATCACGCGAATCACCTGCCCAATCCGCATCTACATAGCCGGTAAGTTCTAGATCTCCTGCTGCAGATAGTTTTAAATTTACATCTTGCGTTTCTTTCAAATATCGGAGAAGTCTCTTAACAGCATTCCAGTCTCTTTGGCGCGGTTTTCCCACAAATCTGCAAAGGATTCCAACTGTTGTTGTGATATCCGGTCGAGTCATAGTTGATATGTATAGAAGTGCCCCCACTGCCTGACGATATTTCTCATTGTTAGGCAACAGGTCATCTTCTCCTTCCAGCTTCAGATAGGATGGTTCCATTGGGGTTGATATACCTTTGACCTCCGACATTTTAAACTGATTCAGAATCAAATTAATTTTTGCACTTTGGTTTAGAAGAAAACTTCCATCTTCCTCTCTCTGGATTTGGATTCCTAGATAATATGTGACACTTCCAAGGTCTTTTGTTTCAAAGTGCTGATTCAGAATTTCAGTCATTTTTCCAATTTCTGCGTCGTCTTGATGAACAACAATCACGTCGTCCACATATAAGAGAATATACATCCACTTTCCATCTGTATATTTTGTGTATAAGCATGGATCTGCTTGACCTCTTTTAAATCCTTCTTCCAACAAGACTTTATTCATCTTGGTGTTCCATGCTCTTGCTGATTGCTTAAGACCATAGAGAGATTTTTGTAGTTTGCAAACAAGATTCTCTTCACCTCCTTTTACATAACCTTCAGGTTGAGTCATGTATAAGTCCTCCTCAATGTCACCATTTAAAAAGGCAGTTTTTATATCCAAATGCCTGACATACATCTTTTGTACAGCAGCTACAGCTAACAAAGTGGTCTGTTTAGCGACTGGAGCAAATGTAGCATCGTAATCTTCGCCATACTTTTGAGAATATCCTTTTGCGACCAACCTTGCTTTGAATCTGTGGACTTTACCTTCAGAGTCATATTTGGTTTTGAAGACCCACTTGCACTTGATTGCCTTTTTGCCTTGTGGTAGCTTGGTGAGTTTCCAAGTTTGGAGTTGATGAAGCGATTTGATTTCCTCATTAGCGGCATCGATCCACTTTGTTCTTTCATGGACAGGTAGTGCTTGCATTTCATCCCATGACTGCGGCTCTGATTCAGGTAGTGTCTTGACAATGTAGGATAGACGTTTAGCTGGTATACCTTTGTTTGATCTTGACGATCTCCTGATTTCAGATTCACCTGATTGTTCTGTTGTTCCTTCATTAGTTGAAGAATCCAGCCAGACCTCTACATCCTCCTTGTTGCTGTCTTGTAATTGTGACTTCAGCTGGACTACTGGCGTGATGTCACAAAACTTGGGTGATACAAAGTTCTCATCAATCACTACATCTCTACTTATTGTGACCTTGTTTGTTTCTGGGTGTAGAATCCTATAACCTTTCTGGGTTTCGCTGTAGCCTACCAGGATACCTTCCTTAGCGTGAGATTCCCACTTAGTTCGCTTTTCTTTGGGAACATGTACAAATGCTTTACTTCCGAATATTCTTATGTGATGTAGTTTTGGCTTTCTGCTATTCCATTGCTCAAATGGAGTTTTCTCTGTAGCTTTACCTGGTAGTCTGTTCTGAAGATAGCAAGCTGTCATGATTGCTTCACCCCAATATGCTGTGGGCAGATTTGCATCAAATAACATGCTTCTTCCACTTTCACATAGTGTTCGGTTCCTTCTTTCCGCGACACCATTTTGCTCTGGGTTGTACGGTACAGTGGTCTGAAATAGGATTCCATTTTTCTTTAAAATGCTCTGTGTCTCATTACTTGTATATTCAGTCCCATTATCTGCACGTAGAATCTTTGGCATTGTTCCAAATTTATTATATACTTCAGCTAGGTATATTTCAAGTTTCTCTGGAACTTCCTTCTTGCTGTGAAGCAGGTGGACAACTGTATATCTTGAATGATCATCAATAAATGTGAGAAAATATCTCTTCTTCCCTGGGGTCAGAGTGCTCATTGGACCACAGACATCTGTGTGTATTAAATCTAGTGGTTGTGCTGTTGTTGTACTAATTCTCTTAGGAAAAGCTTTCCAAGACATTTTCCCTTTGATGCAGCTAGTACACTTCATTGTCTGGTTACATAGATCAATTGTAATATCCTCAGCTAGTTGCTTTTGGACTAACTTTCTTATTGCTTCTGGGTCTCTGTGTGCCAGACGCCTATGCCACACATGAATACAGTTTTTATGCTCTTCTTGTTGCGCTGTATACACACACTCTTTGCATTTCAGCTGATAAAGTTCATCTGTGATGTTTCCCTCTGCTAGTGTGTGACCTTCCTTTGAGATGATGCAGCTATCATGCTTAAATGTAACTTAATTTCCTTGTTTTGCGAGTTTCTTCACAGATAGTAGATTACTTTCAAGACTAGGCACATACAGCACATCCTTTACTGGGATCTTCCTGCTTTGTTTTGGTGAGATTTGTGAATCAATATAACCATCTCCTATGCCTTCTGAAGTCATGTACTGACCATTAGCCATAATCACTTTCTCTGATTTACTTTGGTCAAGCTTAGAAAAGAAGTCTCTGTTATCAGTCATGTGACTAGTTGCTCCAGAGTCTATACACCATGCATGCTTTGATGTATTTGCACTGACAGTAAATGCAGTTTCAGTATTCACAGAATCATTTTCTCCAGATACAGCACTTTTAACCCTTTGATGACTGCTTTGCTTTTTCAGCTGATTCATTCTAGCTTTCCAGACTCTGCAGTCAGCTTTCAAATGTCCTGATTTCTTGCAAACAAAACATTCACGTGTTTCTTTTATGTGCTTCCTGTTATCAGTTAGGTTTGGTGTCTGTAAAGCAGATTCTGTGTTGCATGTCCTACTGTCTACACCTTCTGCCTTTCGCTTATATTCATCTATGAGCTTCCCCCTGACATACTCCAGTGTAAGCTCATCATCTGGACGCGCATCTAGTGCGGTTACAAGCGTATCATAGCTCTCTGGAAGGCCACTAAGCAGTAATGAGGCCACATGAAAGTCCTTTAGATCTTCCCCAATGCCTCTCAGGCGTTCTACAACTTCCAGAACACTTTTTATGTAATCCTGCATATCCTGGCCTTTCTGTAGCTTAGACTGGTACAGCTTTCTCGTGAGATAGAGCTTATTGCTTAAATTTATCCTCTCATGTACCTTTTGCAACTGCTCCCACATTTCCTTTGCAGTATTACATTTACACACATGCACAATCTGGCCATCATCTATACTGAGTGATATGGTACTTTGTGCTTTCTGATCCATGTCTGTCCACTGCTGTGGCACTGGGTCAGGTTTAGGCTCCTGTGTGTATTTCCACGTACCTTCTCTTATCAGCAGCATTTTCACTTTGAATTTCCAGGATTGATAATTCTGGTTAGTGAGACGTGGCACTATAAATTTCATGGAGCTGCTGCTGCTGGTGGCCATCTTTGCTTCTTCTCAGTTTGCTGTCTTTCTTTCTTTTCTTTCCTCTGTGTTCTGGGGATCTGTGACTCTGGGACATCTGGGCCCATAACCTGTTAGCAGAGGATTAATCCGCGTGACATCCAGAGTTTAGAACACAGAATGTAGGTTTATTCATATCCAGCATAGGCACAGCATGGAGTCGGGTGTTACAGCAGCATGAGGAGATCAAAACATCAATACAGGAAGAGAAGGAGGGGGCATCCTGTCTGTGTGAGTTTTTTTTTTTTTTTTTTAAAACACAACTTTGCTAACAACCTCACAATATGCACAACATATGAAACAGCAAAGTAGTTGTTGCAATACACATACAGATTAATATGCATTATTCCAACAGATTGGCCACAATTGACAAAAGCTCTGGAGGAGCTGAAGCATTTTGCAGATTTGCTGATGTGAAATAAATGATTGATTGACTACAGGTGAGTGCCGGGATCTCTTTCCTTTCCCTCTCCATTACTAACCTGAGGCCTTGAAGACAGCTGGGTTTTTTGACAAATCACAGCGGTCATCAACCCTAACCACCATTAACCCGATTGCCACCGCACCAGGGCAATCGTGAAGAGCCGTGCAAAGTACCGGAATTGGTGCGACATTGCTGAGGCGGCTGCGGGCTGGTAGTTTTAGGCTGGGAAGGGCCCAATAACAGAGGACCTTCCCACCCTGATAATATCCGTTCACAGCTGTCTGCTTTACCTTTGCTGGTTATCAAAAATAGGGAGGACTCCACATCGCTTTTTAATTTATTAGCTAAACACAAGTACAGTAAACTCCACACACAGGGCACTAATTATATATCTCACGGATATCTATCATCTATCTCGATCTTTGCACATCTAACACCTAAATATCTGTCATTTCTATTCTGCACTCTCTTCCGGCACGTGTCACACAGACGTGTGTGCGGATGTCACACTTTATGTCATCTGTGTGCAGGACGTACTGACGTCTGAGCTGCCGGCAAAAAACGGACATGTCCGGTCCGTGTGACCATGTGCGCAGCCTATAGATTATAATGGGTGTACGTGTGTGTCTCCGGTACGTGTGAAGGGGGCCTAAAGGGTATGAGCACTTTTAGTATGAGTTACCAGTAGGGGGCGTGACCACTTAAAGTGCCTAGGGCAGC
Organism: Phyllobates terribilis; assembly: GCF_046119375.1. NCBI lineage: Eukaryota > Metazoa > Chordata > Amphibia > Anura > Dendrobatidae > Phyllobates > Phyllobates terribilis. The sequence goes on from NW_027362877.1 coordinate 2,406,975, forward strand.
ATGAATGCCAGATACGGCCCTGAGCACAGCCCTAATAAAGTCATTAGAGCTGCAGATAAAGGGGGCTCGATTACAGCTCTGGATAGTGGCTTGCATGAGCCGGAGGTTATGAACATGGGTGACAATACTAATATATGCCGCACTCTAGATGGAGATCCTACTAATTCATACAATACCCCCTTACATTGTCTTTTGGAGGAGGGTTTGGTATCGGCTGTACTTAATGCCAAACAAATAGAACGATTAAAGGAAAATCACCCACAATGTCCAATATTTCATACATTACCGAAAACTCACAAAGAAGGAAACATCCATCAGTCTAGAGTTACATTCAATACTGGCTGCAGAGAAGATTCCTATAATATAGTGAATATTACCAGAAAACATTTACCTATGTTATACACTGACAAGGATCCAGCAACAAGAAAGACAACTGACACGTGGAGGACAAACACCAAAGGTTTCATTGAATGTGGGAGAAATAAATGTGGTTTGTGCAAGTCTGTGCACAAAGCAAAAATGTCTGCATCTACTAACCATAATAAACCCTATAATATCCGACATCTCATTAGTTGTAGCTCCACACGTCATTGACACCATACACTGTGAAGCTTGTCTGCTGCAATATGTGGGGGGCACGGTCAGACCCTTACGTCACCGCATTGGGGGACACGTTAGGGACGTTCTTGGCCCCACAACACGTAATACATCTGCAGCATCACAACATCTCATACAACACAATAGGGATTAATCACTTTACAGTTGTGGGTATTGAATATGTCACCAGACCAGCTAAGGGGGAGATTGGTATAAAAAGTACACCCCAGAGAAGCCTTGTGGATTCTGGAATTGGACTCCAGATTCCCCAGTGATATGAAGCTTCGTTCAGACCTTGTATCCATTTACTGAATTGTGTTTTTCCCTCTTTTATAGTAATTATACATAACATACACATTATAGATGCAGACACTTCATTCTTCTATTGCACGGATGCTTTTTGTTGTGGACATATGATCATCCATAGGGGTAATGTAGACATACTTGCACACGTCCATTTGGGGCTGGGGGTCTCCGCTGTGCATTAGACCCTATGATGTGTATAAGAAGCCGGTTACTGGTTATTAATTATGTCATGAAGAAGAACTGAACACAAATACCAGGTAGAAACGCAGAGATGTTTTGCTCCTATCTGTTTTTTAATGTTTCTATGATTTTAATTTGATTTGTTCAATAAGTATTTGGTTTTATTCACACTGGAAAACAAGTGCTGGATTATCAGTAACTTTCTTTGCCCCGTCCATTCCTTCCCAACTGTGATTTTTCATCCAAGCATTGAGAGATGAGCTGAAAGCAGACATATTTTTCTATAGAGGAATGGCAGACATGGGTGTTGTCCACATAGAAAGCCTCTCCTAAATCCCATACACAAAAAAGCCGCCCTACAATCTGCCAGGACACATGCGGAAACGCATGAAGATTCCTGGGACTTTATACTCTGGAGTGATGAGACCAAGATAAAGGTTTTTTTTGGAACTGATGGCTTCAAAACTGTATGACATTGAAGAGGTGAGGAATACAAGGAGAACGCATGGTGTCTACAGTGAGACCTGGTGGTGGCCGTGTCCTTATGTGCGGCTGCATGAGGAGCTACATTTCATTGATGGTATCTTGAATTCACAGATGTTCTGCTCTATAGTGACAGAAAAGATGCTGCCATCACTCTGTTCCCTTGGTAGGCCACTGTTACATTTCTGAAGAACAGGGTGACAGTGATTCAGTGGCCAAGTGTCTCCTGATCTGAACCCAACCAAACACCTATGGGGAATTCTGTAGAGACAAGTTGTCATCGCTCCATCCAGCCTCTAAGAGCTCGTTATCGAAAAAGAGAATAAAGATAGATGTAGTATTGTCACTAACTTGTTCATTCCAGGCCTAGAAAACTTGGTGCCGTCCTTTAAAATTATGGAGGCCATACAAAATAATAGATGTAGTAGCTTTTGATGTGGGGTTTACTCATTTTTGCATCAACTAATTTGAGTAAAACTGAAGGTTTTGTAATGAGAGTTATATTAATAACCTTACTTTCATGTTTTGATTACAAAAAAATGTTCTATGAAACTTAGTGTTGGCAAAATTGTAGAAATAAATCTTGTGTTCAGTGAGCTATTAAATAAAATCTTACTCATCAAAGGGGGTGTACTCATTTATGCTGAACAATGTTTATTAAACTTTATAAAACACAGTGAACATAATTACACTTTCTTTCCCATTTGACTTCTCTCATGTTTTACAAGGTGTGATTTATGTATAAAAGATTTCCCACATTCTGAACATGAATACGGCTTCTCTCCTGTGTGACTTCTCTCATGCTGCACAAGATAAGTTTTTTTTGTAAAGCATTTCTCACAGAATGAGCATGAATACGGCTTCTCTCCTGTGTGAATTTTCCGATGTGTAATAAGATTCCCTTTACCTGTAAAGCATTTCCCACATTCTGAACAAGAAAATGGCTTTTCTCCTGTGTGAATTCTTTGATGTATAACAAGTTCTGATTTACTTTTAAAACATTTCCCACATTCTGAACAAGAAAATGGCTTTTCTCCTGTGTGAATTCTGTTATGTGCAGCAAGAATTGATTTACGCATAAAAGATTTCCCACATTCTGAACATGAATACGGCTTCTCTCCTGTGTGAATTCTGTGATGTTTAACAAGATGTGATTTATAACTAAAACACTTCCCACATTCTGAGCATGAATATGGCGACTTTCCAGTATGAATGCTCTGATGTCTACTAAGATTCCCTTTATTTGTGAAGGACTTCTCACATAGTGAACATGAAAATGTTTTTTCTCCTGTGTGATTTCTCTGATGTCTAATAAGATTCCCTTTATTTGTAAAGCATTTCCCACATTCTGAACACGAATATGGCTTCTCCCCTGTGTGAATTCTCTGATGTGTAATAAGATTGCCTTTATCTGTAAAGGACTTCCCACATTCTGTACATGAATATGGCTTCTCTCCTGTGTGAATTCTCTGATGTGTAATAAGACTCCAGTTATTCGTGAACGACTTTACACATTCTGAACATGAATACGGCTTCTCTCCTGTGTGACTTCTCTGATGTTTAACAAGATCTGATTTACCTGTAAAGCATTTTTCACATTGTAAACATGAAAACGGTTTCTCCCCGGTGTGATTTCTTTGATGTAAAACCAGCTCTGATTTACTTTTAAAACATTTCGCACATTCTGAACAAGAAAATGGCTTCTCTCCTGTGTGAATTCTCTGATGTATAATAAGACTTCCTTTACCTGTGAAGGACTTTCCACATTTTGAACATGAATACGGCTTTTCTCCTGTGTGATTTCTCTCATGTCTAACAAATTGTGATTTATATGTAAAGCATTTCCCACATTCTGAACAGGAGTATGGCTTTTTACCTTTGTGTTTTCTGTGTGTTAAAAAATCTGAGCTTTTTGTAAATTGCTTGTCACACTGAAATCTTGAATCCACTTTGCCCCCTGGACTTTTGGTAACAATGTGAGATTGCTCAGGAGATGATTCCTCATGATTAGGAGGATTATAAGAAAGTGAAGTGCTGTGAAGTCCAGGAGGTGCAGGAAGGGTGATGAGGTTTTCTCTATTAGAGTGCTTCATGATATCTTCTTTTTTACAATTTAGTGATAACCCGTTATTCTCACAAGGATTTCCTGTAAGGAGGAAAGATAGATTACATGTGATTTTTTCAACAACACAAAAAGGATTTTTAAATGTTTTTTATGGCGCTCACAATGAAGACCCTCGTCAGTGAAAGTACCGGTAATAAGGAGGACAACTACATGCCATAACATTAACACAATGACAGGTAAAGTGAATGACACTTATAAACTGGTGACATTGGCACAAGTCAAGGGTGGCAGAGATTAGATGGCAAATAGTTCTTTAAGTGGTAATTACTGATGACCGGTTCCCTTAATGTACCTCCAGTGCCATTTCACTCTCTCAAGCTTCATATCGTGGCCTTAATATAGAAAAGTGTCCACGTAATTAAAGAAGATGTCCACTACTATTAAAAATGCCCCCAATGTAATTAACCCATTGAGAGAAGATTTTTTTTAATTACCTAGCTTTGTCTTTATTGGCTGTGAGCGGCGCTATCGCTGGCCACTCACCGGCATCACGCGACCCCCGGCCTCAGCCGGCTCTTGCTTCCCCTGATGTCATGTCAAATGAGGCGTGACTTGGTGATGCGATCCCCGCGGTGGACGCCGGGCTGTGGGTGGGGTTTCCCCGCGCTTCACACCCAGCATCCACCGCGCACTTTCCCAATGAATGCAAGGTAATTGTGATTCACAAAATGTTATACAATTGAACGGTGAAGAAAAAAAAAATTACATTTTTACCACTATAATATTATTTTAGCCCCAGATTTTACATTTTCACAAGGGAAAATGGGTAAAAATGACCATATAATTTTATACAATTTCAGCTGAACGGGGCAATACCCCATATGTGGCTGTACTGTACTGCTTAGCCACATGGCGAGACTCGGGAGGGACGGAGCACTATTTGACTCTTGGAGAACAAACTTTAGTAGAACAGTTTGCAGACTCCATATACAGAGACCCTAAGTGGCAGAAGAGCAGAATCCCCCCTCAAGTGACACCAGTTTGGAAATTACACCCCTATGGAAATGTATCTACAGGTGTAGTGATGAATTTGACTCCATGGGTGCTTTCCAGAAACGAGCAGTAATGGATGTTGTGAAGTGAAAATGCAAATATTTCATTATAGTGGCCAGTACATTGTAGTGTCCGGTACATTGCAGTGCCCTTACGTTGTAGCGCCCAGTACATGATTCCCAGCTAGTGCTTTCTGGAGAAATAAATTGGCTCTCCCCGCTACAGTAATGCCAAACATGTGGATGGTAACTGCACACGGTGGGGCTCAGGAGGAGGGGGCATTTGGATTTGGGAGCGCAGATGTCACTGGATTTCTTTAAGTGGGAGCCAAGTCACTTTTCCAGAGCCTTTGTGCTACCAGTAATATGGACACCCCCTATATTACTGTTTACAGATGATGAACCCGAGTGGGGACTTGTTTTTTGTGGGTTGAGTAGAAGCTCTTAATGGTGGCATTTTGGGGTACAGAACATTTTGGATCATATTTATCCTGTGCTGTACGCTGAACACTTACAGTGGGTACGGGAAGTATTCAGACCCCTTTAAATTTTTCACTCTTTGTTTCATTGCAGCCATTTGGTAAATTCTAAAAAGTTCATTTATTTTTCTCATTAAAGTACACTCTGCACCCCATCTTGACTGAAAAAAAACAGAAATGCAGACAATTTTGCAGATTTATTAAAAAAGAAAAACTGAAATATCACATGGGCATAAGTATTCAAATCCTTCGCTCAGACACTCATATTTAATTCACATGCTGTCCATTTCCTTGTGATCCTCCTTGAGATGGTTCTACTCCTTCATTGGAGTCCAGCTGTGTTTAATTAAACTGATAGGACTTGATTTGGAAAGGCACACACCTGTCTATATAAGACCTCATGGCTCACAGTGCATGTCAGACCAAATGAGAATCATGAGCTCAAAGGAACTGCCCAAGGAGCTCAGAGACAGAATTGTGGAAAGGCACAGATCTAGCCAAGGTTACAAAAGAATTTCTGCATTACTCAAGGTTCCTAAGAGCACAGTGGCATTCATAATCCTTAAATGGAAGAAGTTTGGGACCACCAGAAGTCTTTCTAGACCTGGCTGTCCAGCCAAACTGAGCAATCGTGGGAGAAGAGCCTTGGTAGGAGAGGTAAAGAAAAACCCCAAGATCACTGTGGCTGAGCTCCAGTGATGCAGTAGGGAGATGGGAGAAAGCTCACAAAAGTCAACGATCACTGCAGCCCTCCACCAGTCGGGCCTTTATGGCAGAGTGGCCAGATGGAAGGATCTACTCAGTGCAAGACATATGAAAGCCCGCATAGAGTTTGCTCAAAAACACATGAAGGACTCACAGATTATGAGAAGTAAGATTCTCTGGTCTGATGAGACGAAGATAGAACTTTTTGGTGATAATTCTAACCGGTATGTGTGGAGAAAACCAGGCACTGCTCATGACCTGCCCAATACAATCCCTACAGTGAAACATGGTGGTGGCAGCATCATGCTATGGGGGTATTTTTCAGCTGCACGGACAGGATGACTGGTTGCAAATGAAGGAAACATGAATGCAGCCAAGTACAGAGATATCCTGGATGAAAACCTCTTCCAGAGTGCTCTGGACCTCGGACTTGGCCGAAGGTTCACCTTCCAACAAGATAGTGACCCTAAGCACACAGCTAAAATGACAAAAGGAGTGGCTTCAGAACAACTCTGTGACCATTCTTGACTGGCCCAGCCAGAGCCCTGACCTAAACCCAATTGAGCATCTCTGGAGAGACCTGAAAATGGCTGTCCACCAACGTTCACCATCCAACCTGATGGAACTGGAGAGGATCTGCAAGGAAGAATGGCAGAGGATCCCCAAATCCAGGTGTGAAAAACTTGTTGCATCATTCCAAGAAGACTCATGGCTGTACTAGCTCAAAAAGGTGCTTCTACTCAATACTGAGCAAGGGGTCTGAATACTTATGACCATGTGATATTTCAGTTTTTCTTTTTTAATAAATTTGCAAAAATTTCTACATTTCTTGTTTTTTTTCAGTCAAGATGGGGTGCAGAGTGTACTATAATGAGAAAAATAAATGAACTTTTTAGAACTTACTGAATAGCTGCAATAAAACAGAGAGTGAAAAATTTAAAGGGGTCTGAATACTTTCCGCACCCACTGTACATCGGGGTTTCCATCTAAATCTACAAAATATATGATTCAGATGACACCCCCGAGGGATCCATTCAGAATAATGAGGCAGCAGAGTTACACTGGACTCCGTCTAGCCTCTGGTCGACTGCGCTTTTATGCACGCTGAAAAAGATGGACATCACTGGATCATAGGCCAGACGGCGTCCACAGCGCCTCATTATACGGAATCTTCCCCCGGGGTTCTGTCCGAATCGCAAGCTCAGTCATTTATATGGCAGCATGAGACTTGTGCAAGAATAATATGAAAATAAAAGATGGAAGTAATATTAAAAAACACAATTAGGAAAAATAAAAATGTGCTTATTAAATCATTAAGAAGAGGTGTGAATGCGGCCCAGTTATTCATCGGTGCGCAACCGGACTCTGTACAGGAGCAGCCGCGCCATCACCGGACGCTTCTGCTGTGATGTGGACGGCGGATAAAGCTTCACTGCACCGGAGACTTCATACAATATCACACACCGGTCATCATCACACGCCGCTAATCATAGTCACATGCCAATCATCATCATCATACGCCAGTCATCATCATCACACGCCGGTCATCATCATCACACGCCGCTAATCATAGTCACATGCCAATCGTCATCGTCATACGCCGGTCATCATCGTCATCATCACACGACGGTCATTATTACACACCTGTGGAAACATCTACAGGAATCTCCTCCTTCCCGTCGCTCACACACGGCTGATCCCCCCTCGTCATCGCTTCTTCTTCTGTCTCGTCCTCCTCTTTATTCTTAGTCGGATCTTCCTCCTGATATATCAGATGTAACAATCAGCACAATACAAGAAACAACCAAAATCTGTGACATCTATGACCTCGATCAGAAATGTCCCCCCATATACAGATCCGGTACAGGGCTCAGCACCGTCTACCTGATGATCCTCCGGGATGTTGGGATTCTTCTCTGGACAGTCCTGGGGATACAGAGGACGGGGACATCTCTCTGGTGGATTTCTTTCCATGAGTCCATCTGTAGGAGACACATAGTGACAGAATACAGTGACATGTAAAAGTTTGGGCACCAATGGTCAAAATTACTGTTATTGTGAACAGTTAAGTTGAAGATGAAATAATCTCTAAACGGCCTAAAGTTAAAGATGACATTTCCTTTGTATTTTAGGCAAAACAATAAATAATAAATTATATATATTTTCATCTTCTACATTTAAAAAAAAATCAATAAGGGAAAATGGGCAAATGCAAAAGTGTTGGCACCCGGCAAGGTTAGTAGCTAGTAGCGCCCCCTTTTGAAAGTATCACAGCTTGTAAATGCTTTTTGTAGCCAGACAATAGTCTTTCAATTCTTGTTTGAGGGATTTTCATGCATTCATTCTTCTTTGGAGAATTCTTCCAGTTCTGTGAGATTCTTGGGTCATCTTGCATCGTCTGTTATTTTGAGGTCTAGCCACAGATTTTCAATGATGTTCAAATCAGGGGACTATGAGGGCCATTGTAAAACCTTCAGCTTGCACCTTTTGACGTGTGTTTAGTAGTATCATTATCATTTGCCATCCTCTTTTCACCTCCAGCTTTTTTGCAGATGCTGTTATGCTTGCATCAAGAATTTGCTGAAATTTCATGGAATCCATTCTTCCCCCTACCCGTTCCCTGTGCCATTGGCTGCAACACAACCCCAAAGCAGGATTTATCCACCACCATGCTTAATGGTTGGCGAGATGTTCTTTTCCTAAAATTCTGTGCCCTTTTTTCTCCACACAACTTTGATCATTGCTCTATTTTAACCTCATCGGTCCACAAGACTTGTTTCCACAATGCATCAGACCTTCTTAGATGTACTTTTGCATACTTCTGACGCTGAATTTCATGGTGAGGTCGCAGGAGAGGTTTTCTTCTGATGACTCTTCCATGAAGGCCATATTTGTGCAGGTGTCTCTGAACAGTACAACAATGTACCACAACTCCAGAGTCTGCTAAATCTTTCTGAAGGTCTTTTGCAGTCAGGCGGGGGTTCTGATTTGCCTCTCTAGCAATCCTACTAAAAATTTGCTTGGTCTTCCAGACCTTATCTTGCCCTCCACTGTTTCTGTTAACTGCCATTTCTTTATTACATTTTGAACCGAGGAAAGGGCAACTTGAAAACGCTTTGCTCATAGCCTCCTCCTGCTTTGTGGGCCTCCACCATTTTCAGAGTGCTAGACAGCGGATACCTTGGTTGATGAAATCCGTCTTGTGGTTCTTGTGTAATCTTTACTTTCAGTTTGGAAATAATGATATGCTCGTTTTCCGGGGCAGCCTATGGGGGGCGCTCTATCTGGGTTTCTGCTTACATATTCATCTGTATGCTCTTATGACAGCTCACTTATCGTTCACTGACCTGCCTCCTATTTTACATAATGCATCTAGTAGTGTGTGGCTAGGTAAAATAGGAGGCAGGTCAGTGAAGGCACAGTGAGCTGCCATAAGAGCATACAGGTGAATATGCAATCAGAGCACCAGATAGAGCGCCCCCCACAGGTCGCCCTGGAGCACGAGCATATCATTATCTCCAAACTGAAAGTAAAGATTACACAAGAACCACAGGACGGATTTCATCAAAAAAGGTATCATTTTAATCAGTGTAATGTCGCCTACCTGACAGTCTATGAAGTTTACTAAGCACAATCCTGCTGACAGGTGCGCTTTAAGTACATAATGTGGAATATCTCCTGAAAAAAATTAATAAAGTGAAACAGGTTTTTTTGTATAGAGACTCATGTTAAATACAAAAGAGCAAATGATAATTTAAAACAAAAACCAATGGGAGGGAAAAATAGAAAAATCTAAAGCTTTCTGTGTCACTGGTATTTCCACCTTTACCTTAATTTAGTATGGAAACACATTTTGACTCGCCTGTGGTAAATCACAAAAGAGATTCTCCTGTGGATGTCAGTGCCCATGTGACAAGAATTAGCCAATGAATGATGACTTCAGAGTTTTAAAAAGCCACATGGTAGGCCCCGTTCCTTTGTCACAATGGATTAGACAAAGGAGCTGCTTGAGGACATCAGAACTGCTATTAGCAAACACAAGACTTCCAAAGGGTAGAAGGCCATCTCCAAAAACCTTGGTATCCCAGTTTCAACAGGGCGCAATGTCATTAATAAGTTTGCCAAGCATGGAACAGTCAAGAACCTCCCTGGAAAGAGGAAAATTGGCAAAAGAGGTCTTCGAAGATTGGTGGAAATAGTGGAAAAAAAACATCATGTCAAACATCCAAAGACCTGAAGGCCAACCTGGAATAGTCTCGGGTCATGGTTTCAACAAGTACCATTCGCCGCACACTAAACCAAGGAGAACTTTATGTCCGAAGGCCAAGGAAGAAACCATTGCTGAATAAAAGACATAAAAAGGAATGACTGATCTTTGCCAAAGAGTACCTTGACAAGCCTCAATCCTTCTGGGAAAATGTTCTGTGGACAAATGAAACAAAAATAGAGCTTTTTGGCAATGCAAAGCAACAGTTTGTTTACAGACGGCGCAATGAAGGTTATATAAGGAAAGAAAACCTTACCAACACTTAAGCATGGTGGAGGATCCACAATGCTGTGGGGTTGCATTGCAGCATCTGGTACTGGAGGCCTTGACCATATCACAGGAATCATGAAATCAGAGCATTATCAAGAGGTTTTAGAGCGAAATGTCCTACCCAGTGAAAGAAAATGTAGTTTGAGTCAAAGATCATGGGTCCTCCAGCAAGACAATGACCCAAAGCACACATCCGAAAGTACACAGGAAAGGATTGAAAAAGAAAAAACATGGACTGTTTTATAATGGCCAGCAATGAGTCCAGACCTCAATCCCACTGAAAATCTTTGGGGTGAGCTGAAATCTGCCGTTGGGAAAAAGAACCCTGGAAACATTCAAAAGCTCGAACAAACTGCAAAGGAAGAGTGGGAGAAAATCCCTGCTGAGAAGTGCAAGAAGCTTATAGATGGCTACAAGAAACGTGTGGAGGCTGTCAGCAATGCCAAAGGGTGGGCAACCAAGTATTAAATTACTTGAAGAACAGAGTGGAATGGGGTAAAGGAATAGTCAGCTCACCCAACGTTGATTAGCAGTCTTCATCTGTAAGGCAGCGCGCGGAGCCGTCCCAGTCTCGGACGTGGAGACAAACAGCAGAAAATACAATAGAATATCTATGGATCTCTTTTGGTGACTTGCTACTACAGTTTCTAATGTGATCAATAAACTTCTCTTTTTATATTTTTGGCTACCGCTGGAGGAGGTTCTTGTTTTTCTGCCAAGTATTAATTAGGGGTTTAGGGGGGCCTTTATTGCTGCACATGCTGCTTATTTGGTTTCTTCTTTGAAATTGCCACAAGGAGGTTAAACAATGTTCTATTGTTGTATTACTTTGGACCACCAATTAAAAAAATCCTAAGGATATACTGTAACTTTCATTATTTCTGAAGATATTGTACAGGCCATGAAAAAAATGAAGGGATGCCAATAATGGTGATCAGCAGTGCACAGAAGCCCAGTCACTGAGCAGCGGGAGAAGCAGGTCCTCCGAGCCGTCACCACATGGATTATAGGAGGATTCCCAACACAGATTTATGTCATAGTCACAGGATAATGAATAAGGGACACATGCCGATTCACCATGGGGGGGGTCGACTGAGGAGATTTTTTCCTTCTGAGAACTAGAAATAAGTAAACCTCCGGCTATTTAACCTCTTTATTGTTGAAAATAATAGCACCCGAGGAGTCTATGTGAGGGGGTCCCAGTATGAGCCCATCGGGGTCTTCACTTTATAGTTATTTTCAGATGGGATGACCGAAAAACATCTGTTCTAATAAAATATACATTTTCCTATAAAATGAAAGCAAAAAATAGTATTCCAGCACACGATGTAGAAAAATTAAAAAAAGCCTTTATTTAATCCATCGTTAAAAAATACAATTCCAACAGAAATAAAAGCGTGTGTAGGCTTACGCGTTTCGGATCATATTTGACCCTTAGTCATAGCATAAAGTACTGAATAAATGTTGCACTTTTCAAGGAAAAACAGTCAAGGGAAGCTGCCAAGGGTAAGACCCCCCAAAATCAGCTGTGATATCAGCATCACTAATTCAAGGCTAGCAGTGATCTAAACACTAGTTTAACCCTATAGTACATTCATCCTCTACAAGCATATAACAATGTGAACTGTCACTTAGTAATGCACTAATTATTTGATCACTTATTACCCAAGTTTTTTATATATGTGAATTCATTGAATAAACAATTGATGCACTATTTAAATATATATGTAACAATAAGAGCTTCTAAAGATATCTAACATTTGATTTCAAGGGCATACTTTTCCCAAAAGAAAAACAAAAACAAAAAAAAAACTTCTCCACTTTAAAACCATATGAAAATGGCTGGAAATTATTACAAAACGTAATTAGCATGTTTTATTTTGTATACTATTAGTTATAGAGTCCCCTAGATTAATCACAAAAATAAAAAATACAATTTTTTCTCCTATGTTTTTTTAATTTATTTATTTTTTGTTTGTTTTTTTGTCCCTTTTTTTTCTCGGTCTTGAAAAAAAAAAAAGAAAAAAATGTATTTCCATTTGTTAAATGCCTCAATTTGTCCCAAAATTTTTAATATAGATACATCAATTCATGTTTTAGATTTAGTCCTGCTGGGTATCTGGTATTTAGTTTTAGAATCCATCGAGCTTCAGTCATCTGGAGTAATTTAACCCTATCTCCACCTCGCCGGGGAGCAGAAACAAATTCCAAAGCACTTACTCGCAGGCTACTTAAATCCCCCTTGTGTTCATACAAAAAATGTTTGGAAGCCCCCGAGAGACTGCGGGTAGTGACATTATTAATGTCATAAATGTGCTCCGACAGTCTTTTTCTTACACTACGGCTTGTAGATCCCACATATTGTTTTCTGCATATTGTGCAAAAAATGATATAGACACAGTGGTCAGTGGCACAATTCATGAAAGTCTTAAGATTAAATACTTGACCCTCATTACTTATGACAGACTTGTTATTATTTATCATGAATTTGCATAAACCGCATGACTTCTGCCCGCATCTGAATGAGCCCTTAGTGGACAACCATGTGCGACCTACGTTACCTGTGTTTTCTCGGAGGTCACTCGGGGAGATTACATTTCCTATTGTCAGGGATTTTTTTGGAACAAATTTACAACCATTTTTTAGAATTTCTCTAAGGGTACTGTCAGTAGTTAATAATGGTAGATGTTTTCTTAAAACATTAATTACTTTATAATAATTGCTATGATATGTGGTGGAGAAGATCATTTCTTTAGAGAAATCTTTCCGGTCTGATTTTTTTGTCTGGAGTAGATAGTGATCTCTGCTTTTTTCATTAGCTTTTATTTCAGCTTTTTCAATGGTTTTATGATTATAGCCCCTGTGCTGGAGTCTCTTTTTAATGTTGTCACATTCTTCCTTATATATACTATGGCCAGTACAACACCTCCGAGCTCTGATAAACTCCCCGGTGGGGATATTCCTGATTACATGTTGTGGGTGTTGACTGGAAACAAAATAGAATTTCCTGAGATTTTTTTGCGGAAGAGCTGACAGTCTACTTTCCTATTCAACCTATCTCCACTCAGCTTTATATCCAGAAAGGAAATGGTATCTCTATTGGTATCTACTGTAAAAGACAGATTTAAATCATTATCATTAATGTAATCATTAAAACCAGGGACTAAATCATCTGATCCTTTCCACACTACCAAAATGTCATCTATAAAACGCAGGTATTGTTCTGTGCAGTCTGAATAAGGGTTAGATTCAGAGTAGATAAATTTGGACTCCCACCAGTTCATGTACAGATTTGCCAGGGACGGGGAGAATTTGGCTCCCATGGAACATCCCTGACACTGTACATAGAACTGGTGGGAGAATTTAAAGTAATTATTCTGAAGCAAAAATAGAGTGACATCCAGAATAAATTCTTTCATTACATCAGAATAATTGGAATACGTGTTTAGTTGATCTGTCAATGCTTGCATAGCTAAACCATGTGGAATGCAAGAATATAATGTTTTTACATCACAGGTAATCCACATGAGATTTTCATCCCAGTTCTGATGTAGCATTACTGATAGTACATGTTTGCTGTCTTTCAAATAGCTGGGTGACATAACTACCAATGGTTGCAGTCTCCCATCTAGCCAGGAACCTAGTCTTTCCAATAGTGAATCCACACCCGACACTATAGGCCTAAATGGAGGAGGAAAAAGCCCTTTATGAGTTTTTGGTAGGGCATGAAAAATAGGAATTTTGGGATTTTCTGGTAATAGGAATTCTTTTTGTTTTAAATTAAGAATACCTAAATCTACCCCCTCTTGTAGGATTTTCCCCAATTTTTCCTCTATAGTCCGGGTTGGATCCCCATCAATTTTTCTGTATGAGTGGCTGTCATTTAAAATATTATTAACCTCTCTTACATATAGGGTCTTATCCAATATTACCACTGATCCCCCCTTATCAGCATTCTTCACTACAATGTTTGGGTTGTTTTGTATACTTTTTAGTGCTTGTCTTTCTCCCTTAGATAGATTATCCCCCTTATTACAATTAGAAAATATAGATTTTAATTCCCGTTCCACAGAAAGCTGAAACTCATCCATAATGGGGGCTCTTGATTGTAAGGGATAAAAATCTATGTTTGGCACTTTAGAAACAACACTTATCACCAACAAGATTGTCCCTTTGTGAAAAATCAGATAAGGAATTAAGTTCTGTCAGGGTAACTTGTTCTTTAAACGAAAGTCCTGCATACTCATTAACTGGCAAAAAAGAAGGATTAGTTTCAGCAGCTGATTGATCCTGGTCAAAAAAATGTTTCCTGATAGTCAGTCTTCTCACAAATTTGTTGACATCCAAGATTGTAGAAAAAAAGTCACCATTGTCCTTTGGCACAAAGTTAAGCCCTTTGCGCAATATTTTCAATTCATTGTTCGTAAGGATACATGCAGATTGATTTAGGTCCGTAAACTGATTTATTTGCGGTATCTCGTCCTGTAGTTGTGTTTCTTGTGTTTTAGATCTGTGCTTACGCCCCGCTCTCCTGCAGGATTTTGATTTGGATCTGGGTTTGGAGCTACACCGTTTTTTGCCCCACTAGATCCTTCTCCTAAACCATAACAATCATTTTCATCTTCTTCCGTTTCCCCATCTGTCGTTTCTGGTTCAGAGGAGCTAAAAGTGACTCGTGGTGTCCCTCCACTGCCTGGGATCTTATTGCCACTTTGACCTTTTAAAATTGATTTTGGTTTCTTTGGAGATCTAGGATTTCTATAGGGTCTTTGCGGGGGTCACCAGTCATACACATGTCCGGTCTCATAATCTTTAACATCTCTTTCATATTTTTTTTTGTTTATTCTCAACAATAGTATCCTCTAATTTTTCCAATCTGTCCATAATGTCAGACCTCAGCTTCATATATGTGGCATTGTCTAAAAATTCTGTCAAAGAATTTTCTATTTCTTTGATTTTTAGATCCAGCTCTTTCACTTTTTTTTGTTCATAATCTATAAGAAGCTCCATAAGATTAAGGGAACATCCCGTCAAAATGTCATTCCATTCTTTTTGGAAAACTTCATCAAATTGAACAGTAGACTGTTTTTGTATTCTTAGTCCTCTGGGAATCATCAAATTTTCTACATATTTTTCAAACATGGTATGATCCCACCAGGTTCTCAGGTGTGTAGACAGGAGTTTCTCCAATTGTTGCATGTTGTGTCTTAAATCTGCCTGACCTTTCTTTTGGGAAAAGTATGCCCTTGAAATCAAATGTTAGATATCTTTAGAAGCTCTTATTGTTACATATATATTTAAATAGTGTATCAATTGTTTATTCAATGAATTCACATATATAAAAAACTTGGGTAATAAGTGATCAAATAATTAGTGCATTACTAAGTGACAGTTCACATTGTTATATGTTTGTAGAGGATGAATGTACTATAGAGTTAAACTAGTGTTTAGATCACTGCTAGCCTTGAATTAGTGATGCTGATATCACAGCTGATTTTGGGGGGTCTTAAGCCCCCGTCTCACATAGCGATCTCGCTAGCGAGATCGCTGCTGTGTCACGGTTTTGGTGACTCACCAGCGATGTCGCTATGTGTAACACTTTGCAGCGATCAGGCCCCTGCTGTGAGGTCGCTGATCGCTGCAAAGTGTCCTGGACCATTTTTTGGTCGTTGGCCTCCCGCTGGCCAGCACACATCGCTGTGTGTGACCAGCGGGACCAACGATCTGGCTGGTATCCATGGTAAACATCGGGTTACTACGGGCACGCGCGCACTTAGTAACCCGCTGTTTACCTTGGATACCACTCTGCTATGGTGCGCGGGAGGTTACCGTTCACCTTAGCAGAGTAATATCCATGATAAACATTGGGTTACTAAGTGCGCGTGTGCCCCTAGTAACCCGATGTTTATCATGGATACGACTCTGCTAAGGTGAACGGTAACCTCCCGCGCACCATAGCAGAGTAGTATCCAAGGTAAACAGCGGGTTACTAGGGGCACACGCGCACTTAGTAACCCGATGTTTACCATAGTTACCAGCCTGCTCCTGCTTCAGCAGCAGGCTGGTAACGGGAGCAGGACATCGTGGAACGATTCTTTCCACGATATCGCTGCTCCCCTGATCGCTAGTGAGCCTGCCTGTTTGACAGCTCACCAGCGATGTATTAGCGATGCAGCAACGATCCCTGACAGGTCGTATCGTTGTCGGGATCGCTGCTGCATCGCTTAGTGTGACGGGGCCTTTACCCTTGGCAGCTTCCCTTGACAGTTTTTCCTTGAAAAGTGCAACATTTATTCAGTACTTTATGCTATGACTAAGGGTCAAATATGAACCGAAACGCGTAAGCCTACACACGCTTTTATTTCTGTTGGAATTGTATTTTTTAACGATGGATTAAATAAAGGCTTTTTTTCATTTTTCTACATCGTGTGCTGGAATACTATTTTTTGCTTTCACTGAAGATTTTTCTCCCAGATGGGGATGGACTAATTCCGAGCACCGAGATCATGGAAAGGAGGACTGGGCAAGCTGGGCCAGGTGAGCTGAAGATCTTTTTTTTTATTTTCCTATAAAGTATTTAATCCCTTCCCAATATCCAGCATCTACCTGTACCTGCAGCGATCGGCGCTTAAACTCTGACCTTGAATACATAGTTATATAGGTTTAAATAAGACTCAGGTCCATCAAGTCCAACCGGTCTCCACAAGTTCTACATTCTTTATCAATTATTTTAACCTACAATGACATTCACTGTGAGAAAATCATCCGGCCCTTCTATAAATGCCATTCCTCTTGATTGAACAAATCTAATCGTCTGGAATAACTGAGAAGAAAAGCTGTATTGTCACAGGTAATACATTGGGATCACAGGTTTTTGTAGCATCGGCGTCTCTGCCTCCTGCCAGGCAGAGACGCCGTCCCTCTCACCTCCCCGTGCGGCGTCCTCCAGCGCTCCTCTTCCTGCAGCGGCCGGCGCGCGCTCCTTCCCGGGCACTGTGCTTAGGGCGCGCGCTCCCTCTCTCTTACAGGGGCCGCGTGCGCCGTCCTAAGGAGTCCCCGGCCAATTGCCGGAGGACCTCCCATATATAAGGCACCTCCTCCAAAATGGAGGTGTCCGAGCAAAAGTTGTTGCACAAGTATACTTACCTCTGCTTCAGCCCTCAGGTCCCGTTGCCAGCCTGACTACCAGTCCTGTCTGCCAGCTTGTCTACTCTCCAGCCCGACAGTCTGTCTCCGGTCATCCGCCAGTCTGTCTATGGGCAAGTCCACCTGCTTACCAGGAAGCACCTGCCTGTCACCTGCCTGCTACCTGCCGTGCTTGCTAACCCGCTCACCTGGGAGTGCTCGCCTGTTACCCATCTGTTACCTGCTAGCCTACCTGGAGGCTCTGCCATCACTTGCCGTGATGACCACCTGCCTGCTAGCCTAGAGACTTTACCCTGCTTGGCCGTCACTTGCCGTGACCACCTGATAGCCTACCTGGAGGCTCCTGCCGTCACTTGCCGTGACCACCCGCCTGGTAAACTTAGAGACTACTACCTGCTCTGCTGTCACGTACCGTGACCACCTGTCAGCTATACCAGAGACTTCAGCCTGATTGCTGTATCCATCCATCATACCGGTCAGTCCTAGCCATCTGACCCGTGGGAGCCACCTGATCTCTTACAAGGTCGTCCCCAGAGTAGCACCTGGTCCCTCTGCCCGGATCCTCCCTGGTCACGGAGTTGTTAGCCGCCATCCGACCAGGGTCGGTTCGGGTTGATACTTAGTTACGCCCCTCTGGGTCCCTCCTTGCACTGCGGCACAGAGGTTCCACCACCCGCACCCGTAACAGTTTTTATCTATTTACTACAGTCGTGAGGCAGTGAGGGGAATTATATGCGAGGGACGGTATGTATACCCTAGGATGCGCATAGAGGCACATTGAACCCGCTGGAGTGCACTGGAATCACAGAAACACCTGTGGTTGCAGAGCAAAATAAAAGTAAAGTTTGGACTTAAGAAAACCCAGCGTGGGCTTTTATTTTGGGAGTGATCTGCAGGTGGCAGTGGGGCGGTCCACTCCCTCCAGCCGAGTCTTACAAGTGGCTCATGGCCACAGAATCCATTAATAAACCTTCAGCAAAGGTTTGGGTGCGTCAGTGGTTTGTTTGCTAAGCGGCAGAGCAGGAGGCTCTGTACAATGCAAGCCTGGGTGAAGGCGCAACAAAGGCTTTTGAAGGCAACGTAACTGGCGCACCTGAGTGAAACGGTGGCAGGTTTACATGTTCAAAAGTGACCAAAACATCAGCCAGAAAGCATTGGTACTGAGATGTGGTCTGTGGTCCCCACCTGCAGAACCACTCCTTTATTGAGGGTGTCTTGATAATTGCCAATAATTTCCATCTATTGTCTATTCAATTTGCACAACAGCATGTGAAATTGATTGTCAATCAGTGTTGCTTCCTAAGTGGACAGTTTGATTTCACAGAAGTTTCATTCACTTGGAGTTATATTCTGTTAAGTGCTCCCTTTATTTTTTTGAGCAGTGTATATACCAGTGATTAGCTGCAGAGCATTGCAAGTAACATGGAAATACAATGCAGATTTCAGAAGAGATAACACGTAGCAGAGGAGTGAGATATTAATATCACGGGGGAGGAAATGTGTAAGAGGGTGACCAGGACGGTCATGCGCCTCTTCCCTCTTTCTGCACATATTGCTGTACCCTGTGTTTATATATGAGTATGTATGTGACCTAATGTCTGATGTGTTAGTTATAGGGTGAGTATATATAGATAGAGTATTAGATTAGGTGCTGCATGTT
The DNA here is from genome assembly GCF_046119375.1 of Phyllobates terribilis. Taxonomy (NCBI): domain Eukaryota; kingdom Metazoa; phylum Chordata; class Amphibia; order Anura; family Dendrobatidae; genus Phyllobates; species Phyllobates terribilis. Next base: position 2,426,185 of record NW_027362877.1, read on the forward strand.
AGCAGACATTTCAATTCATATATATTCAGCTCTGGCTCAGGATAGCACGCATGTTGGGTCACGCGTGCAACAGACTAAGTGCAATAGCTTAAAGTGCTTTTATTAAGCAGTTATACCAAGGCAGTTGGACAGGGCAGGAGACAGGTAAGGTGCATAAGATATTCATACAAACATGCTGCTTCTTAGTCAGTTGTATTGCATTATGCATTAGTCATAGCAATCTGCCTCTTACTTGTTTTAACTTCTGCTTTCTCACATCTCGTCCGCCTTTTAACACATTCTATGCACTCTCTCCATATCCACCCCTCCCTTCTCCCCTCTCTCATGTATAACTCTGAGGCTCTACTGACATTTCTCACCCACTCCAAACCATCCACTACCTCCATACAGCACTCAAAACGTTCATACAAATCATTGCACCACCTGCTCTCTCTCTTTTTCTCTCCTTCTCCTAGTTGCTGGCGACATCTCCCCCAACCCTGGGCCTCCCTGCACTAGCATATACTCTCCTCCAGCTGCATATAGAAACCCTGCTAATCTTAGTAACATTCAGTGCTTTCCCTCTCCTATTGCTTTCATTGTGCTCTCTGGAACGCACGGTCTGTGTGTAACAAACTAACTTACATTCACGATTTTTTCCTCAGCAATTCCCTTCACCTTCTGGCTATTACAAAAATCTGGATCCAGCATTCAGACACCACCGCAGCTGCTGCTCTCTCATTTGGTGGATTGAAATTTTCACATATGGCCAGACCTGAGAATAGACAGGGTGGAGGTGTTGGTTTGCTCCTTTCACCACAATATGCTTTCCAGGTCACCCCCACCCCGGTTCACTCACTTATGTTTCCTTCCTTTGAAGTCCACACCGTCAGACTCTTCAAACCCTTCTCCCTGTGAGTGGTGGTTGTGTATCGCCCTCCAGGCCCCTCCCGCCAGTTCCTGGATCACTTTGCCACCTGGCTTCCTCACTTTCTATCCTGTGACATCCCCACCCTCATCATGGGAGACTTTAACATCCCCATCAATGATCTCCTCTCCCAATCTGCCTCTCATAGGTTACTAACTCTCCTACACATGAAGATGGGAATACTCTGGACTTGGTTTTCTTCCGTCTATGCTCGCTGCATGACTTTACTAACTCCCCTCTCCTGCTCTCAGACCACAACCTTCTTTCCTTCTCTGTCAAGAACTGTCTCCTCACCCGGGACACCCCCCACTTACCACACTTATAGGAAAACACGTGCCATTAATACCCAGCAGCTTATGGACAATCTCCACACATCTTCAGCCCCCATCTCCTGTCTAGACTTGCCATTGTCACACTACAATAATACAGTGAAGAGTACCCTAGATGAAGCAGCACCTTCTACACGCAGAAAGACCCGACACAGACAACGGCAGCCCTGGCACACAATGCAAATACGTTTTCTTCAGCGTTGCTCTAGGTGTGCTGAGCGGCAGTGAAGAAAATCTCTTTTAGCAGAGGACTTCATCCACTATAAATTCATGCTCAAAACCTATAACTCTGCCCTTCATATGGCCAAACAATCCTACTTCACCCCCCTCATCACTTCACTATCCAACAATCCAAAATGACTTTTTGAAACCTTAAACTGCCTCCTAAAACCTAATGCACAGGCTGCTACCACCAGCCTCAGCGGTGAGGATCTGGCCACTTATTTCCTAGAAAAAATCAACAACATCCATCAGGACATCTCAGCCCAATCTCCTCAGTGCCTGGATCCCCTTCCCTGCTGCACTTCAAGCTCACTAGCCATCTTTGAGCCTGTCACAGAAGAAGAAGTTACCCAGCTTCTCATTTCTTCTCGACCTACAACCAGCAACAGTGACCCCATTCCTTCACATCTGCTGCAGTCTCTCTCACCGGTGATCACCACTCACCTGACTAAAATATTTAACCTCTCTCTTTCTTCAGGTATCTTTCCCTCATTTAAACATGCCATCATAACCCCTTTACTTAAATAGCCATCCCTGGACCAGAACTGCACTGCTAACTACAGACCTGTCTCTAATCTTCCTTACATCTCTAAACTCCTGGAATGCTTGGTCCACTCCCGTCTAATCCGCTATCTCTCAGATAACTCCTCGACCCTCTACAATCTGATTTCCGCTCCTTACACTCCACTGAAACTGCCCTCACTAAAGTCTCTAATGATCTACTAACAGCTAAATCCAAAGGTCACTGCTCCCTGCTGATTCTCCTGGATCTCTCTGCCACATTTGACACTGTGGATCACCAGCTCCTCCTCACTATGCTCCACTCTATAGGCCTCAAGGAAACCATTCTCTCCTGGTTCTGCTACCTCTCTGACCCTCCTTCACTGTATCTTTTGCCGGCTCCTCTTCCTCTCCTCATCCCCTTATAGTAGGAGTTCCGCAGGGCTCAGTCCTAGGCCCCCTCCTCTTCTCTCTATACACTGCCCCTTTTGGACAAACAATCAGCAGACTTGGGTTTCAGTGTCATCTCTATGCTGAAGACACCCAATTATACAGTTCTTCCCCTGACATCACCCCTACCCTAATACAAAATACCAAGGACTGTCTGTCTGCTGTCTCTAACATCATGTCCTCCCTCTATCTTAAACTGAATCTCTCCAAAACTGAACTCCTCGTGTTTCTGCCCTTTACTAACCCAACTCTGCCTAACATCAAAATTACCTTGGAGGGTTCAACCATAACTCCCAAGCAGCACGGCCGCTGCCTTGGGGTCATATTCGACACTAACCTTTTCTTTACTCCCTATATCCGATCACTCGCTCGCTCTTGTCACCTGCATCTTAAAAACATCTCCAGAATCCGACCTATTCTCACCTTTGAAACTGCTAAAATTCTTACTGTCGCTCTTATTTACTCTCGTTTGGACTACTGCAACTCTCTTCTGATTGGTCTTCCGCTTACCAAACTTTCTCCTCTCCAATCCGTCCTGACTGTGGCAGCCAGGGTCGTATTTCTGTCCAGCCGCTTCACCGATGCTTCCATCTTGTGCCAGTCATTACACTGGTTGCCCATTCGCTACAGGGTCCAATATAAACTCATCGCTCTCACCCACAAAGTTCTCCACAGTTCTGTACCGCCTTACATCTCTTCTCTCATCTCTGCCTATCGCCCTACACGTGCCCTCCGTTCTACAAATAACCTAAGACTAACATCCCTCATAATCTGAACCTCGCACCTCCGTCTCCAAGACTTCTCTTGTGCTGCGCCAGTTCTCTGGAATGCTCTACCCCTGACGATCTGACTGATGCCTAGCCCCCATGTCTTCAAGTACGCTTTAAAAACCCATCTCTTTAAACAAGCCGACCACCTCAACAACTCAGTAAACCAACTTTCCCTTGTCCCCTCCTTCTAAATATTATTCAGAATCTGCTCCCTACTATTCATCTGTCTCCACACCCTCCATGCACAAGATAACTGCACTCGATACTTGATTATTGCACTTATACATACGGGCTGATGACCGGATCATGCAGCTTTATATGAAAATCCCTATTTATTATAATTGTCAGACCTGAAATAACAAGCACTTTGCACCTACTGTGTCCCCCCATTCCCTTGTAGAATGTAAGCGTGCGAGCGGCCGGACCCTCACTCCTAATGTAACTGTTTAAACTGTCTTACCTTGTATTGAATTTATTGTCTGTACATGTCCCCGCTTAATTGTAAAGTGCTGCGGAATATGTTGGCACTATATAAATGAAACGTATTATTATTATTAGGAATTGGGTACAGTGTAGTGGTGAACGCAATAGTTTAGGATAGAAACAGTTACTGTGTTTAGCAATAGCTGCAGAGCAGGAGGAGCCGGGGTAGTTACCAGGAGGTTTAGTGACTGCAGCAGGGGAGTAACGGGGAAGTCTGCCCAGCAACCGAAGGAGGATTGGTGATTGGCCCAGTCAAAAGGGGAGGAGATTAGGCGAGGGCGGAGTAACGGTTTTTCCTGTCAGTTAGTTGTGAGGGAGGGATGTGACAGAGCAGTAGCTGGAGGTCCAGGGGGCACAGAAACCCGGTCCGACCAGCAGCAGAGGAACGTTAGGAACTCTAAAACGACTTTCCCTTAATGTTCGGGGCCTACGGTCCACAGGAGTCAGCAGAGTAACTTGTCTCAAAATCTTCCCAGAAGGGGAAGTCAGACGGGGAATAGTACAGAGGAAATGGAACGGGACTCTAAAAACTGCGAGGGTCTCAGAGGCCAAAGAGGTGCACTATGGAAGGGACATCTCAGGAGAAACAGACGGTGAATATTAACATATGCTGTGCAATGAACTGTGCACCTGGAAAAGGATGCGCCCAATACTGCGTGTTCCCTCATGGTGAAGTTGGACTGTTAAGTAAAGTTCTTTTTTATAAAACGGAGTGGAAGTCCCCTATCGTGTGTGCGGCGGTTACTGAAGAGGAAAACCGAAGACGGCAGAGATCTGCGACCAACACGTGAGTGTTCTGCACCACACGCACAGCACAGGAGAATTGGGTCATTTGTCTTTGTCAGGGAGCCAGGGTGTAGGAACACAACAGTCCCTCGCCACTACTACCACCCTCACAAAAAATGCATAGGCCAGACTGTAATCCCAAGGAATCAAGAAGGTGTAGCTACAGTCACCACTGTGAGCGACAGCTGTAACTGTGCCCCGACACTGAGTGACGGTCGCTCTGTACTGATGCACTGCTGAGCCGGCTGCCAGTCTCAGTCCCGGGCGCAGTTACAGACGCCGCTCAGTGCTGCGTACGGTGACAGTAGGTGCGTTGGCGCCTGCATGACTGAAAGCCGGCGGCTTCCGGGTGCCGCACACTGAGTACAGCGGCCGGGCACCTCCCTAATGCTATTAACCAGCAGATTAACCCCATATGTGCATGTTATTGGCGATATCCAACCAGACAGGTTCCCTGTAAGGAACAATGCACAATAAATGTAAATCACTACAAATCTGAGACCTCAGAGACGTGTAACATCTTATTCTGGTCGTGTCCGATAAAAAAACTCCTTCTATTCCCCCCTAACATGTAGACTGTGAGCAGGGCCCTCCCTTATATTGTACCATACTGATACCGGGGGAGGGACGTCACCAGAGTAACCGCCCAGTGTGGGACGTCGGATCAGGGGACAAAGGACCCCATCAGTCACCAGAACAGGAGTCCTGAGACCCCAACAAGCTCAGGAGGAACGACCCTTCATAGTCCTCATTACTAATCGGCCACTATGTCATGAAGAGATGAATCTTCCTAATATTTCTTCTGCTGTCGCCTTATGAGGCTTCATTGTCCTCCAAACACAATCGGAAATCTGCTGATATATCCACAGAATCTAAAATCAAACGCTGCTGACAATCACTCTCCTGTGTGAGCAATGGGGGAGGGGAGAGGAGAAGACGAGACAGGGAGGGAGCGAGAACATCAGCGCAAGAGTCACATGTGCAAGGCAAAAAAAGAGGAGAAAAGCCGAAAATGGTAGATTCATCATTACACGTCATCTACAGCGAACCTGGTTTAAGAGGCCGGAGCTCCTCCATCATCACCTCCTGGTACCGATCCTGGTGTCCTTCTAGATACTCCCACTCCTCCATGGAGAGATAGACAGCGACGTCCTGACACCTTATAGGAACCTGACAACAACGAAACCGTCATCACCCAGAATCCTCCAGTGCTGTCCTGTATAATGTCCCAGCAGTCACTTCTCTGCTCATCACCCAGAATCCTCCAGTGCCGCCCTGTATAATGTCCCAGCAGTCACCTCTCCGGACATCACCCAGAATCCTCCAGTGCCGTCCTGTATAATGTCCCAGCAGTCACCTCTCCGGACATCACCCAGAATCCTCCAGTGCCGTCCTGTATAATGTCCCAGCAGTCACCTCTCCGGACATCACCCAGAATCCTCCAGTGCTGTCCTGTATAATGTCCCAGCAGTCACCTCTCTGCTCATCACCCAGAATCCTCCAGTGCTCTCCTGTATAATGTCCCAGCAGTCACCTCTCTGCTCATCACCCAGAATCCTCCAGTGCTGTCCTGTATAATGTCCCAGCAGTCACCTCTCTGCTCATCACCCAGAATCCTCCAGTGCTGTCCTGTATAATGTCCCAGCAGTCACCTCTCCGGTCATCACCCAGAATCCTCCAGTGCTCTCCTGTATAATGTCCCAGCAGTCACCTCTCTGCTCATCACCCAGAATCCTCCAGTGCTGTCCTGTATAATGTCCCAGCAGTCACCTCTCCGGTCATCGCCCAGAATCCTCCAGTGCTGCCCTGTATAATGTCCCAGCAATCACCTCTCCGGTCATCACCCAGAATCCTCCAGTGCTGTCCTGTATAATGTCCCAGCAGTCACCTCTCCGGTCATCACCCAGAATCCTCCAGTGCTGTTCTGTATAATGTCCCAGCAATCACCTCTCCGGTCATCACCCAGAATCCTCCAGTGCTGTCCTGTATAATGTCCCAGCAGTCACCTCTCCGGTCATCACCCAGAATCCTCCAGTGCTGTTCTGTATAATGTCCCAGCAGTCACCTCTCCGTTCATCACCCAGAATCCTCCAGTGCGGTCCTGTATAATGTCCCAGCAGTCACCTCTCCGGTCATCACTCAGAATCCTCCAGTGCTGTCCTGTATAATGTCCCAGCAGTCACCTCTCCGCTCAGCAGCTCAATCATCTTGTTGCTGAGCTCTAGGATCTTCTTCTTCTTCCTCTCATGTATCGGGGGGTGCGGGGGAGGCTCTGTGATGGGGCCCGGGCTCCGCCCTCCTGACTCCTGGAGATGGATGATGGGAGTCACACCCTCCCCCGGTGTCTTCCTCACTATTGTGTAATCCTGTGTATGGAGAGAGACACTTAGGGAGAAGAATTCCTTCCCGACTCCAGATCTGACAATCAGTAGAAATCCCGGGATCAATAACCGTCTCCAGTAATCTGGGGCCATAACCTGGAATATTATTACACTCAGGACAGACATCCAGGCCCCTCTACAGCTCTTATAGGGAATCCCCATGACAACTCCTCCTGGCAGAGAGCTGCACACAATCACTGCTCTTACAGTAAAGAATCCTTCTCTTCCTCTTCTGGATTTCCTCTTCCTGATGTCGGACTTGTTCCATAACACAATAAAGCTGATAGAAATGTAGAGGAGTTACCTCTCCGCTCAGCAGGGAGATGATCTCCAGGGTGAAGTGTAATAATCTTCTGGTGGTCTCGTCCTCGTCCATCCTCGGGGTCATTCAGGAGAAGGAGGGATGAACACTGGATCAGCTGGAGGGATCTCGTCCTGCCGGCGTCTTCATGATAAAGGAGAAGATGGAGATCACAGGGGACGATATAACGACAATCACTGAATTCTGCCCCAAATATCCGACATTTATCAGGAAGAATCTGGAGGAAAAGCCACAAACTCCACCGCGGCCTCCTCCACCGATCTGACCGCTCATTATCAGCCTCGTAGGAGGACGGTCACCGTGGTAACCACACCGCCAGCGGGGGGATGGTCACCATGGTAACTACACCGCCAGCGGGGGGATGGTCACCATGGTAACTACACCGCCAGCAAGGGGGGGGGGGATGGTCACCATGGTAACTACACCGCCAGCAGGGGGACGGTCACGGTGGTAACTACACCTCCAGCAGGGGGTCAGGGAGATTCCATGCAAGTAACAGGACCCCCTCCTCACCCACGCAGTCTCACACCTTCAGAATCCCCCCCGCTCCCTGTGCAGCCCCCATACAGGAACATCCACTTATCTGCGCCCCCAAATCACCTCAGCTCCTCAGAGTAATCACCACAGCCTCAGCAGCAGAGAGCAATGGAGAGCAGAGCCCCGCCCCTTCCGGTGACATCATCAAGTCACATGGGTATGACGTCATTTAGCCCAGGTGTATGTAGTCTCTGCCTTTCCTGAGCTCCGCCCCTGATCACATGACGGTGACGTCACCACAGGTCCTCCGCTCTCAGTGCAGCAGCCTCTTCCTGTGGTGTCTCTCCCCCTCCTCCGCCGTCTCTCTGTCTCATAGTCAGGATCACACGCTGTCTCTGTGTTGCTGCCCTCTGCTGGTTGTTGGAGGCAGCGCGCAGAAGCTATCTGTCCCGGCCTGTTGTCTCTGCTCTGATTGGCTCCGCAGTGTTTCCTCACAGACTGTAATGATTCTATAAACTATAAAGTTATTATAATGGTGAAGGAGCTGTGATGAGGCTGCGGTCATGTGACAGTGATGACGTCACCGCAGCTCCTCCCCCTCAGGGGCCATTGCCCCGCCCAGATCTGCAGATGATCCCGGCGCAGTCGCTCCTCCGGCTCCTCCTCCCTCTGACGTCACATAGTGGCCGCTTTCTCCAGTGATGAGGATTTCTCTGCTCCCGGAGGTTCTGTAAGTCCAGTAGTCTCATCAGGTCCACATCTATAGTAAGTTCACCTGTTTCCCCAGTCAGGGCTCGCTCTCACTTCAATCCGATAAAACCCCAGACTGCGTCCGGACCCAGTAATCCTCGGATTCTCTGCTCAGCGGCGTTTTGTTTTCCAGCTCCGATCGGATCGCACGCACCCATATAATCTACAGGTGCGTGTGAAACATCGCACTGCACTCAGATACCACCCGAGTGCAGTGCGATTCCCGCCAATGCCAGCAGCAGAGGAGATGGAGATAGTGATTTCCCCGTCCCCTCCGCAGCCGTGCGAGAGGATCAGAGCATGGAGCACTGACATTCGGCTCCCGCTCGCAGCAGAGCAGCAGCGAGTGTCATTAGCATATCGCATCGGGGGGTCTCGCATCGCATACCGTACGCTAGTGGGACCCCGGCCTAAGAGATACGTCTGTGTCTTGTATAGCAGAGCGGAGTAGTACAGATACCTGTCTTTACGTAGGCTCAGGTTCCTCCGGGTGCGACTCTGCCTCAGCATCCTCCCGCGCCATCTCCTCCTCTCCATGTTGTTGTGCAGAGTTCTCGGCGCCATCTTGTGATCAGGGTCTGGAGAATTTTTAATATTTTAATTATTCTTTTTTTCTCCTATTTTTTTTATTAAAATGTTCTAATGCTGATAATTTAGTCGTCCGTTCAGATATTAAAATATTCACCCAATGAGAAATGAAAGCAATTCTAAACCCATAACCCTTCTATGACCTGATCACTGTCTACATACTGAAAAACCAATGAGTATACCGACATTATCACAACATAAGAACCGAAGCCACAAATAGTAATGTGAAAGCTTCTTCCCCGGAATCCAATGTTGCTCTATCCATAAAAAACCTTCATCAAATCTCAACTTCATTCCTGACCCCGATCATTTCTATAACCATAGATGTGTTACTGCACAATGCGGTATCTGTGCTCCAGCGAGACCACCGTGTCTGTACTGTCTGCAAGAAGAAAGAAGAGAAAGGGGACATTTGTCCCCCAGCTCTACTGACGGACTCACATTATACTCTAGATTCAGGCCTTTAGGAGACAGACGATTTACAGTCAATATCCAGAAGGCTTCCCTCCTTAATAACCTTCTCTTAATACCGCCTCCTCTCCTAGGAGCACTCACTTGTTCTATCACCTGGTATTCTGTCTCAGACAACGATATCTACGGACTTTCTCAAAATATCCACAAGTGAATTCAGGAGACGTGACTGGGAAAAGAAACCAAAAGGTGAGTCTCCTATGAACTTCATGCTGCAACTGTAATGGAATACTGTGGAGAAAAACGCCTATCGCGAGGACTGCGAGTCCATCTGCGCCCCACTCTGTTTTCAGAGGATGGGACTTTCTGCGATCAATTCGAGCAGATTAATAAGTGTTCCCTGGATTTAATCTTGTTGACTGCTGATAGACTGCAGGCGGCAGATACAGATTTAAAAGTGGAGATTGCAAAAAATTTAAAATAAATAATATATAAAGTAGGTCAATAATTTTTCCTTCCCATTTATGATATACAGAGGAGAATTAGAATGTGTTGTGGGTGAATTATGATATATGTTTTTTAGACTTTGGTGCGTATAGTTAAATGGTACGATGATTATTATCTTACTTGTTTTAACTTCTGCTTTCTCACATCTCGTCCGCCCTTTAACACATTCCCCCAACACTGGGCCTCCCTGCACTAGCATACACCACTCTTCTCCAGCTGCATATAGAAACCCTGCTAATCTTAGTAACATTCAGTGCATGCCCTCTCTTATTGCTTTCTATTGTGCCCTCTGGAACGCACGGTCTGTGTGTAACAAACTAACTTACACTCACGATTTTTTCCTCTCTAATTCCCTTAACCTTCTGGCTATTACAAAAATCTGGATCCAGCATTCAGACACCACCGCAGCTGCTGCTCTCTCATTTGGTGGGCTGAAATTTTCACATACAACCAGACCTGAGAATACACAAGGTGGAGGTGTTGGTTTGCTCCTTTCACCACAATGTGCTTTCCAGGTCATCCTCCCAGTTCCCTAACTTATGTTTCCTTCCTTTGAAGTCCACATCGTCAGACTCTTCAAACCCTTCTCCCTGTGAGTGGCAGTTGTGTATCGCCCTCCAGGCTCCTGCCGCCAGTTCCTGGATCACATTGCCAACTGGCTTCCTCACTTTCTATCCTGTGACATCCCCACCCTCATCATGGGAGACTTTAACATCCCCATCAATGATCTCCTCTCCCAATCTGCCTCTCATCTACTTTCTCTAACCCCCTCATTCGGTTTCTCACAGGTTACTAATAGTGTTGAGCGAGTATGTTCTGTTAACCCTTTCAGCAAGTATGCTCGGGCCGAGCTCCGAGTATTTACAGCTGCTCAGTGATATGTTTGAATCGCTCCCGTGTGCATGATTTGCAACTGTTTGACAGCTTTATTATATGTAAGGAATGTCTATTTCTAACACATTCCTCACATGTAATAAAGCTGTCAAACAGTTGCAAATCATGCATACTCGGAAGAGAACATATTCGCTCAACACTAGATAATGTATGTAAAGCGCTGCGGAATATGTTAGCGCTATATAAAAATAAAGATTATTATTATATTATAGTTACTAACTCTCCTACACATGAAGACGGGAATACTCTCGACCTGGTTTTCTCCCGTCTATGCTCGCTGCATGACTTTACTAACTCCCCTCTCCTGCTCTCGGACCACAACCTTCTTTCCTTCTCTGTCAAGAATTGTCTCCTCACCCGGGACACCCCCACTTACCACACTTCTAGGAATACAGGTACCATTAATACCCAGCAGCTTATGGACAATCTCCACACATCTTCAGCCCCCATCTCCTCCCTCCTTCTCCTGTCCAGACTTAGCATTGTCACACTACAATAATAGAGTGAAGAGCGCCCTAGATGAAGCGGCTACTTCTACTCGCAGAAAGATCCGACACAGACAACGGCAGCCCTGGCACACGATGCAAACACGTTTTCTTCAGCGTTGCTCTAGGTGTGCTGAGCGTCAGTGGAGAAAATCTCTTTTAGCAGAGGATTTCATCCACTATAAATTCATGCTCAAAACCTATAACTCTGCCCTTCATCTGGCCAAACAATCCTACTTCACCCCCCTCATCACTTCACTGTCCAACAATCCAAAACGACTTTTTGAAACCTTAAACTCCCTCCTGAAACCTAATGCACAGGCCCCCATCACCAACCTCAGCGGTGAGGATCTGGCCACTTATTTCCTAGAAAAAATCAACCACATCCATCAGGACATCTCAGCCCAATCTCCTCAGTGCCTGGATCCCCTTCCCTGCCGCACTTCAAGCTCACTAGCCATCTTTGAGCCTGTTACAGAAGAAGAAGTTACCCAGCTTCTCATTTCTTCTCGACCTACAACCTTCACATCTCCAGCAGTCTCTCTCACCGGTGGTCACCACTCACCTGACTAAAATATTTAACCTCTCTCTTTCTTCAGGTATCTTTCCCTCCTCATTTAAACATGCCATCATAACCCCTTTACTTAAAAAGCCATCCCTGGACCAGAACTGCACTGCTAACTACAGACCTGTCTCTAATCTTCCTTTCATCTCTAAACTCCTGGAACGCTTGGTCCACTCCCGTCTAATCCGCTATCTCCCAGATAACTCTCTCCTCGACCCTCTACAATCAGGTTTCCGCTCCTTACACTCCACTGAAACTGCCCTCACTAAAGTCTCTAATGATCTACTAACAGCTAAATCCAAAGGTCACTGCTCCCTGCTGATCTGCTGGATCTCTCTGCTGCATTTGACACTGTGGATCACCAGCTCCTCCTCACTATGCTCCTCTCTATCGGCTTCAATTACACCGTTCTCTCCTGGTTCTCCTCCTACCTCTCTGACCGCTCCTTCACTGTATCTTTTTCTGGCTCCTCTTCCTCTCCTCGTCCCCTACTATCGGGGTTCCGCAGGGATCAGTCCTAGGCCCCCTCCTCTTCTCTCTATACACTGCCCCTATTGGACAAACAATCAGCAGATTTGGGTTCCAGCATCATCTCTATGCTGACGACACCCAATTATACACCTCTTCCCATGACATCACCCCTACCCTAATACAAAATACCAAGGATTGTCTGTCCGCTGTCTCTAACATCATGTCCTCCCTCTATCTTAAACTGAATCTCTCCAAAACTGAACTTCTCGTGTTTCTCCCCTCTACTAACCCAACTCTACCTGACATTGAAATTACCTTGGAGGATTCAACCATAACTCCCAGCAGCACGGCCGCTGCCTTGGGGTCATATTCGACACTAACCTTTCCTTTACTCCCTATATCCGATCACTCACCCGCTCTTGTCACCTGCATCTTAAAAACATCTCCAGAATCCGACCTTTTCTCACCTTTGAAACTGCTAAAACTCTTACTGTCGCTCTTATTCACTCTCGTCCGGACTACTGCAACTCTCTTCTGATCGGTCTCCCTCTTACCAAACTTTCTCCTCTCCAATCCGTCCTGAATGCGGCAGCCAGGGTCGTATTTCTGTCCAGCCGCTTCACGGATGCCTCCATCTTGTGCCAGTCATTGCACTGGTTGCCCATTTGCTACAGGGTCCAATATAAACTCATCGCACTCACCCACAAAGCTCTCCACAGTTCTGCACCGCCTTATATCTCCTCTCTCATCTCTATCGCCCTACACGTGCCCTCCGTTCTACAAATGACCTAAGACTAACATCCCTCATAATCTGAACCTTGCACCTCCGTCTCCAAGACTTCTCTCGTGCTGCGCCAGTTCTCTCGAATGCTCTACCCCAGACGATCCGACTGATGCCTAGCCCCCATGTCTTCAAACGCGCTTTAAAAACCCATCTCTTTAAACAAGCCGACCACCTCAACTACTCAGTAAATTAACTTTCCCCTGTTCCCTCCTTCTAAATATTATTCAGAATCTGCTCCCTACTCTTCATTTGTCTCCACACCCTCCATGCACAAGATAACTGAACTCGATACTAGATTATTGCACTTATACATACGGGCTGATGACCGGATCATGCAGCTTTATATGAAAATCCCTATTTATTATAATTGTCAGACCTGAAATAACAAGCACTTTTCACCTACTGTGTCCCCCCATTCCCTTGTAGATTGTAAGCGGCCGGACCCTCGCTCCTAATGTAACTGTTTAAACTGTCTTACCTTGTATTGAATTTATTGTCTGTACATGTCCCCGCTTAATTGTAAAGTGCTGCGGAATATGTTTATATAGCGCAAATAAAAATTAGTATGTTTTTTTTGCATTTCCTATATACGCCTATATATATATTTGTGGCAATGTGTATTGGTGTAAAATTAAATATTTTATTTGATAGTTATTATACTTTGTTATGGACGTTTTTTCATCTTTGTGTATATACACTGCTCAAAAAATAAAGGGAACACTGAAATAACCCATCCTAGATCTGAATGAATGAAATCTTCTCATTGAATACTTTTGTTCTGTAGAAAGTTGAATGTGCTGACAACAAAATCACACAAAAATCATCAATGGAAATCACATTTATTAACCAATGGAGGCCTGGATTTGGAGTCACCTACAAAATTAAAGTGGAAAAACACACTACAGGCTGATACAACTTTGATGTAATGTCCTTAAAACATGTCAAAATGAGGTACAGTATTGTGTGTGGCCTCCACGTGCCTGTATGACCTCCCTACAACGCCTGGGCATGCTCCTGATGAGGCTGAGTATTGTGTGTGGCCTCCACGTGCCTGTATGACCTCCCTACAACGCCTGAGCATGCTCCTGATGAGGCTGAGTATTGTGTGTGGCCTTCACGTGCCTGTATGACCTCCCTACAACGCCTGGGCATGCTCCTGATGAGGCTGAGTATTGTATGTGGCCTCCACGTGCCTGTATGACCTCCCTACAACGCCTGGGCATGCTCCTGATGAGGCTGAGTATTGTGTGTGGCCTCCACGTGCCTGTATGACCTCCCTACAACGCCTGAGCATGCTCCTGATGAGGCTGAGTATTGTGTGTGGCCTTCACGTGCCTGTATGACCTCCCTACAACGCCTGGGCATGCTCCTGATGAGGCTGAGTATTGTGTGTGGCCTCCACGTGCCTGTATGACCTCCCTACAACGCCTGGGCATGCTCCTGATGAGGTTGCGGATGGTCTCCTGTGGGATCTCCTCCCAGACCTGGACTAAAGCATCCGCCAATTCCTGGACAGTCTGTTGTGTAACGTGACGTTGGTGGATGGCGCGAGATATGATGTCCCAGATGTGCTCAATCGGATTCAGGTCTGGGGAACGGGCGGCCAGTCCATAGCTTCAATGCCTTCATCTTGCAGGAACTGCTGACACACTCCAGCCACATGAGGTCTGGCATTGTCCTGCATTAGGAGGAACCCAGGGCCAAACACACCAGCATATGGTCTCACACGGGGTCTGAGGATCTCATCTCTGTACCTAATGGCAGTCAGGCTACCTCTGGCGAGCACATGGAGGATTGTGCGGCCCTCCAAAGAAATGCCACCCCACCCCATTACTGACCCACTGCCAAACCGGTCATGCGGAAGGATGTTGCAGGCAGCAGATCGCTCTCCACGGCGTCTCCAGACTCTGTCACATGTGCTCAGTGTTAACCTGCTTTCATCTGTGAAGAGCACAGGGCGCCAGTGGCGACTTTGCCAATCCTGGTGTTCTGTGGCAAATGCCAAGCGTCCTGCACGGTGTTGGGCTGTGAGCACAACCCCCATCTGTGGACGTCGGGCCCTCATGGAGTCGGTTTCTAACCTTTTGTGCAGACACATGCACATTTGTGGCCTGCTGGAGGTCATTTTGCAGGGCTCTGGCAGTGCTCCTCCTGTTCCTACTTGCACAAACGAGGAGGTAGCGGTCCTGCGGCTGGGTTGTTGCCCTCCTATGGCCCCCTCCACGTCTCCTGGTGTACTGGCCTGTCTCCTGGTAGCGCCTCCAGCCTCTGGACACTAAGCTGACAGACACAGCAAACCTTCTTGCCACAGCTCGCATTGATGTGCCATCCTGGATGAGCTGCATTACCTGAGCAACTTCTGTGGGTTGTAGAGTCGGTCTCATGCTACCACGAGTGTGAAAGCACAACCAACATTCAAAAGTGACCAAAACATCAGCCAGAAAGCATTGGTACTGAGATATGGTTTGTGGTCCCCAACTGCAGAACCACTCCTTTATTGAGGGTGTCTTGATAATTGCCAATAATTTCCATCTATTGTCTATTCCATTTGCACAACAGCATGTGAAATTGATTGTCAATCAGTGTTGCTTCCTAAGTGGACAGTTTGATTTCACAGAAGTTTGATTGACTTGGAGTTATATTCTGTTGTTTAAGTGCTCTCTTTATTTTTTTGAGCAGTGTATACCATATTTTTCAGACCATAAGACGCACCTAGGTTTTAGAGGAGGAAAATAAAAAAATAAAAATTTAAGCAAAAAATGTGGTCATGATGCACTTTAAAGGGAGAGGGGGTCTTCTGCTGACACTGGTATAGGGGTAATGCCCCCCAATTCTGCCAATATCCCCCATCCTGGTATATATGCCATCCCCCTTCCTTTTATATGTGGTCTCCATCCCCATCCTGGTATGCATGGCACCCTTCATACCTATCCTGATATGCATGGCTCCCTCATCCTTATCCTGGTATGCATGGCACCACTCATCCCCAATCATAGTATGCATGGCACCCCTAATCCCTATCCTGGTATGCATGGCACCCCTAGTCCCTGTCCTGGTATGCATGGCACCCCTCATCCCTGTCCTGGTATGCATGGCACCCCTAATCCCTGTCCTGGTATGCATGGCACCTCTCATCCCTGTACTGGTATACATGGCACCCCTCATCCCTGTCCTGGTATGCATGGCACCCCTCATCCCTGTCCTGGTATGCATGGCACCCCTCATCCCTGTCCTGGTATGCATGGCACCCCTCATCCCTGTCCTGGTATGCATGGCACCCCTGATCCCTATCCTGGTATGCATGGCACCCCTCATCCCTGTCCTGGTATGCATGGCACCCCTCATCCCTGTCCTGGTATGCAAGGCACCCCTCATCCCTGTCCTGGTATGCAAGGCACCCCTCATCCCTGTCCTGGTATGCAGGCACCCCTAATCCCTATCCTGGTACGCATGGCACCCCTCATCCCTGTCCTGGTATGCATGGCACCCCTCATCCCTGTCCTGGTATGCATGGCACCCCTAATCTCTGTCCTAGTATGCATGGTCCCCCTAATCCCCATCAGGCTGCACATAAAAAATAAACACTCCTACTCACCTCTCTTCTCTCTCCTCCAGCGCTGCGTCCTGTCTGCCTGCACTGATCTCTCCATGTGAGCCGAGCATGACGTCACTGCCATGCGCGGCTCACAAGGAGAGATCAGCTGCCGGAAGTCACTGCTCCCCATGCCGGGTTTGTGTGTGCGAGGAGCAGTGACTTCACTCTCCTTCATAGCCGACACACAGCGGAGCCGTGATGCTCATTAAAGGGCATGAATATTCACCCCCTCCCCACGCCCATGGGCATGGGGAGAGGTTGAATATTCATGCCCTTTAACAGCGGGCACAGGAGATAGCCAGCAGCAGCCGCAGCGCGGCTACACTGTATACCGCTATTAAGGAGCATGAATATTCAGTGCTCCCCACGCCTCATGGTCGTGGGGAGCAGTGAATATTCATTTTCTTTAGCAGCGGGGACAGTGTAGGCTGCAGCGGGCGGCCGCTGCCTCCTGTGCCCACTCCTCCACCGATACCGCTCCTCCCACACCCCACATAAATATACACACCCCCCAACATTCGGACTATAAGACGCACGCCCCATTTTCCTCCAAAATTTTGGAGGAAAAAAGTGCGTCTTATGGTCCGAAAAATACGGTATTTTATATAATGAGACTAATATGATTATATGAATGTTTGTGGTTTTCTTCATTTTTTATTTCATTGTGATGTCATTTCCTTGTTTTTTTTTCTATATAAATGTTGTATTTCTATGTGATTGGCCACAATTGACAAAAGCTCTGGAGGAGCTGAAACGTTTTGCAGATTTGTGGATGTGGAATAAATGATTGATAGACTACAGGTGAGTGCTGGGATCTCTTTCCTTTCCCTCTCCATTACTAACCTGAGGGCTTGAAGACAGCGGTGTTTTATGACAAATCACAGCTGTCATCAACCCTAACCACCATTACCCCGATCGCCACCGCACCAGGGCAATCGTGAAGAGCCGTGCAAAGCACCTGAATTGGTGCGCCATTTCTGAGGCGGCTGAGGGCTGGTATTTTTAGGCTGGGAAGGGCCCAGTAACCGAGGACCTTCCCACCCTGATAATATCCGCTCACAGCTGTCTGCTTTACCTTTGCTGGTTATCAAAAATAGGGAGGACTCCACATCGCTTTTTTCATTTATTAGCTAAACACAAGTACAGTAAACTCCACACACAGGGCAGTAATTATATATCTCACGGATATCTAACACCTAAATATCTGTCATTTCTATTCTGCGCTCTCTTCCGGCACGTGTCACACAGACGTGTGTGCGGATGTCACACTTTATGTCATCTGTGTGCAGGACGTACTGACGTCCGAGCTGCCGGCAAAAAACGGACATGTCCGGTCCGTGTGAACATGTGCGCAGCCTATAGATTATAATGGGTGTACGTGTGTGTCTCCGGTACGTGTGAAGGGGGCCTAAAGGGTGTGAGCACTTTTAGTATGAATTACCAGTAGGGGGCGTGACCACTTAAAGTGCCTAGGGCAGCATGAATGCCAGATACGGCCCTGAGCACAGCCCTAATAAAGTCATTAGAGCTGCAGATAAAGGGGGCTCGATCACAGCTCTGGATAGTGGGTTGTATGAGCCGGAGGTTATGAACATGGATGACGATACTAATATATGCCGCACTCTAGATGGAGATCCTACTAATTCATACAATACCCCCTTACATTGTCTTTTGGAGGAGGGTTTGGTATCGGCTGTACTTAATGCCAAACAAATAGAACGATTAAAGGAAAATCACCCACAATGTCCAATATTTCATACATTACCGAAAACCCACAAAGAAGGAAACATCCATCAGTCTAGAGATACATTCAATACTGGCTGCAGAGAAGATTCCTATAATATAGTGAATATTACCAGAAAACATTTACCTATGTTATACACCGACAAGGATCCAGCAACAAGAAAGACAACTGACACGTGGAGGACAAACACCAAAGGTTTCATTGAATGTGGGAGAAATAAATGTGGTTTGTGCAAGTCTGTGCACAAAGCAAAAATGTCTGCATCTACTAACCATAATAAACCCTATAATATCCGACATCTCATTAGTTGTAGCTCCACACGTCATTGACACCATACACTGTGAAGCTTGTCTGCTGCAATAGGGGGGGGGCACGGTCAGACCCTTACGTCACCGCATTGGGGGTCACGTTAGGGACGTTCTTGGCCCCACAACACGTAATACATCTCCAGCATCACAACATCTCATACAACACAATAGGGATTAATCACTTTACAGTTGTGGGTATTGAATATGTCACCAGACCAGCTAAGGGGGGAGATTGATATAAAAAGTACACCCCCGAGAAGCCTTGTGGATTCTGGAATTGGACTCCAGATTCCCCAGTAATATGAATCTTCCTTCAGACCTTGTATCCATTTACTGAATTGTGTTTTTTCCTCTTTTATAGTAATTATATATAATATACACATTATAGATGCAGACACTTCATTCTTCTATTGCACGGATGCTTTTTGTTGTGGACATATGATCGTCCATAGGGGTAATGTAGACATACTTGCACATGTCCATTTGGGGCTGGGGGTCTCCGCTGTGCATTAGACCCTATGATGTGTATAAGAAGCCGGTTACTGGTGATTTATTATGTCATGAAGAAGAACTGAACACAAATACCAGGTAGAAACGCAGAGATGTTTCGCTCCTATCTGTTTTTTAATGTTTCTATGATTTTAATTTGGATTTTTCAATAAAAGTTTTTGGTTTTATTCACACTGGAAAACAAGTGCTGGATTATCAGTAACTTTCTTTGTCCCGTCCATTCCTTCCCAACTGTGATTTTTCATCCAAGCATTGAGAGATGAGCTGAAAGCAGACATATTTTTCTATAGAGGAATGGCAGACATGGGTGTTGTCCACATAGAAAGCCTCTCCTAAATCCCATACACAAAAAAGCCGCCCTACAATCTGCCAGGACACATGCGGAAACATATGAAGACTCCTGGGACTTTATACTCTGGAGTGATGAGACCAAGATAAATGTTTTTTTTTGGAACTGATGGCTTCAAAACTGTATGACATTGAAGAGGTGAGGAATACAATGAGAATGCATGGTGTCTACAGTGAGACCTGGTGGTGGCCGTGTCCTTATGTGCGGCTGCATGAGGAGCTACATTTCATTGATGGTATCTTGAATTCACAGATGTTCTGCTCTATAGTGACAGAAAAGATGCTGCCATCACTCTGTTCCCTTGGTAGGCCACTGTTACATTTCTGAAGAACAGGGTGACAGTGATTCAGTGGCCAAGTGTCTCCGGATCAGAACCCAACCAAACACCTATGGGGAATTCTGAAGAGACAAGTTGTCATCGCTACATCCAGCATCCAGGCTCTAAGAGCTCGTTATCGAAAGAGAGATAAAAGATAGATATAGTATTGTCACTAATTAGTTCATTCCAGGCCTAGAAAATTTAGTGCCGTCCTTTAAAATTATGGAGGCCATACAAAATAATAGATGTAGTAGCTTTTGATGTGGGGTGTACTCATTTTTGCATCAACTATTTTGAGTAAAACTGAAGATTTTGTAATGAGAGTTATATTATTACCCTTACTTTCATGTTTTGATTACAAAAAAATGTTCTATGAAACTTAGTGTTGGCAAAATTGTAGAAATTGATCTTGTGTTCAGTGAGCTATTAAATAAAATCTTACTCATCAAAGGGGGTGTACTCATTTATGCTGAACAATGTTTATTAAACTTTATAAAACACAGTGAACATAATTACACTTTCTTTCCCATATGACTTCTCTCATGTTTTACAAGGTGTGATTTTTGTATAAAAGATTTCCCACATTCTGAACATGAATACGGCTTCTCTCCTGTATGAATTCTTTGATGTATAACAAGCTGTGATTTATTTGCAAAGCATCTTCCACATGCTAAACATGAAAAAAGTTTTTCTCCTGTGTGAATTCTTTGATGTTTAACAAGATCTGATTTATATATAAAACATTTCCCACATTCTGAACAAGAAAATGGCTTTTCTCCTGTATGAATTCTATTATGAGCAGAAAGAATTGATTTACACATAAAAGATTTCCCACATTCTGAACATGAATACGGCTTCTCTCCTGTGTGAGTTCTCTGATGTCTAACAAGCTGTGATTTACCTGTAAAGCATTTTCCACATTGTAAACATGAAAACGGTTTCTCCCCGGTGTGAATTCTTTGATGTAAAACCAGCCCTGATTTACTTTTAAAACATTTCCCACATTCTGAACAAGAAAATGGTGTTTCTCCTGTATGAATTCTCTTATGAGCAGAAAGATTTGATTTACGCATAAAAGATTTCCCACATTCTGAACATGAATACGGCTTCTCTCCTGTGTGAATTTTCTCGTGTATCACAAGTTTTGATTTCTCTGTAAAGCATTTCCCACATTCTGGACATGAATACGGCTTTTCTCCTGTGTGAATTCTGTGATGTTTAACAAGATCTGATTTATAACTAAAACACTTCCCACATTCTGAACATGAATATGGCGACTTTCCAGTATGAATGTTTTGATGTCTACTAAGATGCCCTTTAACTGTGAAGGTCTTCCCACATAGTGAACACAAAAATGTTTTTTCTCCTGTGTGAATTCTCTGATGTGTTATAAGACTCCCTTTATTTGTGAAGGACTTCTCACATTCCGAACATGAAAATGTTTTTTCTCCTGTATGATTTCTCTGATGTGTAAAAAGATTCCCTTTATTTGTAAAGCACTTACCACATTCTGAACATGAATATGGCTTCTCTCCTGTGTGAATTCGCTGATGTGGAATAAGACTGCTTTTAAATGTAAAGCATTTCCCACATTCTAAACATGAATATGGCTTCTCTCCTGTGTGAATTCTCTGATGTATAATAAGACTTCCTTTACCTGTGAAGGACTTTCCACATTTTGAACATGAATACGGCTTTTCTCCTGTGTGAATTCTGTTATGAGCAGAAAGAATTGATTTACACATAAAAGATTTCCCACATTCTGAACATGAATACGGCTTCTCTCCTGTGTGAGTTCTCTGATGTATAACAAGCTGTGATTTATCTGTAAAGCACCTTCTACATTGTAAACATGAAAAAGGTTTTTCCCCTGTGTGAATTCTTTGATGTTTAACAAAGTCTGATTTACTTCTACAACATTTCCCACATTCTGAACATGAATATGGCTTCTCTCCTGTATGAATTCTCTGATGTGTAATAAGATCCCCTTTATGTTTAAAGGACTTCCCACATTCCGAACATGAAAATGTTTTTTCTCCTGTGTGAATTCTCTCATGTATAACAAATTGTGATTTATATGTAAAACATTTCTCACATTCTGAACAGGAGTATGGCTTTTTACCTTTGTGTTTTCTGTGTGTTAAAAAATCTGAGCTTTTTGTAAATTGCTTGTCACACTGAAATCTTGAATCCACTTTGCCACCTCGACTTTTGGTAATAATGTGAGATTGCTCAGGAGATGATTCCTCATGATTAGGAGGATTATAAGAAAGTGAAGTGCTGTGAAGTCCAGGAGGTGCAGGAAGGGTGATGAGGTTTTCTCCATTAGAGTGCTCCCAGATATCTTCTTTTTTACAATTTAGTGATGAACCGTTATTCTCACAAGGATTTCCTATTAGGATGAAAGATAAATTAGATGTGAGGTTTTTCTTCAACACAAAAGAGATTTCTGAATGTATTTTCTGGATCTCACAATGAAGACCCTCGTCAGTGAAAGTACCGGTAATAAGGAGGACAACTACATGCCATAACATTAACACAATGACGGGTAAAGTGAATGACACTTATAAACTGGTGACATTGGCACAAGTCAGGGGTGGCAGAGACTAGACAGCAAATAGTTCTTTAAGTGGTAATTACTGATGACAGGTTCCCTTAATGTACCTCCAGTGCCATTTCACTCTCTCAAGCTTCGTATCTTGCCCTTAGTATAGAAAAGTGTCCACGCAATTGAAGAAGATGTCAACTACTATTAAAAATTCCCCCAATGTAATTAACCCATTGAGAGATTTCTTTTAATTACCTAGATTTGTCTTTATTGCCTGTGAGCGGCGCTATCGCTGGCCACTCACAGGCATCACGCGACCCCCGGCCTCAGCCGGCTCTTGCTTCCCCTGATGTCACGTCAAGTGAGGCGTGACTCGGTGATGCGATCCCCGCGGTGGACACCGGGCTGTGGGTGGGGTTTCACCGAGCGTCACACCCAGCATCCACCGCGCACTTTCCCAATGAATGCAAGGTAATTGTGATTCACAAAATGTTATACAATTGAACGGTGAAGAAAAAAAAATTACATTTTTACCACTATAATATTATTTTAGCCCCAGATTTTACATTTTCACAAGGGAAAATGGGTAAAAATGACCACATAATTTTATACAATTTCTGCTGACCAGGGCAATACCCCATATGTGTCTGTACTGTACTGCTTAGCCATATGGCGAGACTCGGGAGGGAAGGAGCGCTATTTGACTCTTGGAGAACAAACTTTAGTAGAACAGTTTGCAGGCTCCATATACAGAGCCCCAAAGTGGCAAAAGAGCAGAATCCCCCCTCAAGTGACACCAGTTTGGAAATTACACCCCTATGGAAATGTATCTACAGGTGTAGTGATGAATTTGACTCCATGGGTGCTTTCCAGAAACGAGCAGTAATGGATGTTGCGAAGTGAAAATGCAAATATTCCCTTATAGTGGCCAGTACATTGTAGTGTCCGATACATTGTAGTGCCCTTACGTTGTAGCGCCCAGTACATGATTCCCAGCTAGTGCTTTCTGGAGAAATAAATTGGCTCTCCCCGCTACAGTAATGCCAAACATGTGGATGCTAACTGCATACGGTGGGGCCCAGGAGGAGGGGGCATTTGGATTTGGGAGCGCAGATGTCACTGGATTTCTTTAAGTGGGAGCCAAGTCACTTTTCCGGAGCCTTTGTGCTACTAGTAATATGGACACCCCCTATATTACTGTTTACAGATGATGAACCTGAGTGGGGACTTGTTTTTTGTGGGTTGAGTAGAAGCTCTTAATGGTGGCATTTTGGGGTACAGAACATTTTGGAGCATATTTATCCTGTGCTGTACGCTGAACACTTACAGTGGGTACGGGAGGTATTCAGACCCCTTTAAATTTTTCACTCTTTGTTTCATTGCAGCCATTTGGTAAATTCTAAAAAGTTCATTTATTTTTCTCATTAAAGTACACTCTGCACCCCATCTTGACTGGAAAAAAGCAGAAATGCAGACAATTTTGCAGATTTATTAAAAAAGAAAAACTGAAATATCACATGGGCATAAGTATTCAAATCCTTCGCTCAGACACTGATATTTAATTCACATGCTGTCCATTTCCTTGTGATCCTCCTTGAGATGGTTCTACTCCTTCATTGGAGTCCAGCTGTGTTTAATTAAACTGATAGGACTTGATTTGGAAAGGCACACACCTGTCTATATAAGACCTCATGGCTCACAGTGCATGTCAGACCAAATGAGAATCATGAGCTCAAAGGAACTGCCCAAGGAGCTCAGAGACAGAATTGTGGCAAGGCACAGATCTGGCCAAGATTACAAAAGAATTTCTGCATTACTCAAGGTTCCTAAGAGCACAGTGGCCTTCATAATCCTTAAATGGAAGAAGTTTGGGACCACCAGAAGTCTTCCTAGACCTGGCCGTCCAGCCAAACTGAGCAATCGTGGGAGAAGAGCCTTGGTGAGAGAGGTAAAGAAGAGCCCCAAGATCACTGTGGCTCAGCTCCAGAGATGAAGTAGGGAGATTGGAGAAAGCTCCACAAAGTCAACGATCACTGGAGCTCTCCAACAGTTGGGCCTTTATGGCAGAGTGGCCAGATGGAAGCCTCTCCTCAATGCAAGACACATGAAAGCCTGCATAGAGTTTGCTCAAAAACACATGAAGGACTCACAGACTGTGAGAAATAAGATTCTCTGGTCTGATGAGACGAAGATAGAACTTTTTGGTGATAATTCTAAGCGGTATGTGTGGAGAAAACCTGGCACTGCTCATGACCTGCCCAATACAATCCCTACAGTGAAACATGGTGGTGGCAGCATCATGCTATGGGGGTATTTTTCAGCTGCAGGGACAGGATGTCTAGTTGCAATTGAAGGAAACATGAATACAGCCAAGTACAGAGATATCCTGGATGAAAACCTCTTCCAGAGTGCTCTGGACCTCAGACTTGGCCGAAGGTTCATCTTCCAACAAGACAAGGACCCTAACCACACAGCTAAAATGACAAAGGAGTGGCTTCAGAACAACTCTGTGACCATTCTTGACTGGCCCAACCAGAGCCCTGACCTAAACCCAATTGAGCATCTCTGGAGAGACCTGAAAATGGCTGTCCACCAACGTTCACCATCCAACCTGACGGAACTGGAGAGGATCTGCAAGAATGGCCGAGGATCCCCAAATCCAGGTGTGAAAAACTTGTTGCATCATTCAAAAGAAGACTCATGGCTGTACTAGCTCCAAAGGTGCATCTACTCAATACTGAGCAAAGGGTCTGAAGACTTATGACCATGTGAGATTTCAGTTTTTCTTTTTTAATAAATTTGCATATTTTTTATTAAAAAACACAATTAGGAAAATTAAAAATGTGCTTATTCATTAAGAAGAGGTGTGAAGGCGGCCCAGCTATTCATCGGTGCGCAACCGGACTCTGTACAAGAGCAGCCGCTCCATCACCAGACGCTTCTGCTGTGATGTGAACAGCGGATAAAGCTTCACTGCACCGGAGACTTCATACAATATCACACGCCGGTCATCGTCAGGCGCCGCTAATCATAGTCACATGCCAATCATCATCGTCATACGCCGGTCATCATCATCACACGCCGCTAATCATAGTCACATGCCAATTGCCAATCATCATCATCATACGCCAGTCATCATCATCACACGCCGCTAATCATAGTCACATGCCAATCATCATAGTAACATGCCAATCATCATCATCACACGCAGGTCATCATCATAATCATCACACGCCGGTCATTATTACACACCTGTGGAAACATCTACAGGAATCTCCTCCTTCCCGTCACTCACACACGGCTGATCCCCCCTTGTCATCGCTTCTTCTTCTGTCTCGTCCTTCACTTTATTCTTAGTCGGATCTTCCTCCTGATATATCAGATGTAACAGTCAGCACAATACAAGAAACCACCAAAATCTGTGACATCTATGACCTCGATCAGAAATGTCCCCCCATACACAGATCCGGTACAGGGCTCAGCGCCGTCTACCTGATGATCCTCCGGGATGTTGGGATTCTCCTCTGGACAGTCCTGGGAATACAGAGGACGGGGACATCTCTCTGGTGGATTTCTTTCCATGAGTCCATCTGTAGGAGACACATAGTGACAGAATACAGTGACATGTAAAAGTTTGGGCACCAATGGTCAAAATTACTGTTATTGTGAACAGTTAAGTTGAAGATGAAATAATCTCTAAACAGCCTAAAGTTAAAGATGACATTTCCTTTGTATTTTAGGCAAAACAATAAATAATAAATTATATATATTTTCCAAAATGCATCAGACCTTCTTAGATGTACTTTTGCATACTTCTGACGCTGAATTTCATGGTGAGGTCGCAGGAGAGGTTTTCTTCTGATGACTCTTCCATGAAGGCCATATTTGTGCAGGTGTCTCTAAGAGTATAATAATGTACCACAACTCCAGAGTCTGCTAAATCTTTCTGAAGGTCTTTTGCAGTCAGGCGGGGGTTCTGATTTTCCTCCCTAGCAATCCTACTGAAAATTTGCTTGGTCTTCCAGACCTTATCTTGACCTCCTCTGTTTCTGTTAACTGCCATTTCTTTATTACATTTTGAACCGAGGAAAGGGCAACTTGAAAACGCTTTGCTCATAGCCTTCTCCTGCTTTGTGGGCCTCCACCATTTTCACAGTGCTAGACAGCGGATACCTTGGTTGATGAAATCCGTCTTTTGGTTCTTGTGTAAAAAAAACATCACGTCAAACATCCAAAGACCTGAAGGCCAACCTGGAATAGTCTGGGATCATGGTTTCAACAAGTACCATACGCCGCACACTAAACCAAGCATAGCTTTATTGGCGAAGGCCAAGGAAGAAACCATTGCTGAATAAAAGACATAAAAAGGAACGACTGATCTTTGCCAAAGAGTACCTTGACAAGCCTCAATCCTTCTGGGAAAATGTTCTGTGGACAGATGAAACAAAAATAGAGCTTTTTGGCAATGCAAAGCAACAGTTTGTTTACAGACGACGCAATGAAGGTTATATAAGGAAAGAAAACCTTACCAACACTTAAGCATGGTGGAGTATCCACAACGCGAAATGTCCTACCCAGTGAAAGAAAATGTAGTTTGAGTCAAAGATCATGGGTCCTCCAGCAAGACAATGACCCAAAGCACACATCCAAAAGTACACAGGAATGGTTGAAAAAGAAAAACATGGACTGTTTTATAATGACCAGCAATGAGTCCAGACCTCAATCCCACTGAAAATCTTTGGGGTGAGCTGAAATCTGCCGTTGGGAAAAAGAACCTGCAAACATTCAAGAGCTCGAACAAACTGCAAAGGAAGAGCGGGAGAAAATCCCAGCTGAGAAGAGCAAGAAGCTTATAGATGGCTACAAGAAATGTTTGGAGGCCGTCAGCAATGCCAAAGGGTGGGCAACCAAGTATTAATTACTTGAAGAACAGAGGGGAATGGGGTAAAGGAATAGTCCGCTCACCCAACGTTGATTAGCAGTCTTCATCTGTAAGGCAGCGCGCGGAGCCGTCCCAGTCTCAGACGTGGAGACAAACAGCAGAAAATAGAATAGAATATCTATGGATCTCTTTTGGTGACTTGCTACTACAGTTTCTAATGTGATCAATAAACTTCGCTTTTTATATTTTTGGCTACCGCTGGAGGAGGTTCTTGTTTTTCTGCCAAGTATTAATTAGGGGTTTAGGGGGGCCTTTATTGCTGCACATGCTGTTTATTCGGTTTCATCTTTGAAATTGCCACAAGGAGGTTAAACAATGTTCTATTGTTGTATTACTTTGGACCACCAATTAAAAAAATCCTAAGGATATACTGTAACTTTCATTATTTCTGAAGATATTGTACAGGCCATGAAAAAAATGAAGGGATGCCAGTAATGGTGATCAGCAGTGCACAGAAGCCCAGTCACTGAGCAGCGGGAGAAGCAGGTCCTCCGAGCCGTCACCACATGGATTATAGGAGGACTCCCAACACAGATTTATGTCATAGTCACAGGATAATGAATAAGGGACACATGCCGATTCCCCATGGGGGGTCGTCTGAGGAGTTTTTTTCCTTCTGAGAACTAGAAATAAGTAAACCTCCGGCTATTTAACCTCTTTATTGTTGAAAATAATAGCACTCGAGGAGTCTATGTGAGGGGGTCCCAGTATGAGCCCATCGGGGTCTTCACTTTATAGTTATTTTCAGATGGGATGACTGAAAAACATCTGTTCTAATAAAATATACATTTTCCTATAAAGTATTTAGTCCCTTCCCAATATCCAGCATCTACCTGTAACGGCAGCGATCGGTGCTTAAACTCTGACCTTTACGATTAACCCCATGAATACATAGTTATATAGGTTTAAATAAGACTCAGGTCCATCAAGTCCAACCGGTCTCCACAAGTTCTACATTCTTTTTCAATTATTTTAACCTACAATGACATTCACTGTGAGAAAATCATCCGGCCCTTCTATAAATGCCATTTCTCTTGATTTAACAAATCTAATCGTCTGGAATAACTAAGAAGAAAAGCTGTATTGTCACAGGTAATACATTGGGATCACAGGTTTTTATCTCTGTATTACAGTCGTGAGGCAGTGAGGGGAATTATATGCGGGGGACGGTATGTATCCCCCAGGATGCTCATAGAGACACATTGAACCCGCTGGAGTGCACTGGAGTCACAGAAACACCTGTGGCTGCAGAGCAAAATAAAAGGAAAGTTTGGACTTGGTCAAACTATTTGACCAAGTTGGATTCAAGAAAACCCAGCGTGGGCTTTTATTTTGGGAGTGATCTGCAGGTGGCAGTGGGGCGGTCCACTCCCTCCTGCCGAGTCTTACAAGTGGCTCATGGCCACAGAATCCATTAGAAAACCTTCAGCAAAGGTTTGGGTGTGTCAGTGGTTTGTTTGCTAAGCTGCAGAGCAGGAGGCTCTGTACAATGCAAGCCTGGGTGAAGGCGCAACAAAGGTTTGTGAAGGCAACGTAACTGGCGCACCCGAGTGAAACGGCGGCAGGTTTACACGTTCAAAAGTGACCAAAACATCAGCCAGAAAGCATTGGTACTGAGATGTGGTCTGTGGTCCCCACCTGCAGAACCACTCCTTTATTGAGGGTGTCTTGATAATTGACAATAATTTCCATCTATTGTCTATTCCATTTGCACAACAGCATGTGAAATTGATTGTCAATCAGTGTTGCTTCCTAAGTGGACAGTTTGATTTCACAGAAGTTTGATTCACTTGGAGTTATATTCTGTTGTGTAAGTGTTCCCTTTATTTTTTTGAGCAGTGTATATACCAGTGATTAGCTGCAGAGCATTGCAAGTAACATGGAGATACAATGCAGATTTCAGAAGAGATAACACGTAGCAGGAGTGAGATATTAATATCACGGGGGGAGGAAATGTGTAAGAGGGAGACCAGGACGGTCATGCGCCTCTTCCCTCTTTCTGCACATATTGTTGTACCCTGTGTTTATATATGAGTATGTATGTGACCTAATGTCTGATGTGTTAGTTATAGGGTGAGTATATATAGAGTATTAGATTAGGTGCTGCATGTTAGCAGACATTTCAATTCATATACATTCAGCTCTGGCTCAGGATAGCACGCATGTTGGGTCACGCGTACAACAGACTAAGTGCAATAGCTTAAAGTGCTTTTAATAAGCAGTTATACAATGGCAGTTGGACAGGGCAGGAGACAGGTAAGGTGCATAAGATATTCATACAAACATCCTGCTTCTTAGTCAGTTGTATTGCATTATGCATTAGTAATAGCAATCTGCCTCTTACTTGTTTTAACTTCTGCTTTCTCACATCTCGCCCGCCCTTTAACACAATCTATGCACTCTCTCCATATCCACCACTCCCTTCTCCCCTCTCTCATGTATAACTCTGAGGCTCTACTGACATTTCTCACCGACTCCAAACCATCCACTACCTCCATACAGCACTCAAAACATTCATACAAATCATTGCACCACCTGCACTTTCTCTTTTTTCTCCTTCTCCTAGTCGCTGGCGACAGCTCCCCCAACCCTGGGCCTCCCTGCACTAGCATATACTCTCCTCCAGCTGCATATAGAAACCCTGCTAATCTTAGTAACATTCAGTGCTTGCCCTCTCCTATTGCTTTCATTGTGCTCTCTGGAACGGATGGTCTGTGTGTAACAAACTAACTTACATTCATAATTTTTTCCTCAGCAATTCCTTTCATTTTCTGGCTATTACAAAAATCTGGACCCAGCATTCAGACACCACCGCAGCTGCTGCTCTCTTATTTGGTGGGCTGAAATTTTCACATACGGCCAGACCTGAGAATAGACAGGGTGGAGGTGTTGGTTTGCTCCTTTCACCACAATGTGCTTTTCAGGTCACCCCCCACCCCGGTTCTCTCACTTATGTTTCCTTCCTTTGAAGTCCACACCATCAGACTCTTCAAACCCTTCTCCCTGTGAGTGGTGGTTGTGTATCGCCCTCCAGGCCCCTCCCGCCAGTTCCTGGATCACTTTGCCACCTGGCTTCCTCACTTTCTATCCTGTGACATCCCCACCCTCATCATGGGAGACTTTAACATCCCCATCAATGATCTCCTCTCCCAATCTGCCTCTCATCTACTTTCTCTAACCTCCTCATTCCGTCTCTCACAGGTTGCTAACTCTCCTACACAAAAAGACGGGAATACTCTGGACCTGGTTTTCTCCCGTCTATGCTTGCTGCATGACTTTACTAACTCCCCTCTCCTGCTCTCGGACCACAACCTTCTTCCTTCTCTGTCAAGAACTGTCTCCTCACCCGGGACACCCCCACTTACCACACTTCTAGGAATACACATGCCATTAATACCCAGCAGCTTATGGACAATCTCCACACATCTTTAGCCCTCATCTCCTCCCTCTCCTGTCCAAACTTGGCATTGTCACACTACAATAATACACTGAAGAGCGCCCTAGATGAAGCAGCACCTTCTACACGCAGAAAGACCCGACGCAAACAACGGCAGCCCTGGCACACAATGCAAACACGTTTTCTTCAGCGTTGCTCAAGGTGTGCTGAGCGTCAGTGGAGAAAATCTCTTTTAGCAGAAGACTTCATCCACTATAAATTCATGCTCAAAACCTAGAACTCTGCGCTTCATCTGGCCAAACAATCCTACTTCACCCCCCTCATCACTTCAGTGTCCAACAATCCAAAACGACTTTTTGAAACCTTAAACTCCCTCCTGAAACCTAAAGCACAGGCCCCCACCACCAACCTCAGCGGGGAGGATCTGGCCACATATTTCCTAGAAAAAATCAACCACATCCATCAGGACATCTCAGCCCAATCTCCTCAGTGCCTGGATCCCCTTCCCTGCCGCACTTCAAGCTCACTAGCCATTTTTGAGCCTGTTACAGAAGAAGAAGTTACCCAGCTCCTCACTACTTCTCAACCTACAACCTGTAACAGTGACCCCATTCCTTCACATCTCCTGCAGTCTCTCTCACCGGTGGTCACCACTCACCTGACTAAAATATTTAACCTCTCTCTTTCTTCAGGTATCTTTCCCTCCTCATTTAAAAATGCCATTATAACCCCTTTACTTAAAAAGCCATCCCTGGTCCAGAACTGCACTGCTAACTACAGACCTGTCTCTAATCTTCCTTTCATCTCTAAACTCCTGGAACGCTTGGTCCACTCTCGTCTACTCTGCTATCTCTCAGATAACTCTCTTCTTGACCCTCCACAATCTGGTTTCCGCTCCTTACACTCCACTGAAACTGCCCTCACTAAAGTCTCTAATGATCTATGAACAGCTAAATCCAAAGGTCACTGCTCCCTGCTGATTCTCCTGGATCTCTCTGCTGCATTTGACACTGTGGATCACCAGCTCCTCCTCACTATGCTCCGCTCTATCGGCTTCAAGGACACTGTTCTCTCCTGGTTATCCTACATCTCTGACCGCTCCTTCACTGTATCTTTTGCCGGCTCCTCTTCCTCTCCTCGTCCCCTTATAGTCGGGGTTCCGCAGGGCTCAGTCCTAGGCCCCCTCCTCTTCTCTCTATACATTGCCCCTATTGGACAAACAATCAGCAGATTTGGGTTTCAGTATCATCTCTATGCTGAAGACACCCAATTATACAGTTCTTACCCTTACATGACCCCTACCCTAATACAAAATACCAAGGACTGTCTGTCCGCTGTCTCTAACATCATGTCCTCCCTCTGTCTTAAACTGAATCTCTCCAAAACTGAACTTCTTGTGTTTCTCCCCTCTACTAACCCAACTCTACCTAACATCGAAATTACCTTGGATGGTTCAACCATAACTCCCAGCAGCACGGCCGCTGCCTTGGGGTCATATTCGACATCCTTTACTCCCTATATCCGATCACTCGCTCACTCTTGTCACCTGCATCTTAAAAACACTTTTCTCACCTTTGAAACTGCTAAAACTCTTACTGTTGCTTTTATTCACTCTCGTCTGGACTACTGCAACTCTCTTCTGATTGGTCTCCCTCTTACCAAACTTTCTCCTCTCCAATCCATCCTGAATGCGGCAGCCAGGGTCGTATTTCTGTCCAGCCGCTTCACCGATGCCTCCATCGTGTGCCAGTCATTACACTGGTTGCCCATTCGCTACAGGGTCCAATATAAACTCATTGCTTTCACCCACAAAGCTCTCCACAGTTCTGTACCGCCTTATATCTCCTCTCTCATCTCTGTCTATCGCCCTACACGTGCCCTCCGTTCTACAAATGACCCAAGACTAACATCCCTCATAATCTGAACCTCGCACCTCCATCTCCAAGACTTCTCTCGTGCTGCGCCAGTTCTCTGGAATGCTCTACCCCAGACGATCCGACTGATGCCTAGCCCCCATGTCTTCAAGCGCGCTTTAAAAACCAATCTCTTTAAACAAGCCGACCACCTCAACTACTCAGTAAACCAACTTTCCCCTGTTCCCTCCTTCTAAATATTATTCAGAATCTGCTCCCTACTCTTCATCTGTCTCCACACCCTCCATGCACAAGATAACTGCACTCGATACTTGATTATTGCACTTATACATATGGGCTGATGACCGGATCATGCAGCTTTATGTGAAAATCTCTATTTATTATAATTGTCAGACCTGAAATAACAAGCACTTTTCACCTACTGTGTCCCCCCCATTCCCTTGTAGATTATAAGCGGCCGGACCCTCGCTCCTAATGTAACTGTTTAAACTGTCTTACCTTGTATGGAATTTATTGTCTGTACATGTCCCCGCTTAATTGTAAACTGCTGCGGAATATGTTGGCGCTAAATAAATAAAAAATATTATTATTACTAGGAATTGGGTACAGTGTAGGGGTGAACGCAATAGTTTAGGATAGAAACCGTTAATGTGTTTAGCAATAGCTGCAGAGCAGGAGGAGCCGGGGTAGTTACCAGGAGGTTTAGTGACTGCAGCAGGGGAGTAACGGGAAGTCTGCCCAGCAACCGAAGGAGGATTGGTGATTGGCCCAGTCAAAAGGGGAGGAGATTAGGCCAGGGCGGAGTAACGTTTTTTCCTGTCAGTTAGTTCTGAGGGAGGGATGTGACAGAGCAGTAGCTGGAGGTCCAGGGGGCACAGAAACCCGGTCCGACCAGCAGCAGAGGGACGTTAGTCAGGAACTCTAAAACGACTTTCCCTTAATGTTCGGGGCCTACGGTCCACAGGAGTCAGCAGAGTAACTTGTCTCAAAATCTTCCCAGAAGGGGAAGTCGGACGGGAAATAGTACAGAGGAAATGGAAGGGGACTTTAAAAACTGCGAGGGTCTCAGAGGCCAAAGAGGTCGACTATGGAAGGGACATCTCAGGAGAAACAGACGGTGAATATTAACATATGCTGCGCAATGAACTGTGCACCTGGAAAAGGATGCGCCCAATACTGCGTGTTCCCTCATGGTGAAGTTGGACTGTTAAGTAAAGTTCTTTTTTATAAAACGGAGTGGAAGTCCCCTATTGTGTGTGCGGCGGTTACTGAAGTGGAAAAACCGAAGACGGCAGAGATCTGCGACCAAAACGTGAGTGTTCTGCACCACACGCACAGCACAGGAGAATGGGGACATTTGTCTTTGTCAGGGAGCCAGGGTGTAGGAACACAACAGTCCCTCGCCACTACTACCACCCTCACAAAAAATGCATAGGCCTGATGTAATCCCAAGGAATCAAGAAGGTGTAGCTACAGTCACCACTGGCAGCACTGTGAGCGACAGCTGTAACTGCGCCCCGACACTGAGTGACGATCGCTCTGTACTGATGCACTGCTGAGCCGGCTGTCAGTCTCAGTCCCGGGCACAGTGCTGCGTACGGTGACTGTATCTGCGTTGGTGCCTGCATGACTGAAAGCCGGCGGCTTCCGGGTACCGCACACTCAGTACAGCGGCCGGGCACCTCCCTAATCCTATTAACCAGCAGATTAACCCCATATGTGCATGTTACTGGCGATATCCAACCAGACAGGTTCCCTGTAAGGAACAATACACAATAAATGTAAATCACTACAAATCTGAGACCTCAGAGACGTGTAACATCTTATTCTGGTCGTGTCCGATACGAAACTCCTTCTATTCCCCTCTAACATGTAGACTGTGAGCAGGGCCCTCCCTTATATTGTACCATACTGATACCGGGGGGGACATCACCGGAGTAATCGCCCAGTGTGGGACGTCGGATCAGGGGACAGAGGACACCATCAGTCACCAGAACAAGTCCTGAGACCCCAAAAAGCTCAGGAGGAACGACCCTTCATAGCCCTCATTACTGATTACTGATGTCATGAAGCGATGAATCTTCCTAATGTTTCTTCTGCTGTCGCCTTATGAGGCTTCATTGTCCTCCAAACACAATCGGAAATCTGCTGATTTATCCACAGAATCTAAAATCAAAAGCTGCTGACAATCACTCTCCTGTGTGAGCGATGGGGGAGGGGAGCGGAGAAGACGAGACAGGGAGGGAGCGAGAACAGCAGCACAAGAGTCACATGTACAAGGCAAAAAAGAGGAGAAAAGCCGAAAATGGGAGATTCATCATTACACGTCATCTAAAGCGAACCTGGTGTAAGAGGCCGGAGCTCCTCCATCATCACCTCCTGGTACCGATCCTGGTGTCCTTCTAGATACTCCCACTCCTCCATGGAGAGATAGACAGCGACGTCCTGACACCTTATAGGAACCTGACAACAACGACACCATCATCACCCAGAATCCTCCAGTGCTGTCCTGTATAATGTCCCAGCAGTCACCTCTCCGCTCATCACCCAGAATCCTCCAGTGCTGTCCTGTATAATGTCCCTGCAGTCACCTCTCCGCTCATCACCCAGAATCCTCCAGTGCTGTCCTGTATAATGTCCCAGCAGTCACCTCTCCGGTCATCACCCAGAATCCTCCAGTGCTGTCCTGTATAATGTCCCAGCAGTCACCTCTGCGGTCATCACCCAGAATCCTCCAGTGCTGTCCTGTATAATGTCCCAGCAGTCACCTCTCCGGTCATCATCCAGAATCCTCCAGTGCTGTCCTGTATAATGTCCCAGCAGTCACCTCTCCGCTCATCACCCAGAATCCTCCAGTGCTGTCCTGTATAATGTCCCAGCAGTCACCTCTCCGGTCATCACCCAGAATCCTCCAGTGCAGTCCTGTATAATGTCCCAGCAGTCACCTCTCCGGTCATCACCCAGAATCCTCCAGTGCTGTCCTGTATAATGTCCCAGCAGTCACCTCTCCGCTCATCACCCAGAATCCTCCAGTGCCGTCCTGTATAATGTCCCAGCAGTCACCTCTCCGCTCATCACCCAGAATCCTCCAGTGCTGTCCTGTATAATGTCCCAGCAGTCACCTCTGCGCTCATAACCCAGAATCCAACAGTGCCGTCCTGTATAATGTCCCAGCAGTCACCTCTCCAGTCATCACCCAGAATCCTCCAGTGCCGTCCTGTATAATGTCCCAGCAGTCACCTCTCCGGTCATCACCCAGAATCCTCCAGTGCCGTCCTGTATAATGTCCCAGCAGTCACCTCTCCGGTCATCACCCAGAATCCTCCAGTGCCGTCCTGTATAATGTCCCTGTAGTCACCTCTCCAGTCATCACCCAGAATCCTCCAGTGCTGTACTGTATAATGTCCCAGCAGTCACCTCTCCGGTCATCACCCAGAATCCTCCAGTGCCGTCCTGTATAATGTCCCAGCAGTCACCTCTCCGGTCATCACCCAGAATCCTCCAGTGCTGTCCTGTATAATGTCCCAGCAGTCACGTCTCCGGTCATCACCCAGAATCCTCCAGTGCCGTCCTGTATAATGTCCCAGAAGTCACCTCTCCGCTCATCACCCAGAATCCTCCAGTGCCGTCCTGTATAATGTCCCAGCATTCACCTCTGCGCTCATCACCCAGAATCCTCCAGTGCTGTCCTGCATAATGTCCCAGCAGTCACCTCTCCGGTCATCACCCAGAATCCTCCAGTGCCGTTCTGTATAATGTCCCAGCAGTCACCTCTCCGGTCATCACCCAGAATCCTCCAGTGCCGACATGTATAATGTCCCAGCAGTCACCTCTGCGCTCATAACCCAGAATCCAACAGTGCCGTCCTGTATAATGTCCCAGAAGTCACCTCTCCAGTCATCACCCAGAATCCTTCAGTGCCGTCCTGTATAATGTCCCAGCAGTCACCTCTGCGCTCATCACCCAGAATCCTCCAGGGCTGCTCTGTATAATGTCCCAGCAGTCATCTCTGCGCTCATCACCCAGAATCCTCCAGTGCCGTGCTGTATAATGTCCCAGCAGTCACCTCTCCGGTCATTACCCAGAATCCTCCAGTGCCGTCCTGTATAATGTCCCAGCAGTCACCTTTGCACTCATCACCCAGAATCCTCCAGTGCCGTCCTGTATAATGTCCCAGCAGTCAACTCTGCGCTCATCACCCAGAATCCTCCAGTGCTGTCCAGTATAATCTCCCAGCAGTCACCTCTCCGGTCATCACCCAGAATCCTCCAGTGCTGTCCTGTATAATGTCCCAGCAGTCACCTCTCCGGTCATCACCTAGAATCCTCCAGTGCCGTCCTGTATAATGTCCCAGCAGTCACCTCTCCGGTCATCATCCAGAATCCTCCAGTGCTGTCCTGTATAATGTCCCAGCAGCCACCTCTCCACTCATCACCCAGAATCCTCCAGTGCTGTCCTGTATAATGTCACAGCAGTCATCTCTGCGGTCATTACCCAGAATCCTCCAGTGGCGTCCTGGATAATGTCCCAGCAGTCACCTCTGCGGTCATCACCCAGAATCCTCCAGTGCTGTCCTGTATAATGTCCCAGCAGTCAACTCTCCGGTCATCACCCAGAATCCTCCAGTGCCGTTCTGTATAATGTCCCAGCAGTCACCTCTCCGGTCATCACCCAGAATCCCCCAGTGTAGTCCTGTATAATGTCCCAGCAGTCACCTCTCCGGTCATCACCCAGAATCCTCCAGTGCTGTCCTGTATAATCTCCCAGCAGTCACCTCTCCGGTCATCACCCAGAATCCTCCAGTGCCGTCCTGTATAATGTCCCAGCAGTCACCTCTCCGCTCTTCACCCAGAATCCTCCAGTGCTGTCCTGTATAATGTCCCAGCAGTCACCTCTCCGGTCATCACCCAGAATCCTCCAGTGCTGTCCTGTATAATGTCCCAGCAGTCACCTCTCCGGTCATCACCCAGAATCCTCCAGTGCTGTCCTGTATAATGTCCCAGCTGTCACCTCTCCGGTCATCACCCAGAATCCACCAGTGCCGTCCTGTATAATGTCCCAGCAGTCACCTCTCCGGTCATCACCCAGAATCCGCCAATGCCGTCCTGTATAATGTCCCAGCAGTCACCTCTCCACTCATCACCCAGAATCCTCCAGTGCTGTCCTGTATAATGTCACAGCAGTCATCTCTGCGGTCATCACCCAGAATCCTCCAGTGGCGTCCTGGATAATGTCCCAGCAGTCACCTCTGCGGTCATCACCCAGAATCCTCCAGTGCTGTCCTGTATAATGTCCCAGCAGTCAACTCTCCGGTCATCACCCAGAATCCTCCAGTGCCGTTCTGTATAATGTCCCAGCAGTCACCTCTCCGGTCATCACACAGAATCCTCCAGTGCCGTCCTGTATAATGTCCCAGCAGTCACCTCTCCGCTCATCACCCAGAATCCTCCAGTGCTGTCCTGTATAATGTCCCAGCAGTCACCTCTCCGGTCATCACCCAGAATCCTCCAGTGCTGTCCTGTATAATGTCCCAGCAGTCACCTCTCCGGTCATCACCCAGAATCCTCCAGTGCTGTCCTGTATAATCTCCCAGCAGTCACCTCTCCGGTCATCACCCAGAATCCTCCAGTGCTGTCCTGTATAATGTCCCGGCAGTCACCTCTCCGGTCATCACCCAGAATCCTCCAGTGCTGTCCTGTATAATGTCCCAGCAGTCACCTCTCCGGTCATCACCCAGATTCCTCCAGTGCTGTCCTGTATAAAGTCCCAGCAGTCACCTCTCCGGTCATCACCCAGAATCCTCCAGTGCCGTCCTGTATAATGTCTCAGCAGTCACCTCTCCGCTCATCACCCAGAATCCTCCAGTGCTGTCCTGTATAATGTCCCAGCAGTCACCTCTCCGCTCATCACCCAGAATCCTCCAGTGCTGTCCTGTATAATGTCCCAGCAGTCACCTCTCCGGTCATCACCCAGAATCCTCCAGTGCTGTCCTGTATAATGTCCCAGCAGACACCTCTCCGGTCACCACCCAGAATCCTCCAGTGCTGTCCTGTATAATGTCCCAGCAGTCACCTCTCCGGTCATCACCCAGAATCCTCCAGTGCAGTCCTGTATAATGTCCCAGCAGTCACCTCTCCGGTCACCACCCAGAATCCTCCAGTGCTGTCCTGTATAATGTCCCAGCAGTCACCTCTGCGGTCATCACCCAGAATCCTCCAGTGCTGTCCTGTATAATGTCCCAGTAGTCACCTCTGCGGTCATCACCCAGAATCCTCCAGTGCCGTCCTGTATAATGTCCCAGCAGTCACCTCTCCGGTCATCACCCAGAAACCTCCAGTGCCGTCCTGTATAATGTCCCAGCAGTCACCTCTCCGGTCATCACCCAGAATCCTCCAGTGCCGTCCTGTATAATGTCACAGCAGTCATCTCTGCGGTCATCACCCAGAATCCTCCAGTGGCGTCCTGGATAATGTCCCAGCAGTCACCTCTGCGGTCATCACCCAGAATCCTCCAGTGGCGTCCTGGATAATGTCCCAGCAGTCACCTCTGCGGTCATCACCCAGAATCCTCCAGTGCTGTCCTGTATAATGTCCCAGCAGTCAACTCTCCGGTCATCACCCAGAATCCTCCAGTGCCGTTCTGTATAATGTCCCAGCAGTCACCGCTCCGGTCATCACCCAGAATCCTCCAGTGCCGTTCTGTATAATGTCCCAGCAGTCACCTCTCCGCTCATCACCCAGAATCCTCCAGTGCTGTCCTGTATAATGTCCGAGCAGTCACCTCTGCGCTCATCACCCAGAATCCTCCAGTGCTGTCCTGTATAATGTCCCAGCGGTCACCTCTTCGGTCATCACCAGAATCCTCCAGTGCTGTCCTGTATAATCTCCCAGCAGTCACCTCTCCGGTCATCACCCAGAATCCTCCAGTGCTGTCCTGTATAATGTCCCAGCAGTCACCTCTCCGATCATCACCCAGAATCCTCCAGTGCTGTCCTGTATAATGTCCCAGCAGTCACCTCTCCG
This sequence comes from Phyllobates terribilis, assembly GCF_046119375.1. Classification (NCBI taxonomy): domain Eukaryota; kingdom Metazoa; phylum Chordata; class Amphibia; order Anura; family Dendrobatidae; genus Phyllobates; species Phyllobates terribilis. The sequence continues at coordinate 2,465,876 of NW_027362877.1, forward strand.
GTCATCACCCAGAATCCTCCAGTGCTGTCCTGTATAAAGTCCCAGCATTCACCTCTCCGGTCATCACCCAGAATCCTCAAGTGCCGTCCTGTATAATGTCTCAGCAGTCACCTCTCCGCTCATCACCCAGAATCCTCCAGTGCTGTCCTGTATAATGTCCCAGCAGTCACCTCTCCGGTCATCACCCAGAATCCTCCATTGCTGTCCTGTATAATGTCCCAGCAGTCACCTCTCCGCTCATCACCCAGAATCCTCCAGTGCTGTCCTGTATAATGTCCCAGCAGTCACCTCTCCGGTCATCACCCAGAATCCTCCAGTGCTGTCCTGTATAATGTCCTAGCAGTCACCTCTCCGGTCATCACCCAGAATCCTCCAGTGCCGTCCTGTATAATGTCCCAGCAGTCACCTCTCCGGTCATCACCCAGAATCCTCCAGTGCCGTCCTGTATAATGTCCCTGTAGTCACCTCTCCAGTCATCACCCAGAATCCTCCAGTGCTGTCCTGTATAATGTCCCAGCAGTCACCTCTCCGCTCATCACCCAGAATCCTCCAGTGCCGTCCTGTATAATGTCCCAGCAGTCACCTCTCCGGTCATCACCCAGAATCCTCCAGTGCTGTCCTGTATAATGTCCCAGCAGCCTCCTCTCCACTCATCACCCAGAATCCTCCAGTGCTGTCCTGTATAATGTCACAGCAGTCATCTCTGCGGTCATCACCCAGAATCCTCCAGTAGCGTCCTGGATAATGTCCCAGCAGTCACCTCTGCGGTCATCACCCAGAATCCTCCAGTGCTGTCCTGTATAATGTCCCAGCAGTCAACTCTCCGGTCATCACCCAGAATCCTCCAGTGCCGTTCTGTATAATGTCCCAGCAGTCACCTCTCCGGTCATCACACAGAATCCTCCAGTGCCGTTCTGTATAATGTCCCAGCAGTCACCTCTCCGCTCATCACCCAGAATCCTCCAGTGCTGTCCTGTATAATGTACCAGCAGTCACCTCTCCGGTCATCACCCAGAATCCTCCAGTGCTGTCCTGTATAATGTCCCAGCAGTCACCTCTCCGGTCATCACCCAGAATCCTCCAGTGCTGTCCTGTATAATCTCCCAGCAGTCACCTCTCCGGTCATCACCCAGAATCCTCCAGTGCTGTCCTGTATAATGTCCCAGCAGTCACCTCTCCGGTCATCACCGAGAATCCTCCAGTGCTGTCCTGTATAATGTCCCAGCAGTCACCTCTACGGTCATCACCCAGAATCCTCCAGTGCTGTCCTGTATAAAGTCCCAGCAGTCACCTCTCCGGTCATCACCCAGAATCCTCCAGTGCCGTCCTGTATAATGTCTCAGCAGTCACCTCTCCGCTCATCACCCAGAATCCTCCAGTGCTGTCCTGTATAATGTCCCAGCAGTCACCTCTCCGCTCATCACCCAGAATCCTCCAGTGCTGTCCTGTATAATGTCCCAGCAGTCACCTCTCCGGTCATCACCCAGAATCCTCCAGTGCTGTCCTGTATAATGTCCCAGCAGTCACCTCTCCGGTCATCACCCAGAATCCTCCAGTGCTGTCCTGTATAATGTCCCAGCAGTCACCTCTCCGGTCATCACCCAGAATCCTCCAGTGCAGTCCTGTATAATGTCCCAGCAGTCACCTCTCCGGTCACCACCCAGAATCCTCCAGTGCTGTCCTGTATAATGTCCCAGCAGTCACCTCTGCGGTCATCACCCAGAATCCTCCAGTGCTGTCCTGTATAATGTCCCAGTAGTCACCTCTGCGGTCATCACCCAGAATCCTCCAGTGCCGTCCTGTATAATGTCCCAGCAGTCACCTCTCCGGTCATCACCCAGTAACCTCCAGTGCCGTCCTGTATAATGTCCCAGCAGTCACCTCTCCGGTCATCACCCAGAATCCGCCAATGCCGTCCTGTATAATGTCCCAGCAGTCATCTCTCCGGTCATCACCCAGAATCCTCCAGTGCCGTCCTGTATAATGTCACAGCAGTCATCTCTGCGGTCATCACCCAGAATCCTCCAGTGGCGTCCTGGATAATGTCCCAGCAGTCACCTCTGCGGTCATCACCCAGAATCCTCCAGTGCTGTCCTGTATAATGTCCCAGCAGTCAACTCTCCGGTCATCACCCAGAATCCTCCAGTGCCGTTCTGTATAATGTCCCAGCAGTCACCTCTCCGGTCATCACCCAGAATCCTCCAGTGCCGTTCTGTATAATGTCCCAGCAGTCACCTCTCCGCTCATCACCCAGAATCCTCCAGTGCTGTCCTGTATAATGTCCGAGCAGTCACCTCTGCGCTCATCACCCAGAATCCTCCAGTGCTGTCCTGTATAATGTCCCAGCAGTCACCTCTTCGGTCATCACCAGAATCCTCCAGTGCTGTCCTGTATAATCTCCCAGCAGTCACCTCTCCGGTCATCACCCAGAATCCTCCAGTGCTGTCCTGTATAATGTCCCAGCAGTCACCTCTCCGGTCATCACCCAGAATCCTCCAGTGCTGTCCTGTATAATGTACCAGCAGTCACCTCTCCGGTCATCACCCAGAATCCTCCAGTGCTGTCCTGTATAAAGTCCCAGCAGTCACCTCTCCGGTCATCACCCAGAATCCTCCAGTGCCGTCCTGTATAATGTCTCAGCAGTCACCTCTCCGCTCATCACCCAGAATCCTCCAGTGCTGTCCTGTATAATGTCCCAGCAGTCACCTCTCCGGTCATCACCCAGAATCCTCCAGTGCTGTCCTGTATAATGTCCTAGCAGTCACCTCTCCGGTCATCACCCAGAATCCTCCAGTGCCGTCCTGTATAATGTCCCAGCAGTCACCTCTCTGGTCATCACCCAGAATCCTCCAGTGCCGTCCTGTATAATGTCCCAGCAGTCACCTCTCCGGTCATCACCCAGAATCCTCCAGTGCCGTCCTGTATAATGTCCCTGTAGTCACCTCTCCAGTCATCACCCAGAATCCTCCAGTGCCGTCCTGTATAATGTCCCAGCAGTCACCTCTCCGCTCATCACCCAGAATCCTCCAGTGCCGTCCTGTATAATGTCCCAGCAGTCACCTATCCGGTCATCACCCAGAATCCTCCAGTGCCGTCCTGTATAATGTCCCAGCAGTCACCTCTCCGGTCATCACCCAGAATCCTCCAGTGCCGTCCTGTATAATGTCCCAGCAGTCACCTCTCTGGTCATCACCCAGAACCCTCCAGTGCCGTCCTGTATAATGTCCCAGCAGTCACCTCTGCGCTCATAACCCAGAATCCAACAGTGCCGCCCTGCATAATGTCCCAGCAGTCACCTCTCCGGTCATCACCCAGAATCCTCCAGTGCCGTCCTGTATAATGTCCCAGCAGTCACCTCTCTGGTCATCACCCAGAATCCTCCAGTGCCGTCCTGTATAATGTCCCAGCAGTCACCTCTGCGCTCATAACCCAGAATCCAACAGTGCCGTCTTGTATAATGTCCCAGAAGTCACCTCTCCAGTCATCACCCAGAATCCTCCAGTGCCGTCCTGCATAATGTCCCAGCAGTCACCTCTGCGCTCATCACCCAGAATCCTCCAGTGCTGCTCTGTATAATGTCCCAGCAGTCATCTCTGCGCTCATCACCCAGAATCCTCCAGTGCCGTCCTGTATAATGTCCCAGCAGTCACCTCTCCGGTCATTACCCAGAATCCTCCAGTGCCGTCCTGTATAATGTCCCAGCAGTCACCTCTGCGCTCATCACCCAGAATCCTCCAGTGCCGTCCTGTATAATGTCCCAGCAGTCACCTCTGCGGTCATCACCCAGAATCCTCCAGTGCCGTCCTGTATAATGTCCCAGCAGTCACCTCTCTGGTCATCACCCAGAATCCTCCAGTGCCGTCCTGTATAATGTCCCAGCAGTCACCTCTCCGGTCATCACCTAGAATCCTCCAGTGCCGTCCTGTATAATGTCCCAGCAGTCACCTCTCCGGTCATCACCCAGAATCCTCCAGTGCTGTCCGGTATAATGTCCCAGCAGTCACCTCTCCACTCATCACCCAGAATCCTCCAGTGCCGTCCTGTATAATGTCACAGCAGTCATCAATGCGGTCATCACCCAGAATCCTCCAGTGCCGTCCTGTATAATGTCACAGCAGTCATCTCTGCGGTCATCACCCAGAATCCTCCAGTGGCGTCCTGGATAATGTCCCAGCAGTCACCTCTGCGGTCATCACCCAGAATCCTCCAGTGCTGTCCTGTATAATGTCCCAGCAGTCAACTCTCCGGTCATCACCCAGAAACCTCCAGTGCTGTCCTGTATAATGTCCCAGCAGTCACCTCTCCGGTCATCACCCAGAATCCTCCAGTGCCGTCGTGTATAATGTCCCAGCAGTCACCTCTCCGGTCATCACCCAGAATCCTCCAGTGCGGTTATGTATAATGTCCCTGCAGCCACCTCTCCGGTCATCACCCAGAATCCTCCATTGCCGTCCTGTATAATGTCCGAGCAGTCACCTCTGCGCTCATCACCCAGAATCCTCCAGTGCTGTCCTGTATAATGTCCCAGCAGTCACCTCTCCGGTCATCACCCAGAATCCTCCAGTGCTGTCCTGTATAATGTCCCAGCAGTCAACTCTCCGCTCATCACCCAGAATCCTCCAGTGCCGTCCTGTATAATGTCCCAGCAGTCACCTCTCCGGTCATCACCCAGAATCCTCCAGTGCTGTCCTGTATAAAGTCCCAGCAGTCACCTCTCCGGTCATCACCCAGAATCCTCCAGTGCCGTCCTGTATAATGTCCCAGCAGTCACCTCTCCGGTCATCACCCAGAATCCTCCAGTGCCGTCCTGTATAATGTCCCAGCAGTCACCTCTCCGCTCATCACCCAGAATCCTCCAGTGCCGTCCTGTATAATGTCCCAGCAGTCACCTCTCCGGTCATCACCCAGAATCCTCCAGTGCTGTCCTGTATAATGTCCCAGCAGTCACCTCTCCGGTCATCACCCAGAATCCTCCAGTGCAGTCCTGTATAATGTCCCAGCAGTCACCTCTCCGGTCATCACCCAGAATCCTCCAGTGCCGTCCTGTATAATGTCACAGCAGTCACCTCTCCGGTCATCACCCAGAATCCTCCAGTGCCGTCCTGTATAATGTCCCAGCAGTCACCTCTCCGCTCATCACCCAGAATCCTCCAGTGATGTCCTGTATAATGTCCGAGCAGTCACATCTCCGGTCATCACCCAAAATCCTCCAGTGCTGTCCTGTATAATGTCCCAGCAGTCACCTCTCCGGTCATCACCCAGAATCCTCCAGTGCCGTCCTGTATAATGTCCCAGCAGTCACCTCTCCGGTCATCACCCAGAATCCGCCAATGCCGTCCTGTATAATGTCCCAGCAGTCACCTCTCCGGTCATCACCCAGAATCCTCCAGTGCCGTCCTGTATAATGTCCCTGTAGTCACCTCTCCAGTCATCACCCAGAATCCTCCAGTGCCGTCCTGTATAATGTCCCAGCAGTCACCTCTCCGCTCATCACCCAGAATCCTCCAGTGCCGTCCTGTATAATGTCCCAGCAGTCACCTATCCGGTCATCACCCAGAATCCTCCAATGCCATCCTGTATAATATCCCAGCAGTCACCTCTCCGGTCATCACCCAGAATCCTCCAGTGCCGTCCTGTATAATGTCCCAGCAGTCACCTCTCTGGTCATCACCCAGAACCCTCCAGTGCCGTCCTGTATAATGTCCCAGCAGTCACCTCTGCGCTCATAACCCAGAATCCAACAGTGCCGCCCTGCATAATGTCCCAGCAGTCACCTCTCCGGTCATCACCCAGAATCCTCCAGTGCCGTCCTGTATAATGTCCCAGCAGTCACCTCTCTGGTCATCACCCAGAATCCTCCAGTGCCGTCCTGTATAATGTCCCAGCAGTCACCTCTCCGGTCATCACCTAGAATCCTCCAGTGCCGTCCTGTATAATGTCCCAGCAGTCACCTCTCCGGTCATCACCCAGAATCCTCCAGTGCTGTCCGGTATAATGTCCCAGCAGTCACCTCTCCACTCATCACCCAGAATCCTCCAGTGCCGTCCTGTATAATGTCACAGCAGTCATCAATGCGGTCATCACCCAGAATCCTCCAGTGCCGTCCTGTATAATGTCACAGCAGTCATCTCTGCGGTCATCACCCAGAATCCTCCAGTGGCGTCCTGGATAATGTCCCAGCAGTCACCTCTGCGGTCATCACCCAGAATCCTCCAGTGCTGTCCTGTATAATGTCCCAGCAGTCAACTCTCCGGTCATCACCCAGAAACCTCCAGTGCTGTCCTGTATAATGTCCGAGCAGTCACCTCTGCGCTCATCACCCAGAATCCTCCAGTGCTGTCCTGTATAATGTCCCAGCAGTCACCTCTCCGGTCATCACCCAGAATCCTCCAGTGCTGTCCTGTATAATGTCCCAGCAGTCAACTCTCCGCTCATCACCCAGAATCCTCAAGTGCCGTCCTGTATAATGTCCGAGCAGTCACCTCTGCGCTCATCACCCAGAATCCTCCAGTGCTGTCCTGTATAATGTCCCAGCAGTCACCTCTTCGGTCTTCACCCAGAATCCTCCAGTGCTGTCCTGTATAATGTCCCAGCAGTCACCTCTCAGGTCATCACCCAGAATCCTCCAGTGCTGTCCTGTATAATCTTCCAGCAGTCACCTCTCCGGTCATCACCCAGAATCCTCCAGTGCTGTCCTGTATAATGTACCAGCAGTCACCTCTCCGGTCATCACTCAGAATCCTCCAGTGCTGTCCTGTATAATGTCCCAACAGTCACCTCTCCGGTCATCACCCAGAATCCTCCAGTGCTGTCCTGTATAATGTCCCAGCAGTCACCTCTCCGCTCATCACCCAGAGTCCTCCAGTGCAGTCCTGTATAATGTCCGAGCAGTCACCTCTGCGCTCATCACCCAGAATCCTCCAGTGCTGTCCAGTATAATCTCCCAGCAGTCACCTCTCCGGTCATCACCCAGAATCCTCCAGTGCCGTCCTGTATAATGTCCCAGCAGTCACCTCTCCGGTCATCACCTAGAATCCTCCAGTGACGTCCTGTATAATGTCCCAGCAGTCACCTCTCCGGTCATCACCCAGAATCCTCCAGTGCTGTCCGGTATAATGTCCCAGCAGTCACCTCTCCACTCATCACCCAGAATCCTCCAGTGCCGTCCTGTATAATGTCACAGCAGTCATCAATGCGGTCATCACCCAGAATCCTCCAGTGCCGTCCTGTATAATGTCACAGCAGTCATCTCTGCGGTCATCACCCAGAATCCTCCAGTGGCGTCCTGGATAATGTCCCAGCAGTCACCTCTGCGGTCATCACCCAGAATCCTCCAGTGCTGTCCTGTATAATGTTCCAGCAGTCAACTCTCCGGTCATCACCCAGAAACCTCCAGTGCTGTCCTGTATAATGTCCCAGCAGTCACCTCTCCGGTCATCACCCAGAATCCTCCAGTGCCGTCGTGTATAATGTCCCAGCAGTCACCTCTCCGGTCATCACCCAGAATCCTCCAGTGCGGTTATGTATAATGTCCCTGCAGTCACCTCTCCGGTCATCACCCAGAATCCTCCATTGCCGTCCTGTATAATGTCCGAGCAGTCACCTCTGCGCTCATCACCCAGAATCCTCCAGTGCTGTCCTGTATAATGTCCCAGCAGTCACCTCTCCGGTCATCACCCAGAATCCTCCAGTGCTGTCCTGTATAATGTCCCAGCAGTCAACTCTCCGCTCATCACCCAGAATCCTCCAGTGCCGTCCTGTATAATGTCCCAGCAGTCACCTCTCCGCTCATCACCCAGAATCCTCCAGTGATGTCCTGTATAATGTCCGAGCAGTCACCTCTCCGGTCATCACCCAAAATCCTCCAGTGCTGTCCTGTATAATGTCCCAGCAGTCACCTCTCCGGTCATCACCCAGAATCCTCCAGTGCCGTCCTGTATAATGTCCCAGCAGTCACCTCTCCGGTCATCACCCAGAATCCGCCAATGCCGTCCTGTATAATGTCCCAGCAGTCACCTCTCCGGTCATCACCCAGAATCCTCCAGTGCCGTCCTGTATAATGTCCCTGTAGTCACCTCTCCAGTCATCACCCAGAATCCTCCAGTGCCGTCCTGTATAATGTCCCAGCAGTCACCTCTCCGCTCATCACCCAGAATCCTCCAGTGCCGTCCTGTATAATGTCCCAGCAGTCACCTATCCGGTCATCACCCAGAATCCTCCAATGCCATCCTGTATAATGTCCCAGCAGTCACCTCTCCGGTCATCACCCAGAATCCTCCAGTGCCGTCCTGTATAATGTCCCAGCAGTCACCTCTCTGGTCATCACCCAGAACCCTCCAGTGCCGTCCTGTATAATGTCCCAGCAGTCACCTCTGCGCTCATAACCCAGAATCCAACAGTGCCGCCCCGCATAATGTCCCAGCAGTCACCTCTCCGGTCATCACCCAGAATCCTCCAGTGCCGTCCTGTATAATGTCCCAGCAGTCACCTCTCTGGTCATCACCCAGAATCCTCCAGTGCCGTCCTGTATAATGTCCCAGCAGTCACCTCTCCGGTCATCACCTAGAATCCTCCAGTGCCGTCCTGTATAATGTCCCAGCAGTCACCTCTCCGGTCATCACCCAGAATCCTCCAGTGCTGTCCGGTATAATGTCCCAGCAGTCACCTCTCCACTCATCACCCAGAATCCTCCAGTGCCGTCCTGTATAATGTCACAGCAGTCATCAATGCGGTCATCACCCAGAATCCTCCAGTGCCGTCCTGGATAATGTCCCAGCAGTCACCTCTGCGGTCATCACCCAGAATCCTCCAGTGCTGTCCTGTATAATGTCCCAGCAGTCAACTCTCCGGTCATCACCCAGAAACCTCCAGTGCTGTCCTGTATAATGTCCCAGCAGTCACCTCTCCGGTCATCACCCAGAATCCTCCAGTGCCGTCGTGTATAATGTCCCAGCAGTCACCTCTCCGGTCATCACCCAGAATCCTCCAGTGCGGTTATGTATAATGTCCCTGCAGCCACCTCTCCGGTCATCACCCAGAATCCTCCATTGCCGTCCTGTATAATGTCCGAGCAGTCACCTCTGCGCTCATCACCCAGAATCCTCCAGTGCTGTCCTGTATAATGTCCCAGCAGTCACCTCTCCGGTCATCACCCAGAATCCTCCAGTGCTGTCCTGTATAATGTCCCAGCAGTCAACTCTCCGCTCATCACCCAGAATCCTCCAGTGCCGTCCTGTATAATGTCCGAGCAGTCACCTCTGCGCTCATCACCCAGAATCCTCCAGTGCTGTCCTGTATAATGTCCCAGCAGTCACCTCTCCGGTCTTCACCCAGAATCCTCCAGTGCTGTCCTGTATAATGTCCCAGCAGTCACCTCTCAGGTCATCACCCAGAATCCTCCAGTGCTGTCCTGTATAATCTTCCAGCAGTCACCTCTCCGGTAATCACCCAGAATCCTCCAGTGCTGTCCTGTATAATGTCCCAGCAGTCACCTCTCCGGTCATCACTCAGAATCCTCCAGTGCTGTCCTGTATAATGTCCCAGCAGTCACCTCTCCGGTCATCACCCAGAATCCTCCAGTGATGTCCTGTATAATGTCCCAGCAGTCACCTCTCCGCTCATCACCCAGAATCCTCCAGTGCAGTCCTGTATAATGTCCGAGCAGTCACATCTGCGCTCATCACCCAGAATCCTCCAGTGCTGTCCAGTATAATCTCCCAGCAGTCACCTCTCCGGTCATCACCCAGAATCCTCCAGTGCCGTCCTGTATAATGTCCCAGCAGTCACCTCTCCGGTCATCACCTAGAATCCTCCAGTGCTGTCCTGTATAATGTCCCAGCAGTCACCTCTCCGGTCATCACCCAGAATCCTCCAGTGCTGTCCGGTATAATGTCCCAGCAGTCACCTCTCCACTCATCACCCAGAATCCTCCAGTGCCGTCCTGTATAATGTCACAGCAGTCATCAATGCGGTCATCACCGAGAATCCTCCAGTGCCGTCCTGTATAATGTCACAGCAGTCATCTCTGCGGTCATCACCCAGAATCCTCCAGTGGCATCCTGGATAATGTCCCAGCAGTCACCTCTGCGGTCATCACCCAGAATCCTCCAGTGCTGTCCTGTATAATGTCCCAGCAGTCAACTCTCCGGTCATCACCCAGAAACCTCCAGTGCTGTCCTGTATAATGTCCCAGCAGTCACCTCTCCGGTCATCACCCAGAATCCTCCAGTGCCGTCGTGTATAATGTCCCAGCAGTCACCTCTCCGGTCATCACCCAGAATCCTCCAGTGCGGTTATGTATAATGTCCCTGCAGTCACCTCTCCGGTCATCACCCAGAATCCTCCATTGCCGTCCTGTATAATGTCCGAGCAGTCACCTCTGCGCTCACCACCCAGAATCCTCCAGTGCTGTCCTGTATAATGTCCCAGCAGTCACCTCTCCGGTCATCACCCAGAATCCTCCAGTGCTGTCCTGTATAATGTCCCAGCAGTCAACTCTCCGCTCATCACCCAGAATCCTCCAGTGCCGTCCTGTATAATGTCCCAGCAGTCACCTCTCCGGTCATCACCCAGAATCCTCCAGTGCCGTCCTGTATAATGTCAGAGCAGTCACCTCTGCGCTCATCACCCAGAATCCTCCAGTGCTGTCCTGTATAATGTCCCAGCAGTCACCTCTCCGGTCTTCACCCAGAATCCTCCAGTGCTGTCCTGTATAATGTCCCAGCAGTCACCTCTCAGGTCATCACCCAGAATCCTCCAGTGCTGTCCTGTATAATCTTCCAGCAGTCACCTCTCCGGTCATCACCCAGAATCCTCCAGTGCTGTCCTGTATAATGTCCCAGCAGTCACCTCTCCGGTCATCACTTAGAATCCTCCAGTGCTGTCCTGTATAATGTCCCAGCAGTCACTTCTCCGGTCATCACCCAGAATCCTCCAGTGCTGTCCTGTATAATGTCCCAGCAGTCACCTCTCCGCTCATCACCCAGAATCCTCCAGTGCAGTCTTGTATAATGTCCGAGCAGTCACCTCTGCGCTCATCACCCAGAATCCTCCAGTGCTGTCCTGTATAATGTCCCAGCAGTCACCTCTCCGGTCATCACCCAGAATCCTCCAGTGCCATCCTGTATAATGTCTCAGCAGTCACCTTTCCACTCATCACCCAGAATCCTCCAGTGCTGTCCTGTATAATGTCCCATCAGTCACCTCTCCGGTCATCACCCAGAATCCTCCAGTGCTGTCCTGTATAATGTCCCAGCAGTCACCTCTCCGCTCATCACCCAGAATCCTCCAGTGCTGTCCTGTATAATGTCCCAGCAGTCACCTCTCCGGTCATCACCCAGAATCCTCCAGTGCTGTCCTGTATAAAGTCCCAGCAGTCACCTCTCCGGTCATCACCCAGAATCCTCCAGTGCTGTCCTGTATAATGTCCCAGCAGTCACCTCTCCGGTCATCACCCAGAATCCTCCAGTGCCGTCCTGTATAATGTCCGAGCAGTCACCTCTCCGGTCATCACCCAAAATCCTCCAGTGCTGTCCTGTAAAATGTCCCAGCAGTCACCTCTCCGGTCATCACCCAGAATCCTCCAGTGCCGTCCTGTATAATGTCCCAGCAGTCATCTCTCCGGTCATCACCCAGAATCCTCCAGTGCCGTCCTGTATAATGTCCCAGCAGTCACCTCTCCGGTCATCACCCAGAATCCTCCAGTGCTGTCCTGTATAATGTCACAGCAGTCACCTCTGCGGTCATCACCCAGAATCCTCCAGTGCTGTCCTGTATAATGTCCCAGCAGTCACCTCTCCGCTTATCACCCAGAATCCTCCAGTGCTGCCCTGTATAATGTCCCAGCAGTCAACTCTCCGGTCATCACCAGAATCCTGCAGTGCTGTCCTGTATAATCTCCCAGCAGTCACCTCTCCGGTCATCACCCAGAATCCTCCAGTGCTGTCCTGTATAATGTCCCATCAGTCACCTCTCCGGTCATCACCCAGAATCCTCCAGTGCTGTCCTGTATAATGTCCCAGCAGTCACCTCTCCGGTCATCACCCAGAATCCTCCAGTGCTGTCCTGTATAATGTCCCAGCAGTCACCTCTCCGCTCATCACCCAGAATCCTCCAGTGCTGTCCTGTATAATGTCCCAGCAGTCACCTCTCCGGTCATCACCCAGAATCCTCCAGTGCTGTCCTGTATAAAGTCCCAGCAGTCACCTCTCCGGTCATCACCCAGAATCCTCCAGTGCTGTGCTGTATAATGTCCCAGCAGTCACCTCTCCGGTCATCACCCAGAATCCTCCAGTGCCGTCCTGTATAATGTCCCAGCAGTCACCTCTCCGCTCATCACCCAGAATCCTCCAGTGCCGTCCTGTATAATGTCCCAGCAGTCACCTCTCCGGTCATCACCCAGAATCCTCCAGTGCTGTCCTGTATAATGTCCCAGCAGTCACCTCTCCGGTCATCACCCAGAATCCTCCAGTGCAGTCCTGTATAATGTCCCAGCAGTCACCTCTCCGGTCATCACCCAGAATCCTCCAGTGCCGTCCTGTATAATGTCACAGCAGTCACCTCTCCGGTCATCACCCAGAATCCTCCAGTGCCGTCCTGTATAATGTCCCAGCAGTCACCTCTCCGCTCATCACCCAGAATCCTCCAGTGATGTACTGTATAATGTCCGAGCAGTCACCTCTCCGGTCATCACCCAAAATCCTCCAGTGCTGTCCTGTATAATGTCCCAGCAGTCACCTCTCCGGTCATCACCCAGAATCCTCCAGTGCCGTCCTGTATAATGTCCCAGCAGTCACCTCTCCGGTCATCACCCAGAATCCGCCAATGCCGTCCTGTATAATGTCCCAGCAGTCACCTCTCCGGTCATCACCCAGAATCCTCCAGTGCCGTCCTGTATAATGTCCCTGTAGTCACCTCTCCAGTCATCACCCAGAATCCTCCAGTGCCGTCCTGTATAATGTCCCAGCAGTCACCTCTCCGCTCATCACCCAGAATCCTCCAGTGCCGTCCTGTATAATGTCCCAGCAGTCACCTATCCGGTCATCACCCAGAATCCTCCAATGCCGTCCTGTATAATGTCCCAGCAGTCACCTCTCCGGTCATCACCCAGAATCCTCCAGTGCCGTCCTGTATAATGTCCCAGCAGTCACCTCTCTGGTCATCACCCAGAACCCTCCAGTGCCGTCCTGTATAATGTCCCAGCAGTCACCTCTGCGCTCATAACCCAGAATCCAACAGTGCCGCCCTGCATAATGTCCCAGCAGTCACCTCTCCGGTCATCACCCAGAATCCTCCAGTGCCGTCCTGTATAATGTCCCAGCAGTCACCTCTCTGGTCATCACCCAGAATCCTCCAGTGCCGTCCTGTATAATGTCCCAGCAGTCACCTCTGCGCTCATAACCCAGAATCCAACAGTGCCGTCCTGTATAATGTCCCAGAAGTCACCTCTCCAGTCATCACCCAGAATCCTCCAGTGCCGTCCTGCATAATGTCCCAGCAGTCACCTCTGCGCTCATCACCCAGAATCCTCCAGTGCTGCTCTGTATAATGTCCCAGCAGTCATCTCTGCGCTCATCACCCAGAATCCTCCAGTGCCGTCCTGTATAATGTCCCAGCAATCACCTCTCCGGTCATTAGCCAGAATCCTCCAGTGCCGTCCTGTATAATGTCCCAGCAGTCACCTCTGCGCTCATCACCCAGAATCCTCCAGTGCCGTCCTGTATAATGTCCCAGCAGTCACCTCTGCGCTCATCACCCAGAATCCTCCAGTGCTGTCCAGTATAATCTCCCAGCAGTCACCTCTCCGGTCATCACCCAGAATCCTCCAGTGCCGTCCTGTATAATGTCCCAGCAGTCACCTCTCCGGTCATCACATAGAATCCTCCAGTGCCGTCCTGTATAATGTCCCAGCAGTCACCTCTCCGGTCATCACCCAGAATCCTCCAGTGCTGTCCGGTATAATGTCCCAGCAGTCACCTCTCCACTCATCACCCAGAATCCTCCAGTGCCGTCCTGTATAATGTCACAGCAGTCATCAATGCGGTCATCACCCAGAATCCTCCAGTGCCGTCCTGTATAATGTCACAGCAGTCATCTCTGCGGTCATCACCCAGAATCCTCCAGTGGCGTCCTGGATAATGTCCCAGCAGTCACCTCTGCGGTCATCACCCAGAATTCTCCAGTGCTGTCCTGTATAATGTCCCAGCAGTCAACTCTCCGGTCATCACCCAGAAACCTCCAGTGCTGTCCTGTATAATGTCCCAGCAGTCACCTCTCCGGTCATCACCCAGAATCCTCCAGTGCCGTCGTGTATAATGTCCCAGCAGTCACCTCTCCGGTCATCACCCAGAATCCTCCAGTGCGGTTATGTATAATGTCCCTGCAGTCACCTCTCCGGTCATCACCCAGAATCCTCCATTGCCGTCCTGTATAATGTCCGAGCAGTCACCTCTGCGCTCATCACCCAGAATCCTCCAGTGCTGTCCTGTATAATGTCCCAGCAGTCACCTCTCCGGTCATCACCCAGAATCCTCCAGTGCTGTCCTGTATAATGTCCCAGCAGTCAACTCTCCGCTCATCACCCAGAATCCTCCAGTGCCGTCCTGTATAATGTCCGAGCAGTCACCTCTGCGCTCATCACCCAGAATCCTCCAGTGCTGTCCTGTATAATGTCCCAGCAGTCACCTCTCCGGTCTTCACCCAGAATCCTCCAGTGCTGTCCTGTATAATGTCCCAGCAGTCACCTCTCAGGTCAAAACCCAGAATCCTCCAGTGCTGTCCTGTATAATCTTCCAGCAGTCACCTCTCCGGTCATCACCCAGAATCCTCCAGTGCTGTCCTGTATAATGTCCCAGCAGTCACCTCTCCGGTCATCACTCAGAATCCTCCAGTGCTGTCCTGTATAATGTCCCAGGAGTCACCTCTCCGGTCATCACCCAGAATCCTCCAGTGCTGTCCTGTATAAAGTCCCAGCAGTCACCTCTCCGGTCATCACCCAGAATCCTCCAGTGCCGTCCTGTATAATGTCCCAGCAGTCACCTCTCCACTCATCACCCAGAATCCTCCAGTGCGGTACTGTATAATGTCCCAGCAGTCACCTCTCCGCTCATCACCCAGAATCCTCCAGTGCTGTCCTGTATAATGTCCCAGCAGTCACCTCTCCGGTCATCACCCAGAATCCCCCAGTGTTGTCCTGTATAATGTCCCAGCAGTCACCTCTGCGGTCATCACCCAGAATCCTCCAGTGCTGTCCTGTATAATGTCCCAAGAGTCACCTCTGCGGTCATCACCCAGAATCCTCCAGTGCTGTCCTGTATAATGTCCCAGCTGTCACCTCTGCGGTCATCACCCAGAATCCTCCAGTGCCGTCCTGTAAAAAGTCCCAGCAGTCACCTCTCCGGTCATCACCCAGAATCCTCCAGTGCCATCCTGTATAATGTCCCAGCAGTCACCTCTCCGGTCATCACCCAGAATCCTCCAGTGCTGTCCTGTATAATGTCCCAGCAGTCACCTCTCCGGTCATCACCCAGAATCCTCCAGTGCGGTACTGTATAATGTCCCAGCAGTCACCTCTCCGCTCATCACCCAGAATCCTCCAGTGCTGTCCTGTATAATGTCCCAGCAGTCACCTCTCCGGTCATCACCCAGAATCCCCCAGTGTTGTCCTGTATAATGTCCCAGCAGTCACCTCTGCGGTCATCACCCAGAATCCTCCAGTGCTGTCCTGTATAATGTCCCAAGAGTCACCTCTGCGGTCATCACCCAGAATCCTCCAGTGCTGTCCTGTATAATGTCCCAGCTGTCACCTCTGCGGTCATCACCCAGAATCCTCCAGTGCCGTCCTGTAAAAAGTCCCAGCAGTCACCTCTCCACTCATCACCCAGAATCCTCCAGTGCTGTCCTGTATAATGTCCCAGCAGTCACCTCTCCGCTCATCACCCAGAATCCTCCAGTGCAGTCCTGTATAATGTCCGAGCAGTCACCTCTGCGCTCATCACCCAGAATCCTCCAGTGCTGTCCTCTATAATGTCCCAGCAGTCACCTCTCCGGTCATCACCCAGAATCCTCCAGTGCCATCCTGTATAATGTCTCAGCAGTCACCTTTCCACTCATCACCCAGAATCCTCCAGTGCTGTCCTGTATAATGTCCCATCAGTCACCTCTCTGGTCATCACCCAGAATCCTCCAGTGCTGTCCTGTATAATGTCCCAGCAGTCACCTCTCCGCTCATCACCCAGAATCCTCCAGTGCTGTCCTGTATAATGTCCCAGCAGTCACCTCTCCGGTCATCACCCAGAATCCTCCAGTGCTGTCCTGTATAAAGTCCCAGCAGTCACCTCTCCGGTCATCACCCAGAATCCTCCAGTGCTGTCCTGTATAATGTCCCAGCAGTCACCTCTCCGGTCATCACCCAGAATCCTCCAGTGCCGTCCTGTATAATGTCCGAGCAGTCACCTCTCCGGTCATCACCCAAAATCCTCCAGTGCTGTCCTGTAAAATGTCCCAGCAGTCACCTCTCCGGTCATCACCCAGAATCCTCCAGTGCCGTCCTGTATAATGTCCCAGCAGTCATCTCTCCGGTCATCACCCAGAATCCTCCAGTGCCGTCCTGTATAATGTCCAAGCAGTCACCTCTCCGGTCATCACCCAGAATCCTCCAGTGCTGTCCTGTATAATGTCACAGCAGTCATCTCTGCGGTCATCACCCAGAATCCTCCAGTGCTGTCCTGTATAATGTCCCAGCAGTCACCTCTCCGCTTATCACCCAGAATCCTCCAGTGCTGTCCTGTATAATGTCCCAGCAGTCAACTCTCCGGTCATCACCAGAATCCTGCAGTGCTGTCCTGTATAATCTCCCAGCAGTCACCTCTCCGGTCATCACCCAGAATCCTCCAGTGCTGTCCTGTATAATGTCCCATCAGTCACCTCTTCGGTCATCACCCAGAATCCTCCAGTGCTGTCCTGTATAATGTCCCAGCAGTCACCTCTCCGCTCATCACCCAGAATCCTCCAGTGCTGTCCTGTATAATGTCCCAGCAGTCACCTCTCCGGTCATCACCCAGAATCCTCCAGTGCTGTCCTGTATAAAGTCCCAGCAGTCACCTCTCCGGTCATCACCCAGAATCCTCCAGTGCTGTCCTGTATAATGTCCCAGCAGTCACCTCTCCGGTCATCACCCAGAATCCTCCAGTGCCGTCCTGTATAATGTCCCAGCAGTCACCTCTCCGCTCATCACCCAGAATCCTCCAGTGCCGTCCTGTATAATGTCCCAGCAGTCACCTCTCCGGTCATCACCCAGAATCCTCCAGTGCTGTCCTGTATAATGTCCCAGCAGTCACCTCTCCGGTCATCACCCAGAATCCTCCAGTGCAGTCCTGTATAATGTCCCAGCAGTCACCTCTCCGGTCATCACCCAGAATCCTCCAGTGCCGTCCTGTATAATGTCACAGCAGTCACCTCTCCGGTCATCACCCAGAATCCTCCAGTGCCGTCCTGTATAATGTCCCAGCAGTCACCTCTCCGCTCATCACCCAGAATCCTCCAGTGATGTCCTGTATAATGTCCGAGCAGTCACCTCTCCGGTCATCACCCAAAATCCTCCAGTGCTGTCCTGTATAATGTCCCAGCAGTCACCTCTCCGGTCATCACCCAGAATCCTCCAGTGCCGTCCTGTATAATGTCCCAGCAGTCACCTCTCCGGTCATCACCCAGAATCCGCCAATGCCGTCCTGTATAAGGTCCCAGCAGTCATCTCTCCGGTCATCACCCAGAATCCTCCAGTGCCGTCCTGTATAATGTCCCAGCAGTCACCTCTCCGGTCATCACCCAGAATCCTCCAGTGCCGTCCTGTATAATGTCCCAGCAGTCACCTCTGCGCTCATCACCCAGAATCCTCCAGTGCTGTCCTGTATAATGTCCCAGCAGTCACCTCTCCGGTCATCACCCAGAATCCCCCAGTGTTGTCCTGTATAATGTCCCAGCAGTCACCTCTCCGGTCATCACCCAGAATCCTCCAGTGCTGTCCTGTATAATGATCCAGCAGTCACCTCTCCGGTCATCACCCAGAATCCTCCAGTGCTGTCCTGTATAATGTCCCAGCAGTCACCTCTCCGGACATCACCCAGAATCCTCCAGTGCTGTCCTGTATAATGTCCCAGCAGTCACCTCTCCGGTCATCACCCAGAATCCTCTAGTGCTGTCCTGTACAATGTCCCAGCAGTCACCTCTCCGGTCATCACCCAGAATCCTCCAGTGCTGTCCTGTATAATGTCCCAGCAGTCACCTCTCCGCTCATCACCCAGAATCCTCCAGTGCCGTCCTGTATAATGTCACAGCAGTCACCTCTCCGGTCATCACCCAGAATCCTCCAGTGCTGTCCTGTATAATGTCCCAGCAGTCAACTCTCCGCTCATCACCCAGAATCCTCCAGTGCCGTCCTGTATAATGTCCGAGCAGTCACCTCTGCGCTCATCACCCAGAATCCTCCAGTGCTGTCCTGTATAATGTCCCAGCAGTCACCTCTCCGGTCTTCACCCAGAATCCTCCAGTGCTGTCCTGTATAATGTCCCAGCAGTCACCTCTCAGGTCATCACCCAGAATCCTCCAGTGCTGTCCTGTATAATCTTCCAGCAGTCACCTCTCCGGTCATCACCCAGAATCCTCCAGTGCTGTCCTGTATAATGTCCCAGCAGTCACCTCTCCGGTCATCACTCAGAATCCTCCAGTGCTGTCCTGTATAATGTCCCAGCAGTCACCTCTCCGGTCATCACCCAGAATCCTCCAGTGCTGTCCTGTATAAAGTCCCAGCAGTCACCTCTCCGGTCATCACCCAGAATCCTCCAGTGCCGTCCTGTATAATGTCTCAGCAGTCACCTCTCCACTCATCACCCAGAATCCTCCAGTGCTGTCCTGTATAATGTCCCAGTAGTGACCTCTCCGGTCATCACCCAGAATCCTCCAGTGCTGTCCTGTATAATGTCCCAGCAGTCACCTCTCCGGTCATCACCCAGAATCCTCCAGTGCTGTCCTGTATAATGTCCCAGCAGTCACCTCTCCGGTCATCACCCAGAATCCTCCAGTGCGGTACTGTATAATGTCCCAGCAGTCACCTCTCCGCTCATCACCCAGAATCCTCCAGTGCTGTCCTGTATAATGTCCCAGCAGTCACCTCTCCGGTCATCACCCAGAATCCCCCAGTGTTGTCCTGTATAATGTCCCAGCAGTCACCTCTGCGGTCATCACCCAGAATCCTCCAGTGCTGTCCTGTATAATGTCCCAAGAGTCACCTCTGCGGTCATCACCCAGAATCCTCCAGTGCTGTCCTGTATAATGTCCCAGCTGTCACCTCTGCGGTCATCACCCAGAATCCTCCAGTGCCGTCCTGTAAAAAGTCCCAGCAGTCACCTCTCCGGTCATCACCCAGAATCCTCCAGTGCCATCCTGTATAATGTCTCAGCAGTCACCTCTCCACTCATCACCCAGAATCCTCCAGTGCTGTCCTGTATAATGTCCCAGCAGTCACCTCTCCGCTCATCACCCAGAATCCTCCAGTGCAGTCCTGTATAATGTCCGAGCAGTCACCTCTGCGCTCATCACCCAGAATCCTCCAGTGCTGTCCTGTATAATGTCCCAGCAGTCACCTCTCCGGTCATCACCCAGAATCCTCCAGTGCCATCCTGTATAATGTCTCAGCAGTCACCTTTCCACTCATCACCCAGAATCCTCCAGTGCTGTCCTGTATAATGTCCCATCAGTCACCTCTCTGGTCATCACCCAGAATCCTCCAGTGCTGTCCTGTATAATGTCCCAGCAGTCACCTCTCCGCTCATCACCCAGAATCCTCCAGTGCTGTCCTGTATAATGTCCCAGCAGTCACCTCTCCGGTCATCACCCAGAATCCTCCAGTGCTGTCCTGTATAAAGTCCCAACAGTCACCTCTCCGGTCATCACCCAGAATCCTCCAGTGCTGTCCTGTATAATGTCCCAGCAGTCACCTCTCCGGTCATCACCCAGAATCCTCCAGTGCCGTCCTGTATAATGTCCGAGCAGTCACCTCTCCGGTCATCACCCAAAATCCTCCAGTGCTGTCCTGTAAAATGTCCCAGCAGTCACCTCTCCGGTCATCACCCAGAATCCTCCAGTGCCGTCCTGTATAATGTCCCAGCAGTCATCTCTCCGGTCATCACCCAGAATCCTCCAGTGCCGTCCTGTATAATGTCCCAGCAGTCACCTCTCCGGTCATCACCCAGAATCCTCCTGTGCTGTCCTGTATAATGTCACAGCAGTCATCTCTGCGGTCATCACCCAGAATCCTCCAGTGCTGTCCTGTATAATGTCCCAGCAGTCACCTCTCCGCTTATCACCCAGAATCCTCCAGTGCTGTCCTGTATAATGTCCCAGCAGTCAACTCTCCGGTCATCACCAGAATCCTGCAGTGCTGTCCTGTATAATCTCCCAGCAGTCACCTCTCCGGTCATCACTCAGAATCCTCCAGTGCTGTCCTGTATAATGTCCCATCAGTCACCTCTTCGGTCATCACCCAGAATCCTCCAGTGCTGTCCTGTATAATGTCCCAGCAGTCACCTCTCCGCTCATCACCCAGAAACCTCCAGTGCTGTCCTGTATAATGTCCCAGCAGTCACCTCTCCGGTCATCACCCAGAATCCTCCAGTGCTGTCCTGTATAAAGTCCCAGCAGTCACCTCTCCGGTCATCACCCAGAATCCTCCAGTGCTGTCCTGTATAATGTCCCAGCAGTCACCTCTCCGGTCATCATCCAGAATCCTCCAGTGCCGTCCTGTATAATGTCCCAGCAGTCACCTCTCCGCTCATCACCCAGAATCCTCCAGTGCCGTCCTGTATAATGTCCCAGCAGTCACCTCTCCGGTCATCACCCAGAATCCTCCAGTGCTGTCCTGTATAATGTCCCAGCAGTCACCTCTCCGGTCATCACCCAGAATCCTCCAGTGCAGTCCTGTATAATGTCCCAGCAGTCACCTCTCCGGTCATCACCCAGAATCCTCCAGTGCCGTCCTGTATAATGTCACAGCAGTCACCTCTCCGGTCATCACCCAGAATCCTCCAGTGCCGTCCTGTATAATGTCCCAGCAGTCACCTCTCCGCTCATCACCCAGAATCCTCCAGTGATGTCCTGTATAATGTCCGAGCAGTCACCTCTCCGGTCATCACCCAAAATCCTCCAGTGCTGTCCTGTATAATGTCCCAGCAGTCACCTCTCCGGTCATCACCCAGAATCCTCCAGTGCCGTCCTGTATAATGTCCCAGCAGTCACCTCTCCGGTCATCACCCAGAATCCGCCAATGCCGTCCTGTATAATGTCCCAGCAGTCATCTCTCCGGTCATCACCCAGAATCCTCCAGTGCCGTCCTGTATAATGTCCCAGCAGTCACCTCTCCGGTCATCACCCAGAATCCTCCAGTGCCGTCCTGTATAATGTCCCAGCAGTCACCTCTGCGCTCATCACCCAGAATCCTCCAGTGCTGTCCTGTATAATGTCCCAGCAGTCACCTCTCCGGTCATCACCCAGAATCCCCCAGTGTTGTCCTGTATAATGTCCCAGCAGTCACCTCTCCGGTCATCACCCAGAATCCTCCAGTGCTGTCCTGTATAATGATCCAGCAGTCACCTCTCCGTTCATCACCCAGAATCCTCCAGTGCTGTCCTGTATAATGTCCCAGCAGTCACCTCTCCGGACATCACCCAGAATCCTCCAGTGCTGTCCTGTATAATGTCCCAGCAGTCACCTCTCCTGTCATCACCCAGAATCCTCTAGTGCTGTCCTGTACAATGTCCCAGCAGTCACCTCTCTGGTCATCACCCAGAATCCTCCAGTGCTGTCCTGTATAATGTCCCAGCAGTCACCTCTCCGCTCATCACCCAGAATCCTCCAGTGCTGTCCTGCATGATGTCCCAGCAGTCACCTCTCCGCTCATCACCCAGAATCCTCCAGTGTCGTCCTGTATAATGTCCCAGCAGTCACCTCTCCGCTCATCACCCAGAATCCTCCAGTGCTGTCCTGTATAATGTCCCAGCAGTCACCTCTCCGGTCATCACCCAGAATCCTCCAGTGCTGTCCTGTATAATGTCCCAGCAGTCACCTCTCCGCTCATCACCCAGAATCCTCCAGTACTGTCCTGTATAATGTCCCAGCAGTCACCTCTCCGCTCAGCAGCTCAATTATCTTGTTGCTGAGCTCTATAATGTCCCAGCAGTCACCTCTCCAGTCATCACCCAGAATCCTCCAGTGCTGTCCAGTATAATGTCCCAGCAGTCACCTCTGCGCTCATCACCCAGAATCCTCCAGTGCTGTCCTGTATAATGTCCCAGCAGTCACCTCTCCGGTCATCACCCAGAATCCCCCAGTGTTGTCCTGTATAATGTCCCAGCAGTCACCTCTCCGGTCATCACCCAGAATCCTCCAGTGCTGTCCTGTATAATGTTCCAGCAGTCACCTCTCCGGTCATCACCCAGAATCCTCCAGTGCTGTCCTGTATAATGTCCCAGCAGTCACCTCTCCGGACATCACCCAGAATCCTCCAGTGCTGTTCTGTATAATGTCCCAGCAGTCACCTCTCCGGTCATCACCCAGAATCCTCCAGTGCGGTACTGTATAATGTCCCAGCAGTCACCTCTCCGCTCATCACCCAGAATCCTCCAGTGCTGTCCTGTATAATGTCCCAGCAGTCACCTCTCCGGTCATCACCCAGAATCCCTCAGTGTTGTCCTGTATAATGTCCCAGCAGTCACCTCTGCGGTCATCACCCAGAATCCTCCAGTGCTGTCCTGTATAATGTCCCAGCAGTCACCTCTGCGGTCATCACCCAGAATCCTCCAGTTCTGTCCTGTATAATGTCCCAGCAGTGACCTCTGCGGTCATCACCCAGAATTCTCCAGTGCTGTCCTGTATAATGTCCCAGCAGTCACCTCTCCAGTCATCACCCAGAATCCTCCAGTGCCGTCCTGTATAATGTCCCAGCAGTCACCTCTCCGGTCATCACCCAGAATCCGCCAATGCCGTCCTGTATAATGTCCCAGCAGTCATCTCTCCGGTCATCACCCAGAATCCTCCAGTGCCGTCCTGTATAATGTCCCAGCAGTCACCTCTCCGGTCATCACCCAGAATCCTCCAGTGCTGTCCTGTATAATGTCCCAGCAGTCACCTCTCCGGTCATCACCCAGAATCCTCCAGTGCCGTCCTGTATAATGTCCCAGCAGTCATCTCTCCGGTCATCACCCAGAATCCTCCAGTGCCGTCCTGTATAATGTCCCAGCAGTCACCTCTCCTCTCATCACCCAGAATCCTCCAGTGCCGTCCTGTATAATGTCCCAGCAGTCAACTCTCCGGTCATCACCCAGAATCCTCCAGTGCCGTTCTGTATAATGTCCCAGCAGTCACCTCTCCGGTCATCACCCAGAATCCTCCAGTGCCGTCCTGTATAATGTCCGAGCAGTCACCTCTGCGCTCATCACCCAGAATCCTCCAGTGCTGTCCTGTATAATGTCCCAGCAGTCACCTCTCCGGTCGTCACCAGAATCCTCCAGTGCTGTCCTGTATAATCTCCCAGCAGTCACCTCTCCGGTCATCACCCAGAATCCTCCAGTGCTGTCCTGTATAATGTCCCATCAGTCACCTCTCCGGTCATCACCCAGAATCCTCCAGTGCTGTCCTGTATAATGTCCCAGCAGTCACCTCTCCGCTCATCACCCAGAATCCTCCAGTGCTGTCCTGTATAATGTCCCAGCAGTCACCTCTCCGGTCATCACCCAGAATCCCCCAGTGTTGTCCTGTATAATGTCCCAGTAGTCACCTCTCCGGTCATCACCCAGAATCCTCCAGTGCGGTACTGTATAATGTCCCAGCAGTCACCTCTCCGCTCATCACCCAGAATCCTCCAGTGCTGTCCTGTATAATGTCCCAGCAGTCACCTCTCCGGTCATCACCCAGAATCCCTCAGTGTTGTCCTGTATAATGTGCCAGCAGTCACCTCTGCGGTCATCACCCAGAATCCTCCAGTGCTGTCCTGTATAATGTTCCAGCAGTCACCTCTGCGGTCATCACCCAGAATCCTCCAGTGCTGTCCTGTATAATGTCCCAACAGTGACCTCTGCGGTCATCACCCAGAATCCTCCAGTGCTGTCCTGTATAATGTCCCAGCAGTCACCTCTCCGGTCATCACCCAGAATCCTCCAGTGCCGTCCTGTATAATGTCCCAGCAGTCACCTCTCCGGTCATCACCCAGAATCCTCCAGTGCCGTCCTGTATAATGTCCCAGCAGTCACCTCTCCGGTCATCACCCAGAATCCGCCAATGCCGTCCTGTATAATGTCCCAGCAGTCATCTCTCCGGTCATCACCCAGAATCCTCCAGTGCCGTCCTGTATAATGTCCCAGCAGTCACCTCTGCGGTCATCACCCAGAATCCTCCAGTGCCGTCCTGTATAATGTCCCAGCAGTCAACTCTCCGGTCATCACCCACAATCCTCCAGTGCCGTTCTGTATAATGTCCCAGCAGTCACCTCTCCGGTCATCATCCAGAATCCTCCAGTGCCGTCCTGTATAATGTCCGAGCAGTCACCTCTGCGCTCATCACCCAGAATCCTCCAGTGCTGTCCTGTATAATGTCCCAGCAGTCACCTCTCCGCTCATCACCCAGAATCCTCCAGTGCTGTCCTGCATAATGTCCCAGCAGTCACCTCTCCGCTCATCACCCAGAATCCTCCAGTGCCGTCCTGTATAATGTCCCAGCAGTCACCTCTCCGCTCATCACCCAGAATCCTCCAGTGCTGTCCTGTATAATGTCCCAGCAGTCACCTCTACGGTCATCACCCAGAATCCTCCAGTGCTGTCCTGTATAATGTCCCAGCAGTCACCTCTCCGCTCATCACCCAGAATCCTCCAGTACTGTCCTGTATAATGTCCCAGCAGTCACCTCTCCAGTCATCACTCAGAATCCTCCAGTACTGTCCTGTATAATGTCCCAGCAGTCACCTCTCCAGTCATCACCCAGAATCCTCCAGTGCGGTCCTGTATAATGTCCCAGCAGTCACCTCTCCGCTCAGCAGCTCAATCATCTTGTTGCTGAGCTCTAGGATCCTCTTCTTCTTCTTCCTCTCATGTATCGGGGGGTGCGGGGGAGGCTCTGTGATGGGGCCCGGGCTCCGCCCTCCTGACTCCTGGAGATGGATGATGGGAGTCACACCCTCCCCTGGTGTCTTCCTCACTATTGTGTAATCCTGTGTATGGAGAGAGACACTTAGGGAGAAGAATTCCTTCCCGACTCCAGATCTGACAATCAGTAGAAATCCCGGGATCAATAACCGTCTCCAGTAATCTGGGGCCATAACCTGGAATATTATTACACTCAGGACAGACATCCAGGCCCCTCTACAGCTCTTATAGGGAATCCCCATGACAACTCCTCCTGGCAGAGAGCTGCACACAATCACTGCTCTTACAGTAAAGAATCCTTCTCTTCCTCTTCTGGATTTCCTCTTCCCGATGTCGGACTTGTTACATAACACAATAAAGCTGATAGAAATGTAGAGGAGTTACCTCTCCGCTCAGCAGGGAGATGATCTCCAGGGTGAAGTGTAATAATCTTCTGGTGGTCTCGTCCTCGTCCATCCTCGGGGTCATTCAGGAGAAGGAGGGATGAACACTGGATCAGCTGGAGGGATCTCGTCCTGCCGGCGTCTTCATGATAAAGGAGAAGATGGAGATCACAGGGGACGATATAACGACAATCACTGAATTCTGCCCCAAATATCCGACATTTATCAGGAAGAATCTGGAGGAAAAGCCACAAACTCCACCGCGGCCTCCTCCACCGATCTGACCGCTCATTATGAGCCTCGTAGGAGGACGGTCCCAGTGGTAACTACACTGCCGGGGGTGGGATGGTCATTGTGGTGACTACACCGCCAGCGGGGGATGGTCACCGTGGTAACCACATCTATAATGAACGACGATCAACGTGGTAACTACATCTCTAATGGACGACGGTCACCGTGGTAACTACACCACCAGAGGGGGACGGTCACCGTGGTAACTACACCGCCAGCGGGGGACGGTCACCGTGGTAACTACACCGCCAGCGGGGGACGGTCACCGTGGTAACTCCACCTCCAGCGGGGGACGGTCACCGTGGCAACTACACCTCCAGCGAAGGACGGTCACCGTGGTAACTCCACCTCCAGCGGGGGACGGTCACCATGGGAACTCCACCTCCAGCGGGGGACGGTCACCATGGGAACTCCACCTCCAGCGAAGGACGGTCACCGTGGGAACTACACCTCCAGCGGGGGACGGTCAATGTGGCAACTACACCTCCAGCGAAGGACGTTCACCGTGGTAACTACACCGCCAGCGGAGGTCGGTCACCATGGGAACTCCACCTCCAGCGGGGGACGGTCACCATGGTAACTCCACCTACAGCGGGGGACGGTCAACGTGGTAACTCCACCTCCAGCGGGGGCGGTCACCGTGGTAACTCCACCTCCAGCGGGGGACGGTCACCGTGGTATGGTAACTACACCTCCAGCGGGGAACGGTCATCGTGGTAACTACACCTCCAGCGGGGGACGGTCACCGTGGTATGGTAACTACACCTCCAGCGGGGGACGGTCATCGTGGTAACTACACCTCCAGCGGGGGACGGTCACCGTGGTAACTACACCTCCAGCGGGGGGCGGTCACCGTGGTAACTACACCTCCAGCAGAGGACGGTCACCGCGGTAACTCCACCGCCAGCGGAGGTCGGTCACCGTGGTAACTACACCTCCAGCGGAAGACGGTCACCGTGGTAACTACAACTCCAGCGGAGGACGGTCACAGTGGTAACTACACCTCCAGCGGAGGACGGTCACCGTGGTAACTACACCTCCAGCGAAGGACGGTCACCGTGGTAACTCCAACTCCAGCGGGGGACGATCACCGTGGCAACTACACCTCCAGCGAAGGACGGTCACCGTGGTAACTACACCGCCCGCGGAGGTCGGTCACCATGGGAACTCCACCTCCAGCGGGGGACAGTCACCATGGTAACTCCACCTCCAGCGGGGGACGGTCACCGTGGTAACTACACCTCCAGCGGGGGGCGGTCACCGTGGTAACTCCACCTCCAGCGGGGGACGGTCACCGTGGTAACTACACCTTTAGCGGGGGACGGTCACCGTAGTAACTACACTGCCGGGGAGGGGATGGTCACTGTGGTAACTATACCGCCAGCGGGGGATGGTCACCGTGGTAAATATATCTCTAGTAGACGACGGTCCCCGTGGTAACTACACTGCCGGGGGTGGGATGGTCATCGTGGTAACTACACCGCCAGCGGGGGATGGTCACCGTGGTAACCACATCTATAATGAACGACGGTCACCGTGGTAACTACATCTCTAATGGACGACGGTCACCGTGGTAACTACACCGCAAGCGGGGGGCGGTCACCGTGGTAACTACACCGCCAGCGGGGGACGGTGACCGTGGTAACTACACCGCCAGCGAGGGACGGTCACCGTGGTAACTACACCGCCAGCGGGGGACGGTCACCGTGGCAACTAAACCTCCAGCGAAGGACGGTCACCGTGGTAACTCCACCTCCAGCGGGGGACGGTCACCGTGGGAACGCCACCTCCAGCGGGGGACGGTCACCGTGGGAACTCCACCTCCAGCGGGGGACGGTCACCGTGGGAACTCCACCTCCAGCGGGGGACGGTCACCGTGGGAACTCCACCTCCAGCGAAGGACGGTCACCGTGGGAACTCCACCTCCAGCGAAGGACGGTCACCGTGGTAACTCCACCTCCAGCGAAGGATGGTCACCGTGGTAACTACACCTCCAGCGGGGGACGGTCACCATGGCAACTACACCTCCAGCGAAGGACGGTCACTGTGGTAACTACACCGCCAGTGGAGGTCGGTCACCATGGGAACTCCACCTCCAGCAGGGGACGGTCACCATGGTAACTACACCTAAAGCGGGGGACGGTCACCGTGGTAATTACACCTCCAGCGGGGGGCGGTCACTGTGGTAACTCCACCTCCAGCAGAGGACGGTCACCGCGGTAACTCCACCTCCAGCAGAGGACGGTCACCGTGGTAACTACACCTCCAGCAGAGGACGGTCACAGTGGTAACTCCACCTCCAGCAGAGGACGGTCACCGTGGTAACTACACCTCCAGCAGAGGACGGTCACAGTGGTAACTCCACCTCCAGCGGAGGACGGTCACCGTGGTAACTACACCTCCAGCGAAGGACGGTCACCGTGGTAACTACACCTCCAGCGGGGGACGGTCACCGTGGCAACTACACCTCCAGCGAAGGACGGTCACCGTGGTAACTACACCGCCAGCGGAGGTCGGTCACCATGGGAACTCCACCTCCAGCGGGGGACCGTCACCATGGTAACTCCACCTCCAGCGGGGAACGGTCACCGTGGTAACTACACCTCCAGCGAAGGACGGTCACCGTGGTAACTACACCGCCAGTGGAGGATGGTCACCGTGGTAACTACACCTCCAGGGAAGGACGGTCACCGTGGTAACTACACCTCCAGCGGGGGACGGTCACCGTGGCAACTACACCTCCAGCGAAGGACGGTCACCGTGGTAACTACACCACCAGCGGAGGTCGGTCACCATGGGAACTCCAGCTCCAGCGGGGGACGTTCACCATGGTAACTCCACCTCCAGCGGGGGACGGTCACCGTGGTAACTACACCTCCAGCGAGGGATGGTGATCGTGGTAACTCCACCTCCAGCGGGGGCGGTCACCGTGGTAACTCCACCTCCAGCGGGGGACGGTCACCGTGGTAACTTCACCTCCAGCGGGGGTCGGTCACCGTGGTAACTCCACCTCCAGCGGAGGACGGTCACCGTGGTAACTCCACCTCCAGCGAGGGATGGTCATAATGGTAACTCCACCTCCAGCGGGGGCGGTCACCGTGGTAACTCCACCTCCAGTGGAGGACGGTCACCGTGGTAACTACACCTCCAGCGGGGGGCGGTCACCATGGTAACTCCACCTCCAGCGGGGTCGGTCACTGTGGTAACTCCACCTCCAGCGGGGGCGGTCACCGTGGTAACTCCACCTCCAGTGGAGGACGGTCACCGTGGTAACTACACCTCCAGCGGGGGACGGTCACCGTGGTAACTCCACCTCCAGCGGGGGACGATCACCGTGGCAACTCCACCTCCAGCGGGGGACGATCACCGTGGCAACTCCACCTCCAGCGGGGGACGATCACCGTGGCAACTACACCTCCAGCGAAGGACGGTCACCGTGGTAACTACACCGCCCGCGGAGGTCGGTCACCATGGGAACTCCACCTCCAGCGGGGGACAGTCACCATGGTAACTCCACCTCCAGCGGGGGACGGTCACCGTGGTAACTACACCTCCAGCGGGGGGCGGTCACCGTGGTAACTCCACCTCCAGCGGGGGACGGTCACCGTGGTAACTACACCTTTAGCGGGGAACGGTCACCGTAGTAACTACACTGCCGGGGAGGGGATGGTCACTGTGGTAACTATACCGCCAGCGGGGGATGGTCACCGTGGTAAGTATATCTCTAGTAGACGACGGTCCCCGTGGTAACTACACTGCCAGCGGGGGATGGTCACCGTGGTAACCACATCTATAATGAACGACGGTCACCGTGGTAACTACATCTCTAATGGACGACGGTCACCGTGGTAACTACACCGCAAGCGGGGGGCGGTCACCGTGGTAACTACACCGCCAGCGGGGGACGGTGACCGTGGTAACTACACCGCCAGCGAGGGACGGTCACCGTGGTAACTACACCGCCAGCGGGGGACGGTCACCGTGGCAACTACACCTCCAGCGAAGGACGGTCACCGTGGTAACTCCACCTCCAGCGGGGGACGGTCACCGTGGGAACTCCACCTCCAGCGGGGGACGGTCACTGTGGGAACTCCACCTCCAGCGAAGGACGGTCACCGTGGTAACTACACCTCCAGCGAAGGGTGGTAACTACACCTCCAGCGGGGGACGGTCACCATGGCAACTACACCTCCAGCGAAGGACGGTCACTGTGGTAACTACACCGCCAGTGGAGGATGGTCACCGTGGTAACTACACCTCCAGGGAAGGACGGTCACCGTGGTAACTACACCTCCAGCGGGGGACGGTCACCATGGCAACTACACCTCCAGCGAAGGACGGTCACTGTGGTAACTACACCTCCAGCGGGGGACGGTCACCATGGTAACTACACCTAAAGCGGGGGACGGTCACCGTGGTAATTACACCTCCAGCGGGGGGCGGTCACCGTGGTAACTACACCTCCAGCGGGGGGCGGTCACTGTGGTAACTCCACCTCCAGCAGAGGACGGTCACCGCGGTAACTCCACCTCCAGCAGAGGACGGTCACCGTGGTAACTACACCTCCAGCGGAGGACGGTCACAGTGGTAACTCCACCTCCAGCGGAGGACGGTCACCGTGGTAACTACACCTCCAGCGAAGGACGGTCACCGTGGTAACTATACCTCCAGCGGGGGACGGTCACCGTGGCAACTACACCTCCAGCGAAGGACGGTCACCGTGGTAACTACACCGCCAGCGGAGGTCGGTCACCATGGGAACTCCACCTCCAGCGGGGGACCGTCACCATGGTAACTCCACCTCCAGCGGGGGACGGTCACCGTGGTAACTACACCTCCAGCGAAGGACGGTCACCGTGGTAACTACACCGCCAGTGGAGGATGGTCACTGTGGTAACTACACCTCCAGGGAAGGACGGTCACCGTGGTAACTACACCTCCAGCGGGGGACAGTCACCGTGGCAACTACACCTCCAGCGAAGGACGGTCACCGTGGTAACTACACCACCAGCGGAGGTCGGTCACCATGGGAACTCCAGCTCCAGCGGGGGACGTTCACCATGGTAACTCCACCTCCAGCGGGGGACGGTCACCGTGGTAACTTCACCTCCAGCGGGGGTCGGTCACCGTGGTAACTCCACCTCCAGCGGAGGACGGTCAGCGTGGTAACTCCACCTTCAGCGAGGGATGGTCATAATGGTAACTCCACCTCCAGCGGGGGCGGTCACCGTGGTAACTCCACCTCCAGCGAGGGATGGTCATAATGGTAACTACACCGCCAGCGGAGGTCGGTCACCATGGGAACTCCACCTCCAGCGGGGGACCGTCACCATGGTAACTCCACCTCCAGCGGGGGACGGTCACCGTGGTAACTACACCTGCAGCGAAGGACGGTCACCGTGGTAACTACACCTCCAGGGAAGGACGGTCACCGTGGTAACTACACCTCCAGCGGGGGTCGGTCACCGTGGTAACTCCACCTCCAGCGGAGGACGGTCACCGTGGTAACTACACCTCCAGCGAGGGATGGTGATCGTGGTAACTCCACCTCCAGCGGGGGCGGTCACCGTGGTAACTCCACCTCCAGCGGGGGACGGTCACCGTGGTAACTTCACCTCCAGCGGGGGTCGGTCACCGTGGTAACTCCACCTCCAGCGGAGGACGGTCACCGTGGTAACTCCACCTCCAGCGAGGGATGGTCATAATGGTAACTCCACCTCCAGCGGGGGCGGTCACCGTGGTAACTCCACCTCCAGTGGAGGACGGTCACCGTGGTAACTACACCTCCAGCGGGGGGCGGTCACCATGGTAACTCCACCTCCAGCGGGGTCGGTCACTGTGGTAACTCCACCTCCAGCGGGGGCGGTCACCGTGGTAACTCCACCTCCAGTGGAGGACGGTCACCGTGGTAACTACACCTCCAGCGGTGGGCGGTCACCGTGGTAACTCCACCTCCAGCGGGGTCGGTCACCGTGGTAACTCCACCTCCAGCGGGGGACGGTCACCGTGGTAACTCCACCTCCAGCGGGGACGGTCACCGTGGTAACTACACCTCCAGCGGGGGACGGTCACCGTGGTAACTCCACCTCCAGCAGAGGACGGTCACCGTGGTAACTCCACCTCCAGCGGGGGACGGTCACCGTGGTAACTCCACCTCCAGCGGGGGGGGCAGTCACTGTGGTAACTACACCTCCAGCGGGGACGGTCACCGTGGTAACTACACCTCCAGCGGGGGACGGTCACCGTGGTAACTCCACCTCCAGCGGGGGACGGTCACCGTGGTAACTCCACCTCCAGCGGGGGGCGGTCACCGTGGTAACTCCACCTCCAGCGGGGGACGATCACCGTGGCAACTACACCTCCAGCGAAGGACGGTCACCGTGGTAACTACACCTCCAGCGGTGGGCGGTCACCGTGGTAACTCCACCTCCAGCGGGGTCGGTCACCGTGGTAACTCCACCTCCAGCGGGGGACGGTCACCGTGGTAACTCCACCTCCAGCGGGGGCGGTCACCGTGGTAACTCCACCTCCAGCGGGGGACGGTCACCGTGGTAACTCCACCTCCAGCGGGGGACGGTCACCGTGGTAACTCCACCTCCAGCGGGGGACGGTCACCGTGGTAACTCCACCTCCAGCGGGGGACGGTCACCGTGGTAACTCCACCTCCAGCGGGGGCGGTCACCGTGGGAACTCCACCTCCAGCGGGGGCGGTCACCGTGGTAACTCCACCTCCAGCAGGGGACGGTCACCGTGGTAACTCCACCTCCAGCGGGGGACGGTCACCGTGGTAACTCCACCTCCAGCAGGGGACGGTCACCGTGGTAACTCCACCTCCAGCGGAGGACGGTCACCGTGGTAACTCCACCTCCAGCGGGGGCGGTGAGGTGAGGAGGAGCCGCTGCACATCCCCCATACAACACTGAGGAGCCGCAGTCACATGGAGCAGGAGCCTCCACAGGAACAGCTCTGATCTCACCCCACACTCTCCTCTCACAGATTCACCACAAACCCTCCCTGTAATCTCACCGGAATGGCGGGAAGCGGAAACCTGCTGCTGGCTGATACCAGAGAGCAAGAGCTGCGCACAGCCAGGACGGAGCTGCTGCACTGAGAGCGGGAGGACCTGTGGTGACGTCACCGCCATGTGATCAGGGGGCGGGGCTCAGGAGAGAAGTGGTGAAGGACCTGTGGTGACGTCACCGCCATGTGATCAGGGGGCGGAGCTCAGGAGAGAGGTGGTGAAGGACCTGTGGTGACGTCACCGCCATGTGATCAGGGGGCGGAGCTCAGGAGGGTAGTGGTGAAGGACCTGTGGGGACGTCACTGTCATGTGATCAGGGGGCGGAGCTCAGGAGAGAAGTGGTGAAGGTCCTGTGGTCACGTCACCGCCATGTGATCAGGGGTCGGAGCTCAGGAGGTGTGAAGGACCTGTGGTGACGTCACCGCCATGTGATCAGGGGGCGGAGCTCAGGAGAGAGGTGGTGAAGGACCTGTGGTGACGTCATCGCCATGTGATCAGGGGGCGGGGGCTCAGGAGAGAAGTGAAGGACCTGTGGTGACGTCACGGCCATGTGCTCAGGTGGCGGAGCTCAGGAGAGGTAGTGAAGGATCTGTGGTGACGTCACCGCCATGTGATCAGGGGGCGGAGCTCAGGAGGGAGGTGGTGAAGGACCTGTGGTGACGTCACCGCCATGTGATCAGGGGGCGGGGCTTCGGGTGGTGATTGGCTCCGCAGTGTTTCCTCACAGACTGTAATGATTCTATAAACTATAAAGTTATTATAATGGTGAAGGAGCTGTGATGAGGCTGCGGTCATGTGACAGTGATGACGTCACCGCAGCTCCTCCCCCTCAGGGGCCATTGCCCCGCCCAGATCTGCAGGTGATCCCGGCGCAGTCGCTCCTCCGGCTCCTCCTCCCTCTGACGTCACATAGTGGCCGCTTTCTCCAGTGATGAGGATTTCTCTGCTCCCGGAGGTTCTGTAAGTCCAGTAGTCTCATCAGGTCCACATCTATAGTAAGTTCACCTGTTTCCCCAGTCAGGGCTCGCTCTCACTTCAATCTGATAAAACCCCAGACTGCGTCTGTACCCAGTAATCCTCGGATTCTCTGCTCAGCGGCGTTTTGTTTTCCAGCTCCGATCGGATCGCACGCACCCATATAATCTACCATCGCAGAGGCAGGAACCCCCCGTTCCAGTGGGGTAAGGAGCAAGCTGAGTCCTTTAAGGTGATGAAGGGGATCCTGACTGGTGAAGAGATCCTGACTGGTGAAGAGATCCTGACTGGGGAAGAGATCCTGACTGGTGAAGAGATCCTGACTGGTGAAGAGATCCTGACTGGGGAAGAGATCCTGACCGGGGAAGAGATCCTGACTGGGGAAGAGATCCTGACTGGTGAAGAGATCCTGACTGGTGAAGAGATCCTGACTGGTGAAGAGATCCTGGCCTACCCTGACTACAGCCAACCGTTCCTGCTGTACACTGATGCCAGCAACGAGGGATTAGGAGCTGTGTTGAGTCAGAAGCAGAATGGCCGGGAGAAGGTGATCGTCTATGCAAGCAGGAAGCTCCACCCGACAGAGAGGAACCCAGAGAACTATAGCTCCTTCAGGTTGGAGTTCCTAGCCTTGGTCTGGGCCATCACTGAACTATTCAAGCACTACCTGGCCTCCAGTAAGTCAGTACACTGACAACAACCCCCTGACACATCTAGAGACAGCCAAGTTGGGAGCCATGGAGCAACGTTGGATGGCCCGGCTGTCAAACTATCAGTTCACCATCAAGTACCGGGCAGGCCACAAGAACGCCAACGCCGATGCCCTATCCAGAATGCCTCACCAGTCGGACACTGAAGAAGAAGTGGATGACCTGGAGGAGATTGAGCTACCTGCTTTCCACAGAAATGGGATGGTCCACGAGCAGCGCACCTCCAGGAGGTATGGTGGTAAGACACTAAACCCTTTACCTCATCACAATTGGAAGGAGACCCAGGACAGCGACCCGGTTGTCAGCCGTATCAAAGAACTGATAACCCAGGAAGGTTCCTCCCTGGAGAAGGACACTTCTACACAAGCCAAGCAACTGTGGAATGAGAGAAGCCGGCTGTTCATCTATAGAGAGAAGCTGTGCCGAAGGTATGTTAACCCTAGGACCAATGAGATAGTATGGCAGATCGTAGTGCCCAGGACAGACATCCAGATGGTATTGGAGGCCTACCACGATCAAGCAGGGCACTTTGGCTGGAAGAAGCTGGAAACCCTCCTGAAGAGTCGGTTTTATTGGGTTGGAATGCGGAGTTCCATAGAGAGGTGGTGCCGGGATTGTGGACCCTGTAGCCTCAGAAGAAAAGACTACAGCAGGCAGAAAGCACCCCTGCAGTCCATCAAGACAACCCAGCCCCTGGAGATCGTCGCTCTGGACCATGTCAAGCTGTCACCTAGCAGGTCAGGCTACTCGTATGCCCTGACCATGGTAGATCACTACTCCCGGTTCCTGGCGGTTGCCCCGTCAAGGATCTGACGGCAGAAACTGCAGCAAGGACATTTCAAGAATACTTCTGCAGGCCCCATGGATACCCGGAAAAGGTGCTGACGGATCAAGGCCCTGCCTTTGAAGCCGAGCTGTTCAAAGAGTTTTGCCATCTGTATGGGTGTAAGAAGATCCGGACTACACCGTACCACTCCCAAACCAATGGGTTATGTGAAAAGATGAATAACATAGTCATCGACCTGTTGAAGACCTTACCTCTAGAAGAAAGAAACCAGTGGCCAGACAAAACTACCTGACCTGGTAGATCTGTACAATCACATACCTATGAGTTCCACCAATTGTACTCCAGCGTTCCTCATGAGAGCAAGACCCAGAAAGTTGCCCATGGACCTGGAGCTTGGAGTGGTCGAGCCAGAAGCAGATATGTCCACTGAAGACTGGGATACGACCCGACAGGAGCAGTACAAGAGAGTACAGGCCTGTGTCGAAGACAGTCTAAGTAGAGTGAGAGATAAGCAGGAAGCACCGTACAACAATAGTGCACCAGCCGAACCCTTGACACCTGGAGAAGTTGTGCTGAAACGCAAGAGAAGAAGCCACAAGCTTGACGACCAGTGGGAAAGGGAACCTTACACTGTGTTGAACTCCAGATTTGACAATAGGCAAACCTGTCTAATTAGCAAAGATGGAGGAAGAACAACTGCAACGGTATCAAGAGACCATCTGAAGTTGTGTCCAAGTCCGCTGAAGCCCCAGGAGGAAGTGCCTCTCACCGTATCGGAGGAGCCTAAAGAAGAAGTACTCCATACTGACTTAGGAGATTTCCCCGGCAGATTGGCCTCAACTGGATGGAGCGGTAATAATACCTGTGCTACACTTCTACCAACAGCCATAAGACTCTCCACTGCAAGTAAGACCTGTAAGTGCCCCAGAAGAGCCTGCTCAGGAAGGATCACCGGCAGAAGCAGAGCCAGTAGGCCCAGTAAACAGTGTACTTGCCAGTCCCATAGAGAGGTTAAGACTGTCTTGTAGTCCACCAACACATAGAGCGGAAAATAGTACAAGCATCCACACTACACGCATCCCCGTACTACGTAGGTCATCGCGTAGCACAAAAGGCCAAACCCCTGTCAGGTATAAGGAGTAAATAGAAAAACACCTGCAGTATAAATAGTTACCCGTAAGGGTATATATATATATATATATAAAGGACTCGGTGGCTGAGGACTGTGAGCAGCCCAAAAACTGTACATGTACATAGTTGCACTCCCTGGAGTGCCCCTTAGGTGACCACTGAACAAAAACCCGTTTGGCGTGGCAGAAGACGTAGTCTGACCCTGGATCACTTATGCCCTGTAGCCACGCCCAGGGCCTACGTTGAGGGTTTTCAGGCGGTTCCCTCATGCTGCTCACCTTCACCAGTGAGATGGACACCAGTTAGTGGATCTCACTGAGACTTTAAGAAGAGTGTGTTGTATATAAGAAAATGTATTAATGTTATTATTGTATTATAATGTTACCTGTAATGTTCAAGAAAAGTGCCTCCCATAAAGGGAAGAAATGTTATTGTTTAACCTGTTTTTGCAAAAATGCTTCAGTCCAGGAGTACTGAGTTTTATTAGGGGGGGATGTGGCGCCCTGCTGCGCATTGGTGCCACAGAACCCAGAAGGGTGCATGGAAGGACTTCTCCACAAGAGGCCCTCACACATTCACACACCTCCACTTTACCACCTTAGACAAGCAGAGGGAGCCCGTTAGGGACATATATATAGAGAGGATGGAGCCAGGCAGCTCAGTTAGTTCAGAGTTGTTTAGAGATCAGTCAGACTGAGAGCGTGCTGACTCTCAGAGAGCAGTGAAGAGGCAGCAAGCTGGCTGCTGTGCTTAGGCGAGCCAAGGTCTACAGCACGTGTGAAGGCCTAGTGAGGCCGAAGGTAAGAGGAGAAGGAAGAAGTAGTGAGGGGGCAGAGGAGCATACCAGGCTCACCCCGAGATATATACCGTACACCTGGTCCGCGCCTACAGGGACTCTTAATACCCAGCAGGAACCACCGGAAACCCTGGAGGACTACAGGTCCCAGGTTCACCAAATGCTGATTGCAGTACCAGGGCTAGAGTCACGGAGGCCCCAGCGTCCAGGGAGAGTGATCTCCAAAGAGAATGCCCTACCACCAGGTCAGCAAGTGCAAGAAGAGACAGTAACCAAGCTAGGTCTAGTTCCAGGCTGGCCAGAAGCTTAGAGAGTGAAGCCACGGATCAGGAGGCCCTATACCCGCTCACTGGAGAGAGTCCAAAAGTGCGCCTTTCGTCCGGAGTACCCTGGATCGTGCCTGCAATATCACCAGTAAAGGTACTGAAGCTTATCCCCGTGTTAGTGTCCGTCTTTGCTCCGGGACCGTCCTGCCGTCTCTCCCCTGCACCACCATCCATTACACCCCACGCTGCCCTGGAGCTAGCTCTACCTGTGGAGAGCCACACCATCCCTTTTGCTCTATCACCAGCTTCAGAAGACTGCTCCGCAGCGGCGGCTCCCCTTAGCCGCATTTCACAGGTGACATCACGGACTTTCCAAATCCCCTATAAATCTGTTCCCCTTTTTACTGACCGCCCAGGGTCACGGACCGGGCCAGCTACCGTGATATCCCCCAAGCAACCAGAGGCCCGACTGCCGAGTTCCCCAGGGCCCGGGGGCGCATCACATGCGACAGGATCAGAGCATGGAGCACTGATATTCAGCTCCCACTCACAGCAGAGCAGCAGCCGAGTGTCATTAGCATATCGCATCGGGTGCTCTCGCATCGCATACCGTACGCTAGTGGGACCCTGGCCTAAGAGATATTTTTGTGTCTTGCATAGCAGAGTTGTACAGATACCTGTCTTTACGTAGGCTCAGGTTCTCCCGGGTGCGACTCACCCTCAGCATCCTCCCGCGCCATCTCCTCCTCTCCATGTTGTGTAGAGTTTTCGGCGCCATTTTGTGATGAGGGTCTGGCGAATTTTTAATTTTTTTTTTTCTCCTTTTTTTTAATATTAAAATTTTTTCTTTAAATTTTCTATTGCTCATAATTTGGTCATCCATTCAAATATTAAAGTATTCACCCAATGACAAATGAAAGCAATTCTAAATCCATAACCCTTCTATGACCTGATCACTGTTAAATGGTACGATGATTATTATCTTACTTGTTTTAACTTCTGCTTTCTCACATCTCGCCTGCCCTTTAGCACATTCTGTGCACTCTCTCCATATCCACCCCTCCCTTCACGCCTCTCTCATGTATAACTCTGAGGCTCTACTGATATTTCTCACCCACTCCAAACCATCCACTACCTCCATACAGCACTCAAAATGTTCATACAAATCATTGCACCACCTGCTCTTTCTCTTTTTTCTCCTTCTCCTAGTCGCTTGCGACATCTCCCCCAACCCTGGGCCTCCCTCCACTAGCATACCCCACTCTCCTCCAGCTGCATATAGAAACCCTGCTAATCTTATTAACATTCAGTTCATGCCCTCTCCTATTGCTTTCCACTATGCTCTCTGGAACGCACGGTCTGTGTGTAACAAACTATCTTACATTCACGATTTTTTCCTCTCTAATTCCCTTAACTTTTTGGCTATTACAGCATTCAGACACCACTGCAGCTGCTGCTCTCTCGTTTAGTGGGCTCAAATTTTTGCATACCGCCAGACCTGAGAACAGACAAGGTGGAGATGTTGGTTTTCTCCTTTCACCACAATGTGCTTTCCAGGTCATCCCCCCAGTTCCCTCACTTATGTTTCCTTCCTTTGAAGTCCACACCATCAGACTCTTCAAACCCTTCTCCCTGTGAGTGGCGGTTGTGTATCGCCCTCCAGGCTCCTCCCACCAGTTCCTGGATCACTTTGCCAACTGGCTTCTTCACTTTCTATCCTGTGACATC
Source organism: Phyllobates terribilis (assembly GCF_046119375.1). NCBI lineage: Eukaryota > Metazoa > Chordata > Amphibia > Anura > Dendrobatidae > Phyllobates > Phyllobates terribilis. The sequence continues at coordinate 2,505,148 of NW_027362877.1, forward strand.
CCCACGCTCATCACAGGAGACTTTAACATCCCCATCGATGATCCCCTCTTCCAATCTGCCTCTCATCTACTTTCTCTAACCTCCTCATTCAGCCTCTCACAGGTTACTAATTCTCCTACAAATGAAGACGGGAATACTCTGGACCTGGTCTTCTCCCGTCTCTGCTCGCTGCATGACTTTACTAACTCCCCTCTCCTGCTCTCAGACCACAACCTTCTTTCCTTCTCTGTCAAGAACTGTCTCCTCACCCGGGACACCCCCAATTACCTCACTTCTAGGAATACACGTACCATTAATACCCAGCAGCTTATGGACAATCTCCACACATCTTTATCCCTCATCTCCTCCCTCTCTTGTCCAGACTTGGCATTGTCACACTACATTAATACACTGAAGAGCGCCCTAGATGAAGCAGCACCGTCTACACGCAGAAAGACCCGACACAGACAACGGCAGCCCTGGCACACAAAGCAAATATGTTTTCTTCAGCGTTGCTCAAGGTGTGCTGAGCATCAGTGGAGAAAATCTGTTTTAGCAGAGGACTTCATCCACTATGAATTCATGCTCAAAACCTATAACTCTGCCCTTCATCTGGCCAAACAATCCTACTTCACCACCCTCATCACTTCACTGTCCAACAATCCAAAATGACTTTTTGAAACCTTAAACTCCCTCCTGAAACCTAATGCACAGGCCCCCACCACCAACCTTAGCGGTGAGGATTTGGCCACTTATTTCCTAGAAAAAATCAACCACATCCATCAGGACATCTCAGCCCAATCTCCTCAGTGCCTGGATACCCTTCCCTGCCGCACTTCAAGCTCACTAGCCATCTTTGAGCCTGTTACAGAAGAAGAAGTTACCCAGCTCCTCACTTCTTCTCGACCTATAACCTGCAACAGTGACCCCATTCCTTCACATCTCCTGCAGTCTCTTTCACCGGTGGTCACCACTCACCTGACTAATATTTAACCTCTCTCTTTCTTCAGGTATCTTTCCTTCCTCATTTAAACATGCCATCATAACCCTTTTACTTAAAAAGCCATCCCTGGACCAGAACAGACCTGTCTCTAACCTTCCTTTCATCTCTAAACTCCTGGAACACCTGGTCCACTCCCGTCGAATCCGCTATCTCTCAGATAATTCTCTTCTTGACCCTCTACAATCTGGTTTCCGCTCCTTACACTCCACTGAAACTGCCCTCACTAAAGTCTCTAATGATCTTCTAACAGCTAAATCCAAAAGTCACTACTCCCTGCTGATTCTCCTGGATCTCTCTGACGCATTTGACACTGTGGATCACCAGCTCCTCCTCACTATGCTCCGCTCTTTCGGGTTCAAGGAAACCGTTCTCTCCTGGTTCTCCTACCTCTCTGACCGCTCCTTCATTGTATCTTTTGCCGGCTCCTCTTCCTCTCCATTTCCCCTTACTATCGCGGTCCCGCAGGGCTCAGTCCTAGGCCCCCTCCTCTTCTCTCTATACACTGCCCCTATTGGACAATCAGCAGATTTGGGTTTCAGTATCATGTCTATGCTGACGACACCCAACTATACACCTCTTCACCTGACATCACCCCTAACCTAATAGAAAATACCAAGGATTGTCTGTCCACTGTCTCTAACATCATGTCCTCCCTCTATCTTAAACTGAATCTCTCCAAAACTGAACTTCTTGTGTTTCTCCCCTCTACTAACCCAACTCTACCTAACATCGAAATTACCTTGGAGGGTTCAACCATAACTCCCAGCAGCACGGCCGCTGCCTTGGGGTCATATTTGACACTAACCTTTCCTTTACTGCCTATATCCGATCACTCACCCTTTCTTGTCACCTGCATCTTAAAAACTTCTCCAGAATCCGACCTTTTCTCACCTTTGAAACTGCGAAAGCTCTTACTGTCGCTCTTATGCACTCTCGTCTGGACTACTGCAACTCTCTTCTGATCGGTCTCCTTCTTACCAAACTTTCTCCTCTTCAATCCGTCCTGAATGCTGCAGCCAGGGTCGTATTTCTGTCCAGCCTCTTCACCGATGCCTCCATCTTGTGCCAGTCTTTACACTGGTTGCCGGTCTGCCTCAGGATCCATTATAAACTCATCGCACTCACCCACAAAGCTCTCCACAGTTCTGCGCCGCCTTATATCTCCTCTCTCTTCTCTATTGCCCTACACGTGCCCTCCGTTCCACAAATGACCTAAGACTAACATCCCTCATAATCCGAACCTCGCACCTCCTTCTCCAAAACTTCTCTCGTGCGGCACCAGTTCTCTGGAATGCTTTACCCCAGACAATCCGACTGATGCCTAGCCCCCATGTCTTCAAGCGCGCTTTGAAAACCCATCTCTTTAAACAAGCCGACCACCTCAACTACTCAGTAAATTAACTTTCCCCTGTCCCCTCATTCTAAACATTATTCAGAATCTGCTCCCTACTATTCATCTGTCTCCACACCCTCCATGCACACGATAACTGCACTCGATACTTGATTATTGCACTTATACATACGGGCTGATGACCGGATCATACAGCTTTATATGAAAATCCCTATTTATTATACTTGTCAGACCTGAAATAACAAGCACTTTGCACCTACTGTGTCCCCCCATTCCCTTGCAGAATGTAAGCGTGCGAGAGGCCGGACCCTCGCTCCTAATGTAACTGTTTAAACTGTCTTACCTTGTATTGAATTTATCGTCTGTACATGTCCCCGCTTAATTGTAAAGTGCTGCGGAATATGTTGGCACTATATAAATAAAACAATATGGGGTTTTTTTTGCATTTCCTATATACGCCTATATATATTTGTGGCAATGTGCATTGGTGTAAAATGAAGTATTTTATTTGATAGTCAATATATTTTTTTATGGACGTTTTTTAATTTTTGTGTATATACACTGCTCAAAAAAATAAAGGGAACACTGAAATAACCCATCCAAGATCTGAATGAATGAAATATTCTCGTTGAATACTTTGTTCTGTTCAAAGTTGAATGTGCTGACAACAAAATCACACAAAAATCATCAATGGAAATCACATTTACTAACCAATGGAGGTCTGGATTTGGAGTCACCTCCAAAATTAAAGTGGAAAACACACGACAGGCTGATCCAACTTTGATGTAATGTCCTTAAAACAAGTCAAAATGAGGTTCAGTATTGTGAGTGGCCTCCACATGCCTGTATGACCTCCCTACAACACCTGGGCATGCTCCTGATGAGGCTGAGTATTGTATGTGGCCTCCACGTGCCTGTATGACCTCCCTACAATGCCTGGGCATGCTCCTGATGAGGCTCAGTATTGTGTGTGGCCTCCACATGCCTGTATGACCTCCCTACAACACCTGGGCATGCTCCTGATGAGGTTGGGGATGGTCTCCTGTGGGATCTCCTCCCAGACCTGGACTAAAGCATCCGCCAACTCGTGGACAGTCTGTGGTGCAACGTGACGTTGGTGGATGGAGCGAGACATGATGTCCCAGATGTGCTCAATCGGATTCAGGTCTGGGGAACGGGCGGGCCAGTCCATAGCTTTAATGCTTTCATCTTGCAGGAACTGCTGCCACACTCCAGCCACATGAGGTCTTGCATTGTCCTGCATTAGGAGGAACCCAGGGCCAACCACACCAGCATATGGTCTCTCAAGGGGTTTGAGGATCTCATCTCGGTACCTAATGGCAGTCAGGCTACCTCTGGCGAGCACATGGAGGGCTGTGTGGCCCTCCAAAGGAATGCCACCCCACACCATTACTGACCCAATGCTAAACTGGTCATGCTGAAGGATGTTGCAGGCAGCAGATCGCTCCACAGCGTCTCCAGACTCTGTCACGTCTGTCACATGTGCTCAGTGTGAACCTGCTTTCATCTGTGAAGAGCACAGGGCGCCAGTGTCGACTTTGCCAATCCTGGTGTTCTGTGGCAAATGCCAAGCGTCCTGCACGGTGTTGGGCTGTGAGCACAACCCCCATCTGTGGATGTCGGGCCCTCATACCACCCTCATGGGAGTCGGATTCTAACCGTTTGTGCAGACACATGCACATTTGTGGCCTGCTGGAGGTCATTTTGCAGGCCACCGGCAGTGCTCCTCCTGTTCCTCCTTGCACAAAGGCGGAGGTAGCGGTCTTGCTGCTGGGTTGCTGCCCTCCTACGGCCCACTCCACGTCTCCTGGTGTACTGGCATGTCTCCTGGTCGCGCCTCCACCCTCTGGACACTACGCTGACAGACACAGCAAACCTTCTTGCCACAGCTCGCATTGATGTGCCATCCTGGATGAGCTGCACTACCTGAGCAACTTCTGTGGGTTGTAGAGTCCATCTCATGCTACCATGAGTGTGAAAGCACAACCAACATTCAAAAGTGACCTGAACAGCCAGAAAGCATTGGTACTGAGATGTGGTCTGTGGTCCCCACCTGCAGAACCACTCCTTTATTGAGGGTATCTTGATAATTGCCAATAATCTCCATCTATTGTCTATTCCATTTGCACAGCAGCATGTGAAATTGATTGTCAATCAGTGTTGCTTCCTAAGTGGACAGTTTGATTTCACAGAAGTTTGATTCACTTGGAGTTATATTCTGTTGTGTAAGTGTTCCCTTTATTTTTTTGAGCAGTGTATATTTTATATAATGAGACTAATATGATTATATGAATGTTTGTAGTTTTCTTCATTTTTTATTTCATTGTGATGTCATTTATTTGTTTTTGCTGGTTATCAAAAATAGGGAGGACTCCACATCTCTTTTTTCATTTATTAGCTAAACACAAGTACAGTAAACTCCACACACAGGGCAGTAATTATATATCTCACGGATATCTATCATCTATCTCGATCTTTGCACATCTAACACCTAAATATCTGTCATTTCTATTCTGCGCTCTCTTCCGGCACGTGTCACACAGACGTGTGTGCGGATGTCACACTTTATGTCATCTGTGTGCAGGACGTACTGACGTCCGAGCTGCCGGCAAAAAACGGACATGTCCGGTCCGTGTGAACATGTGCGCAGCCTATAGATTATAATGGTGTACGTGTGTGTCTCCGGTACGTGTGAAGGGGGCCTAAAGGGTATGAGCACTTCTAGTAAGAGTTACCAGTAGGGGGCGTGACCACTTAAAGTGCCTAGGGCAGCATGAATGCCAGATACGGCCCTGAGCACAGCCCTAATAAAGTCATTAGAGCTGCAGATAAAGGGGGCTCGATCACAGCTCTGGATAGTGGGTTGTATGAGCCGGAGGTTATGTACATGGATGACGATACTAATATATGCCGCACTCTAGATGGAGATCCTACTAATTCATACAATACCCCCTTACATTGTCTTTTGGAGGAGGGTTTGGTATCGGCTGTACTTAATGCCAAACAGAACGATTAAAGAAAATCACCCACAATGTCCAATATTTCATACATTACCGAAAACGCACAAAGAAGGAAACATCCATCAGTCTAGAGTTACATTCAATACTGGCTGCAGAGAAGATTCCTATAATATAGTGAATATTACCAGAAAACATTTACCTATGTTATACACTGACAAGGATCCAGCAACAAGAAAGACAACTGACACGTGGAGGACAAACACCAAAGGTTTCATTGAATGTGGGAGAAATAAATGTGGTTTGTGCAAGTCTGTGCACAAAGCAAAAATGTCTGCATCTACTAACCATAATAAACCCTATAATATCCAACATCTCATTAGTTGTAGCTCCACACGTCATTGACACCATACAATGTGAAGCTTGTCTGCTGCAATATGTGGGGGCCATGGTCAGACCCTTATGTCACCGCATTGGGGGACACGTTAGGGACGTTCTTGGCCCCACAACACGTAATACATCTGCAGCATCACAACATCTCATACAACACAATAGGGATTAATCACTTTACAGTTGTGGGTATTGAATATGTCACCAGACCAGCTAAGGGGGGAGATTGGTATAAAAAGTACACCCCAGAGAAGCCTTGTGGATTCTGGAATTGGACTCCAGATTCCCCAGTGATATGAAGCTTCGTTCAGACCTTGTATCCATTTACTGAATTGTGTTTTTTCCTCTTTTATAGTAATTATACATAATATACACATTATAGATGCAGACACTTCATTCTTGTATTGCACGGATGCTTTTTGTTGTGGACATATGATCATCCATAGGGGTAATGTAGACATACTTGCACATGTCCATTTGGGGCTGGGGGTCTCCGCTGTGCATTACACACTATGATGTGTATAAGAAGCCGGTTACTGGTTATTTATTATGACATTAATAAGGACCGAACACAATTGCCGGTTCAAAACGCGTAGATTTTTTGCTACTATTCCAGGATGTCCTGTTTTTTAATGTTTCTATGATTTTAATTTGGATGTTTCAATAAAAAAAAATATTCACACTGGAAAACAAGTGCCGGATTATCAGTAACTTTCTTTGTCCCGTCCATTCCTTCCCAACTGTGATTTTTCATCCAAGCATTGAGAGATGAGCTGAAAGCAGACAATTTTTTCTATAGAGGAATGGCAGACATGGGTGTTGTCCACATAGAAAGCCTCTCCTAAATCCCATGCACAAAAAAGCCGCCCTACAATCTGGGACTTTATACTCTGGAGTGATGAGACCAAGATAAATGTTTTTTTTTGGAACTGATGGCTTCAAAACTGTATGACATTGAAGAGGTGAGGAATACAATGAGAATGCATGGTGTCTACAGTGAGACCTGGTGGTGGCCGTGTCCTTATGTGGGGCTGCATGAGGAGCTACATTTCATTGATGGTATCGTGAATTCACAGATGTTCTGCTCTATAGTGACAGAAAAGATGCTGCCATCACTCTGTTCCCTTGGTAGGCCACTGTTACATTTCTGAAGAACAGGGTGACAGTGATTCTAGAAAACTTGGTGCTGTCCTTTAAAATTATGGAGGCCATACAAAATAATAGATGTAGTAGCTTTTGAGATTTTGTAATGAGAGTTATATTATTACTTTCATGTTTTGATTACAAAAAAATGTTCTATGAAACTTAGTGTTGGCAAAATTGATCTTGTGTTCAGTGAGCTATTAAATAAAATCTTACTCATCAAAGGGGGTGTACTCATTTATGCTGAACAATGTTTATTAAACTTTATAAAACATAGTGAACATAATTACACTTTCTTTCCCGTATGTCTTCTCTCATGTTTTACAAGGTATGATTTATGTATAAAAGATTTCCCACATTCTGAACATGAATACGGCTTCTCTCCTGTGTGACTTCTCTCATGCTGCACAAGATAATTTTGTTTTGTAAAGCATTTCCCACAGAATGAACATGAATACGGCTTCTCTCCTGTGTGAATTCTTTGATGTATAACGAGCTCTGATTTATTTGCAAAGCATTTTCCACATGCTAAACATGAAAAAAGTTTTTCTCTTGTGTGAATTCTTTGATGTTTAACAAGATGCGATTTATATCTAAAACATTTCCCACATTCTGAACAAGAAAATGGCTTTTCTCCTGTATGAATTCTGTTATGTGCAGCAAGAATTGATTTATGAATAAAAGATTTCCCGCATTCTGAACATGAATACGGCTTTTCTCCTGTATGACTTCTTTCATGTTTTACAAGGTATGATTTATGTATAAAAGATTTCCCACATTCTGAACATGAATACGGCTTCTCTCCTGTGTGACTTCTCTCATGCTGCACAAGATAATTTTGTTTTGTAAAGCATTTCTCACAGAATGAACATGAATACGGCTTCTCTGCTGTGTGAATTCTTTGATGTATAACAAGCTCTGATTTATTTGCAAAGCATCTTCCACATGCTAAACATGAAAAAAGTTTTTCTCTTGTGTGAATTCTTTGATGTTTAACAAGATGCGATTTATATCTAAAACATTTCCCACATTCTGAACAAGAAAACGGCTTTTCTCCTGTATGAATTCTGTTATGTGCAGCAAGAATTGATTTACGAATAAAAGATTTCCCGCATTCTGAACATGAATACGGCTTTTCTCCTGTATGAATTCTGTTATGTGCAGCAAGAATTGATTTATGTATAAAAGATTTACCACATTCTGAACATGAATACGGTTTTTCTCCCATGTGAATTCTGTGATGTTTAACAAGATCTGATTTATAACTAAAACACTTCCCACATTCTGAGCATGAATATGGCGACTTTCCAGTATGAATGCTCTGATGTCTACTAAGATGCCATTTAGCTGTGAAGGTCTTCCCACATAGTGAACATGAAAATGGTTTTTCTCCTGTGTGATTTCTCTGATGTGTAATAAGATTCCCTTTATTTGTGAAGGACTTCCCACATTCTGAACATGAATATGGCTTCTCTCCTGTGTGAATTCTCTGATGTATAATAAGACTTCCTTTACCGGTGAAGGACTTTCCACATTTTGAACATGAATACGGCTTTTCTCCTGTGTGAATTCTCTCATGTCTAACAAATTGTGATTTATATGTAAAGAATTTCCCACATTCTGAACAGGAGTATGGCTTTTTTCCTTTGTTTTTTCTGTGTGTTAAAAAATCTGAGCTTTTAGTAAATTGCTTGTCACACTGAAATCTTGAATCCACTTTGCCACCTGGACTTTTGGTAATAATGTGAGATTGCTCAGGAGATGATTCCTCATGATTAGGAGGATTATAAGAAAGTGAAGCGCTGTGAAGTCCAGGAGGTGCAGGAAGGGTGATGAGGTTTTCTCCATTAGAGTGCTTCCTGATATCTTCCTTTTTACAGTTTAGTGATGAACCGTTATTCTCACAAGGATTTCCTATAAGGATGAAAGATAAATTAGATGTGAGTTTTTCCTTCAGCACAAAAGAGATTTCTGAATGTATTTTCTGGATCTCACAATGAAGACCCTCGTCAGTGAAAGTACAGGTAATAAGGAGGACAACTACATGCCATAACATTAACACAATGACGGGTAAAGTGAATGACACTTATAAACTGGTGACATTGGCACAAGTCAGGGGTGGCAGAGATTAGACAGCAAATAGTTCTTTAAGTGGTAATTACTGATGACAGGTTCCCTTAATGTACCTCCAGTGCCATTTCACTCTCTCAAGCTTCGTATCTTGGCCTTAGTATAGAAAAGTGTCCACGTAATTAAAGAAGTTGTCCACTACTATTAACCACTTCGCACCAGAGCCTGTTTTTGCCTTCGTGACCGGGCCAATTTTTTCATCTCTGACCACTGTCACTTTATGAAGTAATTACTCTGGAACGCTTCAACGGATCCCCCTGATTCTGAGATTGTTTTTTCGTGACATATTGTACTTCATGATAGTGGTAAAATTTCTTCGATATCACTTGCGTTTATTTGTGAAAAAATTGGAAATTTGGCAAAAATTTTGCAATTTTCAAACTTTGAATTTTCATGCCCTTAAATCAGAGCGATATGTCACACAAAATAGTTAATAAATAACATTTCCCACATGTCTACTTTACATCAGCACACTTTTGGAACCAAATTTTTTTTTGTTAGGGAGCTATAAGGGTTAAAAGTTGACCAGTGATTTCTCATTTTTCCAACAAAATTTACAAAAACATTTTATTAGGGACCACATCATATTTAAAGTCACTTTGAGGGGTCTGTATGACAGAAAATGCCCAAAAGTGACACCATTCTAAAAACTGCACCCCTCAAGGTGCTCAAAACCACATTCAAGAACTTTATTAACCCTTCAGGTGCTTCACAGGAATTTTTGGAATGTGGAAGAAAAAAATGAACATTTAACTTTTTTCACAAAAATGTTACTTTAGACCCAATTTTTTTTATTTTCACAGGGGTAACAGGAAAAATGGACCCCAAAATTTTTTGTGCAATTTCTCTTGAGCGCGCTGATACCCCATATGTGAGGGAAAACCACTGTTTGGGCGCTCGGCAGGGTTCAGAAGGGAAGGAGCGTCATTTGACTTTTTGAATGTAAAATTTGTTTGAATAATTAGCGGACGCCATGTTGCATTTGGGGAGCCCCTAATGTGCCTAAACAGTGGAAACCCCCCACAAGTGACACCATTTTAGAAACTAGACCCCTTAGGGAACTTATCTAGATGTGTGGTGAGCACCTTGCACCCCCAGGTGCTTCACAGAAGTTTATAATATTGAGTTGTAAAAATAAAATTTTCACATTTTTCCCACAAAAACGTTTTTCATCCCTTAATTTTGCATTATCATAAGGGTAACAGGAGAAATTACACTATGAAATTTGTTGTGCAATTTCTCCTGAGTACGCTGATACCCCATATGTGGGGGAAAACCACTGCTTTGGTGTACGGCAGGGTTCGGAAGAGAAAGGAGCGCTATGTTGGCTGGGATAGGTTGCAGACACCATGTCACATTTGAAGAGTCGCTGACATGCCGAAACAGCAGAAACCCCCACAAGTGACCCCATTTTGTAAACTACACCTCTCAAGGAATTCATCTAGGGAAGTAGTGAGTATTTTTTAATTTTTAAATTTATACCATTAGGCAGTGAAAAAAGCATAATTATGTTTTTACCACAAAAAAAATGTTTTACCCTCAGATTTTACATTTTCACACATGGCAATGGGTAAAAATGGTGCCGAAATGTGTCACACAATTTCTTCTAAAAGTGGCAATACCCCATATGTGGCTGTATCGTACCGCTCAGCCATACGGCGAGATCTGGGGGGGACGGAGTGCTATTTGACAATTGGAGAACAAATTATTGTAGAATAGGCATTTGGATTTGGGAGCACAAAATTTTCTGAATTTCTTTTGGGGGGCAAGGGCCATTTCGCTTTTCCAGAGCCTTTCTGGTACCAGTAACTTGGAATATTTTTAACAGATGACGGACCTGAGTGGGGACTAGCTTTTTTTGAGGACTGAGTTGAAGCTTTTATTGGGAACATTTTACGTAACATTTATCCGGCGCTCTAGGCTGAGCACTTACATCGGGGTTTCCATCTAAATTTCCAAGTGATGTAATTCAGATGAAACCCCTGCGGGATCCATTCACTGTAATGAGGCAGCAGAGTTACTCTGGACTCCGTCTGGCCTCTGTTTAGCAGTGTCCTTTTTTTCTGAAGTGCACAAAACTGTGGCCAACCGCACTTTTATGCACGCCTAAAACAAATGACACCGTGGGATCACAAGCCAGACGGCGTCCACAGTGGCCTATATCTGACTCATTACAGGGAATCTTCCGTCATGGATTCCGTCTGAATCACGTATTTCAGAGATTTACACGGAAACTCTGGTGTGAGCGCTCAGCGCAGAGCGCAGGATAAATGTGAGCAGAGCCTTACTGCGATCTTTGGGAGACATAATAAACAAATCAGTAGCAGGTGAAGAATTGTTTTTATTTTTTACGCCGTTCCTCGTGTGATATAACTGATTAGATTACTTTATTCTTCGGGTCGGTGCGATTACAGAGATACCAGATTTATATCGGGTTTTTATGACTGACAGCTGTCACACACTAAGAGACGCTTTTTTTTTGCAAAATCTAGTTTTTGCATCGCCATATTTTGAGAGCTATAGTTTTTCCATATTTCGGCCGACAGAGTCATGTGACGGCTTGTTTTTTGCAGGACGAGTTGACATTTTTATTGGTACCATTTTTGTGTACATGACATTTTTTGATCGCTTTCTATTCCGTTTTATGGGAGGTAAAATTAACAAAAACCAACAATTCAGGAATTGTTTTTTGAGGGTTTTTTTTATGCCGTTCTGCGTGTGGTAAAAGTGATCAGGCAGTGTTATTCTTTGGGTCAGTACGTTTACAGCGATACTACACTTACTGTATTTTTTTTTTGTTTTGCCTTTTTACACAATAAAACAATTTTATAGAAAAAATATTTTTTTTGGATCGCTTTATTCTGAGCGCTATAACTTTTTTATTTTTCGGCTGATGGAGCTGTATTGGCGGATTTTTTTTTGCGGAACAAGATGACGTTTTCAGCGGTACCATTTTTATTTCCATTTTGCTTTTTTATCGCATTTTTTTCCACTTTTTGTTTGGCAATATGATGAAAAAGCATAGTTTTTTGCTCCGTTTTTTATTTATTTTTATTACGGTGTGCACAGAAGGAGTTAATTAGTGTGACAGTTTTATAGATCGGGTTGTTTTGGACGCGGCGATACCAAATATGTGTACTTTTTTGGTTTTGCATAAATATACGGATTTATTGGTGTAATATTTTATTTATTTAGTGATTTTTTTTTTAACAGTTTAAAAACATTTTTTTTTTTTACATTTTTACTTAGTCCCTGTATGGGACATTAATTTTTATTTTTCTGATCACTGATGTCATGCAATGTAATAGACATATATTATATTACATGAGATCTTTGCTGACTGTTTCACAGTCAGTGTGTCCTGCCAGGCTTCAGCTGCAGGCTGAGCCTGGCAGGACACCATATATGGCAGATCTGGAGGCGGTCATGTGACCTCCAGCTGCCATAGCAACGCCAGGTCCTGGAAGGTATCAGCGGTCTGTCGGAGAGGTAAGTAAGACGACTCCCTCTCCTCTGTCTATCTTCTATATGCCGCGATCACTATAGAAAGCGGCATATAGAACATAGCAAAGGGTTAACATCATTGGGACCTGATTCAATCAGGTCCCGATGATGTCCCCTGTCACAGCTAACGCTCTGCACCGGAATCGCAGCACTTGCAGGACCCTGGGGGTCCTGAGCGCTGCGAGACCACCCACCGTTTTTAAACGTTGGCGCTGCACAGAGCCCAGCAAGCGCCAACATTTATCTACAGTGGGCCGTCGCGAAGCGGTTAAAAATGCCCCCAATGTAATTAACCCGTTGAGAGAAGATTTTTTTTAATTATCTTGCTTTGTCTTTATTACCTGTGAGCGGCGCTATCGCTGGCCACTCACCGGCATCACGCGACCCCCGGCTGCAGCCGGCTCTTGTTTCCCCTGATGTCGCGTCAAGTGAGGCGTGACTCGGTGATGCGATCCCCGCGGTGGATGCCGGGCTGTGGGTGGGGTTTCCCCGAGCGTCACATCCAGAATCCACCGCGCACTTTCCCAATGAATACAAGGTAATTGTGATTCACAAAATGTTATACAATTGAACGGTGAAGAAAAACAAAATTACATTTTTACCGCTATAATGTTATTTTAGCCCCAGATTTTACATTTTCACAAGGGAAAATGGGTAAAGATGACCACATAATTTGTTACACAATTTCTGCTGAACGGGGCAATACCCCATATGTGTCTGTACAGTACTGCTTAGCCACATGGCGAGACTCGGGAGGGAAGGAGCAATATTTGACTCTTGGAGAACAAACTTTAGTAGAACAGTTTGCAGACTCCATATACAGAGCCCCGAAGTGGCAAAAGAGCAGAATCCCCCCTCAAGTGACACCAGTTTGGAAATTACACCCCTATGGAAATTTATATACAGGTGTAGTGATGAATTTGACTCCATGGGCGCTTTCCAGAAACGAGCAGTAATGGATGTTGCGAAGTGAAAATGCAAATATTTCATTATAGTGGCCAGTACATTGTAGTGTCCGGTACATTGTAGTGCCCTTACGTTGTAGCGCCCAGTACATGATTCCCAGCTAGTGCTTTCTGGAGAAATAAATTGGCTCTCCCTGCTACAGTAATGCCAAACATGTGGATGCTAACTGCCCACGGTGGGGCCCAGGAGGAGGGGGCATTTGGATTTGGGAGCGCACATGTCACTGGATTTCTTTAAATGGGAGCCAAGTCACTTTTCCAGAACCTTTGTGCTACCAGTAATATGGACACCCCCTATATTACTGTTTACAGATGATGAACCTGAGTGGGGACTTGTTTTTTGTGGGTTGAGTAGAAGCTCTTAATGGTGGCATTTTGGGGTACAGAACATTTTGGATCATATTTATCCTGTGCTGTACGCTGAACACTTACAGTGGGTACGGGAAGTATTCAGACCCCTTTAAATTTTTCACTCTGTTTCATTGCAGCCATTTGGTAAATTCTAAAAAGTTCATTTATTTTTCTCATTAAAGTACACTCTGCACCCCATCTTGACTGAAAAAAAGCAGAAATGCAGACAATTTTGCAAATTTATTAAAAAAGAAAAACTGAAATATCACATGGTCATAAGTATTCAGACCCTTCGCTCAGGCACTTATATTTTAGTCACATGCTGTCCATTTCCTTGTGATCCTCCTTGAGATGGTTCTACTCCTTCATTGGAGTCCAGCTGTGTTTAATGAAACTCATAGGACTTGATTTGGAAAGACACACACCTGTCTATATAAGACCTTACAGCTCACAGTGCATGTCAGACCAAATGAGAATCATGAGCTCAAAGGAACTTCCTAAGGAGCTCAGAGACAGAATTGTGGCAAGGCACAGATCTGGCCAAGGTTACAAAAGAATTTCTGCATTACTCAAGGTTCCTAAGAGCACAGTGGTCTCCATAATCCTTAAATGGAAGAAGTTTGGGACCACCAGAAGTCTTCCTAGACCTGGCCGTCCAGCCAAACTGAGCAATCGTGGGAGAAGAGCCTTGGTAGGAGAGGTAAAGAAAAACCCCAAGATCACTGTGGCTGAGCTCCAGAGATGCAGTAGGGAGATGGGAGAAAGTTCCACAAAGTCAACGATCACTGCAGCCCTCCACCAGTCGGGCCTTTATGGCAGAGTGGCTAGATGGAAGCCTCTCCTCAGTGCAAGACATATGAAAGCCCGCATAGAGTTTTCTCAAAACACATGAAGGACTCACAGACTATGAGAAATAAGATTCTCTGGTCTGATGAGACGAAGATAGAACTTTTTGGTGATAATTCTAAGCGGTATGTGTGGAGAAAACCTGGCACTGCTCATCACCTGCCCAATACAATCCCAACAGTGAAACATGGTGGAGGCAGCATCATGCTATGGGGGTATTTTTCAGCTGCAGGGACATGATGACTGATTGCAACTGAAGGAAACATGAATGCAGCCAAGTACAGAGATATTCTGGATGAAAACCTCTTCCAAAGTGCTCTGGACCTCAGACTTGGAAGAAGGTTCACCTTCCAACAAGACAATAACCCTAAGCACACAGCTAAAATGACAGAGGAGTGGCTTCAGAACAACTCTGTGGCCATTCTTGACTGGCCCAGCCAGAGCCCTGACCTAAACCCAATTGAGCATCTCTGGAGAGACCTGAAAATGGCTGTCCACTAACGTTCACAATCCAACCTGATGGAACTGGAGAAGATCTGCATGGAAGAATGGCAGAGGATCCCCAAATCCAGGTGTAAAAAACTTGTTGCATCATTCCCAAGAAGACTCATGGCTGTACTAGCTCCAAAGGGGGCTTCTTCTCAATACTAAGCAAAGGGTCTGAATACTTATGACCATGTGATATTTCAGTTCTTCTTTTTTAATAGATTTTCAAAAATGTCTTCAGTATTTTTTTTCAGTCAAGATGGGGTGCAGAGTGGACTTTAATGAGAAAAAAAAATAACTTTTTAGAACTTACCGAATAGCTGCAATAAAACAAATAGTGAAAAATGTAAAGGGGTCTGAATACTTTCCGTACCCACTGTACATCGGGGTTTCCATCTAAATCTACAAAATACATGATTCAGATGACACCCCCGAGGGATCCATTCAGAATAATGAGGCAGCAGAGTTACACCGGACTCCGTCTAGCCTCTGGTCGACTGCGCTTTTATGCACGCTGAAAAAGATGGACATCACTGGATCATAGGCCAGACGGCGTCCACAGCGCCTCATTATACGGAATCTTCCCCCGGGGTTCTGTCCGAATCGCAAGCTCAGTCATTTATATGGCAGCATGAGACTTGTGTAAGAATAATATGAAAATAAAAGATGGAAGTAATATTAAAAAACACAATTAGGAAAATTAAAAATGTGCTTCTTAAATCATTAAGAAGGGGTGTGAATGCAGCCCAGTTATTCATCGGTGCGCAACCGGACTCTGTACAAGAGCAGCCGCGCCATCACCGGACGCTTCTGCTGTGATGTGGACGGCGGATAAAGCTTCACTGCACCGGAGACTTCATACAATATCACACACCGGTCATCGTCACACGCCGCTAATCATAGTCACATGCCAATCATCATCGTCATACGCCGCTAATCATAGTCACATGCCAATCATCATCGTCATACGCCAGTCATCATCATCACACGCCGATAATCATACTCACATGCCAATCATCATCGTCATACGCCAGTCATCATCATCACACGCCACTAATCATAGTCACATGCCAATCATCATCATCATACGCCAGTCATCATCATCACACGCCACTAATCATAGTCACATGCCAATCATCATCATCATACGCCAATCATCATCGTCACACGTCACTAATCATAGTCACATGCCAATCATCATCATGATACGCCAGTCATCATCATCACACGCCACTAATCATAGTCACATGCCAATCATCATAGTCATACGCCAGTCATCATCATCGTCACACGCCACTAATCATAGTCACATGCCAATCATCATCATCATACGCCAGTCATCATCATCACACGCCACTAATCATAGTCACATGCCAATCATCATCGTCATACGCCAGTCATCATCATCACACGTCACTAATCATAGTCACATGCCAATCATCATAGTCATACGCCGGTCATCATCATCGTCACACGTCACTAATCATAGTCACATGCCAATCATCATCGTCATACGCCAATCATCATCGTCACACGTCACTAATCATAGTCACATGCCAATCATCATAGTCATACGCCGGTCATCATCATCGTCACACGTCACTAATCATAGTCACATGCCAATCATCATCGTCATACGCCAGTCATCATCATCACACGCCGCTAATCATAGTCACATGCCAATCATCATCATCATACGCCAGTCATCACCATCACACGCCGGTAATCATCATCACACGCCACTAATCATAGTCACATGCCAATCATCATCGTCATACGCCAGTCATCATCATCACACGTCACTAATCATAGTCACATGCCAATCATCATCGTCATACGCCAGTCATCATCATCACACGCCGCTAATCATAGTCACATGCCAATCATCATCATCATACGCCAGTCATCATCATCACACGCCGGTAATCATCATCACACGCCACTAATCATAGTCACATGCCAATCATCATCGTCATACGCCAGTCATCATCATCACACGCCGGTCATCATCGTCATACGCCGCTAATCATAGTCACATGACAATCATCATCGTCATACGCCAGTCATCATCATCACACGCCGCTAATCATAGTCATCATCGTCATAAGCCAGTCATCATCATCACACGCCACTAATCATAGTCACATGCCAATCATCATCGTCATACGCCAGTCATCATCATCACACGCCGCTAATCATAGTCACATGCCAATCATCATCATCATCATACGCCGGTCATCATCATCACACGCCGCTAATCATAGTCACATGCCAATCATCATCATCATCATACGCCACTAATCATAGTCACATGCCAATCATCATCGTCATACGCCAGTCATCATCATCACACGCCGGTCATCATCGTCATACGCCGCTAATCATAGTCACATGCCAATCATCATCGTCATACGCCAGTCATCATCATCACACGCCGCTAATCATAGTCACATGCCAATCATCATCATCATCATACGCCGGTCATCATCATCATCATCACACGCCGGTCATTATTACACACCTGTGGAAACATCTACAGGAATCTCCTCCTTCCCGTCACTCACACACGGCTGATCCCCCCTCGTCATCGCTTCTTCTTCTGTCTCGTCCTCCTCTTTATTCTTAGTCGGATCTTCCTCCTGATATATCAGATGTAACAATCAGCGCAATACAAGAAGCCACCAAAATCTGTGACATCTATGACCTCGATCAGAAATGTCCCCATATACAGATCCGGTACAGGGCTCAGCACCGTCTACCTGATGATCCTCCGGGATGTTGGGATTCTCCTCTGGACAGTCCTGGGGATACAGAGGACGGGGACATCTCTCTGGTGGATTTCTTTCCATGAGTCCATCTGTAGGAAACACATAGTGACAGAATACAGTGACATGTAAAAGTTTGGGCACCAATGGTCAAAATTACTGTTATTGTGAACAGTTAAGTTGAAGATGAAATAATCTCTAAACGGCCTAAAGTTACAGATGACATTTCCTTTGTATTTTAGGCAAAACAATAAATAATAAATTATATATATTTTCATCTTTTACATTTAAAAAAAAATTCAATAAGGGAAAATGAGCAAATGCAAAAGTTTTGGCACCCAGCAAGGTTAGTAGCTAGTAGCGCCCCCTTTTGAAAGTATCACAGCTTGTAAATGCTTTTTGTAGCCAGACAATAGTCTTTAAAATTTTTTTTGAGGGATTTTCATTCATTCTTCTTTGGAGAATTCTTCCAGTTCTGTGAGATTCTTGGGTCGTCTTGCATCCTCTGCTATTTTGAGGTCTAGCCACAGATTTTCAATGAAGTTCAAATCAGGGGACTATGAGGGCCATTGTAAAACCTTCAGCTTGCGCCTTTTGACGTGTGTTTAGTACCATTATCATTTGTCATCCTCTTTTCACCTTCAGCTTTTTTGCAGATGATGTTATGTTTGCATCAAGAATTTGCTGAAATTTCATGGAATCCATTCTTCCCTCTACCCGTTCCCTGTGCCATTGGCTGCAACACAACCCCAAAACAGGATTGATCCACCACCATGCTTAATGGTTGGCGAGATGTTCTTTTCCTAAAATTCTGTGCCCTTTTTTCTCCACATAACTTTGATCATTGCTCTATTTTAACCTCATCGGTCCACAAGACTTGTTTCCAAAATGCATCAGACCTTCTTAGATGTACTTTTGCATACTTCTGACGCTGAATTTCATGGTGAGGTCGCAGGAGAGGTTTTCTTCTGATGACTCTTCCATGAAGTCCATATTTTTGCAGGTGTCTCTGAAGAGTACAACAATGTACCACAACTCCAGAGTCTGCTAAATCTTTCTGAAGGTCTTTTGCAGTCAGGCGGGGGTTCTGATTTGCCTCTCTAGCAATCCTACTGAAAATTTGCTTGGTCTTCCAAACCTTATCTTGACCTCCACTGTTTCTGTTAACTGCCATTTCTTTATTACATTTTGAACCGAGCAAAAGGCAACTTGAAAACGCTTTGCTCATAGCCTTCTCCTGCTTTGTGGGCCTCCATCATTTTCAGAGTGCTAGACAGCGGATTAGAAGAAGCCATGGCTGCTGTTTATTTGGCACATTGTTAGAGTAGGCTGGGTTTTTATAACACTGGCCTTTCCTAACGATGATAGTGAACGAGCCCTTACCCTAACAGGCTAAGTAAGGTCTGAATCATTGGTCAAAGTTATCTGAGCACACAAATGTCCAAGCGTAATACAAAGGAAATGTGTCATCTTTAACTTTAGGTCTTTTAGAGATCATTTCATCTTCAACTTGCTTAACTGGTCACAATAACAGTAATTTTGACCAGGGGTGCCCAAACTTTTACATGCCACTGTAGATTGTGTCATGTGATCATGAGATGATGGGAGTAGTAGTAGATGGCCACAGAACCGACATGACAGTCTGCCCTCCTCACCCTGCTGATCGGCCCATATTGCGGTCGCCTCTTGTGCTCCATGTATAACCTCAACCTTAATATCAATCAGATCTTCACCCTAAAAAAGAAAAAATGTAAGATGAGCTCAGGTATAATCACTTCATGGTCAGATATTGTGGGGACTTCAGTGTCGTCTACCTGATGATCCTCCGGGATGTTGCGATTCTCCTCTGGACAGTCCTGGGGATACAGAGGACGGGGACATCTCTCTGGTGGATTTCTCCTCCTGGATCCATCTGTGGAGACACACAGACTGAATACATGACCTGCCGTGTATCTGTCTATATATGAGACTCGTCTCTCAGAACCAGTAATTCTATGTTTATGTATCAGGGAATAAATTACATTGTTGTGGTCCTCACCCCCGATACCAAGGACCCAGCACATTGTGGCCTCAAGTATGAAGTGATAATCAGCGAGGCCAAAGCCTAATGCTCTGCACTCGGAGGATGAAGACCCCGAGGAGAGGGACAGAGAAGACCCTCGTCAGTCAGTGAAGGAGCCGTACTAAAAACACAACTTCTCCAAGTTTCGTCTCCACCAGGGATGGAACCACAGAGGAGCTGGAGAAAGCTCCACATTTCCATCCATTGGTTTCTTCTCTCCTAATTCACTGTATGGAGATTGGGGGAAGGACGGTGACCATTTACCAGTGATTGCATTTTGAGAGCTCATGATGTCACCATGAGGACACGGCCTCCCTCCTGGACAGGATCCTCTGGGATCACTAAGAGGAGAGAACCTTCCGTTCTATTAAAAGACGAGTTACCGTGTTTTTCTTCTTCTTTAAATAGAGATAAATCTCAACATCCGCCTCGGTATAAACACTAAAATAAGCAGCAAGTTCTGCGTTTGTCTCTAAAGGAGGAAAAAAGGGCACATGTACGACTAACGTACGAAGTCACAGAACCCGGAAGGACGGTGTTGTGGGGAGCACCCGGTACGCAGCGGTTAGTACCCATCAATGTGTAGAAAGGACAACTAGAGAGCAGGCACCGGGGTCATGGGCGCTTACTGATGCACACGGGGAGCCAAGGAGAGATTGTCTGGTAAGACTCCACAGAAAAGCTCCATAATACATATTCTTCTGAACAAACATCCCTTTAAGGGAGACTTACAATTATTATTACCACCAGACCAGGATCTCAGATTGAAGTCCCCATCATTTTTGCTTTGTCTTCCAAAATGAGAACAAATATATATATATATATACAGGGTGGTCCAAAAGTAGGTGGACAGAAAGTGTTATAAGGTTATGAAGGGGAGATTTATCAGACATGGTGTAAATTGAAACTGGCTCAGTTGCCCTTAGCAACCAATCAGATTCCACTTTTCATTCCTCACAGACTCTTTGGAAAATGAAAGGTGGAATCTGATTGGTTGCTAAGGGCAACTGAGCCAGTTTCACAGATCTAGTTTTCACAGATAGATCTCCCCCAAATCTGTTTTCTTTTCAGATAATTCAGAAAATTCAGATAACACATAATGGCAAATAATTTAAATACAGATCAAAGAAAATGGATTTTAACAGAGTATTGGAAATCTCAAAATGCTGAAACCGTTAGAGCAAATTGGGTTGAAACATTTGGTACTCAAGACCCAAAGAGACAAACCATTTACCGCATTCAATGCCACTGGCTCAATCCTTAATGCTCCAAAAACTGGTCGACCCAAAACAGTCTGTACAGAAGATAATAAACAACTTGCTGCTGAAACATTTGTTCAGAGTCCAAAAAAGTCCACCAGAAGAGCCTCTTTGGAATTGGGAATTTCAGGAGCTTCTATCATGCGAATCCTGAAATCTATTGGGTGGAAAGCTTATCGTCCACGTCTAATTCATGAGTTATTGGAGGATGATCCAGACAGGCGGCTGCAATTTAGTGTTTGATAAATCTCCCCCTTCATAACCTTATTACACTTTCTGTCCACCTACTTTTGGACTTTTTTATGTATGTATGTATGTATATATATATATATATATATATTATATATATATATATATATATATATATATATATATAGATAGATAGATAGATAGATAGATAGATAGATAGATAGATAGATAGATAGATAGATAGATAGATATGGTTAGGTCCATATATATTTGGACAGAGACAACATTTTTCTAATTTTGGTTCTAGACATTACCACAATGACTTTTAAACAAAAATTCAGATGCAGTTGAAGTTCAGACTTTCAGCTTTCATTTGAGGATATCCACATTAAAATTGGATGAATTGGATGATGAGCTTCAAGAGGTAGCCACCGGAAATGGTCTTCACTTCACAGGTGTGCCCTGTCAGTTTTAATAAGTGGGATTTCTTGCCTTATAAATGGGGTTGGGACCATCAGTTGTGTTGTGCAGAAGTCAGGTGGACACACAGCTGATAGTCCTACTGAATAGACTGTTAGAATTTGTATTATGGCAAGAAAAAATCAGCTAAGTAAAGAAAAATGAGTGGCCATCATTACTTTAAGAAATGAAGGTCAGTCTGTCCGAAAAATTGGGAAAACTTTGAAAGTGCTACAAAGAAACTGGCTCACATGAGGACTGCCCCAGGAAAGGAAGACCAAGAGTCACCTCTGCTTCTGAGGATAAGTTTATCCGAGTCACCAGCCTCAGAAATCGCAGGTTATCAGCAGCTCAGATTAGCGACCAGGTCAATGCCACACAGAGTTCAGAGGTATGGACAAGCGACAGCAGATTAGGTGGAAAATCATTAGTAAATTAACCCCGACTCTGCTGAGTAACGATCAGACTCCGGTACCGAAAGAAATCATAGGAGAGAACGAACAGAAGAGTTGGGACATCTGCAGACAAAATGTGAACGATGCTCTAAGGAAGGTGAAAGTTTCTGAAAGAAGCCGCCGAGGACGAAGACTCAAGACTGATGAAGACGACAGCGGAGAAACCACGACTCACAGATCAGAAGAGAATAATCAGGGAATGAAAGCTGTGAGAAAATGTAGAGAAAACCAGAGCAAGTCTGGAGAAAAATCATCTATTATAGGACGAGGCCGAGAGACGTCATCACATCCACCGGAGCCAACAAGAGTCTCCTCTCACCTGGTGAATCATAGAATCATAGAATCATAGAATGGTAGAGTTGGAA
This sequence comes from Phyllobates terribilis, assembly GCF_046119375.1. Taxonomy (NCBI): domain Eukaryota; kingdom Metazoa; phylum Chordata; class Amphibia; order Anura; family Dendrobatidae; genus Phyllobates; species Phyllobates terribilis. Next base: position 2,527,828 of record NW_027362877.1, read on the forward strand.
GGGACCTCCTGGGTCATCTGGTCCAACCCCCTGCTCAAAGCAGGATTCACTAAATCATCTCAGACAGATGTCTGTCCAGCCTCTGTTTGAAGACGTCCATTGAAGGGGAACTCACCACCTCTCGTGGCAGCCTGTTCCACTCATTAATCACCCTAACTGTCAAAAAGTTTTTTCTAATATCTAATCTGTGTCTCCTCCCATTTAGTTTCATCCCATTGCTTCTAGTCTTTCCTTGTGCAAATGAGAATAAAGATGATCCTTCTACAATGTGACAGCCCTTGACATATTTGTAGACAGCTATTAAGTCTCCTCTCAGTCTTCTTTTTTGCAAGCTAAACATTCCCAAATCCTGCAACCGTTCCTCATAGGACATGGTTTGCAGACCAGTCACCATTCTGGTCGCTCTTCTCTGAACTTGCTCCAGTTTGTCTATGTCTTTTTTAAAATGTGGTGCCCAAAACTGTACACAGTATTCCAGATGAGGTCTGACCAAAGAGGAGTAAAGACCAATAATGACTTCACGTGATCTAGACTGTATGCTTCTGTTAATACATCCCAGAATTGTATTTGCCTTTTTTGCTGCTGCATCACACTGTTGACTCATGTTCAGTCTATGATCTATTAGTATACCTAAGTCTTTTTCACATGTACTGTTGCTTAGCTCTATTCCTCCCATTCTGTATATGCTTTTTTCATTTTTATTGCCCAGATGTAGTACTTTGCATTTTTCCCTGTTAAAAACCATTCTGTTGGTTGCTGCCCACTGCTCCAGTTTATTTAGGTCTTTTTGAATCCTCTCTCTCTCTTCTCTAGTATTAGCTATCCCTCCTAGCTTTGTGTCATCAGCAAATTTAATCAGTTTACCCTCAATTCCTTCATCTAAATCATTGATAAAGATGTTGAACAATACAGGTCCCAGGACGGAGCCCTGTGGTACCCCACTTGAGACATTCATCCAGCTGGATGTGAAGCCATTTACAATCACCCTTTGAGTCCGATCACTAAGCCAGTTATGAATCCACCTAACAGTTGCCTGGTCCATTGCATACTTGGTCATTTTTTCAATAAGGATGGTGTGAGATACTTTGTCAAATGCTTTGCTGAAGTCAAGATATACTATATCTACAGCATTTCCCTGATCCACCCAGTCAGTGATTCTGTCATAGAAGGAAATTAAGTTAGTCTGACATGACTTGTTAGTTATAAACCCATGCTGACTCTGGTTAATCACTTCATTCTTATCCAGGTACTTACATACATGTTGTTTAATAATTTGTTCAAAGATCTTTCCTGGTATAGAAGTCAGACTCACCGGCCTATAGTTCCCTGGGTCCACCTTCTTCCCCTTTTTGAAGATAGGAACAACATTTGCTCTTCTCCAGTCTTCTGGGACTTCTCCTGTTCTCCAAGAATTTTCAAAGATTATGGAGAGTGGTTCTAAAATTTCTTCTACGATCTCCTTCAGTACTCTGGGGTGTAATTCATCTGGACCTGGAGACTTGAACTCATTTATGTTAGCTAAATATTCCCTCACAATCTTTCTGTTTACAGATAACTTGGATTCTTCTATTCCTTTAAAAGGACAGTGAAGATCAGTTGATGTTACATTTTCTTTCTGAGAGAAAACAGATGCAAAATAGGAATTAAAAAGTTTGGCCTTCTCAACATCCTCTCTTACCATTTCTCCATTTTCATCCTGTAAAAATCCTATAGCATCTTTGACTTTTCTTTTACTTTTGACATACCCCCAAAATCCTTTTTTATTGCTTTTGACATCTCTTGCAAGCCTTAATTCATTGTCAGCTTTAGCTAACCTGATACATGCCCTGCAGGATCTGCAGACTGCATTATAATCTTCTTTAGATATGCCTCCCTCTTTCCATTTAATAAACATTTCTTTCTTTCTTTTTAGCATGTGTTTAAGTTCTGTGTTCATCCATCCTGGTTTCCTTAAATGCTTCCCATTCTTCCTACTTTTCGGGATTGTTAATGATTGTGCTTTGAGAATCTCATTTTTAAAAATTTCCCATCCTTCCTGGACATTTTTGTCCTTAAGGACATCCAGCCATTGGATCCCTCCTATTCTCTTTCTGAGTCTCTTAAAATCTGCCTTTCTAAAATCTAACCTTGAAGTTTGAGTCTTCACATGTCTTCCTCCTCTAGTTATCCAAAATTCTATAATAGCATGATCGCTGCCTCCTAGGGTCCCAGCCACTTTTACCTCCTCAACCATTTCCTCCTTGTTTATAAGGATTAGATCCAAAGTAGCAGATCCCCTTGTTTTCTCCCCTACCTTTTGGAAGATAAAGTTGTCAGCAAGAGAGGATAAGAATTTGCTTGACCTGTTAGTTTTACTTGAGAGAGATTCCCAACAAATGTCTGGATAGTTGAAATCTCCCATGACCACTACGTCATATTTTTTTGAGAACTTGGTCATTTGATACATAAAGAGTTCATCCATATCTTCAGCTTGCCCAGGTGGCCTGTAGTAAATGCCTACAATGGTGTCCTTTCCGTTATTCTCTCCTTGTATTCTTACCCAAACAGTTTCCACAGAACTCCCAGTCTCTGAAGCTTCAATCTCTGTGCAGATATACGCTTTTCTAACATACAATGCGACACCTCCTCCTCGTTTATCAAGTCTGTTTCTTGCAAATAAGTTGTATCCTTTTAGCCTTTTATTCCAATCATGTGTATCGTCCCACCAAGTTTCAGTGATTCCAATGACATCATATTTCTTTTCCTGCGTTAGTAGTTCTAATTCTCCTTGTTTGTTGCCCATGCTTTGTGCATTTGTATAAAAACATTTTAGTTTGTGATTGGTTTCTCTTCCTCCCATATTTTTATTATTTAAATTGTTTTGTCTTTGTTCTTCCTTTCCACTTCCAGTAGCAGAGATCTCAATAGTATTTGTCAGCTGTATGGCTTTTTCTGGCCTTTTGCTTCCCTTCCCACATTGTTCTAGTTTAAAGCTCTCCTGATGAGTGCAGCAAGGCAATTTCCAAATACATGTTTTCCAGTCTTCGTAAGGTGCACCCCATCTCTAGCAAGTAGTCCATCGTATAGGTAATTCATTCCGTGATCCAGAAATCCAAATCCTTGTTGACGGCACCATCGACGTAGCCAGTTGTTCACCTGTAGAATCTTATTCCACCTCATTGTTCCATGGCCATCCACTGGGAGGATGGATGAGAAGACCACCTGCGCTCCCAATTCTTTCACTTTCTTGCCTAAGTCTTCAAAGTCACTGCAGATGGTTTCCAGGTCCTTTCTTGCGGTGTCATTTGTCCCCACATGTATTAGCAGGAATGGGTAGTGATCTGTAGGTCTGAAGAGTCTTGATATCCTGTCAGACACATCTTTAATTTTTGCTCCTGGAAGACAGCACATTTCTCTTGAGGTTATGTCTGGTCTGCAGATAGCAGCCTCTGTTCCTCTTAACAGGGAATCCCCCATGACCACCACTCTCCGTTTTTTTCTTCACAACATTCTTCTTTCTCCATCCAGGAGGATTCTGAGGGCTTACAAGGTTATTCATTGCTGGCAAAGTCTTATTTTGCTGTATTTCTTCATGGTTCTCCTGCGTGAGAGCCTGGTACTGGTTCCTGAGCAGTATGGGTGCTGACTGCCTCTCGATCCTCCTGCTTCTTTGGGTCACATGCTTCCATTCCTCTGTTTCCTCAGGTGCAGTTCGAATTTCTTCTCTTTCTGAATCATGAAGAGATAATTCTGCTCTGTCTAAGAACTCTTCACCTTCCTTAATGATTTTCAAGGTAGTTAACCTCTCTTCTAGATTTCGCAACTTTTCCTCCAACAGGGACACAAGCTTGCATTTCTGGCATGTGAAGTTTGGCTTTTCCACTGGCAAGTCTGTGAACATGTAGCAGGATATGCAGCTCACCAAATGGCTCATGGACTCTTCCATGTTCTTACTGTTAATGTTCTGAAAACAGTGAAAAAAGCTTCAAAAAAAAAAAAGCTTCAAAATGCCGGCGCGCGGTTTACCGATGTCCTCTTTTCAGCTCCAACAGCCAAAATCCAGTGTTCTTTGAGCTCACGGAGAATCTTCACTTACCCTAAAATGCAGTGGGAATATGCAAATTATCTCCTCAGGACTCCTCCCCTGGTTTACCGATGTCCTCTTTTCAGCTCCAACAGCCAAAATCCAGTGTTCTTTGAGCTCACGGAGACTCTTCACTTACCCCAAAATGCAGTGGGAATATGCAAATTATCTCCTCAGGACTCCTCCCCTGGTTTTGTGATGTCAGAGGCTGGAGCTCCTCCATCATCACCTCCTGGTACCGATCCTGGTGTCCTTCTAGATACTCCCACTCCTCCATGGAGAGATAGACAGCGACGTCCTGACACCTTATAGGAACCTGACAACAACGACACCGTCATCACCCAGAATACTCCAGTGCTGCCCTGTATAATGTCCCAGCAGTCACCTCTCCGCTCATCACCCAGAATCCTCCAGTGCTGTCCTGTATAATGTCCCAGCAGTCACCTCTCCAGTCATCACCCAGAATCCTCCAGTGCTGTATTGCATAATGTACCAGCAGTCACCTCCAGTCATCACCCAGAATCCTCCAGTGCTGTATTGCATAATGTCCCAGCAGTCACCTCTCTAGTCATCACCCAGAATCCTCCAGTGCTGTCCTGTATAATGTCCCAGCAGTCACCTCTCCGGTCATCACCCAGAATCCTCCAGTGCCGTCCTGTATAATGTCCCAGCAGTCACCTCTCCGGTCATCACCCAGAATCCTCCAGTGCTGTCCTGTATAATGTCCCAGCAGTCACCTCTCCGGTCATCACCCAGAATCCTCCAGTGCCGTCCTGTATAATGTCCCAGCAGTCACCTCTCCGCTCAGCAGCTCAATCATCTTGTTGCTGAGCTCTAGGATCTTCTTCCTCTTCCTCTCATGTATCGGGGGGTGCGGGGGAGGCTCTGTGATGGGGCCCGAGCTCCGCCCTCCTGACTCCTGGAGATGGATGATGGGAGTCACACCCTCCCCCGGTGTCTTCCTCACTATTGTGTAATCCTGTGTATGGAGAGAGACACTTAGGGAGAAGAATTCCTTCCCGACTCCAGATCTGACAATCAGTAGAAATCCCGGGATCAATAACCGTCTCCAGTAATCTGGGGCCATAACCTGGAATATTATTACACTCAGGACAGACATCCAGGCCCCTCTACAGCTCTTATAGGGAATCCCCATGACAACTCCTCCTGGCAGAGAGCTGCACACAATCACTGCTCTTACAGTAAAGAATCCTTCTCTTCCTCTTCTGGATTTCCTCTTCCCGATGTCGGACTTGTTACATAACACAATAAAGCTGATAGAAATGTAGAGGAGTTACCTCTCCGCTCAGCAGGGAGATGATCTCCAGGGTGAAGTGTAATAATCTTCTGGTGGTCTCGTCCTCGTCCATCCTCAGAAGGTCATTCAGTAGAAGGAGGGATGAACACTGGATCAGCTGGAGGGCGTCTGTACAATAAAAGGAGAAGATGAAAAGAGAGGACAACATCAGAATCCATTAATAAACCTTCAGCAAAGGTTTGGGTGTGTCAGTGGTTTATTTGCTAAGCTGCAGAGCAGGAGGCGCTGTACAATGCAAGCCTGGGTGAAGGTACAACAAAGGCTGGTGAAGGCAACGTAACTGGCGCACCCGAGTGAAAAGGCGGCAGGTTTACACGGACTGTTTGGATCACCCGGCTGCGATCCAGAGGACATTGTGCAAATAAAGATATTTAAAGTTGAACTTTCCTTGGGTCACTGCCCCATTACAATATGGTGGAGAATGCGGGCAGTGTGAACTGAGGCATACCCCAAAAGCTGCATGTCTGTGATCAAGTCTGCAAAGCTACAGCTCAAGCCTGCTGATATGGAGGGGCTACTAAAGCAGTTAGTACTCACCCAGCAGCACCAACATCTCCAGAGGCAACAGCAGGAGCAGCACCAGCAGAGCACTAATGACTTGATTGTGGAACAGATTGCGGCTCTGCGAGAGAAGCCACCAGCACCGACCCCAGAAACTCCTGAGGCCCGGGACAAGGTCCGTTCAGTCTTGAGGAAGCCTAGTCCGGAGGATGATGTAGAAGCCTTCCTCACCATCTACATACACACCACGGAGTGGGAGAACCTGCCAACTTCCCAGTGGGCTGACGTGGTGGCTCAGTTTCTGATGGGCGACGTGCAGAAGGCCTACTTTGGCCTCAGTTGAGATGATGACCAGGACTATGGGAAGCTGAAAGGTGAGATCCTTGCCCTACTGGGAGCTAATACATATTTGAGAACCCAAAGGGTGTTTTCATGGACCTTTGTGGAGGCCGGGACCGCCAGGTCTCAGGCATATGACTTGCTGCAGCTAGTTAAAAGGTGGCTCCAGCCTGAGACTTTGACTCTGGCCCAGATGGTGGAGAGGGTGGTGGTCGATCGGCTAGAGAGAACTCTGCCAGCAGCTATACAGAGTTGGGTGCGGCAAGGGGACCCAGGCACTTTAGACCAGGTGGTTAGCCTGATCGGGCGGTACACGGCCACTCAGGACTTCATACGGGACTCTGCCCCACTGCGACTATCACGCCGGACCCTGCAAGCCCAGGAGCCGGTGAAAGGGTCACGTCCCTCTGCTGGGGTCAGTACCGAGCCCATAATGAGGGGGTACCCTGGAGTGAGGGAGGCAGACCAGTGTCCCCTAAAAAGGTCTCAAAGACTAATGGTGCCTCCACTATCAGGTGCTGGCAGCGCCAAGGGCCAGGACATGTGGCTGACAACTGCCCTCTGACTGTTGAACCCATGGACTGTGGGTTCACACGCAGAGTCTCGATGTATGCCCAGACAGTCTGCACCGTGACTGCAGACGCTGCGGGCAGCGAACCCCAATTGTGCCAGGTACTCGTCAACCAGAAGGAGGCTCTCTTGGACTCAGGGAGCCTAGTGACTCTGGTCCATGGGTCACTGGTTGCCAAGGAGAACCCCAGTGGATGGAAAGTCGGGGTTGTTTGCATACATGGGGACCTCCGAGAGTACCCGACAGCAGAGGTTACTTTTTCCATCCCGTGTGGGTAGATGAAACATGTGGTGGGAGTGGTGAAGACCCTACCTGATGGGACTGTTTTGGGAAGATACTTGCCCCTATACTGGTCCCTGTGGGAGAACAAAATTAACCCTCCCAGGGTAAATGTCCCGGCATGGAACCCAAAGATTCCGAGTCATGGATACCTGCCGTAGGGGTCGCCGACCTAGTGTAACCCAGATAGGTTAACCTAGAGGTATTGGCAGGAGAGGTTGAGGAGACCCCATCGATCCCAGAGCTGGAAGTGTCCCCTGGTACTTTTGGGACAACTCAGCTGCAGGATCCAACTCTAGCCTGCGCATGAGAAAGGGTGGTAGAAATAAATGGGGTGCCTCAGCAACCGGGTGCAGAGGCGGTTTTCCCATACATGGCTGTCAACCAGGATCTATTATATAGAGTTGATAAAATCCGGGATGAAGTGGTGGAACAGCTGGCAGTCGTACCGCCGGGCGCTGCTAGAGATGGCTCACGCTCTCACACACACACACACACACACACACACGCTGGGTGGACACCTAGGGATAAAAAAAAAACACAAGAACGTATTTTGCAGTGATGCTTTTGGCCCGGGATTTATGCCGAGGTACAGAGGTATTGTGAGTCGTGTCCCAAGTGTCAACTTACCACACCCACTGCAAATTTCCAGACTCCATTGGTACCTCTACCCATTATAGGAGGTACCTTTTCAGCGGATTGCGATGAATATGGTGGGGCCTATAGTAAAATCTGCCCGTGGCCACCAACATATTTTGGTGGTAGTAGATTATGCCACCCGTTACCCGGAGGCAATACGTATCCCCTGCGAGCTGTTTGCCATGTTCTGCCGCCTTGGGCTACCCAAGGAGATCAAGTGGCAAGGGCCAAATGAAGTCCGGGAAAAGGTGGGGGAGGTGAATTACCGAGTGTACCAGCTCGGAAAGAGAAAACCGGAACAACTGTATCATGTGAACCTGCTAAAAGCCTGGAAAGTCCGGGAATGTTTGATTATGGATGAGACGCCTGTCGTACCGTCTGGGAACCCTCTGACACCAGCCAGGGATGAGGTCGGGTGTGAGGTTAAAATAAGTGATGCTCTCACTAAACAGCAGCGATGGGAGGCTCGGAATTTGATGCAGCAGAATACAGACGTATTCTCACTACTTTCTGGCTATGCATCTGTGATCCGACATGACACTGTCACCGAGCCTCGGGTAAGGGTACGAGTGAATCCGTACTGTGTACCACCCTCCAGGCTCCTCCAGCCAGTTCCTGGATCACTTTGCCACCTGGCTTCCTCACTTTCTATCCTGTAACATCCCCACCCTCATCATGGGAGACTTTAATATCCCCATCAATGATCCCCTCTCCCAATCTGCCTCTCATCTACTTTCTCTAACCCCCTCATTCGGCCTCTCACAGGTCACTAATTCTCCTACACATGAAGATGGGAATACTCTGGACCTGGTTTTCTCCCGTCTATGCTCGCTGCATGACTTTACTAACTACCCTCTCCCTCTCTCGGACCACAACCTTGTTTTCTTCTCTGTCAAGAACTGTCTCCTCCCCCGGGACACCCCCCTGACCACACTTATAGGAATACATGTACCATTAATACCCAGCAGCTTATGGACAATCTCCACACGTCTTCAGCCCCCATCTTCTCCCTCTCCTGTCCAGACTTCGCATTGTCACACTACAATAATACACTGAAGAGCGCCCTAGATGAAGTAGCACCTTCTACATGCAGAAAGACCCGACACAGACAACGGCAGCCCTGGCACTCAATGGAAATACGTTTTTTTCAGCGTTGCTCAAGATGTGCTGAGCGTCAGTGGAGAAAATCTCTTTTAGCAGAGGACTTCATCCACTATGAATTCATGCTCAAAACATATAACTCTGCCCTTCATCTGGCCAAACAATCCTACTTCACCACCCTCATCACTTCACTGTCCAACAATCCAAAATGACTGTTTGAAACCTTAAACTCCCTCCTGAAACCTAACGCACAGGCCCCCATCACCAACCTCAGCGGTGAGGATCTGGCCACTTATTTCCTAGAAAAAAATCAACCACATCCATCAGGACATCTCAGCCCAATCTCCTCAGTGCCTGGATCCCCTTCCCTGCCGCATTTCAAGCTCACTAGCCATCTTTGAGCCTGTTACAGAAGAAGTTACCCAGCTTCTCATTTCTTCTCGACCTACAACCTGCAACAGTGACCCCATTCCTTCACATCTGCAGTCTCTCTCACCGGTGGTCACCACTCACCTGACTAAAATATTTAACCTCTCTCTTTCTTCGGGTATCTTTCCGTCATTTAAACATGCCATCATAACCCCTTTACTTAAAAAGCCATCCCTGGTCCAGAACTGCACTGCTAACTACAGACCTGTCTCTAACCTTCCTTACATCTCTAAACTCCTGGAACGCTTGGTCCACGCCCGTCTAATCCGCTATCTCTCAACCCTCTACAATCTGGTTTCCACTCCTTACACTCCACTGAAACTGCCCTCACTAAAGTCTCTAATGATCTACGAACAGCTAAATCCAAAGGTCACTGCTCCCTGCTGATTCTCCTGGATCTCTCTGCTGCATTTGACACTGTGGATCACCAGCAAATCCTTACTATGCTCCGCTCTATAGGCCTCAAGGAAACCGTTCTCTCCTGGTTCTCCTACATCTCTGACTGCTCCTTCACTGTATCTTTTGCCGGCTCCTCTTCCTCTCCTCGTTCCCTTACTATCGGGGTCCCGCAGGGTTCAGTTCTAGGCCCCCTCCTCTTCTCTCTATACACTGCCCCTATTGGACAAACAATCAGCAGATTTGGGTTTCAGTATCATCTCTATGTTGACGACAAATAATACACCTCTTCACCTGACATCACCCCTACCCTAATAGAAAATACCAAGGATTGTCTGTCTGCTGTCTCTAACATCATGTCCTCCCTCTATCTTAAACTGAATCTCTCCAAAACTGAACTTCTTGTGTTTCTCCCCTCTACTAACCTAACTCTACCTAACATCGAAATTACCTTGGAGGGTTCAACCATAACTCTCAAGCAGCACGGCCGCTGCGTTGGGGTCATATTCGACACTAACCTTTCTTTTACTCCCTATATCCGATCACTCACCCGCTCTTGTCACCTGCATCTTAAAAACCATCTCCAGAATCCGACCTTTTCTCACCTTTGAAACTGCTAAAACTCTTACTGTTGCTCTTATTCACTCTCGTCTGGACTACTGCAACTCTCTTCTGATCAGTGTCCCTCTTACCAAACTTTCTCCTCTCCAATCCATCCTGAATACGGCAGCCAGGGATGTATTTCTGTCCAGCCGCTTCACCGATGCCTCCATCTTGTGCCAGTCATTACACTGGTTACCCATTCGCTACAGGGTCCAATATAAACTCATTGCTCTCACCCACAAAGCTCTCCACAGTTCTGCACCGCCTTATATCTCCTCTCTCATCTCTGCCCATCGCCCTACACGTGCCCTCCGTTCTACAAATGACCTAAGCCTAACATCCCTCATAATCCGAACCTCGCACCTCCGTCTCCAAGACTTCTCTCATGCTGCGCCAGTTCTCTGGAATGCTTTACCCCAGGCGATCTGACTGATGCCTAGCCCCCATGTCTTCAAGCGCGCTTTAAAAACCCATCTCTTTAAACAAGCCGACCACCTCAACTACTCAGTAAACTAACTTTCCCCTGTCCCCTCCTAAATATTATTCAGAATCTGTTCCCTACTCTTCATTTGTCTCCACACCCTCCATGCACAAGATAACTGCACTCGATACTTGATTATTGCACTTATACATACGGGCTGATGACCGGATCATGCAGCTTTATATGAAAATCCCTATTTATTATAATTGTCAGACCTGAAATAACAAGCACTTTTCACCTACTGTGTCCCCCCATTCCCTTGTAGATTGTAAGCATGCGAGCGGCCGGACCCTCGCTCCTAATGTAACTGTTTAAACAACCTTACCTTGTATTGAATTTATTGTCTGTACATGTCCCCGCTTAATTGTAAAGTGCTGCGGAATATGTTGGCGCTATATAAATAAAAAATATTATTATTAGGAATTGGGTACAGTGTAGTGGTGAACGCAATAGTTTAGGATAGAAACAGTTACTGTGTTCAGCAATAGCTGCAGAGCAGGAGGAGCCGGGGTAGTTACCAGGAGGTTTAGTGACTGCAGCAGGGGAGTAACGGGGAAGTCTGCCCAGCAACCGAAGGAGGATTGGTGATTGGCCCAGTCAAAAGGGGAGGAGATTAGGCCAGGGCAGAGCATTGGTTTTTCCTGTCAGTTAGTTCTGAGGGAGGGATGTGAGAGAGCAGTAGCTGGAGGTCCAGGGGGCACAGAAACCCGGTCCGACCAGCAGCAGAGGAACGTTAGTCAGGAACTCTAAAACCACTTTCCCTTAATGTTCGGGGCCTACGGTCCACAGGAGTCAGCAGAGTAGCTTGTCTTAAAATCTTCCCAGAAGGGGAAGTCGGACGGGGAATAGTACAGAGGAAAGCCTTAGTTACTTACCGGTACCGGGAATTTTCGGAGCCCACGACAGCACCACGAGAGAGAGGATCCGCCCATCAAGGACAGGAAACCTACAGGTTAAAAAGGGCAGCACCTCTCTCCCGCTTCAGTTTAGTTAACAGAGCATGAGAGGACCGCCAAGGTTAATTACAACAAAACAAATTCATTTTAAGCCAATTACTTTAACTAACTTCCCCTGAAGGTGCAAAAAAGGAAAATAACTCTATGGGAGTGCAAAAAAAACACCAGTGTAGGGAGGGAATATAAGGGTGCTGTCATGGGCTCCGAAAAATCCTGTTAACGGTAAGTAACTAAGGCTTTATTCGTACTTCCATAACAGCACCACGAGAGAATTACAGAGACGAAAGGAGATTAGGGAGGGACCACGGCTTGAAGCACCCTTCTCCCGAAGGTGAGATCAGAAGAGTCACCTAAATCCAATCTATAATGCCTATAGAAGGTGGAGGGAGAAGACCAGGTGGCAGCCTTACATATGTCTTCAATGGAAACCCCCGTCTTCTCGGCCCAGGAAGTTGCTACTGCTCTGGTGGAATGTGCCCTCAACCCTTCCGGTACTTCCTTATCCCCCGAGGAGTAGGCGAGGGTGATGGCCTCTCTAATCCACCTCACAATTGTAGATTTTGAAGCTTTACAACCCTTCCTAGCCCCCTGATGGCATATAAATAGGGAACTATCTTTCCTAAAACTCTGTGAAACCTCCAGATATTTAAGCACGTACCTTCTAACATCTAATGTATGTAGTTTCTCCTCTTTCTGACTTTTAAGGGGAAAACAAAAAGTTGGAAGATTTACCTCTTGAGTTCTATGAAAACGTGAGACTACTTTTGGAAGAAAATCTGGGTCAGGCTTTAGTACAATTCTATCATCCATAATTTGAGTAAATGGTGAGGATATAGAAAAGGCCTGTATGTCACTTACTCTTCTGGCCGAAGTTAGGGCCACTAACAGGGCTGTTTTAAGAAGAATAATCTTATGGGTGGCTGAATCTAGAGGTTTGAAGGGGGGTTTAGTCAAGGCATTTAAGACCAGGTTTAAATCCCAGGGAGAGGGTCTGGATTTAATAATAGGTCTACATCTGAAAGAGGCTTTTATAAACCGTGCTACCCAATAATTAGCTGCTATATCAAAAGCAAATAAGGCTCCTAAAGCCGAAACTTGTACCTTCAAAGTACTAGTGGTTAGGCTCTGTTCTAAACCCCGCTGTAGAAACTCTATTATCTTCCCAATAGGGATCCCATCCTCTAGTTTGAATTCTGCAAAGGACAGGAACTTTCAAGAAGTTCTAGCATAGATGCGGGCTTTCTGCTAGATAGGAGAGTGTTTACTAAATTCGTGGAAAACCCTTTGCTGGTTAACAGTGCCCTTTCAAATTCCATGCCGTTAAATGGAGATTTGAGGCTGGAGGATAGGAAACCGGACCCTGAGTAAGAAGGTCCGGAAATTCCGGAAGGACCCAGGGGTCTGATACTGACATTCTGCGGAGACAAGAGAACCATGGCTTCTTGGGCCAAAAGAGGATCATTCTGGCTCTGTCTGCTCTGATCTTCCTTAGGACTGACGGAAGCAGGACCATAGGATGGAATATGCACGCCAAAGGAAACGCCCAGGGAATCATAAAGGCATCCACTGCCAGGGGCTTTTCTCTGGGGTTTAGAGAACAAAACGTTGCCAACTTCCGATTGGATTTCGTCGCGAAAAAGTCCACTGCTGGAAGACCCCACATTGCCACAATCTTGGAGAATATTTGAGGGTTCAAGGACCATTCTCCTTCTTTTAGGGAATTGCGGCTGAGAAAATCTGCTCTGATGTTTTCTTTTCCTTTTAGATGAACCACAGAAAGGGAGAGAAAATGATCTTCTGCCTTCTGAAGAAGTCTGTCTGCTACTCTCATTAAGTCTTTTGAACGGGTTCCCCCTTGATGATTTATATATGCTACTGAGACTTGATTGTCCGAGAGTATACGGACATCCTGGCCCTGTAAATATACAAGGAACCCATTGAGCGCATAATCAACCGCCAAAAGTTCCTTAACATTCGAGGAAAACTGTACCTCATTTTCTGACCAGGTTCCCTGAATTAAGTTATTTCCAAAATGAGCTCCCCAACCTGTAGCACTTGCATCTGTAGTCAAAACTGCAGTAGGTTTACTTTCCCAAGGGACTCCCCTAGAAAGATTAGTGTATACCAACCACCAACGAAGGGATTGTAAGGAATGAGGGGCCAAAGTAAACTCCTGGTCTAGATATCCATCTAGAATTGAGTCATTATATAATACATCCCATTGAAGAGCCCTTGAGTGAAATTGGGACCAAAGCACCATAGTAAAACTTGAGGCCAGGGTACTTAATAATGACATGGCTTTACGAAGTGTCATAGAGGGTCTATCCATACAATGTCTCACTAGTCCCTGGATTTTTGCAATCTTCTCATCTGATAAATGGCATAACTGTCTTTCTGAATCTAAAATGACCCCCAGGAACTGTTGGGCTTTTTGAGGGGTCAACCTAGATTTTTCCAGATTTAGAAACCAACCTAGGCCTTGTAGGACAGAAATTGTTACCTGAAGATGGGCCTCGCATTGTACAAAGGAATTCCCCACTATCAGGAAATCATCGAGGTAAGGGATTATTAAAATATCCTTTTCTCTTATATGGGCCATAACTTCTGCCACCAGTTTGGTAAAAACTCTCGGGGCTATAGCCAACCCAAAGGGAAGAGCGGTATACTGGAAGTGTTTTACTACCCCTTTTATTTTGATGGCCAATCTTAAATACTTTTGATAATCCTTATAAATGGGAACATAGTAATAAGCGTCTTTAAGGTCTAGGACTACCATATAGCAGTGGGGAAAAAGCAATTTTATTATTGTTTTTAATGATTCCATCTTAAAGGTGTCTATTTTAAGAAACCTATTTAAGCATTTTGAATTTATAATGGTCCTGAAACACCCATTTGGTTTGGGGACCAAGAAGAGCGTGGAGTAGAATCCGTGTCCCTCTTCTGTTTTCGGAACCTCAATCAGGACGTTTTTCTTGATTAGGTCTTGAATTTCCGATATGAGGGCAGTTTGCCGCTCTGGGGAGGAACTAGAGGGAATAATTACGAATCTTCTGTAAGGAATGGCTTGAAATTGGAATTTAAGACCAAATCTAATCAGGCTCAAAATCCAATTGCTATGTGAAATACGTTCCCAAGCCGGAAAAAAGAACAACAATCTCACTCCCACCTGGGCCGATTGTGATTCCCCTGGTTTCTGCTCATCTCTGGAGGAAGAACCAAAGAGTAGGCCTCTACCTTTGCGACTTCTTTCCTCGAATTTCTCTTGTTCTCTAAAGAATCTTCTTCGGACAAACTTCTTTTTCCGAAAAGATTTCTTAAAAGAGGGTAGAGGTACAGACGGAAAGCCCTCTTAGGATCTCCAGCTTTCTCCAACAGATCATCCATGGTTTGGCCGAAAAGATATTCACCCTCACAAGGAATTGTACAAAGTCTAGATTTCGTTTGTACATCTCCAGGCCAGCACTTAAGCCAAAGGGCTCGCCGAGCAGCATTTGAAAGAGCTGACGATTTCACTGCTAGTCTAACTGAGTCCGCAGATGCATCAGCAAGAAAGGCCGCTGCACCCTGGACTAGGGGGAGAGAAGAAATAATCTCCTTCCTGGAGACACCCTCCTTTAGTTGGTTGTCTAGCTGTTCCAGCCAGACCATCAGGGCTCTGGAAGTGCAGGTGGCAGTACTACTGGTTTCAGGGCTCCTGTAGCTGTCTCCCAAGCACCTTTAAAAAAGGTATCTGCTCGTCTGTCCAGGTGGTCTCTTAAAGCTCCCATGTCGTCGAAGGGGAGAGAAGGCTTTTTTGATGCCTTAGCAATGGCAAAATCAAGCCTTGGTGCCTTTGACCAGGAGGAGCATGCGGTATCATCAAATGGATACCTCCTTTTGAAAGAGGGAGGGATGCTGCCCTTCCTGTCTGGCTTTTGCCACTCTCTATCAATGAGATCCTTAATTTTTGTATTGATGGGGAAGCATCTTTTCTTTTTTTGACCTAATCCTCCAAACATTACATCCTCTAAAGACTTCTCTGGTCTAGTGTCCACAATGCCCATGGTAGAACGGACAGCTTTCACCAAGGCATCCACCTCATTTAGAGGAAAACATTGTCTCTCAGATTCGTTATCTGAGGAATAGAGGGAAGAGGAAGAAATATCTGAGATATAGGAGTTTGAGCCTGGTCGAGGGTCCTGAGGAGAATGTCTGGCCTCAGAATTCCCTCGCAAAGCCTTGCCTACTTCTTTTTTAATTAGAGTTTTTAGACCCAAAGAAAACCCTAGGGTTTCTTCCGTCATCACCTTGTCATTACAAGGCTGGCACAACTTCGTAATATATGCATCAGGGAGCGGGCTGCTGCATAGGGCACATTCCTTATGCTTTGATTTAAATGGACATTTCTGGCTCTGAAAACATTTTATAGACAGAGAAGTAGAAGAAAAAATTAGTAGAACTTTCACGAAGATTCCACTTACACCCTGGCATATGCAGTACCGTAGAAGCAGAGGAATCCTTCTTAACCGGCGGAGGATCTCTCTGAACGACAGGACCTTCCTTCCTGCTTTTTGTGGTGAATTTCGTAGTTGAACGACTGGACCCGGATCGGGAACGACGTTGCACCGCCTGTTGTGAGGGCTCCCCAGAGGGCTGCTCCTGCTGCAGTTGTTCTTGCTGAGGTGATAGCTCCTGTGTATCTCCAATTGCCAACGAAAAAACAAGGGGCTGGGAAGCACCTCCGTATGTAACCAAGTCTATTTCAATACTGGCCATACAGGTACCTGTGTAGAAAGGGGGGGCCTCCCCCCCCCCACCCGGGGTGGGCAGAACACTACTCCCAGCAGTACCGGTGGGACGCCCATCCTGTTGCGGTGAACAATATTCCGGCGTCCACACTCTGCTCGCATGCGGCCCATACTTCCTGGCCGCGTGCGAGCTGCGCCCACTTCCGGTGGAGGTCAGCGCACCGGAAATACGTCACAGAGCAGCCGTCACAGGGCCTCGCCGGCGGGGAACGTGCAGATCTCTTGAATAGTGTAGCGGGGGGTGGGTTGCCTGCATGCGGTCCCACACATCACAGACCATCCAGCTTCACCCAGGGGATATCACGCTGACCGCAATGCACACGGAGACGCCCCAATGAGCCCTGCCATGGCGTCTCCAGAAAGAACAGGACCGACTAGGGCAGGAACTTAACCGCTCTGGGTACCCTGTCTATCCATCTGGGCAAGAGACCGATCTTAATCCTGCATGTACCTGATAGGTCTCCCATCAAGGACAGGAAACCTAAACTGAAGCGGGAGAGAGGTGCCGCCCTTTTTAACCTGTAGGTTTCCTGTCCTTGATGGGTGGATCCTCTCTCTCGTGGTGATGTCATGGGAGTAAGAATAAATGGAACGGGACTCTTAAAACTGCGAGCGTCTCAGAGGCCAAAGAGGTCGACTATGGAAGGGACATCTCAGGACAAACAGACGGTGAATATTAACATATGCTGTGCAATGAACTGTGAACCTGGAAAAGGATGTGTCCAATACTGTATGTTCCCTCATGTTGAAGTTGGACTGTTAAGTAAAGTTCTTTTTTATAAAACGGAGTGGAAGTCCCCTATCGTGTGTGCGGCGGTTACTAAAGTGGAAAAACTGAAGACAGCAGAGATCTGCGACCAAAACGTGAGTGTTCTGCACCACACGCACAGCACAGGAGAATGGGGACATTTGTCTTTGTCAGGGAGCCAGGGTGTAGGAACACAACAGTCCCTCGCCACTACTACCACCCTCACAAAAAATGCATAGGCCAGACTGTAATCCCAAGGAATCAAGGTGTAGCTACAGTCACCACTGGCAGCACTGTGAGGGACAGCTGTAACTGCGCCCCGACACTGAGTGATGGTCGCTCTGTACTGATGCACTGCTGAGCCGGCTGTCAGTCTCAGTCCCAGGCGCAGTTACAGACGCCGCTCACTGCTGCGTACGGTGACTGTATCTGCGTTGGCGCCTGCATGACTGAAAGCCGGCGGCTGGAGATCACAGGGGACGATATAACGACAATCACTGAATTCTGCCCCAAATATCCGACATTTATCAGGAAGAATCTGGAGGAAAAGCCACAAACTCCACCGCGGCCTCCTCCGCCGACCTGACCGCTCATTATCAGCCTCGTAGGAGGACGGTCACCGTGGTAACTACACCTTCAGCGGGGGCAGTCACCATGGTAACTACACCTCCAGCGGAGGACGGTCACCGTGGTAACTACACCTCCAGCGGGGGACAGTCACCGTGGTAACTACAGCGCCAGCGGGGGACGGTCACGGGGGTGACTCCACGCAAGTAACAGGACCCCCTCCTCACCTACAGAATCCCCCTGCTCCCTGTGCAGCCCCCATACAGGAACATCCACTTATCTGCCCCCGCAAATCACCTCAGCTCCTCAGAGTAATCACCACAGCCTCAGCAGCAGAGAGCAATGGAGCGCGAGGCCCCGCCCCTTTCCAATGACATCATCAAGTCACATGGGTATGACGTCAGGTCCTTTAGCCCACATGGATTTAGTCTCTACCTTTCCTGAGCTCCGCCCCCTGATCACATGACGGTGATGTCACCACAGGTCCTCCGCTCTCAGTGCAGCAGCCTCTTCCTGTGTTGTTGTGATGCTCTGTCGTCTCTCCCCCCTCCGTCGTCCCCCCCCCTCTGTCGTCTCTCTCTCCCCCCCTCTCCGTCGTCTCTCTCTCCCCCCTCCGCCGTCTCTCTCCCCCTCCGTTGTCTCCCCCCCCCTCTGTCGTCTCTCTCCCCCTCCGTTGTCTCCCCCCCCTCCGTCGTCTCTCTCTTCCCCCTCCGCCGTCTCTCTCTCCCCCCTCCGTCGTCTCTCTCTCCCCCCTCCGTCGTCTCTCTCTCCTCCCCTCCGTCGTCTCTCTCTCCCCCCTCCGTCGTCTCTATCTCCCCCCTCCGTCGTCTCTATCTCCCCCCTCCGTCGTCTCTCTCTCCCCCCTCCGTCGTCTCTCTCTCCCCCCTCCGTCGTCTCTCTCTCCCCCCTCCGTCGTCTCTCTCCCCCCCTCCGTCGCCTCTCTCCCCCCTCCGTCGTCTCTCTCCCCCCCTCCGTCATCTCTCTCCCCCCCTCCGTCGTCTCTCTCTTCCCCCTCCGTCGTCTCTCTCTCCCCCTCCGTCGTCTCTCTCTTCCCCCTCCGTCGTCTCTCTCTCCCCCTCCGTCGTCTCTCTCTCCCCCCTCCGTCGTCTCTCTCTCCCCCCTCCGTCGTCTCTCTCTCCCCCCTCCGTCGTCTCTCTCTCCCCCCTCCGTCGTCTCTCTCTCTCTCCCCCCTCCGTCGTCTCTCTCTCTCCCCCCTCCGTCGTCTCTCTCTCTCCCCCCTCCGTCGTCTCTCTCTCTCCCCCCTCCGTCGTCTCTCTCTCTCCCCCCTCCGTCGTCTCTCTCTCTCCCCCCTCCGTCGTCTCTCTCTCTCCCCCCTCCGTCGTCTCTCTCTCTTCCCCCTCCGTCGTCTCTCTCTCTCCCCCCTCCGTCGTCTCTCTCTCTCCCCCCTCCGTCGTCTCTCTCTCTCCCCCCTCCGTCGTCTCTCTCCCCCCTCCGTCGTCTCTCTCTCCCCCCTCCGTCGTCTCTCTCTCCCCCCTCCGTCGTCTCTCTCCCCCCCTCCGTCGTCTCTCTCTCCTCCCCTCCGTCGTCTCTCTCTCCCCCCTCCGTCGTCTCTCTCTCCCCCCCTCCGTCGTCTCTCTCTCCTCCCCTCCGTCGTCTCTCTCTCCCCCCTCCGTCGTCTCTCTCTCCCCCCTCCGTCGTCTCTCTCTCCCCCCTCCGTCGTCTCTCTCTCCCCCCTCCGTCGTCTCTCTCTCCCCCCTCCGTCGTCTCTCTCTCTCCCCCCTCCGTCGTCTCTCTCTCTCCCCCTCTGTCGTCTCTCTCTCCCCCTCCGTCGTCTCTCTCTCCCCCTTCCGTCGTCTCTCTCCCCCCCTTCCGTCGTCTCTCTCCCCCCCTTCCGTCGTCTCTCTCCCCCCCTTCCGTCGTCTCTCTCCCCCCCTTCCGTCGTCTCTCTCTCCCCCCTCCGTCGTCTCTCTCTCCCCCCTCCGTCGTCTCTCTCTCCCCCCTCCGTCGTCTCTCTAGCCCACATGGATTTAGTCTCTACCTTTCCTGAGCTCCGCCCCCTGATCACATGACGGTGATGTCACCACAGGTCCTCCGCTCTCAGTGCAGCAGCCTCTTCCTGTGTTGTTGTGATGCTCTGTCGTCTCTCCCCCCTCCGTCGTCCCCCCCCCTCTGTCGTCTCTCTCTCCCCCCCTCTCCGTCGTCTCTCTCTCCCCCCTCCGCCGTCTCTCTCCCCCTCCGTTGTCTCCCCCCCCCTCTGTCGTCTCTCTCCCCCTCCGTTGTCTCCCCCCCCTCCGTCGTCTCTCTCTTCCCCCTCCGCCGTCTCTCTCTCCCCCCTCCGTCGTCTCTCTCTCCCCCCTCCGTCGTCTCTCTCTCCTCCCCTCCGTCGTCTCTCTCTCCCCCCTCCGTCGTCTCTCTCTCCCCCCTCCGTCGTCTCTCTCTCCCCCCTCCGTCGTCTCTCTCTCCCCCCTCCGTCGTCTCTCTCTCCCCCCTCCGTCGTCTCTCTCCCCCCCTCCGTCGCCTCTCTCCCCCCTCCGTCGTCTCTCTCCCCCCCTCCGTCATCTCTCTCCCCCCCTCCGTCGTCTCTCTCTTCCCCCTCCGTCGTCTCTCTCTCCCCCTCCGTCGTCTCTCTCTTCCCCCTCCGTCGTCTCTCTCTCCCCCTCCGTCGTCTCTCTCTCCCCCCTCCGTCGTCTCTCTCTCCCCCCTCCGTCGTCTCTCTCTCCCCCCTCCGTCGTCTCTCTCTCCCCCCTCCGTCGTCTCTCTCTCTCTCCCCCCTCCGTCGTCTCTCTCTCTCCCCCCTCCGTCGTCTCTCTCTCTCCCCCCTCCGTCGTCTCTCTCTCTCCCCCCTCCGTCGTCTCTCTCTCTCCCCCCTCCGTCGTCTCTCTCTCTCCCCCCTCCGTCGTCTCTCTCTCTCCCCCCTCCGTCGTCTCTCTCTCTTCCCCCTCTGTCGTCTCTCTCTCTCCCCCCTCCGTCGTCTCTCTCTCTCCCCCCTCCGTCGTCTCTCTCTCTCCCCCCTCCGTCGTCTATCTCCCCCCTCCGTCGTCTCTCTCTCCCCCCTCCGTCGTCTCTCTCTCCCCCCTCCGTCGTCTCTCTCTCCCCCTCCGTCGTCTCTCTCTCCTCCCCTCCGTCGTCTCTCTCTCCCCCCTCCGTCGTCTCTCTCTCCCCCCCTCCGTCGTCTCTCTCTCCTCCCCTCCGTCGTCTCTCTCTCCTCCCCTCCGTCGTCTCTCTCTCCCCCCTCCGTCGTCTCTCTCTCCCCCCTCCGTCGTCTCTCTCTCCCCCCTCCGTCGTCTCTCTCTCCCCCCTCCGTCGTCTCTCTCTCCCCCCTCCGTCGTCTCTCTCTCCCCCCTCCGTCGTCTCTCTCTCTCCCCCCTCCGTCGTCTCTCTCTCTCCCCCTCTGTCGTCTCTCTCTCCCCCTCCGTCGTCTCTCTCTCCCCCTTCCGTCGTCTCTCTCCCCCCCTTCCGTCGTCTCTCTCCCCCCCTTCCGTCGTCTCTCTCCCCCCCTTCCGTCGTCTCTCTCCCCCCCTTCCGTCGTCTCTCTCTCCCCCCTCCGTCGTCTCTCTCTCCCCCCTCCGTCGTCTCTCTCTCCCCCCTCCGTCGTCTCTCTCTCCCCCTTCCGTCGTCTCTCTCCCCTTCCGTCGTCTCTCTCCCCTTCCGTCGTCTCTCTCTCCCCTTCCGTCGTCTCTCTCTCCCCTTCCGTTGTCTCTCTCTCCCCTTCCGTTGTCTCTCTCCCCCCTTCCGTTGTCTCTCTCCCCCCTTCCGTTGTCTCTCTCCCCCCTTCCGTTGTCTCTCTCCCCCCTTCCGTTGTCTCTCCCCCTTCCGTTCTCTCTCCCCCCTTCCGTTCTCTCTCCCCCCTTCCGTTCTCTCTCCCCCCTTCCGTTCTCTCTTCCCCCTTCCGTTCTCTCTCCCCCCTTCCGTTCTCTCTCCCCCCTTCCGTTGTCTCTCTCTCCCCCCTTCCGTTGTCTCTCTCCCCCCTTCCGTTGTCTCTCTCCCCCCTTCCGTTGTCTCTCTCCCCCCTTCCGTTGTCTCTCTCCCCCCTTCCGTCGTCTCTCTCTCCCCCCTTCCGTCGTCTCTCTCTCCCCCCTTCCGTCGTCTCTCTCTCCCCCCTTCCGTCGTCTCTCTCTCCCCCCTTCCGTCGTCTCTCTCTCCCCCCTTCCGTCGTCTCTCTCTCCCCCCTTCCGTCGTCTCTCTCTCCCCACCCTCCGTCGTCTCTCTCTCCCCACCCTCCGTCGTCTGTCTCTCTCTCTCTTTCTCCCCCTCCGTCGTCTGTCTCTCTCCCCCCTCCGTCATCTGTCTCTCTCTCTCCCCCCTCCGTCGTCTCTCTCTCTCCCCCCTCCGTCGTCTCTCTCTCTCTCCCCCCTCCGTCGTCTGTCTCTCTCCCCCCTCCGTCGTCTCTCTCTCTCTCTCTCTCTCTCCCCCCTCCGTCGTCTGTCTCTCCTGCTGTCTCTTTGTGTTTCTCTGTCTCATAGTCAAGATCAAACGATGTCTCTGTGTTGCTGCCCTCTGCTGGTTGTTGTAGGCTCTTCGTGCAGCCTTAGATCCCCCGATAAGGGCAGACAGGGACGGGCTCGGTCGGGTGGCAGAGGGGCAAATGCCCCCCAGGCCCGTCCTCCAGCAGAGGTTTTGGGCCGCCTGGGCGTCAGCCATCGTCTTAATACTGCCGCGGCGACTGTCCTCTGCACGCGCCCTCCCATCGGATCGCGTGGACTGACGGGAGGGCACGCACAGAGGAGAGTGGCCACGGCGCTAGTGAAAGGGAGATGGCCTGTGGGCCCACAGATAGGTAGGGATCAGCGTTGGAATGGCAGAGGTGATTTTTTTTTTAAATCTGGGGCCATTATACTGGGAGGAGCACCATGCGGGGCCGTGTATACAGTACGGAACACCATGCGGGGCCGTGTATACGGTACGGAGCACCATGCGGGGCCGTGTATACGGTACGGAGCACCATGCGGGGCCGTGTATACGATACGCGGAGCACCTTGCGGGGCCGTGTATACAGTACGGAGCACCTTGCGGGGCTGTGTATACAGTACTGTATGGAGGGCTATGTGGGGCCCATTATACTGTATGGAGGGCTCTGTGGGGCCCGTTATACTGTATGGAGGGCTGTGTGGGGCCCATTATACTGTATGGAGGGCTGTGTGGGGATTACAGTTGGAGAATCATACTGTGATGGGGTCACCATTCTTTGTTGGGGGGATTGAGGGAGAGGGGTACAGTAGGGTCATCATACTATGAGTGTGGGGGTATCATACTGTGTTTGGGGGCACTTTTGTTTGCATCCTACATTATCTATTTCATTCAAGGATTTTTATCCTCTATTAAATTACATATTTAAATTAGGCCATTGGGCCATATGCTTTTTATTGCTTTTACATAACATATAATATTCCACTATAATTTTTAAATTAATCGTTTTATTTGATAAAGAAAAATTTCCTCATTTGTAGACATATATTTTTTAATAAATATCCAGGTTGATCTGCGACTTTGTCCAAGCTTTGAACTTTGGCCTCTGTGTATTTGAATTTGACATCTCTGACTTTAAAGGGAACCTGTCACGTCCTAGTTGTCACAGTATTTACATATGATCCACAATGGGTTAACCTCAAATGGTCTGTTGTAATCTTACAATGACAACTAGTCTAGTGCTGCTGTCAGGTTACTCTGGGCCAGGGGCTCCTTCCCTGTCTTAACTCTAGGGGCACCCTAGCCATCCCTGATCCCCAGGTTACTTCTGATGGTGAAGATGCTGGGGCCACCGACCTTGCTGTACTCCTGAATAAACCCTTTTCTGTCCCCTCCCCCAACCAGGGAAGTGGGGGAGAATAATGTATATAAATACACAGGGATAATAAAAATACCAATCATACAGATATGTACTGACAGACAACAGAGAGGAACACCGGGGAGGAAAGGAAGGAAAAACCAAATAGGAGAGGATAGGACAATGCACACAACGGAAACACCAAGCAACAGTCAAAGATCAACACTCCATATGCCTCTACCGAACACCGAATCCTGCGCTCCTCACCAGGCAGTACAAAACTTACACTGGCAATGCAGATAGCCAGAGCAAAGACTATATAGGAGAGGGGAGTGGCTGATGCTGCACAGCTGAGAACCTCCAAGAAGGAAGCTACAGAGACTCAAAGCTGAGCAGTTTAACTCCTGCACTGCTGACAGAAAACCTGAACTGTTTAATATGAAGAAGTGCTTCTTTTCGATGCAGGAGTACTTGAACTCTGATGCTGCTGTCTTCTGACCCCGCTCTGTCGCGGTAAACCTGTGACAGCTGGATTTTCTGTTCCATGTCTGTTCTCACTTGTTTTCAATGAGTAACTTTGCTATTTAATTAAGATACCTGTGTGTTAACTGGAACTCTGTATATAAGCAGCTGCTCACCGTTGTCGATCATCATGATTAAGGGTAGATATCGCCTGTCATGTGAGCTGTATCGCTGATGGCTTGTTTTATCCTCCACTGAGCACTTTGTGAATAAAGACATTTCACAGTCCGTTGAGCTGGATTCCCCTCTCTTCTTTGGGTAACAGATATTCCCTGGACCCACTTCTTGAAGTTGCTTCTGAGAACGTCCACCACATCACTGTAGCTGTCTTGAGGTCCACGTTAGAGGGTCCAGAACTTTTTGCAGTGCACCTTAGGAGTCAGCTGTTAATTCCCTATCAGGGCCTATTTGGTGGCCTCATAGTCTCCGTCTTGATCTCGAGGGAGAGAGGCGAACACATCCAGAGCTTTGCTTCGTAGCAGTTACATATCGGGCTCACTGGTAATCAGGTAGTTCGTATTGTCTGGAGAATTTCACAAACCTTCTCAAAAATGTATCCCGATCAGCGTCTTTCTCCATGACAGGAAAATGCTCAGGACTGGGTTTAACCCTTATTGACATTGTAAGTAATAGTACGTCAATGTGCCCTTGGCCTTATGGACCAAGTACGTACTATTACGCACAATGTCATCGTGCCCGCACAGAAGCTGTGCGCGGTGATCACCGCCGCTTGTCGGCTGATTCTCACAGCTGACACACTGTGCTATATGCCAGGAGCAATCCCGTACCGCTCCCGACACATTAACTCCCGAAATGCTGCACTTGAAGTCAAGCGTAGCATTCTGGGAGCAAGCAACGCCCCTCTTACCTTGAATGGGGACTCCGTGATGTGTGCTCAGGGTCCTGATCGATGCCATGGTGACCCAGGTAGATTGTGCTCAGTGCACGTTCTACTTAACTTGTGTCTGCAGGGCTGACAGCCTGAAAAGCATAGAGATGCTACTGCTGCATCTGTATGCTACGCAAGCGATGGGCCTGCAAAAAGTGAAAGTCCCATAGTGGGACAAAGTGTAAAAGAAAGTATCGGAAAGTGAAAAAAAATATTAAAAAAGAAAAAATAATCCAAAAAAAAACTATATATACTGTACTAATAAATATTATGAAAAATAAATAAAAGTACACATATTTGGTATCGCCTCATCCAGAACGACCTGAGCTATAAAACTGTCCCATTGGTTAACCCCTTTAGTGAACATTGTAAAAAAAAAAAAAAAAACATGAAGCAAAAAACGATGCTTTATCACCATACCGCCAAACAGAAAATGTAATAACACACGATCAAAAAGACAAATGTAAATAAAAATGGTACCGCTGAAAACGTCATCTTGTCCCGCAAAAAAACAACCCACCATACAGCTCCATCAGCCGAAAAATAAAAAAGTTATAGCTCTCAGAATAAAGCGATGCAAAAAAAATTATTTTTTCTATAAAATAGTTTTTATTGTATAAGTGCCAAAACATAAAAAATATATAAATGTTGTACCGCTGTAAAAGTACTGACCTGAAAGATAAAGCCGCCTTATCAATTTTACCACATGCGGAATAGCATAAAAAAATTAAAAAAAATCCTGAATTGTTGCTTTTTGTTTATTCTGCCTCCCAAAAATCAGAAAGCGATCAAAAAATGTGTGCCCGAAAATGGTAGCGATAAAAACGTCAACTCGTCCCTCAAAAAACAAGCTGTCACATGACTGTTGGCCAAAATATGGAAAATGTATGGCCGAAATATGGAAAAATGATTGGAAAAACTAGTCTTTGCAAAAAATAGCATCTTTTAGTGTGTGACCGCTGCCAAACATAAAAACCCGAAATGAATCCAGTATCGTTGTAATCACACCGACCCGAAGAATAAAGTCGTCTAATCACTTATACTGCACGAGGAACAGCGTAAAAAATAAACTCTAGGTTTAGGGTTGTGCTAGGGTTAGGGTTATGCTAGGGTTAGGGTTGTGTTGGGGTTGG
Source organism: Phyllobates terribilis (assembly GCF_046119375.1). Classification (NCBI taxonomy): domain Eukaryota; kingdom Metazoa; phylum Chordata; class Amphibia; order Anura; family Dendrobatidae; genus Phyllobates; species Phyllobates terribilis. The sequence continues at coordinate 2,553,875 of NW_027362877.1, forward strand.
GATATTTTAAAAAGTAAAGAAAAAAAATAATGACGATATGGCGACTAGTGTTGAGCGCAAGTGCTCGCTTCTTGAGTTTGCATCGCGTGCTCGGGTATGCACCGCGTATTGCGGGTGCTCGAGTGTCATGCTCGAGTCTCCACCCCATATGTTTTGCGGCTGTTATACAGCCAAAAAAGCCTTCCGAGGATTGCCTGCCATGCACGAGCAATTTTCCATTCAAAAAGTCACACAGTGTTCTTTCCCTTCTGAACCCTGCTGTGCGCCCAGTGTATTTTTCCCACATATGTGGTATTGGCGTACTCAGGAGAAATTGATCAACAGTTATTGGGGTCCTTTTTCTCCTGTTACCCTTATGAAAATAAAAAAATTGGGGCTAAAAAGTAGTTTTTGTGGAAAAAGTTTATTCTACCTTAAGAAAATTAATTATGGTGAGTCCCAAGAATAATTAAAATCCTCAATTTATTGAAAAAAGAGTAAAAGATCATACAGGTTGGGGATACATCTCAACGCGTTTCTGGCAAAAGCCCTTATTCACTGAGATACAGATTCCTTATGATACATGGTATAAAAACAAATAGTGACCAACCGCTGATCAATAAACACATATGTTGGCAATCAATCACATTTGAGAATAATCAGCATAATCACAAGGCTAAATCACAAGAAAGCCAGAGAGAGAAAAAAAAAACCCCTAGACATTCAATTCTCTGAGATTTAATATAAATAAAGAGAATCATTCCTATAGTTCATGCCATTAGGGTATTTTGTATCCAGTTTGATAATCAAAAATAGCTCTCTTAGGAGGAGTTTTCTCCTCCAATCCCCTCCTCTAATAGGAATATCCACTTTTTCTAGCCCATAAAATGGAAAATTATTTAATTCCCCTTTATGTCTCTCTACAAAATGTTTGCAAGCTCCTGGATAGGATGCGTTTTTATTTTTGATGTTGGTGACATGTTCTGCCATCCTTTTCTTTAATTTACGTATCGTGCAGCCAATGTGTTTTAATTTACATTCTTTGCAAAATATGCAACACACAACATAATTAGTATTGCAATTAATACATCTTTTTATATCATTGGCTGCATCAGTTTCTGAGTTTGCAGTGTATACTGGCACTTCGTACATTTGGAACTTGCACATTTAAAAAAACCTTTACAACTGAGCCAGATGTTTTGATCACTTTTTTGTGGCCTGTATAGACTCGGGGAAAGAGCAGCACCTATCGATCTCCCTTTTCTCGGCACACATACTAATCCATTTTCCAGGATTTTGTTTAAGTCTTGGTCTTGGAATAATATAGGGACATATCTGTTTACAATATTTTTTATTTCCTGAAATTGGCAGCTATATGGGGTACTGAAGATGGTTTTTTTGTCCATATTATTTGATTTTTTTATTATTAATTTCTGGCTGTTATTAATACCATCATCTCTGTTATTTAAATGAGTATTTCTTACAAGAACTTTTTTTATCGCTGAATCAATGTTTTTCCGTATACCCCCTTTCCATTAGTCTAGATGTTGGTACCTTTGCTTGCTCATTGAATAGTGTGATATCAGAGCTGTTTCTGTAGATTCTATTTAGTTCCCCATAGGGGATTGAGTTCACAGTATGGGCGGGTGGCAGCTGTCTGCTCTAAGTGTAGTGTTCCCACTGGCAGGTTTTCTATAGTTGCGATATTTAACCCTTTGTTGTTTTACATCCCCCATGAGATACAAATCCAAAAAACTAATTTTATCCTGCGGTTCAGTATAAGTGAATTTTAAATTTACATCATTGGCGTTGATATAAGATAAAAAGTATGGGATATTTTCCACTTCTCCTACCCATATTAATGAAACATCGTCCAAATATCTAACATATAGTTCAATGTCATTTTTGAAAGGATTTTTGGCTGTAAAAATAATGCTTTCTTCCCACCATGATACAAAAAGTATGGCTAAGGATGGGGAGAAACATGAGCCCATTGGGCAACCTTTGATTTGGAAATAATATTCTTCATTGAACATAAAAAAAATTATACATAAATATACTCCGGATAATCATTTCTTTTGTTTCATCCGTATAGCCACTGTGTTTTTGTAAATGGTGGGACACAGCAGTTAATGCCAGATTATGTGGAATAGATGAGAACAGATTTACCGCATCACAAGACAGAAATGTCGATTTTTCAGACCATTTTACATTTTTCACATAATCACGGATGACGTGTCTTTTAGAAAACCCGGTGCTCTGGGAATTAATGGCTGTAGATAAAAATCTACCCATCGACTTAAATTTTCATTCAAAGAAGAAATACTCGATATAATAGGGCGTAAAGCTGTAGGAAATTCTAGTTTGTGGGTTTTAGGTAGCCCATGAAAAATTGGTGTCATCGGACTATCAGGTATTATATTATAACTCATTTTTTCAGTAAAAAACTCCATTTGTTTTCCATCTTCAACCAATTTACTCAAGATTTTCCTGCATGATTCTGTAGGGTTAAATTGTATCCTTTTATATGTCTCATTATCATCCAGGATATCATAAACACATTTTTCATAGAGTTTTTTATCCATAACAACAATACAGCCTGCTTTGTCGGATTTCTTAACCCCTTAAGCCCCGGAGCATTTTTCGTTTTTGCATTTTCGTTTTTGCTCCCCTTGTTCCCAGAGCCATAGCGTTTTTATTTTTTGGTCAATATGGCCATGTGAGGGCTTATTTTTTGCGGGACGAGTTGTACTTTTCAACGCCATTACTAGTTTTATCATATCCTGTACGGGAAAACAGGAAAAAAATTCCAAGTGCGGTAAAATTGCAAAAAAAGTGCAATACCCCAGTTGTTTTTTATTTATTTTTTTTACCATGTTCACTGAATGCTAAAACTGACCTGCCCATCTTATTCTACAGGTCATTACGAGTTCATAGACACCAAACATGTATAGGTTCTTTTATATTTAAGTGGTGAAAAAAAATTCCAAAATTTGGTAAAAAAAAAAATAAAAAAATAGCGCCATTTTCTAAGACCTGTAGCGTCTCCATTTTTCGGGATCTGGGGCTGGGTGAGGGCTTATTTTTTGCGCGCCGGGCTGACGTTTTTATTGATAACATTTGGGGTAGATCCGATGTTTTGATCGCCCGTTATTGCATTTTATTGCAATTTTGCGGCGACCAAAAAACGTAATTCTGGCGTTTAGAATTTTTTTCTCGCTACGCCGTTTACCGATCGGAATAATTCTTTTTTTATTTTGATAGATCGGGCGATTCTGAACGCGGCGATACCAAATATGTGTATGTGGGGGTTTTTTTTATATATTTTATTTTGAATGGGGCGAAAGGGGGGTGATTTAAACTTTTATATTTTTTTATTTTTTTTTATATTTTTAAAAACTTTTTTTTTTTACTTTTTGCATGCTTCTATAGTCTCCATAGGAGACTAGAAGCAGCAACTGTCCGATCGCCTCTGCTACATACAGGGGACCAGCAGATCCCCTGCATGCAGCAGAAATGGTCCTGTGCTATGAGTGCCGACCACTAGGTGGCGCTCATAGCGACAAGATCATGACAACCACAGGCGTCTGCTGCAGACCCTGGGTTGTCATGCACGCCCATCGGCGACCCGCGATCACGTGACGGGGTCGCCGGTGGGCGGGGCTTATGACGCGCTACCCGGAAGCGCGCGTTAAATGCTGCTGTCGGAGATTGACAGCAGCATTTAACTGGTTAACAGCCGCGGGTGGATCGCGATTCCACCCGCGGCTGTTGCGGGCACATGTCAGCTGTAAGAATCAGCTGACATGTGCTCGGTTCAGTGAGGGCTCAGCGCCGGAGCCCTCACTGAACCGGCGGTACGCAGATATGCGTACTAATACGTCCCCGGTAAGTAAGGGGTTAATCACCAGGTCATCTCTCTTAGATAAGCTGCTGATTGCTTTTTTCTCCTCTATAGTTAGATTATTTTTTTTATTATTTGATACATTCTGTTTAATTTTTTGAGAAAGTTCTATCAAGTCTCTTTCAATTAAAGACTGAAAAGTAGAAATGCATTCAGCCTTAGAATCTTTTGGATAGAAAGATGGATTCAAAATACGAAAATCCTTAGTATCAACATGTATTAGATCAATACGAGGGGCAAGAGAAAGTAGACAACCTATGGTCTAGTGTTATCGTGCTTACCCCTACAATTCTCTCTGAACATGAGATCACTATCTTAAGTAAAGGAACTAATTTTGTTCCGAATCAGGATTTTGATCTATTCCAAACGATTCTAGATGTAAATAAACTAACCAGATTATTGACAGTAAAAAGCATTTTTACAATGATCTCAATGTCCCTGGGGAATTGTATAAGGTGGAGGATAATTGTGAAACTCTGACACAATTGATGTTTGATGAACAATGTGCACGGCTTGCTTTGGAGGATTTACAAGGTGAATCAGGTGAAGTCGATCTAATACATGTTGATACTAAGGATTTTCGTATTTTGAATCCATCTTTCTATCCAGAGATTCTAAGGCTGAATGCATTTCTACTTTTCAGTCTTTAATTGAAAGAGACTTGATAGAACTTTCTCAAAAAATTAAACAGAATGTATCAAAGGGTGAGACTGTGTCATGTTCCACCATCTTGGGTATTTGCCGGGACTGTTCTGTGTGTTTATTGTCACTTTGTGGTTCAATAAAGTATTGCCACGCTGTTTTACCCTCACCCTGTGTTGCCTGAGTAGCATTACGCCCACGGAAGACCCCGGGTCTTCACAATTCGTATGAGATTATAAGCCCTGCTTAGATCGAGTTTGGTAAAAATCTTGGCAGAACGTAGTCTCTATAGCAACTCAGGAATTAAGGGGAGTGGGCAGTGATTTTTGATGGTAATCTTATTTAATTCTCTGTAATCAATAAAGGGCCTGAAGGTTGAGTCCTTTTTTCTACAAAAAACAAAGGTGGCAAAAAAGAAGGTTGAATGAAGCCTTTCTCTAAGTTTTCATCTATGTACTCTTTTAGTACCTTCAATTCTGGTTCAGAGAGATTGTAAATTTGCCCAAACGGAATAGATGCTCCAGGAAGCAATTCAATGGGGCAGTAGTAAGAACAATGAAGAGGCAGTTGATCGGCTTTCTTCTTACTGCAGACCTCACTGAACTGCTGGTACTGAGGTGGTAGTTTTATCATAATTCTGATGAGAAATCTCAGATACTAGAATTTGTTTGAGAACAGGTAAATTAGCATGGCAATTGTTCTTACAGTACTTAGAGGGAAAGGTAATGGTCTTCAATGCCCAGTTGATAGAAGGGTTATGGGTTGAGAACCAGGGAATTCCTAGAACTGGAAATTTGGAGAGGAAATAAGATGAAAACTAACGGCTTCATGATGATTTGGTACAGATTTCAAGTTAAATTGTGTCATGAGTAACAGGTCCAGAAGATAAAGGTGATCCATCCACAGTTTCCATATTGATTGGCATGGATTTAGTCCAACTTGCAATGTTATTATCAAGTGTGAATTGTAATGCCATGAAATTCCCTCCTGCTTCAGAATCTAACATAGCAGAACATTGTATTTTTTGGCTCCCAATTATGACCTGTGTGGGAAAGACAAAGTGAGAAGATGGTGATTGCCTTTTGCCTTTATTCTGCATTACGGATGAGATGGTCTGCATAACCGGATCTAGCTGTTCTGAAAGGTCTGAATTGCTTACAGTTCTGGCATTGGTGATGGCTACAGTCCTTTTATTAGTTCCCACAATAAAGGCATACATTTTCAGAACGTCGCCTCTCCTTCTCTACTGCAGAGAGAGGTTTTCGGATTATATCAATTTGCATAGGTCCAGGGACACTTTCCATGTCCTGTTGATTTTTTAATGTTGATTGAGTAAAGGAATAGTTAGGGTTATTTCCAAATACTCAGTCTTTCCTTTCTTCGTTCAGTGAGTCTCTGATCAATTCAGAAGCACAATTCAATAAAGTACTCTAAATTGTCCTGGGTCTCGACCCTTGCAAGTTCATCCTTTATTAATTCTGATAATCCTCGTCGAAATTGACTCCTTTGGGCAGCTAAATTCCATGTGGTGTCTGCCACCCAGCGGCGGAGTTCTGAGGGATACTCAGCTACAGAGCACCGCCCTTGACATAAATTATGTAACTTAGTTTCCACTGTAGCACAGCGATTCAGGTCATCGAACACTTGATCCATAGCTGTGATAAAGGAACCTAAGTCATTTAGGAGGTCAAAATTCTTTTCCACATAAGGTGAGGCTCATGCAAGAGAGTAATGAGTTAGGAGATTAATAATGAACAACACCTTTTTCCTGTCACTGGTAAACGGAGAGGGTTGCATCTGGAAATCGATGCGACATTGATTAAAAAATCCACAGTAATGATGACGAGTCCTAGTAAACTTTGCGGGTAGTGGCATGCGTGCGTTTGATTCTGAGCCTAAGTAGCGCAAATCCAGAAGTTGCCTCTCCAACTCAATAATTTCTTTTTTGCTGACCAAACACATGTGTTTGCAACTTAGAAATTTTTTCTTGGTATGTAGCACCAAAATTCTGAGGTTCAGCAATTTGTTGTCTCAGGGTGGCTGCAACAGACTCCATATTGTGTGTGAGATTATTGTTAGGAACTGACCTGGTTTGGAGTAGTGATACATCAGGGAAGCCAGGAATCGGTGCACAGGTAAGCAGTATAACTTGAAGGGTTCAGCAAGTAGCATTGTCAGGGAAGCCAGTCACAGGTAAGCAGTATAATTTGTATGAAGCTGCAGAAAGGTAAAGCGCTGCAGAATATGTTGGCGCTATATAAATAAAAAGATTATTATTATTGTAAGGGAGAGTTTGACTAGAGGCTAGGAGCTCAATAATTTCGCAAGGGAAGGAAGTGCCAGGCCAGGTTTAAATACGGTGTTCAATCAGGATGAAGCCAATCAGAAACAACATAGGGTAGAGCTTCTCATAATCAATACAGATACAAGAATCTAAGTTAGCCGCGAACTATCCAACAAGCTGAATAGCGCAATGAGAAGAGCTGCCGTCTAGTGCACCAGAGCTGCTGGGTTCGAGTCCTGACACCAACGGCGACTGATAGACCCTGAAAGTAAGGCTCTGATCACATCTACAAGACGATACCAACCACGATAGATGTATCCTGTAACTAAGGCTCTGATCACATCTACAAGACAACACCAACCACGACCGATGGATCCTGTAACTTTGGCTCCGATCACATCTACAAGACGACACCAACCACGAGCGATGGATCCTGTAACTAAGGCTCCGATCACATCTACAAGACGTCACCGACCACGACCGATAGATCCTGTAACTAAGGCTCTGATCACATCTACAAGACAACACCAACCACGACCGATGGATCCTGTAACTTTGGCTCCGATCACATCTACAAGACGACACCAACCACGAGCGATGGATCCTGTAACTAAGCCTCCAATCACATCTACAAGACGTCACCGACCACGAGCGATGGATCCTGTAACTAAGGCTCCGATCACATCTACAAGACGTCACCGACCACAACCGATGGATCCTGTAACTAAGGCTCTGCTCACATCCACAAGGTGACATCAACTGCAACCAATGGATCCTCTAACTAAGGCTCCGATCACATCTACAAGACGTCACCGACCACGACCGATAGATCCTGTAACTAAGCCTCCAATCACATCTACAAGACGTCACCGACCACGACCGATGGATCCTGTAACTAAGGCTCCGATCACATCTACAAGACGTCACCGACCACGACCGATGGATCCTGTAACTAAGGCTCTGCTCACATCCACAAGGTGACATCAACTGCAACCAATGGATCCTCTAACTAAGGCTCCAAACACATCTACAAGATGGAGACCAACCAGGATCCTGTACTTAACCTCTACTGACATTTGCAGTATATATACGTCATTGTTGGGGAGGACTTCCCGTCAAGTGCAGTATATATACGTTACGGCGATCACCCGCGCATAGCCCTCTGTGCATAGGCAATCGCCGCCAGGTGTCATCTGATTCTGACAGCTAACACTCGGGACTCAGTGCCAGGAGCAGTGCCCGCATAGTTCCCGGCACTTTAACCTGCAAAATTCTGCGATCGCAGCATTCAGTATGCAGGCAGAGGGAAGAAAGCCCCTCTGCCCTTGGATCGGAGACCATGCAACGTCATTACGGGGCTCCGATCATTGCCATGGTGAATGACATCCGGGTCACCAGAGCTAGCAAAGTTGCTAGACCATGAGCAGTGCATGATCTAGCAACTTTGTGTGTCAGTGCTGCACTGACAGTTTATAAGGTATAGGACTGCTGCTGCATGCCTATGCTTTATAAGCGATCAGGTAGAAAAAAGTGAAAGTGCCATAATGGGACAAAATAAAATTGTAGAAATATATTTTAAAAAAATAATATATATATATATATATATATATATATATATATATATATATATATATACAGTATATTGTTCCCATAAATAAATATTTTTCTGAAAAAAAACAACTAAGAAACACAAAAAAAGTACACATATTTGGTATTGCCGTGTCCGGAACGACCTGGCTTATAAAACTGTTCCACTTGTTAACACCTTCTTTGAATGATGCAAAAACTAGTTTTTGCAATAAAAAGAGTCTTTTAGTGTGCGACAGCAGCCAAACATAAAAACCTGCTATAAATCAGATATCACTGTAATCACACTGGCCCGAAGAATAAAGTCGTCTAATCACTTATACTACATGAGGAATGATGTAAAAAATAAATAAAACCAAATTCTTGACCTGCTGTTGATTTATTCATTCTGCCTCCCAAAGATCACAGTAAAGCTCAGCTCACATTTATCCTGCGCTCTGCGCTGAGCGCTTACACCGGGGTTTCCGTGTAAATTTCTGAAATACGTGAATCAGGCGGAACCCCCGGCAGAAGATTCGCAATAATAAGGCAGATGGAGGCACAGTGGATGCCGTCTGACCTGTGATCCGGCAGTGTACATCTTTGTAGGTGTGCATAGAAGTGCCATCGACCACAGTTTTGTGCACTTCTGAAAAGGACAACGCTGATCAGAAGCCAGACGTAGTCCAGAGTAACTCTGCTGCCTCATTATAGTGAATGGATCCCTCGAGGGTTTCATCTGAATTACATCACTTGGAGATTTAGATGGCTACCCCGATATAAGTCCTCAGCGTAGAGCACAGGATAAATGTGATCCAAAATGTTATGTAAAATGTCCCTAACAAAAGTTTCAAATCAATCCACAAAAAAAGTAAGCCCCCCCTCAGGTCCATAAACTGTCAATCAAATATCGGGGCTTTCACGTTACTGGTAGCACAAAGGCTCTGGAAAAGCACTATGGCTCCTCGTCCCTCAAAAGAAATTCAGCAAATTCTGTGCTCACAAATCCAAATTCCCCCTCCCTTCAGAGCCCCACAGTGTGTCTAAACCACATTCAGGCGTCCACATGTTTGGCATTTCTGTAACGATGAGAAGAATTCTGTGAAGCACCTGTGGATTCAAGGTGCTTACCACACATCTAAATAAATTCCTTGAGGGTTCTAGTTTCCAAAATGGTGTCACTTGTAGGGGTTTTCCACTGTTTAGGCACATCAGGGGCTCTCTAATCGCTATATAACATCCACAGACCATTCCATTAAAGTCTGCGTTCCAAAATGTCACTCCTTCCTTTCTGAGTCCTGCCGTGCACCCAAATAATAGTTTCCCCCCACGTATGTGGTATCTGCGTGCTAAGGAGAAATTGCATAACAAATTTTGGGGTCCATTTTCTCCTGTTACCCTTGTGAAAATGCAAATTGTGAGGATAAAAACATTTTTGTGGTAAAAATATGATTTCTTTTTATTTTCATGGCTCTACGTTATAAACTTCTGTGAAGCACCTGGGGGTTCACGGTGCTCACCACACATCTAGATAAGTTACCTGAGGGGTCTAGTTTCCAAAATGGTGTCACTTGTAGGGTTTTTCCACTGTTTAGGCACATCAGGAGCTCTCCAAACACTATATGGCGTCCGCTAATCCAGCAAATTTTGCATTCAAAAAGTCAAATGGAGCTCCTTCCCTTCCAAGCCCTGCTGTGCGTTCAAACACAATTTTCCTTCACATTCTGGGTATCGACGTACACAAGAGAAATTGCATAACAAATTTTATGGTGCAATTTCTCCTGTTACCGTGGTGAAAATGCTAAATTTGAGGATAAAAAAACATTTTTGTGGGAAAAATATTTTTTTTTTTCATGGCTCTACGCTATAAACTTCTGTGAAGCACCTGGGGGTTGAAGGTGCTCACCACACATCTTATAAGTTCATTGAGTGGTCTAGTTTCAAAAATGGTGTCACTTGTTGGGCATTTCCACTGTTTAGGCACATCAGGGGCCCCTCAAACACGACATGTCGTCCGCTAATTATTCCAGAGAATTTTGCATTTGTTATGGTAAATATTTATATTTTGCTTTATTATTTAGACAATTCATATATCTTTGATAATTTTGTTTTTTAGTATTCACTTTACAAGCGTTATTCATATGCAATAACACAGGGCTGATATAGAGGTGTCTTTGTGTTAAGTTTCTTTATTATAGAAGGCATAGGAAAGCTGGGTAGAACCAGCTTTCAAGGAATTTAAGTTTACATGATTTATGACCTTGTTATTCCCAACTTGCATAGTTTCTATGTTAGGTAATGTAAAGCCGGTAAAGCCATTCCCCTTTTCCTTATCTCTGTGGTTGTAATAAAGATCTGTGACTGGGCATCTGAGAGCAGACAAGCCTGGGACACTGACAGAAACTAGCTGTGTGCTGTTGTCTCTGATCAATCGACTTCCTAATTTGATCAAAACTGGCAAACGTGTGAAACCTTTTGAGTTTCTTCTAAAATTTTCCATATACAGTACAGACCAAAAGTTTGGAAACACCTCATTTAAAGATTTTTCTGTATTTTCATGACTTTGAAAGTTGTACATTCACACTGAAGGCATCAAAACTATGAATTAACACATGTGGAATTATATACTTAACAAAAAAGTGTGAAACAACTGAAAATATGTCTTATATTCTAGGTTCTTCAAAGTAGACACCTTTTGCTTTGATGACTCTTGGCATTCTCTTGATAAGCTTCAAGAGGTAGTCACCGGAAATGGTTTTCACTTCACAGATGTGCCCTGTCAGGTTTAATGAGTGGGATTTCTTGCCTTATAAATGGGGTTGGGACCATCAGTTGTGTTGTGCAGAAGTCAGGTGGATACAGAGCTGATAGTCCTACTGAATAGACTGTTAGAATTTGTATTATGGCAAGAAAAAAGCAGATAAGTAAAGAAAAACGAGTGGCCATCATTACTTTAAGAAATGAAGGTCAGTCAGTCCGAAAAATTGGGCAAACTTTGAATGTGTCCCCAAGTGCAGTTGCAAAAACCATCAAGTGCTACAAAAAAAATGGCTGACATGAGGACCGCCTGTCAGCTATATACTTAATACTTATGGAGATCGATAGCGTGGGTCGGAATGAAGACAAACACGATATATCGTATTAACAGGGTATATTGCAGCAGGCAAGCATATGTTATAGCAGGCAGGAATAGGCAATAAGCAATCAGTAACCAGTCTATGGAAAACGGTTGTGATGTCAGTACAAACCGTTAGATGTCCCAGGTGCACAGTCCACAGGATCCTGAGCCCGGACCAGGCTCCTTGCAGGGAGCAGGCTGAACTGCAGGTGGATGCAGAGCGGGTCTTTGCACACAGATGAAAGTCCAGATAAACGGCAGGCAGCTAACAGGTAGGGAATCCCAGTGTAGAGAAGCAACAGGCAAGATGCAAGTCCTTCAAGCTTGGCAGCAGGTAAGATACAAGATACACAAGCAAAGTATAGTTGGCCGGAGTCTCTTTATATATATATAGCACACAGGAAGCAGGAGATATCAGACAGGAAACAAGATGGCCCCCGAGGCTGTCAATTCCATTTTGGACAAGGGCAGAACCAAACAGAACAGGTACATACAGCTCCATCTTGGACAAGGGCAGAAACCGGACAGAACAGACACATGATTCAGATCCTTACATTACACCCCCCTTAAAGGGTGTCCTCCGGACAACCTTGGAGCCGGTTTGTTGGGATATCTGCTGTGGAACAGTTTAATCAAACGAGTAGCGTGGATGTTCTCCCGAGGTTCCCAAGAATTCTCCTCCGATGGATAGCCTTGCCATTTCACTAGGTACTGGAGCCGTCCTCTATGAATGCGAGAATCGATGATCCCCTCCACGATGAATTCCTCTTGTCCGTCAATAACAACTGGATCGGGTGGAACAGGTATGCGTCCGGAAAAAGGATTTGGTACTACCGGTTTGAGCAGAGAGACATGAAAAACAGGGTGTACTTTCAAAGATTTTGGCAACTTGAGTAGACAGGCTACAGGGCTTACCAATTTACCAATTTTGTATGGCCCAACATACTTCTGCCCCAATTTAGACGTTGGAGTTCTTAGTTTTAAGTTCTTTGTTGAAAGCCAAACCATGTCTCCTACCTTGTATGTTGGTGCTGACTTGCGGAACTTATCTGCTGCCTTCTTATATCTTTCTTGAGCTGTAGCCAGTGTTTCTTTTAAGACCTCTAGATTTTGCTGAAGAAGAGTAATCCGATCGGCTACTGTGGGTACGGCTGTATCTGTTGGAAACCGTGGAAGAATGCTGGGATGATACCCCTTGTTAGCAAAAAACGGAGACTGTTTGGTGGACGCACTCTGTGAATTATTATACGTGAATTCGGCCATCGGAAGTAAGTTTACCCAATCATCCTGCAGATGACACACGTAACAACGCAGATACTGCTCCAAAGTCTGGTTTGTCCGTTCCGTTTGACCGTTAGACTGCGGATGAAAAGCAGATGACAGATTTACCTTAATGTCCAGAGCTGCACAAAAGCTTCGCCAAAATCTTGAAGTAAATTGGACTCCTCGATCTGATATCACTTCATCAGGAACTCCATGTAGGCGAAAAACCTCTTGCAAAATAAGATCCGCTGTCTGTTTCGCTGTTGGTAAGCCGGTACAGGGAATGAAATGAGCAGCCTTGGTTAAGCGGTCAAATACTACTAGGATAGTGTTCTTTCCTTTTGACATAGGCAACTCAACAATAAAATCCATTGAAATAGACCCCCAGGGACGGGCTGGAATAGAAAGGGGTTGCAACAGTCCGGTAGGTGAGGAGCGAGGAACCTTTGATCTTGCACATACCTCACAAGAAGAGACGTAATGCTGAACGTCTTTCCGATAAGTTGGCCACCAGAAGAAGCGAGATAAGAATTCTTGAGTCTTCTGAACTCCTCTATGACCAGCGATCTTAGAGTCATGCATTAATTTTAGCACCCTTAATGTAACAGTTTCCGGAATATACAGGCGTTGTCCCTGGAACCAAAGTCTATTTTTCAAGGTTAGATTTACCTGGCTGGACGGTTGAATCAGGAACGGGTCTGCAGCGTACGCCTCCCTGATAGCTGTTAATAGATCTTGATTGTGTAACAGACCTATAAAGTTGTCTTTCGAGAGTATGGTTCTTGGAGGTGCAGCCGGGTTTATATCAACTGAATGAATTCTGGATAATGCATCTGCTTTCCCATTACGAGAACCCGGCCTATAGGAAATAATAAAATCAAGCTGATTAAGAAAATGATTCCACCGAGCCTGTCTGGGTTTTAGACACCTTGCCGACCTCATGAATTCAAGGTTACGATGGTCCGTAAGTACGACAATTTGTTGGGATGCCCCTTGTAGCAAATGTCTCCATTCTTTAAATGCCGTTATAATGGCCAACAATTCTTTGTTTCCAACGTCGTAGTTTCTCTCTGCAGGTGATAACTTCTGTGAAAGAAAAGCACATGGATGCAAAAGATCTTTCTCACCTGTTCCTGTGAAAGTACAGCCCCTATAGCACAGTCCGAGGCATCTACTTCCACTATGAAGGCTCGATCCCGGTCCGGATGTATGAGAATGGGAGCTGATGTGAAATTAGACTTCAACCTGTCAAATGCTGTCTGCGCTTGTGGCGACCAGACCAACGGCGTCTTTTTCCGTGTCAGTTGGATAATGGGTGAGACAATCTCCGAAAATTTTTTAATGAACCGTCTGTAGAAATTGGCGAATCCAATAAATCGTTGCACCTCCTTTAGTGTATTGGGAATTGGCCACTCCTGAATGGCTTGAGTCTTGCTTGAATCCATGCTGAGACCCTGAGGAGAAATAACATACCCCAAAAATTGAATTTCCGACTTGTGAAACTCGCATTTCTCCAACTTGATGTACAACTGATTTTGCCGTAGACGATCCAACACCATTCTCACATGCCGCTGATGATCCTCAAAGTTGCTGGAAAAAATTAAAATGTCATCCAAATAAACCACAACAAAAATATTGAGTATGTCTCTAAATATATCATTTGCCAAGTGTTGAAAGGTAGCCGGTGCATTACGAAGTCCGAAAGGCATAACAAGGTATTCAAAATGTCCGTAACGTGGCCGGAAAGCCGTTTTCCAATCGTCACCAGGGCGAATCCGTACTAAATTGTATGCTCCACGAAGGTCTAATTTTGTGAAGATTTTGGCATGTCGTATCCTCTCAAGTAATTCAGGAATTAGTGGAAATGGATAAGAATTTCTGACCGTAATTTTGTTGAGCTCACGATAATCGATACATGGTCGAAGTGAGCCGTCCTTCTTTTTCACGAAGAAGATTGGGGCACCAGCTGGAGAGGAAGATGGTCGTATAAACCCCTTTGTTAAATTCTCATCGATATACTCTTTGAGAGCTTTTAGTTCAGGTCCGGCCAGAGGATAAATGCTACCGAACGGAATCGCGGCGCCAGGTAAGAGTTCTATGGGGCAATCATACTGCCGGTGTGGTGGCAGCTTGTCCGCGTTTTTTTTATCACATACATCTGTAAAATCTTGATATTCCATAGGTAGTTTTAGATCACTTACACATGCTGACCCAATTAAAGCTGATTTCCTGGAAGACATCTGCCGTTCTGGAAAATGCAATTCCTTTGTTGCCCAGTTGATAGTAGGGTTTTGTAATTGTAGCCACGGTAAGCCTAAGATTACAGGAAAGTGGGGAGAAGAGATCAGCAAAAACGACAGTCTTTCTGCATGGTCCGCCCCCATATGAACCTTCAATGCTGCTGTTTCACGGTCAACAGGCCCAGATGCTAACGGGGACCCATCCACGGTCTCCATTAATACCGATGCGATTCTCCTCTGTGAACGTATACCGTGTTTTTTAGCGAATGCGATGTCCATGAAATTACCACTGGCTCCAGAGTCAACCATAGCAGAACTAGTAACCCAGCCGGACTGAATCTTTATCTTGAGAGGAATGTAACAGTGTGAATTTTTCTTAGAGCTCTCTGAGGCCGAAGTAGTGGAGCCTACTGAAAGAACGGCTGCACTCACGGGTGAAGATGTTTCAGAAGCACAGTCGGAGAAATCGTAATCCTGGTCGGTTTCTTTATCCAGAGGGGGACTTTGATGAGAAATTACTGAGGCATCGTCTGAGACATCGTATTCGATCACTGCAGCCGTAGTCCTGCGAATTTTACTGGGACAATTTGAAATAAAGTGACCAGATTTTCCGCAGTAGAAGCATAAATTTTCTCTGAAACGATGTTCCTTGCGTGCGTCAGGACGAGTTCTTTGAATTGCATCCACCTGCATAGGTTCCGACTCCACCTGAAGAGAGGACTTATTCTGAGTTTCTCTGGAGGGAGGAGAAAAAAATAGTAAGTTCTTCCGATTAGCATCCGCCCATCTCTTTTGCCGACGTTCTGTGAGATGAACATCTATCCGAACACAATGATTGATAAAGTCTCCCAGGGCAACAGGTGACTCCCCCCGTGCCAGCTCATCCTTAATTGCAGCGGATAAACCCCTCCTAAACACTGCATGTCTTGCCGAATCGCACCACGTAGTGTCCAGCACCCACCTCCGAAACTCCATTGCATATTCTACGACAGAGCGCTTTCCCTGTTGGAGTGTCAAAAATGCGGCTTCTGCTGTGGCACTCTGATTGGGGGTCACCAAACATTTGACCCATTGCAGAAATAAAGTCTTTCAGTGAATTTAAACACATATCATCAGTTTCAATCAGAGGATTTGCCCAGGCAAGAGCTTTGTTAGTTAACAGCATTATCATGGTTAATACTTTCGCTCGTTCAGTTGGGAAGTGAGCTGCCTGTGAAGAAAAATACAGTTGACACTGATTTAAAAACCCACGGAATTTTTCTCTTTCTCCACCAAACCTGAATGGTGGGAGTTTAGGGAAAGCCGGAGCCGGAGTTGGCATTGCTACTGGAACCGGAGCTGCAGCTGCAGTCTCATGAGTTGACAGGCGATTTGCTAGTGCGTGGATGGACGAGTCGGCCACATTAGCATTATGAGTCATTTGAGTCTCTATTGCTGCAAGTTTTGTTTTAGTAGCCTGCAGGTCCCCATGAAGTCCTGTGATATATGTGCATATTTTCTTTAAACGCACGTCCACAGTATCTGACCCAGCGAACTCCATTCTTTTGAGGCTTGTGTATTCTGTCAGCTATATACTTAATACTTATGGAGATCGATAGCGTGGGTCGGAATGAAGACAAACACGATATATCGTATTAACAGGGTATATTGCAGCAGGCAAGCATATGTTATAGCAGGCAGGAATAGGCAATAAGCAATCAGTAACCAGTCTATGGAAAACGGTTGTGATGTCAGTACAAACCGTTAGATGTCCCAGGTGCACAGTCCACAGGATCCTGAGCCCGGACCAGGCTCCTTGCAGGGAGCAGGCTGAACTGCAGGTGGATGCAGAGCGGGTCTTTGCACACAGATGAAAGTCCAGATAAACGGCAGGCAGCTAACAGGTGGGGAATCCCAGTGTAGAGAAGCAACAGGCAAGATGCAAGTCCTTCAAGCTTGGCAGCAGGTAAGATACAAGATACACAAGCAAAGTATAGTTGGCCGGAGTCTCTTTATATATATAGCACACAGGAAGCAGGAGATATCAGACAGGAAACAAGATGGCCCCCGAGGCTGTCAATTCCATTTTGGACAAGGGCAGAACCAAACAGAACAGGTACATACAGCTCCATCTTGGACAAGGGCAGAAACCGGACAGAACAGACACATGACTCAGATCCTTACACCGCCCCAGGAAAGGAAGACCAAGAGTCACCTCTGCTTCTGAGGATAAGTTTATCCGAGTCACCAGCCTCAGAAATCGCAGGTTAACAGCAGCTCAGATTAGAGACCAGGTCAATGCCACACAGAGTTCTAGCAGCAGACACATCTCTACAACAACTGTTAAGAGGAGACTTTGTGCAGCAGGCCTTCATGGTAAAATAGCTGCTAGGAAACCACTGCTAAGGACAAGCAACAAGCAGAAGAGACTTGTTTGGGCTAAAGAACACAAGGAAAGGACATTAGACCAGTGGAAATCTGTCCTTTGGTCTGATGAGTCCAAATTTGACATCTTTGGTTCCAACCACCGTGTTTTTGTGCGACGCAGAAAAGGTATGGACTCTACATGCCTGGTTCCCTCTGTGAAGCATGAAGGAGGAGGTGTGATGGTGTGGGGGTGCTTTGCTGGTGACACTGTTGGGGATTTATTCAAAATTGAAGGCATACTGAACCAGCATGGCTACCACAGCATCTTGCAGCGGCATGCTATTCCATCTGGTTTGCGTTTAGTTGGACCATCAATTATTTTTCAACAGGACAATGACCCCAAACACACCTCCAGGCTGTGTAAGGGCTATTTGACCAAGAAGGAGAGTGATGGGGTGCTATGCCAGATGACCTGGCCTCCACAGTCACCAGACCTGAACCCAATCGAGATGGTTTGGGGTGAGCTGGACCGCAGAGTGAAGGTAAAAGGGCCAACAAGTGCTAAGCATCTCTGGGAACTCCTTCAAGATTGTTGGAAGACCATTTCCGGTGACTACCTCTTGAAGCTCATCAAGAGAATGCCAAGAGTGTGCAAAGCAGTCATCAAAGCAAAAAGGTGGCTCCTTTGAAGAACCTAGAATATAAGACATATTTTCAGTTGTTTCACACTTTTTTGTTAAGTATATAATTCCACATGTGGTAATTCATAGTTTTGATGCCTTCAGTGTGAAGGTACAATTTTCAAAGTCATGAAAATACAGAAAAATCTTTAAATCAGAAAATGTGTCCAAACTTTTGGTCTGTACTGTAGGTTTTTCCATCATTACATGATGCCGAATCGCGAGATTGTCAGAACTGGAAATCCTTTGGACCCGATTGCAATGATATTTCTCTCTTGGAAACACTGAATGATCCGCGGTGAGTAGCCCATTGTGTTACTAAAAATTTAGTGTTACCTCCAGGGCTCCAAGACGGGTAATCGGTCATCCGAACAAGACAATCGCTCTTGAACCTTTGCCGGTGTTTGAATTTTGTATGTATATTTTGTGGTTTATATGTTTCAATCTGTCTTTAGATTTATAACTGACAACTGTTGAATGAAATTAGATGAAGTGACAAGTATAATATTTCAGGAGTTGAAGGATTGTTTGAAGGATCAGCTCTGGAGTAGGTTCACACAGGGATGCAGTCCACAGATTCAAAACAAACTGGTGGTTTATTAAGTGTCCATAAACTAGTCAAGAAAACAAAACATAACAGCCTCTGTCTGACAAAAAAATATATAACTAAAGAAAAACTCTAAATAACCAGTCCATACAGCACGGCCTCAGCCATTTAAATAAAGTGCCTTTCTCTGCCTCTAGCAGCGTCTGAACAGCACATGCAGGGTTTGCTCAGCTTGCACAACACACCGCCAATCTGAGACAGGCGCAGCTGTCTTACATCAGATCTTCCAATACCTGGACTGAGGGTAAGTGAGCAGCCAATCCCAACCAGCTCTTTCAGCTGCTCGAAAAACCCGGCCCTATAATCCGGTGCCCATTAATGTATGCCTAATGTGGGCTGGAGCCGGCTTTGCTGAGTCCTACATCACCGAAGCTTGGCACCTCAGGGACACATACCTCCCGTCCACGACCTGTCTGGCTGCAACCTTACATACCCCCCCTCTGGCAAAAGCCGAGGGGCTTGGCACCTGCCAACATACAAAAGACCCGTGATAGGGCATCAGCATTCCCATGTTGTTTCCCAGGCCTATGATCCACCTGAAAACTAAAATCCTGTAGTACTAGGAACCACCTAGTTACTTGGCCATTGTTTCCCTTCTTTTCTCACATCCACCTCAGTGGGGCATGGTCCGACACTAACCTGAACCTTCTAACTAACAGGTAATACCTCAGAGTATTCAACACCCACTTGATGACTAAACATTCTTTTCCCTTCACCCATGACAGCACACCTGAGAGAGAGGATCCGCCCTTTGAGGACAGGAAACCATCTGAAATAAAAGGGCGGCACCTCTCCCCCGCTTCAGTTGGTTTCCTGTCCTTGATGGGAATCCTCATGAAGTAATCAGGCGGCTGTCATGCTGAAGAGACTTACCCAGGCCTGTCCCGGCGCTGGAAGAGCGGGCTTTTGTCCATGGCACCGGCTTTCAGGTGCTGGTAGCGCCGTCCGCAGGTTGAGCTCTGTGGCTCAAGGGATGCCCTGGGGACTTACAATCAAAGTCTAGATTGTGTTCTATCCCCTGTGTCGGCCAATTTCTCTTTGGCAAAATATTGGACGATGTCCTTGAGAAAGCGAGCAACAAAAAAGGAAGGTTCCCTGGGTTTTCGGCAGACGCCAGGAAGACATATTTTCGGAGTGGGAAATTTAGTAGAGGTCGCCCCCCAGGAGAAACAAGAAAGTGGGATTTTAAGAACAAGAAAGAGTCCGGATATATGTTTGGGGGTCCCTTCGCCGCCTCCAAAAAACCTCCACAATGACACCAGGCCACAAGTTGGAGGGAGACTTTCTCATTTTGTTCAGGCCTCAGAAAACATTTCCTCCAGTCCCTGGGTCCTCAACATAGTGAGAGATGGACTAAGGATTCAACTCCGTCAGCGGCCATGCCGCTCGTTTGTGATAACTGCTGTAAGAAAGTCCCCAGGCGAACAGCTGGCCCTAGAATCAGAGATCTTGAGCCTGATGAACAAACGAGTGCTATGCAAGGTTCTGGTCAGTCAAAAAGGAAGGGTATTTTATTCCCCTCTCTAATAAAAAAAACGGACGGTTCATTCAGAACTATTATAAATCTAAAAGGCCTCAACCGATTTGTAGACAACCATACATTCAAAATGGAATCGATAAATTCAACAATGAAGCTTCTTTTTCACAATTGCTTTATGGCAGTGATAGATCTCAAAGACGCGTATTATCACGTTCCAATTCACCCAGATCATCAAAAGTATCTAAGGGTTGCTCTTTACATCCAAGGAAGTTGCAGACACTTCCAGTTCCAAGCTATTCCCTTCGGGTTGTCGATTGCGCCAAAGGTATTCACCAAGCTGATAGCCGAGGTGACAGCCTTTCTTCGCATTGAAAATACAGTTATAATACCATATCTGGTCGACTTCCTTATAGTGGGGAATTCAGAGAGCCACTGTATTTCACAACTGAATCAAGTCATGGCTGTCTTGCAGAACTTAGGCTGGATGGTTAAAACCCCAAAATCTAGGCTAGAACCCGCAAGGGTCCAGGCCTTTCTGAAGTTTACTCTAAACTCCGAGTGTCAGACTTGTCTTCTACCCAACAGCAAAATAGACAAAGTCACAAATTTGGTCTCAGTAGCCATACACACCCCAGACATGTCCTTAAGGAAGGCTATGTCCCTGCTAGGTACTCTAACATCATGCATTCCGGCGCTCAAGTGGGCCCAATTTCACACAAGAAACGTTCAGTGGGAAATCTTGTCAGCGCAAAGATTGATAAAAGGGTATTTAGAAGGAAAGATACATCTCTCCTTGCGAACCAGGAAGGCCCTCTTGGCGTGGACAGACAGGTCAAATTTATCTTTGGGGGTCCAGTGGGACACACCAGTACAAAACATCATCACGACCGATGCAAGTAACTCCGGGTGCAGCGTACACCTAGAAAATCACATAATTCAAGGCTCTTGGTCATTCCTAGAGAAAAAGGGGTCGTCAAATCTAAAAGAGCTATGGGCAGTGAGGAATGCTTTAGAAGGCTTCCTCCCTTTACTCCAGGGTCGTTATGTTCAGGTTATGTCAGACAACAGAACCACTGTGGCCTACATAAACCACCAGGGGGGAACAAGATCTCATTTTCTTCTGGAAGCAGTAGGCAGGCTTTTTCAAATAGCGGAGCAAAATCTTCTATCTCTTATGGCGCTACATATACGAGGCATACAAAACACGAGAGCAGACTTCCTAAGCCGCAGCAAGTTGAGACAAGGGGAATGGGCCCTGAATCCCAGAATATTCCATCAGATAGTACAGCTGTGAGGTCTACCAGAGATAGATTTGTTCGCCGACAAAAACAACAGGAAAGTGGAGAAGTTCTGCTCACTAGACCCAAGGGGAAACTCATTGGCAATAGATGCTCTCCAGATTCCTTGGAGCTTCAAGTTGGCCTATGCCTTCCCTTCAATAGCTATGATACCTCTGGTAGTGAGGAAGATCAGGAAGGATCAAGCGAGAGTGATTCTCATAGCCCCCTTCTGGCCAAAGAGACCATGGTTCTCCCTTTTGAGGATGTTGTCACGATCGGACCCATGGATCCTACCAGAGACCCTGGACCTTCTAGCTCAGGGACCAATACTCCACTCTCAAGCGAAGGGTTTCCACCTAGCAGCGTGGAATTTGAGAGGGCAATATTGAGGGGCAAAGGTTTTTCATCAGGTTTAGTGTCTACTCTATTAAAAAGTAGAAAGCCCATAACCACCAAAATCTATGGTAGAACATGGAGAAAAATTTCAGATGATTTCCTGTCCTCGAAGGGCGGATCCTCTCTCTCAGGTGTGCTGTCATGGGTTCTGGAAAAACTGGCTACCGGTAAGTAACCTTGGTGTTTTTCCATTGTGGAGTAGTTCTTCTCACACGTGGACAGTTTCTGACTGAGGTACATTATCAGGTGTTCCATTATCCTGTGACAAGACTGCTCCCAGCCCTACATCCGGTGCCCCCGTCTGGACCACGAACTCTTTGGAGAAGTTGGGCGCCACCAAGACTGGTTGTTTACAGAGGGACAGTTTTTGTTCCTGGAAAGCCGCCTTAGCTTCCAGGGACCACTTAGCCGCCCCGCTGATGGATTTTCTGAAAGGGACGACGTTGGCTATGGCTATCCGGGAAAAGTTAGGGACAAATCTTCGATAGTGGCCCACGATGCCTAGAAATGCCCTGACCTGCTTCTTCGAGAAGGGCTGTGGCCAATTCTGGATTGCCTCAACCTTATTTATTTGTGGTTTTATTTCACCTCTACCAACCAAGTAGCCCAGATACTTGGTTTCCTCCTTTCCCATAGCACATTTCTTTGGGTTTATGGTAAAGCTCGCCTTCCTTAGGGTGTCCAGTATGGCTTGAACTTTGCCAAGATGACTTTCCCAGTCATGGCTGAATATGATGATGTCATCTAGGTAAGCCGCCGCATACTTTTTGTGGGGTGTTAAGATCTGGTCCATGGCTCTCTGGAAAGTGGCCGGAGCTCCCTGCAACTAAAACGGCATCCTGACGTACTGATAACATCCGTCTGGCGTCGAGAAGGCCGTCTTCTCCTTGGTCTCTTTAGTCAGTGGAATTTGCCAGTAGCCTTTGGTGAGGTCCAGGGTGGTAATATACCGAGCGGGTCCTAGCCTTTCAATAAGCTCATCTACCCTAGGCATTGCGTAGGTGTCGAACTTCGAGAACTCGTCCAGCTTCCTATAGTCATTGCAAAACCACCATTCTCCATCTGGTTTCGGCACTAAGACTATGGGACTGGACCAGCCACTCTTGGACTCTTCAATGACCCCCAGGCTAAGCATCCGCTTCACCTTTTTCGAGATCACCTCTTTGCGGGCCTCGGGAATCCGATACGGCTTCAAGTTTACCCAGATATGAGGCTCCGTAAGAACCTCATGCTCTATGACCTGAGTACAGCCGGGTAGTACTGAGAATAGGTCTCTATTCTGATGTAGCAACTCTTTTCACTGTTGCTTTTGGGCACGTGACAGTGACTCTGCCACTTTGACCTCTTTCACGTCGACGTCAGCATCAGCCACCAAACACGGAGCTTCCACGGGCTCCCTTGGCTTAATCAAGTTGACGCGGTACACCTGGTAGGGCTGCCTTCTACCTGGCTGGTGGACTCTATAGTTTACCTTTTCAACTATTTCATAGGTGCCCTGCCACTTGGCCAGGAATTTGCTCTCCATTGTAGGTACCAGCACCAGTACCCGATCCCCAGGGTTGAAGTGTCTCACTCTTGCCAATCTATTGTACACCCTAGAATGTGCCTCTTGTGCTTTGAGGAGATGCTCTTTCATGATGGGCATCACCCTGGCAATTCTCACTTACATCTGGGTCACGTGTTTGATTACACTCCTGTAGGGTGTAGACTCCGCCTCCCAGGTCTCCTTTGCCACATCCAGGAGTTCATGGGGGTGTCAGCCATACAACAGTTCAAAAGGGAAGAATCCATTAGAGGACTGTGGTACCTCTCTGATGGAGAAAAGAAGGTACGGCAGTAGTGCAGTCCCAGTCTCGGCCGTCCTTCTCTACAATCTTCTTTAACATGGCCTTCAAGGTTTCGTTGAACCTTTCCACCAAGCCGTCCGTCTGTGGATGGTAGACTGAGGTCCGTAGTTGTGTGACTTGCAGAGTTTTGCACAACTCTCTCATCACCTTTGACATAAATGGGGTCCCTTGATCCATTAGGATCTCCTTAGGCAACCCCATTCTAGAAAAAATATGAACCAACTCCCGGGCTATACACTTGGAGGAGTTTCGTACGGGGACAGGACCTACAATAATTTACAATTTCTCGGTGACAACCGGGCCAATAGAACCTCTGGAGGATTCTTTCCTGTGTTTTTTCTACCCCAAGATGACCACCTAACACATGTACATGGTCCATATCTAACACCTTCCACATGTATGTCCTCAGCACCAGCAACTGCTCGACGAGCTCTCCTCTCACCCTGGTGACTCGGTATAGCAAGTTAAATCCCTGAGTTGGGCAGTTCCAAAGTTTCCCTCGGACACCTCCAGCTCAGCAATGTTGGCCTCAGGGGATGCTGCTTCATCCTCATCGCCCACAAACACCCACATGGGAAACTCATCCGTTACAGCCTGCTGCAAAGTTTCTTCAGGGGTGTTCTGGCTGTCGTCCGAGCAACTAGCTGTCCCCACTTTCCCACACATGTCCCAGAACAATACAAATTCTCGTCTAATTATTATGGGGTGCAATAAGTCCTGGACGACCCCCACAGTCTGTGCTTACTTCCACCTGGGCCACAGAATAGTTCTTAGCATCCACATGGATACACTGGACACCTACCACCTTCCCACGAACAAGCAGATGAGGGAGTGTGGCCCTTATCAGGGTCACCAGACTTCCTGAGTCCAACAGTCCAGTCACTCATACCCCATTTACAGACACTAAACATGCCTGAGGGGCCTAGCCAGGTTGAGGAACTGCTCTGCAAGCGGGGTAGGCCAAATAAAAGCAGTCCATTGGCTCAAAGTTCATGGGACACCAGGTGGCTATATGGCCAGGGGCATGACACCTCCAACAGAGGATGGAAAGGGACTGATTACTCAGCTATGATTCAGTGGCCTCCTGTGACTTTTGACTTTTGTGCAGCCCCACACACTAACAAGCGGTGGATACCGCGTTAGGACGCCACACATCTTGTGAAGCCTGACACATGATTTATGAATTACATTTCTCTTGTGAGACACTGAATCCCACACTTATCCCTCCCAACACACAGCCTTACAGAGTGTACTGATGAAGGTCCATGCGACCGAAACGTTGCTGTTTAACACTCTTAATTTACTGGCTAATTAAATTTTGAAATTTATCTTGAGTGCCAAGTTTTTGCATCAAAACAAACAACAGGCCTTTCTTGGCAAAAAGGGTAAACAAAAGAAAACAGCACAGTCCAGAGGCCTGTGGGAATCCGTCTGCACAGAGTTAACAAAACACACGGTTCAGGTTAGCACAACAAGCAGCTCTTTCCTCTGATGTTAGCCTCTCCAGATACACTGAACACTCAATGCCTCAGCAGGCCGTGTATTTAAACCCCAGACCACACGGTTCAGGTTAGCACAACAAGCAGCTCTTTCCTCTGATGATGCAGGCCGTGTATTTAAACCCCAAACACACACGGTACCTCTGGTTAGCACAACAAGCAGCTCCTTCCTCTGATGTTAGCTTGTCCAGATACACTGAACACCCAATGCCTCAGCATGCTGGGCATTTAAACCCCAGATCACACCCTGAGGAGGAGATATGGTGAATGACCTCCCACCCTTCACAATGGTCATTCACAAAAAACACTCCCTTTTAAAATGGCGGTTTAACACCTCTCAGCAAAAAACATGCTGGAGCAAACTTCATGGTTTCAATTCACGGAAGCTAATAGCCTCCGTGAAACATATCTTCCCTCCATCACCTTACCAGTAGCTTTGTCACAAGGGACAAACTTTTAAATTCATGATAGACACTGGAGCAGCTTGTACGGTATTAATGTAAGAACACAAATCAGAAGACATACTTCTCCCTGAATATGTAACTTGTGAAGGGGTAGAGGGCGAGCTACTAAATTCTAAAAATTAAATAAAATAAATATTAAATAAATACTAAATATTGTCCCTATAATCTCTGTTTACTATCTCCCCCATATAACTATTAAACGCTGTAATATTCTAAATCCAGCTACACTATTACCAGTGTATTTAAAAAAGGGAGGAGAATATTAGAATGGGGAACAGCGAGGGACTGTGATCCAAACCTGCCCGTTTTTCAAACTCGCAGATGAGGAAGCTCAGTTTGACATTGACACGTGAACATGACTGTCAGGCATATTGATGGATGCAGAAACATAGGGCTTGTTAGGTTTCACTGATGTACCACTCACTAATCCCTCTGCTAAGTATTTTGTAGATGGTTCCAGAGCTTGGGACAGTGATCAAAGACTGTTCATCACCGGGTATGCAGTAGTCCACAATGGTAAGGCAGTGATACAAGAACCACTCCCCTCCAGCTGCTCTACACCAGAGGCTGAGCTGAAGGCGCTCGCGGCAGCATGCAATCTTGGGAAAGGTAAAGAGCTTAATGTATTTTCTGACTCGCAATATCCTTTTGGGGTGGCCCATTTGGCGGAGCTGTAATTTTCTGGCCTCTGCTTTCAAATCTATAAGGCGGTAGAGCAGCTACTCACAGCACCCACCCTTCCCCGAAGGGCAGCTATCGGCACACACGGGAACAAACTCCCCTTGCAGTAGGGAATGCCTTGGCCGACCAAGCGGCTAAGGAAGCAGCACGACTACCTCTGACTAGAATACTGGCCATAGCAGACAAGGCCCTGCTGTGGGACTCAGTGAGCGAAAGTGCGGGAAGCCCCCTTTTGACAGAGGAGACTGTCACCACACCGGCCCCAATAGCCGTTGATCGTGAACGACTGCTGCTTTTTCAGACCCATGCTCCCCCACACGGACAGAGCACATGGGTCAAAGCGGGTGCTGTAAGGTTAGAGTCAGGGGTATGGCAGGTAAATACCAGGATTTGACTACCACGCTGCCTGTTCCCCATGATGGCTGCCCGTGCACATTGACCTGGTGCACAACTCAAAGGGTGTTATGTGTGCAGTGGTGCTACAAAACTGGTGCGCCCCAGGGTTCCCGAATGTGGCTGCAAAGTATGTCTCATTTGTGTGAAACATAACCCCGGTAGACCTATTCGAGTCCCACAAAATGCACACCAAAACTAGATTACCCGTTTCAGAGACTGCAGGTGGACTACATACAGCTACCGAAGTTGGGTACTTAATGATACGTCCTGGTATGCATTGATCTCTTTTGGTTGCCTGAAGCTTGGGTCATGACCAAAGTTAACACACAAAAAAAATTGATAAGTGAGGTGGTTTGTAGATATGGGGTAACCGAAACCATAGAGAGTGACAGAGGCACACACTTCACTGGAGAACTGATGAAACAGATCATGTCCACTCTGGGGATAGAACAGGTGTGACAACACAGCATTTCTTCTTAATCACCCAGACGTCTAAATTCAGGAGAAATACACTATTATCCTTATGTTGACTTTGAATTTATGTGTTTTTTCTTTGGTTGGTCAAGAAGGACAGACTATTGTTTGTGTAAGCGTGGATGTTGAGCTGATATTTACTGAAACTAATGGTCTGTTATCTCTGGTGACAAGGACTGAGGGTCATGAAACAATGATGTTTACTAAAATGCTGATTACATATTGTCCCAGGACATCTACCTTATTGACTAGCTAAACAGGAGGACAAACTGTCGATCAATTAGATGTTCTAACAATGTAAGTTAAACTCATCACACCTCCCCCTTGACCTTTGGATAATGTCTAAAAGGACAGTTGTGAATTATAAAAGGGTTCTCTGTATCAGTCTTTTTTTTTACAAAAAACACAGCCAAGAGAGACTTGAGGACAGCAAGCAGAACATATGGCTCCATCAAGAAGAACACAGATCTGCTCCAGTGAATATCACTGAACTCTTAAAGACATTATGAAGAAATCCAGGTTGGAACACTCAGGTCACCTGTTCACATATGTCACTGTTCTATCCCAGGCAGGCCAGCGCAAGGGTGAGGACTGTGTAATGTTGTACCATCTTGTGTATTTGCTGGGACTGTTCTATCTGTTTATTGTCTCTTTTGTGGTTCAATAAAGTATTTCCACGCTGTTTTACCCTCACCCTGTGTTGTCTGAATGCTATTACGCCCACGCAAGATCCCGGGTCTTCACAACAGACTTTCCATGTTCCCTATCACTCACAGAGTAATGGGAAGGTGGAACCCCTTAATGGTACTCTGAAATTATAAATTGCCTGGAAGAAACACACTTGTCCTGTGTAAATTGCTTGCCCATTGGATTGTATTCAGTGAGGACCACTACAAGGGGTAGAGAGAAGCTGTCCCCGATGAAATACTGTTAGGTAGTGTCCCTAAGACAGGGTTGTATTTCCCTCAGCAGCTGCAGCCTCCTACAGTTCCTTCACTGAATATGTCTTGGAATTGCACAAACATTTGACTGTTACTCATAACCGTGTTCTTTCCTCCATCCCAGACCCCAAGCAACACACACACACATTGGTACCAGGAGACTGGCTCGTGGTCAAGAGATATATGAGGAGTCCACTGGAACCCAAATACAGTGAGCCATTTCAAGTGCTACTTCATTTACTCTTTCATTACATAAATGTTGGTACTACTACTATATGTAACTGCTAGAACTGGTATATTTGTTATGACGACACTATGGAAAGGGTTGTGCAAGATCAAACATCATAGACGGTCAGGTAATACATCTGCAAAATATCACAGTACTTCTCCAGTAAACATATATGACGAGATTTACAAACAAGATGTCCGTCAGTGAATGGGATCTGTCCCCTCCAGGCTCCCATAGCATGGGGAAGTAGCTGATGGATAAATTGTCTGTACATAATAAAAAGGGGGGAATTGTTATGGTAAATATTTATATTTTGCTTTTATTATTATTTAGACAATTCATATATCTTTGATAATTTTGTATTTTTGTAATTTTGTATTTTAATATTAGCTTTATAAGCGTTATTCATAAAAGCGACAACATAGGGCTGATATAGAGGTGTCTTTGTATTAAGTTTCTTTGTTATAGAAGGCATAGGAAAGCTGGGTAGAACCAGCTTTCAAGTAATTTACAAGATATATAAAAATAAAAGATTATTAGATTATTATTAATTTAACAGTTTCCATGATTTATGACCTGGTTATTCCCAACTTACATAGTTTCTATGTTAGGTAATGTAAAGCCATTCTTCTTTTCCTTATCTCCGTGGTTGTAAGAAAGATATGTGACTGAGCATCTAAAAGCAGACAAGCCTGGGACACAGACAGAAACTAGCTGTGTGCTCTTGTTTTTAATCAATCAACTTCCTGATTTGATCAAAACTGAAAAAACGTGTGAAAACTTTTGAGTTTATTCTAAAATTATTCTATAGAGGTTTCTCCATCACATTCAAAAAGTCAAGGGATGCTCCTTCCCTTCCGAGCCCTGCCATGCACCCAAAAGGTGGTTTTGAGTATCGGCTTACTCTGGAGAAATTGCAAAACAAATTTTGGGGTCTATTTTCTATTGGTACCCTTGAGAAAATTGAAAAATTTGAGTCTAAAGTGAAATTTTTGAGAAAAAAGTCAAATGTTCATTTTTTCCTTCCACCTTCCATTAATTCCTGTGAAGCATTTGAGTGGTTAATAAACTTCTTGAATGTGGTTTTGATCACCTTGAGGGGTGCAGTTTTTAGAATTGCGTCACTTTGGGGTATTTTCTGTCATAAAGGCCCCTCAAAGTGACTTCAAATGTGATGTGGTCCCTAAAAAAATGGTTTTGTAAATTTTGTTGAAAAATGAGAAATCGCTGGTCAACTTTTAACCCTTATAGCTCCCTAATAAAAAAAAAAATATGTTTCCAAAATTGTGCTGATGTAAAGTAGACAAGTGGGAAATGTTATTTATTAACTATTTTGTGTGACATACAGTGAGTATAGAAAGTATTCAGACCCCTTTAAATTTTTCACTCTTTGTTTCATTGCAGCCATTTGGTAAATTTTAAAAAGTTCATTTTTTTTCTCATTAAAGTACACTCTGCACCCCATCTTGACTGGAAAAAAACAGAACTGTGGAAATTTTTGCAAATTTATTAAAAAAGAAAAACTGAAATATCACACGGTCATAAGTATTCAGACCCTTTGCTCAGTATTGCTCAGATTTTGAGCTAGTACAGCCATGAGTCTTCTTGAGAATGATGCAACAAGTTTTTCACACCTGGATTTGGGGATCCTCTGCCATTCTTCCTTGCAGATCCTCTCCAGTTCCATCAGGTTGGATTGTGAACATTGGTGGACAGACAATTTCAGGTCTCTCCAGAGATGCTCAATTGGGTTTAGGTCAGGGCTCTGGCTGGGCCAGTCATGAATGGTCACAGAGTTGTTCTGAAGCCACTCCTTTGTCATTTTAGCTGTGTGCTTAGGGTCATTGTCTTGTTGGAAGGTGAACCTTCGGCCAAGTCTGAGGTCCAGAGCACTCTGGAAGAGGTTTTCATCCAGGATATCTCTGTACTTGGCCACATTCATGTTTCCTTTAATTACAACCAGTCGTCCTGTCCCTGAAACTGAAAAACACCCTCATAGCATGATGCTGCCACCACCATGTTTCACTGTTGGGATTGTATTGGACAGGTGATGAGCAGTGCCTGGTTTTCTCCACACATACCGCTTAGAATTATCACCAAAAAGTTCTATCTTCATCTCATCAGACCAGAAAATCTTATTTCTCATAGTCTGTGACTCCTTCATGTGTTTTTGAGCAAACTCTATGTGGGCTTTCATATGTCTTGCACTGAGGAGAGGCTTCCGTCGGGCCACTCTGCCTTAAAGGCCCTTCTCGTGGAGGTCTGCAGTGATAGTTGACTTTGTAGAACTTTCTCCCATCTCCCTACTGCATCTCTCGAGCTCAGCCACAGTGATCTTGGGATTCTTCTTTACCTCTCTCACCAAGGCTCTTCTCCCTCGATTGCTCAGTTTGGCTGGACGACCAGGTCTAGGAAGACTTATAGTGATCCCAAACTTCTTCCATTTAAGGATTATGGAGGCCACTGTGCTCTTAGGAACCTTGAGTAATGCAGAAATTCTTTTGTAACCTTGACCAGATCTGTGTTTTGCCACAATTCTGTGTCTGAGCTCCTTGGGCAGTTCCTTTGAGCTCATGATTCTCATTTGATCTGACATGCACTGTGAGCTGTGAGGTCTTATATAGACAGGTGTGTGCCTTTCCAAATTAAGTCCTATCAGTTTAATTAAACACAGCTGGACTCCAATGAAGGAGTAGAACCATCTCAAGAAGGATCACATGGAAATGGACAGCATGTGACTTAAATATGAGTGTCTGAGCAAAGGGTCTGAATACTTATGGCCATGTCATATTTCAGTTTTTCTTTTTTAATAAATTTGCAAAAATTTTTACATTTCTTTTTTTTTCGAGTCAAGATGGGGTGCAGAGTGTACTTTAATGAGAAAAAAATGAACTTTTTAGAATTTACCAAATGCTTGCAATGAAACAAAGAGTGAATAATTTAAAGGGGTCTGAATACTTTCCATACCCACTGTATCTCTCTGATTTAAGGGGATAAAATTTGAAAGTTTGAAAATTGCAAAATATTCTAAATTTTTGACAAATTTCCATTTTTTTCACAAATGAATGCAAGTCATATCAAAGAAATTTTACCACTATCAAGAAGTACAATATGTCGTAAGAAAACAATCTCAGAATCAGTTTGATCCGTTTAAGTGTTCTAGAGTTATTAACTCAAAGTGACACTGGTCAGAATTGTAAAATTAGGCCCGGTCATAAAGGTTAAAATAGGCTCGGGGAAGAAGGGGTTAAGGCTCAGATCACATCTACAAGACGTCATCAACCACGACAGATGGATCCTGTAACTAAGGCTCCGATCACATCTACAAGACGACACCAACCACGACCGATGGGTCCTGTAACTATGGCTCCGATCACATCTACAAGACGTCACCGACCACGACCGATGGATCCTGTAACTAAGGCTCCGATCACATCTACAAGACGTCACCAACCACAAACGATAGATCCTGTAACTAAGACTCCGATCACTCCTACAAGAAGTCACCGACCACGACCGATGGATCCTGTAACTAAGGCTCAGATCACATCTACAAGACGTTACCAACCACAACTGACGGATCCTGTAACTAAGGCTCAGATCACATCTATAAGACGTCACCGACCACGACCGACGGATCCTGTAACTAAGGCTCCGATCACATCTACAAGACGACACCAACCACGACCGATAGATCCTGTAACTAAGACTCCGATCACTTCTACAAGACGTCACCGACCACGACCGATGGATTCCGTAACTAAGGCCCCGATCACATCTACAAGACGTCACCGATGACGACCGATGGATCCTGTAACTAAGGCTCCGATCATATCTACAAGACGTCACCTACCACGAGCGATGGATCCTGTAACTAAGGCTCCGATCACATCTACAAGACGTCACCGACCACGAGCAATGGATCCTGTAACTAAGGCTCCGATCACATCTACAAGACGTCACCGACCACGACCGATGGATCCTGTAACTAAAGCTCCGTTCTCATCTACAAGACGTCACCGACCACTGATGGATCCGGTAACTAAGACTCCGATCACATCTACAAGACGTCACCAACCACGACCGATGGATCGTGTAACAAAGGCTCTGATCACATCTACAAGACGTCACCAACCACGACCGATGGATCCTGTAACTAAGGCTCTGATCACATCTACAAGACGTCACCGACCACGACCGATGGATCCTGTAACTAAGGCCCCGATCACATCTACAAGACGTCACCGACCACGACCGATGGATCCTGTAACTAAGGCCCCGATCACATCTACAAGAAGTCACCGACCACGACCGATGGATCCTGTAACTAAGGCCCCGATCACATCTACAAGAAGTCACCGACCACGACCGATGGATCCTGTAACTAAGGCTCCGATCACATCTACAAGACGTCACCGACCACGAGCGATGGATCCTGTAACTAAGGCTCCGATCACATCTACAAGACGTCACCAACCACGAGCGATGGATCCTGTAACTAAGGCTCCGATCACATCTACAAGACGTCACTGACCACGAGCGATGGATCCTGTAACTAAGGCTCCGATCTCATCTACAAGACGTCACCGACCACTGATGGATCCGGTAACTAAGGCTCCGATCACATCTACAAGACGTCACCGACCACGACCGATGGACCTGTAACTAAGGCTCCGATCACATCTACAAGACGTCACCGACCACTGATGGATCCGGTAACTAAGGCTCCGATCACATCTACAAGACGTCACCGACCACTGATGGATCCGGTAACTAAGGCTCCGATCAAATCTACAAGACGTCACCGACCACTGATGGATTCGGTAACTAAGGCTTCAATCACATCTACAAGACGTCACCGACCACGAGCGATGGATCCTGTAACTAAGGCTCCGATCACATCTACAAGACGTCACCGACCACGACCGATGGATCCTGTAACTAAGGCTCGGATCACATCTACAAGACGTCACCAACCACGACCGATGGATCCTGTAACAAAGGCTCCGATCCCATCTACAAGACGTCACCAACCACGACCGATGGATCCTGTAACTAAGACTCCGATCACATCTACAAGACGTCACCAACCACGACCGATGGATCGTGTAACAAAGGCTCTGATCACATCTACAAGACGTCACCAACCACGACCGATGGATCCTGTAACTAAGGCTCTGATCACATCTACAAGACGTCACCGACCACGACCGATGGATCCTGTAACTAAGGCCCCGATCACATCTACAAGACGTCACCGACCACGACCGATGGATCCTGTAACTAAGGCCCCGATCACATCTACAAGAAGTCACCGACCACGACCGATGGATCCTGTAACTAAGGCCCCGATCACATCTACAAGAAGTCACCAACCACGACCGATGGATCCTGTAACTAAGGCTCCGATCACATCTACAAGATGTCACCGACCGCAACCGATGGATCCTGTAACTAAGGCTCCGATCACATCTACAAGACGTCACCAACCACGAGCGATGGATCCTGTAACTAAGGCTCCGATCACATCTACAAGACGTCACCAATCACGACCGATGGATCCTGTATCTAAGGCTCCAATCACATCTACAAGACGTCACCAACCACGACCGATGGATCCTGTATCTAAGGCTCCAATCACATCTACAAGACGTCACCGACCACGACCGATGGATCCTGTAACTAAGGCCCCGATCACATCTACAAGAAGTCACCGACCACGACCGATGGATCCTGTAACTAAGGCTCCGATCACATCTACAAGATGTCACCGACCGCGACCGATGGATCCTGTAACTAAGGCTCCGATCACATCTACAAGACGTCACCAACCACAAGCGATGGATCCTGTAACTAAGGCTCCGATCACATCTACAAGACGTCACCGACCACGAGCGATGGATCCTGTAACTAAGGCTCCGATCACATTTACAAGACGTCACCAACCACGAGCGATGGATCCTGTATCTAAGGCTCCAATCACATCTACAAGACGTCACCAACCACGACCGATGGATCCTGTAACTAAGGCTCCAATCACATCTACAAGACGTCACCGACCACGACCGATGGATCCTGTAACTAAGGCTCCGATCACATCTACAAGATGTCACCGACAACGAGCGATGAATCCTGTAACTAAGGCTCCGATCACATCTACAAGACGTCACCGCCTCGACCGATGGATCCTGTAACTAAGGCTCCGATCACATCTACAAGACGTCACCAACCACGACCGATGGATCCTGTAACTAAGGCCCCGATCACATCTACAAGACGCCACCGACCACGTCTGATGGATCCTGTAACTAAGGCTCCAATCACATCTACAAGACGTCACCGACCACTGATGGATCCTGTAACTAAGGCTCCGATCACATCTACAAGACATCACCGACCACTGATGGATCCTGTAACTAAGGCTCCGATCACATCTACAAGACGCCACCGACCACGACCGATGGATCCTGTAACTAAGGCCCCGATCACATCTACAAGACGCCACCGACCACGTCTGATGGATCCTGTAACTAAGGCTCCGATCACATCTACAAGACGTCACCGACCACGACCGATGGATCCTGTAACTAAGGCTCCGATCACATCTACAAAACGTCACCAACCACGACCGATGGATCCTGTAACTAAGGCCCCGATCACATCTACAAGACGCCACCGACCACGTCTGATGGATCCTGTAACTAAGGCTCCGATCACATCTACAAGACGTCACCGACCACGACCGATGGATCCTGTAACTAAGGCTCCGATCACATCTACAAGACGTCACCAACCACGACCGATGGATCCTGTAACTAAGGCCCGATCAGATTTACAAGACATCACCGACCACGAGCGATGGATCCTGTAACTAAGGCTCCGATCACATCTAGAAGACGTCACCGACCACTGATGGATCCTGTAACTAAAGCTCCGATCACATCTACAAGACATCACCGACCACTGATGGATCCTGTAACTAAGGCTCCGATCACATCTACAAGACGTCACCGACCACGACCAATGGATCCTGTAACTAAGGCTCCGATCACATCTACAAGACGTCACCGACCACGACCGATGGATCCTGTAACTAAGGCTCCGATCACATCTACATGACGTCACCGACCACTGATGGATCCTGTAACTAAGGCTCTGATCACATCTACAAGACGTCACCGACCACGACCGATGGAACCAGTAACTAAGTCTCCGATCACATCTACAAGACGTCACCTACCACGACCGATGGAACCTGTAACTAAGGCTCCGATCACATCTACAAGACGTCACCGACCACGACCGATGGAACCTGTAACTAAGGCTCCGATCACATCTACAAGACGTCACCAACCACGAGCGATGGATCCTGTAACTAAGGCTCCGATCACATCTACAAGACGTCACCGACCACGACCGATGGATCCTGTAACTAAGGCTCCGATCACATCTACAAGACGTCACCGACCACTGATGGATCCTGTAACTAAGGCTCCAATCACATCTACAAGACATCACCGACCACTGATGGATCCTGTAACTAAGGCTCCGATCACATCTACAAGACGTCACCAACCACGAGCGATGGATCCTGTAACTAAGGCCCCGATCACATTTACAAGACATCACCGACCACGAGCGATGGATCCTGTAACTAAGGCTCCAATCACATCTACAAGACGTCACCGACCACTGATGGATCCTGTAACTAAGACTCCAATCACATCTACAAGACATCACCGACCACTGATGGATCCTGTAACTAAGGCTCCGATCACATCTACAAGACGCCACCGACCACGACCGATGGATCCTGTAACTAAGGCCCCGATCACATCTACAAGATGCCACCGACCATGTCTGATGGATCCTGTAACTAAGGCTCCGATCACATCTACAAGATGTCACCAACCACGAGCGATGGATCCTGTATCTAAGGCTCCGATCACATCTACAAGACGTCACCAACCACGACCGATGGATCCTGTAACTAAGGCTCCAATCACATCTACAAGACGTCACCGACCACGACCGATGGATCCTGTAACTAAGGCTCCGATCACATCTACAAGATGTCACCGACCACGAGCGATGGATCCTGTAACTAAGGCTCCGATCACATCTACAAGACGTCACCGCCTCGACCGATGGATCCTGTAACTAAGGCTCCGATCACATCTACAAGATGTCACCAACCACGACCGATGGATCCTGTAACTAAGGCTCCAATCACATCTACAAGACGTCACCGACCACTGATGGATCCTGTAACTAAGGCTCCGATCACATCTACAAGACATCATCGACCACTGATGGATCCTGTAACTAAGGCTCCGATCACATCTACAAGACGCCACCGACCACGACCGATGGATCTTGTAACTAAGGCCCCGATCACATCTACAAGACGCCACCGACCACGTCTGATGGATCCTGTAACTAAGGCTCCGATCACATCTACAAGACGTCACCGACCACGACCGATGGATCCTGTAACTAAGGCTCCGATCACATCTACAAAACGTCACCAACCACGACCGATGGATCCTGTAACTAAGGCCCCGATCACATCTACAAGACGCCACCGACCACGTCTGATGGATCCTGTAACTAAGGCTCCGATCACATCTACAAGACGTCACCGACCACGACCGATGGATCCTGTAACTAAGGCTCCGATCACATCTACAAGACGTCACCAACCACGACCGATGGATCCTGTAACTAAGGCCCCGATCAGATTTACAAGACATCACCGACCACGAGCGATGGATCCTGTAACTAAGGCTCCGATCACATCTACAAGACGTCACCGACCACGAGCGATGGATCCTGTAACTAAGGCTCCGATCACATCTACAAGACATCACCGACCACTGATGGATCCTGTAACTAAGGCTCCGATCACATCTACAAGACATCACCGACCACTGATGGATCCTGTAACTATGGCTCCGATCACATCTACAAGACGTCACCGACCACGACCGATGGATCCTGTAACTAAGGCTCCGATCACATCTACATGACGTCACCGACCACTGATGGATCCTGTAACTAAGGCTCTGATCACATCTACAAGACGTCACCGACCACGACCGATGGAACCAGTAACTAAGGCTCCGATCACATCTACAAAACGTCACCAACCACGACCGATGGATCCTGTAACTAAGGCCCCGATCACATCTACAAGACGCCACCGACCACGTCTGATGGATCCTGTAACTAAGGCTCCGATCACATCTACAAGACGTCACCGACCACGACCGATGGATCCTGTAACTAAGGCTCCGATCACATCTACAAGACGTCACCAACCACGACCGATGGATCCTGTAACTAAGGCCCCGATCAGATTTACAAGACATCACCGACCACGAGCGATGGATCCTGTAACTAAGGCTCCGATCACATCTACAAGACGTCACCGACCACGAGCGATGGATCCTGTAACTAAGGCTCCGATCACATCTACAAGACATCACCGACCACTGATGGATCCTGTAACTAAGGCTCCGATCACATCTACAAGACATCACCGACCACTGATGGATCCTGTAACTAAGGCTCCGATCACATCTACAAGACGTCACCGACCACGACCGATGGATCCTGTAACTAAGGCTCCGATCACATCTACATGACGTCACCGACCACTGATGGATCCTGTAACTAAGGCTCTGATCACATCTACAAGACGTCACCGACCACGACCGATGGAACCAGTAACTAAGGCTCCGATCACATCTACAAGACGTCACCGACCACGACCGATGGATCCTGTAACTAAGTCTCCGATCACATGTACAAGACGTCACCGACCACGACCGATGGAACCTGTAACTAAGGCTCCGATCACATCTACAAGACGTCACCAACCACGAGCGATGGATCCTGTAACTAAGGCTCCGATCACATCTACAAGACGTCACCGACCACGACCGATGGATCCTGTAACTAAGGCTCCGATCACATCTACAAGACGTCACCAACCACGACCGATGGATCCTGTAACTAAGGCCCCGATCACATTTACAAGACATAGAATCATAGAATCATAGAATGGTAGAGTTGGAAGGGACCTCCTGGGTCATCTGGTCCAACCCCCTGCTCAAAGCAGGATTCACTAAATCATCTCAGACAGATGTCTGTCCAGCCTCTGTTTGAAGACGTCCATTGAAGGGGAACTCACCACCTCTCGTGGCAGCCTGTTCCACTCATTAATCACCCTTACTGTCAAAAAGTTTTTTCTAATATCTAATCTGTGTCTCCTCCCATTTAGTTTCATCCCATTGCTTCTAGTCTTTCCTTGTGCAAATGAGAATAAAGATGATCCTTCTACAATGTGACAGCCCTTGACATATTTGTAGACAGCTATTAAGTCTCCTCTCAGTCTTCTTTTTTGCAAGCTAAACATTCCCAAATCCTGCAACCGTTCCTCATAGGACATGGTTTGCAGACCAGTCACCATTCTGGTCGCTCTTCTCTGAACTTGCTCCAGTTTGTCTATGTCTTTTTTAAAATGTGGTGCCCAAAACTGTACACAGTATTCCAGATGAGGTCTGACCAAAGAGGAGTAAAGACCAATAATGACTTCACGTGATCTAGACTGTATGCTTCTGTTAATACATCCCAGAATTGTATTTGCCTTTTTTGCTGCTGCATCACACTGTTGACTCATGTTCAGTCTATGATCTATTAGTATACCTAAGTCTTTTTCACATGTACTGTTGTTTAGCTCTATTCCTCCCATTCTGTATATGCTTTTTTCATTTTTATTGCCCAGATGTAGTACTTTGCATTTTTCCCTGTTAAAAACCATTCTGTTGGTTGCTGCCCACTGCTCCAGTTTATTTAGGTCTTTTTGAATCCTCTCTCTCTCTTCTCTAGTATTAGCTATCCCTCCTAGCTTTGTGTCATCAGCAAATTTAATCAGTTTACCCTCAATTCCTTCATCTAAATCATTGATAAAGATGTTGAACAATACAGGTCCCAGGACGGAGCCCTGTGGTACCCCACTTGAGACATTCATCCAGCTGGATGTGAAGCCATTTACAATCACCCTTTGAGTCCGATCACTAAGCCAGTTATGAATCCACCTAACAGTTGCCTGGTCCATTGCATACTTGGTCATTTTTTCAATAAGGATGGTGTGAGATGCTTTGTCAAATGCTTTGCTGAAGTCAAGATATACTATATCTACAGCATTTCCCTGATCCACCCAGTCAGTGATTCTGTCATAGAAGGAAATTAAGTTAGTCTGACATGACTTGTTAGTTATAAACCCATGCTGACTCTGGTTAATCACTTCATTCTTATCCAGGTACTTACATACATGTTGTTTAATAATTTGTTCAAAGATCTTTCCTGGTATAGAAGTCAGACTCACCGGCCTATAGTTCCCTGGGTCCACCTTCTTCCCCTTTTTGAAGATAGGAACAACATTTGCTCTTCTCCAGTCTTCTGGGACTTCTCCTGTTCTCCAAGAATTTTCAAAGATTAAGGAGAGTGGTTCTAAAATTTCTTCTACGATCTCCTTCAGTACTCTGGGGTGTAATTCATCTGGACCTGGAGACTTGAACTCATTTATGTTAGCTAAATATTCCCTCACAATCTTTCTGTTTACAGATAACTTGGATTCTTCTATTCCTTTAAAAGGACAGTGAAGATCAGTTGATGTTACATTTTCTTTCTGAGAGAAAACAGATGCAAAATAGGAATTAAAAAGTTTGGCCTTCTCAACATCCTCTCTTACCATTTCTCCATTTTCATCCTGTAAAAATCCTATAGCATCTTTGACTTTTCTTTTACTTTTGACATACCCCCAAAATCCTCTTTTATTGCTTTTGACATCTCTTGCAAGCCTTAATTCATTGTCAGCTTTAGCTAACCTCATACATGCCCTGCAGGATCTGCAGACTGCATTATAATCTTCTTTAGATATGCCTCCCTCTTTCCATTTAATAAACATTTCTTTCTTTCTTTTTAGCATGTGTTTAAGTTCTGTGTTCATCCATCCTGGTTTCCTTAAATGCTTCCCATTCTTCCTACTTTTCGGGATTGTTAACGATTGTGCTTTGAGAATCTCATTTTTAAAAATTTCCCATCCTTCCTGGACATTTTTGTCCTTAAGGACATCCAGCCATTGGATCCCTCCTATTCTCTTTCTGAGTCTCTTAAAATCTGCCTTTCTAAAATCTAACCTTGAAGTTTGAGTCTTCACATGTCTTCCTCCTCTAGTTATCCAAAATTCTATAATAGCATGATCGCTGCCTCCTAGGGTCCCAGCCACTTTTACCTCCTCAACCATTTCCTCCTTGTTTATAAGGATTAGATCCAAAGTAGCAGATCCCCTTGTTTTCTCCCCTACCTTTTGGAAGATAAAGTTGTCAGCAAGAGAGGATAAGAATTTGCTTGACCTGTTAGTTTTACTTGAGAGAGATTCCCAACAAATGTCTGGATAGTTGAAATCTCCCATGACCACTACGTCATATTTTTTGGAGAACTTGGTCATTTGATACATAAAGAGTTCATCCATATCTTCAGCTTGCCCAGGTGGCCTGTAGTAAATGCCTACAATGGTGTCCTTTCCGTTGTTCTCTCCTTGTATTCTTACCCAAACAGTTTCCACAGAACTCCCAGTCTCTGAAGCTTCAATCTCTGTGCAGATATACGCTTTTCTAACATACAATGCGACACCTCCTCCTCGTTTATCAAGTCTGTTTCTTGCAAATAAGTTGTATCCTTTTAGCCTTTTATTCCAATCATGTGTATCGTCCCACCAAGTTTCAGTGATTCCAATGACATCATATTTCTTTTCCTGCGTTAGTAGTTCTAATTCTCCTTGTTTGTTGCCCATGCTTTGTGCATTTGTATAAAAACATTTTAGTTTGTGATTGGTTTCTCTTCCTCCCATATTTTTATTATTTAAATTGTTTTGTCTTTGTTCTTCCTTTCCACTTCCAGTAGCAGAGATCTCAATAGTATTTGTCAGCTGTATGGCTTTTTCTGGCCTTTTGCTTCCCTTCCCACATTGTTCTAGTTTAAAGCTCTCCTGATGAGTGCAGCAAGGCAATTTCCAAATACATGTTTTCCAGTCTTCGTAAGGTGCACCCCATCTCTAGCAAGTAGTCCATCGTATAGGTAATTCATTCCGTGATCCAGAAATCCAAATCCTTGTTGACGGCACCATCGACGTAGCCAGTTGTTCACCTGTAGAATCTTATTCCACCTCATTGTTCCATGGCCATCCACTGGGAGGATGGATGAGAAGACCACCTGCGCTCCCAATTCTTTCACTTTCTTGCCCAAGTCTTCAAAGTCACTGCAGATGGTTTCCAGGTCCTTTCTTGCGGTGTCATTTGTCCCCACATGTATTAGCAGGAATGGGTAGTGATCTGTAGGTCTGAAGAGTCTTGATATCCTGTCAGACACATCTTTAATTTTTGCTCCTGGAAGACAGCACATTTCTCTTGAGGTTATGTCTGGTCTGCAGATAGCAGCCTCTGTTCCTCTTAACAGGGAATCCCCCATGACCACCACTCTCCGTTTTTTCTT
Organism: Phyllobates terribilis; assembly: GCF_046119375.1. Taxonomy (NCBI): domain Eukaryota; kingdom Metazoa; phylum Chordata; class Amphibia; order Anura; family Dendrobatidae; genus Phyllobates; species Phyllobates terribilis. The sequence goes on from NW_027362877.1 coordinate 2,595,751, forward strand.
CACAACATTCTTCTTTCTCCATCCAGGAGGATTCTGAGGGCTTACAAGGTTATTCATTGCTGGCAAAGTCTTATCTTGCTGTATTTCTTCATGGTTCTCCTGCGAGAGAGCCTGGTACTGGTTCCTGAGCAGTATAGGTGCTGACTGCCTCTCTATCCTCCTGCTTCTCTGGGTCACATGCTTCCATTCCTCTGTTTCCTCAGGTGCAGTTCGAATTTCTTCTCTTTCTGAATCATGAAGAGATGATTCTGCTCTCACCGATAATTCTGCATCACCGACCACGAGCGATGGATCCTGTAACTAAGGCTCCAATCACATCTACAAGACGTCACCGACCACGAGCGATGGATCCTGTAACTAAGGCCCCGATCACATCTACAAGACGCCACCGACCACGACCGATGGATCCTGTAACTAAGGCCCCGATCACATCTACAAGACGCCACCGACCATGTCTGATGGATCCTGTAACTAAGGCTCCGATCACATCTACAAGACGTCCCCGACCACGACCGATGGATCCTGTAACTAAGGCTCCGATCACATCTACAAGACGCCACCGACCACGACCGATGGATCCTGTAACGAAGGCCCCGATCACATCTACAAGACGCCACCGACCATGTCTGATGGATCCTGTAACTAAGGCTCCGATCACATCTACAAGACGTCCCCGACCACGACCGATGGATCCTGTAACTAAGGCTCCGATCACATCTACAAGACGTCCCCGACCACGACAGATGGATCCTGTAACTAAGGCTCCGATCACATCTACAAGACGTCACCGACCACGACCGATGGATCCAGTAACTAAGGCTCCGATCACATCTACAAGATGTCACCGACCACAAGAGATGGATCCTGTAACTAAGGCTCCGATCACATCTACAAGACGTCACCAACCACGAGCGATGGATCCTGTAACTAAGGCTCCGATCACATCTACAAGACGTCACCGACCACGAGCGATGGATCCTGTAACTAAGGCCCCGATCACATTTACAAGACATCACCGACCACGAGCGATGGATCCTGTAACTAAGGCTCCAATCACATCTACAAGACGTCACCGACCACGAGCGATGGATCCTGTAACTAAGGCCCCGATCACATCTACAAGACGCCACCGACCACGACCGATGGATCCTGTAACTAAGGCCCCGATCACATCTACAAGACGTCCCCGACCACGACCGATGGATCCTGTAACTAAGGCTCCGATCACATCTACAAGACGCCACCGACCACGACCGATGGATCCTGTAACTAAGGCCCCGATCACATCTACAAGACGCCACCGACCATGTCTGATGGATCCTGTAACTAAGGCTCCGATCACATCTACAAGACGTCCCCGATCACGACCGATGGATCCTGTAACTAAGACTCCGATCACATCTACAAGACGTCACCAACCACGAGCGATGGATCCTGTAACTAAGGCTCCGATCACATCTACAAGACGCCACCGACCACGACCGATGGATCCTGTAACTAAGGCCCCGATCACATCTACAAGACGCCACCGACCACGACCGATGGATCCTGTAACTAAAGCTCCGATCACATCTACAAGACGACACCAACCACGACCGATGGATCCTGTAACTAAGGCTCCTATCACATCTACAAGACGTCACCGACCACGAGCGATGGATCCTGTAACTAAGGCTCCGATCACATCTACAAGACTTCACCAACCACAACCGATGGATCCTGTAACTAAGGCTCCGATCACATCTACAAGACGACACCAACCACGACCGATGGATCCAGTAACTAAGGCTCCGATCACATCTACAAGACGACACCAACCACGACCGATGGATCCTGTAACTAAGGCTCCGATCACATCTACAAGACGTCACCGACCACGACCGATGGATCCAGTAACTAAGGCTCCGATCACATCTACAAGACTTCACCAACCACAACCGATGGATCCTGTAACTAAGGCTCCGATCACATCTACAAGACGACACCAACCACGACCGATGGATCCAGTAACTAAGGCTCCGATCACATCTACAAGACGTCACCGACCACGAGCGATGGATCCTGTAACTAAGGCTCCGATCACATCTACAAGACGTCACCGACCACGACCGATGGATCCTGTAACTAAGGCTCCGATCACATCTACAAGACGTCACCGACCACGAGCGATGGATCCTGTAACTAAGGCTCCGATCACATCTACAAGACGTCACCGACCACGACCGATGGATCCTGTAACTAAGGCCCCGATCACATCTACAAGACGCCACCGACCACGACCGATGGATCCTGTAACTAAAGCTCCGATCACATCTACAAGACGACACCAACCACGACCGATGGATCCTGTAACTAAGGCTCCTATCACATCTACAAGACGTCACCGACCACGAGCGATGGATCCTGTAACTAAGGCTCCGATCACATCTACAAGACTTCACCAACCACAACCGATGGATCCTGTAACTAAGGCTCCGATCACATCTACAAGACGACACCAACCACGACCGATGGATCCAGTAACTAAGGCTCCGATCACATCTACAAGACGACACCAACCACGACCGATGGATCCTGTAACTAAGGCTCCGATCACATCTACAAGACGTCACCGACCACGACCGATGGATCCAGTAACTAAGGCTCCGATCACATCTACAAGACTTCACCAACCACAACCGATGGATCCTGTAACTAAGGCTCCGATCACATCTACAAGACGACACCAACCACGACCGATGGATCCAGTAACTAAGGCTCCGATCACATCTACAAGACGTCACCGACCACGACCGATGGATCCTGTAACTAAGGCTCCGATCACATCTACAAGACGTCACCGACCACGACCGATGGATCCTGTAACTAAGGCTCCGATCACATCTACAAGATGTCATCAACCACTGATGGATCCGGTCTCTCGGCCTCTGGTCTCCTCCTGGAATCCCCTCAGTGCTGACGTCACACAGATCCTGTTCTGTCTCCAGGAATATAATCTGCGGGGAATGTTCTCTGCTCTGTATATAATGTCTCCTGGGCGCAGGTCTCTGTATAATGGCTGATAACAGAGAGAACAGCGATCCAGAAGTATGAAGCGTCTGCAGCACTGAGGGGGAGGAGCTGTGGTGACGTCATCATTATCACAGGTCCTTCACCACTTCTCTCCTGAGCTCCGCCCCCTGATCACATGGCGGTGACGTCACCACAGGTCCTTCACCACTTCTCTCCTGAGCTCCGCCTCCTGATCACATGGCGGTGACGTCACCACAGGTCTTTCACCACTTCTCTCCTTAGCTCCGCCCCCTGATCACATGGCGGTGACGTCACCACAGGTCTTTTACCACTCCTCTCCTGAGCTCCGCCCCCTGATCACATGACGGTGACGTCACCACAGCTCCTTCACCCCTTCTCCTGAGCTCCGCCCCCTGATCACATGGCGGTGACGTCACCACAGGTCCTTCACTACTTCTCTCCTGAGTTCCGCCTCCTGATCACATGGCGGTGACGTCACCACAGGTCCTCCACCACTCTTCTCCTGAGCTCCGCCTCCTGATCACATGGCGGTGACGTCACCACAGGTCCTCCCGCTCTCAGTGCAGCAGCTCCGTCCTGGGTGTGCGCAGCTCTTGCTCTCTGGTATCAGCCAGCAGCAGGTTTCCGCTTCCCGCCATTCCGGTGAGATTACAGGGAGGGTTTGTGGTGAATCTGTGAGAGGAGAGTGTGGGGTGAGATCAGAGCTGTTCCTGTGGAGGCTCCTGCTCCATGTGACTGCGGCTCCTCAGTGTTGTATGGGGGATGTGCAGCGGCTCCTCCTCACCTCACCGCCCCCGCTGGAGGTGGAGTTACCACGGTGACCGTCCCCCGCTGGAGGTGGAGTTACCACGGTGACCGTCCCCTGCTGGAGGTGGAGTTACCACGGTGACTGTCCCCCGCTGGAGGTGGAGTTAGCACGGTGACAGTCCCCCGCTGGAGGTGGAGTTACCACGGTGACCGTCCCCCGCTGGAGGTGGAGTTACCACGGTGACTGTCCCCCGCTGGAGGTGGAGTTAGCACGGTGACAGTCCCCCGCTGGAGGTGGAGTTACCACGGTGACCGTCCCCCGCTGGAGGTGGAGTTACCACGGTGACCGCCCCCGCTGGAGGTGTGGTGACCGTCACCCGCTGGAGGAGGCGTTACCACGGTGACCGTCCCCCGCTGGAGGTGTAGTTACCACGGTGACCGTCCCCCGCTGGAGGTGTAGTTACCACTGTGACCGTCCCCTGTTGGCGGTGTAGTTTCCACGGTGACCGTCCTCTGCTGGAGGTTTAGTTACCATGGTGACCGTCCTCCCCTGGAGGTTTAGTTACCACGGTGGCCGTCCTCCCCTGGAGGTTTAGTTACCACGGTGGCCGTCCTCCCCTGGAGGTTTAGTTACCACGGTGACCGTCCCCTGCTGGAGGTGTAGTTACCACGGTGACGACCTCCTACGAGGCTGATAATGAGCGGTCAGATCGGCGGAGGAGGCCGCGGTGGAGTTTGTGGCTTTTCCTCCAGATTCTTCCTGACAAATGTCGGATATTTGGGGCAGAATTCAGTGATTGTCGTTATATCGTCCCCTGTGATCTCCATCTTCTCCTTTATCATGAAGACGCCGGCAGGACGAGATCCCTCCAGCTGATCCAGTGCTCATCCCTCCTTCTCCTGAATGACCCCGAGGATGGACGAGGGCGAGACCACCAGAAGATTATTACACTTCACCCTGGAGATCATCTCCCTGCTGAGCGGAGAGGTAACTCCTCTACATTTCTATCAGCTTTATTGTGTTATGTAACAAGTCCGACATCGGGAAGAGGAAATCCAGAAGAGGAAGAGAAGGATTCTTTACTGTAAGAGCAGTGATTGTGTGCAGCTCTCTGCCAGGAGGAGTTGTCATGGGGATTCCCTATAAGAGTTGTAGAGGGGCCTGGATGTCTGTCCTGAGTGTAATAATATTCCAGGTTATGGCCCTAGATTACTGGAGACGGTTATTGATCCCGGGATTTCTACTGATTGTCAGATCTGGAGTCGGGAAGGAATTCTTCTCCCTAAGTGTCTCTCTCCATACACAGGATTACACAATAGTGAGAAAGACACCGGGGGAGGGTGTGACTCACATCATCCATCTCCAGGAGTCAGGAGGGCGGAGCCCGGACCCCATCACACAGCCTCCCCCGCACATGAGAGGAGGAAGAAGATCCTAGAGCTCAGCAACAAGATGATTGAGCTGCTGAGCGGAGAGGTGACTGCTGGGACATTATACAGGACAGCACTGGAGGATTCTGGGTGATGACCGGAGAGGTGACTGCTGAGACATTATACAGGACAGCACTGGAGGATTCTAGGTGATCAGCGGAGAGGTGAGTGCTGGGACATTATACAGGATGGCACCAGAGGATTCTGGGTGACGACCGGAGAGGTGACTGCTGGGACATTATACAGGACAGCACTGGAGGATTCTGGGTGATGACCGGAGAGGTGACTGCTGGGACATTATACAGGACAGCACTGGAGGATTCTGCGGGATGACCGGAGAGGTGACTGCTGGGACATTATACAGGATGGCACCAGAGGATTCTGGGTGACGACCGGAGAGGTGACTGCTGGGACATTATACAGGACAGCACTGGAGGATTCTGGGTGATGACCGGAGAGGTGACTGCTGGGACATTATACAGGGCAGCACTGGAGGATTCTGGGGGATGACCGGAGAGGTGACTGCTGGGACATTATACAGGACGGCACTGGAGGATTCTAGGTGATGAGCGGAGGTGTGACTGCTGGGAGATTATACAGGATGGCACTGGAGGATTCTGGGTGATGAGCGGAGAGGTAACATAGTTTGTAAAGCCGAATAAAGACTTGCGTCCATCAAGTTCGACCTGTAAGTTCTGTAATTGCTAAAGTTGATCCAGAGGAGGGCAAAAACCCCAAATGATTTGGCCAATCTTCACCTGAGGAAAAATTCCCTCCCGACTCTGAAACCAGCAGTCAGAATAAATCCCTGTATCAACCTACTATTTTATTCTATTTTTAAGTATACGCTGAAATCTGCCTGGTATCTAGAAATGCATCCAGTCCCCGCTTGAACTGGTGTAGTGAATCCGACATTACCGTCTCCTCACTCAGTGAATTCCATATTCTCACTGCTCTTACCGTAAAGAACCCTTTCCTATGCTGGTGCTGGAACCTTTTCTCTTCCAGTCTTAGTGAGTGCCCTCTTGTTACCGTAATATCCCTCCTTTTGAACAAATCCCTGGCAAGGTCTCTATACTGTCCCCTAACATATTTGTACACATTTATTATGTCCCCCCTCAACCTTCTCTTTTCCAGGCTGAATAGTCCTAGTTTTGCCAACCTCTCTGGGTATTGCAGTCCCTCCATTCCCTTTATTTATTTTGTTGCCCTCCTTTGTACCTTTTCAAGCTCGTTTATATCCTTTCTATATATTGGGGCCCATAACTGAGCACAGTATTCCAAGTGTGGTCTGACCAGTGCTTTGTACAGTGGAAGAACAATGTTCTCATCCTTTGCAGCTATACCTCTTCTGATACATCCCATTACCCTGTTTGCCCTTACAGCAGCGGCCTGACTTTGGGCACTCCAATTTAGTTTGCTATCAATCAAGATGCCCAAGTCCTTCTCCATCTCTGAATTCCCCAATGATTTCCCATTCAGTGAGTACTGGTGACTTCCATTTTTCCTTCCCATATGTATGACCTTACATTTCTCCTCGTTAAACCTCATTTGCCATTTAATGCTCCACCTACCCAGCTTATCCAAATCCCTCTGTAGGTCTGCACTGTCCTCTTTTGTATTAATTGTTTTACATAACTTTGTGTCATCTGCAAATATTGATATTTTACTATTTATCCCATTGACTATGTCGTTAATAAAGATATTAAATAACATTGGGCCTAGTACAGACCCCTGTGGTACCCCACTAGTGACGCTTACCCAATCTGAGTATATTCCATTTATAACCACCCTCTGCCTTCTATCCTTTAGCCAGTTAGCTACCCACTTGCAGACATTTTCCCCCAGCCCCATCATTCTCATTTTGTATACCAACCTATTATGTGGCACGCTATCGAACGCTTTTGAGAAGTCGAGATACACGACATCCACTGGTTCCCCCTGATCTACTCGAGAGCTAACCTCCTCGTAGAAGTCAATCAGGTTTGTTTGGCAGGAGCGATTCCTTATGAATCCATGTTGGTTCGGGGTTAATAGATTATTACCGTGTTTCCCCGAAAGTAAGACCCCCCCGAAAGTAAGGCAGGGTGGGGGGTTTCGGGGGGGTCCGCCAATGTAGGGCACCCCCCGATTGTAAGGCAGGGTAGCGGGGGGGGGGGGCCGGGGAATGTAAGGCTGATTCGTCACAGGCTCCCTAGCCGGCTCGCAGCTGATTGGCCGATCAGCCTGTTCGTCACAGGCTCCCTAGCCGGCTCGCAGCTGATTGGCCGATCAGCCTGTTCGTCACAGGCTCCCTAGCCGGCTCGCAGCTGATTGGCCGATCAGCCTGTTCGTCACAGGCTCCCTAGCCGGCTCGCAGCTGATTGGCCGATCAGCCTGTTCGTCACAGGCTCCCTAGCCGGCTCGCAGCTGATTGGCCGAATCAGCTGCGACGTCACCGCCTGCAGGCTCGCTCCGATTGGTCCAGCTTCCCCGGCATCCGAATCGTCAGCCCGGCACCGCAGAGGAGATCGAAACAGAAGGAAAGTAACGGTAAGTTCCGAAACTCTCTCTCTGTGTGTGTGTGTGTGTGTGTGTGTGTGTGTGTGTGTGTATACGATATGTGTATGGGTGCCGTATGGGGCTGTGTGTGTGTGTGTGTGTGTGTATACGATATGTGTACGGTATGTGTATGGGTGCCGTATGGGGCTGTGTGTGTGTGTGTGTATACGATATGTGTACGGTATGTGTATGGGTGCCGTATGGGGCTGTGTGTGTGTGTGTGTGTGTGGTGGCAGAGTGGGGGGCAGAACCACTGTATGGGGAGGCTGCATACTGTTCAGCCTGTTTTTTTTCCCAATGTAAGGCCTCCCCCGAAAGTAAGGCAGGGTGGGACTTTTGGGGGTAAAATTAATGTAAGACAGGGCCTTACTTTCGGGGAAACACGGTAGCATCAAGATGCTCCATAATTGCCTCATTAATAAAGCCTTCAAAAATTTTGCCCACAACAGACGTCAGACTCACCGGCCGATAGTTTCCGGCGTCACTTTTCGCTCCCTTTTTGAATATTGGCACTACATTCGCCTGTCGCCAATCAAGTGGTACAGACCCAGTCTCAACAGAGTCCTTAAATATAAGATATAACGGTCTGTCTATCACATTACTTAGTTCCCTTAGTACCCGTGGGTGTATGCCATCAGGTCCTGGTGATTTGTTTATTTTAATGTTACTGAGGCGTTTCTGTACCCCAGCTTGGGTTAGATTTGTCATACTTAGTGGAGGATTAAGCTTGTCACTTCTCATTTCTCCTGTTAGTTCTTTTTCCTTTGTGAAAGTTGACGAAAAAAATTATTTAATAGATTAGCTTTATCCTCATCTTTCTCTATGATTTTGCCTTCCTCACTTTTTATCGGTCCAATATTATCCGATTTAATCCTTTTACTATTTATATACGTAAAGAACAGTTTGGGATTTGATCTACTTTCCCTAGCAATACATCTCTCTGTTTCCTCTTTCGCTATTTTTATTTGTTTTTTTGCAGGTTCTCGTTTTTTCCTTGTAACACATTAGTGCCTCCTTACTGTTTTCCTGTTTTAATCTCTTGAATGCCTCTTTTTTGCTATTTAACGCCCCTTTTACGTTCTTATTCAACCATATTGGTTTCCTCTTATTTCTGGCCCTTTTATTCCCATACGGTATATACCTCTCGCACTGAGTATTCAGAATTATTTTGAAGGTTTCCCATTTACTATTCGTATTTCCTTGATTAAGAACTTTGTCCCAGTCAATAAGTTGAAGGCTTTCTTTCAGCTGATCAAACTTCGCCCTCCTAAAGTTTAATGTTTTAGTTGTTCCCTTATTGATAACCCTACTGAAGGGCATTTTGAAATTGATAATATTATGATCGCTATTACCTAGGTGCCCCCCTATCTGTACCTCAGTTATTCTATCAGGCCTATTAGTCAATATTAAGTCCAACACGGCCTTCCCTCTCGTTGGTTCCTGCACTAGTTGGGAGAGATAATTATCCTTAATATTTGTCAAGAACCTTTTTCCTTTCTGCGATCTACAGGTTTCTGTTTCCCAGTCAATATCCGGGTAGTTGAAGTCCCCCATTACAATCACTTCATTATGTTTTGCTACTTTGTCTATTTGTCCTAATAGCAGTTTCTCATTCTCTGTTATATTGGGTGGCTTATAGCAGACCCCCAGTAATATTTTATTATTATTTTTTGCCCCCTCTATCTCTACCCACATGGACTCGACCCCCTCTTCTCCCTCTCCTATATCTTCCCTTAGTCTGGGCTTTAGACGTGACTTTACATATAAGCAGACTCCTCCGCCCTTCCCCTGTTTCCGGTCCCTTCTAAATAAACTATAATCTATTAAATTTACCGCCCAGTCGTAGCTATCGTCTAGCCAAGTCTCTGTTATACCTACGATGTCATACCTCTCCTCCGATATTAGCGCCCGCAGCTCATCCGCCTTATTGGTCAGGCTTCTTGCGTTGGTCAGCATGCAAGATAAAACTTTGGGGTTATTTAGCATCCTATTCTTCTCTAACGATCTAACTGTACTATCCCCACCCCCCTCTCCACCCTCATTATATTCACTTCTCCCCTTCCCCCTTGCTTGCCTCACATCCTACCTATTTCCTTGGTTCCCCCCCCGTCTCTAGTTTAAAAACTCCTCCAACCTATTAGCCATCTTCTTCCCCAGCACCGCTGCACCCTCCCCATTGAGGTGCAGCCCGTCCCTACGGTAGAGCCTGTAGCCGACAGCGAAGTCGGCCCAGTTCTCCATGAACCCAAACCCTTCTGCCTTGCACCAACTCTTTAGCCACTTATTCACCTCCCTAACCTCCCGTTGGCGCTCCTGTGTGGCTCGCGGGATTGGTAGTATTTCTGAGAAAACTACCTAGGAGGTCCTTGCCCTAAGCTTCCTACCTAGATCCCTGAAATCATTTTTAAGGACCCTCCATCTACCACTCACTTTGTCATTGGTGCCAATGTGGACCATGACCGCTGGGTCTTCGCCAGCCCCACCCAGTAACCTGTCAACCCGATCCGCGATGTGCCGGACTCGAGCGCCAGGGAGGCAGCACACCGTTCGGCGATCCCGGTCTTTGTGACAGATTGCCCTGTCTGTCCCCCTAATAATAGAGTCACCCACTACCAGGACCTGTCTAGCCTGCCCTACACTTCCCCCCTCCCCCTCATTACTGGAGCATACACTCCCCCGGCGGTCAGAGGATCTGTCGTGCTCCAATAATGCCGGTTCTGAACCAGCCTTCCTATACTTCTTCCCTCTATCCCTTCTAACTGTTACCCAGCTCTCTGCCTGTTCAGCCTGCGCTTCCCCACTAAGCTCCACCCCCAGTGTTGACCCATTGAGTGTCTGCTCGGTGAGCAGCAAACTCCGTTCCATGTTGTCGATGCTCCTCAGTACCGCTATCTGAGCACTTAGATCCAGGATTTGGGCTTCCAAGTGCACGATATGCTCACATCTCTCGCAGCAGTATGGATCCTTGAGCGGTAGCTCAGGGAATGCATACATTGCGCAAGATGTACACTACACGGCTCCGACCAACATGGACGTCATTCTAAATATGGGGATACAGTCAGTATATATGTACAAGTACAAAACACAATTATTCATATATATAGGTGTATGGACGGGGATCAATTAGGGATGTGCAAGTGTATCGATTAGATATCGGCGCGGGATCAGTTAAGTATGGACGGGGGATCAATTAAGTATGGACGGGGGATCAGCTGAGTGGGTCAGGTGGATTAATTAAGTATGGACGGTGTGTCAATTAACTATGGACTGGGATCAATAAGTATGGACTGGGGAAATAATTGTGGACTAGGGAATCAATCAATTAATTATGGACAGGGGGTTTAATTAAATAGGATGGGGGGTAAAGCAAATAAATAGGTATGGACGGTGGGTCAATTAACTAAGGACTGGGGATCAATAAGTATCAATAATATCAATAAATATGGACTGGGGAAATAATTAATTGTGGTCTGGGAATCAATCAATTAATTATGGACAGGGGTTAATTAAATATGGTGGGGGATAAGGCAAATAGATAGGGACTGGGGATGAGTAAAAGTGGACAAGGGGAATCTATTAAATAGGACAAGGGGGATCAATCAATTATGGGCTGGGGGGGTCAATCATTTAAATGTGGTCAGGGGGATCATTTTAATATGGACGGGGGGTGGTCGGGGATCAATTAAATGAGGACGGGGGGGTCAATTTAACGTGGTCAGAGGGATCAGTTAAATATGGACGGGGGTGTTCAGGGGAATCAATTTAAATATGGACGAGGGGTGATCAATTAAATATGGACGGGGGGGTGATCAATTAAATATGGACTAGGGAATACAATACAATTACAATACAGATACAAATACAATACAGTACAGTACACACTTGGGTTCAGTAGGGCCGCTTATCGCGGCCTACTGCCCCTCACTCACCTCCTCTAGGGACGCTGCTCGCTATCACAGCGCGCTCGTCCCTCCGGTCGCCTCTTACCGGTCCTCCTGATCACCTCCTGGTCACCACCACCTGGCACCCTCCGCTGGCCGGCACTGCACGCTACCACAGCGCTCTCTTGCGCTCGTCCCTCCGGTCGCCTCCTACCGATCCTCCCGGTCCGCTCGGTCACCTCCGCCTGGCTCTCCTCCCTTCCCAGGAGCTCTCTCCACACACAGCACAACTCTTGCAGCACACGGCAGGCTCCACCTCCACCACTTCCTGTCAGGTCTCCTCCCACTTCCTGTGTAGAGGTGACTGCTGGGACATTATACAGGACGGCACTGGAGGATTCTGGGTGATGACTGGAGAGGTGACTGCTGGGACATTATACAGGACAGCACTGGAGGATTCTGGGGGATGAGCGGAGAGGTGACTGCTGGGACATTATACAGGACAGCACTGGAGGATTCTGGGTGATGAGCGGAGAGGTGACTGCTGGGACATTATACAGGACAGCACTGGAGGATTCTGGGTGATGACGGTGTCGTTGTTGTCAGGTTCCTATAAGGTGTCAGGACGTCGCTGTCTATCTCTCCATGGAGGAGTGGGAGTATCTAGAAGGACACCAGGATCGGTACCAGGAGGTGATGATGGAGGAGCTCCGGCCTCTGACATCACCAGGTGAGAGGAGACTCTTGTTGGCTCCGGTGGATGTGATGACGTCTCTCGGCCTCCTCCTATAATAGATGATTTTTCTCCAGACTTGCTCTGGTTTTCTCTACATTTTCTCACAGCTTTCATTCCCTGATTCTTCTCTTCTGATCTGTGAGTCGCGGTTTCTCCGCTGTCGTCTTCATCAGTCTTGAGTCTTCGTCCTCGGCGGCTTCTTTCAGAATCTTTCACCTTCCTTAGAGCATCGGTCACATTTTGTCTGCAGATGTCCCAGCCCTTCTGTCCTTTCTCTCCTGTGAGATCTTTCGGTACCTGAGTCTGTCGTGGATTGTTACTCAGCAGAGTCGGGGTTAATTTACTGATTATTTTCCCCCTAATCCGCTGTCGCTCGTCCGTCCCTCAGAATCGGTGCCGGCTCAATGTCGTCATCAGTCGTGGTCGGGCGTCCGGCTCCTCCCTCTTGGCTGACACTTGTGTGACCTTCCTTGGTCTCCTCCGTTCATTCTTCTTCTTTGTGACAAATCACTTTCTTCTTACTGAGCACAAAGTGCTGGATAAATATCGGCATCGGACCGTCCCTCAGACCCCGAAACACGAGTCCTGAGATAAAGATGGAGCGTGGTGGAGCCGATCACCCCCCAGAGCCGGACATGGAGGCTCCAGCAGTTCTCCGGCCCCCGCGTCTATTCACCACTCGCTCTGCAGGCGGAGAAGCACAGAACTTTCCGCACTGGAGGAGAAGGTCGGATCACCGCGCACTCCTCTCTATAGGGGGAATGTGTCTCCTGGAGGAGAGCGGCGATTCTGAGTATGGAGAGTTATAGGCCGTGCAATGCCCCATGGGAAATAAGATATGCAGAGAACGGGGTCTCTAGTGCCACCTACAGGAGGCAGCAATCCTAGGAGTCAATATCAATGTTTCAACCCCATCCTGTTGGGAAAAATTTCCATTTTTTTCATTTTTTTTTCCTCTCCTTCCATCAGCCAGAACATTTCTATTTTCTATCCACAGATGTTTGAGGTTTTGTGTTTTTTTCGCAGGAAAAATTGTGCATTTTACCATATAATGTGCTGAAAACGGGAAAAAAAATCCAGCTGAGGTGAGACAGTTAGTGAAAAAAAACCAAAACGCAATTCCACATTTATATTTTGTTTTTTGTTTCTCTGCATTTATTGGGCGGTAAGAACGACCTTGTGGCGATTTTCCAGGTCAGAACAGGTACAGCGATTCCAAACTTCTGGGTTTGTTTTTTGAATATATTTTTTGGGTTAAACAGATTCTGTGGCATCGGACAAGACAATCTCTCCTTGGCTCCCCGTGTGCATCAGTAAGCGCCCATGACCCCGGTGCCGACTCTCTAGTTGTCCTTTCTACACATTGATAGACGCTAACCGCTGCGTACCGGGTGCTCCCCACAACACCGTCCTTCCGGGTTCTGTGACTTCATCCGTCAGCCGTACATGTGCCCTTTTTTCTTCCTTCAGAGACAAACTCAGAACTTTCCGAGCACTTGCTGCCTATTTTAGTGTTTATATCGATGTGGATACGGAGATTTATGTCTGTTTAAAAAGGAATAAAAACACATTAACTCGTGTTTTTTTGGCTCTCAAAATACAATCACTGGTAAATGGTCACCGTCCTTCCCCCAATCTCCATACAGTAAATTAGGAGAGAAGAAACCAATTGATGGAAATGTGGAGTTTTCACCAGCTCCTCTGTGGTTCCATCCCTGGTGGAGACGAGACTTGGAGTTGTGTTTCTTAGCACGGCTCCTCCATCTGACTGACGAGGGTCTTCTCTGTCCCTCTCCTGAGGGTCCTCATCCTCCGAGTGCAGAGCAGAGAGCATTAGGCTTTGGCCTCGCTGATTACCACTTCATACTTGTTGCCCACAATGTGCTGGGACCTCTGTACCGGGGGTGAGGACCACAACAATGTAATTTAGTCCCTGATACATAAAACTAGAATTACCGGTTCTGAGAGACGAGTCTCATATATAGACCGATACACGGCAGGTCATGTATTCAGTCTCTGTGTCTCCACAGATGGATCCAGGAGGAGAAATCCACCAGAGAGATGTCCCCGTCCTCTGTATCCCCAGGACTGTCCAGAGGAGAATCACAACATCCCGGAGGATCATCAGGCAGATGACACTGAAGTCCCCACAACATCTGACCATGACGTGATGGGACTTGAGCTCATCGTACATTTTTATTTTTATGGTGAAGATCTGAATGACATTAAGATTGAGGCTATCGATGAAGAAGAAGAGATGATGGATTCATGGACCGATCAGCAGGGTGAGGAGGGGAGACTGTCCTATCTGTTCTTTGGTCACCTACTACTACTTAAATCATCTCATCACATGACCCAATCTATTCCGTCACTATGTGTTTCCTACAGATGGATCCAGGAGGAGAAATCCACCAGAGAGATGTCCCCGTCCTCTGTATCCTCAGGACTGTCCAGAGGAGAATCACAATGTCCCGGAGAGTCATCAGGTAGACGGTGCTGAGCCCTGTACTGGATCTGTATATGGGGGGACATTTCTGGTACTGAGGTCATTGATGTCATATATTTTGGTGGTTTCTTGTATTGTGCTGATTGTTACATCTGATAAATCAGAAGGAAGATCCGACTAAGAATAAAGTGAAGGACGAGACAGAAGAAGAAGCGATGACGAGGAGGGATCAGCCGTGTGTGAGTGACGGGAAGGAGGAGATTCCTGTAGATGTTTCCACAGGTGTGTAATAATGACCGGCGTGTGATGATGATGATGATGATGACTGGCGTGTGGTGATGATGATGACCGGTGTGTGATATTGTGTGGAGTCTCCGGTGCAGTGAAGCTTTATCCGTTGTGCACATCACAGCAGAAGAGTCCGGTGGTGTCGCAACTGCTCCTCTAGAGTCCCGCTGTGCACCGATGACTAACGGGGCCGCCTCCACACTGCTTTTGATGATTTAGGAATCAAATTCTTAATTTTCCTAATTATATGACTTCTAATATTACTTCCATATTTTTGTTACACAAGTCCCGTGCTGCCATATAAATGACTGACCTTGTGATCCAGACAGAACCTTTGGCAGAAGATTCCCTGTAATGAGGCAGATGGAGGCATTGTGGACCCCGTCTGACCTGGATTTGGCATTCTCCGTCTTTTTCAGTGTGCGTAAAAGAGCCGTTAGCATAGTTTTGTGCATCTCTGAAAAGAAGGACACAGCTGAACAGAGGCCTGACGGTGTCCAGAGTAACTCTGCTGCCACATTATATTGAATGGATCCCTTGGGGGTGTCATCTGAATCACATATTTTGTAGATTTAGATGGAAACCCTGATGTAAGTGCTCAGCGTAGAGCACAGGATAAATGTGATCTAAAATGTTCTGTACCCCAGAATGCCACCAATAAAAGCTTCTACTCAACCCACGAAAAACAAGTCTCCACTCTGGTTCATCATATTAACAAAAACATAGGGTGTCCACATTATGTGACGTGGCTCCCACCTAATGAAATCCAGCAAGATCTGCTCATCTAAATATCCTCTCCTCCTGTGCCCCACAGTACGCTTAAACCACAAGTTAGCGTCCACATGTTTTGCATTATTGTAGCAAGGAGAGCCCACTTAATTTACAGGGTGCGTGTCTCCAGAAGCACAAGCTGAGCATAATGTACTAGGCACTGCAGTATACCGGGCGCTACTGTGTACTGGGCACTACATCGTATGGGCGCTGTGACGATACAGCTTAAAATTTTAATTAGCCAGACGATTAGATTTGGTAAGTCACAGTGGCTCAGTGGTTAGCACTGCAGCCTTGCAGCGCTGGGGCCCTGGGTTCAATTCCCACCAAGGACAACATCTGCAAAGAGTTTGTATGTTCTCCCCATGTTTGCTTGGGTTTCCTCCAGGATCTCCGGTTTCCTCCCACATTCCAAAGACATCCTGATAGGGAATTTATATTATGAGCCCCAATGGGGACAGTGCCCATAATGTCTGTAAAGCGCTGTGGAATTAATGGAACTATATAAGTGAGTAAAATAAATAAATGAATACACTATTATCTTGGTGTTGACTTGTAAATGTTTGTGTATTTATGTGCCTGGTCAATAAGAACAGACCAGTATTTGTATAACCCTGAATATTAACTTCTGTTCGTTTGGAAACAAGGATGTTTACTATGCTAAAGACATGTTGTACTAAATGGCAACTAGATGTTTATTTACAAGACCCCCCTGTGATACCAACTATGTAAATTGATTAGCTCAAACAATGCCCTCCCTAACACCTTACCTGTGAATGTGTACTTGCACAGACAACTGTAGCTATTTTTAAGGGACATGTACTTCTGTAGTAGTTAGTCTTGAAGCAGAGAATCAGAAAGGAGAATGAGAGACATCCTTCAGGACAGTAGATGGGTAGCATGTCAATTCCATTCAAAGAGACACAGATTTGGATTCTACATGACTCCGGCATAAGGGTATCAGCCCTGACTGGAAAGATACGGATCTCTGCTCCATTGACCATCAGAGAACAAGGATACATTTGGGGAGACCAGGTTGGGATGATGAAGTCACTTGGCCCCATGGATATGTTGTTTGGGGTTGCCAGGAGGAACCCACCGGTCGCCTGGAACCCATGGAGACAAAGAAGCCAGATTGGGACCCACCGGTCATCTGGCCTAATGGAAACTCTCAGAAAAGCCAGGGTGGGACCCTCAGGTCACCTGGCCTTGTACCTTGATGGACTGCTAGCTTCCTAAGCTTACCGCTACCTTCTCTCTGTGGGGGCCCGCCAGAAGCGGGAAGCCACTGGTTGAGGTAGTCGGCCCTGGAAGTTTCCAAAGTCGCAGCTGTTCTATCCCAGGCGGGCGGAGTGGAATGGTGAGACTGTGTAATGTTGTACCATCTTAGGTATTTGCTGGGACTGTTCTGTGTGTTTATTGTCCTCTTTGTGGTTCACTAAAGTATTGCCACGCTGTTTTACCCTCACCCTGTGTTGTCTGAGTAGCATTTCACCCATGGAAGACCCTGGGTCTTCACAGGCACTATAATGGAATATTTGCATTTTCACTTTGCAACATCCATTGCTGCTCGTTTCTGAAAAACACCGATGGAGTCAAATTCATCACTACAACTGTAGATAAATTCCCAGATAGGTGTAATTTCCAAGACGGGATCACTTGAGGGGGGATTCTGCTCTTCTGCACTTAGGGGCTCTATATATGGAGTCCGCAAACTATTCTAAAAAAAATTTTTCTCCAAGAGTCAAGTAGCACTCGCTATATGCTGCCCCACGCTGCATATCTGACCGTCTTTTCTAAACTGTATCTATCTGTCTCCCAGTATGTTCCCTGCATCCAATATCTGCTGTGTATCCACTGATCCCTGCTAATTTCATTCTATCTGTCTTTGGTATGTGTGATCCCATCTGCACGTTCACCTCAATCCTTTGATCCCAATACACACTGGTCCCTGGCTGCCTGTTTCCTGAATACATTTAGCCTCTGTGTCCTAATTACTCCCCCCTCCCCCACTCCACCCATGCACTCAACCCCATCCCTTCCCACCTCCTCCCCAACCTCACCCCCACACTCACCCCATTCCTAGCCCATCTCTTCAACCTATCACTAACTTCTGGTACCTTCCCCGCTACCTTCAAAAATGCCACAATCACGCCCATCCTCAAAAAGCCATCCCTCCACCCAACCGCCTTGTCCAGCTATCACCCCTTTTCGCTCCTCCTATTTGCCTCCAAACTTCTTGAGCAACATGTTCACGCTAAACTTTCCTCCCACTTCTCATCTAATTCTCTCTTCGACAATCCGGCTTCCGCCCCCCCCATTCCACCGAAACTGCTTTTACCAAAATCACCAATGACTTACAGCCAAAGCTAACAGACAATTCTCTGTACTCCTTCTTCTTAACCTGTCCTCTACTTTCGATACAGTTGACCACTGCCTCCTACTACAGATCCTCTCTTCCTTTGGCGTCAAAGACCTTGCCCTATCTTGGATCTCCTCATACCTTTCTAACAGCACATTTAGTGTCTCCCACTCACAAACTACCTCCTCACCCCTCCCCCTCTCTTCTTAATCTATACTCTTGGCCTGGGACAGCTCATAAAATCCCATCTGTACGCCGATGACACCCATATCTACCTCTCTGGCCCAGACGTCACCTCTCTGCTGTCCAGAATCCCAGCCTGTCTATCAGCCATATCCTCCTTCTTCTCCTCTCGCTTCCTCAAGCTCAATGTGGACAAAACTGAACTCATCATCTTTCCCCCATCTCGCATATCTTTCCCACCTGATCTTTCTATCACAATAAATGACATCACTCTTTCCCCTGTACCGACAATCCGCTGCCTCGGAGTAATCCTTGACTCTGCCCTGTCCTTCAAACCCCACATCCAAGCTTTCGCCACCTCCTGTCATCTCCAGCTCAAAAATATTTCCAGAATCCGTTCTTTCCTCAACCCTCAATCCACTAAACTTCTTGTGCATGCTCTCATCATCTCCCGCCTCGACTACTGCAACATCCTCCTCTGTGGCCTCCCTGCTAACACTCTCGCACCCCTCCAGTCCATCCTTAACTCTGCTATGCGACTGATCCATCTCTCGCCTCATCACGCCTCTGCTACCCCCCCTTTGCAAATCCCTTTACTGGCTCCCAATTGCCCAACGTATCCAGTTCAAACTACTAACACTGACCTACAAAGCCATCCACAACCTCTCTCCTCCGTACATCTCTGAACTAATCTCCCAATACATTCCCTTACCTCTAATCTCCCGATACATTCCCTATCCTCCATTTTATGGAATTGTGTGCCTCAACACGTCTGATTATCCACCACACTTGGATCCTTCGGACGGAACCTGAAAACCCATCTCTTCAAACAAGCTTACAGCCTGCCATGACCTTGCCTGCTGCCACCTCAACAACACCTGAACTATTGAAACCCCCCCAACCTACGGTCTCCTTCCCCTCTCCTGTAGAATGTAAGCCCACAAGGGCAGGGTCCTCCTCCCTCTGTACCCGTCTATCATTGTTAGTTTGTTTACTGTAAGTGATATCTGTATTTGGTATGTAACCCCTTCTTATATTCAGCACCATGGAATCAATGGCGCTATATAAATAATAATAATAGCGCTCCTCCCCTCCCGAGTCTCGCCATGTGGCTAAGCAGTACTGTACAGCCACATATAGTGCACTGCCACGTTCAGCAGAAATTGTGTAACAAATTATGTGGTCATTTTTACCCATTTTACCTTATGAAAATGTAAAATCTGGGTCTAAAACAACATTATAGTGGTAAAAAATATTTTGTTGTGTCTTCTCCGTTCAATGGTATAACATTTTGTGAAACACATATGGCGTAAAAATGCCCACTACACCCCTAGATAATTTATTTGTGAAAATGATTAATTTGTGGCCAAAATAACATTTTTTGGGGAAATTATTTTTTTTTTTTAACTTTCACGGTCCAATTTCTTAAAATGCTCCCCATACATTTTAGATAAATTCCTTGAGGGGTCTAGTTTCCAAAATGGGGTCAGTTGTGTGAGGTTCTTCTGTTTAGGCACATCAAGGACTCTCTAAATGCGATATGGCGTCCGCTATCTACATCAGCCACTCCAAACTTCAAATGGTGCTCCCTCCCTTCTGAGTCCTGCTGTGCACCCAAACAGTAGTTTTCCTCCACATATGGGGCATTGACATACTCAGGGGAAAGTGTACAACAAATGTTATGGTCCATTTTCTCCTGCTACCTTTCTGAACATTAAAAATTTGGAGCTAAAATAACATTTTTGTGGAAAAATTTTTCCCTTCCACATTGCTTTAATTCCTGTTAAGCCCCTAAAGGGTTAATAAACTTCTTGAATGTGGTTTTGAGGACTGTGAGGGGTGCAGTTTTTAAAATAGTGTCACTTTTGGGTATTTTCTATCACAGGACCCTCAGTCACTTTTAATGTGATGTTTTCCCTAAAAATTATGGTTTTGTATATTTTGTTGGAAAAAAATGAGAAATTGCTGATAAACGTTTAACCCTTCTAACTTCCTAACAAGTTTCATCAATGATGCTGATGTAAAGTAGACATGTGGAAAATGTTATTTATTAACTATTTTGTGTGATATAACTCTCTGGTTTAAGGGCATAAAAATTCACAGGTTGAAAATTACAAAATACTAAAAAAAAATTTGCCAGGTTTTTTTTTATATTTTCATAATTAAAGGCAAATAATAACGACCAAAATTTACCACTAACATAAAGTGCAATCTGTCACGAAAAAAACAGTCTCAGAATCAGTGGGATACGTTGAATTACCACATAAAGTGATGCTGGTCAGAATTGTAAAATGAGGCCGGGTCATTAACCCACATAACGAGCAAAGTATCTTGGTCCTTTAGGGGTTAATGTACCTTCAGCACTATTGCAGTCTTCTGAGGTTTCCTATTATGCTCTTATGCATGCTGTGGACATGATTACGGTGGCCGGAGCTCGACTGCTCCTGGATGTAGGGCCGCCTTTGTGACTAGTCAATCTGATTTGCATTCGGTACTGAAATATTAAAACTCCATTGAGTGGACACTTTTCTACACTAAGGGCATGATAGGAAGCTTGCTACGAGAGTGACATGGCACTGGTGCAACATTAAGGGGTTAATTCCTGATGACAGGTTCTCTTTATGACCTGTCTATTTGCTGTCTAATCTATGGCACCCCTGACTTGTGCCAATGTCACCAGATTATAAGTGTCATTCACTTTACCCGTCATTGTGTTAATGTTATGGCATGTAGTTGTCCTCCTTATTACCGGTACTTTCACTGACGAGGGTCTTCACTGTGAGCTCCAGAAAATACATTTAGAAATCTCTTTGGATATGATTTTTTTCTTTAACACAAATCTATGTTTCATCCTTATAGGAAATCCTTGTGGGAATAACGGTTTATCACTAAATTGTAAAAAAGAAGATATCTGGAAGCACTCTAATGGAGAAAACCTCATCACCCTTCCTGCACCTCCTGGACTTCACAGCACTTCACTTTCTTATAATCCTCCAAATCATGAGGAATCATCTCCTGAGCAATCTCACATTATTACCACAATTCCTGGTGAGAAAGTGGATACAAGATTTCAGTGTGACAAGCAACTTACTAAAAGCTCAGCTCAGACACAAAGAAAACACAAAGGAGAAAAGCCATACTCCTGTTCAGAATGTGGGAAATGCTTTACATATAAATCACAATTTGTTATACATGAGAGAATTCACACAGGAGGAAAGCCATATTCATGTTCAGAATGTGGGAAATGTTCTAGAAATATATCAGATCTTGTTAAACATCAAAGAATTCACACAGGAGAGAAGCCATATTCGTGTTCAGAATGTGGGAAATGTTTTAGAAGTAAATCAGATCTTGTTAGACATCAAAGAATTCACACCGGGGAGAAACCATTTTCTTGTTTACAATGTGGAAGAAGCTTTAGAGATGAATCAATACTTCTTGTACATCAGAGAATTCACACAGGAGAGAAGCCGTATTCATGTTGACTTTGAGAAATGCTTTACAAAAAAAAATCAAGTCTTTTGAGCCACGAGAGAAGTCACACAGGAGAGAAGCCGTATTCATGTTCAGAATGTGGGAAATCTTTTACACATAAATCATATCTTGTAAAACATGAGTAGTCAAACAGGAAAGAAACTGTAATTATGTTCTCTGTGTTTCATCAATTTTAATAAACATTGCTCAGCATAAATGAGTACACCCCTTTTGATAAATTTTATTTAATATCTCACTGAACACAAGAACAATTCTAAAATTTTGCCAACACTGAATTTCATAGAAAATTTTGTAGAATCAAAACCTGAAAGTAAGGTTAATTAGTGATGAGTGAGCATGCTCACCACTGTTCGCTACTAGCCCGAGCATCTCAGTGCTCGAGATGCTTGGTACTCGGCGAGCATATTTTGAATGCTCGGGCTGGAGCCTGAGTCCTCTCCCTGCATGTTTGGTGTTAGACAGCCAATTAACATGCAGAGATTGCCTGCCAGCCACGGTAATGCCTCAGCCATGTTGGTTGTGGCATTACAGTGATTGGCTGGCCGCATAGCGTCATTGGGTCTATATAAGACCTGGCGCAGCCATGCTCGACACAGTTACTGTGGAATCAGACAGTGTAGGGAGAGGTGCTGCTGAGCGAGGGAGAGAATTGACGGTTGTTTTAGTGAGGTATTCCACAGCATTACAAATCCACACTAACAGTCCTTCTAAGGACTAATGCTACTGAATATTAATCCTGGTGATAGCAGGAGTTAGGCAGGCAGAGTTTGTGGAGAGCGTATACAACACAATAGGATCCTTTGCATATTCTTTCTGCTGCTGTTACTCATATCCATAGTTCTAGATATCAGGGCTAATATTCTTATTGCTCTTAATCCTGATAATTTTGGTGAAAGCAATATAATGCACCATTTTTAGTGCTCCATTTGCTTGTTAGCAGCATACAGCCAGATTTGGTTGATTTGAATAGCATTGCTGTATTGTGGAAGAACAGAAACTTGTCCACCATCTCAGGTGGTCAGATATTACTGCCGTAATAATCCAGACATTTTTGGGAACGTGACAGATTTTATACTCCATTTAAAGTCTGCCAGTTGTGTGTTCAAACCTATTCACACTTGGTCGCTGACCAATAGCTTATCTATTAGGGCAGTGTTCCCCAACTCCAGGCCTCAAGGCCCACCAACAGGCCATGTTTTCAGGATTTCCTTAGTATTGCACAGGTGAGTGAACATGCATGATTATATATAAAAGACCCACCAATATAATTCAAGATTGACATCACATGATTAAACTACCAATACAAAAGACAATCAAGATAACGTCACATAATAAAGTCATCAATAGAAAAACCCCAATATAAAACTACACAAGTAAGTACAATAATATATATATATTTTTGTACTTTCTTATTTGTGTAGTTTTATATTGGGGTTTATCTATTGATGACTTTATTATGTGACGTTATCTTGATTGAAATCACACGATTAAACTACCAATACAAAAGACAATCTTGAATTGTATTGGAGGGCCTTTTATATGTAATCACGCATGTTAATTCCAGGTATAGCTTTGACTAAGAACGCAGGCTTGCGTTTGAAACGCGTTTCTTTGCCTTTCTTCATGATGGAATTTCCATTTTACCATTAAAATCTTTTTGCGCATGACAGAAGCTGGAACATTTTGTATTTTTCCTTCTAACGCAAGTGGTCCCTTGAGGTCCATGCTTCAGGACGCCAGGAAGTGTGGGTAAGCTGGTTTCTTTTTTCTCCTGTTTGACAGATATTATACTCCATTTAAAGCCTGCCAGTTGTGTGTTCAAACCTATTCACACTTGGTCGCTGACCATTAGCATATCTATTAGGCCACTACCTAAAACTGTGGTCATTAGACATGATCCTATATTACTGCAGTAATAATACAGACATTTTTTGGAATGTGACAAATATTATACTCCATTTAAAGTTGGCAAGGCGTGTGGCAAGGGACGGGGAAGTGGATTTTGCCAGTCCAACTGCTAGGTCTTCCTGAGTCTTGCTCTTTTTTTAAAGACTGTCCAGTTAACCCAAAAAAGGCCATTTGCAACATCTGCAATGCCAGCATCAGCAGGGGCAGCAAAACTACCAGCCTGACTACCACCAGCATGCTCAGGCACATGACAGCAAAGCACCCGACTAGTTGGGCAGAGCGCCAGGGTCCAGCAACAGTGTCTGCGGGTGACACCACTACCTGTTCCACTGTTGTGCGTGCATGACAATCCCCTGTCTATGGACCAGGCGAAGATGTCTCCCGCCCTGCACCTGTCGTTGCACACTTGCAACCACCACCATCAGCAACCACGTTTTTGTCCCAGTGCAGCGTTCAGTTGTCCCTACCCCAGCCCTTGGAACGCAAGCACAAATACGCAGCCAACCACCCTCAGGCCACAATGCTAAACTGCCACATTTCTCGACTGCTTGCACTGGAAATGTTGCCTTTTAGGCTCGTGGAGACGGAAGCTTTCCGCAACCTCATGGCTGTGGCCATCCCTCGGTACTTGGTCCCCACCCGCCACTATTTCTCCCAGTTTGTGGTCCCGGCCTTACACAAGCACGTGTCCCAGAATATTACCCGTGCCCTCACCAACGCAGTTACTGGGAAGGTCCACCTAACCACAGACACATAGACAAGTGCTTGTGGCCAGGGACGGTACATCTCACTGACTGCACTCTAGGTTAATACTGTGGAAGCCAGGACCCAGTCGGACCCTGGGATGGAATGCGTCCTCCCGACGCTGAGGATTGCGAGCCCTGGGGCAATCAGGGTTGCCCACACATTCTACAGCTCCTCCACCTATTCCTTCTCTTCAGCCTGCATATCCGAAATGACCACATCAGTCGTAAGCTGGAAGCACTGCCACGGCCAAGCGGCAACATGCTCTGCTGAAGCTAATATGCTTAGGTGACAAACAGCACACTGCTGCAGAGTTGTTGAAAGCTGTAACAGAGCAGGCAGATCTGTGGGTCTCACCACTGAACCTACAGCCAGGCATGGTCATGTGTTACAATGGCCAGAACCTGATGGCGGATCTGAGGCTTGGCAATCTCACACACGTACCATGCCTGGCCCATGTGCTCAAATTAGTGGTTCAGCGGTTTCTCAAAACCTACCAAGATCTGCCAGAGCTCCTTGTGAAAGTACACTGCGTGTGCCCATTTTAGAAAGTCAGCTACAGCTTGCACTGCCCTCGCATTGGAACTCAACGTTGCAGATGTTGGGAAAGATTTGTGAGCAACAGAGGGCAGTTGTTGAGTACCAGCTTCAACACGCCCGTCGGTATTCAGGTCAGCCTCCGCACATAAGAGCTGATGAGTGGGCATGGATGTCTGACATCTGTGGCGTCCTCCAAAACTGAGGACTCAACCAAGATGGTGAGCAGTGATGACTCCATAATTAGCGTCACCATCCCGCTTCTCTGCTTACTGAAACACTCGCTCACAATTAAAGAGGAGGCTTTGCAGGCAGAGCACAATGAGATGGAGCAAGGAACTATACAGGGTGATGCTACACAGCCCAGCCTTATCTCATCTCAATGTGGATTGGGTGATAATAAGGAGAAAGAAGATCAGGAGCTGGGTTTCAGTGCTCAGACGGTACTACCCACACCACATTCGTACCGTCTATTCAACTTGGATGGCCCGAGAAGAGGGAGAGCGATGAGGAGAACATGGACAGTCGTCCTCTTGGTGAGGACAGGGAAGTCTTGACTGTTGGCAGTCTGGCACACATGGCTGACTTTATGTTCTGCTGCCTTTCCCGTGACCCTCTCGTTATATGCATTTTGAGCAACAGTAATCACTGGTTGGTCACACTTCTACACTGTGTTCCAAATTATTATGCAAATAATATTTTCTCAGATTTTCCCAAATTACCTATATGAATTGCAGTCATTGTAATTTTCCAGTCAAATAACTATTAGAGTACAATTGAAAGGTTTTTGTACAAACTTCCTATGATAACAGGATATTTTTAAAAAAATAAAACACTCAAACTGCACTCAAAATGCATGTTCCAAATTATTATGCCCAGCAGAGTTTTCAACCTTTTCATTTTAATAAAGAACAAAAAAATGGTCATTTTTGAAATTATAAGCATTAGCAGGCTATTACAAACTGAAATCAAACAGTTTTCACCTCCAAACTTTATTCTAGGTGATGTTACATTTGCACATAGGACCCCTTGTTCGAAAGGAGCTTCTGAACTCTCTCGTCCATTGAATTTGTCAGGTTTTGGATGGTTTCTGCTTCAATTGTTTTGCATGAGGATAGAATACCCTCCCAGAGCTGTTGCTTAGATGTGAACTGCCTCCCGCCATCATAGACACTCCTTTTGATGATGCTCCAGAGGTTCTCAATGGGGTTGAGGTCAGGGGAGCATGGGGGCCACACCATAAGTTTGTCCCCTTTTATGCCCATAGCAGCCAGAGATGCAGATGTGTTATGTGCAGCATGAGACGGGGCATTATCATGCATGAAATGCTCTCGATGGTCCAGATGGATGGAGTGGAGGATGGCTGGTTGATGGACACCCCATGCAAACACGGCTACGGCGCTAACAAGGAGGAGGTGGAGTAATGTTTTGGGCTGGAATCATGGGGAGAGAGATTGTCGGCCCTTTTAGGATCCCTGAAGGGGTAAAGATGAACTCCATAATGTATGTTGAGTTGCTCAAACAGCACTTCCTTCCATGGTTCAAGAAGAAGAACCGTGCATTCTGCAGCAAGATCATTTTCATGCATGATAATGCCCCGTCTCATGCTGCACATAACACATCTGCATCTCTGGCTGCTATGGGCATAAAAGGGGACAAACTTATGGTGTGGCACCCATGCTCCCCTGACCTCAACCCCATTGAAAACCTCTGGAGCTTCATCAAAAGGAGTGTCTATGATGGCGGGAGGCAGTTCACATCTAAGCAACAGCTCTGGGAGGGTATTCTGTCCTCATGCAAAACAATTGAAGCAGAAACCATCCAAAACCTGACAAATTCAATGGATGAGAGAGTTCAGAAGGTCCTTTCGAACAAGCGGTCCTATGTGCAAATGTAACATCACCTAGAATAAAGTTTTGAGTTGAAAACTGTTTGATTTCAGTGTGTAATAACCTGCTAATGCTTATAATTTCAAAAATGACCATTTTTTTGTTCTTTATTAAAATGAAGGTTGAAAACTCTGCTGTGCATAATAATTTGGAACATGCATTTTGAGTGCAGTTTGAGTGTTTTATTTTTTAAAAAATATCCTGTTATCATAGGCAGTTTGTACAAAAACCTTTCAATTGTACTCTAATAGTTATTTGACTGGAAAATTACAATTACTGCAATTCATATAGGAAATTTGGGAAAATCTGAGAAAATATTATTTGCATAATAATTTGGAACACAGTGTAGACCCGCGCTACAAGGAGAACGTTCTAGTCTGGCAGAGAAGTCTAATAAAATGTTGCAGTACCAGAAGGCCCTTGATGAAGCATTATCTGACAACGCTGGTGGCAGAGGTCACATATTGTTGGATAACCAAGGAGTACAGGTGAGGGAGACACAAACCAAAGACAGGGAAACACTGTCAAAGGTCTGGAACAGTTTTCTCAGACTCTCCCAGCGCCTAGGCCCTGATTCGTGAGGTACTCTGACAAGAAGGGAAAAGTTTTGGAAGATGCTGAAGGAGTACCTTGCTGATCGTACCAACGTCCCCCGTGATTCCTCTGTGCCTTACAGCTATTGGGTATTGAAGCTACACAAGTGGCATGAACTGGCTCTCTACGCCTTGGAGGTCCAGGCCGCTGGCGTTTTGTCAGAGATGGTTTTTAGTGTCACCGGGGGTATTATAACATATACACAATAAATGTGGAGGAGACCCACTCCTTAATAATGGGAATGATATATGCAGGGAGGAGGAGAATGGAAGATCAGCTCAGCAGTAAGTAGTATCCAGGACACAGCTGCAGGGATCCGCTCAGAAGTCCCGGGACCGGCCTGAACAGCAAATGTAACAATACAAGTTCCAGCAGAGATCCAAAAGTAACAGAAGATGAAGTTTATTCACAAAGTAGTTACAATACACGGCAGCAACACGACCAGCTAGTGTGAACACCAAAGTGTTTCCACCCCCTGAGGGGTCTTACTCAGGGCTCTCTGCTGAAAACACAATGGTGCTATTTACAAGGAACAAATACACAAGTCCCATGTTAATGGCGACCAATGAATGTAACAGGTTAATTATGATAATTACATCACACCTGTACTTAGCTGAGGAGCCAGGAAACTGTTACCATCAGGGTCTGCATACAAATCTCATGAGTCCTATAGGGAAAAAAGAGTCCTGCATGGAAAGAGTTAAATGGAGCCAGAGTATAGTATCTGCGGGAAGGAAGCATACAACATATAATATCCCATATTCACACATAATATAATGCACGACAGCCGCTACCAATAATGTCATTACATTATCCACGGAGTATAGTCCCAGTTATTATAATGGGGTTAGAATAATGAAGAAATATTTACCTGTACGAGAACAAGATGAAACATTGTCACGTGTCCTAAAAGAGAATCACATGAGATAGACCCCCAGGAGACCCCACTACTGACTCTGTATTGGCTCCTAGCACGGATCCATCAATTCAGCTGCAGATCTCAGACACATGGCTGTGCTTAAAAGGATATTTCCAGTGCGGCCGGACTAGATGTATTAAAAGGTAACGAATCCACTTCCTTTTCACTAATAAAACGAACCATATTCAGCAGTTTATGAATTACACCGGGTGTGGTTTCCTTAGGCTGTGTGCTCACGATGCGGTTTTTAAGTGTTTCCGCAGGGGCAAAAACGCTGCAGAAACGCTTAAAAAACGCTTGGTAGAAGGTCCGCCATGTTCCCCAATGATAATCCGCGTGTGCTGTGCACATGCTGCGGAAATTTCCACTGCGGATTATCATTGCGGAAAAATACGCAGCACTAACAATTATTTTGCGGAAGTGTTGCGTTTTTGCCGCCATTGATTTGCATTAGAACGCGTGGAATCCGCTTCACTAGATAAGGACATGCGGAATACACGCGTTCAATGTGCAGATGGTACCCGGGTATAGAGGACAGGAGACTCTCCTCCGGACCCGGGTACCATAGAACCTGTAAAAGAAAGAATAAAATAAAAAATAAATGTTATATTTACCTTCTGACGGCCCCCGCTGCGCTCCTCCTCTCATGCCGGCACATCGCGGTGGACTGGAGGACCTGCGCTGACGTCATAGTCATGTGACGGGTCACGCGACGCTGACGTCGGCAGGTCCTTCAGTGTACCGCGACTTGCCGGCAAGGGAGAACGGAGAGAAGCAAGACTGCGGGGGCCATCAGAAGGTAAGTATAGATTTATTTTTCATTTTTAAACATTCTTTTACGGTCACATTATATAAATGGATTTCTATAGTGTGACCAAGTTGTCAAGCACTTTCCAAGTGATGCTAAAATCGCTTGTCAACCCGCAAGCGGAAATGCATGTGAAGAACGCTTCACATCCGCATGTCCCTGGCAGGAAAAACGCATGTACAATCCACATGTACAATCCGCACGTACAATCCGCATGTACAATCCGCATGTACAATCCACATGTACAATCCACATGTACAATCCGCATGTATAATCCTCATGTACAATCCGCATGTACAATCCTCATGTACAATCCGCATGTATAATCCTCATGTACAATCCGCATGTACAATCCGCATGTATAATCCTCATGTACAATCCGCATGTACAATCCGCATGTACAATCCTCATGTATAATCCGCATGTACAATCCGCATGTACAATCCTCATGTACAATCCGCATGTACAATCCGCATGCGTTTTTTCTGCCAGGGAGATGCAGAAACGCTCAGGAAAACTCCGGAGCATTTCTGCATGGTGGGCACATAGCCTTAGTTGATTGTGTTCAGGGCCGCGTTCAGTATGTTGGATGCAACCAGCACAACAGCTATTAACATCTCTCTGATCTCTGCAGTATCTCGTCATTTTGTTAATATACTGTACATAAGGGTGATTTGTCAGGACTCAAATTTAGAGCTATTGATAAAGTCCATAAATCTAGCAGAGGTGGAAATTACAGAAGAATGGTATTAAACCGAGAATCCTATTGGATCTTCCAACTCGGCACCAGGGTGCTGCTAGGTCTGAACGTGAGGCAGGATTTAATCTAAAATATTGATCACTGCAGTCAGGTATTATTCCCCATACTGTTAGTTATTGCATGCACATGACGATAAATACATCATTCCCCTTAGGTGGTGGAAACGCGTTGGTATTCACACTAGCTGGTCGTGTTGCTGCCGTTTAACTACTTTGTGAATAAACTTAATCTTCATTTACTGTTGGATCTCCACTGGAACTTCTATTTTTACATTTATGTAAACCAAACAGAAAAAAATACCCAGTAAAATGTAACTTTTAATAATTACCATTAAAAGTGTACTAAATAGTCCAAATGGGACAAAAACATAACTACACCTATCAATATGGGGCCGTTACATTGACGATATCCTCGTCCTCTGGACTGGGGACCAAGCGTCCTTCATTAGGTTTATACAGCGTCTTAATATAAATAATCTTGGCCTAAAATTCACCTATGAGATTGGTGGCAATAAAATTGCCTTTTTGGATGTTATTATTTCAGTTGATGGATCTGGTTCCCTGAGGTCATCTATCTTTAGGAAGCCGACAGCGGCACATAGTCTACTAAGATGGGGGAGTTATCATCCTACCCCCTTAAAACAGGGAATCCCTAAAGGTCAATTTTTAAGACTGAGGAGAAATTGTTCCTCTGAGTCAGACTTTCTCCATAGAGCAAAGGACTTGAAGGAACGATTCATTGATCGAAACTATCCGATTAAGGTGGTTAATGAAGCATATAATCATGCTTTGAAACAGGATAGGTCTAAACTGCTGGTACCCCGAGCCAGGTCTGAACAGACTCCTCTGACTAGATTAATCAGGACGTATGATGATCAACATCCAAGGATTATGACAATTTTGAGAAAACACTGGGCCATTTTAAGGACTGACCCTGATGTATCTAAGTGGATTACGGACTATCCATCAGTGACCTGTAGGAGAGGCAGATCAGTTATAGACCATCTTGTACATAGCCACTTTGTTCCACCTAAAAAAGAAGGCACCTGGCTGGATAGAAGGTCAGTGGGCACTTTTAGGTGTGGCCAATGTAGTTTCTGTAGATACGTCTCGCCTTCAGATACCTTTCAGAGTGCGGTAACCAGACGCACGTATAGGAACAAACATTCTGCCAATTGCAAAACTATGGGCGTTGTCTACATGTGCACATGCACCTGTCCAAAAGACTATGTGGGAAAGACTAAGAGACAATTTAAAGTTCGCGTTGGTGAACATCTGCGGGATATTAGAAATAAAAGACACACCCCGAGCGAAACATGTGAACATTGCTCATGGAGGAGATCTTAAATCTATTACGTTCCGCTCAATCGAAGTTGTTGGCCCCTCAGTTCGCCAGGGCGACTGGAATAGGAGGATTTTATAGCGGGAATCCAGATGGATTTTCTGGCTTGAATCTTTGAACCCTGGAGGCATTAATGAACACCTGAATTTCTCTAGCTTTGTTTAGCCTCTTTTTCTGACTAGCCCTAACGGATGAAATCATTTTTGGCCTCTTGAATGGATTTCTATTTGTATTCGATCCCAGTAACTGTATCTTTTTTACTGATTGATTGGGACTATTTATTCATACTCCATATGTTATGATTGACATTGGGTTAAAACTGCATTTTCTTACAACACGCTGCCTATTGACAGTGGATGGTCTACTATATAGGTACTCATGTACATGTGCTTTATTGTGATGGACTTGTCAGTACTTATTATGGTATATTTAATACCTCCCTCTTGGGGGTAGGATTGACTCCCCCTTATGATACAAGCGTTTCGAAGATTTTTCTATTGAGAAGTTTTACACTTGCAACTTTGTGCGCTCTACCATCTTTATGATGGGAATGTCTGCTGTTCTGTTATTGCAGCCAATACTGCCATATCGAGAAAGAGAGAGTCTATTAGACATACACTGACATCATTATGTAGAACGCTGTGTGCGTCCAATTCCCGTGGTTACCGTGGTCTCGTGGTTGAATGAGGCTTGTGGTTCATCTCCATGGTATTACCGGAAGTGACGCGATATACGTCACAATGTGAGCCATGTGGCATTAGCTTTAAGTGCGCCCTACAATGTACTGCGCAACTGTGGAATCATATAAACTATGGCACGCAGCTTGCGTTCCACCTCCAGGGTAACACCGGAAGTGACCACAATTACGCAACCGGAAGTTACGTAATATAGGACTATACAAATTATGGAACGCAGCTTTGCGGTTCACCTCCAGGGTATACCGGAAGAGACTGCAATCAAAGGAGATCTTCTTCTGGGGGAATTTTGAATGAATTGGCGCACATTATCTTGAGAGGAGGTATAAATATATGGTGTTGTTTGTTGTTCCAGGCACGGCTATATTCCGGCATGGAAGCACTTATTATCAGTGCAACAACTATGGTCTTTCTCCTCTAACATTTGGTTTGTCCCCTGATGAGCCCTGGATCGAGGAGGGGGCGAAACGCATTGGGACTACTTTAAAAGGGACATTGTTTGCTGCTGGGTCTATATCACCCTGAGTGACCAAGAAAGTGGATGCCCGGCTCGACTGAAAAATTTGTGTGAAGTCCACAAGTGTGAATTTATCCTGTGATTGGGACTATATAGTCACCTATCAAAGGGCCTAAAGAATTATCTTCTAAGACATCTGTCGGGACCCCCAGATGGACTAGAGACCAGATAAGTCCATTTACTTGTCTTTGACCAGTGTATTTCTGTCTAATTGTGTGGGATCCTGTGAGTGGCTATTGTGGGGCTCACACTTATATATACTAGTGTTGGGAGGCTAGTTCCTGTTCCTTGTTATATTTAGGGGATAACATTTCCTCTGTCTTTGCATTTTTTTTTTCCCTATTTACATACATGTTGTGTGATATTTAGCATGTCAATTATGACATGATTGTATTCGATGCTGGTCAAACTTTGTCATCTGTGTGTTTGTTTAGGGAGATCTAGGGACAGGTTAGGGACAGCCTCCATGGAGCGGGGACACCAACTCTTATCGTTAGGGTGAAAATACTCCGCTGGTAGGTAGGGTATTCCATCCCACAAGGGTTATTTAGGGTAAGTCTGATTGCATACATATTTTTTCTACCCTGACTATCCTTCCCCATATATGTTTTTATTGATAGGTGTAGTTATGTTTTTGTCCCATTTGGACTATTTAGTACACCTTTAATGGTAATTATTAAAAGTTAAATTTTACTGGGTATTTTTTTCTGTTTGGTTTACATAATAATATATATACCCTCTTTTTCTTGCCAACTTTGTTTGGCTTGTTTTGTCTTGTTTTTTTCACTATTTTTACATTTAATAATGGGAAGGCCAATTCAAATTGATTCCATATTCTACAACGTTACCTCTCTTATCTGAAATTTGTTTATGGGTGAGCTATCGCAGTATGGAAAGCATATTACACCGATACAGCCAGGTGTTATTACCTTATACTGCGTGCTGCAAAAAATTTGTAAAAATCTATCTTATTCCCTATTGATACCGCTGTTGGCTCCATTTGCAATATGGACAGGTGCAAGGTATCATCATCTGGAGAGGAGTGTTCATTGTCGTTGAATACATCAGTTTGTTGTTGCCACGTTCGAAAAAAAGCTCTCCGGGGCCGGTTGAAATGTATTTTTTACTGTACAATATTACCTCTCTTTTCTGCGATTTGTGTACGGGTCAGCATCCGCGTTGCATTTTCCTGGCCTGTACTTGATGCTGAAATTGAAGTCAGCTAGTTCAGCGACCCATCTCTGACCCTTTGCATTCACTTTGGCTGTAGTAAGGACATAGGTCAAAGGGTTGTTGTCAGTGTATACCTCATACTCTTTGGTATAGTAGAGATAATCTCTAAATTGTTTACAGATAGCCCATTTCAATGCCAGGAACTCCAATTTTCTGGAATTTAGATGGTAATTCTCCTCGGCGTCTGTCAACGTTTTAGAACCGTAACCAATCACTCTCATTTTTCCATCTTGATGCTGATACAGGGCAGCTCCCAGTCCAACTTGAGAAGCGTCACAATGAAGAACAAATGGTAAATTGAAATCAGGATATCCCAAGATGGGTGGTTTTACCAGGTAGTCTACTAGTTATTCCAATACCTGTAGTTCAGTCTGCGGACAGAGATTCCCGCTTTTGGTAATTGGTGCTGCCCCTCCATCCTCCAACTTCAACCTGGTTAGAAACTGTGTTAGCTCCTGGAGGACAGTCCCCATGACGTCTTCAGCTTCTTTCTCCCCCAGCTCATCCATTTTTTAATTAATGGCAGCTAACAGTTGTCTGCGGTTGTGTGCTTTCGAAATCTGTTCTTCTGACATCTTTATATGTTCTGCTACTGTTCTCAATTTTTCACAGGTTAACTGAAGAAGCAGCTCACTAATTCTGTCCATTTGTATTTCCACATCCATTGCTGCTAGTGAGTTTTCTTTAGGGCTGGTCCCCTTTAACTGGTGTAGCAGAGTAGAGTTGTGCTGCTGTTTTTTTCCAGACAGTTTTCCTCTTCTCCCTCTACACGCTAATTCCTGCTCAGGACTCCCCGTACGGGCCACCAATGTTACACGCACGCCGCTAGGTTCAGATAGGGGCGAGACTGGTTACATGGATTCTTTGGAATCCTGGGGGAAACGTTGCTCAGGGCGACTCTTTAAGGTGCATCTACACCGGCCAATAATCGGATACTGATCGGCCTATCTAAACAGGCTGACAGTCACCCGATATATGAGCAAAACATTAGTTCATCAGGTGAAATCATTAAGCTTAAATATTCCTGTTCTAGGCAGCAGATCATCCTGTGTAAACGTGCTGCCGAGGACAATGCTATTCTCGGCGCACAGAACCATCATATTAAGGTTCACAGGTGATTAAACGACTGCCGATCGGCTCCATATAACCAGTCAGGGGGCATTTAGGTGCCGCGTTTGTCCATTGTAAATGCAGCCTTAGATCCCGGTACCTTATAGGAGACTTCTTCTCTGGTTGCTCACATCCTTTTCTTCTTCATCTGACCCTGATTCCAGGGTAAGTTTTTACATCCGTAGCTCGTCTCAACAGATGTTCTTTTCTTCAGTCTTCGGCAGCACATGTCGACACAGTGCCAAGTGTCATTATAATGCCGCTTGAATAAAAATAGCTGCCCCTGCTGTGCCGTAATTAAGCCTGTGCTGTGCCCCTGAATAAATAATAGCGCCTCCCTGTGCTCCATACACAAAAAATGACATCCACACTGTCCCTCTTATGATACATGGCCTCCTCTCCTATAAAATATTGCCTCCACACCATCCTCCCTTGTATACTACTAGCTATTGAACCTGTTCTACGCCCAGGTGGCGAGCATTTTTATAGGTATATGGTCTCCCATGCAGGTATGTGCTGCCCCCCTCCTGGTATTTGTGCTGCCCCCCTCCTGTCCCCTCCATCCTATCCTGGTATGCATGGCACCCCTCATCCTTATCCTGGAATGCATGGCACCCTTCATTCCCAATCATGGAATGCATGGCACCCCTCACCCCCAATCCTGGTATGCATGGCACCCCTCACCCCCAATCCTGGTATGTGTGGCACCCCTCACCCCCAATTCTGGTATGCGTGGCACCCCTCACCCCCAATTCTGGTATGCGTGGCACCCCTCACCCCCAATCCTGGTATGCGTGGCACTCCTCATCCCCAATCCTGGTATGCGTGGCACCCCTCATCCCCAATCCTGGTATGTGTGGTACTCCTCATCCCTATCCTGGTATGCATGGTACCCCATCCCTCTTCCCTATCCTGGTATGTATGATATCCCTCATCCTGGTATGCATGGGCCCCTCACCCACATCCTAGTATGCATGGTACCCCTTATCCTGGTATGCATGGCCCCTCATCCGAATCCTGGTATGCATGGCCCCCCCACATCCCTATCCTGGTATGCGTTGCACCCCTCATCCCCAATCCTGGTATGCATGGTACCCCTCATTCCTATCCTGGTATGCATCGCCCCTCATCTGAATCCTGGTATACATGGCACCCCTCATCCCCAATTCTGGTATGCATGGCACCCCTCATTCTTAATCCTGGTATGTATGGCACCCCTCATTCCAAATCTGGTATACATTGCACCCCTCATCCCAATCCTGGTATGCATGGCCCCCTCATCCCAAATTTGGTATACATGGCACCCCTCATCCCTATCCTGGTATGCATGGCACCCCATCCCTTATCCTGGTATGCATGGCACCCCTCATCCCAATTCTGGTATGTATAGCACCCCTCATCCCCCAATCCTGGTATGTATGGTACCCAGTCCTTCATCCTGGTATGCATGGCACCACTCATCCCCCAATCCTGATATGTATGGTACCCCTCATCCTGGTATGCATAGCACCCCATTTCTCATCCTGGTATGCATGGCAACCAATCCCTCATCCTAGTATGCATGGCACCCCTCATCCCTATCCTGGTATGCATGGTACCCTGCATTCCTATCCTGGTATGTATGGTACCCCTCATCCCTATTCTGGTATGCATGGCACCCCTCACCCCCCAATCCTGGTATGCATGGTCACCTCACCCCCCAGTCCTGGTATGCATGGTCCCCTCACCCCCCAATCCTGGTATGCATGGTCCCCTCACCCCCCAATCCTGGTATTTGTGGTACCCCTCATCCTGGTATGCATGGTCCCCTCACCCGCCAGTCCTGGTATGCATGGAACCCCTCATCCCCCAATCCTGGTTTGCATGGAACCCCTCATCCCCCAATCATGGTTTGCATGGAACCCCTCATCCCCCAATCATGGTTTGCATGGAACCCCTCATCCCCCAATCCTGGTATTTGTGGTACCCCTCATCCTGGTATGCATGGTCCCCTCACCCCCCAGTCCAGGCATGTGTGGTACCCCTCACCCCCCAATCCTGGTATGGGTGGTACCCCTCACCCCCCAATCCTGGTATGCACGGTCCCCTCACCCCCCAATCCTGGTATGTGTGGTACCCCTCATCCTGGTATGCATGGTCCCCTCACCCCCCGATCCTGGTATGTATGGTCCCCTAACCCCATAATCCTGGTATGCATGGTACCCCACATCCTCCCAATCCTGGTATGTGTGGCCCCCTCACACCCCAATCCTGGTATGTATGGTACCCCTCATCCCTTTCACGCTGCACACATACAAAAAATAAACACTTGTACTCACCTTTCTTCCCTGTGCTCCAGCGCTGAGGTGTCCTGTTCTGCCGGAGGCTGGGGTAGGAGTGTGGCACCAGAGTACGCGCGTGCCCATACCCCGCTGTCTGGCGCCATTTTGTTGAAGACACACTGCAAATGTGTCTTCAGTAAAATGGCGCCGGATAGCACTATGCGCATGCGCCGATTCCGACGCCTCACTCCTGCCCCAGTCTCCGGCAAAGAGAGGCGCCGCGGCAACACTCCTACTGGTCAGGTAAGTATGGCGCCGGAGATCGCGGTATGCATTCAGTGTCTACGCATACCGTGATCTCCGACGCCACACACTCTTCTTACCTGTAACGGCTCCATGCGGTCTTCTGTCTGGAGCCAGATTGCACAGGCGTGTCGCGCTTGCGCAGTCTATAAAGGCTTCAGACAGAGACACGCATCTCCCGTTATATTATAGATATCCACCACACCATCGCCCCTTAACAACTATGACCTATACACTGTCCATCCTACACACTATACCTACGTTATGACCTATAGCCTCCACTCTGTCCCCATCTTCAGTGCCCCTCCCCACAATGCGCCCTCTCCATACTGTGCCCCATCTTCACACTGTACTCCCTCCATATTGTGCCTACATAATGTCCCTCCTATATACTGCCTCCCATACTGTGCCCTTACTGAATATTCAGCTCCACTTAGGAGCACTTAGCTTCCCCTCATTTATGTCGCTATATCACACAGCTAGTACCACATGTACCTCCCAAATACAGCCAGCACCCCATGTACTCCCCATGCAGCCAGCACCCCATGTACCAACCATAACAGCAAACATCCCATGTACCCCCACACAGCAAACACCCTATGTAGTCCCTACCCAGTTAACACCCTATGTAGCCAGCACCCCATGAGAAGCCAACGTGCCATGTACTCACAACACAGCCAGCGCACCATGTACCCCCCACACAGCCAACGTGCCATGTATTCACCACACAGCCAACATCCTCATTTACTCACCACCCCAATGTACTCCCCATACAGGCAGCACCCCATATACAGCCTGCACTCCATGTATCCCCCACATGCAGCGTATAGCCCAACATGCCCTGCCCATATACAGCCTGCACCCCATGTACCCCCAGTGTTTGTTTTCCACCACACATAGCAGTTAGTCCAAAAAATTTTACAGTCTTGTGAAAAGTATTTGCCCCCTTCCTGATTTCTTTTTTTTTGCATGTTTGTCAAACTTAAATGTTTCAGATCACAAAACAATTTTAAATAAAAGACAAAGATAACACAAGTAAACACAAAATTAAGTTTTCAAATGAAGATCTTTATTATTAAGGGTCAAAGAAATCCAAACCTACAGGGCCCTGTGTGAAAAAGCGATTGCCCCCATAAAACATAAGTTAACTGTGGTTTATAACATCTTTGGGAAGCTGAGTACAATTTCTCTAGCCACACACAGGGCTGATTACTGCCACACCTTGCTTCAGTTAAGGTCAGTGTTCACTCCACCATTAGAAAGAGACTGGGCAAAAATGGCATGCATGGCAGAGTTCCAAGACGAAAACCATTGCTAAGAAAAAAGAACAAAGGCTCATTTCAGTTTTGCCAGAAAACATCTTGATGATCGCCAAGACTTTTGGGAGAATACTCTGTGCCCTGACGAGACAAAAATGTAACATTTTAGAAGGTGTATGTCCTATTACATCTGGCGTAGAAGTAACACAGCATTTCAGAAAAGTAACATCATTCCAACAGTAAAATATGGTGGTGGTAGTGTGATGGTCTGGGGCTGTTTTGCTACTTCTGGACCTGGAAGACTTGCTGTGATAAATGGAACCATGAATTCTGCTGTCTACCAAAAATTCCAGAAGGAGAATGTCCGGCCATCTGATTGTGACCTCAAGCTGAAGCAAACTTGGGTTATGCAGCAGGACAATGATCCAAAACACACCAGCAAGTCTACCTCTTATAGGGGTTTTACTCACTTGGATGCGAAGGGAGGAAAACAGTGAGCATGTTCCTTTAAGAGTCCATGTCGGTTTATTGCTTCATAAACAGACAAGCAAGAAAAAGAAAACAAACAGCCTTTAGTTCAGACAAACAAAGTAAAGTGTCCTTAGCAGGTCTCTGCTTAATCAGTCCTGTGGGCACAAAGGTTGTGTAATGTCCAGTATCCTGGCTCGGTCAGGAGCCAACCACACACAGAAGGCCTTCTCCCTCCAAACACACAGACAATGTGCCAAATAGCCTCCATTTTATAGGCTGTTAACCACACCCAGAGGTGAGGTATGTGGGTTGTTGGACCCGTCCATTCTCTCCTAACAACCCGTAAGCCGGCTCCCAGGTGCACCAATTAGTCCTCTTAGTGCGTGGGTACACTAGAGAAACACTCCGGGCTACATCACAGAGACCAGCCATCTCTGTGACACATACTTCCCATAGATTATGTGACCATTAGCCACCTTACATACCTCCCCCCTCTGCCTAAAGCCGTGGGGCTTGGCACCTTCTACCACTAGACAGGGGATTCTCGAGAGGGCATCAGCATTACCATGTAGCTTCCCTGCTCTATGTTCTACATGATCGTTGAAATACTGTAGGGCTAAAAACCAGCGGGTGACCTTGGCATTTTTCCTTTTTGTTTCCCTCATCCGAGTGAGGCTTGGTCGGATACCAGTCTAAATTTTCGACCTAGCAGATAGTACCACAACGTTTACACCACCCACTTTATGGTCAAGCACTCCTACTCTATGACCGCATAATTTTTCTCGCAGGAGGACAGCTTCCTACTCGGGTAGAGGACAGGGTGCTCCTCCCCGTGTATCTCTTGGGAAAGGACAGCTCCTAAACCCACATCTGAGGCATCTGTCTGGAGTAAAAACTCTCTTGAAGTCAGAGGCAACAATGACCGGTTGCCTACACAGACCCACTTTCATTTCTTTAAAGGTCGTCTCCGCCTTTGCAGTCCATGGCTGATTTTGTCCCCTTAAGAAGGTCATTCAGGGGTATGGCCATCATGACGAAGTTTGGGATGAACCTTCTGTAGTATCCCACGATCCCCAGGAAGGCTCTAACCTGTTTTATTGACAGGGGTCTCGGCCAGGTTTAGATTGCCTCCACTTTACTAATTTGGGGTTTGATCTCACCTCTACCAACGACATAACCTAGGTATTTGGCTTCTTCTTTCCCCATAGCACATTTCTTCGGGTTTATTCAAAACCCCGCCTTCAAACACCACCTGGACTTTTTCCAGATGACTCTGCCAGTCCAAGCTGACGATAACAATATTGTCCAGGTATGCCGCAGCGTATTGTTTATGGGGTGCAAGAATTCAATCCATAACTCTCTGGAAGGTTGCAGGGGCCCCTTGCAGTCCAAACAACATCTGGATATACTGGAAGCATCCATCCGGCGGGGAAAACACAGTCTTCTCCTTGGCTCCCTGTGCCATGGGGGATCTACAATATCCCTTCATCAAATCCAAGGTGGTTATGTACCTTGCTGTCCCAAGCCTCTCGATCAGCTCGTCGACGCGTGGCATGGGATATTCATCGAATTTGGAGACTTCATTCAACTTCCGATAGTCGTTGCAAAATCTCCACTCACCATCGGGCTTTGGGACCAAGATGATCGGGCTCGACCAACCGCTCTTGGATTCTTCAATGACACCGAGTTTCAGCGTACCAGCCACCTCTTTGGAGATCAACTCTCGTTGGGCCTCAGGAATCAGATAGGGCTTCAAGTTCACCCGCACAGGTGGCTCTGTCAGAACCTTGTGTTCTATGACCCTTGTGCAGCCCGGCAATTCCGATAACAGATCCCGGTTCTTCTGCAATAACTCCCGACACTGCTGTTTGTGGGCCTTCGTTAGCGTTTCTGCTATTGCGACTCCTCCAACGTCACGTTCAGGCTTGCCCAGCAAGCTTAGAGCTTCCACAGCCTCCCTGTCTTGCCACGGCTTGATGAAGTTGAAGTGGTATATCTGGTACTGCTTACGTCGTCCTGGTTGATGAACCTTGTATTTCACATAACCAAGCTTCTCCACCACCTCATACAGCCCTTGCCATTTGGCCAAGAACTTACTCTCTACAGTAGGAATTAACACGAGCACTTGGTCTCTGGTACTGAATTTCCTCACTCTGGCTGACCGGTTGTAGAACCTGGCCTGAGCTTCTTGTGCCTGCAAGAGATGACCTTTTACGATGGGCATCACCTTCTCGGTCCTCTGCTGCATCAGTGTCACATGCTCGATGATGCTTCTGTGGGGCGTGACCTCAGCTTCCCTGGTTTTCTTGGCTATATCCAGGAGATCTCGTGGATGTCGGCCATACAGAAGTTCGAATGGCGAGAACCTCGTAGATGACTGTGGAACATCTTGGATGGAGAACAACAGATACTGTAAGAGACGGTCCCAGTCTCTACCATCCTGTTCTATGGCCTTCCTTAGCATACTCTTCAATGTTTTATTAAATCTTTCCACCAGGCCATCTGTCTGAGAATGGTACACTGAAGTTCTCAGTTGGGAGATTTGTAGGACCTTGCGGAACTCCCTCATCACCTTACTCATAAAAGGTGTTCCCTAGTCGGTCGGGATCTTGTATTTCCAGCAGCAGCTGCCGATCTCATACAGGTCACTCACTGAATATGTCTTGGAGTTGCACAAACATCTGACTGTTACTCACAACCGTGTTTTTTCCTCCATCCCAGACCTCAACTGTATAA
Source organism: Phyllobates terribilis (assembly GCF_046119375.1). NCBI lineage: Eukaryota > Metazoa > Chordata > Amphibia > Anura > Dendrobatidae > Phyllobates > Phyllobates terribilis. Next base: position 2,637,750 of record NW_027362877.1, read on the forward strand.
ATGGCACACACACTGGTACCAGGAGACTGGGTCGTGGTCAAGAGACATATGAGGAGACTAATGAACCCAGATACAGTGAGCCATTTTAAGTACTGACCACTGCTATTTCTGTCAACCTCCAAGGCAAAGATACTTGGATCAATGCCAGCCACTGGAAAATGGTCTTGATCCCCGGCAGCAGCAAAGATGATGACCCTGCCCCTTTGGACCATTCTGATGGCAATTGCATCCCTTGCCCTAACTCTCAATGACGTAAAAAAAGAGGAGAGGACTGGGACAACAAACTCATAAGTATCACCAAGTCCTGCTTTGAGACACAGTTTATAAAGACTGTCCTAAGAACTACTGGATATGCACCCATAGCCCAATATCCTCTGATACACTGTCATATTGTGCGGGTTGTGTGGGGGATGTCTACTCCACTCCCCTGTAGAACTGTACTGTTTTAGTAATTCTATGCGTGTTTTAGTCATCTGAAAAGGTGTTATTTTCAGGTATGGGCATTAGATGGCAGGAGAGGTACGGTTTGATACTACAGTACCCTTATGTCAGTGGGACACAGGGTTAACTAGTTTCGGGGCTGTCCTCAGTGACAAGCTAGAGACTGAGGGATCTCTGGGAGTGAGATTTGGCCATCTTGGTTATTTAAGAAGTAGCAGTGAGTGAGGAAGGACAGAGAAGAAGAGAGAACCGTGTATGTGGGAGAAACCAGGAAGATTAAAAGGAACGGGCACACCACAGTATAATCTATACTCTAAAGGTCAATTTGTGGATCCTGGCCTCTTCCAGGCGATAGGCAGTAACGGACGTGCCTGGACTAGGGAGCCTCAGGAGCAAGGTAGTCCCTGCTAGAGTTAGGTATTGGGAGCCGTGGAGTGAAGCAGGAACTTCTCCACGAGAAAGTCCAGAGGCAGTTTCCCCTAGGTCCGAGTCACACCGTGATTAGCACCGTGTGGGGATTAAGACTGTGTTTTACCATCTGTGAATGCCATCTTTTGCAACAAGTGTTGTACCTGTAATCCCGTTTCTAAGGCCGTGCTGAACAAGTAAACTGGACTGTTTTGTTTTTAAAGAACTGTGTCGTCTTTTATTCAAAGCGCAGAAGATCTGAACCCGTCTGAACCAAGGATGAAAGTGAGTAAAGACTTCCACAGCATACGGCCCAAACTACAGCACCCCACACTCACCCAGGGACAACCATGTCACCATATTTCTAAACAAAAAAAGACCAACATATTGTATAGAAAGTGGAATAAGGAACCGTTAAAACAAGGCCGGGCCCAAATCACAAAGAAGCCAACTCAAACAGCAAGATATCGTAAAGGAGAAACATGAGTAATTATGACATAAAATAGATTTTATTAGAAAATATTCTTATTAAAATGACAATAGTGTAAAGTATATAGTAGAAACAACAAAGCATGGGAAAAATGGATCAAGTCAAGCGACACCATGTCCATATACAGGGGGCCCCAATATATCCAATATGGATAACACAGGTAAATATATATGTGTATGAGTTACTACAGGGTGGGCCATTTATATGGATACACCCAAGTTAAATGGGAATGGTTGGTGATATCAACTTCCTGTTTGTGGCACATTAGTATATGGGAGGGGGAAACTTTTCCAGATGGGTGGTGACCATGGCGGTCATTTTGAATTCGGCCATTTTGGATCCAACTATTTTTTTTTCAATGGGAAGAGGGTCATGTGACACATCAAACTTAATGAGAATTTCATAAGAAAAACAATGGTGTGCTTGGTTGTTTTTTTTTAATACTGTAAATTTTATTGAAAATGTATAAGCTTAACAATAGAACCAAAGAAATAACGCATAAACTGAAATTAATAGAGCATGTTGGAAATCCGCTATGGATCATACACTTATCTGCGTTCTACTTGCAGACTCCTAATAAACAGTGTTTAGTCCATGCACTATTATACGAGGAGCTGAATATTTCCATAGTTGGTGTAACTGTAGGAGCTGCTCGCTTACTCAATCATTTGCTATAATCTATATTGGTTTACAATTTCAGAAACACTACTAACCTTTATGACACAGACAGGAAAACAACAGGGGGAATGGGAAGGGTAATAAGGCAAAATACTGGAAGATTTCAGCAGTAAACTCTGTTCTACTTTCCTTGAACAAATATCAGGTATTAAATTGGGCCCATTAATAGTCCCATGGTCCCCACACCTTATTGAATACATCTAATTTGGCGTTTATTACTGCCGTCAGGTGTTCCATTCTTCGTATATCCACAATTCTACTTAGTAGATCTCTATTAGAGGGGGGGGGGGGGGGAGCGTTTTTTTCCAATGAAGAGCTATGAGGCATCTAGCTGCTGTTAGGATGTGTAGAAGCAGCTTTGAGGACTTTTTACCCATCCCTCTTGGAGTAACATTTAATAAATATATAGCCGGGTCTAGAGGGATTTCAGTGAACAATACTTCCCGCAGGAGGGATCTGACATTTCCCCATAATGGGGTCAGGATCGGGCAGGTCCACAAAATGTGGATAAGGGACCCCTTAGCAGCTCCGCAGCGCCAGCATCCATCCGGGACAGAGGGGTTTAATTTGTGTAATAGTTCAGGGGTATGATCCTAAAACATCATTAATTTATAATTGGTTCTCCTTGTACAAAGTGCAAAGAGAGGTTTTGGATGCTTTATCCCAGATGGACTGCCAACACCACGGTGTTAGTTCCTTTCCCAGAAACCTCTCCCACTTAGTCATGTATGAGTGTTTAGGAGGTGGATCCCCCCGGGGAGTTTTAATTAGACCATATATGTCCGATATCAGACGGTGTGCTTGGTTTTAACATAACTTTATTCTTTCATGAGTTTTTTACAAGTTTATGACCACTTATAAAATGTGTTCAAAGTGCTGCCCATTGTCTTGGATTGTCAATGCAACCCTATTCTCCCACTCTTGACACACTGATAGCAACACCACAGAAGAAATGCTAGAACAGGCTTCCAGTATCTGTTGTTTCAGATGCTGCACATCTCGTATCTTCACAGCATAGACAATTGCCTTTAGATGAAAACAAAGATAAAAGTCTAAGGGTGTCAGATCGGGAGACCTTGGTGACCATTCAACTGGCCCACGATGACCAATCCACTTTCCAGGAAACTGGTCATGTAGGAATTCTCGGATCTGACACTCATAATGTGGTGGTGCACCATTTTGTTGGAAAAACTCAGGGAACGTGCCATCTTCAGTGCATAAAGAGGGCAACACATCATCATGGAGCAATTTCAGATATCCAGTGGCATTGAGGATTCCATTGATGAAGAATGGCCCCACTATCTTTGTACCCCATTAGCCACACCATACCATCAAGATACCACCCTGTATATTTGGGTAAGATTTAACAGCCTCAGTAGGAAGTATGCACCAACATTAGGGTTACAATAGAAATAATAATACCCATAGCCAGAGCTCTGGCTGGGCCAGTCAAGAATGGTCATAGAGTTGTTCTGAAGCCACTCCTTTGTTATTTTAGCTGTGTGCTTAGGGTCATTGTCTTGTTGGAAGGTGAACCTTCGGCCAAGTCTGAGGTTCAGAGCACTCTAGAAGAGGTTTTCATCCGGGATATCTCTGTACTTGGCTGCATTCATGTTTCCTTCAATTGCAACCAGTTGTCCTGTCCCTGCAGCTGAAACACCCCCCCCATAGCATGATGCTGCCACCACCATGTTTCACTGTTGGGATTGTATTGGGCATGTGATGAGCAGTGCCTGGTTTTCTCCACACATACCGCTTAGAATTATCACCAAAAAGTTCTATCTTCATCTCTTCAGACCACACAATCTTATTTCTCATAGTCTGGGAGTCCTTCATGTGCTTTTGAGCAAACTCTATGCGGGCTTTCATATGTCTTGCACTGAGGAGAGGCTTCCGTTGGGCCACTCCGCCATAAAGGCCCGACTGGTGGAGGGCTGCAGTGATCGTTGACTTTGTGGAGCTTTCTCCAATCTCCCTACTGCATCTCTGGAGCTTAGCCACAGGGATCTTGGGGTTCTTCTTTACCTCTCTCACCAATGCTCCTCTCCCACGATTGCTCAGTTTGGGTGGACGGCCAGATCTAGAAAGACTTCTGGTGGTCCCAAACGTCTTCCATTTAAGGATTATGGAGGCCACTGTGCTCTTAGGAACCTTGTGTAATGCAGAAATTCTTTTGTAACCTTGGCCAGATCTGTGCCTTGCCACAATTCTCTCTCTGAGCTCATTGGGCAGTTCCATTAACCTCATGATTCTCATTTGGTCTGACATGCACTGTGAGCTGTGAGGTCTTATATAGACAGGTGTGTGCCTTTCCAAATCAAGTCCTATCAGTTTAATGAAACACAGCTGGACTCCAATGAAGGAGTAGAACCATCTCAAGGAGAATCACAAGGGAATGGACAGCATGTGACTTAAATATGAGTGTCTGACCAAAGGGTCTGAATACTTATGATCATGTGATATTTCAGTTTTTCTTTTTTAATAAATTTGCAAAAATTTCTACATTTCAGTTTTTTTTCAGTCAAGATGGGGTGCAGAGTGTACTTTAATGAGAAAAATAAATGAACTTTTTAGAATTTACCAAATGGCTGCAATGAAACAGAGTGAAAAATTTAAAGGGGTCTGAATACTTTCCGTACCCACTGTATCTCAGTGAACGGGATCTGTCCCCTGCAGGATCCCATAGCATGGGGAAGTAGCTGATGGATAAATTATCTGTAAATAATAAAAAGGGAGGAATTGTTGTGGTAAATATTTATACTTTGATTATTATTTTACACAAATCTACCTATATATTTGATAATTTTAATATTAGTTTTATAAGTGTTATTCAAAAAAGCGATAACACAGGGTGTAGCGCTGTGTTTCTGTTACAATTTCCTCTGTTTTTTTAAGTACAGTTAACTGGATAGAGAGAGTTTTAGTTTCAAGGACATCTGCAGATGTTTCCATAATTACAATTTTGTTATTTTCAATTAAAATGCTTTCTTTCCCCAATTAAAATATCTGCAGCATGAGGTAATGTAAAGCCTGTAAAGACCTTCCCCTTCTCTGTTGTTGTAATAAAGATATGTGACTGTGCTTCTGAGACTCAGGTATAATTGTACACTCAGACACTGGCTGTTTGTTATTCTCTTTTCTCTGATGCATCGTATTGATTCTATTTATCTAATTTGAACCAAAAATGGCAGCCAGATTTAGAGTTAATTATCTCAATCCAAATTAGCTTTTCTTCGAAGGGCTATCACCGACCACGACCGATGGATCCTGTAACTAAGGCTCCGATCACATCTACAAGACGTCACCGACCACGTCCGATGGATCCTGTAACTAAGGCTCTGATCACATCTACAAGAGGTCACCAACCATGACCGATGGATCCTGTAACAAAAGCTCCGATCACATCTACAAGACGTCACCGACCACAACCGATGGATCCTGAAACTAAGGCTCCGATCACATCTACAAGCCGTCACCAACCACGACCAATGGATCCTATAACTAAGGCTCCGATCACATCTACAAGATGTCACCGACCACAAGCGATGGATCCTGTAACTAAGGCTGTGATCACATCTACAAGACGTCACCGACAACGACCAATGGATCCAGTAACTAAGGCTCCGATCACATCTACAAGATGTCACCGACCACAAGAGATGGATCCTGTAACTAAGGTTTCAATCACATCTACAAGACGTCACCGACCACGACCGATGGATCCTGTAACTAAGGCTCCGATCACATCTACAAGAAGACATCAAACACGACCGATGGATCCTGTAACTAAGGCTCCAATCACATCTACAAGACGTCACCAACGACCGATGGAGCCTGTAACTAAGGCTCCGATCACATCTACAAGACGTCACTGATCACAACCGATGGATGCTGTAACTAAGGCTCCGATCACATCTACAAGACGACACCGACCACGACCGATGGATCCTGTAACTAAGGCTCCGATCACATCTACAAGACGTCACCGACCACGACCGACGGATCCTGTAACTAAGGCTCCGATCACATCTACAAGACGTCACCGACCACGACCGACGGATCCTGTAACTAAGGCTCCGATCACATCTACAAGACGTCACCGACCACGACCGACGGATCCTGTAACTAAGGCTCCAATCACATCTATAAGATGTCACCAACAACGACCGACAGATCCTGTAACTAAGGCTTCGATCAAATCTACAAGACGTCAACAACAACGACCGATGGATCCTGTAACTAAGGCTCCGATCACATCTACAAGACGTCACCAACCACGACCGATGGATCCTGTAACTAAGGCTCCGATCACATCTAAAAGACGTCACAGACCACGACCAATGGATCCTGTAACTAAGGTGCCGATCACATCTATAAGACGTCACAGACCACGACCGATGGATCCTGTAAGTCACAGCCCATGCCTCCTCACACCAACCACCCAGGCCCTTCGATGCCCCTGTACATCATGCACAACCCATGCCCCCTCACACCAGCCACGCAGGCCCTTGGATGCCCCTCTACATGCACAGACCACGCCTCCTCACACCAACCACGCAGGCCCTTGGATGCCCCTCTACATGCACAGCCCATGCCCCCTCACACCAGCCACGCAGGCCCTTGGATGCCCCTGTACACGCACAGCCCATGCCTCCTCACACCAACCACGCAGCCCCCTGAATGCCCCTCTACTTACCCCCTCACACCACCCACACAGCCCGCTGGATGCCCCTCTACATACCCCCCTCACACCACCCACACAGCCCCCTGGATGCCCCTCTACATACCCCCTCACACCAGCCACACAGCCCCCTGGATGCCCCTCTACATGCCCCCTCACACCAGCCACACAGCCCCCTGGATGCCCCTCTACATGCCCCCTCACACCAGCCACACAGCCCCCTGGATGCCCCTCTACATGCCCCCTCACACCAGCCACACAGCCCCCTGGATGCCCCTCTACATGCCCCCTCACACCAGCCACACAGCCCCCTGGATGCCCCTCTACATGCTCCCTCACACCAGCCACACAGCCCCCTGGATGCCCCTCTACATGCTCCCTCACACCAGCCACACAGCCCCCTGGATGCCCCTCACACCAGCCACACAGCCCCCTGGATGCCCCCTCACACCAGCCACACAGCCCCCTGGATGCCCTTCTACATACCCCATGCCCCCTCACACCAGCCATAAAGCCCCCTGGATGCCCCTCTACATACCCCATGCCCCCTCACACCAGCCACACAGCCCCCTGGATGCCCCTCTACATACCCCATGCCCCCTCACACCAGCCATACAGCCCCCTGGATGCCCCTCTACATACTCCATGCCCCCTCACACCAGCCATACAGCCCCCTGGATGCCCCTCTACATACCCCCTCACACCAGCCACACAGCCCCCTGGATGCCTCTCTACATACCCCCTCACACCAGCCACACAGCCCCCTGGATGCCCCTCTACATACCCCCTTACAGCCCCCTTGATGCCCCTCTACATACCCCCTCACAGCCCCCTGGATGCCCCTCTACATACCCCATGCCCCCTCACACCAGCCACACAGCCCCCTGGATGCCCCTCTACATACCCCATCACACCACCCACACAGCCCCCTGGTTGCCCCTCTACATACCCCCCTCACACCACCCACACAGCACCTTGGATGCCCCTCTACATACCCCCTCACACCAGCCACACAGCACCTTGGATGCCCCTCTACATACCCCCTCACACCAGCCACACAGCCCCCTGGATGCCCCTCTACATACCCCCTCACACCAGCCACACAGCCCCCTGGATGCCCCTCTACATACCCCCTCACACCAGCCACACAGCCCCCTGGATGCCCCTCTACATACCCCATCACACCACCCACACAGCCCCCTGGTTGCCCCTCTACATACCCCCCTCACACCACCCACACAGCACCTTGGATGCCCCTCTACATACCCCCTCACACCAGCCACACAGCACCTTGGATGCCCCTCTACATACCCCCTCACACCAGCCACACAGCCCCCTGGATGCCCCTCTACATACCCCCTCACACCAGCCACACAGCCCCCTGGATGCCCCTCTACATACCCCCTCACAGCCCCCTTGATGCCCCTCTACATACCCCCTCACAGCCCCCTTGATGCCCCTCTACATACCCCATGCCCCCTCACACCAGCCACACAGCCCCCTGGATGCCCCTCTACATACCCCATCACACAGCCCCCTGGTTGCCCCTCTACGTACCCCCTCACAGCCCCCTTGATGCCCCTCTACATACCCCATGCCCCCTCACACCAGCCACACAGCCCCCTGGATGCCCCTCTACATACCCCATCACACCACCCACACAGCCCCCTGGTTGCCCCTCTACATACCCCCTCACACCACCCACACAGCCCCCTGGTTGCCCCTCTACATACCCCCTCACACCACCCACGCAGCCCCCTGGTTGCCCCTCTACATACCCCCTCACACCACCCACGCAGCCCCCTGGATGCCACTCTACATACCCCCTCACACCACCCACGCAGCCCCCTGGTTGCCCCTCTACATACCCCCTCACACCACCCACGCAGCCCCCTGGATGCCACTCTACATACCCCCTCACACCAGCCACACAGCCCCCTGGATGCCACTCTACATACCCCATGCACACTCACACCACCCACGCTGACCCCTTTATGCCTCTACAACATTTATTCACATGGTCAGTTCTCCCCACCTCAGTCCTCACAGCTGACGGCTGAACACGAGCTCCTCATCACCATCCTCCTGTCCCGGCACAATGTCCACTGCTGCAGCTGCACGATGGATAGTGTCCACTGGACTGAGAAGGCCCCGCCCCTTCCGGTGACGTCATGATAGAATGAAATCACTCCTCCCCCTCCAGAAATCAACTCCAATCTAGACGCTGCCTATAGATTATAGACTCATTACAGTCTGTGAGGAAACACTGCGGAGCCAATCACCACCCGAAGCCCCGCCCCCTGATCACATGGCGGCGACGTCACCACAGGTCCTTCACCACTTCTCTCCTTAGCTCCGCCCCCTGATCACATGGCGGTGACGTCACCACAGGTCCTTCGCCATCTCTCAACTGAGCTCCGCCCCCTGATCACATGGCGGTGACGTCACCACAGGTCCTTTACCACTTCTCTCCTGAGCTCCGCCCCCTGATCACATGGCGGTGACGTCACCACAGGTCCTCCCGCTCTCAGTGCAGCAGCTCCGTCCTGGTTGTGCGCAGCTCTTGCTCTCTGGTATCAGCCAGCAGCAGGTTTCCGCTTCCCGCCATTCCGGTGAGATTACAGGGAGGGTTTGTGGTGAATCTGTGAGAGGAGAGTGTGGGGTGAGATCAGAGCTGTTCCTGTGGAGGCTCCTGCTCCATGTGACTGCGGCTCCTCAGTGTTGTATGGGGGATGTGCAGCGGCTCCTCCTCACCTCACCGCCCCCGCTGGAGGTGTAGTTACCACGGTGACCGTCCCCCGCTGGAGGTGGAGTTACCACGGTGACCGTCCCCCGCTGGAGGTGGAGTTACCACGGTGACCGTCCCCCGCTGGAGGTGGAGTTACCACGGTGACCGTCCCCCGCTGGAGGTGGAGTTACCACGGTGACCGTCCCCCGCTGGAGGTGGAGTTACCACGGTGACCGTCCCCCGCTGGAGGTGGAGTTACCATGGTGACCGTCCCCCGCTGGAGGTGGAGTTACCACGGTGACCGCCCCCGCTGGAGGTGGAGTTACCACGGTGACCGTCCCCCGCTGGAGGTGGAGTTACCACGGTGACCATCCCCCGCTGGAGGTGGAGTTACCACGGTGACCATCCCCCGCTGGAGGTGGAGTTACCACGGTGACCGTCCTCTGCTGGAGGTGGAGTTACCACGGTGACCGTCCCCCGCTGGAGGTGGAGTTACCATGGTGACCGTCCCCCGCTGGAGGTGGAGTTACCACGGTGACCGCCCCCGCTGGAGGTGGAGTTACCACGGTGACCGCCCCCCACTAGAGGTGTAGTTACCACGGTGACCGTCCTCCGCTGGCGGTGTAGTTACCACGGTGACCGTCCTCTGCTGGCGCTGTAGTTACCACGGTGACCGACCTCCTACGAGGCTGATAATGAGCGGTCAGATCGGCGGAGGAGGTTGCGGTGGAGTTTGTGGCTTTTCCTCCAGATTCTTCCTGATAAATGTCGGATATTTGGGGCAGAATTCAGTGATTGTCGTTATATCGTCCCCTGTGATCTCCATCTTCTCCTTTATCATGAAGACGCCGGCAGGACGAGATCCCTCCAGCTGATCCAGTGTTCATCCCTCCTTCTCCTGAATGACCCCGAGGATGGACGAGGATGAGACCACCAGAAGATTATTACACTTCACCCTGGAGATCATCTCCCTGCTGAGCGGAGAGGTAACTCCTCTACATTTCTATCAGCTTTATTGTGTTATGTGACAAGTCCGACATCGGGAAGAGGAAATCCAGAAGAGGAAGAGAAGGATTCTTTACTGTAAGAGCAGTGATTGTGTGCAGCTCTCTGCCAGGAGGAGTTGTCATGGGGATTCCCTATAAGAGCTGTAGAGGGGCCTGGATGTCTGTCCTGAGTGTAATAATATTCCAGGTTATGGCCCCAGATTACTGGAGACGGTTATTGATCCCGGGATTTCTACTGATTGTCAGATCTGGAGTCAGGAAGGAATTCTTCTCCCTACGTGTCTCTCTCCATACACAGGATTACACAATAGTGAGGAAGACACCGGGGGAGGGTGTGACTCCCATCATCCATCTCCAGGAGTCAGGAGGGCGGAGCCCAGACCCCATCACAGAGCCTCCCCCGCACCCCCGATACATGAGAGGAAGAGGAAGAAGATCCTAGAGCTCAGCAACAAGATGATTGAGCTGCTGAGCGGAGAGGTGACTGCTGGGACATTATATAGGACAGCACTGGAGGATTCTGGGTGATGAGCGGAGAGGTTACTGCTGGGACATTATACAGGACAGCACTGGAGGATTCTGGGTGATGACTGGAGAGGTGACTGCTGGTACATTATACAGGACAGCACTGGAGGATTCTGGGTGATGACCGGAGAGGTGACTGCTGGGACATCATACAGGACGGCACAGGAGGATTCTGGGTGATGACCGGAGAGGTGACTGCTGGGACATCATACAGGACGGCACAGGAGGATTCTGGGTGATGACCGGAGAGGTGACTGCTGGGACATTATACAGGATGGCACTGGAGGATTCTGGGTGATGAGCGGAGAGGTGACTGCTGGGACATTATACAGGACGGCACTGGAGGATTCTGGGTGATGAGCGGAGAGGTGACTGCTGGGACATTATACAGGACAGCACTGGAGGATTCTGGGTGATGACCGGAGAGGTGACTGCTGGGACATTATACAGGAGAGCACTGGAGGATTCTGGGTGATGACCGGAGAGGTGACTGCTGGGACATTATACAGGACGGCACTGGAGGATTCTGGGTGATGACTGGAGAGGAGACTGCTGGGACATTATATAGGACAGCACTGGAGGATTCTGGGTGATGACCGGAGAGCTGACTGCTGAGACGTTATACAGAACAGCACTGGAGGATTCTGGGTGATGACGGTGTTGTTGTCCGGATCCTATAAGGTGTCAGGACGTCGCTGTCTATCTCTCCATGGAGGAGTGGGAGTATCTAGAAGGACACCAGGATCGGTACCAGGAGGTGATGATGGAGGAGCTCCGGCCTCTGACATCACCAGGTGAGAGGAGACTCTTGTTGGCTCCGGTGGATGTGATGACGTCTCTCGGCCTCCTCCTATAATAGATGATTTTTCTCCAGACTTGCTCTGGTTTTCTCTACATTTTCTCACAGCTTTCATTCCCTGATTCTTCTCTTCTGATCTGTGAGTCGTGGTTTCTCCGCTGTCGTCTTCATCAGTCTTCGTCCTCGGCGGTTTCTTTCTGAATCTTTCACCTTCCTTAGAGCATCGGTCACATTTTGTCTGCAGATGTCCCAGCGCTTCTGTCCGTTCTCTCCTATGATTTCTTTTGGTACCGGAGTCTGATCGTTACTCAGCAGAGTCGGGGTTAATTTACTGATGATTTTCCCCCTAATCCGCTGTCGCTCGTCCGTCCCTCAGAATCGGTGCCGGCTCAATGTCGTCATCAGTCGTGGTCGGGCTTCTGGCTTTTTGGGTTTTGTTTCTCAGCATTTATTGGGCGGTAAGAACGATGTCGCTGCCATTTTCAGAACTGTTCCTGACACCCATCACTTTATCTTCCGTTATCGGAGCTGTGTGAGGGCTTCTCTTCTTGAATGGCCGCTGACCTTTTTATTGGTGACTTTTTTTGATCATTGTTTTTTCATTACAGTTTTGGGGAGGTGTTTCTGATGTGTTTTTTTCTTTTGGCGTTTACCGTGTGCAATAAATCCTGACGTGAAAATGCCAAATAATAATATATATATGTGTGTGTGTGTGTGTGTGTGTGTGTGTGTGTATATATATGTATGTAGATAGATAGATAGATAGATAGATAGATAGATAGATAGATTTATTTTTATAAAATTAAATAAGTATAAAAAATTCGCGCTGAGCTGTCGGAAAAGAAGGAGGGAAAGAGATTGGATTATCAATAAAATGAATTTATTACAAAATAAGTTAAAAAGGCATAAATAGCAATTCAAAAGGTAATTATGAATGTGTCCCCAGAGGTGGGTAAGTAAAAGTCCAATTGATAGTAGCCAGTCAAGGTATCAGAGGGACCATAGATTAGCAATGATACCTAGAAGGGAAAGAGAGGGGAGGTGTATCAGTAGAGAATGTTTTGGTTCTTATTGTAAAGGCTGATGAAAAGGAATAGTTACCTTCCTTGTACAAGTGTGTTCCTATATTGCGTATTCTCACCGGGAGTGGTATCCAAGTGGCTAGAATATATAGGTGCCTATTTGTGCAAGAGATTTATAAAAAATTGTTAGTTAAAAAGTCTTACAGTAGTACTTATGATTTTTAAAATAGTACTTTTTATGATTTTAAAACCACAGGATACCTGGTATCGCAGTTCTTTGTATAATCCTAGGATATTGCTTATAGATAAGAAAGAATCTTATTGGAGGTGGAGCAGAGCACTTAGTTATCCTAGAAAAGATAGAAAGTGATAACTAAATCAAAATAAATGCGTCACTGTATAGGTCTCCCTAATAAGTGGTAGTAACGGAAGGAGGACCCGATACAAGTGTCCACCATGTAGGTTATATTGTACCCAACGCAAATATGTGTCCAGTAGGTGCACGATTAGGTAGAGTGTATAATTTACTATAGGAAGTAATCAGTACCTCTAGCGGGCATCAATATTAGTCCTATGGCAATGAGAGTCTTACCTCCTCTTCGGTATAGACGATTGCAAGGGTCAGTAGGAATGCAAGCTCAAAGGTGCGTTGCGGGTACTACTGTAGTCCTTTAGTATATGGATGATATCTGGTTTACCTCGTGGGTTGTCGAGTGGAGCGGCAGGAGGAAGCAGAGCCCCGGCCGGTGGCTGTGTGCTTCCGTTGGTATAACCTCGTTGGCGCGCAGATTCCGGTGGAGTCGGTAAGACGAGTAGGACCTTGCGTGACGTCACTGACACGTGATGGTCATGTGATTCCTCAGGCTACGGAGCGCTGAGAGAGCCAATTCCGACGCGTTTCGGAAACGAACGGTTTCCTTCCTCAGGGATGGCTCTCAAAGGTGTACCTGCTGTTTATATACTTTGTAGGCAGCCATTGTGGGAAGTCCTTCAGTCCAGGTAGGAGGTCCTTCAATCATTGAACGCAAATAATTCAATCTCGCTGTTGAGACCCTTTTTTTCTCAAAGTATCCATATTAAAAATCCACTGACTCTCAATTCTTGACATGCACTTAATGTAGTCCCCTTGTCGCCAGTGTTTAGGGACAGTTTGAATGCCGGTCACTTGGGTACCAATAATCCTCCCCCCGTGTTTCGTGGTGTAGTGTCTGGAGAGAGGGTGACCTGCAAATTTATTTTTAATGTTTCTAAGGTGCTCGTTGATCCTTACATACAAAGGGCGTTTAGTGCGGCCAATGTATAGCTTATCACATGGGCATTTTAACCCATAAATCACTCCCTTTGTGCAGCATGTAACAAAGTCAGTAATTGGAAGTTCAATGTTTTGATTTTTAATAGTTTTTTGTTTTTTCAGTGATAGGCGTTTGCAAACAGAACATTTATGACATGGATAAAAGCCCGTGTGATTATTTGGGTGGGAGCCTTCCATATTATGGGATTTGATTTTCATTGGATTTTTTACTGTTGGAGCAATTATGTTCCCTAGATTGTTAGCTCTTTTAAAGACAAATTTAGGATGTGGGGGTATTAGATCCCCAATGATTTTATCCTCCTTCAGGATGTTCCAATGTTTTCGGACAATTTTTTTTATAATTTTTGTATTGGCATTGAATTGGGTGATGATGGGGATGTCTGCCAAGAATTCTTGATTTCTATTGTCCTGATTCATTCCTTCATGTCTGGCTTTATCAGTTAGTAGATTTTCACGTTGTGATTCTGAGATAGTTTTATGGGTAGCTTCTAAGAAGTCCTTTTTGTAACCTTTGTCCAAAAATTTTTTGGTAAGTATTTGTGCCTCCACCTCAAAATCAGTTTCCCTTGAACAGTTCCTATAGATTCTCATATATTGGCTTCTTGGGATGTTTAATAGCCAATTCGGTAGATGACAACTGTCTAAGGGTATATAGCCATTAACGTCAGTAGGTTTAGAATAAGTACGTGTAAAAAGATGATTTTGTTCAATATAGATATCAATGTCTAGAAAATTCACTTGCTGTTTATAAAAATAAACATTTGTTCTCATTTTGGGAGACAAAACAAAAATAATGGGGACTTCAATCTGAGATCCTGGCGTGGTAATAAGTGTAAGTCTCCCTTAAAGGGATGTTTGTTCAGAAGAATATGTATTATGGAGCTTTTCTGTGGAGTCTGACCAGACAATCTCTCCTTGGCTCCCCGTGTGCATCAGTAAGCGCCCATGACCCCGGTGCCTGCTCTCTAGTTGTCCTTTCTACACATTGATAGGTACTAACCGCTGCGTACCGGGTGCTCCCCACAACACCGTCCTTCCGGGTTCTGTGACTTCATCCGTCAGCTGTACATGTGCCCTTTTTTCCTCCTTTAGAGACAAACACAGATCTTGCTGCCTATTTTAGTGTTTATACCGAGGCGGCTGTTGAGATTTATCTCTATTTAAAGAAGAAGAAAAACGCGGTAACCCGTCTTTTAATAGGAGGAAGTCAGGTTCTCTCCTCTGAGTGATCCCAGAGGATCCTGTCCAGGAGGGAGGCCGTGTCCTCATGGTGACATCATGAGCTCTCAAAAAAACAATCACTGGTAAATAGTCTTCCCCCAATCTCCATACAGTGAATTAGGAGAGAAGAAACCAATGGATAGAAATGTGGAGCTTTCTCCAGCTCCTCTGTGGTTCCATCCCCGGAGACGAAACTTGGAGAAGTTGTGTTTTTTAGTACGGCTCCTCCATCTGACTGACGAGGGTCTTCTCTGTCCCTCTCCTCAGGGTCCTCATCCTCCGAGTGCAGAGCATTAGGCTTTGGCCTTGCTGATTATCACTTCATAGTTGAGGCCCACAATGTGCTGGGACCTCGGTACCGGTGGTGAGGACCACAACAATGTAATTTATTCCCAGATACATAAACATAGAATTACCGGTTCTGAGAGACGGATCTCATATATAGATGACGCGCCCCCTGGGCCTGTGCTGTGCAGGGGATACCCGGAGCCGGATCGCTGGGAGTTGTAGTCTCAGTGTGGCGGTGACCCGGTCCGTGCCCAGGGCGGTCAAACCAGTGGCAGTCTTAGGTAATAACAAATGTCCGACTACGCCACCCGTGGATTGCGGTCAGTGGGGACCGCCGCTGCGCTGCCGACCGCTGAGGCTGATGTTGTTTGCGCAGCTGAGTATGGGATAACTCCCCACGGGAGAAGTATTGCCTCAGGGCAGCTAGTGTGGATGATGGGAGTGATGGTGTGAGCGTCCCAGTAGTAATGGTGCTGGTGTGGCGATGAAACACAGAGACGTGTGGTGCAGTTCAGGGTCTTTACTGATGGTATAAGGCAGACCCTCCCGGGAGTACTGGTTAGCAGTAGGGGCCTGGTCAGTCTGTGAGCAAGCAGGATCTCCCCTGGCCAGGTGGAGTTGTAGGCCTCCCCGACTATCTGCACTCTTTCCTGACTACCTTGCTCTATGCGGGTAGAAGTAGCCCACGTCCCTGAGTATACCGTGTGGTGCTCACCCGTATGGCCGGTGACTTGGGGCCTTCCGTTAGCCTCCGCTTCACGATGGCGGTGCTGGTCCCTTGCTTGTGACCGTGCCTTCGGGTTTCTAAGGCCAGAGGACATGGAATCCCCTGCCGGTTGGATTCTGCTGCTGGACCTGGATGTCCCCACAGCTTCGGACTCCGTGTCCGGGTTAGTGTCTTCAGCCAAGGCGAGCTTTCTAGCTTCCAGCCTCTGGCACTCGCTCCTGCTCCTACAGAGCTCCTGTTGTAACTTTCCCTGTGTCTGCTGTCCTCCAGACCTGGCTGCGTCTCTGTCTGGGACTTCACTCACTAATCCCGCCCCAGACCCAGTTTATAAGGGCAGATTCCTCCCCTCCCAGGTCTGGGTGGGCCGTGTTGCATGCTTAGGGCTCCTGACCAGAGAAACCTCCCACTTGCTCTCAGACATAATATCTCTATTACTGTGGTAACCAGACCCCTGGGGTGCCACATTCCCCCCTTGTAAATTTTAGTACTCTGGGACTAAACACATTTTTTTTTTAAAGAAACATAAATGCAGGGTATAACAATAATACAATAACATATTTACAGGAAGCTTTAGTTCTTTAAAGGTCACGGCGTGTCTGCAACCGGGTGTCCATATCACCCAAGGTGAAGTTTTAAGCGAAGTAGGGGACCTGTTCAAAGCAAACCCCTTGCGTTGGCCTTGGGCGTGGCTGCAAGGCTGGAGCTAGCTACTTTGGGCCGCAAGTAGGCCACGCCAGACAGGTTTTCTCTTCCGCGGCCGTCTTCGCAAGAGGCACCAAGGTGCAACTATCTACAAAATTGTTCCGGTTATCCAGTGTCCATAACCTGTTAGTCCAAATAAATCTGCAGGGTAACTGAGAAACATAATTAATAACAGGCAACAAACATAAACCATAAATATTTTCAAGAAACAGGTAAATTCACAGTGCATTACTTATATTCTCCAGCGCGCGGGCATTTGACCTCTAGTGACTCTAGTGGACCTACGGAGCTCACTAACTGGTCCTGCACTACAGGGTGTAGGAGGTGTTATGGGCAAGCTGGGCAGCTTTCTGCGCACTCTTTGGCGCACTAGGGGCACGGCAGGCTCACTACTAGCAGAGGGTTGATTCTCCTGGGCTGCTGGTGTGGATTCTTCTGCCTCCTGGGCCGGCTGCTCTTCCAGCTCTACCTGGTCTTCTGTAGGCACTTGAGGGGCTAGCTGGAGAAAGGTGAGGACGGGCACCACGATAGCGTTGTTTACTTGTGTCCAGGACCGGGGAAAGTCTCCGAGTACGGTGCTGATCATTTCCTCCTTTTCCTCTACGGGTTGAGGGTCTTCCTGATCTTCATCCGTGCTTTGTAACTTCTCGGGGCACTTTTTCAGGTGGTCTCTGGAGACAGTGGCTGTGGTCTCTCCTCCATCCTTACTGATGACGTACACCTTTGGATTATTGTGGCTTGAGGGCAGTACGGTGTACGGGTCCTTTTCCCACTGGTCATCCAACTTATGGAGCCGCCTTTTTCTTTTCAAGACCTGCTCTCCAGGTACCAAGGGAACAGCGGGAGCATGTTGGTTGTAAGTCCTCTCCTGCCTTTCTCTTGATTGACAGAGACTTCGCTCGACGCTCTCCTGTACTTTCCGGTACTGCTGCTGCCGTTCTGTATCCCAGTCTGCTTCTGGCGAGGTGTCCTCGGGTGTCAGGACTCCCATATCCAGGTCAACA
The DNA here is from genome assembly GCF_046119375.1 of Phyllobates terribilis. NCBI lineage: Eukaryota > Metazoa > Chordata > Amphibia > Anura > Dendrobatidae > Phyllobates > Phyllobates terribilis. The sequence continues at coordinate 2,655,783 of NW_027362877.1, forward strand.
GGCTGCTTACCAGGTCTTGCTCGCATTAGGTAAGCCGGGGTACAGTTGGTGGAACCTACCGGGATGTGGTTATACAGGTCCACCAGATCGGGCAGTTTCTCAGGCCACAGACTGCGTTCTTCCAGGGGCAATGTTTTTAGCAGATCTATCACCACCTGGTTCATCTTCTCGCAGAGTCCATTGGTTTGGGGGTGATAGGGCGTTGTTCTTATCTTCTTGCAGCCATACAGGTTGCAGAACTCCTGGAAGACCTCCGCTTCGAAGGCTGGTCCTTTGTCCGTCAGCACTTGGTCCGGGTACCCGTGTGGGCGACAGAAGTGCAGCTGGAAGGCTCTGGCTGCTGTCTGAGCCGTCAGGTCTTTGACAGGGACCACCACCAGGAACCGGGAGTAGTGATCCACGATGGTTAGGGCGTAGACATACCCGCTTCTGCTTGGAGCCAGTTTAACATGGTCCAGAGCGACCAGTTCCTGCGGCTGCCTGGTGATGATGGGCTGCAGGGGAGTCCTCTGGCTGGCACGGTCCCTTCTTCTTAGATTGCACGGGCCACAGTCTCTACACCACCTCTCAATGGCTCCTCTCATGCCTATCCAGTAGAACCGTTCACGCAGCAGGAACTCCAGCTTCTTCCAACCGAAGTGCCCTGCCCCATTGTGGTAGGCCTCCAGCACCATAGCTGCGTCCCATCTCGGTACCACCACCTGCCAGATCAGTTCATGTGTCCGGGAATTGACCAATCTGCAGCACAACTTCTCCTTGTAGAGAAACAGTCTGCTCTTCTCCGTCCACAGTTGCTTGGTCTCTTCCGGAGCGTCTGGGTCCAGGCGGGCGTCAGCCTGGGTCAGCATCTCCTTCACCAGACGGACTGCGGGGTCGCTGTCTTGTGTCTCCGCCCAGTTGTAGTGGGGTAAGGGTTTGAACGTAGCGGATCGCTAGCCCCTCACACGGTGGGAATACTAGGTAATCCCATGACTGTGAAACGCAGGGAGTTCGATCTCTTCCAATTCTTCTGGATCCTCCCCTTCGTCCGGTAGGTTTGGCATCCTGGACAGGGCGTCCGAGTTGGTATTGGAGCGTCCTGCCCGGTACTTGATCGTGAACTCAAAATTGGACAGGCGGGCCATCCATTTCTGCTCCAGGGCACCCAGTCTTGCAGTGTCCAGGTGTGTCAACGGGTTGTTGTCCGTGTACACGGTGAACCTGGAAGAGGCAAGGTAATGCTTGAAACGTTCGGTTACTGCCCACACCACTGCCAGGAACTCTAGCTTGAACGAGCTGTAATTCTCAGGGTTTCTTTCCGTGGGTCGCAGTTTTCGGCTGGCGTAAGCAATTACCCGTTCTCTCCCCTGCTGGATCTGGGACAGTACGGCCCCTAGCCCGATGTTGCTTGCGTCCGTGTGGAGGATAAAGGGCTGGCTGTAATCAGGGTACGCCAGGATTTCATCCCCCGTGAGGGCCATCTTCAGCTGGCGGAATGACTCCTCTTCCAGCTTTTCCCATTTGAAGGGTGGCTTCTGGTTTTTGGCCTTCCTGGACTGGCCTATCAGGAGGTCCTGCATAGGAGCTGCCTTCTTGGTAAAACCGGGAATGAATCTTCGGTAGTAGCCTACCAACCCGAGGAACTGCCGCACTTCCTTTATGCTGGATGGTCTTGGCCAGTCCTTAATTACGGTGATCTTGTCAGGGTCGGGGGCTACTCCGTCAGCACTCACCACGTGTCCCAGGTACTGTACCTTTGGCTTCAGTAGATGACACTTTGAGGGTTTTACCTTTAGGCCATAGTTTGCCAGGGCTTCAAACACTTCTGCCAGGTGTTCCAGATGGTCCTCATAGGTCTTAGAATAGACGATGACGTCGTCCAGGTATAACAGGACCATCTCAAAGTTCCGGTGTCCCAGACAGCATTCCATCAACCGTTGGAAGATTGCAGAGCCCGAACGGCATACAGTTAAATTCGCTGAGTCCCATCGGGGTGGTGAATGCGGTCTTCTCCTGGTCCGCCTCTGCTACAGGAACCTGCCAGTACCCGCTAGTGAGATCCAAAGTAGAGAAGAAGTTAGCAGATTTTAATGCAGCTAAGGACTCTTCTATCCTTGGTAACGGGTACGCATCTTTGTGTGTGATACGGTTGACCTTCCTGTAGTCTACACACATTCTCATGGTGTTGTCTTTCTTTTTCACTAAGACTAGTGGAGCTGCCCAGGGGCTACAGCTGTCCCTAATTATCCCAGCCTCCTTCATGTCTTTTAGCATCCCCTTGGCATGTTGATAGTGTGCAGGGGGTACGGGTCGGTATCTCTCTTTTATGGGAGGATGGTCTCCCGTTGGGATGTGATGTTCTACCCCCTTTACTCGCCCAAAGTCTAACGGGTGTTTGCTAAACACTCTTTCGTACTCTTGAACCTCCCGATAGACTCCCTGTTTTTGGTGTGAGGGAGTGGAGTCAGTACCCAAATGCAGTTGCTGACACCAGTCCTCCATTGGTTTCTTAGAGCCGTTACCTTCCTCTGGTTGAGATGGAGGCAAGGGTTCCACGGCCTGTACAGAGTTCTGGTTGATGGTGAACAATTTGGCTAGCGTGGCATACCGGGGCAGGTGTACTTCTCTCTCCCCGATATTTATGATGCGGACGGGCACCCTCCCATGGCGTACATCGACCACCCCCCGTGCTGTCAAAATGGTGGGCCTACTGTCTGAGTAGACGGGTTCTACCATTGCTTGGTAGTCTCTACCTCTTAGACCAATAGCTGCCCCGCACCAAATCATCATCTCACTTTTTGGGGGCATGGCAATAGGGAATGGGTCACACATTCTCACGCTACCTATCTCACCACCAGATAGTTCCACTTGTTGCCGCTTCATCAGTGCCCAGATCTCTTTCTGGAGCACACGCTGCTGGCTGGAACTGGCGTTCTTGGCAACCTGTTGCAAAATAAGAATCACCTCTGCAAGACAGTTTTCAATTACGTTAGTACCTAGGGTGATTTTTGGGTGACTCTCGCGACGGTCAATGTCCACAATGATAAGTCCTTGTGCCGGCAGTTCAACTTTACCGACCTTGATGGTCATTTCCTTAAATCCTATCTGTGGCACGGGCTGACCATTGCTGGCGATAATGCTCAGGTCGTCATCTGGGTAGCGGGTTATGTCCGAGTCATTCCAGTACCGCTTGAAGAGCACGTACGGGATGGTGGTGACCTGTGACCCGGTGTCTAGTAGGGCACTCATAGGAATGCCATCCAGTACCACGGGCAAGACCGGACGTCCCCCTACGTATTTGTCACGCCAGTTTGATGGGCCTGATGATCTTATGCCTGGGGATTGGCCCTCTACCCCAGGTTGTGCCCGTTTAAATGACAGTACCTTGCCATATGTCCGGGTTGATCGCAGCGGCGGCAGATGGGTCGTCCGTCCTCGTTGTATCTGTCGCTGGGTCTTCCTCTGGCCGGTGGGGTCCTCCTCAGTCGGCGCCACGGGACGTCCTCCGGTCCGGATGCCAGCTGGATCTTTCTTGGAGAAGAGACCTGTAAAGACTGCACAGTTCTGGTTGGACCTGATGGTGCTGGTCTGTTGCCGGGTTATTGTTCAAAGCCTGTGCATCAGCTCCCACAGGCCCTGCAGACAAGGGCGCCGCATCCTGGTGATAAGTGATAGCAGGGCGCCTGTGGGTCACAGCGCCACCTGGTGCTGGTTCTCGGAGCACCCGGATGGCTCTGTCCTTGAACTGTGCAAAGTCCACGTCAGGTTCCTGTAAAGCCATTGCCCGCAACTGGGTTCGGTGGGCATTGCACAGTAGACCCTCAATAAATTGTTCGGTCAGCAACTTGTCTTCATTTCCCACGCTGTCAGGGTCTGCCTGCTTAATGGCTCTCAGGGCCTCTTGTAGGTTTAGAGCATAGTCTCTTATACTTTCATGTGCCCGTTGTTTGCACCCGTAAAATCTGAGCTTTATTTCGGCTGAGGTGCGGGTATCAAATGTGTCTTTCAGCCGGGCTAGTATCTCTCTGACAGTCCTCTTCTTCCCAGGTGACCAGGACTTTATCTCCCTTTGGGCTGCCCCGATTAACTGGGCCACCAGAATGCTCACTTTTTGCTCTTCTGTGAGGGGGTATACCTGGAAGAGGCTATCAAGTCTTTCCCTAAAGTCACTCAGGGTATGTGACTCCCCTGAGTACTGGGGTAGCCAGGTTGCCCCCAGGATATAAGGCATGGTGAATGGCATGACCGCTGCAGCGGTTGCGCAGGTGGCCGGTGTGGCGGTGGACCTCCCCTCGGTGTCCGACATCCTCCTTCCCCCCTAGTGGACCGTGGCCTACCTTGCGATGCTCTTCTTCCGTAGGCCGCGGCTCCGCAATCAATCGTCGGGGTAGAGGACCTGGCGTCGCGCTCCGATGACGTCAGCGTCGCTCTTCCTCCCTTCCAGGACCTTACGCAGCGTCGGAGCGTGGGGCGGAGCTTCGGATCTCGCGCGCTTTCGGCGTCCACGCCCCTCTTCTTCCCGCGCGGCGTCCCGAAGATGGCGTCCGAAGGCGGGAAGCAGCTGCGGATGGCGGGAAGAAGGCAGAAGACGGCGGGAAGCGGTCCAAGATGGCGTCCGATGGCGGGAAACGACTCCGGACGGCGGGAAACTTTGCCACAGGTAAGTTCAAAAGTCTTTTTCAGGCACGCAGTACCCGGTGGTTGCGGGCACGAAATCCTGCCGACTACGCCAAAGTTGACGCGCCCCCTGGGCCTGTGCTGTGCAGGGGATACCCGGAGCCGGATCGCTGGGGGTTGTAGTCTCAGTGTGGTGGTGACCCGGTCCGTCCCCAGGGCGGTCAAACCAGTGGCAGTCTTAGGTAATAACAAATGTCCAACTACGCCACCCGTGGATTGCGGTCAGTGGGGACCGCCGCTGCGCTGCCGACCGCTGAGGCTGATGTTGTTTGCGCAGCTGAGTATGGGATAACTCCCCACGGGAGAAGTATTGCCTCAGGGCAGCTAGTGTGGATGATGGGAGTGATGGTGTGAGCGTCCCAGTAGTAATGGTGCTGGTGCGGCGATGAAACACAGAGACGTGTGGTGCAGTTCAGGGTCTTTACTGATGGTATAAGGCAGACCCTCCCGGGAGTACTGGTTAGCAGTAGGGGCCTGGTCAGTCTGTGAGCAAGCAGGATCTCCCCTGGCCAGGTGGAGTTGTAGGCCTCCCCGACTATCTGCACTCTTTCCTGACTACCTTGCTCTATGCGGGTAGAAGTAGCCCACGTCCCTGAGTATACCGTGTGGTGCTCACCCGTATGGCCGGTGACTTGGGGCCTTCCGTTAGCCTCCGCTTCACGATGGCGGTGCTGGTCCCTTGCTTGTGACCATGCCTTCGGGTTTCTAAGGCCAGAGGACATGGAATCCCCTGCCGGTTGGATTCTGCTGCTGGACCTGGATGTCCCCACAGCTTCGGACTCCGTGTCCGGGTTAGTGTCTTCAGCCAAGGCGAGCTTTCTAGCTTCCAGCCTCTGGCACTCGCTCCTGCTCCTACAGAGCTCCTGTTGTAACTTTCCCTGTGTCTGCTGTCCTCCAGACCTGGCTGCGTCTCTGTCTGGGACTTCACTCACTAATCCCGCCCCAGACCCAGTTTATAAGGGCAAATTCCTCCCCTCCCAGGTCTGGGTGGGCCGTGTTGCATGCTTAGGGCTCCTGACCAGAGAAACCTCCCACTTGCTCTCAGACATAATATCTCTATTACTGTGGTAACCAGACCCCTGGGGTGCCACATAGACAGATACACGGCAGGTCATATATTCAGTCTCTGTGTCTCCACAGATGGATCCAGGAGGAGAAATCCACCAGAGAGATGTCCCCGTCCTCTGTATTCCCATTACTGTCCAGAGGAGAATCACAACATCCCAGAGGATCATCAGGTAGATGACACTGAAGACCCCACAACATCTGACCATGAAGTGATGGGATTTGAGCTCATCTCACATTGTTCTTTTTTAGGGTGAAGATCTGATTGATATTAAGGTTGAGGTTATACATGGAGCAGAAGAGGCGACCGCAATATGGGCCGATCAGCAGGGTGAGGAGGGAAGACTGTCGTGTCGGTTCTATGGTCATCTACTACTACTTCCATCATTGCATGACACAATCTACAGTGGCATGTAAAAGTTTGGGCACCCCTGGCCAAATTCCTGTTATTGTGACCAGTTAAACAAGTTGAAGATGAAATGATCTCTAAAAGACCTAAAGTTAAAGATGACACATTTCCTTTGAGTTACCCTGGGACATTTGTGTGCTCAGATAACTTTGACCAATGATTCAGATCTTACTTAGCCTGTTAGGGTTATGGCTCGTTCACTATCATCGTTAGGAAAGGCCAGGTGATTCAAATTTCCAGCTTTATAAAAACACAGCTTACTCTAACATTGTGCCAAAATAACCGCAGCCATGGCTTCTTCTAAGCAGCTGTCTAGCTCTCTGAAAATGGTGGAGGCCACAAAGCAGGAGAAGGCTATGAGCAAAGCGCTTTCAAGTTGCCCTTTCCTTGGTTCAAAATGTAATAAAGAAATGGCAGTTAACAGAAACAGTGGAGGTCAAGATAAGGTCTGGAAGACCAAGCAGATTTTCAGTAGGATTGCTAGAGAGGCAAATCAGAACCCCCGCCTGACTGCAAAAGACCTTCAGAAAGATTTAGCAGACTCTGGAGTTGTGGAACATTGTTGTACTCTTCAGAGACACCTGGACAAATATGGCCTTCATGGAAGAGTCATCAGAAGAAAACCTCTCCTGCGACCTCACCATAAAATTCAGCGTCAGAAGTATGCAAAAGTACATCTAAGAAGGTCTGATGCATTTTGTAAACAAGTCTTGTAGACCGATGAGGCTAAAATAGAGCAATGATCATAGTTGTGTGGAGAAAAAAGGGCACAGAATTTTAGGAAAAGAACATCTCGCCAACCATTAAGCATGGTGGTGGATCAATCATGCTTTGGGGTTGTGTTGCAGCCAATGGCACAGGGAACGGGTAGAGGGAAGAATGGATTCCTTGAAATTTCAGCAAATTCTTGATACAAACTTAACACCATCTGCAAAAAAGCTGAAGGTAAAAAGAGGATGGCAAATGATAATGATACTAAACACACGTCAAAAGGCGAAAGCTGAAGGTTTTACAATGGCCCTCACAGTCCCCTGATCTGAACATCATTGAAAATCTGTGGCTAGACCTCAAAATAGCAGACGATGCTAGACGACCCAAGAATCTCACAGAACTGGAAGAATTCTCCAAAGAAGAATGAATGAAAATCCCTCAAACAAGAATTGAAAGACTATTGTCTGGCTACAAAAAGCATTTACAAGCTGTGATACTTTCAAAAGGGGGCGCTACTAGGTACAAACCTTGCCGGGTGCCAAAACTTTTGCATTTTCCCTTATTGAATTTTTTTTAAATGTAAAAGATGAAAATATATATAATTTATTATTCATTGTTTTGCCTAAACTACAAAGGAAATGTCATCTTTAACTTTAGGCCGTTTAGAGATTATTTCATCTTCAACTTAACTGTTCGCAATAACAGTAATTTTGACCATTGGTGCCCAAACTTTTACATGTCACTGTATTCTGTCACTGTGTGTTTCCTACAGATGGACTCATGGAAAGAAATCCACCAGAGAGATGTCCCCGTCCTCTGTATTCCCAGGACTGTCCAGAGGAGAATCACAACATCCCGGAGAGTCATCAGGTAGACGGTGCTGAGCCCTGTACCCGATCTGTATATGGGGGGACATTTCTGATCGATATCATAGATGTCACAGATTTTGGTGGTTTCTTGTATTGTGCTGATTGTTACATCTGATATATCAGGAGGAAGATCCGACTAAGAATAAAGAGGAAGACGAGACAGAAGAAGAAGCGATGACGAGGAGGGATCAGCCGTGTTTGAGTGACGGGAAGGAGGAGATTCCTGTAGATGTTTCCACAGGTGTGTAATAATGACCAGCGTGTGATGATGATGATGATGACTGGCTTATGACGATGATGACTGGCATGTGACTATGATTAGCGGCGTGTGATGATGATTACTGGCGTATGACGATGATGATTGGCATGTGACTATGATTAGCCGTGTGTGATGATGATGACTGGCATATGACGATGATGATTGGCATGTGACTATGATGACCGGCGTGTGATGATGATGACTGGCGTATGACGATGATGATTGGCATGTGACTATGATTAGCGGCGTGTGATGATGATGACTGGCGTATGACGATGATGATTGGCATGTGACTATGTTGACCGGCGTGTGATGATGATGACTGGCGTGTGACGATGATGATTGGCATGTGACTATGATTAGCGGCTCCTGATGATGATGACTGGCGTATGACGATGATGATTGGCATGTGACTATGATTAGTGGCGTATGACGATGATGATTGGCATGTGACTATGATGACCGGCGTGTGATGATGATGACTGGCGTATGACGATGATGATTGGCATGTGACTATGATTAGCGGCGTGTGATGGTGATGACTGGCGTATGACGATGATGATTGGCATGTGACTATGATTAGTGACGTGTGATGATGATGACTGGCGTATGACGATGATGATTGGCATGTGACTATGATTAGCGGCGTGTGATGATGATGATTGGCATGTGACTATGATTACTGGCGTGTGATGATGATGACTGGCGTATGACGATGATGATTGGCATGTGAGTATGATTAGCGGCGCCTGACGATGACCGGTGTGTGATATTGTATGAAGTCTCCGGTGCAGTGAAGCTTTATCCGCCGTCCACATCACAGCAGAAGCGTCCGGTGATGGCGCGGCTGCTCTTGTACAGAGTCCGGTTGCGCACCGATGAATAACTGGGCCGCATTCACACCTCTTCTTAATGATTTAATAAGCACATTTTTAATTTTCCTAATTGTGTTTTTAATATTACTTCCATCTTTTACTTCCATATTATTCTTACACAAGTCTCATGCTGCCATATAAATGACTGAGCTTGCGATTCGGACAGAACCCCGGGGGAAGATTCCGTATAATGAGGCTCTGTGGACGCCGTCTGGCCTATGATCCAGTGATGTCCATCTTTTTCAGCGTGCATAAAAGCGCAGTCGACCAGAGGCTAGACGGAGTCCGGTGTAACTCTGCTGCCTCATTATTCTGAATGGATCCCTCGGGGGTGTCATCTGAATCATGTATTTTGTAGATTTAGATGGAAACCCCGATGTACAGTGGGTGCGGAAAGTATTCTTACTCCTTGAAATTTTTCACTCTTTGTTTCATTGCAGCCATTTTGTAAATTGAAAAAGTTCATTTTTTTCCTCATTAAAGTACACGCTGCACCCCATCTTCACTGAAAAAAAAACAGAAATGTAGAAATTTTTGTAAATTTATAAAAAAAAAAAGCCTGAAATATCACATGGTCATAATTATTCAGACCCTTTGCTCAGTGTTGAGTAGAAGCACCTTTTGAGCTAGTACAGCCATGAGTCTTCTTGGGAATGATGCAACAAGGTTTTCACCCCTGGATTTGGGGATCCTCTGCCATTCTTCCTTGCAGATCCTCTCCAGTTCCATCAGGTTGGTTGGTGAACGTTGGTGGACAGCCATTTTCAGGTTTCTCCAGAGATGCTCAATTGGGTTTAGGTCAGAACTCTGGCTGGGCCAGTCAAGAATGGTCACAGAGTTGTTCTGAAGCCACTCCTTTTGTCATTTTAGCTGTGTGCTTAGGGTCACTGTCTTGTTGGAAGGTGAACCTTGGGCCAAGTCTGAGGACCAGAGCACTCTGGAAGAGGTTTTTATCCAGGATATCTCTGTACTTGGCTGCATTCATGTTTCTTCATTGGCAACCAGTCATCCTGTCCGTGCAGCTGAAAAATACCCCCATAGCATGATGCTGCCACCACCATGTTTCACTGTAGGGATTGTATTGGGCAGGTCATGAGCAGTGCCTGGTTTTCTCCACACATACCGGTTAGAATTATCACCAAAAAGTTCTATCTTCGTCTCATCAGACCAGAGAATCTTATTTCTCATAATCTGTGAGTCCTTCATGTGTTTTTGAGCAAACTCTATGCGGGCTTTCATATGTCTTGCACTGAGTAGATCCTTCCATCTGGCCACTCTGCCATAAAGGCCCGACTGGTGGAGGGCTGCAGTGATCATTGACTTTTGTGAGCTTTCTCCCTTCTCCCTACTGCATCGCTGGAGCTCAGCCACAGTGATCTTGGTGTTTTTCTTTACTTCTCCTACCAAGGCTCTTCTCCCACGATTGCTCAGTTTGCTGGACGGCCAGGTCTAGGAAGACTTCTGGTGGGCACAAACTTCTTCCATTTAAGGATTATGAAGGCCACTGTGCTCTTAGGAACCTTGAGTAATGCAGAAATTCTTTTGTAACCTTGGCCAGATCTGTGCCTTGCCACAATTCTGTCTCTGAGCTCCTTGGGCTGTTCCTTTGAGCTGATGATTCTCATTTGGTCTGATATGCACTGTGAGCCGTGAGGTCTTATATAGACAGGTGTGTGTCTTTCCAAATCAAGTCCTATAAGTTTAATTAAACACAGCTGGACTCCAATGAAGGAGTAGAACCATCTCAAGGAGGATCACAAGGAAATGGACAGCATGTGACTTAAATATGAGTGTCTGAGCAAAGGGTCTGAATACTTATGACCATGTGATATTTCAGGTTTTCTTTTTTAATAAATTTGCAAAATTGTCTGCATTTATGCTTTTTTTCAGTCAAGATGGGGTGCAGAGTGTACTTTAGTGAGAAAAATAAATGATCTTTTTCGAATTTACCAAATGGCTGCAATGAAACAAAGAGTGAAAAATGTAAAGGGGTCTGAATACTTCCCGTACCCACTGTAAGTGTTCAGTGTACAGCACAGGATAAATATGCTCCAAAATGTTCTGTACCCCAAAATGCCACCAAGAGCTTCTACTCAACCCACAAAAAACAAGTCCCCACTCAGGTTCATCATCTGTAAACAGTAATATAGGGGCTGTCCATATTACTGGAAGTACAAAGGTTCTGGAAAAGTGACTTGGCTCCCACTTAAAGAAATCCAGTGACATCTGCGCTCCCAAATCCAAATGCCCCCTCCTCCTGGGCCCCACAGTGTGCAGTTAGCATCCACATGTTTGGCATTACTGTAGCGGGGAGAGGCAATTTATTTCTCCAGAAAGCACTAGCTGGGAATCATGTACTGGGCGCTACAACGTAAGGGCACTGCAATGTACCGGACACTACAATGTACTGGCCACTATAAGGGAATATTTGCATTTTCACTTCACAACATCCATTACTGCTCGTTTCTGGAAAGCACCCATGGAGTCAAATTCATCACTACACCTGTAGATACATTTCCATAGGGGTGTAATTTCCAAACTGGTGTCACTTGAGGGGGGATTCTGCTCTTCTGCCACTTTGGGGCTCTGTATATGGAGTCTGCAAACTGTTCTACTAAAGTTTGTTCTCCAAGAGTCAAATAGCGCTCCGTCCCTCCCGAGTCTCGCCATGTGGCTAAGCAGTACAGTACAGCCACATATGGGGTATTGCCCCGTTCAGGAGAAATTGTATAAAGTTATGTGGTCATTTTTACCCATTTTCCCTTGTGAAAATGTAAAATCTGGGGCTAAAATAATACTATAGTGGTAAAAATGTAATTTTTTTTTCTTCACCATTCAATTGTATAACATTTTGTGAATCACAATTACCTTGTATTCATTGGGAAAGTGCGCGGTGGATGCTGGGTGTGACGCGCGGGGAAACCCCACCCACAGCCCGGTGTCCACCGCGGGGATCGCATCACCGAGTCACGCCTCACTTGACGTGACATCAGGGGAAGCAAGAGCCGGCTGAGGCCGGGGATCGCGTGATGCCGGTGAGTGGCCAGCGATAGCGCCGCTCACAGCCAATAAAGACAAAGCTAGGTAATTAGAAAAAACCTTCTCTCAACGGGTTAATTACATTGGCGGCATTTTTAATAGTAGTGGACAACTTCTTTAATTACGTGGACACTTTTCTATACCAAGGGCAAGATACGAAGCTTGAGAGAGTGAAATGGCACTAGAGGTACATTAAGGGAACCTGTCATCAGTAATTACCACTTAAAGAACTATTTCCCGTCTAATCTCTGCCACCCCTGACTTGTGCCAATGTCACCAGTTTATAAGTGTCATTCACTTTACCCGTCATTGTGTTAATGTTATGGCATGTAGTTGTCCTCCTTATTACCGGTACTTTCACTGACGAGGGTCTTCATTGTGAGATCCAGAAAATACATTTAAAAATCCTTTTTGTGTTGTTGAAAAAATCACATGTAATCTATCTTTCCTCCTTACAGGAAATCCTTGTGAGAATAACGGTTCATCACTAAATTGTAAAAGAGAAGATATCAGGAAGCACTCTAATAGAGGAAACCTCATCACCCTTCCTGCACCTCCTGGACTTCACAGCACTTCACTTTCTTATAATCCTCCTAATCATGTGGAATCATCTCCTGAGCAATCTCACATTATTACCAAAAGTCCAGGGGGCAAAGTGGATTCAAGATTTCAGTGTGACAAGCAATTTACAAAAAGCTCAGATTTTTTCACTCACAGAAAACACAAAGGTAAAAAGCCATACTCCTGTTCAGAATGTGGGAAATTCTTTACCTATAAATCACAATTTATTATACATGAGAGAATTCACACAGGACAGAAGCCATTTTCATGTTCGGAATGTGGGAAATGTTTTGGAAGTAAATCAGACCTTGTTAAACATCAAAGAATTCACACCGGGGAAAAACCTTTTTCATGTTTACAATGTAGAAGGTGCTTTCCAGAAAAATCACAGCTTGTTATACATCAGAGAATTCACACAGGAGAAAAGCCGTATTCATGTTCAAAATGTGGAAAGTCCTTCACAGGTAAAGGAAGTCTTATTAGACATGAGAGAATTCACACAGGAGAGAAGCCATATTCATGTTCAGAATGTGGGAAATGCTTTACAGATAAAAGGACTCTTATTACACATCAGAAAATTCACACAGGAGAGAAGCCATATTCATGTTCAGAATGTGGGAAATCTTTTATGCGTAAATCAAATCTTTCTGCTCATAAGAGAATTCATACAGGAGAAAAGCCGTATTCATGTCCAGAATGTGGGAAATGCTTTACAGAGAAATCAAAACTTGTGAGACACGAGAAAATTCACACAGGAGAGCAGCCGTATTCATGTTCAGAATGCGGGAAATCTTTTATGCTTAAATCAAATCTTTCTGCTCATAAGAGAATTCATACAGGAGGAAAGCCATTTTCTTGTTCAGAATGTGCGAAATGTTTTAAAAGTAAATCACACCTTGTTATACATCAAAGAATTCACACCGGGGAGAAGCCGTATTCATGTTCAGAATGTGGAAAGTCGTTCACGAATAACTGGAGTCTTATTAAACATCAGAGAATTCACACAGGAGAGAAGCCATATTCATGTTCAGAATGTGGGAAGTCCTTTACAGATAAAAGGAGTCTTATTCCACATCAGCGAATTCACACAGGAGAGAAGCCATATTCGTGTTCAGAATGTGGGAAATGCTTTAGAAATAAAGGGAATCTTATTAGACATCAGAGAAATCACACAGGAGAAAAAACATTTTCATGTTCACTATGTGAGAAGTCCTTCACAAATAAAGGGCATCTTTCATACTGGAAAGTCGCCATATTCATGCTCAGAATGTGGGAAGTGTTTTAGTTATAAATCAGATCTTGTTAAACATCACAGAATTCACACAGGAGAGAAGCCGTATTCATGTTCAGAATGTGGGAAATCTTTTATGCGTAAATCAATTCTTGCTGCACATAACAGAATTCATACAGGAGAGAAGCCATTTTCTTGTTCAGAATGTGGGAAATCTTTTATACATAAATCACACCTTGTAAAACATGAGAGAAGTCATACGGAAAAGAAAGTGTAATTATGTTCACTGTGTTTTATAAAGTTTAATAAGCATTGTTCAGCATAAATGAGTACACCCCCTTTGATGAGTAAGATTTTGTTTAATAGCTCACTGAACACAAGATCAATTTCTACAATTTTGCCAACACTTAGTTTCATAGAACATTTTTTTTGTAATCAAAACATGAAAGTAAGGGTAATAATATAACTCTCATTACAAAATCTTCAGTTTTACTCAAATTAGTTGATGCAAAAATGAGTACACCCCACATCAAAAGCTACTACATCTATTATTTTGTATGGCCTCCATAATTTTAAAGGACGGCACCAAGTTTTCTAGGCCTGGAATGAACAAGTTAGTGACAATACTATATCTATCTTTTATCTCTCTTTCGATAACGAGCTCTTAGAGCCTGGATGCTGGATGGAGCGATGACAACTTGTCTCTTCAGAATCCCCCATAGGTGTTTGGTTGGGTTCAGATCAGGAGACACTTGGCCACTGAATCACTGTCACCCTGATCTTCAGAAATGTAACAGTGGCCTACCAAGGGAACAGAGTGATGGCAGCATCTTTTCTGTCACTACAGAGCAGAACATCTGTGAATTCAAGATACCATCAATGAAATGTAGCTCCTCATGCAGCCGCACATAAGGACACGGCCACCACCAGGTCTCACTGTAGACACCATGCATTCTCATTGTATTCCTCACCTCTTCAATGTCATACAGTTTTGAAGCCATCAGTTCCAAAAAAAACCTTTATCTTGGTCTCATCACTCCAGAGTATAAAGTCCCAGGAGTCTTCATATGTTTCCGCATGTGTCCTGGCAGATTGTAGGGCGGCTTTTTTGTGTATGGGATTTAGGAGAGGCTTTCTATGTGGACAACACCCATGTCTGCCATTCCTCTATAGAAAACATTGTCTGCTTTCAGCTCATCTCTCAATGCTTGGATGAAAAATCACAGTTGGGAAGGAATGGACGGGACAAAGAAAGTTACTGATAATCCAGCACTTGTTTTCCAGTGTGAATAAAACCAAAAACTTTTATTGAAAAATCCAAATTAAAATCATAGAAACATTAAAAAACAGATAGGAGCAAAACATCTCTGCGTTTCTACCTGGTATTTGTGTTCAGTTCTTCTTCATGACATAATAAATCACCAGTAACCGGCTTCTTCTACACATCATAGGGTCTAATGCACAGCGGAGACCCCCAGCCCCAAGTGGACATGTGCAAGTATGTCTACATTACCCTATGGATGATCATATGTCCACAACAAAAAGCATCCGTGCAATACAAGAATGAAGTGTCTGCATCTATAATGTGTATATTATGTATAATTACTATAAAAGAGGAAAAAACACAATTCAGTAAATGGATACAAGGTCTGAACGAAGCTTCATATCACTGGGGAATCTGGAGTCCAATTCCAGAATCCACAAGGCTTCTCGGGGGTGTACTTTTTATACCAATCTCCCCCTTAGCTGGTCTGGTGACATATTCAATACCCACAACTGTAAAGTGATTAATCCCTATTGTGTTGTATGAGATGTTGTGATGCTGCAGATGTATTACGTGTTGTGGGGCCAAGAACGTCCCTAACGTGTCCCCCAATGCGGTGACGTAAGGGTCTGACCGTGCCCCCCACATATTGCAGCAGACAAGCTTCACATTGTATGGTGTCAATGACGTGTGGAGCTACAACTAATGAGATGTCGGATATTATAGGGTTTATTATGGTTAGTAGATGCAGACATTTTTGCTTTGTGCACAGACTTGCACAAACCACATTTATTTCTCCCACATTCAATGAAACCTTTGGTGTTTGTCCTCCACGTGTCAGTTGTCTTTCTTGTTGCTGGATCCTTGTCAGTGTATAACATAGGTAAATGTTTTCTGGTAATATTCACTATATTATAGGAATCTTCTCTGCAGCCAGTATTGAATGTATCTCCAGACTGATGGATGTTTCCTTCTTTGTGAGTTTTCGGTAATGTATGAAATATTGCACATTGTGGGTGATTTTCCTTTAATCGTTCTATTTGTTTGGCATTAAGTACAGCCGATACCAAACCCTCCTCCAAAAGACAATGTAAGGGGGTATTGTATGAATTAGTAGGATCTCCATCTAGAGTGCGGCATATATTAGTATTGTCACCCATGTTCATAACCTCCGGCTCATACAACCCACTATCCAGAGCTGTGATCGAGCCCCCTTTATCTGCAGCTCTAATGACTTTATTAGGGCTGTGCTCAGGGCCGTATCTGGCATTCATGCTGCCCTAGGCACTTTAAGTGGTCACGCCCCCTACTGGTAACTCATACTAAAAGTGCTCATACCCTTTAGGCCCCCTTCACACGTACCGAAGACACACACGTACACCCATTATAATCTATAGGCTGCGCACATGGTCACACGGACCGGACATGTCCGTTTTTTGCTGGCAGCTCAGACGTCAGTACGTCCTGCACACAGATGACATAAAGTGTGACATCCGCACACACGTCTGTGTGACACGTGCCGGAAGAGAGTGCAGAATAGAAATGACAGATATTTAGGTGTTAGATGTGCAAAGATCGAGATAGATATCCGTGAGATATATAATTAGTGCCCTGTGTGTGGAGTTTACTGTACTTGTGTTTAGCTAATAAATTAAAAAAGAGATGTGGAATCCTCCCTATTTTTGATAACCAGCAAAGGTAAAGCAGACAGCTGTGAGCGGATATTATCAGGGTGGGAAGGTCCTCGGTTACTGGGCCCTTCCCAGCCTAAAAATACCAGCCCTCAGCCGCCTCAGAAATGGGGCACCAATTCAGGTGCTTTGCACGGCTCTTCACGATTACCCTGGTGCGGTGGCGATCGGGATAATGGTGGTTAGGGTTGATGACAGCTGTGATTTGTCAAAAAACACAGCTGTCTTCAAGCCCTCAGTAATGGAGGGGGAAAGGAAAGAGATCCCGGCACTCACCTGTAGTCAATCATTTATTCCACATCCACAGATCTGCAAAACGTTTCAGCTCCTCCAGAGCTTTTGTCAATTGTGGGCAATCACATAGAAATACAACATTTATATAGAAAAAAAACAAGGAAATGACATCACAATGAAATAAAAAATGAAGAAAACTACAAACATTCATATAATCATATTAGTCTCATTATATAAAATATACACTGCTCAAAAAAATAAAGGGAACACTTAACAGAATATAACTCCAAGTGAATCAAACTTCTGTGAAATCAAACTGTCCACTTAGGAAGCAACACTGATTGACAATAAGTTTCACATGCTGTTGTGCAAATGGAATAGACAATAGATGGAAATTATTGGCAATTATCAAGACACCCTCAATAAAGGAGTGGTTCTGCAGGTGGGGACCACAGACCATATCTCAGTACCAATGCTTTCTGGCTGATGTTTTGGTCAGTTTTGAATATTGGTTGTACTTTCACACTCGTGGTAGCATGAGACGGACTCTACAACCCACAGAAGTTGCTCAGGTAGTGCAGCTCATCCAGGATGGCACATCAATGCGAGCTGTGGCAAGAAGATTTGCTGTGTCTGTCAGCGTAGTGTCCAGAGGCTGGAGGCGGTACCAGGAGACAGGTCAGTACACCAGGAGATGTGGGGGGCCATAGGAGGGCAACAACCCAGCAGCAGGATCGCTACCCCCACCTTTGTGCAAGGAGGAGCACTGCCAGAGCCCTGCAAAATGACCTCCAGCAGGCCACAAATGTGCATGTGGCTGCACAAACGGTTATAAACCGACTCCATGAGGGTGGTATGAGGGCCCGACGTCCACAGATGGGAGTTGTGCTCACAGCCCAACACCGTGCAGGGCGCTTGGCATTTGCCACAGAACACCAGGATTGGCAAAGTCGCCACTGGCGCCCTGTGCTCTTCACAGATGAAAGCAGGTTCACACTGAGCACATGTGACAGACGTGACAGAGTCTGGAAACGCCGTGGAGAGCGATCTGCTGCCTGCAACATCCTTCAGCATGACCAGTTTGGCAGTGGGTCAGTAATGGTGTGGGGTGGCATTTCTTTGGAGGGGCGCACAGCCCTCCATGTGCTCACCAGAGGTAGCCTGACTCCCATTAGGTACCAAGATGAGATCCTCAGACCCCTTGTAAGACCATATGCTGGTGTGGTTGGCCCTGGGTTCCTCCTAATGCAGGACAATGCCAGACCTCATGTGGCTGGAATGTGTCAGCAGTTCCTGCAAGATGAAGGCATTGAAGCTATGGACTGGCCGCCCGTTCCCCCAGACCTGAATCCGATTGAGCACATCATGTCTCGCTCCATCCACCGTTGTCACGTTGCACCACAGACTGTCCAGGAGTTGGCGGATGCTTTAGTCCAGGTCTGGGAGGAGATCCCACAGGAGACCATCCATAACCTCATCAGGAGCATGCCCAGGCGTTGTAGTGAGGTCATACAGGCACGTGGAGGCCACACACAATACTGAGCCTCATCAGGAGCATGCCCAGGCGTTGTAGGGAGGTCATACAGGCACGTGGAGGCCACACACAATACTGAGCCTCATCAGGAGCATGCCCAGGCGTTGTAGGGAGGTCATACAGGCACGTGGAGGCCACACACAATACTGAGCCTCATCAGGAGCATGCCCAGGCGTTGTAGGGAGGTCATACAGGCACGTGGAGGCCACACACAATACTCAGCCTCATCAGAAGCATGCCCAGGCATTGTAGGGAGGTCATACAGGCACGTGGAGGCCACACACAATACTCAGCCTCATCAGAAGCATGCCCAGGCATTGTAGGGAGGTCATACAGGCACGTGGAGGCCACACACAATACTCAGCCTCATCAGGAGCATGCCCAGGCATTGTAGGGAGGTCATACAGGCACGTGGAGGCCACACACAATACTGAGCCTCATCAGGAGCATGCCCAGGCGTTGTAGGGAGGTCATACAGGCACGTGGAGGCCACACACAATACTGAGACTCATTTTGACTTGTTTTCAGGACATTACATCAAAGTTGGATCAGCCTGTAGTGTGTTTTTCCACTTTGTACAGAACAAAGTATTCAATGAGAATATTTCATTCATTCAGATCTAGGATGGGGTATTTCAGTGTTCCCTTTATTTTTTTGAGCAGTGTATATACACAAAGATGAAAAAACGTCCATAACAAAGTATAATAACTATCAAATAAAATATTTTATTTTACACCAATACACATTGCCACAAATATATATATAGGCGTATATACAGTGCTGGCCAAAAGTACTCAGTTTCTTCCTGAAAATGATTGCAATCACAAATTCTTTGGTCTTATTCTCTTCATTTAATTTGCTTGCAAGGAAAAAACACAAAAGAGAATGAAGCAAAAATCAAATCATTGATCATTTCACACAAAACTCCAAAAAAGGGCCGGACAAAAGTATTGGCACCCTCAGCCTAATACTTGGTTGCACAACCTTTAGCCAAAATAACTGCGAACAACCGTTTCCGGTAACCATCAATGAGTTTCTTACAATACTTTCAAAGTTTTCCCAATTTTTCGGACTGACTGACCTTCATTTCTTAAAGTAATGATGGCCACTCGTTTTTCTTTACTTAGCTGCTTTTTTCTTGCCATAATACAAATTCTAACAGTCTATTCAGTAGGACTATCAGCTGTGTATCCACCTGACTTCTGCACAACATAACTGATGGTCCCAACCCCATTATAAGGCAAGAAATCCCACTTATTAAACCTGACAGGGCACACCTGTGAAGTGAAAACCATTTCCGGTGACTACCTCTTGAAGCTCATCAAGAGAATGCCAAGAGTGTACAAAGCAGTCATCAAAGCAAAAGGTGGCTACTTTGAAGAACCTAGAATATAAGACATATTTCCAGTTGTTTCACACTTTTTTGTTAAGTATATAATTCCACATGTGGTAATTCATAGTTTTGATGCCTTCAGTGTGAATGTACAATTTTCATAGTCATGAAAATACAGAAAAATCTTTATATGAGAAGGTGTGTCCAAACTTTTGGTCTGTACTATATGTATATATTTTATTATTTGGCAAAATAATGTATGTGTGTGTGTAAATAAATAAATATATATATTTTATACAAAAACATTTGTTCTAATTTTGGGAGACAAAGCAAAATTAACGGGGACTTCAATCTGAGATCCTGGTCTGGTGGTAATAATTGTAAGTCTCCCTTACAGGGATGTTTGTCAGAAGAATATGTATTATGGAGCTTTTCTGTGGAGTCTGACCAGACAATCTGTCCTTGGCTCCCCGTGTGCATCAGTAAGCGCCCATGACCCCGGTGCCGGCTCTCTAGTTGTCCTTTCTACACATTGATGGGCACTAACCGCTGTGTACCGGGTGCTCCCCACAACACCGTCCTTCCGGGCTCTGTGACTTCGTACGTTAGTCGTACATGTGCCCTTTTTTCCTCCTTCCTTTAGAGACAAGCGCAGAACTTGCTGCTTATTTTAGTGTTTATACCGAGGCGGATGTTGAGATTTATCTCTATTTAAAGAAGAAGAAAGACACGGTAACCCGTCTTTTAATAGATCAGGTTCTCTCCTCTGAGTGATCCCAGAGGATCCTGTCCAGGAGGGAGGCCGTGTCCTCATGGTGACATCATGAGCTCTCAAAAATACAATCACTGGTAAATGGTCACCGTCCTTCCCCCAATCTCCATACAGTGAATTAGGAGAGAAGAAACCGATGGATGGAAATGTGGAGCTTTCTCCAGCTCCTCTGTGGTTCCATCCCTGGTGGAGACGAGACTTGGAGAAGTTGTATTCAGTCTGTGTGTCTCCACAGATGGATCCAGGAGGAGAAATCCACCAGAGAGATGTCCCCGTCCTCTGTATCCCCAGGACTGTCCAGAGGAGAATCACAACATCCCGGAGGATCATCAGGTAGATGACACTGAAGTCCCCACAACATCTGACCATAAAGTGATGGGACCTGAGCTCATCTTACAATGTTCTTTTTAGGGTGAAGATCTGATTGATATTAAGGTTGAGGTTATACATGGAGAGCAAGAGGCGACCGCAATATGGGCCGATCAGGGTGAGGAGGGGAGACTGTCATGTCGGTTCTGTGGTCATCTACTACTACTCCCATCATCTCATGATCACATGACACAATCTACAGTGGCATGTAAAAGTTTGGGCACCCCTGGTCAAAATTCCTGTTATTGTTGCACAGTTAAGCAAGTTGAAGATGAAATGATCTCTAAAAGACCTAAAGTTAAAGATGACACATTTCCTTTGTATTACCCTTGGACATTTGTGTGCTCAGATAACTTTGACCAATGATTCGGACCTTACTTAGCCTGTTAGGGTTAGGGCTCGTTCACTATGATCGTTAGGAAAGGCCAGCGTTATAAAAACACAGCCTACTCTAACAATGTGCCAAAAAACAGCAGCCATGGCTTCTTCTAATCCGCTGTCTAGCACTCTGAAAATGGTGGAGGCCCACAAAGCAGGAGGAGGCTATGAGCAAAGCGTTTTCAATTTGCCCTTTCCTCGGTTCAAAATGTAATAAAGAAATGGCAGTTAACAGAAACAGTGGAGGTCAAGATAAGGTCTGGAAGACCAAATTAATTTTCAGTAGGATTGCTAGAGAGGCAAATTAGAACCCCCGCCTGACTGCAAAAGACCTTCAGAAAGATTTAGCAGACTCTGGAGTTGTGGTACATTGTTGTACTCTTCAGAGACACCTGCACAAATATGGCCTTCATGGAAGAGTCATCAGAAGAAAACCTCTCCTGTGACCTCACCATGAAATTCAGCGTCAGAAGTATGCAAAAGTACATCTAAGAAGGTCTGATGCATTTTGGACACAAGTCTTGTGGACCGATGAGGTTAAAATAGAGCAATGATCAAAGTTGTGTGGAGAAAAAAGGGCACAGAATTTTAGGAAAAGAACATCTCGCCAACCATTAAGCATGGTGGTGGATCTATCCTGCTTTGGGGTTGTGTTGCAGATAATGGCACAGGGAACGGGTAGAGGGAAGAATGGATTCCAAGAAATTTCAGCAAATTCTTGATGCAAACATAACAGCATCTGCAAAAAAGCTGGAGGTGAAAAGAGGATGGCAAATGATAATGATACTAAACACACGTCAAAAGGCGCAAGCTGAAGGTTTTACAATGGCCCTCATAGTCCCCTGATTTGAACATCATTGAAAATCTGTGGCTAGACCTCAAAATAGCAGAGGATGCAAGACGACCCAAGAATCTCACAGAACGGGAAGAATTCTCCAAAGAAGAATGATTGAAAATCCCTCAAACAAGAATTTAAAGACTATTGTCAGCTACAAAAAGCATTTACAAGCTGTGATACTTTCAAAAGGGGGCGCTACTAGGTGCTAACCTTGCCGGGTGCCAAAACTTTTGCATTTGCCCATTTTCCCTTATTGAAATTTTTTTTAAATGTAAAAGATGAAAATATATATCATTTATTATTTATTGTTTTGCCTAAAATACAAAGGTAATGTCATCTGTAACTTTAGGCCGTTTATTTCATCTTCAACTTAACTGTTCACAATAACAGTAATTTTGACCATTGGTGCCCAAACTTTTACATGTCACTGTATTCTGTCACTATGTGTTTCCTACAGATGGACTCATGGAAAGAAATCCACCAGAGAGATGTCCCCGTCCTCTGTATCCCCGGGACTGTCCAGAGGAGAATCGCAACATCCCGGAGGGTCATCAGGTAGACGGTGCTGAGCCCTGTACCGGATCTGTATATGGGGGACATTTCTGATCGAGGTCATAGATGTCACAGATTTTGGTGGCTTCTTGTATTGTGCTGATTGTTACATCTGATATATCAGGAGGAAGATCCGACTAAGAATAAAGTGAAGGATGAGACAGAAGAAGAAGCGATGACGAGGGGGGATCAGCCGTGTGTGAGTGACGGGAAGGAGGAGATTCCGGTAGATGTTTCCACAGGTGTGTAATAATGACCGGCGTGTGATGATGATGATGATTGGCGTATGACGATGATGATTGGCATGTGACTATGATTAGTGGCGTGTGATGATGATGACTGGCGTATGATGATGATGATTGGCATGTGACTATGATTAGTGGCGTGTGATGATGATGATGACTGGCGTATGACGATGATGATTGGCATGTGACTATGATTAGCGGCGTGTGATGATGATGACCTGCGTGTGATGATGATGATTGGTATGTGACTATGATTAGCGGCGTGTGATGATGATGACTGGCGTATGACGATGATGATTGGCATGTGACTATGATTAGTGACGTGTGATGATGATGACTGGCGTATGACGATGATGATTGGCATGTGACTATGATTAGCGGCGTGTGATGATGATAACTGGCGTATGACGATGATGATTGGCATGTGACTATGATTAGTGACGTGTGATGATGATGACTGGCGTATGACGATGATGATTGGCATGTGACTATGATTAGCGGTGTGTGATGATGATAACTGGCGTATGACGATGATGATTGGCATGTGACTATGATTAGTGACGTGTGATGATGATGACTGGCGTATGACGATGATGGTTGGCATGTGACTATGATTAGCGGCGTGTGATGATGATGACTGGCGTATGATGATGATGATTGGCATGTGACTATGATTAGCGGCGTGTGATGATGATGACTGGCGTATGACGATGATGATTGGCATGTGACTATGATTAGCGGCGTGTGATGATGATGACTGGCGTATGACGATGATGATTGGCATGTGACTATGATTAGCGGCGTGTGATTATGATGACTGGCATATGACGATGATGATTGGCATGTGACTATGATTAGCGGCGTGTGATGATGATGACTGGCGTATGATGATGATGATTGGCATGTGACTATGATTAGCGGCGTGTGATGATGATGATTGGCGTATGACGATGATGATTGGCATGTGACTATGATTAGCGGCGTGTGATGATGATGACTGGCGTATGACGATGATGATTGGCATGTGACTATGATTAGCGGCGTGTGATGATGACCGGTGTGTGATATTGTATGAGGTCTCCGGTGCAGTGAAGCTTTATCCGCCGTCCACATCACAGCAGAAGCGTCCGGTGATGGCGCGGCTGCTCCTGTACAGAGTCCGGTTGCGCACCGATGAATAACTGGGCCGCATTCACACCTCTTCTTAATGATTTAATAAGCACATTTTTAATTTTCCTAATTGTGTTTTTTAATATTACTTCCCTCTTTTATTTTCATATTATTCTTACACAAGTCTCATGCTGCCATATAAATGACTGAGCTTGCGATTCGGACAGAACCCCGGGGGAAGATTCCGTATAATGAGGCGCTGTGGACGCCGTCTGGCCTATGATCCAGTGATGTCCATCTTTTTCAGCGTGCATAAAAGCGCAGTCGACCAGAGGGTAGACGGAGTCCGGTGTAACTCTGCTGCCTCATTATTCTGAATGGATCCCTCGGGGGTGTCATCTGAATCATGTATTTTGTAGATTTAGATGGAAACCCCGATGTACAGTGGGTGCGGAAAGTATTCAGACCCCTTTAAATTTTTCACTCTTTGTTTCATTGCAGCTATTCGGTAAGTTCTAAAAAGTTCATTTTTTTCTCATTATAGTACACTCTGCACCCCATCTTGACTGAAAAAAAACAGAAATGTAGACATTTTTGCAAATTTATTATAAAAGAAAAACTGAAATATCACATGGTCATAATTATTCAGACCCTTTGCTCAGTATTGAGTAGAAGCCCCTTTTGAGCTAGTACAGCCATGAGTCTTCTTGGGAATGATGCAACAAGTTTTTCACACCTGGATTTGGGGATCCTATGCCATTCTTCCTTGCAGATCCTCTCCAGTTCCATCAGGTTGGGTGGTGAACGTTGGTGGACAGACATTTTCAGGTCTCTCCAGAGATGCTCAATTGGGTTTAGGTCAGGGCTCTGGCTGGGCCAGTCAAGAATGGCCACAGAGTTGTTCTGAAGCCACTCCTTTGTCATTTTGGCTGTGTGCTTAGGGTCACTGTCTTGTTGGAAGGTGAACCTTCGGCCAAGTCTGAGATCCAGAGCACTCTAGAAGAGGTTTTCATCCAGGATATCTCTATACTTGGCTGCATTCATGTTTCCTTCAATTGCAACCAGTCATCCTGTCCCTGCAGCTGAAAAATACCCCCATAGCATGATGCTGCCTCCACCATGTTTCACTGTAGGGATTGTATTGGGCAGGTCAAGAGCAGTGCCTGGTTTTCTCCACACATACCGCTTAGAATTATCACCAAAAAGTTCTATCTTCGTCTCATGAGACCAGAGAATCTTATTTCTCATAGTCTGGGAGTCCTTCATGTGTTTTGAGCAAACTCTATGCAGGCTTTCATATGTCTTGCACTGAGGAGAGGCTTCCATCTGGCCACTCTGCGATAAAGGCCCGACTGGTGTCAGGCTGCAGTGATCGTTGACTTTGTGGAACTTTCTCCCATCTCCCTATTGCATCTCTGGAGCTCAGCCACAGTGATCTTGGTGTTTTTCTTTACCTCTCCTACCAAGGCTCTTCTCCCACGATTGCTCAGTTTGGCTGGACGGCCAGGTCTAGGAAGACTTCTGGTGGTCCCAAACTTCTTCCATTTAAGGATTATGGAGGCCATTGTGCTCTTAGGAACCTTGAGTAATGCAGAAATTCTTTTGGAACCTTGGCCAGATCTGTGCCTTGCCACAATTCTGTGTCTGAACTCCTTGGGCAGTTCCTTTGAGCTCATGATTCTCATTTGGTCTGACATGCACTGTGAGCTGTAAGGTCTTATATAGACAGGTGTGTGCCTTTCCAAATCAAGTCCTATCAGTTTAATTAAACATAGCTGGACTCCAATGAAGGAGTAGAACCATCTCAAGGAGAATCACAAGGAAATGGACAGCATGTGAATTAAATATGAGTGTCTGAGCAAAGGGTCTGAATACTTATGACCATGTGATATTTCAGTTTTTCTTTTTTAATAAATTTGCAAAATTGTCTGCATTTCTGCTTTTTTTCAATCAAGATGGGGTGCAGAGTGTACTTTAATGAGAAAAATAAATGAACTTTTTAGAATTTACAAAATGGCTGCAATGAAACAAAGAGTAAAAAATTGAAAGGGGTCTGAATACTTCCCGTACCCACTGTAAGTGTTCAGCGTACAGCAGAGGATAAATATGCTCCAAAATGTTCTGTACCCCAAAATGCCACCATTAAGAGCTTCTATTCAACCCACAAAAAACAAGTCCCCACTCAGGTTCATCATCTGTAAACAGTAATATAGGGGGTGTCCATATCACTGGTAGCACAAAGGCTCTGGAAAAGTGACTTGGCTCCCACTTAAAGAAATCCAGTGACATCTGCGCTCCCAAATCCAAATGCCCCCTTCTCCTGAGCCCCACAGTGTGCAGTTAGCATCTACATGTTTGGCAACTTACTGTAGCGGGGAGATGCAATTTATTTCTCCAGAAAGCACTAGCTGGGAATCATGTACTGGGCGCTACAACGTAAGGGCACTGCAATGTACCGGACACTACAATGTACTGGCCACTATAAGGGAATATTTGCATTTTCACTTCACAACATCCATTACTGCTCGTTTCTGGAAAGCACCCATGGAGTCAAATTCATCACTACACCTTTAGATACATTTCCATAGGGGTGTAATTTCCAAACTGGTGTCACTTGAGGGGGGATTCTGCTCTTCTGCCACTTAGGGGCTCTGTATATGGAGTCTGCAAACTGTTCTACTAAAGTTTGTTCTCCAAGAGTCAAATAGCGCTCCGTCCCTCCCGAGTCTCACCATGTGGCTAAGCAGTACAGTACAGCCACATATGGGGTATTGCCCCGTTCAGCAGAAATTGTGTAAAATTATGTGGTCATTTTTACCCATTTTCCCTTGTGAAAATGTAAAATCTGGGGATAAAATAATACTATAGTGGTAAAAATGTAATTTTTTTTTCTTCACCGTTCAATTGTATAATATTTTGTGAATCACAATTACCTTGCATTCATTGGGAAAGTGCGCGGTGGATGCTGGTGTGACGCGCGGGGAAACCCCACCCACAGCCCGGCGTCCACCGCGGGGATCGCATCACCGAGTCACGCCTCACTTGACGTGACATCAGAGAAAGCAAGAGCCGGCTGAGGCCGGGGGTCGCGTGATGCCGGTGAGTGGCCAGCGATAGCGCCGCTCACAGCCAATAAAGACAAAGCTAGGTAATTAGAAAAAATCTTCTCTCAACGGGTTAATTACATTGGGGGCATTTTTAATAGTAGTGGACAACTTCTTTAATTACGTGGACACTTTTCTATACTAAGGCCGAGATACGAAGCTTGAGAGAGTGAAATGGCACTGGAGGTACATTAAGGGAACCTGTCATCAGTAATTACCACTTAAAGAACTATTTGCTGTCTAATCTCTGCCACCCCTGACTTGTGCCAATGTCACCAGTTTATAAGTGTCATTCACTTTACCCATCTTTGTGTTAATGTTATGGCATGTAGTTGTCCTCCTTATTACCGGTACTTTCACTGACGAGGGTCTTCATTGTGAGATCCAGAAAATACATTCAGAAATCTCTTTTGTGTTGAAGAAAAAACTCACATCTAATTTATCTTTCATCCTGATAGGAAATCCTTGTGAGAATAACGGTTCATCACTAAATTGTAAAAAAGAAGATATCAGGAAGCACTCTAATGGAGAAAACCTCATCACCCTTCATGGACCTCCTGGACTTCACAGCACTTCACTTTCTTATAATCCTCCTAATCATGAGGAATCATTTCCTGAGCAATCTCACATTATTACCAAAAGTCCAGGTGGCAAAGTGGATTCAAGATTTCAGTGTGACAAGAAATTTACAAAAAGCTCAGATTTTTTAACACACAGAAAACACAAAGGTAAAAAGCCATACTCCTGTTCAGAATGTGGGAAATTCTTTACATATAAATCACAATTTGTTATACATGAGAGAATTCATACAGGAGAGAAGCCATTTTCATGTTCGGAATGTGGGAAGTCCTTTAAACATAAAGGGGATCTTATTACACATCAGAGAATTCACACAGGAGAGAAACCATATTCATGTTCGGAATGTGGGAAATGTTTTGGAAGTAAATCAGAGCTTGTTAAACATCAAAGAATTCACACAGGAGAAAAGCCATTTTCATGTTCGGAATGTGGGAAGTCCTTCAAACAGAAAGGGGATCTTATTAGACATCAGAGAATTCATACAAGAGACAAGACATTTTCATGTTCGGAATGTGGGAAATGTTTTGGAAGTAAATCAGACCTTGTTAAACATCAAAGAATTCACACAGGAGAAAAGCCATTTTCATGTTCAGAATGTGGGAAGTCCTTCAAACAGAAAGGGGATCTTATTAGACATCAGAGAATTCACACAGGAAAAAAGCCGTATTCATGTTCAAAATGTGGAAAGTCCTTCACAGGTAAAGGAAGTCTTATTAGACATGAGAGAATTCACACAGGAGAGAAGCCATATTCATGTTCAGAATGTGGGAAATGCTTTACAGATAAAAGGTGTAACATACCTGGCGGCGTCCTTGCATGGTGGTCCATCTCCCACTGTGCAAGAGGGCGCACTTGATCTCCTGTCCAGAATGTCTCTCTGGCTTCCCTCCATGCTGTCTGTTTGTGTCTTTCTGCTGCTTAAGGGCGGCGCCCGATCACTTCCTGCCTTTTGTACCTGCTGTGGGTCACACCCCTTGTGCGTCCTCAGCCTATTGCTGTCTGTCACTTGGTATATAGCTCAGCAGCTCCCTTCTATCCCTGCTTGAGCATAGTGTTTCCTTCAGTGTGTGCTTGCACTCTGAAGGTGCCAGGTCCCGTCTCTTGTCTCCTGCTTTTTCTATCAGTTCCCGTGTCTGAACTGAGTCCTGTATGTCTCCTGCTTTGCGGTATCAGCTCCCGTGTCTGAACTGAGTCCTTTCTGTGTTCTCTTGTCTGTCCTGTCTGAACACGCTCCTAGCCTGTTCCTCCTGCCTTCTAGGGGCCGATTACCTAGACCCGTTCCTGTATCTTGTCTGACCTGTCTGAACTCGCTCCTAGCCTGTTCCTCTCGCCTTCTAGTGGCCGATTTCCTAGACCCGCTCCTGTGTCTGGTCTGTCCTGTCTGAACACGCTCCTTGCCTGTTCGTTCCGCCTTCTAGTGGCCGATTTCCTAGACCCGCTCCTGCGTCTGGTCTGTCCTTTCTGAACACGCTCCTTGCCTGTTCGTTCCGCCTCTCTGGGGGCCGTATTCCCAGACCCGCTCCTGTATCCCTCTGCAGTGTCGGTCTCCTCCGTACACTCAGTTCCAGTCTGAACTCTCTCCTGTCCTTTACCTGTTTTGCCTCTATGTCCGTTCCCTTCCTTTTTCTGCAGAGTCTGAACTCGTACCTAACTCCTGCTTGTTGTCTCTGCAAGTACTGTGTGAGTATCTGGCTCTGTCTTTCCCTTCCTGTCTGTTCCGTGTGAACAGAGCCCTGTCCTCCCTGCTCAGCCTTGTCTGCACTCTAGCTGTGCTTGCCTGTAACCCTCTGCCTGTATTGTTCCTGAGTCCCGGTGTGTACTGGGTCCTATCCCGCCTGTGTTCCTACCTGCTAGTGCCTCTCTGTCTGCACTCTAGCTGTGCTTGCCTTTACCCCCCTGCCTGCATACCCGCCTGCCTGCATACCAGTCGTGCCTGCCTATACCCACCAGTCTGTGTGCCAGCCTACCAGCCTGTTCCTGTATTCCCCTGTGTGGGTCAACAGCCGTGTCCGGGGTCTGTCCTGGAGTAGCACCTGGTCCCTCTGCTCGGTTCCTCCTTGGTGCACTGGCGTCGTATGCCGTCGTGCGACCCTGGTCGGATCGGGTGAATACTTAGTCACGCCCCTCCAGGCATTCACTCTCCGGCACGGTCCAGTGGAATCACTACCAATCACACGCACACGCCGCTTAGCCCGGGCGTGTGCATAACATCATGCTCAGGCCATGGTTCCCGTTGAGCCCCACGGCCTTCGCTCTTTGAGAAGTTTTTCCAGCGAATACATGCATTAAAATAAAATAAATAAATTTTTTTTCCCCCTTTAGCTGAGTTCCAGGCGAATTACGCACCCGTCCAGATGGATCTATCAGCTCTCGTTCCTGCGGATCCGCCACGTTACTATGGGGATCCAAGACAGTGTCGTGCATTTGTGGAGCAATGCATGCTACACTTTAAGGCCTACCCTCTCTATTTTCCTTCCGATTGGGCTAAAGTGGCCTTTATGATTGACTACCTAGCGGGTGATGCCTTGAAATGGGTCACCCCCCTATGGGAAGCATGGGATCCTGTCATCCTTGACCTGCAGGCCTTCCTGGTGGCCTTTCGTATGGTCTTCGAGGACCCTAACTCTGAAGCCCCTGCTGAAGCTTCACTTCCCAATATCCCGGAGCAGCCCCGACGGGTAATGTGTGTGGGTAGCGCAATAGTCCTCCAGCCCAATGAGACTACTGCCCACCCAGAATCCTCACAGGGTGACTACGCTTTCCGGAATATTTCTCTCAACCTCAAGAGGCAGTCCAGACGTGCTAGACTTAGAGGCAAGCCGTCACGCCAGGGTCTGTCCTCCCTGAGACCTCCTGACCCCAACCTTGAAGTCCCTACTGAAGCTTCATCTCCCTGTATCCCGGAGAAACCCCAATGGGTAATGTGCGTGGGTAGTGCACCAGTTCTCCTGGCCGAAGAGACTTCTGCCCATCCAGACTCCACACAGGAGAACTTCCTGCACCCGGCATCAGATGCTTCTTTCTCTTTAACCGGTGTGCATGTCCAAGGATGCTCCAAAGCTGTGGTTACCTCAGAGTCTGTGCACCTCTACTACCTGGCGGAGGATCCCCTGTTGCCTCCTGAACCCTCCGGGATACCACTCGGTGACAAATGGAGAGAGACTTCTCTACACCCGGTACTCAATACTTTGTCCGCTTCGTCCTGTGAGCCTGACAATGGGTACCCCAAAGTGGTAGTTACCTCCGAGTCTCTACACCCCTCCGACCAGGCGGAGGATCTCCAGTTGTCTCTTGAACCCTTCGGGGTGCTACCTGGTAGCGAAAGGACAGAGACTCTCTTATACTCTGTACCTGATACCTCGCTCGCTTCGTCCAGTGAGTCCAACCTAGTGTACTCCGAAGCAGAGGTTACTCCTGAGTCTCTACACCCCTCCGACCAGGCGGAGGACCTCCAGTTGTGTTCAGAATCCTTCGGGGTGCCACCTGGTGGTGAATGGACAGAGACTTTCCTATATCCTGGATCTGATACCTCGCTTGCTTCGTCCAGTGAGTCCGACCTAGTGTACTCTGAAGCAGAGGTTACCCGTGAGTCTCTACACCCCTCTGACCAGGCGGAGGACCGCCAGCTGTCTCCAGAACCCTTCGGGGTGCCACCTGGTGGTGAATGGACAGAGACTTTCCTATACTCGGTACCCGATACCTCGCCTGCTTCCTCCAGTGAGTCCGACCTAGTGTACTCTGAAGCAGAGGTTACCCGTGAGTCTCTACACCCCTCTGACCAGGCGGAGGACCGCCAGCTGTCTCCAGAACCCTTCGGGGTGCCACCTGGTGGTGAATGGACAGAGACTTTCCTATACTCGGTACCCGATACCTCGCCTGCTTCCTCCAGTGAGTCCGACCTAGTGTACTCTGAAGCAGTTGTTTTCTCTGAGCCTCTGCACTCTTCTGACCCGGCGGAGGACCTCCAGTTGTTTCCTGAATCCTCCGGGATACCACCAGATAACAAAGAGACAGTGACTTTTCCTCATTATGTACCTGATAACCCGTCTATTTCTTCCTGTGAGCTTGACAAGATGTACCTCGAAGCAGAGATTACCCTTAAGTCTCTGTCCCCCTCCAACCCAGTGAACGACTGGCCCTCGAATTCCCTGCGGAAGATTCTGGCAGGCCTGAAGAAGAGGGGGCGTAAGGGGGGAGGTACTGTAACATACCTGGCGGCGTCCTTGCATGGTGGTCCATCTCCCACTGTGCAAGAGGGCGCACTTGATCTCCTGTCCAGAATGTCTCTCTGGCTTCCCTCCATGCTGTCTGTTTGTGTCTTTCTGCTGCTTAAGGGCGGCGCCCGATCACTTCCTGCCTTTTGTACCTGCTGTGGGTCACACCCCTTGTGCGTCCTCAGCCTATTGCTGTCTGTCACTTGGTATATAGCTCAGCAGCTCCCTTCTATCCCTGCCTGAGCATAGTGTTTCCTTCAGTGTGTGCTTGCACTCTGAAGGTGCCAGGTCCCGTCTCTTGTCTCCTGCTTTTTGTATCAGTTCCCGTGTCTGAACTGAGTCCTGTATGTCTCCTGCTTTGCGGTATCAGCTCCCGTGTCTGAACTGAGTCCTTTCTGTGTTCTCTTGTCTGTCCTGTCTGAACACGCTCCTAGCCTGTTCCTCCTGCCTTCTAGGGGCCGATTACCTAGACCCGTTCCTGTATCTTGTCTGACCTGTCTGAACTCGCTCCTAGCCTGTTCCTCTCGCCTTCTAGTGGCCGATTTCCTAGACCCGCTCCTGTGTCTGGTCTGTCCTGTCTGAACACGCTCCTTGCCTGTTCGTTCCGCCTTCTAGTGGCCGATTTCCTAGACCCGCTCCTGCGTCTGGTCTGTCCTGTCTGAACACGCTCCTTGCCTGTTCGTTCCGCCTCTCTGGGGGCCGTATTCCCAGACCCGCTCCTGTATCCCTCTGCAGTGTCGGTCTCCTCCGTACACTCAGTTCCAGTCTGAACTCTCTCCTGTCCTTTACCTGTTTTGCCTCTATGTCCGTTCCCTTCCTTTTTCTGCAGAGTCTGAACTCGTACCTAACTCCTGCTTGTTGTCTCTGCAAGTACTGTGTGAGTATCTGGCTCTGTCTTTCCCTTCCTGTCTGTTCCGTGTGAACAGAGCCCTGTCCTCCCTGCTCAGCCTTGTCTGCACTCTAGCTGTGCTTGCCTGTAACCCTCTGCCTGTATTGTTCCTGAGTCCCGGTGTGTACTGGGTCCTATCCCGCCTGTGTTCCTACCTGCTAGTGCCTCTCTGTCTGCACTCTAGCTGTGCTTGCCTTTACCCCCCTGCCTGCATACCCGCCTGCCTGCAT
Organism: Phyllobates terribilis; assembly: GCF_046119375.1. Taxonomy (NCBI): domain Eukaryota; kingdom Metazoa; phylum Chordata; class Amphibia; order Anura; family Dendrobatidae; genus Phyllobates; species Phyllobates terribilis. The sequence continues at coordinate 2,688,794 of NW_027362877.1, forward strand.
ACCAGTCGTGCCTGCCTATACCCACCAGTCTGTGTGCCAGCCTACCAGCCTGTTCCTGTATTCCCCTGTGTGGGTCAACAGCCGTGTCCGGGGTCTGTCCTGGAGTAGCACCTGGTCCCTCTGCTCGGTTCCTCCTTGGTGCACTGGCGTCGTATGCCGTCGTGCGACCCTGGTCGGATCGGGTGAATACTTAGTCACGCCCCTCCAGGCATTCACTCTCCGGCACGGTCCAGTGGAATCACTACCAATCACACGCACACGCCGCTTAGCCCGGGCGTGTGCATAACAAAAGGGCTCTTATTAGACATCAGAAAACTCACACAGGAGAGAAGCCATATTCCTGTTCAGAATGTGGGAAATGCTTTACATTTCAAGGGAGTCTTATTACACATCAGAAAATTCACACAGGAGAGAAGCCACATTCATGTTCAGAATGTGGGAAGTCCTTTACAGATAAAGGGAATCTTATTCCACATCAGCGAATTCACACAGGAGAGAAGCCATATTCATGTTCAGAATGTGGGAAGTGTTTTAGTTATAAATCAGATCTTGTTAAACATCACAGAATTCACACAGGAGAAAAGCCATATTCATGTCCAGAATGTGGGAAATGCTTTACAGAGAAATCAACACTTGTGATACACGAGAAAATTCACACAGGAGAGCAGCCGTATTCATGTTCAGAATGCGGGAAATCTTTTATGCTTAAATCAAATCTTTCTGCTCATAAGAGAATTCATACAGGAGAAAAGCCATTTTCTTGTTCAGAATGTGCGAAATGTTTTAAAAGTAAATCAGAGCTTGTTATACATCAAAGAATTCACACCGGGGAGAATATAGGGAAGATATAGGAGAGGGAGAAGAGGGGGTCGAGTCCATGTGGGTAGAGATAGAGGGGGCAAAAAATAATAATAAAATATTACTGGGGGTCTGCTATAAGCCACCCAATATAACAGAGGAGAATGAGAAACTGCTATTAGGACAAATAGACAAAGTAGCAAAACATAATGAGGTGATTGTAATGGGGGACTTCAACTACCCGGATATTGACTGGGAAACAGAAACCTGTAGATCTCAGAAAGGAAAAAGGTTCTTGACAAATATTAAGGATAATTATCTCTCCCAACTAGTGCAGGAACCAACGAGAGGGACTTAATATTGACTAATAGGCCTGATAGAATAACTGAGGTACAGATAGGGGGGCACCTAGGTAATAGCGATCATAATATTATCAATTTCAAAATGCCCTTCAGTAGGGTTATCAATAAGGGAACAACTAAAACATTAAACTTTAGGAGGACGAAGTTTGATCAGCTGAAAGAAAACCTTCAACTTATAGACTGGGACAAAGTTCAAAACCAGGGGAGGAGTCCTGAGGAGATAATTTGCATATTCCCACTGCATTTTGGGGTAAGTGAAGAGTCTCCGTGAGCTCAAAGAACACTGGATTTTGGCTGTTGGAGCTGAAAAGAGGACATCGGTAAACCAGGGAAGGAGTCCTGAGGAGATAATTTGCATATTCCCACTGCATTTTGGGGTAAGTGAAGAGTCTCCGCGAGCTCAAAGAACACTGGATTTTGGCTGTTGGAGCTGAAAAGAGGACATCGGTAAACCAGGGGAGGAGTCCTGAGGAGATAATTTGCATATTCCCACTGCATTTTGGGGTAAGTGAAGAGTCTCCGCGAGCTCAAAGAACACTGGATTTTGGCTGTTGGAGCTGAAAAGAGGACATCGGTAAACCAGGGGAGGAGTCCTGAGGAGATAATTTGCATATTCCCACTGCATTTTGGGGTAAGTGAAGAGTCTCCGCGAGCTCAAAGAACACTGGATTTTGGCTGTTGGAGCTGAAAAGAGGACATCGGTAAACCAGGGGAGGAGTCCTGAGGAGATAATTTGCATATTCCCACTGCATTTTGGGGTAAGTGAAGAGTCTCCGCGAGCTCAAAGAACACTGGATTTTGGCTGTTGGAGCTGAAAAGAGGACATCGGTAAACCAGGGGAGGAGTCCTGAGGAGATAATTTGCATATTCCCACTGCATTTTGGGGTAAGTGAAGAGTCTCCGCGAGCTCAAAGAACACTGGATTTTGGCTGTTGGAGCTGAAAAGAGGACATCGGTAAACCAGGGGAGGAGTCCTGAGGAGATAATTTGCATATTCCCACTGCATTTTGGGGTAAGTGAAGAGTCTCCGCGAGCTCAAAGAACACTGGATTTTGGCTGTTGGAGCTGAAAAGAGGACATCGGTAAACCAGGGGAGGAGTCCTGAGGAGATAATTTGCATATTCCCACTGCATTTTGGGGTAAGTGAAGAGTCTCCGCGAGCTCAAAGAACACTGGATTTTGGCTATTGGAGCTGAAAAGAGGACATCGGTAAACCAGGGGAGGAGTCCTGAGGAGATAATTTGCATATTCCCACTGCATTTTGGGGTAAGTGAAGAGTCTCCGCGAGCTCAAAGAACACTGGATTTTGGCTGTTGGAGCTGAAAAGAGGACATCGGTAAACCAGGGGAGGAGTCCTGAGGAGATAATTTGCATATTCCCACTGCATTTTGGGGTAAGTGAAGAGTCTCCGCGAGCTCAAAGAACACTGGATTTTGGCTGTTGGAGCTGAAAAGAGGACATTGGTAAACCAGGGGAGGAGTCCTGAGGAGATAATTTGCATATTCCCACTGCATTTTGGGGTAAGTGAAGAGTCTCCGCAAGCTCAAAGAACACTGGATTTTGGCTGTTGGAGCTGAAAAGAGGACATTGGTAAACCAGGGGAGGAGTCCTGAGGAGATAATTTGCATATTCCCACTGCATTTTGGGGTAAGTGAAGAGTCTCCGCGAGCTCAAAGAACACTGGATTTTGGCTGTTGGAGCTGAAAAGAGGACATCGGTAAACCGCGCGCCTACTGGCGCGCGCATTTTGAAGCTTTTTTTTAAGCTTTTTTCACTGTTTTCAGAACATTAACAATAAGAACATGGAAGAGTCCAGGAGCCATTTGGTGAGCTGCATATCCTGCTACATGTTCACAGACTTGCCAGTGGAAAAGCCAAACTTCACATGCCAGAAATGCAAGCTTGTGTCCCTGTTGGAGGAAAAGTTGCGAAATCTAGAAGAGAGGTTAACTACCTTGAAAATCATTAAGGAAGGTGAAGAGTTCTTAGACAGAGCAGAATTATCTCTTCATGATTCAGAAAGAGAAGAAATTCGAACTGCACCTGACGAAACAGAGGAATGGAAGCATGTGACCCACAGAAGCAGGAGGATCGAGAGGCAGTCAGCACCCATACTGCTCAGGAACCAGTACCAGGCTCTCACGCAGTAGAACCATGAAGAAATACAGCAAAATAAGACTTTGCCAGCAATGAATAACCTTGTAAGCCCTCAGAATCCTCCTGGATGGAGAAAGAAGAATGTTGTGAAGAAAAAACGGAGAGTGGTGGTTATGGGGGATTCCCTGTTAAGAGGAACAGAGGCCGCTATCTGCAGACCAGACATAACCTCAAGAGAAATGTGCTGTCTTCCAGGAGCAAAAATTAAAGATGTGTCTGACAGGATATCAAGACTCTTCAGACCTACAGATCACTACCCATTGCTGCTAATACATGTGGGGACAAATGACACCGCAAGAAAGGACCTGGAAACCATCTGCAGTGACTTTGAAGACTTAGGCAAGAAAGTGAAAGAATTGGGAGCGCAGGTGGTCTTCTCATCCATCCTCCCAGTGGATGGCCATGGAACAATGAGGTGGAATAAGATTCTACAGGTGAACAACTGGCTACGTCGATGGTGCCGTCAACAAGGATTTGGATTTCTGGATCACGGAATGAATTACCTATACGATGGACTACTTGCTAGAGATGGGGTGCACCTTACGAAGACTGGAAAACATGTATTTGGAAGTCGCCTTGCTACACTCATCAGAAGAGCTTTAAACTAGAACAATGTGGGAAGGGAAGCAAAAGGCCAGAAAAAGTCATACAGCTGACAAATACTATTGAGATCTCTGCTACTGGAAGTGGAAAAGAAGAACAAAGACAAAACAATTTAAATAATAAAAATATGGGAGGAAGAGAAACCAATCACAAACTAAAATGTTTTTATACAAATGCACAAAGCATGGGCAACAAACAAGGAGAATTGGAACTACTAATGCAGGAAAAGGAATATGATGTCATTGGAATCACTGAAACTTGGTGGGACGATACACATGATTGGAATAAAAGGCTAAAAGGATACAACTTATTTGCAAGAAACAGACTTGATAAACGAGGAGGAGGTGTTGCATTGTATGTTAGAAAAGCGTATATCTGCACAGAGATTGAAGCTTCAGAGACTGGGAGTTCTGTGGAAACTGTTTGGGTAAGAATACAAGGAGAGAACAACGGAAAGGACACCATTGTAGGCATTTACTACAGGCCACCTGGGCAAGCTGAAGATATGGATGAACTCTTTATGTATCAAATGACCAAGTTCTCCAAAAAATATGACGTAGTGGTCATGGGAGATTTCAACTATCCAGACATTTGTTGGGAATCTCTCTCAAGTAAAACTAACAGGTCAAGCAAATTCTTATCCTCTCTTGCTGACAACTTTATCTTCCAAAAGGTAGGGGAGAAAACAAGGGGATCTGCTACTTTGGATCTAATCCTTATAAACAGGGAGGAAATGGTTGAGGAGGTAAAGGTGGCTGGGACCCTAGGAGGCAGCGATCATGCTATTATAGAATTTTGGATAACTAGAGGAGGAAGACATGTGAAGACTCAAACTTCAAGGTTAGATTTTAGAAAGGCAGATTTTAAGAGACTCAGAAAGAGAATAGGAGGGATCCAATGGCTGGATGTCCTTAAGGACAAAAATGTCCAGGAAGGATGGGAAATTTTTAAAAATGAGATTCTCAAAGCACAATCGTTAACAATCCCGAAAAGTAGGAAGAATGGGAAGCATTTAAGGAAACCAGGATGGATGAACACAGAACTTAAACACATGCTAAAAAGAAAGAAAGAAATGTTTATTAAATGGAAAGAGGGAGGCATATCTAAAGAAGATTATAATGCAGTCTGCAGATCCTGTAGGGCACGTATCAGGTTAGCTAAAGCTGACAATGAATTAAGGCTTGCAAGAGATGTCAAAAGCAATAAAAAAGGATTTTGGGGGTATGTCAAAAGTAAAAGAAAAGTCAAAGATGCTATAGGATTTTTACAGGATTAAAATGGAGAAATGGTAAGAGAGGATGTTGAGAAGGCCGAACGTTTTAATTCCTATTTTGCATCTGTTTTCTCTCAGAAAGAAAATGTAACATCAACTGATCTTCACTGTCCTTTTAACGGAATAGAGGAATCCAAGTTATCTGTAAACCGAAAGATTGTGAGGGAATATTTAGCTAACATAAATGAGTTCAAGTCTCCAGGTCCAGATGAATTACACCCCAGAGTACTGAAGGAGATCGTAGAAGAAATTTTAGAACCACTCTCCATAATCTTTGAAAATTCTTGGAGAACAGGAGAAGTCCCAGAAGACTGGAGAAGAGCAAATGTTGTTCCTATCTTCAAAAAGGGGAAGAAGGTGGACCCAGGGAACTATAGGCCGGTGAGTCTGACTTCTATACCAGGAAAGATCTTTGAACAAATTATTAAACAACATGTATGTAAGTACATGGATAAGAATGAAGTGATTAACCAGAGTCAGCATGGGTTTGTAACTAACAAGTCATGTCAGACTAACTTAATTTCCTTCTATGACAGAATCACTGACTGGGTGGATCAGGGAAATGCTGTAGATATAGTATATCTTGACTTCAGCAAAGCATTTGACAAAGTATCTCACACCATCCTTATTGAAAAAATGACCAAGTATGCAATGGACCAGGCAACTGTTAGGTGGATTCATAACTGGCTTAGTGATCGGACTCAAAGGGTGGTTGTAAATGGCTTCACATCCAGCTGGATGAATGTCTCAAGTGGGGTACCACAGGGCTCCGTCCTGGGACCTGTATTGTTCAACATCTTTATCAATGATTTAGATGAAGGAATTGAGGGTAAGCTGATTAAATTTGCTGATGACACAAAGCTAGGAGGGATAGCTAATACTAGAGAAGAGAGAGAGAGGATTCAAAAAGACCTAAATAAACTGGAGCAGTGGGCAGCAACCAACAGAATGGTTTTTAACAGGGAAAAATGCAAAGTACTACATCTGGGCAATAAAAATGAAAAAAGCATATACAGAATGGGAGGAATAGAGCTAAGCAACAGTACATGTGAAAAAGACTTAGGTATACTAATAGATCATAGACTGAACATGAGTCAACAGTGTGATGCAGCAGCAAAAAAGGCAAATACAATTCTGGGATGTATTAACAGAAGCATACAGTCTAGATCACGTGAAGTCATTATCGGTCTTTACTTCTCTTTGGTCAGACCTCATCTGGAATACTGTGTACAGTTTTGGGCACCACATTTTAAAAAAGACATAGACAAACTGGAGCAAGTTCAGAGAAGAGCGACCAGAATGGTGACTGGTCTGCAAACCATGTCCTATGAGGAACGGTTGCAGGATTTGGGAATGTTTAGCTTGCAAAAAAGAAGACTGAGAGGAGACTTAATAGCTGTCTACAAATATGTCAAGGGCTGTCACATTGTAGAAGGATCATCTTTATTCTCATTTGCACAAGGAAAGACTAGAAGCAATGGGATGAAACTAAATGGGAGGAGACACAGATTAGATATTAGAAAAAACTTTTTGACAGTTAGGGTGATTAATGAGTGGAACAGGCTGCCACGAGAGGTGGTGAGTTCCCCTTCAATGGACGTCTTCAAACAGAGGCTGGACAGACATCTGTCTGAGATGATTTAGTGAATCCTGCTTTGAGCAGGGGGTTGGACCAGATGACCCAGGAGGTCCCTTCCAACTCTACCATTCTATGATTCTATGATTCTTAATCAAGGAAATACGAATAGTAAATGGGAAACCTTCAAAAGAATTCTGAATACTCAGTGCGAGAGGTATATACCGTATGGGAATAAAAGGGCCAGAAATAAGAGGAAACCAATATGGTTGAATAAGAACGTAAAAGGGGCGTTAAATAGCAAAAAAGAGGCATTCAAGAGATTAAAACAGGAAAACAGCAAGGAGGCACTAATGTGTTACAAGGAAAAAACGAGAACCTGCAAAAAACAAATAAAAATAGCAAAGGAGGAAACAGAGAGACGTATTGCTAGGGAAAGTAGATCAAATCCCAAACTGTTCTTTACGTATATAAATAGTAAAAGGATTAAATCGAATAATATTGGACCGATAAAAAGTGAGGGAGGCAAAATCATAGAGGAAGATGAGGATAAAGCTAATCTATTAAATAAATTTTTTTCGTCAACTTTCACAAAGGAAAAAGAACTAACAGGCGAAATGAGAAGTGACAAGCTTAATCCTCCACTAAGTATGACAAATCTAACCCAAGCTGGGGTACAGAAACGCCTCAGTAACATTAAAATAAACAAATCACCAGGACCTGATGGCATACACCCACAGGTACTAAGGGAACTAAGTAATGTGATAGACAGACCCTTATATCTTATATTTAAGGACTCTGTTGAGACTGGGTCTGTACCACTTGATTGGCGACAGGCGAATGTAGTGCCAATATTCAAAAAGGGAGCAAAAAGTAACACCGGAAACTATCGGCCGGTGAGTCTGACGTCCGTTGTGGGCAAAATTTTTGAAGGCTTTATTAATGAGGCAATCATGGAGCATCTTGATGCTAATAATCTATTAACCCCGAACCAACATGGATTCATGAGGAATCGCTCCTGCCAAACAAACCTGATTGACTTCTACGAGGAGGTTAGCTCTCGAGTAGATCAGGGGGAACCAGTGGATGTCGTGTATCTCGACTTCTCAAAAGCGTTCGATAGCGTGCCACATAATAGGTTGGTATACAAAATGACAATGATGGGGCTGGGGGAAAATGTCTGCAAGTGGGTAGCTAACTGGCTAAAGGATAGAAGGCAGAGGGTGGTTATAAATGGAATATACTCAGATTGGGTAAGCGTCACTAGTGGGGTACCACAGGGGTCTGTACTAGGCCCAATGTTATTTAATATCTTTATTAACGACATAGTCAACGGGATAAATAGTAAAATATCAATATTTGCAGATGACACAAAGTTATGTAAAACAATTAATACAAAAGAGGATAGTGAAGACCTACAGAGGGATTTGGATAAGCTGGGTAGGTGGAGCATTAAATGGCAAATGAGGTTTAACGAGGAGAAATGTAAGGTCATACATATGGGAAGGAAAAATGGAAGTCACCAGTACTCACTGAATGGGAAATCATTGGGGAATTCAGAGATGGAGAAGGACTTGGGCATCTTGATTGATAGCAAACTAAATTGGAGTGCCCAAAGTCAGGCGGCTGCTGTAAGGGCAAACAGGGTAATGGGATGTATCAGAAGAGGTATAGCTGCAAAGGATGAGAACATTGTTCTTCCACTGTACAAAGCACTGGTCAGACCACACTTGGAATACTGTGCTCAGTTATGGGCCCCAATATATAGAAAGGATATAAATGAGCTTGAAAAGGTACAAAGGAGGGCAACAAAATTAATAAGGGGAATGGAGGGACTGCAATACCCAGAGAGGTTGGCAAAACTAGGACTATTCAGCCTGGAAAAGAGAAGGTTGAGGGGGGACATAATAAATGTGTACAAATATGTTAGGGGACAGTATAGAGACCTTGCCAGGGATTTGTTCAAAAGGAGGGATATTACGGTAACAAGAGGGCATTCACTAAGAGTGGAAGAGAAAAGGTTTCAGCACCAGCATAGGAAGGGGTTCTTTACGGTAAGAGCAGTGAGAATATGGAATTCACTGAGTGAGGAGACGGTAATGTCGGATTCACTAAACCAGTTCAAGCGGGGACTGGATGCTTTTCTAGATACCAGGCAGATTTCTGCATATACTTAACAATAGAATAAAATAGTAGGTTGATACAGGGATTTATTCTGACTGCTGGTTTCAGAGTCGGGAGGGAATTTTTCCTCAGGTGAAGATTGGCTAAATCATTTGGGGTTTTTGCCCTCCTCTGGATCAACTTTAGCAATTACAGAACTAACAGGTCGAACTTGATGGACGCAAGTCTTTGTTCGGCTTTACTAACTATGTAACTATGTTTTCATGTTTACAATGTGGAAAATGCTTTACAGCTAAATCAGATCTTGTTAGACATCAGAGAACTCACACAGGAGAAAAGCCGTATTCATGTTCAGAATGTGGGAAATGATTTACAGATAAAAGGAGTCTTATTCCACATCAGCGAATTCACACAGGAGAGAAGCCATATTCGTGTTCAGAATGTGGGAAATGCTTTACAAATAAAGGGAATCTTATTAGACATCAGAGAAATCACACAGGAGAAAAAACATTTTCATGTTCACTATGTGAGAAGTCCTTCAGAAATAAAGGGCATCTTAGTAGACATCAGAGCATTCATACTGGAAAGTCACCATATTCATGCTCAGAATGTGGGAAGTGTTTTAGTTATAAATCAGATCTTGTTAAATATCACAGAATTCACACAGGAGAACAACCGTATTCATGTTCAGAATGTGGGAAGTCTTTTATGCGTAAATCAATTCTTGCTGCACATAACAGAATTCATACAGGAGAAAAGCCATTTTCTTGTTCAGAATGTGGGAAATGTTTTATATATAAATTGGATCTTGTTAAACATCAAAGAATTCACACAGGAGAGAAGCCGTATTCATGTTCATTCTGTGAGAAATGCTTTCCAAAAAAAATGTATCTTGTGCAGCATGAGAGAAGTCACACAGAAGAGAAGCCGTATTCATGTTCGGAATGTGGGAAATCTTTTATACATAAATCGTACCTTGTAAAACATGAGAGAAGTCATACGGGAAAGAAAGTGTAATTATGTTCACTGTGTTTTATAAAGTTTAATAAACATTGCTCAGCATAAATGAGTACACCCCCTTTGATGAGTAAGATTTTATTTAATAGCTCACTGAACACAAGATCAATTTCTAAAATTTTGCCAACACTAAGTTGCATAGAACATTTTTTTTGTAATCAAAACATGAAAGTAAGGGTAATAATATAACTCTCATTAGAAAATCTTCAGTTTTACTCAAATTAGTTGATGCAAAAATGAGTACACCCCACATCAAAAGATACTACATCTATTATTTTGTATGGCCTCCATAATTTTAAAGGACGGCCCCAAGTTTTCTAGGCCTGGAATGAACAAGTTAGTGACAATACTATATCTATCTTTTATCTCTTTTTCGATAACGAGCTCTTAGAGCCTGGATGCTGGATGGAGCGATGACAACTTGTCTCTACAGAATCCCCCATAGGTGTTTGGTTGGGTTCAGACCAGGAGACACTTGGCCACAGAATCACTGTCACCCTGTTCTTCAGAAATGTAACAGTGGCCTACCAAGGGAACAGAGTGATGGCAGCATCTTTTCTTTCACTACAGAGCAGAACATCTGTGAATTCAAGATACCATCAATGAAATGTAGCTCCTCATGCAGCCCCACATAAGGACACGGCCACCACCAGGTCTCACTGTAGACACCATGCATTCTCATTGTATTCCTCACCTCTTCAATGTTATACAGTTTTGAAGCCATCAGTTCCAAAAAAAACCTTTATCTTGGTCTGATCACTCCAGAGTATAAAGTCCCAGGAGTCTTCATATGTTTCCGCATGTGTCCTGGCAGATTGTAGGGCGGCTTTTTTGTGTATGGGATTTAGGAGAGGCTTTCTATGTAGACAACACCCATGTCTGCCATTCCTCTATAGAAAAATATGTCTGCTTTCAGCTCATCTCTCAATGCTTGGATGAAAAATCACAGTTGGGAAGGAATGGACGGGACAAAGAAAGTTACTGATAATCCAGCACTTGTTTTCCAGTGTGAATAACGTCAAAAACTTTTATTGAAAAATCCAAATTAAAATCATAGAAACATTAAAAAACAGATAGGAGCAAAACATCTCTGCGTTTCTACCTGGTATTTGTGTTCAGTTCTTCTTCATGACATAATAAATCACCAGTAACCGGCTTCTTCTACACATCATAGGGTCTAATGCACAGCGGAGACCCCCAGCCCCAAATGGACATGTGCAAGTATGTCTACATTACCCCTATGGATGATCATATGTCCACAACAAAAAGCATCCGTGCAATACAAGAATGAAGTGTCTGCATCTATAATGTGTATATTATGTATAATTACTATAAAAGAAGGAAAAACACAATTCAGTAAATGGATACAAGGTCTGAACGAAGATTCATATCACTGGGGAATCTGGAGGCCAATTCCAGAATCCACAAGGCTTCTCGGGGGTGTACTTTTTATACCAATCTCCCCCTTAGCTGGTCTGGTGACATATTCAATACCCACAACTGTAAAGTGATTAATCCCTATTGTGTTGTATGAGATGTTGTGATGCTGCAGATGTATTACGTGTTGTGGGGCCAAGAACGTCCCTAACGTGTCCCCCAATGCGGTGACGTAAGGGTCTGACCGTGCCCCCCACATATTGCAGCAGACAAGCTTCACATTGTATGGTGTCAATGACGTGTGGAGCTACAACTAATGAGATGTCGGATATTATAGGGTTTATTATGGTTAGTAGATGCAGACATTTTTGCTTTGTGCACAGACTTGCACAAACCACATTTATTTCCCCCACATTCAATGAAACCTTTGGTGTTTGTCCTCCACGTGTCAGTTGTCTTTCTTGTTGCTGGATCCTTGTCGGTGTATAACATAGGTAAATGTTTTCTGGTAATATTCACTATATTATAGGAATCTTCTCTGCAGCCAGTATTGAATGTATCTCTAGACTGATGGATGTTTCCTTCTTTGTGAGTTTTCGGTAATGTATGAAATATTGGACATTGTGGGTGATTTTCCTTTAATCGTTCTATTTGTTTGGCATTAAGTACAGCCGATACCAAACCCTCCTCCAAAAGACAATGTAAGGGGGTATTGTATGAATTAGTAGGATCTCCATCTAGAGTGCGGCATATATTAGTATCGTCATCCATGTTCATAACCTCCGGCTCATACAACCCACTATCCAGAGCTGTGATCGAGCCCCCTTTATCTGCAGCTCTAATGACTTTATTAGGGCTGTGCTCAGGGCCGTATCTGGCATTCATGCTGCCCTAGGCACTTTAAGTGGTCACGCCCCCTACTGGTAATTCATACTAAAAGTGCTCATACCCTTTAGGCCCCCTTCACACGTACCGGAGACACACACGTACACCCATTATAATCTATAGGCTACGCACATGTTCACACGGACCGGACATGTCCGTTTTTTGCCGGCAGCTCGGACGTCAGTACGTCCTGCACACAGATGACATAAAGTGTGACATCCGCACACACGTCTGTGTGACACGTGCCGGAAGAGAGTGCAGAATAGAAATGACAGATATTTAGGTGTTAGATGTGCAAAGATCGAGATAGATGATAGATATCCGTGAGATATATAATTAGTGCCCTGTGTGTGGAGTTTACTGTACTTGTGTTTAGCTAATAAATTAAAAAAGAGATGTGGAGTCCTCCCTATTTTTGATAACCAGCAAAAACAAAGAAATGACATCACAAAGAAATAAAAAAATGAAGAAAACCACAAACATTCATATAATCATATTAGTCTCATTATATAAAATATACACTGCTCCAAAAAATAAAGAGAACACTTACACAACAGAATATAACTCCAAGTGAATCAAACTTCTATGAAATCAAACTGTCCACTTAGGAAGCAACACTGATTGACAATCAATTTCACATGCTGCTGTGCAAATGGAATAGACAATAGATGGAAATTATTGGCAATTATCAAGACACCCTCAATAAAAGAGTGGTTCTGCAGGTGGGGACCACAGACCACATCTCAGTACCAATGCTTTCTGGCTGTTTTGGTCACTTTTGAATGTTGGTTGTGCTTTCACACTCATGGTAGCATGAGATGGACTCTACAACCCACAGAAGTTGCTCAGGTAGTGCAGCTCATCCAGGATGGCACATCAATGCGAGCTGTGGCAAGAAGGTTTGCTGTGTCTGTCAGCGTAGTGTCCAGAGGCTGGAGGCGTGACTAGGAGACATGCCAGTACACCAGGAGACGTGGAGGGGGCCGTAGGAGGGCAACAACCCAGCAGCAGGACCGCTACCTTCACCTTTGTGCAAGGAGGAACAGGAGGAGCACTGCCAGTGGCCTGCAAAATGACCTCCAGCAGGCCACAAATGTGCATGTGTCTGCACAAACGGTTAGAATCCGACTCCATGAGGGTGGTATGAGGGCTCGATGTCCACAGATGGGGGTTGTGCTCACAGCCCAACACCGTGCAAGACGCTTGGCATTTGCCACAGAACACCAGGATTGGCAAAGTCGACACTGGCGCCCCGTGCTCTTCACAGATGAAAGCAGGTTCACACTGCGCACATGTGACAGACGTGACAGAGTCTGGAGACGCTGTGGAGCGATCTGCTGCCTGCAACATCCTTCAGCATGACCGGTTTAGCATTGGGTCAGTAATGGTGTGGGGTGGCATTTCTTTGGAGGGCCGCACAGCCCTCCATGTGCTTGCCAGAGGTAGCCTGACTGCCATTAGGTACCGAGATCAGATCCTCAGACCCCTTGTGAGACCATTTGCTGGTGCGGTTGGCCCTGGGTTCCTCCTAATGCAGGACAATGCCAGACCTCATGTGGCTGGAGTGTGTCAGCAGTTCCTGCAAGATGAAGGCATTGAAGCTATGGACTGGCCCGCCCGTTCCCCAGACCTGAATCCGATTGAGCACATCTGGGACATCATGTCTCGCTCCATCCACCAACGTCACGTTGCACCACAGACTGTCCAGGAGTTGGCGGATGCTTTAGTCCAGGTCTGGGAGGAGATCCCACAGGAGACCATCCGCAACCTCATCAGGAGCATGCCCAGGCGTTGTAGGGAGGTCATACAGGCACGTGGAGGCCACACACAATACTGAGCCTCATCAGGAGCATGCCCAGGTGGTGTAGGGAGGTCATACACGCACGTGGAGGCCACGCACAATACTGAGCCTCATCAGGAGCATGCCCAGGCGGTGTAGGGAGGTCATACAGGCACGTGGAGGCCACGCACAATACTGAGCCTCATCAGGAGCATGCCCAGGCGTTGTAGGGAGGTCATACAGGCACGTGGAGGCCACACACAATACTCAGCCTCATCAGGAGCATGCCCAGGCGTTGTAGGGAGGTCATACAGGCATGTGGAGGCCACACACAATACTGAGCTTCATCAGGAGCATGCCCAGGCGTTGTAGGGAGGTCATACAGGCACGTGGAGGCCACGCACAATACTCAGCCTCATCAGGAGCATGCCCAGGCGTTGTAGGGAGGTCATACAGGAACGTGGAGGCCACACACAATACTGAGCCTCATTTTGACTTGTTTGTAGGACATTACATCAAAATTGGATCAGCCTGTAGTGTGTTTTTCCACTTTAATTTTGACGGTGACTCCAAATCCAGGCCTCCATTGGTTAATAAATGTGATTTCCATTGATGATTTTTGTGTGATTTTGTTGTCAGCACATTCAACTTTCTACAGAACAAAGTATTCAATGAGAATATTTCATTCATTCAGATCTAGGATGGGTTATTTCAGTGTTCCCTTTATTTTTTTGAGCAGTGTATATACACAAAGATGAAAAAACGTCCATAACAAAGTATATTAACTATCAAATAAAATATGTAATTTTACACCAATACACATCGCCACAAATATATATATATATAGGCGTATATAGGAAATGCAAAAAAAACATAAAAAGTTTTATTTATATAGCGCCAACATATTCCGCAGCACTTTACAATTAAGCGGGGACATGTACAGACAATAAATTCAATACAAGGTAAGACAGTTTAAACAGTTACATTAGGAGCGAGGGTCCGGCCGCTCGCACGCTTACAATCTACAAGGGAATGGGGGGAACACAATAGGTGGAAAGTGCTTGTTATTTCAGGTCTGACAATTATAATAAATAGGGATTTTCATATAAAGCTGCATGATCCGGTCATCAGCCCGTATGTATAAGTGCAATAATCAAGTATCGAGTGCAGTTATCGTGTGCATGGAGGGTGTGAAGACAGATGAAGAGTAGGGAGCAGATTCTGAATAATATATAGAAGGAGGGAACAGGGGAAAGTAGGTTTACTGAGTTGTTGAGGTGGTCGGCTTGTTTAAAGAGATGGGTTTTTAAAGCGCGCTTGAAGACATGGGGGCTAGGCATCAGTCGGATCGTCTGGGGTAGTGCATTCCAGAGAACTGGCGCAGCACGAGAGAAGTCTTAGAGACGGAGGTGCGAGGTTCGGATTATGGGGGATGTTAGGTCATTTGTAGAACGGAAAGCACGTGTAGGGTGATAGACAGAGATGAGAGAGGAGATATAAGGTGGTGCAGAACTGTGGAGAGCTTTGTGGCTGAGAGCGATGAGTTTATATTGGACCCTGTAGCGAATGGGCAACCAGTGTAATGACTGGCACAAGATGGAAGCATCGTTGAAGCGGCTGGACAGAAATACGACCCTGGCTGCCACAGTCAGGACGGATTGGATTGGAGAAAGTTTGGTAAGAGGGAGACCGATCAGAAGAGAGTTGCAGTAGTCCAGACAGGAGTGAATAAGAGCGACAGTAAGAGTTTTAGCAGTTTCAAAGATGAGAAAAGGTCGGATTCTGGAGATGTTTTTAAGATGCAGGTGACAAGAGCGGGTGAGTGATCGGATATAGGGAGTAAAGGAAAGGTTAGTGTCGAATATGACCCCAAGGCAGCGGGCGTGCTGCTGGAAGTTATGGTTGAACCCTCCAAGGTAATTTCGATGTTAGGTAGAGTTGGGTTAGTAGAGGGGAGAAACACAAGAAGTTCAGTTTTGGAGAGATTCAGTTTAAGATAGAGGGAGGACATGATGTTAGAGACAGCGGACAGACAGTCCTTAGTATTTTCTATTAGGGTAGGGGTGATGTCAGGTGAAGAGGTGTATAATTGGGTGTCGTCAGCATAGAGATGATACTGAAACCCAAATCTGCTGATTGTTTGTCCAATAGGGGCAGTGTATAGAGAGAAGAGGAGGGGGCCTAGGACTGAGCCCTGCGGACTCCGATAGTAAGGGGACGAGGAGAGGAAGAGGAGCCGGCAAAAGATACAGTGAAGGAGCTGTCAGAGAGGTAGGAGGAGAACCAGGAGAGAACAGTGTCCTTGAGGCCAATAGAGCGGAGCATAGTGAGGAGGAGCTGGTGATCCACAGTGTCAAATGCGGCAGAGAGATCCAGGAGAATCATCAGGGAGCAGTGACCTTTGGATTTAGCTGTTTGTAGATCATTAGAGACTTTAGTGAGGGCAGTTTCAGTGGAGTGTAAGGAGTGGAAACAAGATTGTAGAGGGTTGAGGAGTTATCTGAGAGATAGCGGATTAGACGGGAGTGGACCAAGCGTTCCAGGAGTTTAGAGATGTAAGGAAGGTTAGAGACAGGTCTGTAGTTAGCAGTGCAGTTCTGGTCCAGAGATGGCTTTTTAAGTAAAGGGGTTATGATGGCATGTTTAAATGAGGAAGGAAAGATACCTGAAGAAAGAGAGAGGATAAATATTTTAGTCAGGTGAGTGGTGACCACCGGTGAGAGAAACTGCAGGAGATGTGAGGGAATGGGGTCACTGTTGCAGGTTGTAGGCCGAGAAGAAGCGAGGAGCTGGGTAACTTCTTCTTCTGTGACTGGCTCAAAGATGGCTAGTGAGCTTGAAGTGCGGCAGGTAAAGGGATCCAGGCACTGAGGAGATTGGGCTGAGATGTCCTGATGGATGTGGTTGATTTTTTCTAGGAAATAAGTGGCCAGATCCTCACCGCTGAGGTTGGTGGTGGGGGGCCTGTGCATTAGGTTTCAGGAGAGTTTAAGGTTTCAAAAAGTCATTTTGGATTGTTGGACAGTGAAGTGATGAGGGTGGTGAAGTAGGATTGTTAGCCAGATGAAGGGCAGAGTTATAGGTTTTGAGCATGAATTTATAGTGGATGAAGTCCTCTGCTAAAAGAGATTTTCTCCACTGACGCTCAGCACACCTAGAGCAACGCTGAAGAAAGCATGTTTGCATTGTGTGCCAGGGCTGCCATTGTCTGCGTCGGGTCTTTCTGCATATAGAAGGTGCTGCTTCATCTAGGGCGCTCTTCAGTGTATTATTGTAGTGTGACAATGCTAAGTCTGGACAGGAGAGGGAGGAGATGGGGGCTAAAGATGTGTGGAGATTGTCCATAAGCAGCTGGGTATTAATGGTACGTGTATTCCTATAAGTGTGGTAAGTGGGGGTGTCCCGTGAGAGGAGACAGTTCTTGACAGAGAAGGAAGGAAGGTTGTGGTCCGACAACGGGAGAGGGGAGTTAGTAAAGTCATGCAGCAAGCATAGACAGAAGAAAACCAGGTCCAGAGTATTCCCGTCTTCATGTGTAGGAGAGTTAGTAACCTGTGAGAGGCCGAATGAGGGGGTTAGAGAAAGTAGATGAGAGGCAGATTGGGAGAGGAGATCATTGATGGGGATGTTAAAGTCTCCCATGATGATGGTGGGGATGTCACAGGATAGAAAGTGAGGAAGCCAGGAGGCAAGGTGATCCAAGAACTGGTGGGAGGCGCCTGGAGGGCGATACACAACCACCACTCACAGGGAAAAGGGTTTGAAGAGTCTGACGATGAGGACTTCAAAGGAAGGAAACATAAGTGAGGGAACTGGGGGGATGACCTGGAAAGCACATTGTGGTGAAAGGAGCAAACCAACACCTCCACCCTGTCTATTCTCAGGTCTGGTGGTATGTGAAAATTTCAGCCCACCAAATGAGAGCAGCAGCTGCGATGGTGTCTGAATGCTGGATACAGGTTTCTGTAATAGCCAGAAGGTGAAGGGAATTAGAGAGGAAAAAATCATGAATGTAAGTTAGTTTGTTACACACAGACTGTGCGTTCCAGAGAGCACAGTGGAAAGCAACAGGAGAGGGCATGCACTGAATGTTACTAAGATTAGCAGGGTTTCTATATGCAGCTGGAGGAGAGTGGTGTATGCTAGTGGAGGGAGGACCAGGGTTGGGGGAGATGTCGCCAGCGACTAGGAGGAGAAAAAAGAGAAAGAGCAGGTGGTGCAATGATTTGTATGAACTTTTGCGTGCTGTATGGAGGTAGTGGATGGTTTGGAGTGGGTGAGAAATGTCAGTAGAGCCTCAGAGTTATACATGAGAGAGGGGAGAAGGGAGGGGTGGATATGGAGAGAGTGCACAGAATGTGTTAAAGGGCGGGCGAGATGTGAGAAAGCAGAAGTTAAAACAAGTAAGATAACAATCATTGTACCATTTAACTATACGCACCAAAGTCTAAAAAACATGTATCATCATTCACCCACAACACATTCTAATTCTCCTCTGAATATCATAAATGGGAAGGAAAAATTATTGACCTAATTTATATATTATTTGTTTTACATTTTTCGCAATCTCCACTTTTAAATCTGTATCTGCCGCCTGCAGTCTATCAGCAGTCAACAAGATTAAATCCAGGGAACACTTATTAATCTGCTCGAATTGATCGCAGAAAGTCCCATCCTCTGAAAACAGAGTGGGGCGCAGATGGACTCGCAGTCCTCGCGATAGGCGTTTTTCTCCACAGTATTCCATTACAGTTGCAGCATGAAGTTCATAGGAGACTCACCTTTTGGTTTCTTTTCCCAGTCACGTCTCCTGAATTCACTTGTGGATATTTTGAGAAAGTCCGAAGATATCGTTGTCTGAGACAAAATACCAGGTGATAGAACAAGTGAGTGCTCCTAGGAGAGGAGGCAGTATTAAGAGAAGGTTATTAAGGAGGGAAGCCTTCTGGATATTGACTGTAAATCGTCTGTCTCCTAAAGGCCTGAATCTAGAGTATAATGTGAGTCTGTCAGTAGAGCTGGGGGACAAATGTTCCCTTTCTTTTCTTTCTTCTTGCAGACAGTACAGACACGGTGGTCTCGCTGGAGCGCAGATACCGCATTGTGCACTAACACATCTATGGTTATAGAAATGATCGGGGTCAGGAATGAAGTTGAGATTTGATGAAGGTTTTTTATGGATAGAGCAACATTGGATTCCGGGGAAGAAGCTTTCACATTACTATTTGTGGCTTCGGTTCTTATGTTGTGATAATGTCGGTATACTCATTGTTTTTTGAGTATGTAGACAGTGATCAGGTCATAGAAGGGTTATGGATTTAGAATGGCTTTCATTTCTCATTGGGTGAATATTTTAATATCTGAACGGATGACTAAATTATCAGCATTAGAACATTTTAATAACATTTTTTAAAATTAAAAAAATAGGAGAAAAAAAATATTAACTAAATAAAATATTAAAAATTCGCCAGACCCTCATCACAAGATGGCGCCGAGAACTCTGCACAACAACATGGAGAGGAGGAGATGGCGCGGGAGGATGCTGAGGCTGAGTCGCACCCGGGAGAACCTGAGCCTACGTAAAGACAGGTATCTGTACAACTCCGCTCTGCTATACAAGACACAGACGTATCTCTTAGGCCGGGGTCCCACTAGCGTACGGTATGCGATGCGAGACCACCCGATGCGATATGCTAATGACACTCGCTGCTGCTCTGCTGCGAGCGGGAGCCGAATGTCAGTGCTCCATGCTCTGATCCTCTCGCACGGCTACGGAGGGGACGGGGACATCAGTTTCTCCATCTCCTCTGTTGCTGGCATTGGCGGGAATCGCACTGCACTCGGGTGGTATCTGAGTGCAGTGCGATGTTTCACACGCACCTGTAGATTATATGGGTGCATGCGATCCGATCGGAGCTGGAAAACAAAACGCCGCTGAGCAGAGAATCCGAGGATTACTGGGTACAGACGCAGTCTGGTGTTTTATCGGATTGAAGTGAGAGCGAGCCCTGACTGGGGAAACAGATGAACTTACTATAGATGTGGACCTGATGAGACTACTGGACTTACAGAACCTCCGGGAGCAGAGAAATCCTCATCACTGGAGAAAGCGGCCACTATGTGACGTCAGAGGGAGGAGGAGCCGGAGGAGCGACTGCGCCGGGATCATCTGCAGATCTGGGCGGGGCAATGACCCCTGAGGGGGAGGAACTGCGGTGACGTCATCACTGTCACATGACCGCAGCCTCATCACAGCTCCTTCACCATTATAATAACTTTATAGTTTATGGTTGCGTTTAGTTTGGAGTTGATTATTTGTGCTCCTCCATTCTAGCTGATTCACTAGTGAGCCGTCTACATCAGAGTGGGTTTATAGATGATCTCCCTGTAGCCTCTATTCTGTACAGTTCATTGCTGACCTGACTAGAATGGAGTTGCTGGAGCGATGTCCTCATAGGATCAAATCCAATCTAGACGGCTCATGACTGAAACCTCCAGAATGGAGTTAATTCCAGGAGCTCCTCATAGATTCCAATCTAGTGGCGTAGGAATTATAAATGTATGTATTGTCACTTTTTGTGACATACATAATTACACACAGCACTGATTGTTCAGTTTTGCCCCAATTTGACTTCTACTGTATTTCCACCAGTCCCAGCCACAGCACCGACATTTCTGAACAGTGGACGGAGCTAGACAACATTTATGTGATCATTTTTGCCCCTTTTGTGATGTAAATTATGATAATGTCCACCCGCTCTTCACAATGCTGGTGCTGACCAGGACTGGTGGACAGGCAAGAGAAGTAACATTTTGTCAAACATGAACAATCAGAGCTTTGTGTAAGTTTTTAAACTATGAAAAGTGATAAATTAAAAAATAAGTTTTTCTTTATATTAACACAAAAAAGCTTTCTACCTGTCATCTTTTATTAATACTGGCATGCAAAATTTGTTTCTTCATGAATTGTGGCTGCAATCTTGTATAATGTCTGCCAAGAAATAATAAAACACCCTGCAGCAACTCCAATCTATATGTCTCAGTACAGAGATGACAAGATTGAGCTGCTGCCCTGAGGTCCATGATTTGGGGGCACAATGTACTGTGTATAAGGACGTCCTCTGTACAGAAACTCCATTCTACAACCCCTGGCAAAAAATATGGAATCACCGGGCTCGGAGGATGTTCATTCAGTTGTTTAATGTTGTTGAAAAAAAGCAAATCACAGACATGGCACAAAACTAAAGTCATTTCAACTGGCAACTTTGGGGCTTTAAGAAACACTAAAAGAAATCAAGATAAAAAATGTGGTACTCAGTAAGGGTAATTTTTTTCAGACCAAGCAGAGGGAAAAAATTATGGAATCACTCAATTCTGAGGAAAAAATTATGGAATCACCCTGTAAATTTTCATTTCCAAAACTAACACCTGCATCAAATTAGATTTGCTCGTTAGTCTGCATCTAAGAAGGAGTGATCACACCTTGGTGAGCTGTTGCACCAAGTGGAGTGACATGAATCATGGCTCCAACACGAGAGATGTCAATTGAAACAAAGGAGAGGATTATCAAACTCTTAAGGTAAATCGTCACGCAATGTTGCAAAAGATGTTGGTTGTTCACAGTCAGCTGTGTCTAAAATCTGGAGCAAATACAAACAACATGGGAAGGTTGTTAAAGGCAAACATACTGGTAGACCAAGGAAGACATCAAAGATTCAAGACCAGAAACTTAAAGCAATATGTCTCCAAAACAGGAAATGCACAACAAAACAAATGAGGAACGAATGGGAGGAAACTGGAGTCAATGTCTGTGACCGAACTGTAAGAAACCGCCTAAAGGAAATGGGATTTACATACAGAAAAGCTAAACATAAGCCATCATTAACACCTAAACAGAAAAAAACAAGGTTACAATGGGCTAAGGAAAAGCAATCGTGGACTGTGGATGACTGGATGAAAGTCATATTCAGTGATGAATCGCGAATCTGCATTGGGCAAGGCGATGATGCTGGAACTTTTGTTTGGTGCCGTTCCAATGAGATTTATAAAGATGACTGCATGAAGAGAACATGCAAATTTCCACAGTCATTGATGATATGGGGCTGCATGTCAGGTAAAGGCACTGGGGAGATGGCTGGCATTACATCTTCAATAAATGCCCAAGTTTACATTGATATTTTGGACAGTTTTCTTATCCCATCAATTGAAAGGATGTTTGGGGATGATGACATCATTTTTCAAGATGATAATGCATCCTGCCATAGAGCAAAAACTGTGAAAACATTCCTTGAAGAAGACACATAAGGTCAATGTCATGGCCTGCAAATAGTCCGGATCTCAATCCAATTGAAAATCTTTGGTGGAAGTTGAAGAAAATGGTCCATGACAAGGCTCCAACCTGCAAAGCTGATCTGGCAACAGTGCTGTGATGGCCTATTTTTATTCGTCCCATACAGAATCCATGAATGGACGGACAGACCTGTGCTAGGCATACCTGAAAATTACTTTATTAAACATGGACATAGTCTTTCCTAAGTAACATTGGGGTCCCTGATGGTCCTAACCTCAGCAACTTATGTTTTATCCAATATGTAACAGTGTGTCCCTCTCCCGCCTGTGTTCATGTACTCTATGTAATGTAACCTGCTTTAGTTTAAGGGGTGTAACAGTGTGTCCCTCCCCCGACCTGTGTTCATGGACTGTAATGTAATCAGGCCTAGGTCAATAGCTCTTGTTGCATCTAGTGGGTTTGAACCCTTTCCCCATCCAGGGTCTGATCCCAGTAGACAGAACAATAGACTCATGTTTGGCCCTATCAGTTGCATGGTGACTCCCGACGCTGGAGGGTCTCAGGCTGCAGCCAGATCCTCGTGGCGTATGTGGATTGATAGAAGCTGCAACGTGGGATTGTGTCGTGTCCCTCATCTGCTGGATCCATTGAACTCATCCAAGGACTATTTCTATATTTTCCCTGGCGGGAGGCACTCCCAGACTTGTTTCTGCTGTTATATAGTGTTATATAGCAAAAACAAACCAAATATGGAGTATATGGCAAAGAATCAAAAAACTTTATTGTAAACAATATACAGAAAAGACAAACGTGATTAAAAAGGACGACACACAGACAACCAAACTGGGTGACACATATACAACATAATAGATGTTAAATATCTATTGGGACAAGAAGTGCTCGTATTTAAGTCATTTATGCACTGGTACAAAATGATGGCATATTTCATCACTATGGATATGTACCACGTGCCATATGGCCCATAGTGCCCTATGAAAAAATGCTAAAGAATTATAATGCACTTTTACCCATATTAGATGAGGTGTCAGCACCCAGAATAAACAAGCACCACAACAAGTGTTTCACGTGGTATATCCTATGGCTTCCTCGAGGGGATTGTTTAATAGGACCTTCCATGTCTGTTTAAATATACTTTAGGACCTGCGGTCACGTGACTGGAACGGACCAATCATCTCCTGGATAGTGATGAGCGAAAAGGGTTAAACGAACATACTCGCTCATCACTACTCCTGGATCATTGGCGCCTGCGCGCTGAACCGCCCGAGCCAGATGCGTCACGCACGGCAATCAAGGTGAACCACGCATGACAGGGAACCAGGACATGTTGGCATGGCCCCCGAACATGCGCAGACACCATGCAGATGCCGTGCATGACGCAGAGGCAAGGGGTGGCACAGCACCCACGCGCTCACCAAAGAGAATAACACAGCAACGCATTTAGACAAGTATAGCAAAGCAACTACTTAATGCAAAAATGTGTTAGAGTAAGCAGTATCATTTTCCTATAATTGCAACACGATTCTGTCAGTACGAAAATCTATTTTCTTGGTCCAATTTAATTGTTGCTCGTAGTATCCTCATATTGATTAACCATATGTAGGTGATCCATATAGACTATGGGGGGGAGAAAGTTACAAATAACAAAGAAAACAAATTTAAATCAACACATACAATTGTATAAAAATACCACAGATTAGATCTATTAAAGAAATGGGGTTGTGAGTGAAATACGCTCTCCTCTGCCTTCCGAACTCCAAATTAATACGATTTGTTTTACGAGCGCTCGGGAAATCAATACCGCACAGCCTTGTATGGTGGACTAGAAAAGACTTCTGCTTTATTATCACATGTGGGACTTTAAATAGGGTCAGAGACAAAGGAATAGTGCCCTCTGACCTATGAACCAATAGTAACCATAAGGGGAGTGAATAGTAATGTGACTCCTCCCCGCCCATCAGTGTTACTTGATCACCATTACACAGAAGTTACAAGACAAGATGGAGACCACACAATCAGAATGGATTCTTCTCTCACAGGGTGAAGCTCAGGGCCTCATTGAGGCCATTGGACGTCATTGTTCCCAGTTCCACTGTCCATTTGGTTTCCCTTTGAGCCAGAATTTTTTTTTACGTTTCCACCCCTAATGCCACTATGGATGACATCGATGCCATAAATGTTTTAGGATTTCTCCCATGACAGATTTTAAAATGGCGTGGTATCATCTTTAAGGAGGTTGCGTCGGCCACAGTCCTCGCGGCGCAAATGTCTCTCACATGCTCCCTAGTCCTCACCCGCAATTCTCTGGATGTTAATCCCACATAGATTTTACTGCAACCGCATGTGGCATAATATATCAAATTAGATGTTCTGCACGTAATATGATAATTGATTGTATATTGGCGGCTCCCAGAAGCGTTTGAGAACTCGGAGATGCGAGAGACATTAACGCACACCACACAGCGACCGCACGGAAAACAACCATTTATCGGCCACCTTGTTCCAAATGGATTGGATCTTGGTGGAACATAGCGGCTTTTGACCAAAATCTCCTTAATACTTTCACAATGCCTAGGTGTCATTTGAGGAGATGCTGTTAAATGAGAGGAAAGTGACGGTTCAGTGAGTAACACAGACCAATGTCTCTCAAGAATGGTTCTCATAACCCCCAGTCCTGATTATAAGTGGAGATGAATCTAAGTTGGCCAGGACCATCTTTTGATTTTGTTATAGACTGTAATAGTGTATTCCGGGGGGGTGGACCGCGCTCTCCTATATCCATTTTTAATACAATGCTTACTGTACCCCCTCTCAATAAAGAATGATGCAAGATCCTTAGCCTGATTTTCAAACGCATCATCGGAAATATCACATTGTTTCTGCTGTTGTGGACTCATTGCGGACTCTGCAGAATTACCTTCATTTCTGCCGTTCCATTTTCCCTGTTCCAATAAATCTGGTTGGATTGATGGTCGGCCTGGTGTCCCTTCCTGCTGTCACACACCCAGTCACAATGACCACTAAAACTTTACTTCTACAGGCCACCTGGAAGGCAAAACCACCACAGAAGGTTGTGACGGACCAAGATTGCCAAAGAAACACTGCTGTGACCTAATAAAATAGTCTGCAGGAGGAACACGATCCCCATCATTGCAGATCTATTATTGTGGACATTTGTGGAGATACTTCTGGATTTCTTGAAAACTCAACGTTTACCCACCTTGATAGAGATCAAACTATCAGTTACCGGTCATTAATGCCACAACAAGCTTCACTCAACCTGTTTAATTAAAATAACAAAAGGCAAAAATACATCTATATGTAGAAATCACTGACATTTTTAACCCCTTACTGGCCCATGGCGTACTAGTACGCCTTGGGCCATCACCACCGGTTCAGTTAGGGCTCCGGCGCTGAGCCCGCACTGAACCGAGCACATGTCAGCTGATTCTTACAGCTGACATGTGCCCGCAACAGCCGCGGGTGGAATCGCGATCCACCCGCGGCTGTTAACATGTGAAATGCCGCTGTCAATCTCTGACAGCGGCATTTAACTCGCGCTTCCGGGAAGAGCGTCACTTACCCCGCCCATCGGCGACCCCATCACGTGATCGCGGGTTGCAGATGGGTGGGCATGACAACCCTGGGTCTGCAGCAGACACCAGTGGTTGTCATGAGCGCCACCTAGTGATCGGCGCTCATAGCACAGGACCATTTCTGCTGCATGCAGGGGATCTGCTCATCACCTCTATGTAGCAGAGGCGATCAGACAATTGCTGCTTCTAGTCTCCTATGGAGACTATAGAAGCAAGCAAAAAGTGAAAAAAAAAAAAATGAAATGTTTTAAAAAATATAAAAAAAAAATATAAAAGTTTAAATCACCACCCTTTCGCCCCATTCAAAATAAAAAAAAAAACACCAAAAAAAACCCCACATACACATATTTGGTATCGCTGCGTTCAGAATCGCCCAATCTATCAATATAAAAAAAGAATTAATCCGATCGGTAAATGGTGTAACAAGAAAAAAAATTCTAAACGCCAGAATAACGTTTTTTTTGGTCGCTGCAAAATTGCAATAAAATGCAATAAAATGGCGATCAAAACATCGGATCTACCCCAATATGGTATCAATAAAAACTTCAGCTCAGCGCACAAAAAATAAGCCCTCACCCAGCCCCAGATCATGAAAAATGGAGACGCTACAGGTCTCGGAAAATGGCACCATTTTTTTTTTTTTTTTACCAAACTTTGGAATTTTTTTTCACCACTTAAAAAAGAACCTCTACATGTTTGGTGTCTACGAACTCGTAATGACCTGGAGAATAACGGCGGGTCAGTTTTAGCATTCAGTGAACGTGGTAAAAAAAAAAATATATATCTGTGGTATTGCACTCTTTTTGCAATTTCACCGCACTTGGAATTTTTTTCCCCGTACACGATATGGTAAAATTAGTAATGGCGTTGAAAAGTACAACTCGTCCCGCAAAAAATAAGCCCTCACACGACCATATTGACCAAAAAATAAAAACGCTATGGCTCTGGGAACAAGGGGAGCAAAAAACGAAATTGCAAAAACGGAAAATGGCCAGGTGTGAAGGGGTTAAAATAGAAAACGTAACAAACAAATGTAACATTACAGAAAACATGTTGCTGATAGTTCCTGCCATTAGAATGAGGTCTGTATGTAGCACACCACGATGGCACGGATCAGGCCCCCACAATCAATGGAGCACTTCTGAGATATGAAGACTGTGAATGGATATTGCGCGTCATGGCGTGCAGGAGTAAGAGCAGAAATCGCAGGGATCAGGTCACACAAGGAGGCAGAATCTGCTGTAAATGGTTTTTCCACAAACAAAATACATTTTCATCAATAGATCTTGGGATAAGGCCGGCTTTCTTTCAGCTTTCCCTGCACATTAGGATACTTTGCTCTGCCCTCAGCAGTGCAGAGACGTGCACCTGCGCAGGAGGGCAAAGGAGGAGACTGTGTGTATGACATCGGACGCGTTATCCAAATGAAGCAGAGGAGGGCGCCATTCACAAAATAGGAGGCGCTGTGCCCAGATCAGCAAGGCCCATCAGAGCAGGCTGTCCCTCCAGTGAGGATAAATGCTGTTCTTGAAGTGATACAGATCGGCCTGGGGACTTGTATACAGCCTTATGGAATAAGGTATATATGGCCTTACGGTGGTGGCTGCAGCTTAAATGAGAAAAACCTAGTGACAAATTTACCTTAACCAAGAGGATAAAGGATGACCAATAGGTGTTATCTGTAAGTTCTCTCTTTGCTCCTTGGGTATCAAGGAGGATATACAAAGTACCCATGCTTTTCTGTGAATGACAGCCGAGATAGGACTCATCACTGGAGCCAAAAAAAAGTTTGACCAACGAGAACATCTTTGCAACCTGGACTCAAGAACAGTTTCCAAAAGTTTACTTTATCCCACAAGAGTTCTCCTGCCACCACATTACATTTTTTACATTCCCATTTGGACAACTTAACTGAAAACATTGGTGCCGTTAGCGAAGAGCAAGGAGAAAGATTTCATCAGGATATTAAGGAGATGGAATGTAAAAATGATGGAGAACAACTGCTGGGGGCTTCACAGAGGAGATCCGCAGCCTTCTATGAGAGAAAGATGAACATGTAGGCCGAGGGATTGAGGAAATCCACGTGTCAGACAATCTACAAATGAACACACAATTAGGACTCCGGCCCATCTGACATGAAACAATGGCTAACATATCTTGATTTACCAAAGAAAGGAACAATATTTGTAGTCTGGCCTAATCCAGAACAGTTCACACTGTACACAAACGGCCAGATAATGAGTCGTCACACAAGCCCCCCTACATGCAGACATTTACATGTACCACCACACTTGTGAAAGCCCCACAAAGTGCAGCCCTACGCATGTATC
This sequence comes from Phyllobates terribilis, assembly GCF_046119375.1. Lineage (NCBI taxonomy): Eukaryota > Metazoa > Chordata > Amphibia > Anura > Dendrobatidae > Phyllobates > Phyllobates terribilis. The sequence continues at coordinate 2,716,980 of NW_027362877.1, forward strand.
ATCAGCACAATCTCTGTGCAAGATCAATGCCATACATCACCCCCTTTTTTTAGACTAGCCTGTTGCAACATAACCCCTTTCCCAGTGCAATCCCCAACATGCAGCGCCATCATGCATCATCACCTTGACTATGCAATCCACACAGCAAGCAGTCCTGTGCAACCGCCAACATGCAGCATCAGTGCAAACCCATCAACATGTAGCAACATACCTGCATTACCCCCTTCACTGTGAAGCACGCCCAAGAAGCAGCCCTGTGCATGCAGTATCAGCACATCAACATGCACCATCAGCCCTTATCCTGTGCAAGCCCTCTGCAATAACCCTTCTCAGTGGATGCCCCTCTACATGCACAGCCCATGCCTCCTCACACCAACCACGCAGGCCCTTGGATGCCCCTCTACATGCACAGCCCATGCCTCCTCACACCAACCGCGCAGGCCCCTGGATGCCCCTCTACCTACCCCATGCCCCCTCACACCAGAGGCGCAGCCCCCTGGATGCCCCTCTACCTACCCCATGCCCCCTCACACCAGCCACGCAGCCCCCTGGATGCCCCTCTACCTACCCCATGTTCACTCACACCACCCACACAGCCCCCTGGATGCCCCTCTACCTACCCCATGCCCCCTCACACCAGCCACACAGCCCCCTGGATGCCCCTCTACATACCCCATGCCCACTCACACAGCCCCCTGGATGCCCCTCTACATACCCCATTCCTCAGTCACACCAGCCACGCAGCCCCCTGGATGCCCCTCTGCATACCTCATGCCTCCTCACACCAGCCACACAGCCCCTTGGATACTCCTCTACATACCCCATGCCTCCTCACACCACTCACGCAGCCCCTTGGATACTCCTCTACATACCCCATGCCTCCTCACACCACTCACGCAGCCCCCTGGATACTCCTCTACATACCCCATGCCCCCTCACACCAGCCACACAGCCCCCTGGCTGCCCCTCTACATACCCCATGCCCCCTCACACCAACCACACAGCCCCCTGGATGCCAGTCTACATACCCCCTCACACCACCCACACAGCCCCCTGGATGCCCCTCTACATACCTCATGCCTCCTCACACCACTCACACAGCCCCCTGGATGCCCCTCTACATACCCCCTCTCACCACCCACGCAGCCCCCTGGATGCCCCTCCACATACCCCCTCACACCACCCACGCAGCCCCCTGGATGCCCCTCTACATGCACAGCCCATGCCTCCTCACACCAACCACGCAGGCCCTTGGATAACCCTCTACAAACCCCTGGATGCCCCCTCACACCAGCCACGCAGCCCCCTGGATGCCCCCTCACACCAGCCACGCAGCCCCCTGGATGCCCCCTCACACCAGCCACGCAGCCCCCTGGATGCCCCCTCTACCTACCCCACGCCCCCTCACACCAGCCACGCAGCCCCCTGGATGCCCCCTCTACCTACCCCACGCCCCCTCACACCAGCCACGCAGCCCCCTGGATGCCCCCTCTACCTACCCCACGCCCCCTCACACCAGCCACGCAGCCCCCTGGATGCCCCCTCTACCTACCCCACGCCCCCTCACACCAGCCACGCAGCCCCCTGGATGCCCCCTCTACCTACCCCACGCCCCCTCACACCAGCCACGCAGCCCCCTGGATGCCCCCTCTACCTACCCCACGCCCCCTCACACCAGCCACGCAGCCCCCTGGATGCCCCCTCTACCTACCCCACGCCCCCTCACACCAGCCACGCAGCCCCCTGGATGCCCCCTCTACCTACCCCACGCCCCCTCACACCAGCCACGCAGCCCCCTGGATGCCCCCTCTACCTACCCCACGCCCCCTCACACCAGCCACGCAGCCCCCTGGATGCCCCCTCTACCTACCCCACGCCCCCTCACACCAGCCACGCAGCCCCCTGGATGCCCCCTCTACCTACCCCACGCCCCCTCACACCAGCCACGCAGCCCCCTGGATGCCCCCTCTACCTACCCCACGCCCCCTCACACCAGCCACGCAGCCCCCTGGATGCCCCCTCTACCTACCCCACGCCCCCTCACACCAGCCACGCAGCCCCCTGGATGCCCCCTCTACCTACCCCACGCCCCCTCACACCAGCCACGCAGCCCCCTGGATGCCCCCTCTACCTACCCCACGCCCCCTCACACCAGCCACGCAGCCCCCTGGATGCCCCCTCTACCTACCCCACGCCCCCTCACACCAGCCACGCAGCCCCCTGGATGCCCCCTCTACCTACCCCACGCCCCCTCACACCACCCACGCAGCCCCCTGGATGCCCCCTCTACCTACCCCACGCCCCCTCACACCACCCACGCAGCCCCCTGGATGCCCCCTCTACCTACCCCACGCCCCCTCACACCACCCACGCAGCCCCCTGGATGCCCCCTCTACCTACCCCACGCCCCCTCACACCACCCACACAGCCCCCTGGATGTCCCTCTACATACCCCACGCCTCCTCACACCACCCACACAGCCCCCTGGATGCCCCTCTACATACCCCACGCCTCCTCACACAAGCCACACAGCCCCCTGGATGCCCCTCTACATACCCCACGCCCCCTCACACCAGCCACACAGTCCCCTGGATGCCCCTCTACATACCCCACGCCTCCTCACACAAGCCACACAGCCCCCTGGATGCCCCTCTACATACCCCACGCCCCCTCACACCACCCACGCAGCCCCCTGGATGCCCCCTCTACCTACCCCACGCCCCCTCACACCACCCACGCAGCCCCCTGGATGCCCCCTCTACCTACCCCACGCCCCCTCACACCACCCACGCAGCCCCCTGGATGCCCCCTCTACCTACCCCATGCCCCCTCACACCACCCACGCAGCCCCCTGGATGCCCCCTCTACCTACCCCACGCCCCCTCACACCACCCACACAGCCCCCTGGATGTCCCTCTACATACCCCACGCCTCCTCACACCACCCACACAGCCCCCCGGATGCCCCTCTACATACCCCACGCCTCCTCACACAAGCCACACAGCCCCCTGGATGCCCCTCTACATACCCCATGCCCCCTCACACCAGCCATACAGCCCCCTGGATGCCCCTCTACATACCCCATGCCCCCTCACACCAGCCATACAGCCCCCTGGATGCCCCTCTACATACCCCATGCCCCCTCACACCAGCCATACAGCCCCCTGGATGCCCCTCTACATACCCCATGCCCCCTCACACCAGCCATACAGCCCCCTGGATGCCCCTCTACATACCCCATGCCCCCTCACACCAGCCACACAGCCCCCTTTATGCCTCCACAGCATTTATTCACATGGTCAGTTCTTCTCACCTCAATCCTCACAGCAGACGGCTGAACACGAGCTCCTCATCACCATCCTCCTGTCCCGGCACAATGTGCACTGCTGCAGCTGCACGATGGAATAGTGTCCGCTGGACTGAGAAGCCCCGCCCCTTCCGGTGACGTCATGATAGAATGAAATCACTCCTCCCCCTCCAGAAATCAACTCCAATCTAGACGCTGCCTATAGATTATAGACTCATTACAGTCTGTGAGGAAACACTGCGAGAGCCAATCACCACCCGAAGCCCCGCCCCCTGATCACGTGGCAGTGACGTCACCACGGGTCCTTCACCACCTCTCCTGAGCTCCGCCCCCTGATCACATGGCGGTGACGTCACCACAGGTCCTTCACCACTTCTCTCCTCAGCTCCGCCCCCTGATCACATGGCGGTGACGTCACCACAGGTCCTCCCGCTCTCAGTGCAGCAGCTCCGTCCTGGGTGTGCGCAGCTCTTGCTCTCTGGTATCAGCCAGCAGCAGGTTTCCGCTTCCCGCCATTCCGGTGAGATTACAGGGAGGGTTTGTGGTGAATCTGTGAGAGGAGAGTGTGGGGTGAGATCAGAGCTGTTCCTGTGGAGGCTCCTGCTCCATGTGACTGCGGCTCCTCAGTGTTGTATGGGGGATGTGCAGCGGCTCCTCCTCACCTCACCGCCCCCGCTGGAGGTGGAGTTACCACGGTGACCGTCCCCCGCTGGAGGTGGAGTTACCACGGTGACCGTCCTCCGCTGGAGGTGGAGTTACCACGGTGACCGCCCCCGCTGGAGGTGGAGTTACCACGGTGACCGTCCCCCGCTGGAGGTGGAGTTACCACGGTGACCGTCCCCCGCTGGAGGTGGAGTTACCACGGCGACCGTCCCTGCTGGAGGTGGAGTTACCACGGTGACCGTCCCCCGCTGGAGGTGGAGTTACCACGGTGACCGTCCCCCGCTGGAGGTGGAGTTACCACGGTGACCGTCCTCCGCTGGAGGTGTAGTTACCACGGTGACCGTCCCCCGCTGGAGGTGGAGTTACCACGGTGACCGCCCCCGCTGGAGGTGGAGTTACCACGGTGACCGCCCCCGCTGGAGGTGGAGTTACCACGGTGACCGCCCCCGCTGGAGGTGGAGTTACCACAGTGACCGTCCCTGCTGGAGGTGGAGTTACCACGGTGACCGTCCCCCGCTGGAGGTGGAGTTACCACGGTGACCGTCCTCCGCTGGAGGTGGAGTTACCACGGTGGCCGTCCCCCGCTGGAGGTGGAGTTACCACGGTGACCGTCCCCCGCTGGAGGTGGAGTTACCACGGTGACTGCCCCCGCTGGAGGTGGAGTTACCACGGTGACCGCCCCCGCTGGAGGTGGAGTTACCACGGTGACCGCCCCCGCTGGAGGTGGAGTTACCACGGTGACCGCCCCCGCTGGAGGTGGAGTTACCACGGTGGCCGTCCCCCGCTGGAGGTGGAGTTACCACGGTGACCGTCCCCCGCTGGAGGTGGAGTTACCACGGTGACTGCCCCCGCTGGAGGTGGAGTTACCACGGTGACCGCCCCCGCTGGAGGTGGAGTTACCACAGTGACCGTCCCCCGCTGGAGGTGGAGTTACCACGGTGACCGTCCCCCGCTGGAGGTGGAGTTACCACGGTGACCGCCCCCGCTGGAGGTGGAGTTACCACGGTGACCGTCCCCCGCTGGAGGTGGAGTTACCACGGTGACCGTCCTCCGCTGGAGGTGTAGTTATCACGGTGACCGTCCCCCGCTGGAGGTGGAGTTACCACGGTGACCGTCCTCCGCTGGAGGTGTAGTTATCACAGTGACCGTCCCCCGCTGGAGGTGGAGTTACCACGGTGACCGCCCCCCGCTGGAGGTGGAGTTACCACGGTGACCGTCCCCCGCTGGAGGTGTAGTTATCACGGTGACCGTCCCCCGCTGGAGGTGGAGTTACCACGGTGACCGTCCCCCGCTGGAGGTGGAGTTACCACGGTGACCGTTCCCCGCTGGAGGTGGAGTTACCACGGTGACCGTCCTCCGCTGGAGGTGTAGTTATCACGGTGACCGTCCCCCGCTGGAGGTGGAGTTACCACAGTGACCGTCCTCCGCTGGAGGTGTAGTTATCACGGTGACCGTCCCCCGCTGGAGGTGGAGTTACCACGGTGACCGTTCCCCGCTGGAGGTGGAGTTACCACGGTGACCGTCCTCCGCTGGAGGTGTAGTTATCACGGTGACCGTCCCCCGCTGGAGGTGGAGTTACCACGGTGACCGTCCTCCGCTGGAGGTGTAGTTATCACAGTGACCGTCCACCGCTGGAGGTGGAGTTACCACAGTGACCGTCCCCCGCTGGAGGTGGAGTTACCACGGTGACCGTTCCCCGCTGGAGGTGGAGTTACCACGGTGACCGTCCTCCGCTGGAGGTGGAGTTACCACGGTGACCGTCCCCCGCTGGAGGTGGAGTTACCACGGTGACCGTCCCCCGCTGGAGGTGGAGTTACCACGGTGACCGTCCCCCGCTGGAGGTGGAGTTACCACGGTGACCGTCCCCCGCTGGCGCTGTAGTTACCACGGTGACTGGCCTCCGCTGGCGCTGTAGTTACCACGGTGACCGTCCTCCGCTGGCGGTGTAGTTTCCACGGTGACCGTCCCCCGCTGGCGCTGTAGTTACCACGGTGACTGACCTCCGCTGGCGCTGTAGTTACCACGGTGACTGACCTCCGCTGGCGCTGTAGTTACCACGGTGACCGTCCTCTGCTGGCGGTGTAGTTACCACGGTGACCGTCCACCGCTGGCGGTGTAGTTACCACGGTGACCGTCCTTCGCTGACGCTGTAGTTACCACGGTGACCGTCCCCCGCAGGCGGTGTAGTTACAACGGTGACTGAACTCCGCTGGCGCTGTAGTTACCACGGTGACTGACCTCCGCTGGCGCTGTAGTTACCACGGTGACCGTCCTCTGCTGGCGGTGTAGTTTCCACAGTGACCGTCCTCCGCTGGCGGTGTAGTTAACACGGTGACCGTCCTCCGCTGGCGGTGTAGTTAACACGGTGACCGACCTCCAGCGAGGCTGATAATGAGCGGTCAGATCGGCGGAGGAGGCCGCGGTGGAGTTTGTGGCTTTTCCTCCAGATTCTTCCTGATAAATGTCGGATATTTGGGGCAGAATTCAGTGATTGTCGTTATATCGTCCCCTGTGATCTCCATCTTCTCCTTTATCATGAAGACGCCAGCAGGACGAGATCCCTCCAGCTGATCCAGTGTTCATCCCTCCTTCTCCTGAATGACTCCGAGGATGGACGAGGACGAGACCACCAGAAGATTATTACACTTCACCCTGGAGATCATCTCCCTGCTGAGCGGAGAGGTAACTCCTCTACATTTCTATCAGCTTTATTGTGTTATGTAACAAGTCCGACATCGGGAAGAGGAAATCCAGAAGAGGAAGAGAAGGATTCTTTACTGTAAGAGCAGTGATTGTGTGCAGCTCTCTGCCAGGAGGAGTTGTCATGGGGATTCCCTATAAGAGCTGTAGAGGGGCCTGGATGTCTGTCCTGAGTGTAATAATATTCCAGGTTATGGCCCCAGATTACTGGAGACGGTTATTGATCCCGGGATTTCTACTGATTGTCAGATCTGGAGTCGGGAAGGAATTCTTCTCCCTAAGTGTCTCTCTCCATACACAGGATTACACAATAGTGAGGAAGACACCGGGGGAGGGTGTGACTCCCATCATCCATCTCCAGGAGTCAGGAGGGCGGAGCCCGGACCCCATCACAGAGCTTCCCCCGCACCCCCCGATACATGAGAGGAGGAAGAAGAAGATCCTAGAGCTCAGCAACAAGATGATTGAGCTGCTGAGCGGAGAGGTGACTGCTGGGACATTATACAGGACAGCACTGGAGGATTCTGGGTGATGAGCGGAGAGGTGACTGCTGGGACATTATACAGGACAGCACTGGAGGATTCTGGGTGATGACCGGAGAGGTGACTGCTGGGACATTATACAGGACAGCACTGGAGGATTCTGGGTGATGAGCGGAGAGGTGACTGCTGGGACATTATACAGGACAGCACTGGAGGATTCTGGGTGATGACCGGAGAGGTGACTGCTGGGACATTATACAGGACAGCACTGGAGGATTCTGGGTGATGTCCGGAGAGGTGCCTGCTGGGACATTATACAGGATGACACTGGAGGATTCTGGGTGATGACCGGAGAGGTGACTGCTGGGACATTATACAGGACAGCACTGGAGGATTCTGGGTGATTACTGGAGAGGTGACTGCTGGGACATTATACAGTACGGCACTGGAGGATTCTGGGTGATGACCGGAGAGGTGATTGCTGGGACATTATACAGGACGGCACTGGAGGATTCTGGGTGATGTCCGGAGAGGTGCCTGCTGGGACATTATACAGGATGACACTGGAGGATTCTGGGTGATGACCGGAGAGGTGACTGCGGGGACATTATACAGGACGGCACTGGAGGATTCTGGGTGATGACCGGAGAGGTGACTGCTGGGACATTATACAGGACAGCACTGGAGGATTCTGGGTGATGAGCGGAGAGGTGACTGCTGGGACATTATACAGGACAGCACTGGAGGATTCTGGGTGATGACCGGAGAGGTGACTGTTGGGACATTATACAGGACAGCACTGGAGGATTCTGGGTGATGAGCGGAGAGGTGACTGCTGGGACATTATACAGGACAGCACTGGAGGATTCTGGGTGATGACCGGTGAGGTGACTGCTGGGACATCATACAGGACGGCACAGGAGGATTCTGGGTGATGACCGGTGAGGTGACTGCTGGGACATTATACAGGACAGCACTGGAGGATTCTGGGTGATGAGCGGAGAGGTGACTGCTGGGACATTATACAGGACAGCACTGGAGGATTCTGGGTGATGAGCGGAGAGGTGACTGCTGGGACATTATACAGGACAGCACTGGAGGATTCTGGGTGATGACCGAAGAGGTGACTGCTGGGACATTATACAGGACAGCACTGTAGGTTTCTGGGTGATGAGCGGAGAAGTGACTGCTTGGACATTATACAGGACAGTACTGGAGGATTCTGGGTGATGAGCGGAGAGGTGACTTCTGGGACATTATACAGGACAGCACTGGAGGATTCTGGGTGATGAGCTGAGAGGTGACTGCTGGGACATTATACAGGACAGCACTGGAGGATTCTGGGTGATGAGCGGAGAGGTGACTGCTGGGACATTATACAGGACAGCACTGGAGGATTCTGGGTGATGAGCGGAGAGGTGACTGCTGGGACATTATACAGGACAGCACTGGAGGATTCTGGGTGATGACGGTGTCGTTGTTGTCAGGTTCCTATAAGGTGTCAGGACGTCGCTGTCTATCTCTCCATGGAGGAGTGGGAGTATCTAGAAGGACACCAGGATCGGTACCAGGAGGTGATGATGGAGGAGCTCCGGCCTCTGACATCACCAGGTGAGAGGAGACTCTTGTTGGCTCCGGTGGATGTGATGACGTCTCTCGGCCTCCTCCTATAATAGATGATTTTTCTCCAGACTTGCTCTGGTTTTCTCTACATTTTCTCACAGCTTTCATTCCCTGATTATTCTCTTCTGATCTGTGAGTCGCGGTTTCTCCGCTGTCGTCTTCATCAGTCTTGAGTCTTCGTCCTCGGCGGCTTCTTTCAGAATCTTTCACCTTCCTTAGAGCATCGGTCACATTTTGTCTGCAGATGTCCCAGCGCTTCTGTCCGTTCTCTCCTGTGAGATCTTTCGGTACCTGAGTCTGTCGTGGATTGTTACTCAGCAGAGTCGGGGTTAATTTACTGATGATTTTCCTCCTAATCCGCTGTCGCTCGTCCGTCCCTCAGAATCGGTGCCGGCTCAATGTCGTCATCAGTCGTGGTCGGGCTTCTGGCTTTTTGGGTTTTGTTTCTCAGCATTTATTGGGTGGTAAGAACGACGTCGCTGACATTTTCAGAACTGTTCCTGACACCCATCACTTTATCTTCCGTTATCGGAGCTGTGTGAGGGCTTCTCTTCTTGAATGGCCGCTGACCTTTTTATTGGTGACTTTTTTTGATCATTGTTTTTTCATTGCAGTTTTGGGGAGGTGTTTCTGATGTGTTTTTTTCTTTTGGCGTTTACCGTGTGCAATAAATCCTGACGTGAAAATGCCAAATAATAAAATATATATATGTGTGTGTGTGTATATGTATGTAGATAGATAGATAGTTAGATTTATTTTTATAAAAAAAAACATTTGTTCTCATTTTGGGAGACAAAGCAAAAATAATGGTAACTTCAATCTGAGATCCTGGTCTGGTGGTAATAAGTGTAAGTCTCCCTTAAAGGGATGTTTGTTCAGAAGAATATGTATTATGGAGCTTTTCTGTGGAGTCTGACCAGACAATCTCTCCTTGGCTCCCCGTGTGCATCAGTAAGCCCCCATGACCCCGGTGCCTGCTCTCTAGTTGTCCTTTCTACACATTGATAGGTACTAACCGCTGTGTACCGGGTGCTCCCCACAACACCGTCCTTCCGGGTTCTGTGACTTCGTACGTTAGTCGTACATGTGCCCTTTTTTCCTCCTTTAGAGACAAACGCAGAACTTGCTGCCTATTTTAGTGTTTATACCGAGGCGGATGTTGAGATTTATCTCTAAAGAAGAAGAAAAACGTGGTAACCCGTCTTTTAATAGAACGGAAGGTTCTCTCCTCTGAGTGATCCCAGAGGATCCTGTCCAGGAGGGAGGCCGTGTCCTCATGATGACATCATAAGCTCTCAAAAAACAATCACTGGTAAATGGTCACCGTCCTTCCCCCAATCTCCATACAGTGAATTAGGAGAGAAGAAACCGATGGATAGAAATGTGGAGCTTCCTCCAGCTCCTCTGTGGTTCCATCCCTGGAGACGAAACTTGGAGAAGTTGTGTTTTTTAGTACGGCTCCTTCATCTGACTGACGAGGGTCTTCTCTGTCCCTCTCCTCAGGGTCCTCATCCTCCGAGTGCAGAGCATTAGGCTTTGGCCTCGCTGATTATCACTTCATAGTTGAGGCCCACAATGTGCTGGGACCTCGGTACCGGGGGTGTGGACCACAACAAAGTAATTTATTCCCAGATACATAAACATAAAATTACCGGTTCTGAGAGACGAGTCTCATATATAGACAGATACACGGCAGGTCATGTATTCAGTCTCTGTGTCTCCCCAGATGGATCCAGGAGTAGAAATCCACCAGAGAGATGTCCCCGTCCTCTGTATCCCCAGGACTGTCCAGAGGAGAATCACAACATCCCGGAGGATCATCAGGTAGATGACACTGAAGTCCCCACAACATCTGACCGTGACATGATGGGACCTGAGCTCATCTCACATTGTTCTTTTTAGGGTGAAGATCTGATTGATATTAAGGTTGAGGTTATACATGGAGCACAAGAGGCGACCGCAATATGGGCCGATCAGCAGGGTGAGGAGGGCAGACTGTCATGTCTGTTCTGTGGTCATCTACTACTACTTCCATCATTGCATGACACAATCTACAGTGGCATGTAAAAGTTTGGGCACCCCTGGTCAAAATTCCTGTTATTGTGACCAGTTAAGCAAGTTGAAGGTGAAATGATCTCTAAAAGACCTAAAGTTAAAGATGACACATTTCCTTTGTATTACGCTTGGACATTTGTGTGCTCAGATAACTTTGACCAATGATTCAGATCTTACGTAGCCTGTTAGGGCTCGTTCACTATCATTGTTAGGAAAGGCCAGTGTTATAAAAACCCAGCCTACTCTAACAATGTGCGAAATAAACAGCAGCCATGGCTTCTTCTAATCCGCTGTCTAGCACTCTGAAAATGGTGGCAGTCCACAAAGCAGGAGAAGGCTATGAGCAAAGCATTTTCAAGTTGCCCTTTCCTTGGTTCAAAATGTAATAAAAAAATGGCAGTTAGCAGAAAGAGTGGAGGTCAAGATAAGGTCTGGAAAACCAAGCAAATTTTCAGTAGGATTGCTAGAGAGGCAAATCAGAACCCCCGCCTGACTGCAAAAGACCTTCAGAAAGATTTAGCAGACTCTGGAATTGTGGTACATTGTTGTACTCTTTAGAGACACCTGCACAAATATGGCCTTCATGGAAGAGTCATCAGAAGAAAACCTCTCCTGCGACCTCACCATAAAATTCAGCGTCAAAAGTGCAAAAGTACATCTAAGAAGGTCTGATGCATTTTGTAAACAAGTCTTGTGGACCGATGAGGTTAAAATAGAGCAATGCTCAAAGTTGTGTGGAGAAAAAAGGGCACAGAATTTTAGTAAAAGAACGTAGTGGATCAATCATGCTTTGGGGTTGTGTTGCAGCCAATGGCACAGGGAACTGGTAGAGGGAAGAATGGATTCCATGAAATTTCAGCAAATTCTTGATACATACATAACACCATCTGCAAAAAAGCTGAACGTAAAAAGAGGATGGCTTCTATAAATGGATAATGATACTAAACACATGTCAAAATCCACAATAGACGACCTCAAAAGGCGCAAGCTGAAGGTTTTACAATGGCTCTCACAGTCCCCTGATCTGAACATCATTGAAAATCTGTGGCTAGACCTCAAAATAGCAGAGGATGCAAGACGACCCAAGAATCTCACAGAACTGGAAGAATTCCTCCAAGGAAGAAAGGATGAAAATCCCTCAAACAAGAATTGAAAGCCTATTGTCTGGCTACAAAAAGCATTTACAAACTGTGATACTTTCAAAAGGGGGCGCTACTAGGTACTAACCTTGCCGGGTGTCAAAACTTTTGCATTTAACCATTTTTCCTTATTGAAATTTTTTTTTAAATGTAAAAGATGAAAATACAGTGGTGGCCAAAAGTATTGGCACCCCTGCAATTCTGTCAGATAATACTCCGTTTCTTCCTGAAAATGATTGCAATCACAAATTCTTTAGTCTTATTATCTTTATTTAATTTGTCTTCAATGAAAAAACACAAAAGAGAATGAAGCAAAAATGAAATCATTGATCATTTCACACAAAACTCCAAAAATGGGCCAGACAAAAGTATTGGCACCCTCAGCCTAATACTTGGTTGCACAACCTTTAGCTAAAATAACTGCGAACAACCGCTTCCGGTAACCATCAATGAGTTTCTTACAACGCTCTGCTGGAATTGTAGACCATTCTTCTTTGGCAAACTGCTCCAGGTCCCTGATATTTGAAGGGTGCCTTCTCCAAACTGCCATTTTGAGATCTCTCCACAGGTGTTCTATGGGATTCAGGTCTGGACTCATTGCTGGCCACCTTAGAAGTCTCCAGTGCTTTCTCTCAAACCATTTTATAGTGCTTTTGGAAGTGTGTTTTGGGTCATTGTCCTGCTGGAAGACCCATGACCTCTGAGGGAGACCCAGCTTTCTCACACTGGGCCCTACATTATGCTGCAAAATTTGTTGGTAGTCTTCAGACATCATAATGCCATGCACACGGTCAAGCAGTCTAGTGCCAGAGGCAGCAAAGCAACCCCAAAACATCAGGGAACCTCCGCCATGTTTGACTGTAGGGACTGTGTTCTTTTCTTTGAATGCCTCTTTTTTTTTCCTGTACACTCTATGTTGATGATTTTTCCCAAAAAGCTCTACTTTTGTCTCATCTGACCAGAGAACGTTCTTCCAAAACGTTTTAGGCTTTCTCAGGTAAGTTTTGGCAAACTCCAGCCTGGCTTTTTTATGTCTCGGGGTAAGAAGTGGGGTCTTCCTGGGTATCCTACCATACAGTCCCTTTTCATTCAGACGTCGACGGATAGTACGGGTTGACACTGTTGTACCCTCGGACTGCAGGGCAGCTTGAACTTGTTTGGATGTTAGTCGAGGTTCTTTATCCACCATCCGCACAATCTTGCGTTGAAATCTCTCGTCAATTTTTCTTTTCCGTCCACATCTAGGGAGGTTAGCCACAGTGCCATGGGCTTTACACTTCTTGATGACACTGCGCACGGAAGACACAGGAGCATTCAGGTCTTTGGAGATGGACTTGTAGCCTTGAGATTGCTCATGCTTCCTCACAATTTGGTTTCTCAAGTCCTCAGACAGTTTTCAGGAAGAAACTGAGTATTATCTGACAGAATTGCAGGGGTGCCAATACTTTTGGCCACCACTGTATATATAGTTTATTATTTATTGTTTTGCCTAAAATACAAAGGAAATGTCATCTTTAACTTTAGGCCACTTAGAGATTATTTCATCTTCAACTTAACTGTTCACAATAACAGTAATTTTGACCAGGGGTGCCCAAACTTTTACATGTCACTGTATTCTGTCACTGTGTGTCTCCTACAGATGGACTCGTGGAAAGAAATCCACCAGAGAGATGTCCCCGTCCTCTGTATCCCCAGGACTGTCCAGAGGAGAATCACAACATCCCGGAGGATCATCAGGTAGACGGTGCTGAGCCCTGTACCGGATCTGTATATGGGGGGACATTTCTGATCGAGGTCATAGATGTCACAGATTTTGGTGGTTTCTTGTATTGTGCTGATTGTTACATCTGATATATCAGGAGGAAGATCCGACTAAGAATAAAGTGAAGGACGAGACAGAAGAAGAAGCGATGACGAGGGGGGATCAGCCGTGTGTGAGTGACGTGAAGGAGGAGATTCCTGTAGATGTTTCCACAGGTGTGTAATAATGACCGGCGTGTGATGATGATGATGACCGGCGTGTGATGATGATGACTGGCGTATGACGATGATGATTGGCATGTGACTATGATTAGCGGCGTGTGATGATGATGACTGGCGTATGACGATGATGATTGGCATGTGACTATGATTAGCGGCGTGTGATGATGATGACTGGCGTATGACGATGATGATTGGCATGTGACTATGATTAGCAGCGCGTGACGATGATCGGTGTGTGATATTGTATGAAGTCTCCGGTGCAGTGAAGCTTTATCCGCCGTCCACATCACAGCAGAAGCGTCCGGTGATGTCTCGGCTGCTCTTGTACAGAGTCCGTTTGCGCACCGATGAATAACTGGGCCGCATTCACACCACTTCTTAATGATTTAATAATCACATTTTTAATTTTCCTAATTGTGTTTTTTAATATTACTTCCATCTTTTATTTTCATATTATTCTTACACAAGTCTCATGCTGCCATATAAATGACTGAGCTTGCGATTCGGACAGAACCCCGGGGGAAGATTCCGTATAATGAGGCGCTGTGGACGCCGTCTGGCCTATGATCCAGTGATGTCCATCTTTTTCAGCGTGCATAAAAGCGCAGTCGACCAGAGGCTAGACGGAGTCCGGTGTAACTCTGCTGCCTCATTATTCTGAATGGATCCCTCGGGGGTGTCATCTGAATCATGTATTTTGTAGATTTAGATGGAAACCCCGATGTACAGTGGGTACGGAAAGTATTCAGACCCCTTTACATTTTTCACTCTTTGTTTCATTGCAGCTATTCGGTAAGTTCTAAAAAGTTCATTTTTTTTTTCATTAAAGTCCACTCTGCACCCCATCTTGACTGAAAAAAAAACAGAAATGTAGAAATTTTTGCAAATTTATTAAAAAAGAAAAACTGAAATATCACATGGTCATAAGTATTCAGACCCTTTGCTCAGTATTGAGTAGAAGCCCCTTTTGAGCTAGTACTGCCATGAGTCTTCTTGGGAATGATGCAACAAGTTTTTCACACCTGGATTTGGGGATCCTCTGCCATTCTTCCTTTCAGATCCTCTCCAGTTCCATCAGGTTGGATGGTGAACGTTGGTGGACAGTCATTTTCAGGTCTCTCCAGAGATGCTCAATTGGGTTTAGGTCAGGGCTCTGGCTGGGCCAGTCAAGAATGGTCACAGAGTTGTTCTGAAGCCACTCCTTTGTCATTTTAGCTTTGTGCTTAGGGTCATTGTCTTGTTGGAAGGTGAACCTTCGGCCAAGTCTGAGGTCCAGAGCACTCTGGAAGAGGTTTTCATCCAGGATATCTCTGTACTTGGCTGCATTCATGTTTCCTTCAATTGCAACCAGTCATCCTGTGCCTGCAGCTGAAAAATACCCCCATAATATGATGCTGCCACCACCATGTTTCACTGTAGGGATTGTATTGGGCAGGTCATGAGCAGTGCCAGGTTTTCTCCACACATACCGCTTAGAATTATCACCAAAAAGTTCTATCTTCGTCTCATCAGATCAGAGAATCTTATTTCTCATAGTCTGTGAGTCCTTCATGTGTTTTTGAGCAAACTCTATGCGGGCTTTCATATGTCTTGCACTGAGTAGATCCTTCCATCTGGCCACTTTGCCATAAAGGCCCGACTGGTGGAGGGCTGCAGTGATCGTTGACTTTTGTGAGCTTTCTCCCTTCTCCCTACTACTTCGCTGGAGCTCAGCCACAGTGATCTTGGGGTTTTTCTTTACCTCTCCTACCAAGGCTCTTCTCCCACGATTGCTCAGTTTGGCTGGACGGCCAGGTCTAGGAAGACTTCTGGTGGTCACAAACTTCTTACATTTAAGGATTATGGAGGCCACTGTGCTCTTAGGAACCTTGAGTAATGCAGAAATTCTTTTGTAACCTTGGCCAGATCTGTGCCTTGCCACAATTCTGTCTCTGAGCTCCTTGGGCAGTTCCTTTGAGCTTATGATTCTCATTTGATCTGACATGTACTGTGAGCTGTGAGGTCTTATATAGACAGGTGTGTGTCTTTCCAAATCAAGTCCTATCAGTTTAATTAAACATAGCTGGACTCCAATGAAGGAGTAGAACCATCGCAAGGAGTATCACAAGGAAATGGACAGCATGTGACTTAAATATGAGTGTCTGAGCAAAGGGTCTGAATACTTATGACCATGTGATATTTCAGTTTTTTCTTTTTTAATAAATTTGCAAAATTGCCTACATTTGTTTTTTTCAGTCAAGATGGGGTGCAGAGTGTACTTTAATGAGAAAAAAAGTGTGAAACAAAGTGTGAAAAATTTTAAAGGGGTCTGAATACTTCCCGTACCCACTGTAAGTGTTCAGTGTACAGCACAGGATAAATATGATCCAAAATGTTCTGTACCGCAAAATGCCACCATTAAGAGCTTCTACTCAACCCACAGAAAAACAAGTCCCCACTCAGGTTCATCATCTGTAAACAGTAATATAGGGGGTGTCCATATTACTGGTAGCACAAAGGCTCCGGAAAAGTGACTTGGCTCCCACTTAAAGAAATCCAGTGACATCTGCGCTCCTAAATCCAAATGCCGCCTCCTCCTTCCCCACAGTGTGCAGTTAGCATCCACATGTTTGGCATAACTGTAGCGGGGAGAGCCAATTTATTTCTTCAGAAAGCACTAGCTGGGAATCATGTACTGGTCGCTACAACGTAAGGGCACTGCAATGTACCGGACACTACAATGTACTGGCCACTATAATGAAATATTTGCATTTTTACTTCGCAACATCCATTACTGCTCGTTTCTGGAAAGCACCCATGGAGTCAAATTCATCACTACACCTATAGATACATTTCCATAGGGGTGTAATTTCCAAACTGGTGTCACTTGAGGGGGATTCTGCTCTTCTGCCACTTAGGGGCTTTGTATATGGAGTCTGCAATCTGTTCTACTAAAGTTTGTTCTCCAAGAGTCAAATAGCGCTCCTTCCCTCCCGAGTCTCGCCATGTGGCTAAGCAGTACAGTACAGACACATATGGGGTATTGCCCCTTTCAGCAGAAATTGTATAACAAATTATGTGGTCATCTTTACCCATTTTCCTTTGTGAAAATGTAAAATCTGGGGCTAAAATAACATTATAGCGGTAAAAATGTAATTGTATTTCTTCACCGTTCAATTGTATAACATTTTGTGAATCACAATTACCTTGTATTCATTGGGAAAGTGCGCGGTGGATGCTGGGTGTGACAAACGGGGAAACCCCACCCACAGCCCAGCGTCCACCGCAGGGATCGCATCACCGAGTCACGCCTCACTTGACGTGACATCAGGGGAAGCAAGAGCCGGCTGCAGCCGGGGGTCGCGTGATGCCGGTGAGTGGCCAGCGATAGCGCCGCTCACAGCCAATAAAGACAAAGCTAGGTAATTAGAAAAAATCTTCTCTCAACGGGTTAATTACATTGGGGGAATTTAGTAGTCGACATCTTCTTTAATTGCGTGGACACTTTTCTATACTAAGGGCAAGATATGAAGCTTGAGAGAGTGAAATGGCACCGGAGGTACATTAAGGGAACCTGTCATCAGTAATTACCACTTAAAGAACTGTTTGCTGTCTAATCTCTGCCACCCCTGACTTGTGCCAATGTCACCAGATTATAAGTGTCATTCACTTTACCCGTCATTGTGTTAATGTTATGGCATGTAGTTGTCCTCCTTATTCCCGGTACTTTCACTGACGAGGGTCTTCATTGTGAGATCCAGAAAATACATTCAGAAATCTCTTTTGTGTTGAAGAAAAAACTCACATCTAATTTATCTTTCATCCTGATAGGAAATCCTTGTGAGAATAACGGTTCATCACTAAATTGTAAAAGAGAAGATATCTGGGAGCACTCTAATGGAGAAAACCTCTTCACCCTTCCTGCACCTCCTGGACTTCACAGCACTTCACTTTCTTATAATCCTCCTAATCATGAGGAATCATCTCCTGAGCAATCTCACATTATTACCAAAAGTCCAGGGGGCAAAGTGGATTCAAGATTTCAGTGTGACAAGAAATTTACAAAAAGCTCAGATTTTGTAACACAAAGAAAGCACAAAGGAAAAAAGCCATACTCCTGTTCAGAATGTGGGAAATGCTTTACATATAAATCAAGATTTGTTAGACATGAGAGATTTCACACAGGAGAAAAGCCATTTTCATGTTCAGAATGTGGGAAATGCTTTACAGAGAAATCACAATTTGTTAGACATAAGAAAATTCACACAGGAGAAAAGCCATTTTCATGTTCAGAATGTGGGAAATGCTTTACATATAAATCACAATTTGTTAGACATGAGAGATTTCACACAGGAGAAAAGCCATTTTCATGTTCAGAATGTGGGAAATGCTTTACAGAGAAATCACAATTTGTTAGACATGGGAAAATTCACACAGGAGAAAAGCCATTTTCATGTTCAGAATGTGGGAAATGCTTTACCGAGAAATCACAATTTGTTAGACATGAGAGAATTCACACAGGAGAAAAGCCATTTTCATGTTTAGAATGTGGTAAATGCTTTACATATAAATCACAATTTGTTATACATGAGAGAATTCACACAGGAGAAAAGCCATTTTCATGTTTGGAATGTGGAAAGTCCTTCCAACATAAAAGGGATCTTATTACACATCAGAGAATTCATACAGGAGAGAAGCCATTTTCATGTTCAGAATGTGGGAAATGTTGTAGAATTAAATCAGACCTTGTTAAACATCAAAGAATTCACACAGGAGAAAAACCTTTTTCATGTTTACAATGTAGAAGGTGCTTTGCACATAAATCACAACTTGTTAGACATCAGAGAATTCACACAGGAGAAAAGCCGTATTCATGTTCAAAATGTGAAAAGTCCTTCACAGGTAAAGGAAGTCTTATTATACATCAGAGAATTCACACAGGAGAGAAGCCATATTCATGTTCAGAATGTGGGAAATGTTGTAGAAGTAAATCATACCTTGTTAAACATCAAAGAATTCACACAGAGGAAAAACTTTTTTCATGTTTACAATGTAGAAGGTGTTTTGTAGATAAATCACAACTTGTTAGACATCAGAGAATTCACACAGGAGAAAAGCTGTATTCATGTTTGGAATGTGGGAAATGTTTTATGAGTAAATCAAATCTTTCTGCTCATAAGAGAATTCATACAGGAGAAAAGCCATTTTCTTGTTCAGAATGTGGGAAATGTTTTACATATAAATCAAAATATGTTATACATGAGAGAATTCACACAGGAGAAAGGCCATTTTCTTGTTCAGAATGTGAGAAGTCCTTCAAACATAAAGTGGATCTTATTACACATCAGAGAATTCATACAGGAGAGAAGCCGTTTTCTTGTTCAGAATGTGGGAAATGTTTTAAAAGTAAATCGGAGCTTGTTTTACATCAAAGAAATCACACCGGGGAGAAACCGTTTTCATGTTTACAATGTGGAAAATGCTTTACATATAAATCAAGTCTTGTTAGACATCAGAGAATTCACACAGGAGAGAAGCCGTATTCATGATCAGAATGTGGGAAATGTTTTATCTGTAAATCAAATCTTTCTGCTCATAAGATAATTCACACAGGAGAGAAGCCGTATTCATGTTCAGAATGTGGGAAATCTTTTATACATAAATCATACCTTGTAAAACATGAGAAGTCTTACGGGAAAGAAAGTGTAATTATGTTCACTGTGTTTTATAAAGCTTAATAAGCATTGTTCAGCATAAATGAGTACACCCCCTTTGATGAGTAAGATTTTGTTTAATAGCTCACTGAACACAAGATCAATTCATAAAATTTTGCCAACACTAAGTTGCATAGAACATTTTTTTTGTAATCAAAACATGAAAGTAAGGGTAATAATATAACTCTCATTACAAAATCTTCAGTTTTACTCAAATTAGTTGATGCAAAAATGAGTACACCCCACATCAAAAGCTACTACATCTATTATTTTGTATGGCCTCCATAATTTTAAAGGACGGCATCAAGTTTTCTAGGCCTGGAATGAACAAGTTAATGACAATGTTGAGGGAGGGCAATGGCCCTTCACGGTTGACCAAGTGAGTGTCAAATTATTATGTTGATTGCGCAATCCAACAGGGAACCAGACGGAGACAGTGCTCTGTATGGGAGGATTCAACGAATCTCTGATCCCGTTTATTTTGCTTAGCATTTTATATTGTTTTGAGTATATCAATAGCCAATCACCTACAGCCATACTACAATACTAAAGGCTTGAGCCAATGTTAGTGCAATTATTACGGAAACACATATATGGTCATATTATCATCGTTAGTTTGAAGCACGATGGAAATTTACAAGGTCAATCCTGGCCTAGACTAGTTAGATAACAGGAGCGGGGTGTCTGACAAAGTGTGCTTGTGAGAAAAAGTTAGTGTGAGAAAGTTCCATGTAAAGCATGAGAAAAGAAGGAAAGTAGTATGTTATGCAAGGAGTGATAATAACATGATTTTGAAACAATCAGACAAAATGGAGTTGCTATAGCATGAATATCAATATGTCCTTTACCACTGTCATGAAAAACACTTAGTCAGACCTTGCAGCCCTCTGGCGCCCCCTTATCCTGCTGGTCAAGCATGGTATTGACCGAGGATAAGCACGGGCACAGCTGCTCTAATTTATGTCTACTATTGTGGCACATGATGTGACAGGACGTATATATACCACCAGTTCCTTCCAGGAACGTATATATACCTCCGTCCAGCCACCCTCAAACCACAATATCACATAAATACTGGTATGCTGCCACCACCGATCGCTTAGTAGGTGGATCGGGTACCCGTTAGGTAACGTGAATTAGCGGGTGAGGAACGTGTTTGCTTGACATAGGACAAGAAGAACGAAGCTGGTAAATAATAATGATTTACTCCCGAAAGTGGGCAGTGTTTATAAAAGATATACAAGATATTATAAAAGAGACAATGTACATATATGCATAAACAGTTATTAAAATAAAAGGGGTAAATGATAGCAAAACCTGCGCCACGAGGTGATGGTCTCAGATTCTGTGGGGGGGACGGCTCCCCGGAAATTAGATGTGATTCTTCCACGCAGCGAGGTGTGCATGCGTCTGACGTTTTAAGAATTCAATTAAAATGGCCGTTCTGGTTTTTAGTAAGGGGTAGTGTTGAGCATTCCGATACTGAAATATCGGGTATCGGCCGATACTGAAATATCGGGTATCGGCCGATATTCGCGGTATTGGAATTCCGATACTTAATTCCGATACTTTTGCAATATCGTATACCGGAATCGGAAGTTCCCATAATGCAATGAGCCATTTTAATTTTATTCAGCCAATGAGGATCCTAAGAAGTGTGGGCACATCCTGTTAGGCATGTAGGCATCTTAACTAATGGCATGGCTGTGATTGGCTGCTGAAATGATGTCATGATGCACTATAAAAGCCGCCGCCGCCATTTTGAGCTCACTCTGCTGTGAATTCAGTTAGGGATAGGACGCTGCTGTTCTGAGGGACAGTTTTAGCTACCTATTTGGTCTATTCTGCTTTACCTAAGCTACTTTATAAATCGCTGTGCCTTGCAGTGCTAGTGCACAGTGCTCTGCATCTGTACTGTTCACCGCTGTCTGCAAGGTCTGGTGTGTGTGAGTGCAGCTCACCCTGTAGTGTGTGCTTCAGCCACGTCTGGTTGTAGTGCACTCAGTGTGTGTCACTGCCTCATACATTGTCCTTTTTTGCCAATTCATAATTTTTCCTGATATCTCCTATTAGTGTGGTGGTTCCATCCGTATTCAGCTAAATTGGTTCCAAACACACTATATAGGAGTAGTTAGAGAAATTTTTTTGGTCTTGCAGCGCTAGTGCACAGTGCTCTGCATCTGTACTGTTCACCGCTGTCTGCAAGGTCTGTGTGTGTGAGTGCACCTCACGCTGTAGTGTGTGCTTCAGCCACGTCTGGTTGTAGTGCGCTCAGCGTCCGTCACTGCCTCATACATTGTCCTTTTTTGCCAATTCATAATTTTTCCTGATATCTCCTATTAGTGTGGTGGTTCCATCCGTATTCAGCTACATTGGTTCCAAACACACTATATAGGAGTAGTTAGAGGAGCCTTTCTGCAGCATTGGGCCCTGCAGCCCCAGCCAGATTAGTATTAGCCTATTTTTTGCAGCCTCATCTATTGCATTGTAGGTTACCTTCCTACATTGTAATAGCTACAAAAAGTTTGTGATACTATCGTTATTACATCTTTAGGCCCATCCAGTGTCTTTTTGTGACAAAAAAAAACTAAATAAAGTTCACCAAACACTCCACTTTACAGTTGTGTAGGCCACATTAGCTCATATTAAAGTCTAGTCCACACTTTATAAAATTAGTGTTTCTTATACCTGTTAGCAGCTGTTCAGGAATAAGCACACTAAGCCCTTAGTACTTTTCTGCCTATCTTTATCAGTCTACCAAGATGAAGAAGGCAGGGAGTAAGGCATGTGGTCGTGGGCGTGGAGTTTCTGCAGGGAGAGGACGTGAGGATTCTGTGCCTGTAGGGAGAGGACGTGGGGATTCTGTGCCTGCTGCAGGGAACCAATGACTCAGCATCCCCCAGTTTTAGCAGGGAACAGTCCTTTATGCGCAGCTTTGTAGGAGCTAGCCGTACCCCACTGCTGCAGGAGGACCAAATTGAAGCCGTTGTCGGATGGATGGCAGCTAACGCATCGACTTCAATTAGTTCCAGATCCTCTCAGGTCCTGAGCACTGAAAAGCACCCATCTGTCTCTTCACCACCTGCCAAATTGCCCAGGCAGTCAGAGAGCCCTGGACAGGAGCCATCTCTACTTCTGTTCTCTGAATCTCTTGGCTTGGAAAGAGGGGGCCAGCCAAGCAGAATTCGAGAATTTGAAGTAGAGGTAGTATGCAGTGATGCGCAACCGTTTTGTCTCTCTGAATCTGAAGAGGCAGGTGGGCCAGTGCATATGGTCAGCAGCACACCTCAGTACGCATCTGATGATGAGACTCAGGTGCCACTTTCTGGTGCGTACTGTGCTGTTGAGACTACCCAGGAGAAGCAGTTGTTTGAAGAGGGTGGTGTAGATGATGAGGTCCTTGACCCATCATGGCGTGAGGGACAGGAAGGTGGTGGGAGCAGCTCTGAGGAAGAGATTCCCAGAACAGCCCAAAAAGGAGGGAGAGGGAGGGGGCAGACTTGGTTGCCTGTAGCCTCCACTTCGGCACCCATTAGGAGCATGGCTCTTCCAAAATCCAAAGCGGGCGCTCCCAAGACTTGCAGTGCCTGGTCCTTTTTTGACACAGTTGCAGATGACATTTGCTTTGTCAAATGCAAGCTGTGTAATCAGAAGGTGAAAAGAGGGAAAAGTGTCAGCAACCTCAATACCACAAATATGTGGAAGCATGTGCGGACCAAGCACGTGGTGGAGTTACAAAAACACACTGAAGACCTAGGCCAACCTACAGCGCCACCTACCACCTCTTCAGCTCGTGTTGTAGTCTCTTCCTCCAGCTCACACACAGCTGGTTCGGCTTCCTCACAGGATCGCCATGGAAGAATCTCTGGCACTGTTGTACAGAGACACAATGTAATTCCACCCACAGCACCACTTTCCCAGTCATCCTCACACTCCCAGGCCAGTCTACAGCCATCGTTAGCACAGGCATGGGAGAAAAGGCGCCCATACTCGGCAAATCACCCCCGAGCACAGGCTCTGAATGCTGGCATTGCTAAACTACTGGCCCTTGAAATGCTATCATTCAGGCTAGTGGAGACTGACACCTTCCGTAACTTTATGGCATTGGCAGTCCCACAATACAACGTGCCCAGCCGCTTTTATTTCAGCAGGCAAGCCATCCCTGCCCTGCAATATCATGTGGAGGGAAAAATTAAACATGCGCTACAAAACGCCGTCAGTAGCAAGGTCCACCTGACCACCGATGCGTGGACCAGTAAGCATGGACAGGGACGATACCTTTCCCTCACTGTCCATTGGGTAAATGTTGTGGAGCCGGGTACAGATCTTGAGAGTGGCGCTGTACGTGTTCTGCCAACTCCAAGGATTGCAGGAATCCAGTCTGTACGCATTGACTCCTCCTCATACTCCAGTTCCTCTGAATCAGCGCTGCAGGAGCCGTCACGGTCTACCTCCACATCGACCCGTGAACGGTTACCTGTTATGATGACCGATATGAGCACAGCCGTGGCCAAACGTCAACAGGCCATATTAAAATTAATTTCTTTGGGGAATCGAAGTCACACAGCGCAGGAGCTCTGGAATGCCATCAAGCAGCAGAGCGACGTGTGGTTTGTGCCAGCGAATCTCCAGCCAGGCATGGTAGTGTGTGACAATGGCCGAAATCTGGTGGCAGCTCTGGGCCTAGGCAACCTCACTCACATCCCATGTCTGGCACATGTGCTCAACTTGGTCGTGCAGAGTTTTTTGAGGGACTATCCGGATCTTGATGCACTGCTTCACAAGGTCCGCATAGAATGCGCTCACTTGCGGCGTTCCAGCAATGCAAGATCACGCATTGCAGCTCTGCAGCGCCGATTACGTCTTCTGGAACATCGCATCATATGTGACCTACCCACCAGGTGGAATTCAACGTTACATATGTTGTGTGAGCATCAGGCAGCAGTAATGGAGTAGCAGCTGCAGCAGGCGCAAACAAGTCGCAGTGCGCGCCGTTCACACTTCACCACCACTGAGTGGGCCTCTATGAAGGACATTTGCCACGTTTTGCGTGCCTTCGATTATTCCACGCGGATGGCGAGTGGAGATGATGCACTAGTCAGCATGACTATCCCCCTTATCTGCCTGCTTGAAAAAACACTGCAAGCACTAAGGGACGAGGTTTTGGAAGAGGTGGAGGATGAGGAGTCACAAATGCCATCTGCTTCTCTACAGTCTGCGCAACGTGGTTCCTCACAAAGGCCTAGGCAGGGAACACTTTGTGAGGAGGATGAGGAGGAGTCAATGGATGAGGAAGACATCTGTCCAGAGGAGAGAGGTACACAATGCTCTAGTAATCAGTATCTAGAGCGAGGGTGGGGTGATGCAGAGCAGGCAGAGATCACGCCTCAAGCAGGGGACAGCGTTTCTTGGCCAGTTGGCAGTCTGCAGCACATGGTTGATTTCATGCTGCAGTGCCTGAGAAACGACCGCCGCATCGCCCACATTCTCAACATGGCTGATTATTGGGTGTCCACCCTCCTAGATCCTCGCTACCGGGACAACTTACAAAGCCTCATAACACCGTTGAACCGGGAGCGTAAAATGCGGGAGTACCAAGACGCACTGGTGCATTCCATCATGTTCTCCATTCCAACCGAGAGCAGTGCTGCTAGTGCTTTACAAAGCAGCTCAGTGCGTCGAGGCAGTGGAGGAAGCTCTGCACAAAGAGGGAGCAGAAGCAGCACCTCAGCGCAAGGCAAGACCAGTATGGCCGAAATGTGGCAAAGTTTTGTGTCCCCGCCGCCACAAATGTCTACACCATCACAGACGGCTCCAGTCAGCAGGAGGCAACGTTTCCGTCAGATGGTGACAGACTACATGTCTTGCCCTCTTAGTGTACTCCCAGACGGCTCTTCTCCCTTCAAGTTTTGGGTCTGTAAGCTGGATCCATGGCCAGAGCTTAGTCAGTATGCATTGGAGGTGCTAGCTTGCCCTGCTGCTAGTGTATTATCGGAACGCGTCTTTAGTGCCGCAGGTGGTGTACTAACAGACCGTCACATGCGACTATCCTCCGATAACGTTGACTGGCTTACTTTTCTCAAAATGAACAAGGCCTGGATCTCTCATGAATTTGCCAGTCGTCTTCCAGAATAAATAATTGGTTGGCAACAGTATCCAGGTCTCCTGTTCTGTTCATGTTTCTACCACCTGAACCGTAATCCCTGAGCTCCAACACCGCCAGTTGGCGCTCGGAAGTGCCGTCTGCACAGTCAACACTTGCTGCCGTGTTATTGGGGTTCAGTAACATCAGCTGTTCCCCTGCTGTGCGGACGGCAATTTCTCCTGCTCTGTCCACATTCTCACTACTACAGATTTTAAAGTTGCTCCAATTACACCTCTGGCTCCTCTGTTTTCAGTATTATCCCTGAGCTCCAACACCGCCAGCTGGCGCTCGGAAGTGCCATCTGCACAGTCAACACTTGCTGCCGTGTTATTGGGGTTCAGTAACGTCAGCTGTTCCCCTGCTGTGCGGACAGCAATTTCTCCTGCTCTGTCCACATTCTCACTACTACAGATTTTAAAGTTGCTCCAATTACACCTCTGGCTCCTCTGTTTTCACTATTATCCCTGAGCTCCAACACCGCCAGCTGGCGCTCGGAAGTGCCGTCTGCACAGTCAACACTTGCTGCCGTGTTATTGGGGTTCGGTAACGTCAGCTGTTCCCCTGCTGTGCGGACGGCAATTTCTCCTGCTCTGTCCACATTCCCACTACTACAGATTTTAAAGTTGCTCCAATTACACCTCTGGCTCCTCTGTTTTCACTATTATCCCTGAGCTCCAACACCGCCAGCTGGCGCTCGGAAGTGCCGTCTGCACAGTCAACACTTGCTGCCGTGTTATTGGGGTTCAGTAACGTCAGCTGATCCCCAGCTGTGTGTCCGGCAAATTCTCCTGCTTTGTCCACATCCACTGTACTACTGATTTAAAACCTCCTCCAAATACACCTCTGGCTCCTCTGTTTTTAGTATTTACCCTGGGCTCCAATACCGCTAGTTGCTGCTCAGAAGTGCCGTCTGCACAGTCAACGCTTGCTCCACTGTTATTGGGGTTCAGTAACGTCAGCTGTTCCCCTGCTGTGTGTCCGGCAAATTCTCCTGCTTTGTCCACATCCACTGTACTACTGATTTAAAACTTGCTCCAATTACACCTCTGGCTCCACTCTGTTTTTAGTATTTACCCTGGGTTCCAGCACCGCCAGCTGTTTCCCCGCAGTGTCTTTGGCACGGTTACTCCCTCCTGCCCAGCCTGGTTCCAGCATGCCAGCTGTTTCCGGGTAGTGTCAACGTCACTTTGCCTCCAATGCGATGTCCTGTCGTGTTGCGGTTGGGTTAGCCGACTCTATGGTGCCTGCAGTTTATGTGACTCCTATGTGGGCTGCGGGATCTGGCAATGAAGGCTGGTTCCATAGTGCCAATAGGACAAGCACCCCCTGTAGGACTGTGGGTTTTGGTAACTGTGGCCGGCTCGCGGCCTTGAAACTTTTTTTTACATGGGTACCTTCTGCTACCCATCCGGGTTCCAGTACCGTCAGCTGGTTCTCGGCAGTGCCTT
The DNA here is from genome assembly GCF_046119375.1 of Phyllobates terribilis. Lineage (NCBI taxonomy): Eukaryota > Metazoa > Chordata > Amphibia > Anura > Dendrobatidae > Phyllobates > Phyllobates terribilis. Next base: position 2,744,218 of record NW_027362877.1, read on the forward strand.
TGGATTAGGTGCCTCCTTCTCGGTATCCAAGTTCCACCAACGTCTGCTGGTCCTTGGTAGTGCTTTCTGGCACAGGTACCTCCTGCTTAGTAACCGAGTTCCAGTACCGTCAGCTGGTCTTCGGCAGTTCCATTGGCTCTTGTACCTTCTGCTACCCATCCGGGTTCCAGTACCGTCAGCTGGTCCTTGGTAGTTCCATTTGCTCTTGTACCTTCTACTACCCATCCGGGTTCCAGTACCGTCAGCTGGTCCTCGGTAGTTCCATTTGCTCTTGTACCTTCTACTACCCATCCGGGTTCCAGTACCGTCAGCTGGTTCTCGGCAGTGCCTTTGGATTAGGTGCCTCCTTCTCGGTATCCAAGTTCCACTAACGTCTGCTGGTCCTTGGTAGTGCTTTCTGGCACAGGTACCTCCTGCTTAGTAACCGAGTTCCAGTACCGTCAGCTGGTCTTCGGCAGTTCCATTGGCTCTTGTACCTTCTGCTACCCATCCGGGTTCCAGTACCGTCAGCTGGTTCTCGGCAGTGCCTTTGGATTAGGTGCCTCCTTCTCGGTATCCAAGTTCCACCAACGTCTGCTGGTCCTTGGAAGTGCTTATTGGCACAGGTACCTCCTGCTTAGTAACCGAGTTCCAGTACCGTCAGCTGGTCTTCGGCAGTTCCATTGGCTCTTGTACCTTCTGCTACCCATCCGGGTTCCAGTACCGTCAGCTGGTCCTCGGTAGTTCCATTTGCTCTTGTACCTTCTACTACCCATCCGGGTTCCAGTACCGTCAGCTGGTTCTCGGCAGTGCTTTTGGATTAGGTGCCTCCTTCTCGGTATCCAAGTTCCACCAACGTCTGCTGGTCCTTGGTAGTGCTTTCTGGCACAGGTACCTCCTGCTTAGTAACCGAGTTCTGTTATGCACACGCCCGGACTGACTGGCGTGTGCATGTTTATGTAGTGATTCCACTGTGCCATGAACCGGAGAGTGCCTGGAGGGGCGTAACTAAGTATCTGCCCGATCCGACCAAGGTCGCACGACGGCATACGACGCCAGTGCACCAGGGAGGAACCGAGCAGAGGAACCAGGGTCTACTCCAGGTCAGACTCCGGACACGGCTGTTGACCCACACCGGGGAATACTGGAACAGGCAGACTAGAGCGCAGGCTGGGTAGGGTCCAGTACAGACTGGGAGACAAATTCGAAACCGCAGACGCGGTGGACAGGGCCGAGCAAAGCGAAAACCGCAGACGCGGCGGACAGAGCCGAGCAAAGCGAAAACCGCAGACGCGGCGGACAGAGCCGAGCAAAGCGAAAACCGCAGACGCGGCGGACAGAGCCGAGCAAAGCGAAAACCGCAGACGCGGCGGACAGAGCCGAGCAAAGCGAAAACCGCAGACGCGGCGGACAGAGCTGAGCAAAGCGAAAACCGCAGACGCGGCGGACAGAGCTGAGCAAAGCGAAAACCGCAGACGCGGCGGACAGAGCTGAGCAAAGCGAAAACCGCAGACGCGGCGGACAGAGCTGAGCAAAGCGAAAACTGCAGACGCGGTGGGAACAGGGCTCTGTTCACACGGAACAGACTAGAAGGGAAAGGCAGAACCAGATACCCACAGGGTACTTGCAGAGAAGTAGCGAGTGGACCACAAACTCACAAACGGAAGTACAGTGAGACAACAAGCAGGAGTTAGGTACGAGTTCAGACTCTGCAGAAAAAGGAAGGGAATAGAGGTAAAACAGGTAAAGGATAGGAGAGAGTTCAGACTGGAACTGAGTGTACGGAGGAGACCGACACTGCAGCGGGATACAGGAGCAGGTCTGGGAATACGGCCCCCAGAGAGGCGGGACGAACAGGCAAGGAGCGTGTTCAGACAGGACAGACAAGATACAGGAGCGGGTCTAGGAAATCGGCCCCTAGAAGGCGGGAGGAACAGGCTAGGAGCGTGTTCAGACAGGCCTGGAAATACAGCCTCCAGGAGAGGCAGCAGGCAAGAGTACACAGACAGGACTCAGTTCAGACACGGGAACTGATACCGCAAGGCAGGAGACATAGACAGGACTCAGTTCAGACACGGGAACCGATACCGCAAGGCAGGAGACATAGACAGGACTCAGTTCAGACACGGGAACCGATACCGCAAGGCAGGAGACAAAGACAGGACTCAGTTCAGACACAGGAACTGATACCGCAAGGCAGGAGACAAAGAACGGGACCTGGCACCTTCAGAGTGCAGCACACACTGAATGAACCACTATGCTCAGGCAGGGATAGATGGGAGCAGCAGAGCTATATACCAGGTGACAGACAGCAATAGGCTGAGGACGCACAAGGGGTGTGACCCACAGCAGGTACAAAAAGCAGGAAGTGATCGGGCGCCGCCCTTAAGCAGCAGAAACAGACACAAACAGACAGCATGGAGGGAAGCCAGAGAGACATTCTGGACTGGAGACCAAGTGCGCGCTCTTGCACAGTGGGAGATGGACCACCATGCAAGGACGCCGCCAGGTATGTTACAAGTTCCAGTACCATCAGCTGGTCCTCGGTAGTTCCATTGGCTCTTGTACCTTCTGCTACCCATCCGGGCTCCAGTACCGTCAGCTGGTCCTCGGTAGTTCCTCAGCCTTCTTGTACCTTCTGCTACATTTCCAAGTTCAAGCTTTTTGAAATGGTTCTTGGTAATCACTCTGGATCTCCCTGACGAGGACCCTGAAGACGAGGACCCTGAAGACCAACCCGAAGAAGACGAGGACCCCGAAGACGACGACCCTGAAGACGAGGACCCTGAAGACCACCCCGAAGAAGACGAGGATCCTGAAGACCACCCTGAAGAAGACGAGGACCCTGAATACCACCCCGAAGAAGACGAGGACCCCGAAGACGACCCAGAAGACCAACCCGAAGAAGACGAGGACCCCGAAGACGAGGACCCCCGAAGACGACGACCCTGAAGACCACCCCGAAGAAGACCAAGAAGATGACCCTGAAGAAGTTGACCAAGAGGACAAAGAAGAGAAGACAAGCACCAAGATACAGAAGAACAAGAGACAGAAAACCAAGAAGCAGAAATACAAGAAGCTGCAGAACAAAAAGCGGAAGAACATTAAGCATAAGACTAAAAATCAGAGCAAAAGTAATATCTAAATTATAAGCAGAAGATGACTAAGCAGTGAATGGGGGTGAGTCCGTTCCTCCTCGTGGTGCCCCTGGAAAAGACCTGCTGCTGCAGGCGAAACTGAACGCGGACAAATCCTGTTGTAAATCTTTTGTGACGGGCAGAACGAAAGGTGTAATGTCCAACCTTTTATAGATAACAACTACAGGAATGCCTGTCACAAATAAGAATATGATGAAGAAGAATATGAAGAAGATGAAGAAGTAGAATATGAAGAATGTAAAAAAAAAAGAATAATACGAAGAAGGTGAAGAAGAAGAAGATGAAGAAGGTGAAGAAGAAGTGGATGAAAAAGATGCTGAGGATGATGAAGGAGAAAGTGTGGGAGAAGTAAAAAAGAAGGTGAAGAGCATGGAAGTAGTGAAACATAAATATCTGACAAAATATAAAAATACTTAACATAGTCAATATTTCCGTAACTCAGAACGTCTTAAAAAAAATATTAATTCCTGCTATTCCATTTGATTGGGCTAAACCTCTATGCCTTTATTGTCTCCCCCACCTCCCCCAATACATTCTACATTATTCTTAGTTGTTTTCCTTCATGTAGAATTAACCTACAAGGAAAGAAAGGGTTTATTTTCATTCCGATATTTCTGTCCCATTGACTTGCATTGGTTTCCGGTATCGGAATTGGCGATATCCGATACTTTTTCGGTATCGGTCCGATCCAATCCGATCCGATATTTCTCGATATCGGAAGGTATCGCTCAACACTAGAAAGGGGCCAAAACATTAGGAGACACCCATGTTTACACTCACACGGGGGCTCGGTTTTGTGAACCCACCCAGCTGCATAAGACATAAAAATCCTTCAGATTTCATACCTTGGTATGTGGGGGTCCCACATCCAAGATGGAGACATCATGTTTGCCGTCACCAATATTCATGAAGATGGATATCAAATATGATATCTCTATGACGCTCAGAAGCTCAGAACCCATTTCCCCGGTTCCTGGTGGTCTCCCAGCCACGAAAACCACACCATCACAATTGGGAAAAGGTGAACATCTCAAAAATGTGGTCCCTGTGTTTGTGACAGTCATGTGCATTATTAAAATCGACATTAAAAGTTTGTACAGTTAGACAATAGGATCTTGGAGGGAATTTCCAGTTTAAACCAGAATGCTTGTTCTCTTGGCTGAGGCTTTATGGCGCTCATAAAAATTCCTGTGATGGGGGAAGCAGAGAAGTTCTATGTAGCCTCTTCCAAATGAGCAGGGGGTGGAGATTTAAGACATCTCTCATTTTGAAAACTAGGGCAAAAATACATTTTGCCTGACACCTCCCCCATTTTAGACTGCGCTATGGAGGTAGGACCTTCTGGTACTCCTCCAGGCGTATCTATGGAGGCTCCCCTCGCCGGGACAACCCATCGGCATTGCCATGCTCGCAGCCTTTACGGTGTTGAACGGTAAAGTCGTACTGCTGGAGGGTGAGGCACCAGCGTAACTACCTTCCGTTGGCACCGGACATGGTGTGCAGCCAACTCAGGGGGTTGTGGTCAGTCACGACAGTGAAGGGGCGCCCGTACAATTAAGGCTGTAAACAGTTGAGGGCCCATACCATGGCCAGGCACTCCTTCTCTATGGTGGAATAGGCCACTTCCCTCGGCAGCAGTTTCCGACTTAGGTACAACACGAGGTGTTCTTGGTTCCCCGAGTCGACCTGGCTGAGTACAGCACCGAGGCCAAACTCACTGGCATCGGTCTGTACGAAGAGTGGCCGTGTGCCGTCGACCGCTTTTAGCACAGGAGAGCTGCTCAGGGCAGTCTTCAAAGCCCAAAAGGCCGCCTCGCATTCATCTGTCCATTTGACTGAATGGGGTAGGCTCCTCCTGGTGAGGTCTGTCAAGGGCTTCGCAAGGCTACTATAGTCTTGTACAAAGCGTCTATAGTACCCTGCGGTGCCCAAGAAGGACTGCACCTGCTTCGTGGTCCTGGGGGTGGGCCAGGACACGATAGTGTCCACCTTCCCAGGCTCTCCCAGGTAGTGGACCTCGTTCATGCCCATCTGGCACTTTCCTGGCTTAATGGTCAAGCCCGCCTGGTGAATGCGCCCGAGCACCTGCTGCAGATGCTCGAGGTGATTCTCCCAGGTGGGACTGAAGACGGCAATATCATCCAGGTACGCCACTGCGTACCTCTCCAGTCCCTGGAGCAGGTGGTTGACCATTCGTTGGAAAGTGGCAGGGGCATTTTTCATGCCAAAAGGCATGACCGTGGATTCATACAATCCGAAGGGGGTGATAAAGGCGGACTTCTCCTGGGCCTTGGGGCTCAAGGGAATCTGCCAATATCCCCGACTCAGATCCATAATGGAGAGATAGCTCGCGCTGGCTAACCGCTCCAGCAGCTCCTCAATGCGTGGCATTGGTTGTGCGTCAGAGGCTGTGATAGCTTTGAGCCCCCTGTAGTCCACACAGAACCGGGTGGTCCGGTCCTTCTTTGGCACCAGGACTACAGGTGAGGCCCACGTGCTCTTGGACCGCTTAATCACCCCCAACTTCAGCATCTCCTCGACCTCCTGGCGCATGACATGCTGCACCTCGTCGGAGATTCGATAGGCTGTCCGCTGGAGTGGGGCATGATTCCCGGCGTCCACTTCATGGACCGCCACTTCAGTCCTGCCAGGCAGGTTAGTGAACACTATTTGGAAGGGTTTCAGCACTGCTCGCAACTGAGACCTCTGGTCTGCGGATAGCAAGGCGCTTATCTCTACATCCTCTCGGGACCCGCTGGCCTTCACTTGGGCCAGCATGTCAAAGAGGGGGTCGTCCTCCCCATCCTCGGGCAGGCCGCAGACCGGTAGGACGCAGGCTCCACGTTCTTGATGAGCCTTCATCATATTAACGTGAAAAGCCTTCCGTTTACCCCGCGCGTGGTCAACAGTGATCACGTAGGTGACCGGGTTGAGTTGTTGGTGAATGACGTACGGGCCTTCCCAGGCCGCCTGAAGCTTGTCCTTTGGTACGGGGACCAGCACTTTCACCTTCTGACCCACCTGGTAGGTCCGCTCTCGGGCGTTCTGGTCGTACCAATGCTTCTGGTCAGCCTGGGCTTGCGCCATGTTGTCATGCACCAGCTGCATCAAGGTCTGCATCTTGTCACGGAAGCACATGACATACTCCACGATGGACACTCCTGGGGAGCTCGGCTCTTCTTCCCAGAATTCCCTTATCAACCCAAAGGCTTCTCAGCGAGGCTCCTTAACGTCCCTAGGCTAGCATCTGAGTGCAGAGCTGCCTGAAACTCCTGGCTGGAGGAGGCCAGAAGTGAGGTTAAGGCCACGTCCTCACTGGGACCCTCTGAGACTGGCTCTGGGTCCATACCTGATTCTGTTATTCCTCTGTCCGAGGAGGGTCCAGAAGGCAGGGCGTTACTTGCATTCTGGGCACTCTGACTGCGGGTAACAGCGGCTATATAGGCTGTCTCCCCGGGGAATAACACCGTCCCATCAGCATGTGCGTCTATGAGTACTACTTCCCCATCCTCCCCCATTACCTCAGGCACAATGCTACGTATGGGGCAGCTACCATCAGCCAGGTCACCATCTGTTGTGACACTGGTCCCTGGCACAGCACCACCTGCTTCATGGTTCCCGTGCCTCTCCCCATTACCCTTAGCACTGACACTTGCTCCTGCTGGGGAATCCTCAGCAATATCACCCCGCAGCATGACATGGCTGAGTTCTCCTGTACCTTCCAATACGCCGTCATCATCATCATCAGCAGCAGGTAAAGCATTGACATTCACAGTATCAGCATTACCCTTACCAACCGTATCAGATTGAGGAGGGGGGTCAGGGACATAATAAGCAAACATCCTCCCCAAATCAGTTCCCAACAAAACATTTGCAGGTAGATTTTCAGATACTCCCACTTCCTTCACCCCACTCCCCGCACCCCAATCAATAAAAATCCGGGCCATGGGCAAAGGGCATCGGACGCCCCCAATCCTGGTGACAGGGTCTTTCCCGGAATAAGCACTTCAGCGGACACCAGTTCGGGTCGGATGAGGGTTCGTTCGGCCCCAGTGTCCTTGAGGCCTACAGTGACAGTGTCCCCCACCATGACAGACTGCAAGTTTTCACAGGCCCTCCCAACCGGCCCACTCACCAAAAGAACTGATGCATTAGGCCCTGGGGCCTTGGATGGGGGGGGGGGGGTTCTTTCTCTGCTTCTCTGGGAAAGTGGCGCTGAGATGACCAGTCTGGTTGCAGAAATAACACCTGCGGGCATCAGATGCAGGCCGGGCATTGGTAACGGGAAAAAGGCCTCCGGAAGGTCGGCGGACAGGGGCAGGGATGGCGGTTGATGGCTTACCCCCTTTCCAGCTGGCGACAACCGGCTTCCACACCTCTGGTCTCCGGTTGGCCTCGTAGGTGTCTGCGATCTGCGCTGCTTTATTGGCATCTGGTGGCTCCCGATCCATTACGAACTGCCGTACCTCAGTCGGACACAGATGCAGGAACTGGTCTTTCACCATCAGATCCTTTAGCTGCTCAAAGGTGGTCGCTGACAGTCCTTGGATCCACTGCTCAAAGTTGGTTCGGAGCCCATGCACCACATCGCTGTAACTGTTGTGCGGTCCACGTTGGAGGTTCTGGAACTTTTTACGGTACACCTCAGGAGTCAGTTGGAACCTCTGGATTAGGGCCTGCTTAATGGCATCATAGTTCCCATCGAGGCTCTGAGGAAGAGCCACAAACACATCCAGAGCTTTGCCTCGCAGCGCTGCAGTTAAGTATCGTGCCCACTGTTCCTCAGGCAGCTGGTACTGTCTGCAAGTCTTTTCAAAACCCCTCAGAAAGGTGTCGAGGTCGCCGTCCTTTTCCATCACAGGAAAATGCTCTGGACGGGGCTTAAACAGGGTCGCATTGTTGGTCTCACTGCTCCATGAGGTGGATGCTGGGATCCTGAGTTGGGTCATCTGCAGTTCATGGGCCCTCTGGGCTTGGGCCTCTCGCTCGGCTCGCTCGGCTCTCTCGGCCTCCGCACGCTCGGCTCTCTCGGCCTCCGCTCGCCGCTCGGCAGCCTCCTGGTGCTGCTGAATTACTTTCAGCCGTCCTTCATGATCCTCTGCAGGAAGTTGCTGTAGAGCCATCTGCAGATAGGGGCCCACGCTGCCCTGGTCGCTGACGCGGCGTGTGTATACAGGTGAGACCCCTGCAGCAGTACTGTCCATATCTCGACTGACCCCTGGCCCTGCTGAGGTCTGAAGAAGGGCTTGCTCGGTCTCCAGTTGCGCCAGTGCAGCAGCCATTTGTTCTTTGTTTTTGCCGTGGGGGTCAATGCCTTTGGATATACATATTTCAATAAGAGTGTCCTTTTTCTGCTGGCTGTACCAGAACTCCCCAACTACGACCATGATCACCAAAATAAAAATAGAAAAGAAAAAACGAAGAAGGGTAGGGGTAACTGCTACACATACAGTATTGTCTCAGATCTAATAAACACTGAGTTCGATCTTCAAAACTTTTGTGCAGGGTCCAGGTAAGAACCATGCAAGTTTTTAGTGAGAGGAATGATTGCTCAAACCAGATCACTAATGTCCTATGATCCCACCGCTGCCACCAATTTGTCGGGAAAAACACTTGGTCAGACCTTGCAGCCCTCTGGCGCCCCCTTATCCTGCTGGTCAAACACGGTATTGACCGAGGATAAGCACGGGCGCAGCTGCTCTAATTTATGTCGACTATTGTGGCACGTGATGTGACAGGACGTATATATACCACCAGTTCCTTCCAGGAACATATATATACCTCCGTCCAGCCACTCTCAAACCACAATATCACATAAATACTGGTATACTGCCACCACCGATCGCTTAACAGGTGGATCGGGTACCCGTTAGGTAACGTGAATTAGCGGGTGAGGCTCGACATAGGACAAGAAGACCAAAGCTGGTAAATAATAATGATTTACTCCCGGTCTGGTTTTTAGTAAGGGGCCAAAACATTAGGAGACACCCATGTTGTTTACCTCACATGGGAGCTCGGTTTTGTGAACCCACCCAGCTGCATAAGACATAAAAATCCTTCAGATTTCATATCTTGGTATGGGGGGGGGGGTCCCACATCCAAGATGGAGACATCATGTTTGCCGTCACCACTATTCATGAAGATGGATATCAAATATGATATCTCTATGACGCTCAGAAACTCAGAACCTATTTCCCCGGTTCCTAGTGGTCTCCCAGCCACAAAAACCACACCATCACAATTGGGAAAAAGAAAACATCTAAAAAATGTGGTCCCTGTGTTTGTGACAGTCATGTGCATTATTAAAATCGACATTAAAAGTTTGCACAGTTAAACAATAGGATTGGAGGGAAAATCCAGGGTATACCAGTATGCTTGCTGACGTTTTATGGCGGTAATAAAAATTCCTTGTTAGGGGGAAAGCAAGAGACTTCTATGTAGCCTCTTCCAAATGAGCAGGGGGTGGAGATTTAAGACATCTCTCATTTTTAAAACTAGGACAAAAATACATTTTGCCTGACAACCACAATACTACAACTATCTTTTTTCTCTTTTTCAAAAATGAGATCTCTCAGAGCCTGGATGCTGAATGGAGTGGTGACAACTTGTCTCTACAGAATTCCCCATAGGGGAATTATAGCATGAATATCAATATGTCCTTTACATTTCTCCCCTAAAAATTATGTTATTATCAACAATAGAGGTGCTATCCCAGGGTCATGCTTTGAGCCTGAGGGACATTGGTCTTCACTCAATTAGTGCCCTTGTTACCAATCGAGGTTGTCGCGGCATGTCCATCCCCCCTTGTTGGTTGATATAATCATAAAGCTCTGATCTTCAGACGTGAGGTTGGTCGGGGCATGCGGGTAAAGGTCATCATTCCCTTGTCATCCAGGTCCTCAATGCTGGTTACATCTGGGAGGTCCGTGTATAGTAGCACTGGATGTCGGTTAACAGCGTCCTCCTTGCTCTCTGATGGCTGGCAGGTTTTCCTCATGCAAAATGGGATAGAATAAAAGACTAGTTTTAGTAAGACATATGTTAACAAGATGCAAGCAGCAATATGCAACACTTCTTGTAATATTCCAGCAATCCATCCACCAATCCCTTTAAACCAATTAGCAGGATTCAAAAAGGAAAATGTATCAGACCACCAATTGTCTTTGGTCAATTCATTATGTTTGTTATACTCTTCCCTGAGTTTCCTAATGTCTTCCATTTTAGTCTTTAACCGTATGGTAGAGTCGGGATCAATATAGTGACTTCAGGCTGGGCCTATAACCTGACACATCCCTCCTTGAGCTGCTGTCAAATAGTCCAGCACTAACGTATGTTGATTAGCCACTATAATAAGCTGACTCTGCACTGCAACAGTAGTATTAATTACTTCCAAAATATTCCAAATCTGGTCATCTAAATAATCAGTGACTTCCACTAACTTGTCCCACATTTGTGTTTCCATAGGGTAGAGGAAGACAGTACTGGCTATCTTATTGGGTATACTCATTTGTACTAAATGAGGTCTTCCTGATGGGCGTGGGGTGTTGTCTTTGGCACGTTTATAGATGGTATGAAGAGGGATGGCTCTCATATCTACTTTACTATGGGGAATAAGATAAGTGGCTGGAGTTAGCCGGGTCAACGTACAAGTCCCCCCTACTCCGACTGGGAGCCATTTATACGCATTATTCCCACAGACCCAATATGTGGCTGATGGTAGATCCCATAAAGCAGAGTGCTGTAATACTAACTTATGTACCAAATCGTTAAAAACTGTGTTATTTGATAACATACACCATGAAGGCATTTGTCCCAGGGGGCTACAATATCCAACATCCGGATTACCACATGTTGGATCACTAGGCTTATATTCAGAGGATTCATTGCAAGGGATATTACCAGGTATTTTATAACATGTGTCATTGGTACCTTTTATAAACAGGTTTGCATGTACCCATGAGTGATTATGAATGTATCTTTCCAACAATGACGGTTTAAAGCATCTGCCGTACTAGAGGTAGCATTAAAACTGATTTGCAGACCTTCAGTTGGTATGAAGCCTAAATTAGTCAAGGAAGACTTGTTTCTGGGCACCCATTTGTTTCCATTAAGGGCAAGGAATTGTAGGTATTTGCTGGTGGCAGTAAGATTTCCTTGCCACCAGGGGAGATCCACCCACCCAACTACTGGTATACCTACAGTGGTGCTCCATAATCTACTAAACATAGTAGCGTTATTAGCAAGGGCGTCGCTACAATTGGGCCAGTTTAGTATTTCTTCCAGAGTGACTGGGCATACTAGCGGCTGAAACTGGTGAGTGAGTACATATCCAACAGTCACTGATCTGGTTGTTCTCTAATTGTCTCAATTCTTGTACCAAAATCTGGTGGTGAGTAATGAACTTGTTATTAAAAGAGTCAGTACTCTGTTGTAGGCTATTCCAGGTATTGCCTAGTCCAACTGTGGCACCCCAAGGGTCTGGTTGCCACAGTGGTATTGCCTCCCTCAAAAGAGGTAATACCATGTCTGGAAGCAAACAGGGGTTTCCTGGTCAGGAACACTACACATGCAACACTTCCTGGCTCCAGACCAGCAAGGGGAGGAGACTCCCCTTGATAACTGGATCTGGAGGCGGGGTTAATTGAGTCTAGTGTGAGGAGTTGAGTTTAGGACATTCAGGAGAGAGGAGCTAGGGACTGGAGCTGGAGATAGCTCGTCCTAGCTGGAATACACAGAGAACCGGACACCGGAGTCCGAGGCTGTAGGGCACTTCAGGCCCAGCAGCAGATACCGCAGGGCAGGAGATTGCAGGTCTCCTGGCCCCATCAGACGCTCGGAGGCTGAGCAGCACCGAAGGACCAGTACCGCCACGGAGGAGAGAGGCATCCGCAAGGCCCGAGCTGCTAGCCATACGGGTGAGCACAGCACGTTACACTCAGGGACGTGGACTACAACACAGCTACAACCAGTAAAGCCACGGAGTATATTAGAACGGCAGGCCTACAACTCCACCTGGCCAGGAGAGCTCTATGCTTGCTCCCAGGCTGACCAGACTCTTATCTCTAGCCAGTACTCCAGTCCAGGCCTGTCTAATTGCCACCAGTAACGACCCTGGGACTGCACTATACGGACTTTGTGGTTATTTATGCACCGCGACACCCTGCACAACCACCATCATCCACACGCTGCCCTGAAGCTAACTCTTCCTGTGGGGAGTTATATCACCTTTGCTGCCAAACCACCAGCTTCAGAGGACTGTTCCGCAGCGGCGGCCTCCATTAGCCGCACTCCACAGGTAGCATAGTTGGACATTATACAACCTATATATCTTAATTACCCTTTTATTGACTGCCCTGGGTCACGGAACAGGTCACCGCCACAGTGACTACAACCCCCAGCATCTACTGGCCTGACTCCGGGTACCCCACGGCCCAGGGGGCGCGTCACAACCATACATAATATTATAAAACATCTCAGGATGGTTGACGTTTGCAGTGTGAAGCATGGATCCATGTTGACTTCCCTTCAAGTTTTACTGCTGTTGGGGTTGTCAGGAGCACTTGGTATGGTCCATCATATAATGGTTCTAGTCCGTGTTTCCGAACATGCTTCTTCACATACACGTAATCTCCAGGCTTGGGGGTATGACAACCTTCTGCATCAGCTGGATCTGGAATAGAAGATGATACTAACGCATGGGTGTTAGTGCTTTGGCAAGCTGAATTACATATTGCACAACATGATCTGTTTCTTCTGATAATTGTTGTGGGGTAAATAGAGCTATAGCTGGTTGTGACCCAAATAGTATCTCATATGGTGACAGTTTGTGTTTCCCTATGGGGGTGGTGCGTATGTGATATAGTGCAATGGGAAGGAGCTCAGGCCACTGGGCCGTAGTCTCTTGCATCATTTTGGTCAACTGCCTTTTCAGTGTGCCATTCAATCTCTCCACCTTGCCGCTTGACTGTGGATGATAAGGAGTATGCAGCGCCACTGTTGATCCGATCATGGCAAGTATTTCTTGATACATGCATGAGGAAAAGGCTGGTCCTTGATCACTTTCAATAACTTCTGGGACTCCATACCGGCAAACAACTTCAGAGACCAGCTTCTTGGCGGTAGTCTTGGCAGTTATGTTTGGAACGGCGAATGCTTCTGGCCAACTGGAAAACATATCCACTACTACTAAGCAGTATTCATATTGTCCTGCTTTAGGGAGAGTGATGTGATCAACTTGCAATCGTTGGAACGGATACTCTGGTTTGGCAAGGTGTTTTGTCGGTACCTTCTGTAATCAGCCTGGGTTGCAGGTTTGGCATATTGTGCAACCTTTGTTCTGTGCACTCAACACGGTGGAAATTCCTGGAGCCCAATAGAGTTTCTGTACCAGTAGCAAAGCTTGATTCTTCCCTCGATGTACCGGTCCATGGGCCCAGGCTACAGTGGCTGGATATAGGAGTCGAGGCAAACAATACAGTTGTTCCTTCTTCCATAGCCCATCTATCAATTTAGCACCCGCCTCCTTCCATGACTGGCGTTCTTCTTTAGAGACTTTCTGCTGTGTGGAGCGTAGCTTTGTGATTGGAGGGACCGGTTGATGCTCTTCTGCAGGTTGATCCTGGGTTGGCATGGAATTTAGCTGTTTGGCCTGTTGCCGCGCAACAGCCATGTACATGGATGTCGGAAGAAGAGCTGCTCGCTTAGCATGGAGATCAGCAAGTGCATTACCTCTTGCTTTAGGGGCATCTGGTCGGGTATGAGCTTTTACCTTTACGACAGCCAACTGTCTTGGTAGCTGCACCGCTTCCATCAATTGTCTGACGCTTTCAGCATTTTTCACAGGAGAACCTGCAGTCAGAGCTTTGAGCTCTGCTTCCTGTGCTGACATACTGGGAGGTAAGGCTGTAGCCTCTACCAATGTATCTTCAGTTGTGACAGCATATCCAGTATGAAACCTGCCAGAGTGTCTTCTTTTAATTGTCATATAGGGGCTGCATCAGACGTGAGGCGTCTGGGATCCATTGTCTGCAATATGTGCATAGTCCAAGGAACTGTTGCAGCTCTATGGGATCTTTTGGGAATGGTAGCAGGTAGATGGTCGTCTTTCTTTCTTCTGCGAGATGTCTGGCACCCTGAGTAAGGCAGTGGCCTAGGAAGACCACTTGACCGAGGCAAAACTGAAGTTTCGAGGCTGAGACTCGACAATTCAGTTTTGCCAGATGCTTGAGAAGGCTAACACTGGCCCTGATGGACACTTGCTCCGTGGGGGCACACAAAAGAAGATCATCCACGTATTGTAACAGTACTACCTCAGAGTTGTCCAGCTGCCATGGCAGCAGACAGCTAGACATGTTCTTTGCAAACTGATTAGGCAAAGATACCGGTGGAAATAAATGGCAGGGCTAGGGTTGGGACCGCATGAAGCTGTGATGCGTATGCTATGGTGTTTTGAATTGTTTCTGTGAGCAGGTGTTGTGACCTGGGTACATCCAGGGGATCATATTTTGGTCCCATCGCATGTATAACATACTGACATGATGATCTTCATCATACACATTCCGGGTGTAGTGCTGCCTGTATTCCGGGTGTGCCAAGATGGCCGCCACCAAAGGGACATGTGGTCAGAGGCTGGAGGTGATGCAATGGGTGTAGCAACATGGCCGCTGCAGGAAGGGTTGGAACTTTGGGCGGACATAGGTATAACAGATGAGGATGGGGCACTAGGAGTGGCTTGGGTAGTAGCAAGGGGTGGACCTCCTGGACGGGGCGCGTGACATGCAACACAATACTCTGCTGACTGGAATTTGTACAGGTCCATCCCCCCCCCCCGTCTGCCATTATTGGGCGGTGGCTGGAGAGCAGTATCTTTGTAATACACATAACATGGCATCTTTCCCTTATTGTCTGTATTTTCTTCCTTCATCCATCCTTTTTTTTGGCTACAACTACTACAACTATCTTTTTTCTCTTTTTCAATAACGAGCTCACTTGGAGCCTGGATGCTGGATGGAGTGATGACAACTTGTCTCTTCAGAATTCCCCATAGGTGTTTGGTTGGGTTCAGATCAGGAGACACTTGGCCACAGAATCACTTTCATCCTGTTCTTTAGAAATGCAATGGTGGCCTACCAAGGGAACAGAGTGATGGCAGCATCTTTTCTTTCACTACAGAGCAAAACATCTGTGAATTCAAGATACCATCAATGAAATGTAGCTCCTCATGCAGCCCCACATAAGGACACGGCCACCACCAGGTCTCACTGTAGACACCATGCATTCTCATTGTATTCCTCACCTCTTCAATGTCATACAGTTTTGAAGCCATCAGTTCCAAAAAAAAACATTTATTTTGGTCTCATCACTCCAGAGTATAAAGTCCCAGGAGTCTTCATATGTTTCCGCATGTGTCCTGGCAGATTGTAGGGCGGCTTTTGTGAACATGGGCTTTAGGAGAGGCTTTCTATGTGGACAACACCCATGGCTCTTCACGATTGCCCTGGTGCGGTGGCAATCGGGGTAATGGTGGTTAGGGTTGATGACAGCTGTGATTTGTCAAAAAACACAGCTGTCTTCAAGCCCTCAGGTTAGTAATGGAAAGGAAAGAGATCCCGGCACTCACCTGTAGTCAATCATTTATTCCACATCCTCAAATCTGCAAAACGCTTCAGCTCCTCCAGAGCTTTTGTCAATTGTGGGCAATCACATAGAAATACAACATTTATATAGAAAAAAAACAAGGAAATGACATCACAATGAAATAAAAAATGAAGAAAACCACAAACATTCATATAATCATATTAGTCTCATTATATAAAATATACACTGCTCAAAAAAATAAAGGGAACACTTACACAACAGAATATAACTCCAAGTGAATCAAACTTCTGTGAAATCAAACTGTCCACTTAGGAAGCAACACTGATTGACAATCAATTTCACATGCTGTTATACAAATGGAATAGACAATAGATCAAAATTATTGTCAATTATCCAGACACCCTCAATAAAGGAGTGGTTCTGCAGGTGGGGACTACAGACCACATCTCAGTATCAATACTTTCTGGCTGATGATTTGGTCACTCTTGAATATTGGTTGTGCTTTCACACTCGTGGTAGCATGAGACAGACTCTACAACCCACAGAAGTTGCTCAGGTAGTGCAGCTCATCCAGGATGGCACATCAATGTGAGCTGTGGCAAGAAGGTTTGCTGTGTCTGTCAGTGTAGTGTCCAGAGGCTGGAGGCGGTACCAGGAGACAGGCCAGTACACCAGGAGACGTGCAGGGGGCCGTAGGAGGGCAACAACCTAGCAGCAGGACCACTACCTCCGCCTTTGTGAAAGGAGGAACAGGAGGAGCACTGCCAGAGCCCTGCAAAATGACCTCCAGCAGGCCACAAATATGCATGTGTCTGCACAAACGGTTATAAATCGACTCCATGAGGATGATATGGGGGCCTGATGTCCACAGATGGGGGTTGTGCTCACAGCCCAACACCGTGCAGGACGCTTGGCATTTGCCACAGAACACCAGGATTGGCAAAGTCGCCACTGGCGCCCTGTGCTCTTCACAGATGAAAGCAGGTTCACACTGAGCACATGTGACAGATGTGACAGAGTCTGGAGACGCTGTGGAGAGCGATCTGCTGCCAGCAACATCCTTCAGCATGACCGGTTTGGCAGTGGGTCAGTAATGGTGGGGGGTGGCATTTCTTTGGAGGGCCACACAGCCCTCCATGTGCTCGCCAGAGGTAGCCTGACTGCCATTAGGTATCAAGATGAGATCCTCTGACCCCTTGTGAGACCATATGCTGGACCATATGTTGGCCCTGGGTTCCTCCTAATGCAGGACAATGCGCCTCATGTGGCTGGAGTGTGTCAGCAGTTCCTGCAAGATGAAGGCATTGAAGCTATGGACTGGCCCGCCCGTTCCCCAGACCTGAATCCGATTGAGCACATCTGGGACATCATGTCTCGCTCCATCCACCAAAGTCACGTTGCACCACAGACTGTCCAGGAGTTGGTGGATGCTTTAGTCCAGGTCTGGGAGGAGAACCCACAGGAGACCATCCGCACCCTCATCAGGAGCATGCTCAGGCGTTGTAGGGAGGTCATACAGGCACGTGGAGGCCACACACAATACTCAGCCTCATCAGGAGCATGTCCAGGAGTTGTAGGGAGGTCATACAGGCACGTGGAGGCCACACACAATACTCAGCCTCATCAGGAGCATGCCCAGGCGTTGTAGGGAGGTCATACAGGCACGTGGAGGCCACACACAATACTCAGCCTCATCAGGAGCATGCCCAGGCGTTCTAGGGAGGTCATACAGGCACATGGAGGCCACACACAATACTGAGCCTCATCAGGAGCATGCCCAGGCGTTGTAGGGAGGTCATACAGACACGTGGAGGCCACACACAATACTCAGCCTCATCAGGAGCATGCCCAGGCGTTGTAGGGAGGTCATACAGGCACGAGGAGGCCACACACAATACTCAGCCTCATCAGGAGCATGCCCAGGCGTTGTAGGGAGGTCATACAGGCACGTGGAGGCCACACACAATACTAAGCCTCATCAGGAGCATGCCCAGGCGTTGTAGGGAGGTCATACAGGCACGTGGAGGCCACACACAATACTGAGCCTCATCAGGAGCATGCCCAGGCGTTGTAGGGAGGTCATACAGGTACGTGGAGGCCACACACAATACTCAGCCTCATCAGGAGCATGCCCAGGCGTTGTAGGGAGGTCATACAGGCACGTGGAGGCCACACACAATACTGAGCCTCATCAGGAGCATGCCCAGGCATTGTAGGGAGGTCATACAGGCACGTGGAGGCCACACACAATACTGAGCCTCATTTTGACTTGTTTTAAGGACATTACATCAAAGTTGGATCAGCCTGTAGTGTGTTTTTCCACTTTAATTTTGGGGGTGACTTCAAATCCAGGCCCCCATTGGTTAATAAATGTGATTTCCATTGATGATTTTTGTGTGATTTTGTTGTCAGCACATTCAACTTTCTACAGAACAAAGTATTCAATGAGAATATTTCATTCATTCAGATCTAGGATGTGTTATTTCAGTGTTCCCTTTATTTTTTTGAGCAGTGTATATACAAAAAAAATGAAAAAACGTCCATAACAAAGTATATTAACTATCAAATAAAATATGTAATTTTACACCAATACACATTGCCACAAATATATATATAGGCGTATATAGGAAATGCAAAAAAAACATAATAAGTTTTATTTATATAGAGCCAACATATTCCGCAGCACTTTACAATTAAGCGGGGACATGTACAGACAATAAATTCAATACAAGGTAAGACAGTTTAAACAGTTACATTAGGAACGAGGGTCCGGCCGCTCGCACGCTTACAATCTACAAGGGAATGGGGGGACACAGTAGGTGAAAAGTGCTTGTTATTTCAGGTCTGACAATTATAATAAATAGGGATTTTCATATAAAGCTGCATGATCCGGTCATCAGCCCGTATGTATAAGTGCAATAATCAAGTATCGAGTGCAGTTATCTTGTGCATGGAGGGTGTGGAGACAGATGAATAGTAGGGAACAGATTCTGAATAATATTTAGAAGGAGGGAACAGGGGAAAGTTTCTTTACTGAGTAGTTGAGGTGGTCGGCTTGTTTAAAGAGATGGGTTTTTAAAGCGCGCTTGAAGACATGGGGGCTAGGCATCAGTCGGATCGTCTGGGGTAGAGCATTCCAGAGAACTGGCGCAGCACGAGAGAAGTCTTGGAGACGGAGGTGCGAGGTTCGGATTATGGGGGATGTTAGGTCATTTGTATACCGGAGGGCACGTGTAGGACGATTTACAGAGATGAGAGAGGAGATATAAGGCGGCGCAGAACTGTGGAGAGCTTTGTGGGTGAGAGTGATGAGTTTATATTGGACCCTGTAGCGAATGGGTAACCAGTGTAATGACTGGCACAAGGTGGAGGCATCGGTGAAGCGGCTGGACAGAAATACGACCCTGGCTGCTGCATTCACTACGGATTGGAGAGGAGAAAGTTTGGTAAGAGGGAGACCGATCAGAAGAGAGTTGCAGTAGTCCGGACGAGAGTGAATAAGAGCGACAGTCATAGTTTTAGTAGTTTCAAAGGTGAGAAAAGGTCGGATTCTGGAGATGTTTTTAAGATGCAGGTGACAAGAGCGAGTGAGTGATCGGATATAGGGAGTAAAGGAAAGGTTAGTGTCGAATATGACCCCAAGGCAGCGGCCGTGCTGCTGGGAGTTATGGTTGAACCATCCAAGGTAATTTTGATGTTAGGTAGAGTTGTGTTAGTAGACGGGAGAAACACAAGAAGTTCAGTTTTAGAGAGATTCAGTTTAAGATAGAGGGAGGACATGATGTTAGAGACAGCGAACAGACAATCCTTGGTATTTTGTATTAGGGTAGGGGTGATGTCAGGTGAAGAGGTGTATAATTGGGTGTCGTCAGCATAGAGATGATACTAAAACCCAAATCTGCTGATTGTTTGTCCAATAGGGGCAGTGTATAGAGAGAAGAGGGGGCCTAGGACTGAGCCCTGCGGGACCCCGATAGTAAGGGGACGAGGAAAGGAAGAGGAGCCGGCAAAAGATACAGTGAAGGAGCGGTCAGAGAGGTAGGAAAACCAGGAGAGAACAGTGTCCTTGAGGCCTATAGAGCGGAGCATAGTGAGGAGGAGCTGGTGATCCACAGTGTCATATGTGGCAGAGAGATCCAGGAGAATCAGCAGGGAGCAGTGACCTTTGGATTTAGCTGTTCGTAGATCATTAGAGACTTTAGTGAGGGCAGTTTCAGTGGAGTGTAAGGAGCTGAAACCAGATTGTAGAGGGACGAGGAGAGAGTTATCTGAGAGATAGTGGATTAGACTGGAGTGGACCAAGCGTTCGAGGAGTTTAGAGATGAAAGGAAGGTTAGAGACAGGTCTATAGTTAGCAGCGCAGTTCTGGTCCAGGGATGGCTTTTTAAGTAAAGGGGTTATGATGGCATTTTTAAATGAGGAGGGAAAGATACCTGAAGAAAGAGAGAGGTTAAATATTTTAGTCAGGTGAGTGGTGACCACCGGTGAGAGAGACTGCAGGAGATGTGAAGGAATGGGGTCACTGTTGCTGGTTGTAGGTCGAGGAGAAATGAGAAGCTGGGTATTTATTTTTGTATTTTTTACCATTCTTTAAGGCCACACTATATAATTCCATGCCGGTTGCATGGATTTATATAGTGTGACCAAGTTGTCAAGCACTTTCCAAGTGATGCTAAAATCGCTTGGAAAGCGCTTGTCAATCTGCATGCGGAAATGCCAGTGAAGAACGCTTCACATCCGCTTGTCCCTGGCAGGAAAGACGCATGTACAATCCGCATGTACAATCCGCATGCGTTTTTTCTGCCAGGGAGATGCAGAAACACTCAGGAAAAAATCCGGAGCGTTTCTGCATCGTGGGCACATAGCCTAAGGCTTGTACTAATCCTTCAGTCTCTTCATGTAATCCCAGACAGACTGGATGATGTTGAGATCAAGGCTCTGTGTGGCGTATCATCCAAGACTCCTCGTTCTTCTTTACGCTGCAGATAGTTATTGAAGGAGTTGTCCACTACTTTCACATTGATGCCCTATCTGTAGGCTGGGGTATCAGTTTATGATCGGTCGGGGTCCCGCACTCGGCACCCCCGCCGGTCTGCTGGTACCGGTGGCTGCGGCTGCCGTAGGACGAAGGTGCTTACCTGCTGTGCTTGGCCTTCCATCTGTAGTGGCCGCAGCAGGGTACTGCGCATCCACCTCCCATTGAATGGGAGGCGGATATGCAGTAACAAGCGCCGGCCACTACAACTTGACCGCCCGCTCAGCAGGTACGCACTTGCAGCCTGCGGCCGCCGGCACCTATAACAACTGACCGGTGGGGGTGCCACGTGTGAGACCCCAGCCGATCATACATTGATGCCCTATCTTATGGATGGGGCATCAATGTGAAATTAGTGGACACCTCCTGTAATTACAATGGCTGTGTGTTTGGGATTTTTGTCCTGCTGTAGAATAAATTTGTAGCTATTCAGACGCCTCCTTGATGGTATTACATGATGGATAAGTGTCTGTATTTCTCAGCATTGAGGACACCATTATCATGACCAAATTCACAATTTCATTTGTTGAAATGCAGCCCCAAACTTTCCACGACCTGCTATAATGCTTCGCTGTTGTCTGCAGACACTCATTTCTGTGCCCCTCTCCTGCTCTTAGGGAACAAACTGAATTTTGTTCCAGCCAAATATTTCAAATTTTAGCTCTTCAGTCCAGACCACCTGTTGCTATTATTTTGCACCCCAGTTCCTATGTTTTGGTACATATTTCAGTTGCTTTGCCTTGTTGTCATTGTTCCATGAAGACCACTTGTGGCTAGATGTCTCTGAACAGTAGGTGGGTGTAGCTGAGTCCCACTGATTTTCTGCTAGTTCTGAGCTGATGGCACTGCTGAACATCTTCAGATTTTGAAAGAAAGTAATCATAATGTGATTTTCATCAGCTGCACTAAGTTTCCCTTTTCTTGGCTAACCACTGTAACAGGTTCAGAGAAATGGTTTGCCGTCTCTTGGGATTTGGGGGCACACCAAGAATCACAGTCCAGATAGATTTGTTTCTACTGGCCGCATCCAGTTTTATTTTCTTCTCGTGCAGTTCAGGAAAAACAAAATGCAAACTATATAAACAAAAACGATATATAAAAGAAAATCCTATGCCGCCTGTCCGCTAACTAAACATGAAAATAATCTCAAATGGATCATGTAAAATATTACTTGTGATTTTATGATCGAAGTGTAGGTGCGGGATAAGCTGATGACCCGCAACACGCTGCAGCTGTATGTGTATAGTGGGGTGGAAGCACTGGTGTTATTTCTTGTTTTAAACATGAAAATACAAAGTACAGAAAGTGGAGCCTTCTGCTCAGCATCCCAAACATGACATTAGCTATACTCACAGCCGTTTTCTCAGGAGCACAGACAGCCCCAGCTTGTGAATGCTCCGCTCTTGCTCTTTTAAAGCACACCTAAGCTTTGCATATGATTAGCTACAATCATATAAAAAAAAACATGGATTGGGTAAATGGAGCCTGGAAATATGCAGTTCCCTTACTGAAAAACTCCCTGCTGATATTTTATTATTACATTACTTATATAGCACCATTATTTCCATGGTACTTGACAGATATTGTCATCTCTGTCCCCATTGGGGCTCACAATCTAAATTCCCTATCAGTATGTCTTTGGAGTGTGGGAGGAAACTGGGGAACCTGGAGGAAACCCACTGAAACACTGGGAGAACACACAAACTCCTTGCATATATACTGTACTTAGTGGAATTTGAACTAAAGATCCCAGTGCTGCCCAGGAACAGTGCTAACAACTCATCCACTGTTCTTCCCTATATATAGTATAGTGCTAACCACTGAGCCATCATGCTGCCCTATATATAGCACAGTGCTGACAACTGAGCCATGGTGCTTCCCTATATATAGTAGTGCTAACCACTGAGCTATGATGCTGCCCTATATATAGCACTATGCTAACCACTGAGCCATCATGCTGCTCTATGTATAGTACAGTGCTAACCACTGTGCCACCATGCTGCTCTGTATATTGTACTGTGCTAACCACTGAGGCACAGTTCTGCTCTATATATAGTACAGTGCTAAGCTCTGAGCCACTGTGATGCCCTATATATAGCACAGTGCTAACCACTGAGCCATCATGCTGCCCTGTATGTAGCACAGTGTTAACCACTGAGGCACAGTGCTGCCCCATATATAGAGTGCAGTGCCAACTACTGAGCCGCTGTGCTGGCCTATATATAGTATAGTGCCAACCACTGAGCCATCACGCTGAGATATATATATATATATATATATATATATATATATATATATATATTTGTGTGTATGTATATATATATATATATTTGTGTGTATGTATATATATATATGTATATAGAGAGAGAGAGAGAGAGAGAGAGATGGCACAATACTAACCACTGAGCCACCATGCTGATCTATTTATAGTACAGTGCTAACCACTGTGCCTCCATGCTGCTCTATATATAGTACAGTGCTAACCACTGAGCCACTGTGCTTCCCTATATATAGAATAGTGCTAACCACTGAGCCATCATGCTGCCCTATATATAGCACAATGCTAACCACTGAGCCACCATGCTGCTCTATATATAGTACAGTGCTAACTACTGTGCCACCATGCAGCACTATATAGTAGTGTTAACCACTGAGCCGCTGTGCTGCCCTATATATAGCACAGTGCTAACCACTGAGCCGCTGTGCTGCCCTATATATAGTAGTGCTAACCACTGAGCCACCGTACTGCCCTATATATAGCACAGTGCTAATAACTGAGCCAGCGTGCTGCCCTATATATAGTACAGTGCTAACCATTTAGCCACCGTGCTGCCCAATATATAGTACAATGCTAACCACTGAGCCACTGTGATGCTCTCTGTATAGTACAGTGCTAACAACTGAGCCACTGTGATGCCCTATACA
The DNA here is from genome assembly GCF_046119375.1 of Phyllobates terribilis. Classification (NCBI taxonomy): domain Eukaryota; kingdom Metazoa; phylum Chordata; class Amphibia; order Anura; family Dendrobatidae; genus Phyllobates; species Phyllobates terribilis. The sequence goes on from NW_027362877.1 coordinate 2,767,912, forward strand.
TAGTATAGTGCTAACCACTGAGCTATGATGCTGCTCTGTATGTAGCACAGTGCTAACCACTGAGGCACAGTGCTGCCCTATATATAATACAATGCTAGCCACTGAGCCACCGTGCTGCCCTATATATAGTACAGTGCTAACCACTGAGCCACCATGCTGCCCTATATATAGTACAGTGCTAACTACTGAGCAACCCTGCTGCTTTATATATAGTACAGTGCTAACCACTGAGCCCATGTGGTCCCTTTTATATAGTATAGTGCTAACCACTGAGCCTCTGTGCTGCCCTATATATCTGTGCTGCCCTAATGTATCCTCACCCATCCCTTGTAGACTGTGAGCCCTCGCGGGCAGGGTCCTCGCTCCTCCTGTACCAGTCGCTGACTCGTTTTGTTAAGATTATGTAAATGCTTTTGTTATGTATATCCCTATCACATGTAAAGCGCCATGGAATAAATGGCGCTATAATAATAAATAATAATAATAATAATAACTTCTTCTTCTGTAACAGGCTCAAAGATGGCTAGTGAGCTTGAAGTGCGGCAGGGAAGGGGATCCAGGCACTGAGGAGATTGGGCTGAGATGTCCTGATGGATGTGGCTGATTTTTTCTAGGAAATAAGTGGCCAGATCCTCACTGCTGAGGTTGGAGGTGGGGGCCTGTGCTTTAGGTTTCAGGAGGGAGTTTAAGGTTTCAAAAAGTCATTTTGGATTGTTGGACAGTGAAGGGCAGAGTTATAGGTTTTGAGCATGAATTTTTAGGGGATGAAGTCCTCTGCTAAAAGAGATTTTCTCCACTGATGCTCAGTGCACCTTCAGCAACGCCGAAGAAAATGTGTTTGCATTGTGTGCCAGGGCTGCCATTGTCTGTGTCGGGTCTTTCTGCGTGTAGAAGGTGCTGCTTCATCTAGGGCGCTCTTCAGTGTATTATTGTAGTGTGACAATGCTAAGTCTGGACAGGAGAGGGAGGAGATGGGGGCTGAAGATGTGTGGAGATTGTCCATAAGCTGCTGGGTATTAATGGTACGTGTATTCCTATAAGTGAGGTAAGTGGGGGTGTCCTGGGTGAGGAGACAGTTCTTGACAGAGAAGGAAAGAAGGTTGTGGTCCAACAGCGGGAGAGGGGAGTTAGTAAAGTCATGCAGCGAGTAGAGATGGAAGAAAACCAGGTCCAGAGTATTCCCGTCTTCATTTGTGCGAGAATTAGTAACCTGTGAGAGGCCGAATGAGGGGGTTAGAGAAAGTAGATGAGAGGCAGATTGGGAGAGGGGATCATTGATGGGGATGTTAAAGTCTCCCATGATGAGGGTGGGGATGTCACAGGATAGAAAGTGAGGAAGCCAGGTGGCAAAGTGATCCAGTAACTGGAGGCAGGAGCCTGGAGGGCGATACACAACCGCCACTCACAGGGAGAAGGGTTTGTAGAGTCTCATGGTGTGGACTTCAAAGGAAGGAAACATAAGTGAGGAAACCGGGGTGGGGGGGTGACCTGGAAAGCACATTGTGGTGAAAGGAGCAAACCAACACCTCCACCCTGTCTATTCTCAGGTCTGGTGGTATGTGAAAATTTCAGGCCACCAAATGAGAGAGCAGCAGCTGCGGTGGTGTCTGAATGCTGGATCCAGGTTTCTGTAATAGCCAGAAGGTGAAGGGAATTAGTGAGGAAAAAATCATGAATGTAAGTTAGTTTGTTACACACAGACCATGCGTTACAGAGAGCACAATGAAAGCAATAGGAGAGGGCATGCAGTGAATGTTAATAAGATTAGCTGGGTTTCTATATGCAGCTGGAGGAGAGTGGTGTATGCTAGTGGAGGGAGGCCCAGGGTTGGGAGAGATGTTGCCAGCGACTTAGAGAAGGAGAAAAAAGAGAAAGAGCAGGTGGTGCAATGATTTGTATGAGCGTTTTGAGTGCTGTATGGAGGTAGTGGATGGTTTGGAGTGGGTGAGAAATATCAGTAGAGCCTCAGAGGTATACATGGGAGAGGGGAGAAGGGAGGGGTGGATATGGAGAGAGTGCACAGAATGTGTTAAAGGGTGGACGAGATGTGAGAAAGCAGAAGTTAAAACAAGTAAGATAATAATCATCGTACTATTTAACTATACGCACCAAAGTCTAAAAAACAAATATCATCATTCACGCACAACACATTCTAATTCTACTCTGTATATCATAAATGGGAAGGAAAAATTATTGTCCTAATTTATATATTATTTATTTTATATTTTTTGCAATCTCCACTTTTAAATCTGTATCTGCTGCCTGCAGTCTATCAGCAGTCAACAAGATTAAATCCAGGGAACACTTATTAATCTTCTCGAATTGATCGCAGAAAGTCCCATCCTCTGAAAACAGAGTGGGGCGCAGATGGACTCGCAGTCCTCGTGATAGGCGTTTTTCTCCACAGTATTCCATTACAGTTGCAGCATGAAGTTCATAAGAGACTCACCTTTTGGATTCTTTTCTCAGTCACGTCTCCTGAATTCACTTGTGGATATTTTGAGAAAGTCCGTAGATATCGTTGTCTGAGACAAAATACCAGGTGATAGAACAAGTGAGTGCTCCTAGGAGAGGAGGCGGTATTAAGAGAAGGTTATTAAGGAGGGAAGCCTTCTGGATATTCACTGTAAATCGTCTGTCTCCTAAAGGCCTGAATCTAGAGTATAATGTGAGTCCGTCAGTAGAGCTGGGGGACAAATGTTCCCTTTCTCTTCTTTCTTCTTGCAGACAGTACAGACACGGTGGTCTCGCTGGAGCGCAGATACCGCATTGTGCAGTAACACATCTATGGTTATAGAAATGATCGGGGTCAGGAATGAAGTTGAGATTGGATGAAGGTTTTTTATGGATAGAGCAACATTGGATTCCAGGGAAGAAGCTTTCACATTACTATTTGTTGCTTCGGTTCTTATGTTGTGATAATATCGGTATACTCATTGTTTTTTGAGTATGTAGACCAGGGGTCCTCAAACTTTTTACTCAGGGGGCCAGTTCACGGTCCCTCAGACCATTGGAGGGCCGGAATATAGTTTTTTAAAAAAAACTATGAACAAATTCCTCTGCACACATCTTATTTTGTAGTAAAAAAAAACAATACAGGAACAAATACAATATTTAAAATGAAGAACAAGTAAAGTTAAATCAACCGGTATTTCAATAGGTAGGTAACTGTACCCAATAGGCAGCATAGGTCCTCAATAGGCAGGTAAATGTCCCCAATAGGCAGGTAAATGTCCCCAATAGGCAGGTAAATGTCCCCAATAGGCAGCATAGGTTCCTAATAGGCAGGTAAATGTCCCCAATAGGCAGGTAAATGTACCCAATAGGCAGGTAAATGTCCCCAATAGGCAGGTAAATGTACCCAATAGGCAGCATAGGTTCCTAATAGGCAGGTAAATGTCCCCAATAGGCAGGTAAATATCCCCAATAGGCAGGTAAATGTCCTCAATAGGCAGGTAAATGTCCCCAATAGGCAGCATAGGTTCCTAATAGGCAGGTAAATGTACCCAATAGGCAGCATAGGTTCCTAATAGGCAGGTAAATGTACCCAATAGGCGGGTAAATATCCCCAATAGGCAGGTAAATGTCCCCAATAGGCAGGTAAATGTCCCCAATAGGCAGCATAGGTTCCTAATAGGCAGGTAAATGTCCCCAATAGGCAGGTAAATGTACCCAATAGGCGGGTAAATATCCCCAATAGGCAGGTAAATGTCCCCAATAGGCAGGTAAATGTCCCCAATAGGCAGGTAAATGTCCCCAATAGTCAGCATAGGTTCCTAATAGGCAGGTAAATGTCCCCAATAGGCAGGTAAATGTACCCAATAGGCGGGTAAATATCCCCAATAGGCAGGTAAATGTCCCCAATAGGCAGGTAAATGTCCCCAATAGGCAGCATAGGTTCCTAATAGGCAGGTAAATGTACCCAATAGGCGGGTAAATATCCCCAATAGGCAGGTAAATATCCCCAATAGGCAGGTAAATGTCCCCAATAGGCAGGTAAATGTCCCCAATAGGCAGGTAAATGTCCCCAATAGGCAGGCTGTTTCCCCCTTATAATGTCCTATGCAGGCTGTTCCCCCCTTATTATGCCCCATGCAGGATTTCCCTTTCTCCCACTATATAATGCCCCGTGCAAGATATCACTCCCCTGTCTTTATAATGCTCCATGCAGCACGTCACCCCCCCCCCATATAATGCCCCATGCTGGATGTCACCCCCCATATAATGCCCCATGCTGGATGTTAGATATTATAGGTATTTTTCTAGCCTGAGCCTGACAGTCACATTGTATGTGAACTCGTTAGAACCGATATTGTATGTGACGGAGGGTTAATGCCCAAATAGGTAATGTATTTGTCTGGCCAGCGGAAGGGGTATCGTGATTTCAGGTGAGTTAGAGTATATGGGTATGTTTATTCCTAAGGCCTCAGATTTGGTTACATTTATTTTAAAATTAGACAGGGAGCCATATCTCTCTAGGATCTGCATAAGGGCTGGTATGCCTTTGTGTGGCTGCGTCATAGTGATTAGGAGATCGTCTGTAAAGGCCATGGTTTTGTGATGTAATCCCTGAAGTTTAACACCAATTATGTCATCACAGAGATTAATGGATTTGATCAAGGATTCCATTACCATAATGAATAACAATGGTGAGAGAGGGCAGCCTTGCCTTGTTCCATTATGTATAGTAAATGGTTTAGTCAGGGAGTTATTTAGTTTAATTTTGGCCGAGGGGTGAGAATACATTTGGAGAATGGCTGATGTTACTAATGGAGGGAAATTAAAGCAATTAAGAGTTTCTTGTAGGAAGTTCCAATCCACTCTGTCAAAAGCTTTCTCTGCATCAGTACCTAAAAGTACCAAGGGAAGCTTGTGGTAAATAGAGTATTGTGTCAGGTGAAGGATCCGCCAAGCATTGTCCTTACCCTCCCTACCTTTAATGAAGCCTGCCTGATCCAAGATGAGATTAAGTTAGGGAGGAATTCTGCAATGCGTTTTGCAAGCATGCTTGCATAAGTTTTAAGATCTACGTTTAGTAGAGAAATCGGTCTGTAATTGCTAGAGTTCTGGATCCTTGCCTTCCTTATGAAGAAGGGATATATGGGCTTCCAAAGATTGGGGAGGGAAAGGTCCGCCCTGGAGTACCTTGTTACACATTTTCGTGAAATGAGGTTCTAAGATCTTGGAGAAGGTTTTGTAGTATAAGATAGGAAGGCCATCTGGGCCAGGAGCTTTTCCCTTGCAGCTATTTGACAGAATGGAGCGGACTTCTTTAATGTCGAATGGTTTGGATAGAAATGCCTGTTGTTCCGGGGATAGTTTAGGCAAATTAATTGTAGCTAAAAAGGATTGAATGTCTGAGCGTTTTTTTCTCTATGTTTGGAAGAGGTTCGTCTGGGTGGAGATTGTACAGGTTAGAGTAATATTTTAAGAATTCTGAGGAAATCTTATTGTAGTCTGTTGTACTTTGGCCATTAGGGGTTTTTAAAGAGTGGATAAAGGTTTTAGCTTGTCTTGATTTGATTAACGACATCATAAGTTTAGAAGTCTTATCGCCATGCACAAACATGCGATTTTTCCAGTTAAGGTATATTTTTGCAGACTGCTTGTTTAGCAGGTCTTTTAATTGTAGGCGTTTGGCTGTGAAAGCCTCCAAACTTTGATGTAGAAGAGTTCTTTTATGCTCTAGTTCGGCTAATTCTTCATAAAGGTCTTGTGAATTTTTTTTTCTCTGTTTATTTAGAAAGGAAGATATGGAAATCAGCTCACCTCTGACCACGGATTTATGGGTTTCCCAAAGGATTGGATAACTTATTTCTAGTGTGGCGTTAGTTGCAAAGAAGTTGGTTAGTGTAGTTTGAATACGTTGTTTATTGGAATCTGAAGACAGGATTGATTCATTTAATCTCCATGTGCGATAAATAGAATGGGGTTTGGAGATTAAAAAACAAACTGAGACTATTGAGTGGTCCGAGTGAACCGATGGAAGTATTTCTGCCTTTAAAGCTCTTGGTAGTAAGGGCCTTGGAAGGAAGACAGTCAATCCTATGGTAGGAATTGTGAGAATGAGAAAAGTATGTATAGTCTAAATCAGAAGGGTGGAGGTATCACCAAATATCTATAAGTGATGAGGTATGGAGTGATTTTTTTATTCTGGCTAGATCTCGGTAGGAAACTTGGCATTGTTTTGAGGAAGAATCTAAAGAGGGATCCATGGGTATATTAAGGTCTCCTCCGATGATTGGAATACCCTCCATAAAAGAGCAGAATTTATTCAGTTTGGAAATAATCCATTTGATTTGTTTTTAATTTGGAGCGTATAAGTTACCGATTGTTACCAGGGTGCCTGCCAAAAGGGCTTTCACAAAAATAAATCGCCCCTCTGAATCGATTAGAGAATCGTTCAGAAGAAAGGTGTGTCCTTGGCAAAAGCTATTGACACTCCTCGAGATCTCTTTTGAGGTGTAGTGGCGTGATACCATTGGTTATAATAAGCTTTTTCAAAGGTGGGGAGTTTCTCTGATTGAAAATGTGTTTCTTGTATGAAAAGAATATTGGAAGTTTTCCTTTCTAAATCTGTCTAATGTTTGGGATCTTGGTATAGGTGAATTGAGGCCATGGGAATTAAAGTTTGTTAGTTTGATATTACCTTGTCTGGAATCCATGGGGGGGGGGGCGGTGTTGGAACGTGGAAGTTTATCCTTAGAAGTATTAGAGGGAAGAGAAGGGATAGGAGAGATGGAAAATTGTAGAGATATAGTGTCATTAGAACAGTAGGAACAGTATCAACAAGAGAGGTACAAAAAGTATTTGTAAATACAAATAACAGTACTATAAAATATAGTATTGTATTACGAACAGTAGGAAGGGGGGTGTGATGGTGTCAGTGCAATAAGCTCTGTGTATGATCATTTACACGTGATCTCGTAAAGGCGAACCCGTCGCTGCAACTAAAGTTAAGGGTAACATTAAAGATGCAGGGACAGACCTGTTGCAGAGGACTCCAGTTGGAGCTAACACACAGAGCTTAAGGAACAAGTAAGGCCATTCTTTTAGCCTAAGATGTCAGTTGGCAAAGAAAACCTCACCAATTGTGCCTCACTCAACAGGGAAGCAGAAAAATAGAGAAAATAAAAAAGAATAGTCCTTGGACTTAAACAGTTCATTACTGAGAATTAGTATAACAGTCTTTTGACTCGTAATGCCAGGGTGCAGGGAAACATCAACAAATTGCACTCTATTCAGAATTAGATTAATGGCTAAATAAGTAAAAGGTTCATAAGTTTGAACAGTCATCAAATTATAGTAATCAAAAACAGAAGTTATAATGACTTAGGACTAATTAAGTCTGGCAAGAAGAACTTTGGTTCAGCCGGCTTCGCTGTCCTTAGAGATAGAAGAGTGCTTTGTTAGTTTACGTTTGGATCGTTGCGACTTGGTAGGCGAGAAGACACTCCAAGGTGTGGGTAGAAATAGGGGATTCAAGGAAGATGCAGAATTGGATGCTTCCAGATCCAGGTATTTTTCAAGAGTGATTCCGAGTTCTTTACAAGCATCTTGGATCTCAGTCGAGGTCCTAGCTGGGATTCGCTTGTCCTTAATAATAGATCTTTGATGTGAAAGTCCAAGAATCGACAAATGACGTCACGTGGTGGATCTCCTGGCTTGGGTCTGGGCCTCAGGGCTCTATGCGCTCTCACTATTTCAATGTTGGGAGGATTGTCAGAATTCAAAATCTTGAGAAATTTTTCTGAGTGTTGGATTTATTGCTTCAGTTGCTACCGATTCAGGGAGGTCTTTTATGCGAAGATTGTTTCGTCTTTCTCTATTTTCGTGATCTTCTAGGATGGAATATATTTGATTAATTTGGCCTTCTTGATTTTGAATGCTGGTTAATGAAGCATTAGATTGTTGTATTAGAGTAGAATGGGTAGTTTCTAGAGAATCTACTCTCTGACCTATTTGTGTGATTTCTTGTTTTATGTCGGTGAGGTCCTTCACAATAGGTTCTAATGATTTAGCAAGTATCCTTTTAATGAAGGAGCGAGATACTGGATGATCATTTGTAGATCCGCAGTAATCTGCGTCACTTTCCAGTTCAGAATCAGAGTCCTATTGAGAATGCAAATATGAAGGTTGCTGGGACTTAGGTTTAGATGTAGTAGATTTAGCTTGTTGTTTTTTTGAGGTATTTGTTCATGTCAATTTGAGTGAGAGACGTAATTGACCCAGAGGTTGCTCCCGAGGCCTTATTACCAATTTTGACCATTATGAAATATTCAACTTAGTTTTGAAAAAAGAAAAATAACAACATGACACCATGTGGCGGTGAGGGTCTGAGCCGGAGCGGGGCTGGCGGCGGCGAGGGTCTGAGCCGGAGCGGGGCTGGTGGCAGTGAGGGTCTGAGGTGGAGCGGGGCTGGAGGCAGTGAGGGTCTGAGGTGGAGCGGGGCTGGAGGCAGTGAGGGTCTGAGCCGGAGCGGGGCTGGCGGCAGTGAGGGTCTGAGGCGGAGCGGGGCTGGCGGCAGTGAGGGTCTGAGCCGGAGCGGGGCTGGCGGCAGTGAGGGTCTGAGCCGGAGCGGGGCTGGTGGCAGTGAGGGTCTGAGCCGGAGCGGGGCTGGCGGCAGTGAGGGTCTGAGGCGGAGCGGGGCTGGCGGCAGTGAGGGTCTGAGCCGGAGCGGGGCTGGTGGCAGTGAGGGTCTGAGGCGGAGCGGGGCTGGCGGCAGTGAGGGTCTGAGGCGGAGCGGGGCTGGTGGCAGTGAGGGTCTGAGGCGGAGCAGGGCTGGCGGCAGTGAGGGTCTGAGGCGGAGCGGGGCTGGCGGCAGTGAGGGTCTGAGGCGGAGCGGGGCTGGTGGCAGTGAGGGTCTGAGCCGGAGCGGGGCTGGCGGCAGTGAGGGTCTGAGCCGGAGCGGGGCTGGTGGCAGTGAGGGTCTGAGGTGGAGCGGGGCTGGCGGCAGTGAGGGTCTGAGGCGGAGCGGGGCTGGCGGCAGTGAGGGTCTGAGGCGGAGCGGGGCTGGAGGCAGTGAGGGTCTGAGGCGGAGCGGGGCTGGTGGCAGTGAGGGTCTGAGGCGGAGCGGGGCTGGTGGCAGTGAGGGTCTGAGGCGGAGCGGGGCTGGTGGCAGTGAGGGTCTGAGGTGGAGCGGGGCTGGCGGCAGTGAGGGTCTGAGGCGTAAACTGTGTGCTGCAAAATCTGAAGAGAAGAAGCAACAGAAGAAGAAAAGGGATCAAACACGTCACACTGCTGGAGCCAATCACCAACCGGAGCTCTCACTGCTAAGCCCCGCCCCCTGATCACATGGCGGTGACGTCACCACAGGTCCTCCCGCTCTCAGTGCAGCAGCTCCGTCCTGGTTGTGCGCAGCTCTTGCTCTCTGGTATCAGCCAGCAGCAGGTTTCCGCTTCCCGCCATTCCGGTGAGATTACAGGGAGGGTTTGTGGTGAATCTGTGAGAGGAGAGTGTGGGGTGAGATCAGAGCTGTTCCTGTGGAGGCTCCTGCTCCATGTGGCTGCGGCTCCTCAGTGTTGTATGGGGGATGTGCAGCGGCTCCTCCTCACCTCACCGCCCCCGCTGGAGGTGGAGTTACCACGGTGACCGTCCCCCGCTGGAGGTGGAGTTACCACGATGACCGTCCCCCGCTGGAGGTGTAGTTACCACGGTGACCGTCCCCGCTGGAGGTGCAGCTACCACGGTGACCGTCCCCCGCTGGAGGTGGAGTTACCATTGTGACCGTCCCCCGCTGGAGGTGGAGTTACCACAGTGACCGTCCCCCGCTGGAGGTGGAGTTACCACGGTGACCGCCCCCGCTGGAGGTGGAGTTACCACGGTGACCGTCCCCCGCTGGAGGTGGAGTTACCACGGTGACCGTCTCTCGCTGGAGGTGGAGTTACCACGGTGACCGCCCCCGCTGGCTGTGTAGTTACCACGGTGACCGTCCCCCACAGTAGGTGTAGTTACCATGATGACCGTCCTCCTCTGGCTGTGTAGTTACCACGGTGACCGTCCTCCGCTGGCGGTGTAGTTACCACGATGACCGTCCTCCGCTGGCTGTATAGTTACCACGGTGACCTTCATCCACTGGCGGTGTGGTTACCACGGTGACCATCCTCCACTGGCGGTGTGGTTACCACGGTGACCATCCTCCTGCGAGGCTGATAATAAGCGGTCAGGTCGGCGGAGGAGGCCGTGGTGGAGTTTGTGGCTTTTCCTCCAGATTCTTCCTGATAAATGTCGGATATTTGGGGCAGAATTCTGTGATTGTCGTTATATCGTCCCCTGTGATCTCCATCTTCTCCTTTATCATGAAGACGCCGGCAGGACGAGATCCCTCCAGCTGATCCAGTGTTCATCCCTCCTTCTCCTGAATGACCCCCCGAGGATGGACGAGGACGAGACCACCAGAAGATTATTACACTTCACCCTGGAGATCATCTCCCTGCTGAGCGGAGAGGTAACTCCTCTACATTTCTATCAGCTTTATTGTGTTATGTAACAAGTCCGACATCGGGAAGAGGAAATCCAGAGGAGGAAGAGAAGGATTCTTTACTGTAAGAGCAGTGATTGTGTGCAGCTCTCTGCCAGGAGGAGTTGTCATGGGGATTCCCTATAAGAGCTGTAGAGGGGCCTGGATGTCTGTCCTGAGTGTAATAATATTCCAGGTTATGGCCCCAGATTGCTGGAGACGGTTATTGATCCCGGAATTTCTACTGATTGTCAGATCTGGAGTCGGGAAGGAATTCTTCTCCCTTAGTGTCTCTCTCCATACACAGGATTACACAATAGTGAGGAAGACACCGGGGGAGGGTGTGACTCCCATCATCCATCTCCAGGAGTCAGGAGGGCGGAGCCCGGGCCCCATCACAGAGCCTCCCCCACACCCCCCGATACATGAGAGGAAGAAGAAGATCCTAGAGCTCAGCAACAAGATGATTGAGCTGCTGAGCGGAGAGGTGACTGCTGGGACATTATACAGGACAGCACTGGAGGATTCTGGGTGATGACCAGAGAGGTGACTGCTGGGACATTATACAGGACAGCACTGGAGGATTCTGGGTGATGACCGGAGAGGTGACTGCTGGGACATTATACAGGACAACACTGGAGGATTCTGGGTGATGACCGGAGAGGTGACTGCTGGGACATTATACAGGACAGCACTGGAGGATTCTGGGTGATGACCGGAGAGGTGACTGCTGGGACATTATACAGGACAGCACTGGAGGATTCTGGGTGATGACCGGAGAGGTGACTGCTGGGACATTATACAGGACGGCACTAGAGGATTCTGGGTGATGACCGGAGAGGTGACTGCTGGGACATTATACAGGGCAGCACTGGAGGATTCTGGGTGATGACGGTGTCGTTGTTGTCAGGTTCCTATAAGGTGTCAGGACGTTGCTGTCTATCTCTCCATGGAGGAGTGGGAGTATCTAGAAGGACACCAGGATCGGTACCAGGAGGTGATGATGGAGGAGCTCCGGCCTCTTACACCAGGTTCGCTGTAGATGACGTGTAATGATGAATCTCCCATTTTCGGCTTTTCTCCTCTTTTTTTGCCTTGTACATGTGACTCTTGTGCTGCTGTTCTCGCTCCCTGTCTCGTCTTCTCCACTCCCCTCCCCCATCGCTCACACAGAGTGATTGTCCGCAGCATTTGATTTTACATTCTGTGGATAAATCAGCAGATTTCCGATTGTGTTTGGAGGACAATGAAGCCTCATAAGGCGACAGCAGAAGAAATATTAGGAAGATTCATCGCTTCATGACATAATGGCCGATTAGTAATGAGGGTTATGAAGGGTCGTTCCTCCTGAGCTTTTTGGGGTCTCAGGACTTGTTCTGGTGACTGATGGGGTCCTCTATCCCCTGATCCGACGTCCCACACTGGACGGTTACTCCGGTGATGTCCCCCCCGGTATCAGTATGGTACAATATAAGGGAGGGCCCTGCTCACAGTCTACATGTTACAGGGGAATAGAAGGAGTTTCCTATCGGACACGACCAGAATAAGATGTTACTCGTCTCTGAGGTCTCAGATTTGTAGTGATTTACATTTATTGTGTATTGTTCCTTACAGGGAACCTGTGTGGTTGGATATCGCCAGTAACATGCACATATGGGGTTAATCTGCTGGTTAATAGCATTAGGGAGGTGCCCGGCCGCTGTACTGAGTGTGCGGCACCCGGAAGCCGCCGGCTTTCAGTCATGCAGGCGCCAACGCAGCTACAGTCACCGTACGCAGCACTGAGCGGCGTCTGTAACTGCACCCGGGACTGAGACTGACAGCCGTGCATCAGTACAGAGCGACCGTCACTCAGTTTCGGGGCGCAGTTACAGCTGTTGCTCACAGTGCTGCCAGTGGTGACTGTAGCTACACCTTCTTAGGATTACATCAGGCCTATGCATTTTTTGTGAGGGTGGTAGTAGTGGCGAGGGACTGTTGTGTTCCTACACCCTGGCTCCCTGACAAAGACAAATGTCCCCATTCTCCTGTGCTGTGCGTGTGGTGCAGAACACTCACGTTTTGGTCGCAGATCTCTGCCGTCTTCGGTTTTTCCACTTCAGTAACCGCCGCACACACGATAGGGGACTTCCACTCTGTTTTATAAAAAAGAACTTTACTTAACAGTCCAACTTCACCATGAGGGAACACGCAGTATTGGGCGCATCCTTTTCCAGGTGCACAGTTCATTGCACAGCATATGTTAATATTCACCGTCTGTTTCTCCTGAGATGTCCCTTCCATAGTCGACCTCTTTGGCCTCTGAGACCCTCGCAGTTTTTAGAGTCCCGTTCCATTTCCTCTGTACTATTCCCCGTCCGACTTCCCCCTTCTGGGAAGATTTTGAGACAAGTTACTCTGCTGACTCCTGTGGACCGTAGGCCCCGAACATTAAGGGAAAGTCGTTTTAGAGTTCCTGACTAACGTTGCTCTGCTGCTGGTCGGACCGGGTTTCTGTGCCCCCTGGACCTCCAGCTACTGCTCTGTCACATCCCTCTCTCAGAACTAACTGACAGGAAAAACCGTTGCTCCGCCCTGGCCTAATCTCCTCCCCTTTTGACTGGGCCAATCACCAATCCTCCTTCGGTTGCTGGGCAGACTTCCCCGTTACTCCCCTGCTGCAGTCACTAAACCTCCTGGTAACTACCCCGGCTCCTCCTGCTCTGCAGCTATTGCTGAACACAGTAACTGTTTCTATCCTAAACTATTGCGTTCACCCCTACACTGTACCCAATTCCTAGTAATAATAATAATTTTTATTTATATAGCGCCAACATATTCCGCAGCACTTTACAATTAAGCGGGGACAGGTACAGACAATAAATTCAATACAAGGTAAGACAGTTTAAACAGTTACATTAGGAGCGAGGGTCCGGCCGCTCGCACGCTTACAATCTACAAGGGAATGGGGGGACACAATAGGTGCAAAGTGCTTGTTATTTCAGGTCTGACAATTATAATAAATAGGGATTTTCATATAAAGCTGCATGATCCGGTCATCAGCCCGTATGTATAAGTGTAATAATCAAGTATCGAGTGCAGTTATCTTGTGCATGGAGGGTGTGAAGACAGATGAACAGTAGGGAACAGATTCTGAATAATATTTAGAAGGAGGGAACAGGGGAAAGTTGGTTTACTGAGTAGTTGAGGTGGTCGGCTTGTTTAAAGAGATGGGTTTTTAAAGCGCGCTTGAAGACATGGGGGCTAGGCATCAGTCGGATCGTCTGGGGTAGAGCATTCCAGAGAACTGGCGCAGCACGAGTGAAGTCTTGGAGACGGAGGTGCGAGGTTCAGATTATGAGGGATGTTAGTCTTAGGTCATTTGTAGAACGGAGGGCACGTGTAGGGCGATAGGCAGAGATGAGAGAAGAGATATAAGGCGGTACAGAACTGTGGAGAGCTTTGTTGGTGAGAGCTATGAGTTTATATTGGACCCTGTAGCGAATGGGCAACCAGTGTAATGACTGGCACAAGATGGAGGCATCGGTGAAGCGGCTGGACAGAAATACGACCCTGGCTGCCGCATTCAGGATGGATTGGAGAGGAGAAAGTTTGGTAAGAGTGAGACCGATCAGAAGAGAGTTGCAGTAGTCCAGACGAGAGTGAATAAGAGCGACAGTAAGAGTTTTAGCAGTTTCAAAGGTGAGAAGAGGTCGGATTCTGGAGATGTTTTTAAGATGCAGGTGACAAGAGCGAGTGAGTGATCGGATATAGGGAGTAAAGGAAAGGTTAGTTTCGAATATGACCCCAAGGCAGCGGCCGTGCTGCTGGGAGTTATGGTTGAACCCTCCAAGGTAATTTCAATGTCAGGCAGAGTTGGGTTAGTAGAGGGGAGAAACATAAGAAGTTCAGTTTTAGAGAGATTCAGTTTAAGATAGAGGGAGGACGTGATGTTAGAGACAGCACACAGACAATCCTTGGTGTTTTGTATTAGGGTAGGGGTGATGTAAGGGGAAGAGGTGTATAATTGGGTGTCTTCAGCATAGAGATGATACTGAAACCCAAATCTGCTGATTGTTTGTCCAATAGGGGCAGTGTATAGAGAGAAGAGGAGGGGGCCTAGGACTGAGCCCTGCGGGACCCCGATAGCAAGGGGACGAGGAGAGGAAGAGGAGCCAGCAAAAGATACATTGAAGGAGCTGTCAGAGAGGTAGGAGGAGAACCAGGAGAGAACAGTGTCCTTGAGGCCTATAGAGTGGAGCATAGTAAGGAGGAGCTGGTGATCCACAGTGTCAAATGCGGCAGAGAGATCTAGGAGAATCAGCAGGGAGCAGTGACCTTTGGATTTAGCTGTTAGTAGATCATTAGAGACTTTAGTGAGGGCAGTTTCAGTGGAGTGTAAGGAGCGGAAACCAGATTGTAGAGTGTCGAGGAGAGAGTTATCTGAGAGATAGCGGATTAGACAGGAGTGGACCAGGCGTTCCAGGAGTTTAGAGATGTAAGGAAGATTAGAGACAGGTCTGTAGTTAGCAGCGCAGTTCTGGTCCAGGGATGGCTTTTTAAGTAAAGGGTTATGATGGCATGTTTAAATGAGGAGGGAAAGATACCTGAAGAAAGAGAGAGGTTAAATATTTTAGTCAGGTGAGTGGTGACCTCCGGTGAGAGGGACTGCAGGAGATGTGAAGGAATGGGGTCACTGTTGCAGGTTGCAGGTTGAGAAGAAGTGAGGAGCTGGGTAACTTCTTCTTATGTAACAGGCTCAAAGATGGCTAGTAAGCTTGAAGTGCGGCAGGGAAGGGGATCCAGGCACTGAGGAGATTGGGCTGAGATGTCCTGATGGATGTGGTTGATTTTTTCTAGGAAATATGTGGCCAGATCCTCACCGCTGAGGTTGGTGGTGGGGGCCTGTGCATTAGGTTTCAGGAGGGAGTTTAAGGTTTCAAAAAGTCGTTTTGGATTGTTGGGCAGTGAAGTGATGAGGGGGGTGAAGTAGGATTGTTTGGCCAGATGAAGGGCAGAGTTATAGTTTTTGAACATGAATTTATAATGGATGAAGTCCTCTGCTAAAAGAGATTTTCTCCACTGACGCTCAGCGCACCTAGAGCAACGCTGAAGAAAGCGTGTTTGCATTGTGTGCCAGGGCTGCCGTTGTCTGTGTCGGGTCTTTCTGCGTGTAGAAGGTGCTGCTTCATCTATGGCGCTCTTCAGTGTATTATTGTAGTGTGACAATGCTAAGTCTGGACAGAAGAGGGAGGAGATGGGGGCTGAAGATGTGTGGAGATTGTCCATAAGCTGCTGGGTATTAATGGTACGTGTATTCCTATAAGTGTGTTAAGTGGGGGTGTCCCGGGTGAGTAGACGGTTCTTGACAGAGAAGGAAAGATGGTTGTGGTCCGAGAGCAGGAGAGGGGAGTTAGTAAAGTCATGCTCGAGCATAGACCGGAGAAAACCAGGTCCAGAGTATTCCCGTCTTCATGTGTAGGAGAGTTAGTAACCTATGAGAGGCAGATTGGGAGAGGAGATCATTGATGGGGATGTTAAAGTCTCCCATGATGATGGTGGGGATGTCACAGGATAGAAAGTGAGGAAGCCAGGTGGCAAAGTGATCCAGGAACTGGCGGGAGGAGCCTGGAGGGCGATACACAACCGCCACTCACAGGGAGAAGGGTTTGAAGAGTCTGACGATGTGGACTTCAAAGGAAGGAAATGTTAGTGAGCGAACTGGGGGATGACCTGGAAAGCACATTGTGGTGAAAGGAGCAAACCAACATCTCCACCTTGTCTATTCTCAGGTCTGGCCGTATGTGAAAATTTCAGCCCACCAAATGAGAGAGCAGCAGCTGCGGTGGTGTCTGAATGCTGGATCCAGACTTTTGTAATAGCCAGAAGGTGAAGGGAATTAGAGAGGAAAAAATTGTGAATGTAAGTTAGTTTGTTACACACAGGGAGGCCCAGGGTTGGGGGAGATGTCGCCAGTGAATAGGAGAAGGAGAAAAAAGAGAGAGAGCAGGTGGTGCAATGATTTGTATGAATGTTTTGAGTGCTGTATGGAGGTAGTGGATGGTTTGACCAATGTATAATGTAATACAACTGACCAAGAAGCTGCATGTTTGTATGAATATCTTATGCACCTTACCTGTCTCCTGCCCTGTCCAACTGCTATTGTATAACTGCTTATTAAAAGCACTTTAAGCTATTGCACTTAGTCTGTTGCACGCGTGACCCAGCACGCGTGCTATTCTGAGCCAGAGCTGAATATATATGAATTGAAATGTCTGCTAACATGCAGCACCTAATCTAATACTCTATATATACTCACCCTATAACTAACACATCAGACATTAGGTCACATACATACTCATATATAAACACAGGGTACAGCAATATGTGCAGAAAGAGGGAAGAGGCGCATGACCGTCCTGGTCACCCTCTTACACATTTCCTCCCCCCGTGATATTAATATCTCACTCCTCTGCTACTTGTTATCTCTTCTGAAATCTGCATTGTATCTCCATGTTACTTGCAATGCTCTGCAGCTAATCACTGGTATATATGACGCGCCCCTGGGCCTGTGTCGCGCTGCGTTCCGCATGCGGGAGCTTACCCGGAGCCGGATCTGTTGAGGGTTGTAGTCTCGTGGCGGTGACCCGGTCCGTGCCCAGGGAGTCAGCTGAAGTGGCGCTGTATTAGCAGTGATGTTAGATGACTACACCACTCGTTGAATGCAGCTTTAGAGCTGCTGCTGCAGGGCAGACCGCTGAGGCCGGTGGTAGGATTGTGCAGCGTGGTAGTATAACCCCCAACGGGAGGGGTATGGCCTCAGGGCAGCCGACGTGGATGATGGGGGTAGCAGGAACCACTCGGAGACGGTACGGTGAAGTTCAGGGTCTTTACTGGTAACAAAGATAGACCCTCCCGGAGTACTGGCTAGCGATTGGGGCCTGGTCAGTCCTTGAGCAGATGGGATTTCCCCTGGCCAGGCGGAGTTGTAGGCCTCCCAAACTAACGATACTCTTCTGGCTACCTTGCTAGAGGCGGGTATAAGTAGCCCACGTCCCTGAGTGTACCGTGTGGTGCTCACCCGTATGGCCGGTGACCACGATGGCGGTGCTGGTCCCACTCTTGTGACCGTGCCTTCGGGTTTCTGGGCCAGAGGACCTGCAATCCCCTGCCGGTCGGTTTCTGCTGCTGGGTAGAGATTAGTCCCCACAGCCTCGGACTCCGGGTCCGGTGATACTTCTCAGTCAGGGCGAGCTCTGCAGCTGCCAGCCCCTGACTCTTTGTAACACTGCTCCCACAGAGCTCCTGTTGTTTCTTCCTATGCTGCTTCTCTGTCTCTACTTCTGTTCTTCTTCTACTCCAGGACTGGGCAGGAGGTGTGGCATGCAAAGGATCCCTGACCAAGAGACCTCCCACCTGCTCTCAGACATAACATTGCCGTTACTGTGGAAACCAGACCCCTGGGGTGCCACATTCCCCCCTAGTGAAATTTAGTACTCCGGGACTAAACATACTTTTGTAAACATAACAGGGTATAAACAATAAAAAATACAATAAGAAAAAACACATAAAGATGGTCACGGCGTGTCCGCAACCGGGTGCAGTCTTTGAAGAAAGCAAGGTGTCCATTTCACCAAAAGTGCAAACTTTATACAAGAGTTGGCCGCTCTCAGTCCTCGGCCAGGTAACTTAGGGGATGGGGCAATTTTTATCAGTTCTGTATCAGTCCCAACGGGGACCACACTCTCAGTGGAAACAGTCCCACAACAGTTCTTATACCCTGACGGGTAACTATATACAGTTCTTTGTTCATGCTACTTCTCTTCAGTAGCGGTGTCCTCTCTGTGCTCCCTCCTGAGGGTAGTCTTCAGACCCGTCCGGGTCCTCTTGGCTTTCCTCGTACTGGTAGTACTGCAGCTCCTCCTCGGTTAGCCGATGAACGTGGAGGGCGTACAGTCCTTTTGCACGTGGGGAGCTCAGGCCTTGCGACCGGGCGTGGAAAGGGTCGCCGTTGATGACGCCCGGGGTCAGAGGGTGCGACTTTGGGCCTGGGCGCGGGCTGGTGGCGGCAGTGCCCAGGGCTGGAGGGCTCGGCCGCAGGGCTTGTTGCGGGGGCTGGAGCAGATCGGTGTCTACAGCGCCCGGGGTCAGCGGCTCCACCAGGGGGCCCGGGAGCAGGCTGACGCTGGCAGCGTCCGGGACAGGGAGACTCCTCTTACCTGCTCCCGCGACCGCTCCTGCGTCACGCGTCTTCTCCTGGTGCTGGTCGGGGCCCGCGACGGCTGGGGCGCTGCCGATGCTGGGCAGCTTAGTCTGCTGCCGGTCCGCCATCTTGCTGTCCGTTCCTGGTGTCCTCTTCCCCCCATGGCGGACCGTGGCCTACCTGGCGATGATCCTCTTCCGTAGGCCGCGGCTCCGCAGTTGATCATCAGGGTCGAGGACCTTCCGTCGCGCTCCTGTGACGTCGGCGTCTGCTGGGCTCCTTCCAGGACCTTACGCAACGTCCGGACGTGAGGCTTGGCTTCAGTTCTCGCGCGCTCTCGGAGTCCACGCCCCTCTTCTTCCCGCGCGGCGTCCTCAAGATGGCGTCCAATGGCGGGAAAACTCCACGGATGGCGGGAAGAAGGCTGAAGATGGCGCCGGATGGCGGGAATCTTCACCGATGGCGGGAAGAAGGCTGAAGATGGCGCCGGATGGCGGGAATCTTCACCACATGTAAGTTTTGAAAGTCTCTTTTTCAGGCACGCAGTACCCGGTGGTTGCGGGCACGAAATCCTGCCGACTACGCCAAAAGTTGACGCGCCCCTGGGCCTGTGTCGCGCTGCGTTGCGCATGCGGGAGCTTACCCGGAGCCGGATCTGTTGAGGGTTGTAGTCTCGTGGCGGTGACCCGGTCCGTGCCCAGGGAGTCAGCTGAAGTGGCGCTGTATTAGCAGTGATGTTAGATGACTACGCCACCCGTTGAATGCAGCTTTAGAGCTGCTGCTGCAGGGCAGACCGCTGAGGCCGGTGGTAGGATTGTGCAGCGTGGTAGTATAACCCCCAACGGGAGGGGTATGGCCTCAGGGCAGCCGACGTGGATGATGGGGGTAGCAGGAACCACTCGGAGACGGTACGGTGAAGTTCAGGGTCTTTACTGGTAACAAAGATAGACCCTCCCGGAGTACTGGCTAGCGATTGGGGCCTGGTCAGTCCTTGAGCAGATGGGATCTCCCCTGGCCAGGCGGAGTTGTAGGCCTCCCAAACTAACGATACTCTTCTGGCTACCTTGCTAGAGGCGGGTATAAGTAGCCCACGTCCCTGAGTGTACCGTGTGGTGCTCACCCGTATGGCCGGTGACTCGGGGCCTTCTAATGGCTTCCGCTCCACGATGGCGGTGCTGGTCCCACTCTTGTGACCGTGCCTTCGGGTTTCTGGGCCAGAGGACCTGCAATCCCCTGCCGGTCGGTTTCTGCTGCTGGGTAGAGATTAGTCCCCACAGCCTCGAACTCCGGGTCCAGTGATACTTCTCAGTCAGGGCGAGCTCTGCAGCTGCCAGCCCCTGACTCTTTGTAACACTGCTCCCACAGAGCTCCTGTTGTTTCTTCCTATGCTGCTTCTCTGTCTCTACTTCTGTTCTTCTTCTACTCCAGGACTGGGCAGGAGGTGTGGCATGCAAAGGATCCCTGACCAAGAGACCTCCCACCTGCTCTCAGATATAACATTGCCGTTACTGTGGAAACCAGACCCCTGGGGTGCCACATATACACTGCTCAAAAAAATAAATCTCATGCTACCACGAGTGTGAAAGCACAACCAACATTCAAAAGTGACCAAAACATCAGCCAGAAAGCATTGGTACTGAGATGTGGTCTGTGGTCCCCACCTGCAGAACCACTCCTTTATTGAGGGGGTCTTGATAATTGCCAATAATTTCCATCTATTGTCTATTCCATTTGCACAACAGCATGTGAAATTGATTGTCAATCAGTGTTGCTTCCTAAGTGGACAGTTTGATTTCACAGAAGTTTGATTTACTTGGAGTTATATTCTGTTGTTTAAGTGTTCCCTTTATTTTTTGAGCAGTGTATAAATGCATTTGTTGGTGCATTTTGATGCTCGTTCAGCATTTGGATCAGTTTTTAGAGCTTTCTTCTTACAGAGGTGTGCCAATTGTGGCCTTTCAGTTTTTTTTTTTCAGTTTATTTGTTTCTTTTTCCTTCACAGCTTTTACCGTATGGGTTCAATATTTTTATAGATTTAATATTTACAGATGTGGCAACACCAGATGAGGTTTCTTTTGTATAATTGAGGATGGGTGATTATATGTTTTTTCTTTAGTCCCTTAGGGTATGTGAGTCTATCATCTGATTACTTTATATACTGTGTAGTGCAGCGGTGTTCACACTGTGCGGTAATGAGGCAGTGACCCAAGTAAAGTTCTACTTTAAATGTCTTTATTTGCAAAATGCCCTCTGGATCGCAGCCAGATGATCCAAACAGTCCGTGTAAACCTGTTGCTGTTGGAGATGGCCGCGCTGTTTCAGTCTGGGGTGCGCCAGTTACGTTGCCATTAACAGGCCTGTGTTGTGCCTTCACCCAGGCTTGCATTGCACAGAGCCTCCTTAGCAAACAAACCAATGACACACCCAATCCTTTGCTGCAGGTTTTTAAATGAATTCTGTGACCATGAGCCACTTGTAAGACTCGACTGGAGGGAGTGGACCGCCCCACTGCCACCTGTAGTTCACTCCAAGAATAAAAACCAATGCCAGGTTTTCTTAAATCCAACTTGGTCAAATAGTTTGACCAAGTCCAAAACTTTACTTTTATTTTGCTCTGCAACCACAGGTCCCTCGCATATAATTCCCCTCACTGCCTCGCATATCCCCCACCCTCTGTTCAAACTTGTGGGGTTGAACACTTGTCACCATACAGGGTGCCCGTGACAGAGCATCTGCATTCCCTTGCAACTTCACAGCTCGCCCGAGCAAATAATAACATAGGGACTCCAAGGCCTACTTAATGGCCAGGCACTCCTCCACTACGCTATAATTTTTCTCTGCCGGGGTAAGTTTCCTGCTCAAGTAGGTGACTGGATGTTCATCTCCATTCACCTCTTGCGACACTGCCGCTCCTAGGCCTACCTCTGAGGCATCTGTCTGCACAATGAAGCTTTTCTTGAAGTTGGGGCTGATGAGGACCGGCTGTCCGCACAATGCCAACTTCATGGATTGGAATGCTTCCTCCGCATGAGGGTTCCACCGAACCATGGCCGACCTCTTTCCCTTTAAGAGATTGGTCAGGGGTGCCGATCTCCCAGCAAAATTAGGTATAAACCATCGGTAGTACCGAATAATGTCAAGGAACGCTCTTACCTGTTTAGTAGTCTAAGGCTTAGGCCAGTTTTGAATGGCCTCAATCTTGTTTATTTGGGGTTTAATAACCCCACGGCCCATCACGTACCCCAAGTACCGGGCTTCGAGACCTATCGCACATTTTTTTGTGGTTCACTGTTATTCCTGCGACTCTGTGTGAATCCAGCAACGCTTGTACCTGGGACAGGTGGGTCTGCTAGTTAGTATTAAAGATGATGATATTATCTAAATATGCTGACGCGTACTTCTGATGAGGCTGCAATACTATGTCCATCAACCTCTGGAATGTAGCCGGGGCCCCATGTAATCTAAAAGGCAAGATGACATAGTGATAGACCCTCCGGTGTTATAAAGGTGGTCTTTTCTTTCGCCGATTCTGTCAGAGGCACCTGCCAGTAACCCTTGGTGAGATTAAGCGTGGTGAAGTTCTGGGCCTACCCCAGTCTCTAGATAAGCTCGTCCACCCGGGGCATTGGATAAAGGTCAAATTTTGACACTTCATTCAATTCTTTGAAGTCGTTACAAAACCGTAATGATCCATCAGGCTTCGGAATCGGAACAATGGGGCTAGCCCATTCACTCCTAGATTCCTCAATGACTCCTAACTGGAGCATTTGTTTTACCTCAGCCGCGATGGCTTGCCTACGGGCTTCTGGTACACAGTACGGTTTCACTCGTACCCTTACTCGGGGCTCGGTGACAGTGTCATGTCGGATCACAGATGCATGCCCAGGCAATACTGAGAATACGTCTGTATTCTGCTGCATCAAATTCCGAGCCTCCCATCGCTGCTGTTTAGTGAGAGCATCACTTATCTTAACCTCACACCCGACCTCGTCCCTGGCCGGTGTCAGAGGGTTCCCAGACGGTACGACTGGCGTCTCATCCATAATCAAACATTCCCGGACTTTCCAGGCTTTTAGCAGGTTCACATGATACAGTTGTTCCGGTTTTCTCTTTCCGGGCTGGTACACTCGGTAATTCACCTCCCCCACCTTTTCCCGGACTTCATTTGGCCCTTGCCACTTGATCTCCTTGGGTAGCCCAAGGCGGCAGAACATGGCAAACAGCTCGCAGGGGATACATATTGCCTCCGGGTAACGGGTGGCATAATCTACTACCACCAAAATATGTTGGTGGCCACGGGAAGATTTTACTATAGGCCACACCAGATTCATCGCAATCCGCTGAAAAGGTACCTCCTATAATGGGTAGAGGTACCAATGGAGTCCGGAAATTTGCAGTGGGTGTGGTAAGTTGACACTTGGGACACGACTCACAATGCCTCTGTACCTCGGCATAAATCCTGGGCCAAAAGAACCGCTGCAAAATATGTTCTTGCGTTTTTTTTTCACCCCTAGGTGTCCACCCAGCGTGTGTTTGTGTGCGTGTGTGTGTTTGTGTGTGAGCCATCTCCAGCACCGCCCAGCGGTACGACTGTAGTACTGCCAGCTATTCCACCACTTCATCCCAGATTTTATCAACTCTATATAATAGATCCTGGTTGACAGCCATGCGCGGGAAAACCACCTCTGCACCTGGTTGTTGAGGCACCCCATTTATTTCTACCACCCTTTCTCGTGTGCTGGCTAGAGTGGGATCAGTACAGGGGCAAGTATCTTCCCAAAACAGTCCGATCAGGAAGGGTCTTGACCACTCCCACCACATGTTTCATCTCCCCACACGGGGTGGAAAAAGTAACCTCCGTCCACTGGGGTTCTCCTTGGCATCCAGTGACCCATGGACCAGAGTCACTAGGCTCCCTGAGTCCAAGAGAGCCTCCTTCTGGTACCCTTTGATGAGTACCTGGCACAATTGGGTTTTGCTGCCCGCATCGTCTGCAGTCACGGTGCAGACTGTCTGGGCATACATTGAGACTCTGCGCGTGAACCCACAGTCCCCAGCAGAGGGACGCAACCGTTTCACCGGCTCCTGGGCTTGCAGAGTCCGGCGTGATAGTCGCAGTGGGGCAGAGTCCCGTATGAAGTCCTGAGTGGCCGTGCACCGCCCGATCAGGCTAACCACCTGGTCTAAAGTGCCCGAGTCCCCTTGCCACACCCAACTCTGTATAGCTGCTGGCAGAGTTCTCTCTAGCCGATCACCCATGATCCTCTCCACCATCTGGGCCAGAGTCAAAGTCTCAGGCTGGAGCCACCTTTTAACTAGCTGCAGCAAGTCATATGCCTGAGACCTGGCGGTCCCGGCCTCCACAAAGGTCCATGAAAACACCCGTTGGGTTCTCAAATATGTATTAACTCCCAGTAGGGCAAGGATCTCACATCTCAGCTTCCCATAGTCCTGGCCATCATCGCAACTCAGGCCAAAGTAGGCCTTCTGCGCATCGTCTATCAGAAACTGAGCCACCACGTCAGCCCACTGGGAAGTTGGCAGGTTCTCCCACTCCGTGGTGTGCATGTAGATGGTGAGGAAGGCTTCTACGTCATCCTCCGGACTCGGCTTCCTCAAGACTGAGCGGACCTTGTCCCGGACCTCACAACTTTCCGGGGTCGGTGCTGGTGGCGTCTCTCGCCGAGCCGCAATCTGCTGCACGATTAAGTCATTAGTGCGCTGCTGTTGCTGATCCTGCTGTTGCCTCTGGAGATGCTGGTGCTGCTGGGTGAGTACTAACTGCTTTAGTAGCTCCTGCTTGTCAGCAGGCTTGAGCTGTAGCTTTGCAGACTTGATCACAGACATGCTGGTTTTGGGGTATGCCTCAGTTCACACTGCCCGCATTCTCCACCATATTGTAATGGGGCGGTGACCCAAGGAAAGTTCAACTTTAAATGTCTTTATTTGCACAATGTCCTCCGGATCGCAGCCGGGTGATCCAAACAGTCCGTGTAAACCTGCCGCCGTTTCACTCGGGTGCGCCAGTTACGTTGCCTTCACAGGCCTTTGTTGTACCTTCACCCAGGCTTGCATTGTACAGAGCCTCCTGCTCTGCAGCTTAGCAAACAAACCACTGACACACCCAAACCTTTGCTGAAGGTTTTTTAATGGATTCTGTGGCCATGAGCCACTTGTAAGACTCGGCAGGAGGGAGTGGACCGCCCCACTGCCACCTGCAGATCACTCCCAAAATAAAAGCCCACGCTGGGTTTTCTTAAATCCAACTTGGTCAAATAGTTTCACCAAGTCCAAACTTTCCTTTTATTTTGCTCTGCAGCCACAGGTGTTTCTGTGACTCCAGTGCACTCCAGCGGGTTCAATGTGTCTCTATGAGCATCCTGGGGGATACATACCGTCCCCCGCATATAATTCCCCTCACTGCCTCACGACTGTAATACAGGGATAAAAACCTGTGATCCCAATGTATTACCTGTGACAGTACAGCTTTTCTTCTCAGTTATTCCAGACGATTAGATTTGTTAAATCAAGAGAAATGGCGTTTATAGAAGGGCCGGATGATTTTCTCAAAGTGAATGTCATTGTAGGTTAAAATAATTGAAAAAGAATGTAGAACTTGTGGAGACCGGTTGGACTTGATGGACCTGAGTCTTATTTACACCTATATAACTATGTATTCATGGGGTTAATCGCAAAGGTCAGAGTTTAAGCGCCGATCGCTGCCGTTACAGGTAGATGCTGGATATTGGGAAGGGAATAAATACTTTATAGGAAAATGTATATTTTATTAGAACAGATGTTTTTCGGTCATCCCATCTGAAAATAACTATAAAGTGAAGACCCCGATGGGCTCATACCGGGACCCCCTCACATAGACTCCTCGGGTGCTATTATTTTCAACAATAAAGAGGTTAAATAGCCGGAGGTTTACTTATTTCTAGTTCTCAGAAGGAAAAAACTCCTCAGACGACCCCCCATGGGGAATCGGCATGTGTCCCTTATTCATTATCCTGTGACTATGACATAAATCTGTGTTGGGAGTCCTCCTATAATCCATGTGGTGACGGCTCGGAGGACCTGCTTCTCCCGCTGCTCAGTGACTGGGCTTCTGTGCACTGCTGATCACCATTATTGGCATCCCTTCATTTATTTCATGGCCTGTACAATATCTCCAGAAATAATGAAAGTTACAGTATATCCTTAGGATTTTTTAATTGGTGGTCCAAAGTAATACAACAATAGAACATTGTTTAACCTCCTTGTGGCAATTTCAAAGAAGAAACCGAATAAACAGCATGTGCAGCAATAAAGGCCCCCCTAAACCCCTAATTAATACTTGGCAGAAAAACAAGAACCTCCTCCAGCGGTAGCCAAAAATATAAAAAGCAAAGTTTATTGATCACATTAGAAACTGTAGTAGCAAGTCACCAAAAGAGATCCATAGATATTCTATTCTATTTTCTGCTGTTTGTCTCCACGTCCGAGACTGGATGAAGACTGCTAATCAACGTTGGGTGAGCGGACTATTCCTTTACCCCATTCCCCTCTGTTCTTCAAGTAATTAATACTTGGTTGCCCACCCTTTGGCATTGCTGACGGCCTCCACACGTTTCTTGTAGCCATCTATAAGCTTCTTGCTCTTCTCAGCTGGGATTTTCTCCCACTTTTCCTTTGCAGTTTGTTCGAGCTCTTGAGTGTTTGCAGGTTCTTTTTCCCAACGGCAGATTTCAGCTCACCCCAAAGATTTTCAGTGGTATTGAGGTCTGGACTCGTTGCTGACCATTATAAAACAGTCCATGTTTTTTCTTTTTCAACCATTCCTGTGTACTTTTGGATGTGTGCTTTGGGTCATTGTCTTGCTGGAGGACCCATGATCTTTGACTCAAACTACATTTTCTTTCACTGGGTAGGACATTTCGCTCTAAAACCTCTTGATAATTCTCTGATTTCATGATTCCTGTGATATGGTCAAGGCCTCCAGTACCAGATGCTGCAATGCAACCCCACAGCGTTGTGGATACTCCACCATGCTTAAGTGTTGGTAAGGTTTTCTTTCCTTATATAACCTTCATTGCGTCGTCTGTAAACAAACTGTTTCTTTGTATTGCCAAAAAGCTCTATTTTTGTTTCATCTGTCCACAGAACATTTTCCCAGAAGGATTGAGGCTTGTCAAGGTACTCTTTGGCAAAGATCAGTCGTTCCTTTTTATGTCTTTTATTCAGCAATGGTTTCTTCCTTGGCCTTCGGACATAAAGCTGTGCTTGGTTTAGTGTGCGGCGTATGGTACTTTTTGAAACCATTACCCCAGACTATTCCAGGTTGGCCTTCAGGTCTTTGGATGTTTGACGTGATGTTTTTTTTTTCCACTATTTCCACCAATCTTCGAAGACCTCTTTTGCCAATTTTCCTCTTTCCAGGGAGGTTCTTGACGGTTCCATGCTTGGCAAACTTATTAATGACATTGCGCACTGTTGAAACTGGGATACCAAGGTTTTTGGAGATGGCCTTCTACCCTTTGGAAGTCTTGTGTTTGCTAATAGGAGTTCTGATGTCCTCAAGCAGCTCCTTTGTCTAATCCATTGTGACAAAGGAACAGGGCCTACCATGTGGCTTTTTAAAACACTGAAGTCATCATTCATTGGCTAATTCTTGTCACATGGGCACTGACAATCACAGGAGAATCTATTTTGTGATTTACCACAGGCGAGTAAAAATGTGTTTCCATACTAAATTAAGGTAAAGGTGGAAATACCAGTGACACAGAAAGCTTTAGATTTTTCTATTTTTCCCTCCCATTGTTTTTTGTTTTAAATTATCATTTGCTCTTTTGTATTTAACATGAGTCTATACAAAAAAACCTGTTTCACTTTATTCATTTTTTTCAGGAGATATTCCACATTATGTACTTAAAGCGCATCTGTCAGCAGGATTGTGCTTAGCAAACTACATAGACTGTCAGGTGGGCGACATTACACTGATTAAAATGATACCTTTTTTGATGTCCTGTGGTTCTTGTGTAATCTTTACTTTCAGTTTGGAGATAATGATATGCCTGTGCTCCAGGGCGACCTGTGGGGGGCGCTATATCTGGTGCTCTGATTACATATTCACCTGTATGCTCTTATGGCAGCTCACTGTGCCTTCACTGACCTGCCTCCTATTTTACCTAGCCACGCACTACTAGATGCATTATGTAAAATAGGAGGCAGGTCAGTGAACGATAAGTGAGCTGTCATAAGAGCATACAGATGAATATGTAAGC
Organism: Phyllobates terribilis; assembly: GCF_046119375.1. NCBI lineage: Eukaryota > Metazoa > Chordata > Amphibia > Anura > Dendrobatidae > Phyllobates > Phyllobates terribilis. Next base: position 2,795,816 of record NW_027362877.1, read on the forward strand.
AGAAACCCAGATAGAGCGCCCCCCATAGGCTGCACCGGAGCACGAGCATATCATTATCTCCAAACTGAAAGTAAAGATTACACAAGAACCACAAGACCGATTTCATCAACCAAGGTATCCGCTGTCTAGCACTCTGAAAATGGTGGAGGCCCACAAAGCAGGAGAAGGCTATGAACAAAGCGTTTTCAAGTTGCCCTTTCTTCGGTTCAAAATGTAATAAAGAAATGGCAGTTAACAGAAACAGTGGAGGTAAAGATAAGGTCTGGAAGACCAAGCAAATTTTCAGTAGGATTGCTAGAGAGGCAAGTCAGAACCCCCGCCTGACTGCAAAAGACGTTCAGAAAGATTTAGCAGACTATGGAGTCATGGTACATTGTTGTACTCTTCAGAGACACCTGCACAAATATGGCCTTCATGGAAGAGTCATCAGAAGAAAACCTCTCCTGCGACCTCACCATGAAATTCAGCGTCAGAAGTATGCAAAAGTACATCTAAGAAGGTCTGATGCATTTTGTAAACAAGTCTTGTGGACCGATGAGGTTAAAATAGAGCAATGATCAAAGTTGTGTGGAGAAAAAAGGGCACAGAATTTTAGGAAAAGAACATCTCGCCAACCATTAAGCATGGTGGTGGATCAATCATGCTTTGGGGTAGTGTTGCAGCCAATGGCACAGGGAATGGGTAGAGGGAAGAATGGATTCCATGACATTTCAGCAAATTCTTGATACAAACATAACACCATCTGCAAAAAAGCTGGAGGTGAAAAGAGGATGGCAAATGATAATGATACTAAACACACGTCAAAAGGCGCAAGCTGATGGTTTTACAATAGCCCTCATAGTCCCCTGATTTGATTGAACATCATTGAAAATCTGTGGCTAGACCTCAAAATAGCAGACGATGCAAGACGACAAAAGAATCTCACGGAACTGGAAGAATTCTCCAAGGAAGAATGAATGAATGAATGAAAATCCCTCAAACAAGAATTGAAAGACTATTGTCTGGCTACAAAAAGCATTTACAAGCTGTGATGCTTTCAAAAGGGGGCGCTACTAGGTACTAACCTTGCCGGGTGCCAAAACTTTTGCATTTGCCCATTTTTCCTTATTGAATTTTTTTTTAAATGTAAAAGATGAAAATATATATAATTTATTATTTATTGTTTTGCCTAAAATACAAAGGAAATGTCATCTGTAACTTTAGGCCGTTTAGAGATTATTTCATCTTCGACTTAACTGTTCACAATAACAGTAATTTTGACCATTGGTGCCCAAACTTTTACATGTCACTGTATTCTGTCACTGTGTGTCTCCTACAGATGGACTCATGGAAAGAAATCCACCAGAGAGATGTCCCCGTCCTCTGTATTCCCAGGACTGTCCAGAGGAGAATCACAACATCCCGGAGAGTCATCAGGTAGACGGTGCTGAGCCCTGTACCGGATCTGTATATGGGGGGACATTTCTGATCGAGGTCATAGATGTCACAGATTTTGGTGGTTTCTTGTATTGTGCTGATTGTTACATCTGATATATCAGGAGGAAGATCCGACTAAGAATAAAGTGAAGAACGAGACAGAAGAAGAAGCGATGACGAGGGGGGATCAGCCGTGTGTGAGTGACGGGAAGGAGGAGATTCCGGTAGATGTTTCCACAGGTGTGTAATAATGACCAGCGTGTGATGATGATGATGATGACCGGCGTATGACGATGATGACTGGCATGTGACTATGATTAGTGGCGTGTGATGATGATGACTGGCGTATGATGATGATGATTGGCATGTGACTATGATTAGCGGCGTGTGATGATGATGACTGGCGTATGACGATGATGATTGGCATGTGACTATGATTAGCGGCGTGTGATGATGATGACTGGCGTATGACGATGATGATTGGCATGTGACTATGATTAGCGGCGTGTGATGATGATGATTAGCATGTGACTTATGATTAGCGGCGTGTGATGATGATGACTGGCGTATGACGATGATGATTGGCATGTGACTATGATTAGCGGCGTGTGATGATGATGACTGGCGTATGACGATGATGACTGGCATGTGACTATGATTAGTGGCGTGTGATGATGATGACTGGCGTATGATGATGATGATTGGCATGTGACTATGATTAGCGACGTGTGATGATGATGATTAGCATGTGACTATGATTAGCGGCGTGTGATGATGATGACTGGCGTATGACGATGATGATTGGCATGTGACTATGATTAGCGGCGTGTGATGATGATGACTGGCGTATGACGATGATGATTGGCATGTGACTATGATTAGTGGCGTGTGATGATGATGACTGGCGTATGACGATGATGATTGGCATGTGACTATGATTAGTGGCGTGTGATGATGATGACTGGCGTATGACGATGATGATTGGCATGTGACTATGATTAGTGGCGTGTGATGATGATGACTGGCGTATGACAATGATGATTGGCATGTGATTATGATTAGCGGCGTGTGATGATGATGACTGGCGTATGATGATGATGACTGGCATGTGATTATGATTAGCGGCGTGTGATGATGATGACTGGCGTATGACGATGATGATTGGCATGTGACTATGATTAGCGGCGTGTGATGATGATGACTGGCGTATGACGATGATGATTGGCATGTGACTATGATTAGCGGCGTGTGATGATGATGACTGGCGTATGACGATGATGATTGGCATGTGATTATGATTAGCGGCGTGTGATGATGATGACTGGTGTATGACGATGATGATTGGCATGTGACTATGATTAGCGGCGTGTGATGATGATGACTGGCGTATGACGATGATGATTGGCATGTGACTATGATTAGTGGCGTGTGATGATGATGACTGGCGTATGACAATGATGATTGGCATGTGATTATGATTAGCGGCGTGTGATTATGATGACTGGCGTATGACGATGATGATTGGCATGTGATTATGATTAGCGGCGTGTGATGATGATGATTGGCATGTGACTATGATTAGCGGCGTGTGATGATGATGATTGGCATGTGATTATGATTAGCAGCGTGTGATGATGATGATTGGCATGTGACTATGATTAGCGGCGTGTGATGATGATGACTGGCGTATGACGATGATGATTGGCATGTGACTATGATTAGCGGCGTGTGATGATGATGACTGGCGTATGACGATGATGATTGGCATGTGACTATGATTAGTGGCGTGTGATGATGATGACTGGCGTATGATGATGATGATTGGCATGTGACTATGATTAGCGGCGTGTGATGGTGATGACTGGCGTATGATGATGATGATTGGCATGTGACTATGATTAGCGGCGTGTGATGATGATGACTGGCGTATGACGATGATGATTGGCATGTGACTATGATTAGCGGTGCCTGACGATGACCGGTGTGTGATATTGTATGAAGTCTCCGGTGCAGTGAAGCTTTATCCGCCGTCACATCACAGCAGAAGCGTCCGGTGATGGCGCGGCTGCTCTTGTACAGAGTCCGGTTGCGCACCGATGAATAACTGGGCCGCATTCACACCTCTTCTTAATGATTTAATAAGCACATTTTTAATTTTCCTAATTGTGTTTTTTAATATTACTTCCATCTTTTACTTTCATATTATTCTTAAACAAGTCTCATGCTGCCATATAAATGACTGCGCTTGCGATTCGGACAGAACCCCGGGGGAAGATTCCGTATAATGAGGCGCTGTGGACGCCGTCTGGCCTATGATCCAGTGATGTCCATCTTTTTCAGCGTGCATAAAAGCGCAGTCGACCGGAGGCTAGACGGAGTCCAGTGTAACTCTGCTGCCTCATTATTCTGAATGGATCCCTCGGGGGTGTCATCTGAATCATGTATTTTGTAGATTTAGATGGAAACCCCGATGTACAGTGGGTACGGAAAGTATTCAGGCCCCTTTACATTTTTCACTCTTTGTTTCATTGCAGCTATTCGGTAAGTTCTAAAAAGTTCATTTTTTTCTCATTATAGTACACTCTGCACCCCATCTTGACTGAAAAAAAAGCAGAAATGTAGAAATTTTTGCAAATTTATTAAAAAAGAAAAACTGAAATATCACATGGTCATAAGTATTCAGACCCTTTGCTCAGTATTGAGTAGAAGCCCCTTTTGAGCTAGTACAGCCATGAGTCTTCTTGGGAATGATGCAACAAGTTTTTCACCCCTGGATTTAGAGATCCTCTGCCATTCTTCCTTGCAGATCCTCTCCAGTTCCGTCAGGTTGGATGGTGAACGTTGGTGGACAGACATTTTCAGGACTCTCCAGAGATGCTCAATTGGGTTTAGGTCAGGGTTCTGGCTGGGCCAGTCATGAATGGTCACAGAGTTGTTCTGAAGCCACTCCTTTGTCATTTTAGCTGTGTGCTTAGGGTTACTGTCTTGTTGGAAGATGAACCTTCGGCCAAGTCTGAGATCCAGAGCACTCTAGAAGAGGTTTTCATCCAGGATATCTCTGTACTTGGCTGCATTCATGTTTCCTTCAATTGCAACCAGTCGTCCTGTCCCTGCAGCTGAAAAATACCCCCATAGTATGATGCTGCCACCACCATGTTTCACTGTAGGGATTGTATTGGGCAGGTCATGAGCAGTGCCAGGTTTTCTCCACACATACCGCTTAGAATTATCACCAAAAAGTTCTATCTTCGTCTCATCAGATCAGAGAATCTTATTTCTCATAGTCTGTGAGTCCTTCATGTGTTGTTGAGCAAACTCTATGCGGGCTTTCATATGTCTTGCACTGAGTAGATCCTTCCATCTGGCCACTCTGCCATAAAGGCCCGACTCGTGGAGGGCAGCAGTGATCGTTGACTTTTGTGAGCTTTCTCCCTTCTCCCTACTACTCCGCTGGAGCTCAGCCACAGTGATCTTGGGGTTTTTCTTTACCTCTCCTACCAAGGCTCTTCTCCCACGATTGCTCAGTTTGGCTGGACGGCCAGGTCTAGGAAGACTTCTGGTGGTCCCAAACTTCTTCCATTTAAGGATTATGAAGGCCACTGTTCTGTTAGGAACCTTGAGTAATGCAGAAATTCTTTTGTAACCTTGGCCAGATCTGTGCCTTTCCACAATTCTGTCTCTGAGCTCCTTGGGCAGTTCCTTTGAGCTCATGATTCTCATTTGGTCTGACATGCACTGTGAGCTGTGAGGTCTATAGACAGGTGTGTGTCTTTCCAAATCAAGTCCTATAAGTTTAATTAAACACAGCTGGACTCCAATGAAGGAGTAGAACCATCTCATGGAGGATCACAAGGAAATGGACAGCATGTGACTTAAATATGAGTGTCTAAGAAAAGGGTCTGAATACTTATGACCATGTGATATTTCAGTTTTTCTTTTTTAATAAATTTGCAAAAATGTCTACAGAGTGGACTTTAATGAGAAAAATAAATGAACTTTTTAGAATTTACCAAATGGCTGCAATGAAACAGAGTGAAAAATTTAAAGAGGTCTGAATACTTTCCGTACCCACTGTAAGTGTTCAGCGTACAGCACAGGATAAATATGATCCAAAATGTTCTGTACCCCAAAATGCCACCATTAAGAGCCTCTACTCAACCCACAGAAAATCAAGTCCCCACTCAGGTTCATCATCTGTAAACGGTAATATAGGGGGTGTCCATATTACTGGTAGCACAAAGGCTCTGGAAAGTGACTTGGCTCCCACTTAAAGAAATCCAGTGACATCTGGGCTCCCAAATCCAAATGCCCCCTCCTCCTGGGACCCACAGTGTGCAGTTAGCATCCACATGTTTGGCATTACTGTAGCGGGGAGAGGCAATTTATTTCTCCAGAAAGCACTAGCTGGGAATCATGTACTGGGCGCTACAACGTAAGGGCACTACAATGTACCGGACACTACAATGTACTGGCCACTATAAGGGAATATTTGCATTTTCACTTCACAACATCCATTACTGCTCGTTTCTGGAAAGCACCCATGGAGTCAAATTCTACACCTGTAGATAAATTTCCATAGGGTGTAATTTGCAAACTGGTGTCACTTGAGGGGGGATTCTGCTCTTCTGCCACTTTGGGGCTCTGTATATGGAGTCTGCAAACTGTTCTACTAAAGTTTGTTCTCCAAGAGTCAAATATTGCTCCGTCCCTCCGGAGTCTCGCCATGTGGCTAAGCAGTACAGTACAGACACATATGGGGTATTGCCCCGTTCAGCAGAAATTGTATAAAATTATGTGGTCATTTTTACCCATTTTCCCTTGTGAAAATGTAAAATCTGGGGCTAAAACAACATTATAGTGGTAAAAATTTAATTTTTTTTTCTTCACTGTTCAATTGTATAACATTTTGTGAATCACAATTACCTTGCATTCATTGGGAAAGTGCGCGGTGGATGCTGGATGTGACGCACGGTGAAACCCCACCCACAGCCCGGCATCCACCGCGGGGATCGCATCACCAAGTCACGCCTCACTTGACGTGACATCAGGGGAAGCAAGAGCCGGCTGAGGCCGGGGGTCGCGTGATGCCGGTGAGTGGCCAGCGATAGCGCCGCTCACAGCCAATAAAGACAAAGCAAGGTAATTAAAAAAATCTTCTCTCAACGGGTTAATTACATTGGGGGCATTTTTAATAGTAGTGGACAACTTCTTTAATTACGTGGACACTTTTATACTGAGGGCAAGATACGAAGCTTGAGAGTGAAATGGCACCGGAGGTACATTAAGGGAACCGGTCATCAGTAATTACCACTTAAAGAACTATTTGCTGTCTAATCTCTGCCACCCCTGACTTGTGCCAATGTCACCAGTTTATAAGTGTCATTCACTTTACCCGTCATTGTGTTAATGTTATGGCATGTAGTTGTCTTCCTTATTCCCGGTACTTTCACTGACGAGGGTCTTCATTGTGAGCTCCAGAAAATACATTCAGAAATCTCTTTTGTGTTGAAGAAAAAACTCACATCTAATTTATCTTTCATCCTGATAGGAAATCCTTGTGAGAATAACGGTTCATCACTAAATTGTAAAAAAGAAGATATCATGAAGCACTCTAATGGAGAAAACCTCATCACCCTTCCTGCACCTCCTGGACTTCACAGCACTTCACTTTCTTATAATCCTAATCATGAGGAATCATCTCCTGAGCAATCTCACATTATTACCAAAAGTCCAGGGGGCAGAGTGGATTCAAGATTTCAGTGTGACAAGAAATTTACAAAAAGCTCAGATTTTATAACACTCAGAAAACACAAAGGTAAAAAGCCATACTCCTGTTCAGAATGTGGGAAATGCTTTACATATAAATCACAATTTGTTATACATGAGAGAATTCATACAGGAGAGAAGCCATTTTCATGTTCGGAATGTGGGAAATGGTTTAGTAGTAAATCAAACCTTGTTAAACATCTAAGAATTCACACCGGGGAAAAACCTTTTTCATGTTTACAATGTAGAAGGTGCTTTCCAGATAAATCACAACTTGTTAAACATCAGAGAATTCACACAGGAGAAAAGCCGTATTCATGTTCAGAATGTGGAAAGTCGTTCACGAATAACTTGAGTCTTATTACACATCAGAGAATTCATACAGGAGAGAAGCCATTTTCATGTTCGGAATGTGGGAAATGGTTTAGTAGTAAATCAAACCTTGTTAAACATCTAAGAATTCACACCGGGGAAAAACCTTTTTCATGTTTACAATGTAGAAGGTGCTTTCCAGATAAATCACAACTTGTTAAACATCAGAGAATTCACACAGGAGAGAACCCATATTCATGTTCAGAATGTGGGAAATGCTTTACAGAGAAATCAAATCTTGTGACACACGAGAAAATTCACACAGGAGAGAAGCCATTTTCATGTTCGGAATGTGGGAAATGTTTTGGAAGTATATCATACCTTGTTAAACATCAAAGAATTCACACAGGAGAGAAGCCGTATTCATGTCCAGAATGTGGGAAATGTTTTATGCGTAAATCAAATCTTTCTGCTCATAAGATAATTCATACAGGAGAGAAGCCATTTTCTTGTTCAGAATGTGCGAAATGTTTTATATATAAATCGCATCTTATTAGACATCAAAGAAGTCATACAGGAGAGAAGCCGTATTCATGTTGAGAATGTGGGAAATCTTTTATACATAAATCACACCTTGTAAAACATGAGAGAAGTCATACGGGAAAGAAAGTGTAATTATGTTCACTGTGTTTTATAAAGTTTAATAAACATTGTTCAGCATAAATGAGTACACCCCCTTTGATGAGTAAGATTTTGTTTAATAGCTCACTGAACACAAGATCAATTTCTACAATTTTGCCAACACTAAGTTTCATAGAACATTTTTTTTGTAATCAAAACATGAAAGTAAAGGTAATAATATAACTATCATTACAAAATCTTCAGTTTTACTCAAATTAGTTGATGCAAAAATGAGTACACCCCACATCAAAAGCTACTACATCTATTATTTTGTATGGCCTCGATAATTTTAAAGGACGGCACCAAGTTTTCTAGGCCTGGAATGAACAAGTTAGTGACATAATACTACAACTATCTTTTATCTCTCTTTCGATAACGAGCTCTTAGAGCCTGGATGCTGGATGGAGCGATGACAACTTGTCTCTTCAGAATCCCCCATAGGTGTTTGGTTGGGTTCAGATCAGGAGACACTTGGCCACTGAATCACTGTCACCCTGTTCTTCAGAAATGTAACAGTGGCCTACCAAGGGAACAGAGTGATGGCAGCATCTTTTCTGTCACTACAGAGCAGAACATCTGTGAATTCAAGATACCATCAATGAAATGTAGCTCCTCATGCAGCCGCACATAAGGACACGGCCACCACCAGGTCTCACTGTAGACACCATGCATTCTCATTGTATTCCTCACCTCTTCAATGTTATACAGTTTTGAAGCCATCAGTTCCAAAAAAAACCTTTATCTTGGTCTGATCACTCCAGAGTATAAAGTCCCAGGAGGCTTCATATGTTTCCGCATGTGTCCTGGCAGATTGTAGGGTGGCTTTTTTGTGTATGGGATTTAGGAGAGGCTTTCTATGTGGACAACACCCATGTCTGCCATTCCTCTATAGAAAAATATGTCTGCTTTCAGCTCATCTCTCAATGCTTGGATGAAAAATCACAGTTGGGAAGGAATGGACGGGACAAAGAAAGTTACTGATAATCCAGCACTTGTTTTCCAGTGTGAATAAAACCAAAAACTTTTATTGAACAAATCAAATTAAAATCATAGAAACATTAAAAAACAGATAGGAGCAAAACATCTCTGCGTTTCTACCTGGTATTTGTGTTCAGTTCTTCTTCATGACATAATAAATCACCAGTAACCGGCTTCTTCTACACATCATAGGGTCTAATGCACAGCGGAGACCCCCAGCCCCAAGTGGACATGTGCAAGTATGTCTACATTACCCCTATGGACGATCATATGTCCACAACAAAAAGCATCCGTGCAATAGAAGAATGAAGTGTCTGCATCTATAATGTGTATATTATGTATAATTACTATAAAAGAGGAAAAAACACAATTCAGTAAATGGATACAAGGTCTGAAGGAAGATTCATATCACTGGGGAATCTGGAGTCCAATTCCAGAATCCACAAGGCTTCTCGAGGGTGTACTTTTTATACCAATCTCCCCCCTTAGCTGGTCTGGTGACATATTCAATACCCACAACTGTAAAGTGATTAATCCCTATTGTGTTGTATGAGATGTTGTGATGCTGCAGATGTATTACGTGTTGTGGGGCCAAGAACGTCCCTAACGTGTCCCCAATGCGGTGACGTAAGGGTCTGACCGTGCCCCCCACATATTGCAGCAGACAAGCTTCACATTGTATGGTGTCAATGACGTGTGGAGCTACAACTAATGAGATGTCGGATATTATAGGGTTTATTATGGTTAGTAGATGCAGACATTTTTGCTTTGTGCACAGACTTGCACAAACCACATTTATTTCTCCCACATTCAATGAAACCTTTGGTGTTTGTCCTCCACGTGTCAGTTGTCTTTCTTGTTGCTGGATCCTTGTCATTGTATAACATAGGTAAATGTTTTCTGGTAATATTCACTATATTATAGGAATCTTCTCTGCAGCCAGTATTGAATGTAACTCTAGACTGATGGATGTTTCCTTCTTTGTGAGTTTTCGGTAATGTATGAAATATTGGACATTGTGGGTGATTTTCCTTTAATCGTTGTATTTGTTTGGCATTAAGTACAGCCGATACCAAACCCTCCTCCAAAAGACAATGTAAGGGGGTATTGTATGAATTAGTAGGATCTCCATCTAGAGTGCGGCATATATTAGTATCATCATCCATGTTCATAACCTCCGGCTCATACAACCCACTATCCAGAGCTGTAATCGAGCCCCCTTTATCTGCAGCTCTAATGACTTTATTAGGGCTGTGCTCAGGGCCGTATCTGGCATTCATGCTGCCCTAGGCACTTTAAGTGGTCACGCCCCCTACTGGTAATCCATACTAAAAGTGCTCATACCCTTTAGGCCCCCTTCACACGTACCGGAGACACACACGTACACCCATTATAATCTATAGGCTGCGCACATGGTCACACGGACCGGACATGTCCGTTTTTTGCCGGCAGCTCGGACGTCAGTACGTCCTGCACACAGATGACATAAAGTGTGACATCCGCACACACGTCTGTGTGACACGTGCCGGAAGAGAGTGCAGAATAGAAATGACAGATATTTAGGTGTTAGATGTGCAAAGATCGAGATAGATGATAGATATCCGTGAGATATATAATTACTGCCCTGTGTGTGGAGTTTACTGTACTTGTGTTTAGCTAATAAATTAAAAAAGCGATGTGGAGTCCTCCCTATTTTTGATAACCAGCAAAGGTAAAGCAGACAGCTGTGAGCGGATATTATCAGGGTAGGAAGGTCCTCGGTTACTGGGCCCTTCCCAGCCTAAAAATACCAGCCCTCAGCCGCCTCAGAAATGGCGCACCAATTCAGGTGCTTTGCACGGCTCTTCACGATTGCCCTGGTGCGGTGGCGATCGGGGTAATGGTGGTTAGGGTTGATGACAGCTGTGATTTGTCATAAAACACAGCTGTCTTCAAGCCCTCAGGTTAGTAATGGAGGGGGAAAGGAAAGAGATCCCGGCACTCACCTGTAGTCAATCATTTATTCCACATCCACAGATCTGCAAAACGTTTCAGCTCCTCCAGAGCTTTTGTCAATTGTGGCCAATCACATAGAAATACAACATTTATATAGAAAGAAAACAAGGAAATGACATCACAATGAAATAGAAAATGAAGAAAACTACAAACAGTCATATAATCATATTAGTCTCATTATATAAAATACCGTATTTTTCGGACCATAAGACGCACTTTTTTCCTCCAAAATTTTGGAGGAAAATGGGGGGTGCGTCTTATAGTCCGAATGTTGGGGGGTGTGTATATTTATGTGGGGTGTGGGGGGAGCGGTATCGGTGGAGGAGTGGGCACAGGAGGCAGCAGCCGCCCGCTGCAGCCTACACTGTCCCCGCTGCTAAAGAAAATGAATATTCACTGCTCCCCACGACCATGAGCGTGGGGAGCACTGAATATTCATGCTCCTTAATAGCGGTATACAGTGTAGCCGCGCTGCGGCTGCTGCCGGCTATCTCCTGTGCCCGCTGTTAAAGGGCATGAATATTCAACCTCTCTCCATGCCCATGGGCGTGGGGAGGGGGTGAATATTCATGCCCTTTAATGAGCATCGCGGCTCCGCTGTGTGCCGGCTATGAAGGAGAGTGAAGTCACTGCTCCTCGCGCACACAGACCCGGCGTGGGGAGCAGTGACTTCCGGCAGCTGATCTCTCCTTGTGAGCCGCGCATGGCAGTGACGTCATGCTCGGCTCACATGGAGAGATCAGTGCAGGCAGACAGGACGCAGCGCTGGAGGAGAGAGAAGAGAGGTGAGTAGGAGTGTTTATTTATTTTTTATGTGCACCTTGATGGGGATTAGGGGGACCATGCATACTAGGACAGGGATTAGGGGTGCCATGCATACCAGGACAGGGATGAGGGGTGCCAATCATACCAGAACAGGGATGAGGGGTGCCAATCATACCAGAACAGGGATGAGGGGTGCCATGCATATCAGGACAGGAATTAGGGGTGCCATGCATACCAAGACAGGGATGAGGGGTGCCATGCGTACCAGGATAGGGATTAGGGGTGCCTGCATACCAGGACAGGGATGAGGGGTGCCATGCATACCAGGACATGGATGAGGGGTGCCTTGCATACCAGGACAGGGATGAGGGGTGCCATGCATACCAGGACAGGGATTAGGGGTGCCATGTATACCAGTACAGGGATGAGAGGTGCCATGCATACCAGGACAGGGATTAGGTGTGCCATGCATACCAGGATAGGGATTAGGGGTGCCATGCATACCAGGACAGGGATGAGGGGTGCCATGCATACCAGGACAGGGATTAGGGGTGCCATGCATACCAGGGTAGGGATTAGGGGTGCCATGCATACCAGGACAGGGATGAGAGGTGCCATGCATACCAGGACAGGGATTAGGGGTGCCATGCATACCAGGATAGGGATTAGGGGTGCCATGCATACCAGGACAGGGATGAGGGGTGCCATGCATACCAGGATAGGGATTAGGGGTGCCATGCATACTAGGATTTGGGATGAGTGGTGCCATGCATACCAGGATAAGGATGAGGGAGCCATGCATATCAGGATAGGTATGAAGGGTGCCATGCATACCAGGATGGGGATGGAGACCACATATAAAAGGAAGGGGGACGGCATATATACCAGGATGGGGGATATTGGCAGAATTGGGGGACATTACCCCTATACCAGTGTCAGCAGAAGACCCCCTCCCCCTTAAAAGTGCATCATGACCACATTTTTTGCTTAAATTTTTATTTTTCTATTTTCCTCCTCTAAAACCTAGGTGCGTCTTATGGTCTGAAAAATACGGTATACACTGCTCAAACAAATAAAGAGAGCACTTAAACAACAGAATATAACTCCAAGTCAATCAAACTTCTGTGAAATCAAACTGTCCATTTAGGAAGCAACACTGATTGACAATCAATTTCACATGCTGTTGTGCAAATGGAATAGACAATAGATGGAAATTATTGGCAATTATCAAGACACCCTCAATAAAGGAGTGGTTCTGCAGGTGGGGACCACAGACCACATCTCAGTACCAATGCTTTCTGGCTGATGTTTTGGTCACTTTTGAATGTTGGTTGTGCTTTCACACTCGTGGTAGCAGGAGACGGACTGTACAACCCACAGAAGTTTCTCAGGTAATGCAGCTCATCCAGAATGGCACATCAGTGCGAGCTGTGGCAAGAAGGTTTGCTGTGTCTGTCAGCGTAGTGTCCAGAGGCTGGAGGCGCTACCAGGAGACAGGTCAGTACACCAGGAGACGTGGAGGGGGCCATAGGAGGGCAACAACCCAGCAGCAGGACCGCTACCTCCTCGTTTGTGCAAGTAGGAACAGGAGGAGCACTGCCAGAGCCCTGCAAAATGACCTCCAGCAGGCCACAAATGTGCATGTGTCTGCTGCACAAAAGGTTAGAAACCGACTCCATGAGGGTGGTATGAGGGCCCGACGTCCACAGATGGGGGTTGTGCTCACAGCCCAACACCGTGCGGGACGCTTGGCATTTGTCACAGAACAACAGGATTGGCAAAGTCGCCACTGGCGCCCTGTGCTCTTCACAGATGAAAGCAGGTTAACACTGAGCACATGTGACAGAGTCTGGAGACGCCGTAGAGAGCGATCTGCTGCCTGCAACATCCTTCAGCATGACCGGTTTGGCAGTGGGTCAGTAATGGGGTGGGGTGGCATTTCTTTGGAGGGCTGCACAACCCTCCATGTGCTCGCCAGAGGTAGCCTGACTGCCATTAGGTATCAAGATGAGATCCTCTGACCCCTTGTGAGACCATATGCTGGTGCGGTTGGCCCTGGGTTCCTCCTAATGCAGGACAATGCCAGACCTCATGTGGCTGGAGTGTGTCAGCAGTTCCTGCAAGATGAAGGCATTGAAGCTATGGACTGGCTGCCCGTTCCCCAGACCTGAATCCGATTGAGCACATCTGGGACATCATGTCTCGCACCATCCACCAACGTCACGTTGCACCACAGACTGTCCAGGAGTTGGCGGATGCTTTAGTCCAGGTCTGGGAGGAGATCCCACAGGAGACCATCCGCAACCTCATCAGGAGCATGCCCAGGCATTGTAGGGAAGTCATACAGGCACGTGGAGGCCACACACAATACTCAGCCTCATCAGGAGCATGCCCAGGCGTTGTAGGGAGGTCATACAGGCACGTGGAGGCCATACACAATACTCAGCCTCATCAGGAGCATGCCCAGGCGTTGTAGGGAGCTCATACAGGCACCTGGAGGCCACACACAATACTCAGCCTCATCAGGAGTATGCCCAGGCATTGTAGGGAGGTCATACAGGCACGTGGAGGCCACACACAATACTCAGCCTCATCAGGAGCATGCCCAGGCATTGTAGGGAGGTCATACAGGCACGTGGAGACCACACACAATACTCAGCTTCATCAGGAGCATGCCCAGGCATTGTAGGGAGGTCATACAGGCACGTGGAGGCCACATACAATACTGAGCCTCATCAGGAGCATGCCCAGGCGTTGTAGGGAGGTCATACAGGCACGTGGAGGCCACACACAATACTCAGCCTCATCAGGAGCACGCCCAGGCATTGTAGGGAGGTCATACAGGCACGTGGAGGCCACACACAATACTCAGCCTCATCAGGAGCATGCCCAGGCATTGTAGGGAAGTCATACAGGCACGTGGAGGCCACACACAATACTGACCCTCATTGTGACTTGTTTTAAGGACATTACATCAAAGTTGTATCAGCCTGTAGTGTGTTTTTCCACTTTAATTTTGACGGTGACTCCAAATCCAGGCCTCCATTGGGTAATAAATGTGATTTCCATTGATGATTTTTGTGTGATTTTGTTGTCAGCACATTCAACTTTCTACAGAACAAAGTATTCAATGAGAATATTTCATTCATTCAGATCTAGGATGGGGTATTTCAGTGTTCCCTTTATTTTTTTGAGCAGTGTATATACACAAAAATTAAAAAACGCCCATAACAAAGTATAATAACTATCAAATAAAATATGTAATTTTACACCAATACACATCGCCACAAATATATATATAGGCGTATATAGGAAATGCAAAAAAAACATAATAAGTTTTATTTATATAGCGCCAACATATTCCGCAGCACTTTACAATTAAGTGGGGACATGTACAGACAATAAATTCAATACAAGGTAAGACAGTTTAAACAGTTACATTAGGAGTGAGGGTCCGGCCGCTCGCACGCTTACATTCTACAAGGGAATGGGGGGACACAGTAGGTGAAAAGTGCTTGTTATTTCAGGTCTGACAATTATAATAAACAGGGATTTTCATATAAAGCTGCATGATCCGGTCATCAGCCCGTATGTATAAGTGCAATAATCAAGTATCGAGTGCAGTTGTCGTGTGCATGGAGGGTGTGGAGACAGATGAATAGTAGGGAACAGATTCTGAATAATATTTAGAAGGAGGGAACAGGGGAAAGTTGGTTTACTGAGTAGTTGAGGTGGTCGGCTTGTTTAAAGAGATGGGTTTTTAAAGCGCTCTTGAAGACATGGGGGCTAGGCATCAGTCGGATCGTCTGGGGTAGAGCATTCCAGAGAACTGGTGCAGCACGAGAGAAGTCTTGGAGACGGAGGTGCGAGGTTCGGATTATGGGGGATGTTAAGTCCTTTGTAGAACGGAGGGCACGTGTAGGGCGATAGACAGAGATGAGAGAGGAGATATAAGGCGGTATAGAACTGTGGAGAGCTTTGTGGTTGAGAGCGATGAGTTTATATTGGACCCTGTAGCGAATGGGCAACCAGTGTAATGACTGGCACAAGATGGAGGCATCGGTGAAGCGGCTGGACAGAAATACGACCCTGGCTGCCGCATTCAGGATGGATTGGAGAGGAGAAAGTTTGGTAAGAGGGAGACCAATCAGAAGAGAGTTGCAGTAGTCCAGACGAGAGTGAATAAGAGCGACAGTAAGAGTTTTAGCAGTTTCAAAGGTGAGAAAAGGTCGGATTCTGGAGATGTTTTTAAGATGCAGGTGACAAGAGCGAGTGAGTGATCGGATATAGAGAGTAAAGGAAAGGTTAGTGTCAAATATGACCCCCAGGCAGCGGCCGTGCTGCTGGGAGTTATGGTTGAACCATCCAAGGTAATTTCAATGTCAGGTAGAGTTGGGTTAGTAGAGGGGAGAAACACAAGAAGTTCAGTTTTGGAGAGATTCAGTTTAAGATAGAGGGAGGACATGATGTTAGAGACAGCGAACAGACAGTCCTTGGTATTTTGTATTAGGTTAGCGGTGATGTCAGGTGAAGAAGTGTATAGTTGGGTGTCGTCAGCATAGAGATGATACTGGAACCCAAATCTGCTGATTGTTTGTCCAATAGGGGCCGTGTATAGAGAGAAGAGGAGGGGGCCTAGAACTGAGCCCTGCGGGACCCCGACAGTAAGGGGAAGAGGAGTCGGCAAAAGATACAGTGAAGGAGCGGTAAGGAGGAGAACCAGGAGAGAACGGTTTCCTTGAGGCCGATAGACCGGAGCATAGTGAGGAGGAGCTGGTGATCCACAGTGTCAAATGCAGCAGAGAGATCCAGGAGAATCAGCAGGGAGCAGTGACCTTTGGATTTAGCTGTTACTAGATCATTAGAGACTTTAGTGAGGGCAGTTTCAGTGGAGTGTAAGGAGCGGAAATCAGATTGTAGAGGGTCAAGAAGAGAGTTATCTGAGAGATAGCGGATTAGACGGGAGTGGACCAAGCGTTCCAGGAGTTTAGAGATGTAAGGAAGATTAGAGACAGGTCTGTAGTTAGCAGCGCAGTTCTGGTCCAGGGATGGCTTTTTAAGTAAAGGGGTTATGATGGCATGTTTAAATGAGGAGGGAAAGATACCTGAAGAAAGAGAGAGGTTAAATATTTTAGTCAGGTGAGTGGTGACCACCGGTGAGAGAGACTGCAGGAGATGTGAAGGAATGGGGTCACTGTTGCAGGTTGTAGGTCGAGAATAAATGAGAAGCTGGGTAACTTCTTCTTCTGTAACAGGCTCAAAGATGGCTAGTGAGCTTGAAGTGCGGCAGGGAAGGGGATCCAGGCACTGAGGAGATTGGGTTGAGATGTCCTGATGGATGTGGTTGATTTTTTTCTAGGAAATAAGTGGCCAGTTCCTCCCCGCTGAGGTTGGTGGTGGGGACCTGTGCATTAGGTTTCAGGAGGGAGTGTAAGGTTTCAAAAAGTCATTTTGGATTGTTGGACAGTGAAGTGATGAAGGTGGTGAAGTAGGATTGTTTGGCCAGATGAAGGGCAGAGTTATAGGTTTTGAGCATGAATTTATAGTGGATGAAGTCCTCTGCTAAAAGAGATTTTCTCCACTGACGCTCAGCACACCTTGTGCAACACTGAAGAAAACGTGTTTGCATTGTGTGCCAGGGCTGCCGTTGTCTGTGTCGGGTCTTTCTGCATGTAGAAGGTGCTGCTTCATCTAGGGCGCTCTTCAGTGTATTATTGTAGTGTGACAATGTCAAGTCTGGACAGTAGAGGCAGGAGATGGGGGCTAAAGATGTGTGGAGATTGTCCATAAGCTGCTGGGTATTAATGGTACATGTATTCCTATAAGTAAGGTAAGTGGGGGTGTCCCGGGTGAGGAGACAGTTCTTGACAGAGAAGAAAAGAAGGTTGTGGTCCGAGAGCGGGAGAGGGGAGTTAGTAAAGTCATGCAGCGAGCAGAGACGGGAGAAAACCAGGTCCAGAGTATTCGCGTCTTCATGTGTAGGAGAGTTAGTAACCTGTGAGAGGCCGAATGAGGAGGTTAGAGAAAGTAGATGAAAGGCAGATTGGGAGAGGAGATCATTGATGGGGATGTTAAACTCTCCCATGATGAGGGTGGGGATGTCACAGGATAGAAAGTGAGGAAGCCAGTTGGCAAAGTGATCCAGGAACTGGCGGCAGGAGCCTGGAGGGCGATATACAACTGCCACTCACAGGGAGAAGGGTTTGAAGAGTCTGACGGTGTGGACTTCAAAGGAAGGAAACATAAGTGAGGGAACCGGGGTGGGTGGTGACCTGGAAAGCACATTGTGGTGAAAGGAGCAAACCAACACCTCCACCCTGTCTATTCTCAGGTCTGGCCATATGTGAAAATTTCAGGCCATCAAATGAGAGAGCAGCAGCTGCGGTGGTGTCTGAATGCTGGATCCAGGTTTCTGTAATAGCCAGAAGGTTAAGGGAATTAGAGAGGAAAAAATCGTGAGTGTAAGTTAGTTTGTTACACACAGACCGTGCGTTCCAGAGAGCACAATGGAAAGCAATAGGAGAGGGCATGCACTGAATGTTAATAAGATTAGCAGGATTTCTATATGCAGCTGGAGGAGAGTGGTGCATGCTAGTGCAGGGAGGCCCAGGATTGGGGGAGATGTCACCAGCAACTCGGAGAAGGAGAAAAAAAAGAGAAAGAGCAGGTGGTGCAATAATTTGTATGAACGTTTTGAGTGCTGTATGGAGGTAGTGGATGGTTTGGAGGGGGTGAGAAATATCAGTAGAGCCTCAGAGTTATACATGAGGGAGGGGAGAAGGGAGGGGTGGATATGGAGAGAGTGCACAGAATGTGTTAAAGGGCGGACGATATGTGAGAAAGCAGAAGTTAAAACAAGTAAGATAATAATCATCGTACCATTTAACTATACGCACCAAAGTCTAAAAAACAAATATCATAATTCACCCACAACACATTATAATTCTCCTCTGTATATCATAAATGAGAAGGAAAAATTATTGACCTAATTTATATATTGTTTATTTTACATTTTTTGCAATCTCCACTTTTAAATCTGTATCTGCCGCCTGCAGTCTATCAGCAGTCAACAAGACTAAATCCAGGGAACACTTATTAATCTGCTCGAATTGATCGCACAAAGTCCCATCCTCTGAAAACAGAGTGGGGCGCAGATGGACTCGCAGTCCTCGCGATAGGCGTTTTTCTCCACAGTATTCCATTAGAGTTGCAGCATGAAATTCATAGGAGACTCACCTTTTGGTTTCTTTTCCCAGTCACGTCTCCTGAATTCACTTGTGGATATTTTGAGAAAGTCCGTAGATATCGTTGTCTGAGACAAAATACCAGGTGATAGAACAAGTGAGTGCTCCTAGGAGAGGAGGCGGTATTAAGAGAAGGTTATTAAGGAGGGAAGCCTTCTGGATATTGACTGTAAATCGTCTGTCTCCTAAAGGCCTGAATCTAGAGTATAATGTGAGTCCGTCAGTAGAGCTGGGGGACAAATGTCCCCTTTCTCTTCTTTCTTCTTGCAGACAGTACAGACACGGTGGTCTCGCTGGAGCGCAGATACCGCATTGTGCACTAACACATCTATGGTTATAGAAATGATCGGGGTCAGGAATGAAGTTGAGATTTGATGAAGGTTTTTTATGGATAGAGCAACATTGGATTCCGGGGAAGAAGCTTTCACATTACTATTTGTGGCTTCGGTTCTTATGTTGTGATAATGTCGGTATACTCATTGTTTTTTCAGTATGTAGACAGTGATCAGGTCATAGAAGGGTTATGGATTTAGAATTGCTTTCATTTGTCATTGGGTGAATATTTTAATATCTGAACGGATGACTAAATTATCAGCATTAGAACATTTTAATAAAAAATTTTAAAATTAAAAAAATAATAAATAAAATCTGAAAAATTCTCCAGACCCTGATCACAAGATGGCGCCGAGAACTCTGCACAACAACATGGAGAGGAGGAGATGGCGCGGGAGGATGCTGAGGCTGAGTGGCACCCGGAAGAACCTCAGCCTACGTAAAGACAGGTATCTGTACAACTCCGCTCTGCTATACAAGACACAGACGTATCTCTTAGGCCGGGGTCCCACTAGCGTACGGTATGCGATGCGAGACCCCCCGATGCGATATGCTAATGACACTCGCTGCTGCTCTGCTGCGAGCGGGAGCCGAATGTCAGTGCTCCATGCTCTGATCCTCTCGCACGGCTGCGGAGGGGACGGGGAAATCACTATCTCCATCTCCTCTGTTGCTGGCATTGGCGGGAATCACACTGCACTCGGGTGGTATCTGAGTGCAGCGCGATGTTTCACACGCACCCGTAGATTATATAGATGCGTGCGATCCTAATCCACCATGCTGCGATTTTTTTCCAGCCCGATCGCAATCCGATCGGAGCTGGAAAAAAAAACAGCACTGAGCACAGAAACATAGGACTAAATGGGAACAATGGAGTCTGATGTTTTATCTGATTGCATTCATCCGATTTAATCACAAGTGAGAGCGAGCCCTGACTGGGGAAACAGATGAACTTACTATAGATGTGGACCTGATGAGACTACTGGACTTACAGAACCTCCGGGAGCGGAGAAATCCTCATCACTGGAGAAAGCGGCCACTATGTGACGTCAGAGGGAGGAGGAGCCGGAGGAGCGACTGCGCCGGGATCATCTGCAGATCTGGGCGGGGCAATGACCCCTGAGGGGGAGGAGCTGCGGTGACATCATCACTGTCACATGACCGCAGCCTCATCACAGCTCCTTCACCATTATAATAACTTTATAGTTTATGGTTGCGTCTAGTTTGGAGGTGATTTTTTGAGGCCTCATTTTATCAGCTCCTCTCTAGGCGGCTCACCACTGAAGTGACTGGATCGGGGGGATACTTTGTGGTCCTCATTCCAGCATCTCCCCTCTAGACGGTTCACTGGTGAGGTGACTGGATTGGAGTTGAGTTTTTGAGGCCTCACTGTAGTCACATGTTTTTGAGGACCTCATTTTAGCGTCTCCCTCTCGCTGATCACTGGGGAGGTGACTGGATCGGAGTGGATCTCTTGATGATCTCTCTGCAGCTTCTCCATTCTAGACAGTTCAGTTTCTACAGTGATGTTCCTCAAAAAATCATCTCCAATGTCCAGAATGGAGCAGATTCCCAGATCCTCATAGACTGCAATGTAGTGGAATTGAAATGTACACACATTGTATATACAGTACAGACCAAAAGTTTGGACACACCTTTTCATTTAAAGATTTTTCTGTATTTTCATGACTATGAAAATTGTACATTCACACTGAAGGCATCAAAACTATGAATTACCACATGTGGAATTATATACTTAACAAAAAAGTGTGAAACAACTGGAAATATGTCTTATATTCTAGGTTCGTCAAAGTAGCCACCTTTTGCTTTGATGACTGCTTTGCACACTCTTGGTATTCTCTTGATGAGCTTCAAGACATGTTAATTCATAGTTTTGATGCCTTCAGTGTGAATGTACAATTTTCATAGTCATGAAAATACAGAAAAAACTTTAAATGAGAAGGTGTGTCCAAACTTTTGGTCTGTACTGTACTGGTTCTCTGCACCATCATTCCTTCTACTCATTCTCTATATGTCAACCAGGGCTGCTTCTGTCATGAGGTGAGATGAGCATCTTGCCCCAGGCGCTTGTTGGAGCTGTGTGAGAGGGGTGGCAGAATGCTGCTGCTGCCCCCTCAGAGACACTAGACACAGGCCTGTAGGCGGCTGCTGCCCCCTCAGAGACACTAGACACAGGCCTGTAGGCGGCTGCTGCCCCCTCAGAGACACTAGACACAGGCCTGTAGGCGGCTGCTGCCCCCTCAGAGACACTAGACACAGGCCTGTAGGCTGCTGCTGCCCCCTCAGAGACACTAGACACAGGCCTGTAGGCTGCTGCTGCCCCCTCAGAGACACTAGACACAGGCCTGTAGGCGGCTGCTGCCCCCTCAGAGACACTAGACACAGGCCTGTAGGCGGCTGCTGCTCCCTCAGAGACACTAGGCACAGGCCTGTAGGCGGCTGCTGCCCCCTCAGAGACACTAGACACAGGCCTGTAGGCGGCTGCTGCTCCCTCAGAGACACTAGGCACAGGCCTGTAGGCGGCTGCTGCCCCCTCAGAGACACTAGACACAGGCCTGTAGGCGGCTGCTGCCCCCTCAGAGACACTAGACACAGGCCTGTAGGCGGCTGCTGCTCCCTCAGAGACACTAGACACAGGCCTGTAGGCGGCTGCTGCCCCCTCAGAGACACTAGACACAGGTCTGTAGGCGGCTGCTGACCCCTCAGAGACACTAGACACAGGCCTGTAGGCAGCTGCTGCTGCCCCTCAGAGACACTAGACACAGGCCTGTAGGCAGCTGCTGCCCCCTCAGAGACACTAGACACAGGCCTGTAGGCAGCTGCTGCCCCCTCAGAGACACTAGACACAGGCCTGTAGGCGGCTGCTGCCCCCTCAGAGACACTAGACACAGGCCTGTAGGCGGCTGCTGCCCCCTCAGAGACACTAGACACAGGCCTGTAGGCAGCTGCTGCCCCCTCAGAGACACTAGACACAGGCCTGTAGGCGGCTGCTGCCCCCTCAGAGACACTAGACACAGGCCTGTAGGCAGCTGCTGCCCCCTCAGAGACACCAGACACAGGCCTGTAGGCAGCTGCTGCCCCCTCAGAGACACTAGACACAGGCCTGTAGGCGGCTGCTGCCCCCTCAGAGACACTAGACACAGGCCTGTAGGCAGCTGCTGCCCCCTCAGAGACACTAGACACAGGCCTGTAGGCAGCTGCTGCCCCCTCAGAGACACTAGACACAGGCCTGTAGGCAGCTGCTGCCCCCTCAGAGACACTAGACACAGGCCTGTAGGTGGCTGCTGCCCCGTCAGAGACACCAGATACAGGCCTGTAGGCTGCTGCTGCCCCCTCAGAGACACTAGACACAGGCCTGTAGGCAGCTGCCAGTCACAGTGTATCAGACAGAGGGGCAAGATCGCAGAGCAGAGGGGGACGCTCCAATGCTAGCTCCATACTCAGGTGCAGCGTCGTACTGGTGAGCCTTGGGCCCACCAGAGGAAATTATTCCTGGGGCCCAATATGTAACTACATAGAAATAATACAAGCCCACCAATTGTGAGATAAAATATGCTAGTATTGTGGTGTAACATAAAAACACAATGGTTCACATTTATCAAAAATGGCATAATTTGAGCAAAATCCTTTATACTCACTTCAACTCCATTATTCCATATTTATCACATTTCGTCACTAATGATACATCTGGTGCAAATTATTTAAGCAGAACATTTTAAGCATGGTAGCACACGTCTCAATGCTAAAAAAGAGCTGACATCCAGTGGGTCAAATGTTGCATAGTAATATAATTTTGTACAAATTGCAACTTTTTCTACATGTAAAAATGGTTTTAATATGAATGCATTTGTTCCGCGCCTTTTTTAAGACAGCCGGTGCCAGGGTGCTCCTGTCCCCAGGCACATACATAAAATCAATTAGAAATATATTAATCCCTTGGCACAGATGAACATACAGTACCAGTACGTCCACAGCAGGGTCCACGTGTGTGGAGTTGGCTCAGGAATGGAGACCACTTCACACGCAACATACAGCGGGCATGTGCCTGTATGGTGACCATTCAGCTGTGCACACGCAACATACAGCGGGCATGTGCCTGTATGGTGACCATTCAGCTGTGCACACACAACATACAGCGGGCATGTGCCTGTATGGTGACCATTCAGCTGTGCACACGCAACATACAGCGGGCATGTGCCTGTATGGTGACCATTCAGCTGTGCGCACCCATCTTGATACTCCTGTGATATCCAGAATTAGGCTAGATTCATATGGGATCATTATTTCCACTATATACCGCAATACTGTTACTGTTATATTAAAACATACAAAACAAGCAGGGGCGTAATGATCGCGGTCATAGAGGGTACAACCGGGACCAGACCCGTGCTTGTGCGTGGCCCGACGACACCAATTTCACCTGGATGTTCATTCTCTGACACACATTCTGCTGAAATGTATTGTGACGCAGAGACCCGCCGGCTCCCTGCACTTCAAGATATGCGGCCAGCCAATCAGAGGCAAGCAGCAGGTGTTGGCGGCCCGCAGAAGTCAGCTACCGGCTGGGGGAACATTATACCAGGATGGCGGACCTTATACCAGGATGGCGGACATTACATCCGGGTGACGGACATTACATAAGGATGGCGGACACTATATCAGGATGGCAGACATTATATCAGGATGGGGAAATGATATCAGAATGAAGGACATTATATCAGGATGGGAGATAAGATACCAGGCTGGGAACATTATATTAAGATGGGGACAATATACCAGGATGAGTGACATTACACCAGAATGGCGGACATTATACCAGAAGGGGGACATGGTTATAGCATGGAGCCCAGGATGGGGGACATTATACCAAAATGGGGACATTATATCAGTCAGGGGTGGTACAGGGTGGGCATCAGTCAGGGTTGATACAGGGGCACTCAGGGGTAATACAGGGGAGGCTCAGTCAGTCGGGGGTGAAACAAAAAATTGAGGGAAATCCTCCCTTAGTGACTGAGCCCTCTCACCCTCTATCACCAATGAGTAAAGCCCCTCACTGTTGGTGTTGATGGGGGTCACTTAGTTATGTGATAATCCTGCTCAGCTACATATATCTGACCTTTGGTGAGTGATGTAGCAGGCGGCCATCCATCTCCCTGTGCTTCTCACTGTCAGCCTGTGACACAGTTAGGGAGGAGCGCTGTTACTCAGCACATCATGGCTCATTACCTCAGCTCTGCTGTTAGCACGGGGAAGAGGCCACAAACAAAACTAACACTGATTGGCTGCGATGCTGCCAATCACTATTAGACTTACCAGCAGCAGCACCGCTCTCCCTGGTTGCTCCAGGTGCGGTATCGCAGAGGCAGAGATTCAGCATTATTGATCAGCGATCAGTCAGTCCCTGAAGTGAGCTGCTGTCTGCACTGCAGCAGAACAGATCCAGTGACTCCCGTACTCTGCCAAGATGTCTAATGCTGGGAGGAGCGGTGAATAGTAATCAGTGACACGTGTGAGCTGCCGTGCTTGCAGCATGTCATGTGCTAGTGCGCTGAGTGCTGCTGACTGCTCCTCCCAGCATTAGACATCCCGGGAGAGCAGTGCACGGGTCACTGAATCTCTCCAGCTGCAGACAGCGGCTCACTCCTCATACTGACCAGAACACTGATCCATCCTGCTGGATCCTGAACACTGTGATATCGCACCTGGAGCTGAATCACTGGAATCAGTAAGTCATAAAAATGCCTGAAAACCTTCCCTCTCTCTCATTATTCTGGCATTTGGCAAATATTAAAAATGATGGTAAAATCCTAATTGACCTAAAACGGGAAAGGTTTATTCTGATTTCATGTCAGATATTGAGAAAAGCCTGCGTCTTTTTATATAGTGTATGGAAACTTCTGGTTTCAGCTGTGTGTGTATGTGTCCCTATAGTTATAGTTTTGGATGATTACTATTGTCCCTTCATTGTCTGCGCTGTTGCATCCAAATAACCTGTTCACAAAATCAAAGTATGTCATTGGGTTGGAAGGGGTTAAACAGGCAGTTCTGATGACATCACAAAGCACATAAACATCCTATGACATCACAATTGGTATAGAATGTACAGAGTGTAACTCCTGAGCCATCTTGTGTCATTCCAGGCTGACTGCTTGAAGGTGACAAGTCCAGGTCGGGAACTCTTCACCTATGACCTCACTCATACATTGTATAGATGGGGGGTCAGTAGTGGGATTCAGAGCTGCATCATTAACCTGAAAATCTCAGCAGATGGCGCTGGATCATGTGTCCCGTGCTGGGATTGTTATAATGAGTCTATGATTTACAAAAAAATGTTATTGAGCAGATTCCTTGGAAAATCATTTGGGGGCTTTAGTAAAGCAGTGTGAGCCCGGCCTAACGGGGGCTACCAATCTGGAGAAACCCTTCCCTAAATGAGGACTTGCTGGCGATCACCTGATCATGTGTCACTGGTCTGGAAGACCCTCAGCAATGGGCTGGCTTTGCCCTCTATGACCCCCATGTGCTCTAATAAAAGGGGAGGGCCGGCTGACACCCCCCCATTTGGCTCCATTTTTGGGCAGCTTTGCCATTAATGTTGTCAGAACCTAGCGTTTTCAGAACATCCATTTAATAGCAGACGGGTCCAGTCCTCCATTATCCGCTCTCATGGTCCTGCTGGATCAGGAGTGACCGGGAGCTGACGGTTTATGGTGATCAGGAGTTGCAGGATGGCGCCGGTGTTTCCCTTTAGGTCATAGAGCAGTAGATGATGCGGATTAGAATAAAAGATGGAAATGTTTCAGTTATTATCTGCGTCATGACTCAATTAATAATGAGGCTGGTGGTTATTTGCAGCCGGTGATTTCGTTTTATTAATTCAACTCTTCCTTGATGTTGGAAACTCGATACATAACACAGCAGTGACAGTTATTATGACATCACAGGGGACATGACATCACAGGGCACATGACATCATAGATATCACATGACATCACAGTTGGTACAGAATGTGTAAAGTTCTAATCCTGAACCATCTTGTGTCCCAGAGGCGGCATCTTGAGGAAGACAAGTCTATGTAGGTAGCTCTTCACTTAGCACTAAGGCCCTATTCACACATTGTGTAGCTGTGGGGAGTTTGTGGTGAAGTTTAGAACTTCATCATTTACCCCTAAAATAATCTCAGCAAACATCTCTGAGCGACGTGTTCTCTCTTGTGCATCAGGATGATTCCTTAGATAGGACCTATCATTGAATCCTCATTTTTGTAATGATAGGTGTTATGTCTCATCTAGTTCAGATGAGCAGCAGTAATGAAGCACGGACAGATGACGACGGCGCAGCAGGATGGCCGAGCAGAAACAACGGAGAACGCCGTGGCTTGATGGCAGCAGGAAGACCAGAACTGGAACCACAGGAAATCAGGAGCAGAATTGAAGCAGCGGCACCTGGTATAATAGAGGGACAGACTCTGATCAGACTTTCATCAGAGTGGTATCAGGTTTTCTCGGACATGGAGAGGAGAAAGAAAAGGTTTCTCACCTTCTCCCTTCTGCAAGTCGGTGAAAATCGGACCACACTCCGATGTCAAAGCGCCGTCCAATTTTTCCACAAGCGCATAGACTTGCATTGCCATTGCCATATTTTGCAGAGTATAAGACGCACCCCAAATTTTGGGGTGGAAAATAATTTTTTTAAATAAAATGGTGGTGCCTCTTATAGTCCGTTTAACAGTAGGTTACCAGGGGGTGGCGGTGGTGGAGCGGGGTAACAGGAGGCAGGGCCACTGCTTTAGGCAGTCGGCGGCGACAGGAGTGGGGCGATGCTGCAGGCCCTGGGCTCTAATAAGATGTCGGCGCCGGTGAGCAGAGTCCCCTTTCCTATAGATTGCCCTGCAATACGCTTTGGGAAAATGGCTGCTGGAGGTGACGCATGTGCAGATTGAGATCTCGGGAGATGCATGCGCCGCCTCAAGCGTCCATTTTCCCAAAGCCCACTGCAGGGCAATAAATGGGAAAAGCTACTCTGCTCACCGGCGCCGACATCTTATGAGAGCCCAGGGCCCGCCGACACCGGCCTCCTGTGACCGCGCTCCACCGCAACCACCCCTCGCTAAGCTACATTCAGATATTGTATATTAGATTGTAAGCTCCTAGGACAGGGTGTGCATTATTCTGCATGCCCTCAGGAGCAGTCTGCATATTGTATATTAGATTGTAAGCTCCTAGGACAGGGTGTGCATTGTTCTGCATGCCCTCAGGAGCAGTCTGTATATTGTATATTAGATTGTAAGCTCCTAGGACAGGGTGTGCATTATTCTGCATGCCCTCAGGAGCAGTCTGCATATTGTATATTAGATTGTAAGCTCCTAGGACAGGGTGTGCATTGTTCTGCATGCCCTCAGGAGCAGTCTGCATATTGTATATTAGATTGTAAGCTCCTAGGACAGGGTGTGCATTATTCTGCATGCCCTCAGGAGCAGTCTGTATACTGTATATTAGATTGTAAGCTCCTAGGACAGGGTGTGCATTATTCTGCATGCCCTCAGGAGCAGTCTGTATATTGTATATTAGATTGTAAGCTCCTAGGACAGGGTGTGCATTATTCTGCATGCCCTCAGGAGCAGTCTGTATACTGTATATTAGATTGTAAGCTCCTAGGACAGGGTGTGCATTATTCTGCATGCCCTCAGGAGCAGTCTGTATATTGTATATTAGATTGTAAGCTACTAGGACAGGGTGTGCATTATTCTGCATGCCCTCAGAAGCAGCCTGTATATTGTATATTAGATTGTAAGCTCCTAGGACAGGGTGTGCATTATTCTGCATGCCCTCAGGAGCAGCCTGTATACTGTATATTAGATTGTAAGCTCCTAGGACAGGGTGTACATTATTCTGCATGCCCTCAGGAGCAGTCTGTATACTGTATATTAGATTGTAAGCTCCTAGGACAGGGTGTACATTATTCTGTATGCCCTCAGGAGCAGTCTGTATACTGTATATTAGATTGTAAGCTCCTAGGACAGGGTGTACATTATTCTGCATGCCCTCAGGAGCAGTCTGTATATTGCATAGTAGATTGTAAGCTCCTAGGACAGGGTGTGCATTATTCTGCATGCCCTCAGGAGCAGTCTGTATATTGTATATTAGATTGTAAGCTCCTAGGACAGGGTGTACATTATTCTGCATGCCCTCAGGAGCAGTCTGTATATTGCATAGTAGATTGTAAGCTCCTAGGACAGGGTGTGCATTATTCTGCATGCCCTCAGGAGCAGTCTGTATATTGTATATTAGGCTGTAAGCTCCTAGGACAGGGTGTACATTATTCTGCATGCCCTCAGGAGCAGTCTGTATATTGTATATTAGATTGTAAGCTCCTAGGACAGGATGTACATTATTCTGCATGCCCTCAGGAGCAGCCTGTATACTGTATATTAGGCTGTAAGCTCCTAGGACAGGGTGTACATTATTCTGCATGCCCTCAGGAGCAGTCTGTATATTGCATAGTAGATTGTAAGCTCCTAGGACAGGGTGTGCATTATTCTGCATGCCCTCAGGAGCAGCCTGTATATTGTATATTAGATTGTAAGCTCTTATGACAGGGTGTACATTATTCTGCATGCCCTCAGGAGCAGTCTGTATATTGTATATTAGATTGTAAGCTCCTAGGACAGGGTGTGCATTATTCTGCATGCCCTCAGGAGCAGTCTGTATACTGTATATTAGATTGTAAGCTCCTAGGACAGGGTGTACATTATTCTGCATACCCTCAGGAGCAGCCTGTATATTGTATATTAGATTGTAAGCTCCTAGGACAGGGTGTGCATTATTCTGCATGCCCTCAGGAGCAGTCTGTATATTGTATATTAGATTGTAAGCTCCTAGGACAGGGTGTACATTATTCTGCATGCCCTCAGGAGCAGTCTGTATACTGTATATTAGATTGTAAGCTCCTAGGACAGGGTGTGCATTATTCTGCATGCCCTCAGGAGCAGTCTGTATACTGTATATTAGATTGTAAGCTCTTAGGACAGGGTGTGCATTATTCTGCATGCCATCAGGAGCAGTCTGTATATTGTATATTAGATTGTAAGCTCCTAGGACAGGGTGTACATTATTCTGCATGCCCTCAGGAGCAGCCTGTATATTGTATATTAGATTGTAAGCTCTTAGGACAGGGTGTGCATTATTCTGCATGCCCTCAGGAGCAGTCTGTATACTGTATATTAGATTGTAAGCTCTTAGGACAGGGTGTGCATTATTCTGCATGCCCTCAGGAGCAGTCTGTATACTGTATATTAGATTGTAAGCTCTTGGGACAGGGTGTGCATTATTCTGCATGCCATCAGGAGCAGTCTGTATATTGTATATTAGATTGTAAGCTCTTAGGACAGGGTGTGCATTATTCTGCATGCCCTCAGGAGCAGTCTGTATACTGTATATTAGATTGTAAGCTCCTAGGACAGGGTGTACATTATTCTGCATACCCTCAGGAGCAGCCTGTATATTGTATATTAGATTGTAAGCTCCTAGGACAGGGTGTGCATTATTCTGCATGCCCTCAGGAGCAGTCTGTATATTGTATATTAGATTGTAAGCTCCTAGGACAGGGTGTACATTATTCTGCATGCCCTCAGGAGCAGTCTGTATACTGTATATTAGATTGTAAGCTCTTAGGACAGGGTATGCATTATTCTGCATGCCCTCAGGAGCAGTCTGTATACTGTATATTAGATTGTAAGCTCTTAGGACAGGGTGTGCATTATTCTGCATGCCATCAGGAGCAGTCTGTATATTGTATATTAGATTGTAAGCTCCTAGGACAGGATGTGCATTATTCTGCATGCCCTCAGGAGCAGCCTGAATATTGTATATTAGATTGTAAGCTCTTAGGACAGGGTGTGCATTATTCTGCATGCCCTCAGGAGCAGTCTGTATACTGTATATTAGATTGTAAGCTCTTAGGACAGGGTGTGCATTATTCTGCATGCCCTCAGGAGCAGTCTGTATACTGTATATTAGATTGTAAGCTCTTGGGACAGGGTGTGCATTATTCTGCATGCCCTCAGGAGCAGCCTATATTTTGTATATTAGATTGTAAGCTCCTAGGACAGGGTGTACATTATTCTGCATGCCCTCAGGAGCAGTCTGTATATTGTATATTAGATTGTAAGCTCCTAGGACAGGGTGTGCATTATTCTGCATGCCCTCAGGAGCAGTCTGTATATTGTATATTAGATTGTAAGCTCCTAGGACAGGGTGTGCATTATTCTGCATTCCCTCAGGAGCAGCCTGTATATTGTATATTAGATTGTAAGCTCCTAGGACAGGGTGTACATTATTCTGCATGCCCTCAGGAGCAGTCTGAATACTGTATATTAGATTGTAAGCTCCTAGGACAGGGTGTGCATTATTCTGCATGCCCTCAGGAGCAGCCTGTATACTGTATATTAGATTGTAAGCTCCTAGGACAGGGTGTACATTATTCTGCATTCCCTCAGGAGCAGTCTGTATATTATATATTAGATTGTAAGCTCCTAGGACAGGATGTGCATTATTCTGCATGCCCTCAGGAGCAGCCTATATATTGTATATTAGATTGTAAGCTCCTAGGACAGGGTGTGCATTATTCTGCATGCCCTCAGGAGCAGTCTGTATATTATATATTAGATTGTAAGCTCCTAGGACAGGGTGTACATTATTCTGCATGCCCTCAGGAGCAGTCTGTATATTATATATTAGATTGTAAGCTCCTAGGACAGGGTGTACATTATTCTGCATGCCCTCAGGAGCAGTCTGTATATTGTATATTAGATTGTAAGCTCCTAGGACAGGGTGTGCATTATTCTGCATGCCCTCAGGAGCAGCCTATATTTTGTATATTAGATTGTAAGCTCCTAGGACAGGGTGTGCATTATTCTGCATGCCATCAGGAGCAGCCTATATTTTGTATATTAGATTGTAAGCTCCTAGGACAGGGTGTACATTATTCTGCATGCCTTCAGGAGCAGTCTGTATATTGTATATTAGATTGTAAGCTCCTAGGACAGGGTGTGCATTATTCTGCATGCCCTCAGGAGCAGTCTGTATATTGTATATTAGATTTTAAGCTCCTAGGACAGGGTGTGCATTATTCTGCATGCCCTCAGGAGCAGCCTGTATATTGTATATTAGATTGTAATCTCCTAGGACAGGGTGTGCATTATTCTGCATGCCCTCAGGAGCAGTCTGTATACTGTATATTAGATTGTAAGCTCCTAGGACAGGGTGTACATTATTCTGCATGCCCTCAGGAGCAGCCTGTATATTATATATTAGATTGTAAGCTCCTAGGACAGGGTGTACATTATTCTGCATGCCCTCAGGAGCAGTCTGTATACTGTACATTAGATTGTAAGCTCCTAGGACAGGGTGTACATTATTCTGCATGCCTTCAGGAGGAGTCTGTATATTGTATATTAGATTGTAAGCTCCTAGGACAGGGTGTGCATTATTCTGCATTCCCTCAGGAGCAGCCTGTATATTGTATATTAGATTGTAAGCTCCTAGGACAGGGTGTACATTATTCTGCATGCCCTCAGGAGCAGTCTGTATATTATATATTAGATTGTAAGCTCCTAGGACAGGGTGTGCATTATTCTGCATTCCCTCAGGAGCAGTCTGTATATTGTATATTAGATTGTAAGCTCCTAGGACAGGGTGTACATTATTCTGCATGCCCTCAGGAGCAGCCTGTATATTGTATATTAGATTGTAAGCTCAAAGGACAGGGTGTGCATTATTCTGTATGCCCTCAGGAGCAGTCTGTATATTGTATATTAGATTGTAAGCTCCTAGGACAGGGTGTGCATTATTATGCATGCCCTCAGGAGCAGTCTGTATATTGTATATTAGATTGTAAGCTCCTAGGACAGGGTGTACATTATTCTGTATGCCCTCAGGAGCAGTCTGTATATTGTATATTAGATTGTAAGCTCCTAGGACAGGGTGTGCATTATTATGCATGCCCTCAGGAGCAGTCTGTATATTGTACATTAGATTGTAAACTCCTAGGACAGGGTGTACATTATTCTGCATGCCCTCAGGAGCAGTCTGTATATTGTACATTAGATTGTAAGCTCCTAGGACAGGGTGTGCATTATTCTGCATGCCCTCAGGAGCAGTCTGTATATTGTATATTAGATTGTAAGCTCCTAGGACAGGGTGTACATTATTCTGCATGCCCTCAGGAGCAGCCTATATATTGTATATTAGATTGTAAGCTCAAAGGACAGGGTGTGCATTATTCTGCATGCCCTCAGGAGCAGCCTGTATATTGTATATTAGATTGTAAGCTCCTAGGACAAGGTGTACATTATTCTGCATACCCTCAGGTGCACCCTGTATATTGTATATTAGATTGTAAGCTCCTAGGACAGGGTGTACATTATTCTGCATGCCCTCAGGAGCAGTCTGTATGCTGTATGTTAGATTGTAAGCTCCTAGGACAGGGTGTGCATTATTCTGCATGCCCTCAGGAGCAGTTTGTATATTGTACATTAGATTGTAAGCTCCTAGGACAGGGTGTACATTATTCTGCATGCCCTCAGGAGCAGTCTGTATATTGTACATTAGATTGTAAGCTCCTAGGACAGGATGTACATTATTCTGCATGCCCTCAGGAGCAGTCTGTATATTGTATATTAGATTGTAAGCTCCTAGGACAGGGTGTGCATTATTCTGCATGCCCTCAGGAGCAGTCTGTATATTGTATATTAGATTGTAAGCTCCTAGGACAGGGTGTACATTATTCTGCATGCCCTCAGGAGCAGCCTATATATTGTATATTAGATTGTAAGCTCAAAGGACAGGGTGTGCATTATTCTGCATGCCCTCAGGAGCAGCCTATATATTGTATATTAGATTGTAAGCTCAAAGGACAGGGTGTGCATTATTCTGCATGCCCTCAGGAGCAGCCTGTATATTGTATATTAGATTGTAAGCTCCTAGGACAGGGTGTACATTATTCTGCATGCCCTCAGGAGCAGTCTGTATGCTGTATGTTAGATTGTAAGCTCCTAGGACAGGGTGTGCATTATTCTGCATGCCCTCAGGAGCAGTTTGTATATTGTACATTAGATTGTAAGCTCCTAGGACAGGGTGTACATTATTCTGCATGCCCTCAGGAGCAGTCTGTATATTGTACATTAGATTGTAAGCTCCTAGGACAGGATGTACATTATTCTGCATGCCCTCAGGAGCAGTCTGTATATTGTATATTAGATTGTAAGCTCCTAGGACAGGGTGTACATTATTCTGCATGCCCTCAGGAGCAGCCTGTATAATATAATAATAATAATCTTTATTTATATAGCGCCAGCATATTCCGCAGCTCTTAACAATACACAGGTTCATAAACAACAGTCATAAGTAACATAGCTAAAGATAATACAATAATTACAGCAAAAATAATGGCAACCCTGCTCGTAAGAGCTTACAATCTACAATGAGGTGGGGGTGACACAAAGTACAATGGCTTATTTGCAAGGATGGTCCAGCCATCTTGAGGGGATGAGGGATAGATAAAGGCTGCATGAGCTCATCACCAGCCAGTATTTGTGGTGCTTTTTGGTTCGGTGGAGAGTTGTGTGGAGAAATAAGGGATGGGTTATAAGAAGATAAAATGACTTCGATTAGGGAAGGTGATAGGCCGCCCTAAACAAGTGTGTTTTTAGGGAGCGCCTAAAACTGTGTAAATTGTGGTTCATCCTAATTTCTTGGGGTAGAGCATTCCAAAGAATAGGTGCAGCTCAGGAGAAGTTTTGAAGCAGATAGTGGGAGGTACGGATTAGTGTGGATGTTAGTCGAAAGTCGCTTGCGGAGCGTAGAGATCGGGTAGGCCGATAAACAGAAATGAGGGAAGAGATGTAGGGTGGTGCCGCACTGTGGAGAGCTTTGTGGGTGAGAACAAGCAATTTAAATTGGATCCTATAATTCATGGGCAGCCAGTGCAATGACTGGCACAGAGCGGAGGAGTCTGAGTAACGGTTAGCCAAATAGATGACCCTGGCAGCAGCATTAAAGATGGACTGGAGGGGGGAAAGTCGAGTGAGGGGGAGGCCAATTAATAGAGAGTTACAGTAGTCGAGATGGGAGTGGATCAGGGCAACAGTGAGGGTTTTTGTTGTTTTCAAGGTGAGAAAGTGGCGGATTCTAGAGATGTTCTTCAGGTGCAAGCGACAAGAGTGGGCAAGAGATTGTATGTGGAAGGTGAAGGAAAGATTGGTGTCAAACACAACGCCCAGACAACGCGCCTGCTGGCTCGGCATTATTGTGGTGCCACACACGGAGAGAGAGATGTCAGATTTAGAGAGGTGAGCAGACGGCGGGAGTAGAAGAAGTTCAGTTTTGGAAAGGTTGAGTTTCAGGTAGAGAGCGGACATGATGTTAGAAACTGCGGCCAGACAGTCACTGGTGTTCTGTAGTACAGCGGGGGTAAGGTCAGGGGATGAGGTGTATAGTTGTGTGTCATCAGCATAAAGATGGTACTGAAAACCAAGTTTGCTGATGGTCTGTCCAACTGGGGCTGTGTAGAGAGAGAATAGAAGAGGGCCAAGGACTGAACCCTGAGGAACCCCAATAGTGAGAGGAAGAGGGGAAGAAGTGGAGCCAGCGAACGATACACTGAAAGAGCGGTCAGATAAGTAGGAGGAGAACCAGGAGAGAGCAGTGTCCTTAATGCCGATTGAGTGGAGCGTAGAGAGTAGGAGGTGGTGGTCAACGGTGTCAAAGGCTGCAGAGAGGTCAAGAAGAATGACGGTCACCATTACATTTTGCTGTCAGAAGGTCATTGGTTACTTTGATGAGTGCAGTTTCTGTAGAATATAGGGGATGGAAGCCGAACTGTGATGGGTCTAGAAGAGAGTGAGTGGAGAGGTAACTGGTAAGGCGGGAGTAGACCAGGCGCTCCAAGAGTTTAGAGATGAAGGGAAGATTGGAGACTGGTCTGTAGTTGTTTGTGCAGGAAAGGTCAAGAGAGGGCTTTTTTAATAATGGAGTAATGATGGAGTGTTTGAAGGAGGAGGGGAAGATACCAGAAGAGAGGGAGAGGTTGAAGATTTTAGTTAGGCGAGTAGTGACTACTGAAGAAAGAGACTGGAGTAGATGTGAGTTGATGGGGTCAGTGGTGCATGTAGTGGGATGGGAAGAAGAGAGGAGCCTGGAGACTTTGTCTTCTGTGACTGGGTCATATGTGGAGAGTGATGCAGAGGGGATGTGGGGAGGGATGGGAGTCACGGCTCTTGGTGGCTGGGAGCTGATTTCCTGATGGATGGTGTCTATTTTCTCTGTGAAGTAGGAGGCCAAGTACTCGGCACAAATGTCCGTGATGGGGGCCTGCGCTTTGAAGGGCAGAGTTATATGTTTTTAACATAAATTTGTAGTGGATAAAGTCTTCTAGTGTGCGAGTTTTCCTCCATAGGCGTTCGGCACTTCTAGAGCAACGCTGGAGAAATCGGCTTTGCGGTGTGAGCCAGTGCTGTTTTGCTCT
Organism: Phyllobates terribilis; assembly: GCF_046119375.1. NCBI lineage: Eukaryota > Metazoa > Chordata > Amphibia > Anura > Dendrobatidae > Phyllobates > Phyllobates terribilis. The sequence continues at coordinate 2,831,851 of NW_027362877.1, forward strand.
GTGTTTAGAGGTTCTGAGGGTGATGGGCGCTACTTGGTCCAGCGTGCTTCTGAGTGTGTCATTGTAGTGGTTTACAGCCAGATCAGGACAGGAAAAAGAGGAGATCGGGGACAGTGATGAGTGAAGGGAGTCTGTAAGTGTATGAGGGTTAATGGCTTGTAGAATTCTGAATGTGTGATAGGTAGGAGTGTGCTGGGGCAGGCAAGGATTTGTGAGTGTGACAGAGAGAATGTTATGATCAGAGAGGGGAAGAGGGGAGTTATTTAGGTGGGGGATTGAACTAAGCCGGACAAAGACCAGATCAAGGGTGTTTCCATCTTTGTGTGTCTCAGAGGTTGAAAGCTGTGAGAGGCCAAGAGAAGTGGTTAAAGATAGAAGCTGGGATGCGGATGAGGAAGTGGGGCTGTTTATGGGGATGTTAAAGTCTCCCAGGATAAGGGTTGGTAAATCTGAGGACATGAAGTGCGGCAGCCAGGCAGAAAAATGGTCAAAGAACTGGGTGGGTGAGCCTGGGGAAGGGTATACGACCGCTACTCTGAGGGAGAAGGGATGGAAGAGCCTGATTGTGTGGACCTCAAAAGAAGGGAATGAGAGTGATGGTACTGGGGGGGATGACCTGGAAGGTGCAATGTGGGTACAGGAGTATGCCGACCCCACCACCAAGTCTGTTTGCAGGTCTCGGGGAATGGGAAAAATGCAGGCCGCCATGAGAAATAGCAGCAGGGGAGACAGTGTCAGAATCCTGGATCCAGGTTTCAGTGAGGGCCAGCAGATTGAAAGCGATGGTCAGAAAGTAATTGTGCAGGAAAGGAAGCTTGTTGCATATAGAGCGTGGATTCCTCAGTGCACAATTGAAGGAGGTAGATGAAGGAGTACAGCTGATGTTAATAAGGTTAGCAGGGTTGCGATGTGAGGTAAGGGAGAGGTTGAGGTTGGTGGAGAGTGGTCTGGGGCTAGAAGAGATATCCCCTGAAATGAGTAGTAGCAGTTAAAAGAGAAAGAGGAGATAGTTTTTGGATTTGTGACATGATTTCCTGTGCAATACCTTTGGATAAGATAGAGTGAGATTTTTCAAGAAGTTCAAAAGAGTATGGGAGCTGTACATAGGAGAGGGAAGGAGAGAGGGGCAGATATGGATGAGTGGTGATGGAGGGGGGATAGGGCAGTCAATGTGGATGAAAAAAAGGACACAGGAATATGGATGCAGGAGTAAAGTACATAATTAGAAGAGAGTATAAAGTGTCGGTTACCTGACTCCTGCCCTGAATGACTGCCATTGAAATGACTGTCAAACACTTGTTGAACAGGACACTTTGCTGAAGAGGACACGTGCGTGCACCCCTTATGATGCATCTAGATTTATAGGAAGGACTATAGCATCAGGTGAGAGGGATTGTGGGAGCTGCTTGTGACTAAATTGGCAGCTGCTCAGCTCACCAGGGAGTGGATAGCTGATCAAAGACACAGTCCTAACACACTATGCCTGACACAGTATAACACCTTTCACCATCAGATAAAGTCTACAATGATGGAAGGACAGACAGTGACTATTGAATACATTGCATCAAATAACAGAGCACAGATACAGCAAGCAGACACATTATACCATAGAAATGGTTTCAAGATGAGAGGTCAGCAGATGACATAGATCCAGCAAGCAGAGATATTATACCATAGAAATGGTTTCAAGATAAGCGTTCAGCAGATGACATAGATCCAGCAAGCAGAGATGTTATACCATAGAAATGGTTTCAAGATGAGAGTTCAGCAGATGACATAGATCCAACAAGCAGACACATTATACCATAGAAATGGTTTCAAGATGAGAGGTCAGCAGATGACATAGATTCAGGAAGTAGAGATGTTATACCATAGAAATGGTTTCAAGATGAAAGTTCAGCAGATGACATAGATCCAGCAAGCAGAGATGTTATACCTGTGTGAAGATAGAAGAGATGGATGGACGTTAGTCGGTTGCCATTGAAATGACTGTCAGACACTTGTCGAACAGGACACTTTGCTGAAGAGGACACGTGCTTGCAACCCACACTGCGTGCACCCCTTATGATGCATCTAGATTTATAGGAAGGACTGTAGCATCAGGTGAGAGGGATTGTAGGAGCTGCTTGTGACTAAATTGGCAGCTGCTCAGCTCACCAGGGAGTGGATAGCTGATCAAAGGCACAGACCTAACACACTATGCCTGACACAGTATAACACCTTTCACCATCAGATAAAGTCTACAATGATGGAAGGACAGACAGAGACTATTGAATACAATGCATCAAATAACAGAGCACAGATCCAGCAAGCAGGCACATTAAACCATAGAAATGGTTTCAAGATGAGAGTTCAGCAGATAACATAGATCCGGCAAGCAGAGATGTTATACCATAGAAATGGCTTCAAGATGAGAGTTCAGCAGGTGCCATAGATCCAGCAAGCAGAGTAGTTATACCATAGAAATGGTTTCAAGATGAGAGTTCAGCAGACGACATAGATAAAGCAAGCAGAGATGTTATACCATAGTAATGGTTTCAAGATGAGAGTTCAGCTGATGACATAGATCCAGCAAGCAGAGATGTTAAACCATAGAAATGGTTTCAAGATGAGAGTTCAACAGATGACATAGATCCAGCAAGCAGAGATGTTATACCATAGAAATGGTTTCAAGATGAAAGTTCAGCTGATGACATAGATCCAGCAAGCAGAGATGTTATACCATAGAAATGGTTTCAAGATGAGAGTTCAGCAGATGACATAGATTCAGCAAGCAGAGATGTTATACCATAGAAATGGTTTCAAGATGAGAGTTCAGCAGATGACAAAGATCCAGCAATCAGAGATGTTATACCATAGAAATGGTTTCAAGATGAGAGTTCAGCAGATGACATAGATCCAGCAAGCAGAGATGTTATACCATAGAAATGGTTTAAAGAGGAGAGTTCAGCAGATGACATAGATCCAGCAAGCAGAGATGTTATACCATAGAAATGGTTTAAAGAGGAGAGTTCAGCAGATGACATAGATCCAGCAAGCAGAGATGCTGAACCATAGAAATGGTTTCAAGATGAGAGTTCAGCAGATGACATAGATCCAGCAAGCAGAGATGTTATACCATAGAAATAGTTTCAAGATGAGAGTTCAGCAGATGACATAGATCCAGCAAGCAGAGATGTTATACCATAGAAATGGTTTCAAGATGAGAGTTCAGCCGATGACATAGATCCAGCAAGCAGAGATGTTATACCATAGAAATGGTTTCACGATGAGAGTTCAGCAGATGACATAGATACAGCAAGCAGAGATGTAATACCATAGAAATGGTTTCAAGATGAGAGCTCAGCAGATGACATAGTTCCAGCAAGCAGAGATGTTATACCATAGAAATGGTTTCAAGATGAGAGTTCAGCAGATGCCATAGATCCAGCAAGCAGAGATGGTATACCATAGAAATGGTTTCAAGATGAGAGTTCAGCAGATGACATAGATCCAGCAAGCAGAGATGCTATACCATAGAAATGGTTTCAAGATGAGAGTTCAGCACGAGACATAGATCCAGCAAGCAGAGATGTTAAACCATAGAAATGGTTTCAAGATGAGAGTTCAGCAGATGACATAGATCCAGCAAGCAGAGATGTTATACCATAGAAATGGTTTCAAGATGAGAGTTCAGCAGATGACATAGATCCAGCAAGCAGAGATGTTATACCATAGAAATGGTTTCAAGATGAGAGTTCAGCACGTGACATAGATCCAGCAAGCAGATATGTTATACCATAGAAATGGTTTCAAGATGAGAGTTCAGCAGATGACACAGATCCAGCAAGCAGAGATGTTATACCATACAAATGGTTTCAAGATGAGAGTTCAGCAGATGACGCAGATCCAGCAAGCAGAGATGTTATACCATAGAATTGGTTTCAAGATTAGAGTTCAGCAGATGACATAGATCCAGCAAGTAGAGATGTTATACCATAGAAATGGTTTCAAGAGGAGAGTTCAGCAGATGACATAGATTCAGCAAGCAGAGATGTTATACCATAGAAATGGTTTCAAGATGAGAGTTCAGCAGATGACACAGATCCAGCAATCAGAGATGTTATACCATAGAAATGGTTTCAAGATGAGAGTTCAGCAGATGACATAGATCCAGCAAGCAGAGATGTTATACCATAGAAATGGTTTAAAGAGGAGAGTTCAGCAGATGACATAGATCCAGCAAGCAGAGATGTTAAACCATAGAAATGGTTTCAAGATGACACTTGAGCAGATGACATAGATCCAGCAAGCAGAGATGTTATACCATAGAAATGCTTTCAAGATGAGAGTTCAGCAGATGACATAGATCCAGCAAGCAGAGATGTTATACCATAGAAATGGTTTCAAGATGAGAGTTCAGCACGTGACATAGATCCAGCAAGCAGATATGTTATACCATAGAAATGGTTTCAAGATGAGAGTTCAGCAGATGACACAGATCCAGCAAGCAGAGATGTTATACCATAGAAATGGTTTCAAGATGAGAGTTCAGCAGATGACGCAGATCGAGCAAGCAGAGATGTTATACCATGGAATTGGTTTCAAGAAGAGAGTTCAGCAGATGACATAGATCCAGCAAGCAGAGATGTTATACTGTTATACCATAGAAATGGTTTCAAAAGGAGAGTTCAGCAGATGACATAGATCCAGCAAGCAGAGATGCTATACCATAGAAATGGTTTCAAGATGAGAGTTCAGCAGATGACATAGATCCAGCAAGCAGAGATGTTATACCATAGAAATGGTTTCAAGATGAGAGTTCAGCTGATGACATAGATCCAGCAAGCAGAGATGTTATACCATAGAAATGGTTTCAAGATGAGAGTTCAGCAGATGACATAGATTCAGCAAGCAGAGATGTTATACCATAGAAATGTTTTCAAGATGAGAGTTCAGAGGATGACACAGATCCAGCAATCAGAGATGTTATACCATAGAAATGGTTTCAAGATGAGAGTTCAGCAGATGACATAGATCCAGCAAGCAGAGATGTTATACCATAGAAATGGTTTAAAGAGGAGAGTTCAGCAGATGACATAGATCCAGCAAGCAGAGATGCTGAACCATAGAAATGGTTTCAAGATGAGAGTTCAGCAGATGACATAGATCTAGCAAGCAGAGATGTTATACCATAGAAATGGTTTCAAGATGAGAGTACAGCAGATGACATAGATCCAGCAAGCAGAGATGTTATACCATAGAAATGGTTTCAAGATGAGAGTTCAGCAGATGACATAGATCCAGCAAGCAGAGATGTTATACCATAGAAATGGTTTCACGATGAGAGTTCAGCAGATGACATAGATACAGCAAGCAGAGATGTAATACCATAGAAATGGTTTCAAGATGAGAGCTCAGCAGAAGACATAGATCCAGCAAGCAGAGATGTTATTCCATAGAAATGGTTTCAAGATGAGAGTTCAGCAGATGCCATAGATCCAGCAAGCAGAGATGTTATACCATAGAAATGGTTTCAAGATGAGAGTTCAGCAGATGACATAGATCCAGCAAGCAGAGATGCTATACCATAGAAAAGGTTTCAAGATGAGAGTTCAGCACGAGACATAGATCCAGCAAGCAGAGATGTTAAACCATAGAAATGGTTTCAAGATGAGAGTTCAGCAGATGACATAGATCCAGCAAGCAGAGATGTTATACCATAGAAATGGTTTCAAGATGAGAGTTCAGCAGATGACATAGATCCAGCAAGCAGAGATGTTATACCATAGAAATGGTTTCAAGATGAGAGTTCAGCACGTGACATAGATCCAGCAAGCAGATATGTTATACCATAGAAATGGTTTCAAGATGAGAGTTCAGCAGATGACACAGATCCAGCAAGCAGAGATGTTATGCCATAGAAATGGTTTCAAGATGAGAGTTCAGCAGATGACGCAGATCCAGCAAGCAGAGATGTTATACCATAGAATTGGTTTCAAGATGAGAGTTCAGCAGATGACATGGATACAGCAAGCAGAGATGCTATACCATTGAAATGGTTTCAAGATGAGAGTTCAGCAGATGACATAGATCCAGCAAGCAGACATGTTATACCATAGAAATGGTTTCAAGATGAGCGTTCAGCTCATGACATAGATCCAGCAAGCAGAGATGTTATACCATAGAAATGGTTTCAAGATGACATTTCAGCTGATGTCATAGATCCAGCAAGCAGAGATGTTATACCATAGAAATGGTTTCAAGAGGAGAGTTCAGCAGATGACATAGATCCAGCAAGCAGAGATGTTATACCAATGAAATGGATTCAAGATGAGATTTCAGCTGATGACATAGATCCAGCAAGCAGAGATGTTATACCAATGAAATGGATTCAAGATGAGAGTTCAGCAGATGACATAGATCCAGCAAGCAGAGATGCTATACCATAGAAATGGATTCAAGATGAGATTTCAGCTGATGACATAGATCCAGCAAGCAGAGATGTTATACCATAGAATTGGTTTCAAGATGAGAGTTCAGCAGATGACATACATCCAGCAAGCAGAGATGTTATACCATAGAAATGGTTTCAAGAGGAGAGTTCAGCAGATGACATAGATGCAGCATGCAGATATGTTATACCATAGAAATGGTTTCAAGATGAGATTTCAGCAGATGACATAGATCCAGCAAGCAGAGATGTTATACCATAGAAATGGTTTCAAGATGAGAGTTCAGCAGATGACATAGATCCAGCAAGCAGAGATGTTATACCAATGAAATGGTTTCAAGATGAGATTTCAGCTGATGACATAGATCCAGCAAGCAGAGATGTTATACCATAGAACTGGTTTCAAGATGAGCGTTCAGCTGATTACATAGATCCAGCAAGCAGAGATGTTATACCATAGAAATGGTTTCAAGATGTGAGATCAGCAGATGACATAGATCCAGCAAGCAGAGATGTTATACCATAGAAATGGTTTCACGATGAGAGATCAGCAGATGACATAGATCCAGGAAGCAGAGATGTTAAACCATAGAAATGTTTTCAAGAGGAGAGTTCAGCAGATGACATAGATCCACCAAGCAGAGATGTTATACCATAGAAATGGTTTCAAGAGGAGATTTCAGCAGATGACATAGATCCAGCATGCAGAAATGTTATACCATAGAAATGGTTTCAAGATGAGAGTTCAGCTGATGACATAGATCCAGCAAGCAGAGATGTTATACCATAGAAATGGTTTCAAGATTAGATTTCAGCTGATGACATAGATCCAGCAAGCAGAGATGTTATACCATAGAAATGGTTTCAAGAGGAGAGTTCAGCAGATGACATAGATCCAGCAAGCTGAGATGCTATACCATAGAAATGGATTCAAGATGAGATTTCAGCTGATGACATAGATCCAGCAAGCAGAGATGTTATACCATAGAAATGGTTTCAAGATGAGAGTTCAGCAGATTACAAAGATCCAGCAAGCAGAGATGTTATACCATAGAAATGGTTTCAAGATGAGAGTTCAGCAGATGACATAGATCCAGCAAGCAGAGATGTTATACCATAGAAATGGTTTCAAGATGAGAGTTCAGCAGATGACATAGATCCAGCAAGCAGAGATGTTATACCATAGAAATGGTTTCAAGATGAGAGTTCAGCAGATGACGCAGATCCAGCAAGCAGAGATGTTATACCATAGAATTGGTTTCAAGATGAGAGTTCAGCAGATGACATAGATCCAGCAAGCAGAGATGTTATACCATAGAAATGGTTTCAAGAGGAGAGTTCAGCAGATGACACAGATCCAGCAAGCAGAGATGCTATACCACAGAAATGGTTTCAAGATGAGAGTTCAGCAGATGACATAGATCCAGCAAGCAGAGATGTTATACCATAGAAATGGTTTCAAGATGAGCGTTCAGCTGATGACATAGATCCAGCAAGCAGAGATGTTATACCATAGAAATGGTTTCAAGATGAGATTTCAGCTGATGACATAGATCCAGCAAGCAGAGATGTTATACCATAGAAATGGTTTCAAGAGGAGAGTTCAGCTGATGACATAGATACAGCAAGCAGAGATGTTATACCATAGAAAAGGTTTCAAGATGAGCGTTCAGCTGATGACATAGATACAGCAAGCAGAGATGTTATACCATAGAAATGGTTTCAAGATGAGAGTTCAGCAGATTACAAAGATCCAGCAAGCAGAGATGTTATACCATAGAAATGGTTTCAAGATGAGAGTTCAGCAGATGACATAGATCCAGCAAGCAGAGATGTTATACCATAGAAATGGTTTCAAGATGAGAGTTCATTAGATGACGCAGATCCAGCAAGCAGAGATGTTATACCATAGAATTGGTTTCAAGATGAGAGTTCAGCAGATGACATAGATCCAGCAAGCAGAGATGTTATACCATAGAAATGGTTTCAAGAGGAGAGTTCAGCAGATGACACAGATCCAGCAAGCAGAGATGCTATACCATAGAAATGGTTTCAAGATGAGCGTTCAGCTGATGACATAGATCCAGCAAGCAGAGATGTTATACCATAGAAATGGTTTCAAGATGAGATTTCAGCTGATGACATAGATCCAGCAAGCAGAGATGTTATACCATAGAAATGGTTTCAAGATGAGAGTTCAGCAGATGACATAGATCCAGCAAGCAGAGATGTTATACCAATGAAATGGTTTCAAGATGATATTTCAGCTGATGACATAGATCCAGCAAGCAGAGATGTTATACCATAGAACTGGTTTCAAGATGAGAGTTCAGCTGATGACATAGATCCAGCAAGCAGAGATGTTATACCATAGAAATGGTTTCAAGATGAGAGATCAGCAGATGACATAGATCCAGCAAGCAGAGATGTTATACCATAGAAATGGTTTCACGATGAGAGATCAGCAGATGACATAGATCCAGGAAGCAGAGATGTTAAACCATAGAAATGTTTTCAAGAGGAGAGTTCAGCAGATGACATAGATCCACCAAGCAGAGATGTTAAACCATAGAAATGGTTTCAAGAGGAGAGTTCAGCAGATGACATAGATCCAGCATGCAGAAATGTTATACCATAGAAATGGTTTCAAGATGAGAGTTCAGCTGATGACATAGATCCAGCAAGCAGAGATGTTATACCATAGAAATGGTTTCAAGATTAGATTTCAGCTGATGACATAGATCCAGCAAGCAGAGATGTTATACCATAGAAATGGTTTCAAGAGGAGAGTTCAGCAGATGACATAGATCCAGCAAGCTGAGATGCTATTCCATAGAAATGGATTCAAGATGAGATTTCAGCTGATGACATAGATCCAGCAAGCAGAGATGTTATACCATAGAAATGGTTTCAAGATGAGAGTTCAGCAGATTACAAAGATCCAGCAAGCAGAGATGTTATACCATAGAAATGGTTTCAAGATGAGAGTTCAGCAGATGACATAGATCCAGCAAGCAGAGATGTTATACCATAGAAATGGTTTCAAGATGAGAGTTCAGCAGATGACATAGATCCAGCAAGCAGAGATGTTATACCATAGAAATGGTTTCAAGATGAGAGTTCAGCAGATGACGCAGATCCAGCAAGCAGAGATGTTATACCATAGAATTGGTTTCAAGATGAGAGTTCAGCAGATGACATAGATCCAGCAAGCAGAGATGTTATACCATAGAAATGGTTTCAAGAGGAGAGTTCAGCAGATGACACAGATCCAGCAAGCAGAGATGCTATACCATAGAAATGGTTTCAAGATGAGAGTTCAGCAGATGACATAGATCCAGCAAGCAGAGATGTTATACCATAGAAATGGTTTCAAGATGAGCGTTCAGCTGATGACATAGATCCAGCAAGCAGAGATGTTATACCATAGAAATGGTTTCAAGATGAGATTTCAGCTGATGACATAGATCCAGCAAGCAGAGATGTTATACCATAGAAATGGTTTCAAGAGGAGAGTTCAGCTGATGACATAGATACAGCAAGCAGAGATGTTATACCATAGAAAAGGTTTCAAGATGAGCGTTCAGCTGATGACATAGATACAGCAAGCAGAGATGTTATACCATAGAAATGGTTTCAAGATGAGAGTTCAGCAGATTACAAAGATCCAGCAAGCAGAGATGTTATACCATAGAAATGGTTTCAAGATGAGAGTTCAGCAGATGACATAGATCCAGCAAGCAGAGATGTTATACCATAGAAATGGTTTCAAGATGAGAGTTCATTAGATGACGCAGATCCAGCAAGCAGAGATGTTATACCATAGAATTGGTTTCAAGATGAGAGTTCAGCAGATGACATAGATCCAGCAAGCAGAGATGTTATACCATAGAAATGGTTTCAAGAGGAGAGTTCAGCAGATGACACAGATCCAGCAAGCAGAGATGCTATACCATAGAAATGGTTTCAAGATGAGCGTTCAGCTGATGACATAGATCCAGCAAGCAGAGATGTTATACCATAGAAATGGTTTCAAGATGAGATTTCAGCTGATGACATAGATCCAGCAAGCAGAGATGTTATACCATAGAAATGGTTTCAAGATGAGAGTTCAGCAGATGACATAGATCCAGCAAGCAGAGATGCTATACCATAGAAATGGATTCAAGATGAGATTTCAGCTGATGACATAGATCCAGCAAGCAGAGATGTTATACCATAGAATTGGTTTCAAGATGAGAGTTCAGCAGATGACATACATCCAGCAAGCAGAGATGTTATACCATAGAAATGGTTTCAAGAGGAGAGTTCAGCAGATGACATAGATCCAGCAAGCAGAGATGTTATACCATAGAAATGGTTTCAAGAGGAGAGTTCAGCAGATGACATAGATCCAGGAAGCAGAGATGTTATACCATAGAAATGGTTTCAAGATCAGAGTTCAGCTGATGACATAGATCCAGCAAGCAGAGATGTTATACCATAGAAATGGTTTCACGATGAGAGTTCAGCAGATGACATAGATCCAGCAAGCAGAGATGTTATACCATAGAAATGGTTTCAAGATGAGAGTTCAGCAGATGACATAGATCCAGAAAGCAGAGATATTAAACCATAGAAATGGTTACAAGAGGAGAGTTCAGCAGATAACATAGATCCACCAAGCAGAGATGTTAAACCATAGAAATGGTTTCAAGAGGAGAGTTCAGCAGATGACATAGATCCAGCATGCAGAGATGTTATACCATAGAAATTGTTTCAAGATGAGAGTTCAGCTGATGACATAGATCCAGCAAGCAGAGATGTTATATCATAGAAATGGTTTCAAGATGAGATTTCAGCTGATGACATAGATCCAGCAAGCAGAGATGTTATACCATAGAAATGGTTTCAAGAGGAGAGTTCAGCAGATGACATAGATCCAGCAAGCTGAGATGCTATATCATAGAAATGGATTCAAGATGAGATTTCAGCTGATGACATAGATCCAGCAAGCAGAGATGTTATACCATAGAATTGGTTTCAAGATGAGAGTTCAGCAGATGACATAGATACAGCAAGCAGAAATGTTATACCATAGAAATGGTTTCAAGAGGAGAGTTCAGCAGATGACATAGATCCAGCAAGCAGAGATGCTATACCATAGAAATGGTTTCAAGATGAGAGTTCAGCAGATGACATAGATCCAGCAGGCAGAGATGTTATACCATAAAAATGGTTTCAAGATGAGAGTTCAGCAGATGACATAGATCCAGCAAGCAGAGATGTTATACCATAGAAATGGTTTAAAGATGAGATTTCAGCTGATGACATAGATCCAGCAAGCAGAGTTGTTATACCATAGAAATGGTTTCAAGATGAGCGTTCAGCTGATGACATAGATACAGCAAGCACAGATGTTATTCCATAGAAATGGTTTCAAGATGAGAGTTCAGCAGATTACAAAGATCCAGCAAGCAGAGATGTTATACCATAGAAATGGTTTCAAGATGAGAGTTCAGCAGATGACATAGATCCAGCAAGCAGAGATGTTATACCATAGAAATTGTTTCAAGATGAGAGTTCAGCAGATGACACAGTTCCAGCAAGCAGAGATGTTATACCATAGAAATGGTTTCAAGATGAGAGTTCAGCAGATGACACAGATCCAGCAAGCAGAGATGTTATACCATAGAAATGGTTTCAAGATGAGAGTTCAGCAGATGACACAGATCCAGCAAGCAGAGATGTTATACCATAGAAATGGTTTCAAGATGAGAGTTCAGCAGATGACACAGATCCAGCAAGCAGAGATGTTATACCATAGAAATGGTTTCAAGATGAGAGTTCAGCAGATGACATAGATCCAGCAAGCAGAGATGTTATACCATAGAAATGGTTTCAAGATGAGAGTTCAGCAGATGACGTAGATCCAGCAAGCAGAGATGTTATACCATAGAAATGGTTTCAAGATGAGAGTTCAGCAGATAACATAGATCCAGCAAGCAGAGATGTTAAACCATAGAAATGGTTTCAAGATGAGAGATCAGCAGATGACATAGATCCAGCAAGCAGAGATGTTATACCATAGAAATGGTTTCAATATGAGAGTTCAGCATATGACATAGATCCAGCAAGCAGAGATGTTATACCATAGAAATGGTTTCAAGATGAGAGTTCAGATGATGACATAGATCCAGCAAGCAGAGATGTTATACCATAGAAATGGTTTCAAGATGAGAGTTCAGCAGATGACATAGATCCAGCAAGCAGAGATGTTATACCAGAGTGAAGATAGAAGAGATGGATGGACGTTAGTTGGTTGCCATTGAAATGACTGTCAGACACTTGTCGAACAGGACACTTTGTTGAAGAGGACACATGTGTGCACCCCACACTGTATTAGATTGTAAGCTCCTAGGACAGGGTGTACATTATTCTGCATGCCCTCAGGAGCAGTCTGTATACTGTATATTAGATGGTAAGCTCCTAGGACAGGGTGTGCATTATTCTGCATGCCCTCAGGAGCAGTCTGTATATTGTATATTAGGCTGTAAGCTCCTAGGACAGGGTGTGCATTGTTCTGCATGCTCTCAGGAGCAGTCTGTGTACTGTATATTAGGCTTTAAGCTCCTAGGACAGAGTGTGCATTATTCTGCATGCCCTCAGGAGCAGTCTGTATATTGTATATTAGGCTTTAAGCTCCTAGGACAGGGTGTGCATTATTCTGCATGCCCTCAGGAGCAGTCTGTATACTGTATATTAGATTGTAAGCTCCTCGGACAGGGTGTGCATTATTCTGCATGTCCTCAGGAGCAGCCTGTATATTAGTTTGTAAACTCCTCTTGAGCAGGGTGTATTTGTCTTTTCCTTTGCCTGAGCTTATAATACATGTAGATATACAGCAATATGCAGCAGGACAGACGTGATCCAGGGAAATATCCGATCGCCACCACTGGGGTCAGGAAGGAATTTTTTTCCCCCCTGAGGCAGAGCTCTCCGGGGGGTTTCTTCGCCTTCCTCTGGATCTCTGGCTTCAATGGCTCTCAGCCAGTCCTCAATGACCACAGCCAGTTCTGTGGTCTTTATGGAGCCTGATCTGAGAGTCATTGTGATCAGAGTTTAATTTCTTAAGGGGCCAGTAATATTTTTATTACAATGTTGCTTATTGCTATACCAATAAAAAAATAAAAAGAAAGAAAATAAAAGTGTCATGTGAGTTTTTTTGTCTTGACTTTTTTTTTTTTACACAGTTACAATGATGGAAGTGGCCATTACTACCCTCAATATTCCTGAAGTAGAACCAGGAATTATGGGGGCGCCATTTACAGACGGCAGACCACGTCTATCTCCACCCATTGTGGTATCATAATGTCAGCTCCTGACCCAAGTTACATTACAAGTGTTACGGGGGTCAATCTCTGTGATGGGGGCAGGGCACTAAAATAGTATATGTCCTACACAACAAACTACCTGATCGAAGACTGAAGACCGGACACAGAGCCTCCGAATACAAGAGACACAAGCAGTGTCTGACTGTGGTGCCAAGTGGCCCCCCACTATCCAACTCCAGGGCCCCACGTTTCAGCTTCATGCAAATATGACGTTATTCTCAATTACTAATATATATAACAATGAACGGGGTAGATTGGTAAATGAATAAGATTCTCCCTTTGTCTGTACATAGTGAGTCAATTATATTGTGCCAAGTGCTGCTCATATAAGAGGGTGGTGGACACTCTTGCAGGGCCGGCTCCAGGTTTTTCTGGGCCCCGGGCGAAAGAGTCTCAGTGGCCCCTTTAACACATACTACGATTCATGATGCACAGATACCGCAGATATATATATATATATATATATATATATATATATATATATAGTACAATGCCAAAGATTTCACTTCTTACATTACATGAGTGATATCTATTGTAAATTCAACAATAGCTCAGAAACCGGCGAAACACTCCACACAGAATACTGGCCCCCATATAAGGCCCCATACAGGATACTGGCCCCATATATAGCTCCATACAGAATACTGACCCCCATATAACGCTCCATGCAGGCTGTTCCCACCACATAATGCCTCATGCAGGCTGTTCCCCCCACATAGTGCCCCACACAGGCTGTTCCCCCCTTATAATGCCCCATGCAGGCTGTTCCCCCCTTATAATGCCCCATGCAGGATGTCACCCACCCTTATAATGCCCCATGCAGGATGTCACCCCCCTTGTAATGCCCCATGAAGGATGTTGCCCCCCTTATAATGCCCCATGCAGGATGTCACCCCCTTATAATGCCCCATGAAGGATGTCGCCCCCTTATAATGCCCCATGCATTATGTCACACCCCCGCCCCTTATAATGCCCCATGCAGGATGTCACTCCCCCCCCATATAATGCCCCATGCAGGATGTCACTCCCCCCCTTAATGCCCCATGCAGGATGTCACCCCCCTCCCTTATAATGCCCCATGCAGTATTTCATTTCCTCCCTTTTAATGCCCCTTGCAGTATGTCACACCCCCATCCCTTATAATGCCCCATGCCTCCATACATTAAAAAAAAATGAAATACTCACCACACTTCTCACCTGCTGCCGCTGCTCCAGACCCCTCACCCGCGTCGCCAGCCTCTTCCTGCTCTGCGCTGTGATGGCTCAGGATAGAGCGCGGTGGAAAGCGGTCACCACACCCTCTGACCTGAGACATCACAGTCAGAGGACGCAGAAGAGACAGGAGCTGCTGCAGAGGCCTGGGAAGAGGTAAGTATTGTGCCGCCGGCTGCCGGGGCCCTGAGTAAGCGAGGGGGAGTGGGCACTGACACCGCTCTCCTCCGCTCACGGGTCCCATAGCGCAGCGGGGTGCCCGACAGTGAGTGGCCCCCTCGCCTGCTTAGGGCCCCGGCACTTGCCGGGGTGCGCAATGTGCTGAAGCCGACCCTGCACTCTTGCACAAGGGCCTACCGGAAGATTCTCCTGTTCTCCTGTGGGCCAGTCCAAGCCTGACTGTGCTATACATAATAAGGCTACATTCCTGCATTGAGCATGTCCTATTCTGATCCTCAAAATCAGATCACAACTGGACATTCTCTGACCCTCACAGATCTTATTCTCAGATCCATGATTTTCATGGATTTGTGAATGGACCTATAAAACTCTACGAGTCCGTGGACCATCCGATAAAAACATTTGGCAGCACAAGGACATTTCACACAAATGTGAGAATGCAGCCTAAGGGATTTTACAGATAACATTATCACTCCAAGTCACACAGCGCAGATATAGAATAATATTTACATCCAGGCACTTACCGCTGACGTCTCATCTGATCAGAGTCGGTTTCTGCTGTTTCTTCTCCATCTGGTCGGACCTTCATGTCGACATCTCCCAGCCACGACTCGTCTTGTCACGATGATCTCCAGTCTAGATAATAACAAGGTCACATATATTGTATATATACACGTGTTTCCCCCACACTGCGCCCCTGAATACAGATATGTAGACCCCCCCCATTAATATACTATTAGCCACTTAGTAATCAAAATATAAAGTGATAAGCAGCACTGTGTCCCCCATTAACTATAATCTCCACCGGCCAATAGTATAAATTATTCAGTCTCTGTGACTCTCCCCAATTAACTGTAAGGCTATGTGCACACGGAAAATATACCAGGTTTTACAGTACAAGCAAAGTGAAACCCCCATCGCTGCTCTCTCCCAGCACCCCCATCATTGCTCTCCCCCAGCACACCCATCACTGCTCTCTCACAGTACCCCCGTCATTGCTCTTTCCAGGCACCTCCATCATTGCTCTCTCCCAGCACCCCCATCATTGCTCTCTCCCAGCATCCCAATCACTACTCTCCCCAAGTACCCCCATCATTGCTCTTTCCGAGCACCTCCATCATTGCTCCCTCCCAGCACCCCCATCATTGCTCTCTCCCAGCACCCCCATCACTGCTCTCCCCAAGTACCCCAGTCATTACTCTTTCCAAGCACCCCCATCATTGCTCTTTCCGAGCACCCCATCATTGCTTTTTCCCAACACCCCCATCATTGCTCTCTCTCAGCACCCCTGTCATTGCTCTCTCCCAGCACCCCCATCATTGCTCTTTCCCAGCACCCCATCATTGTTCTCTCCCAGCACCCCCATCATTGCTCTCCCAGCACCCCCATCATTGCTCTCTCCCAGCACTGCACCCCCATCATTGCTCTCTCCCAGCAACCCCCATCATTGCTCTCCCCAGCACCATCATTGCTCTCCCCATCCCCACCATTCTCACCATCCCCATTATTGCTCTACCCATCCCCACCATCCCCATCATTGCTCTCCCCTTCTCCACCATCCTCATCATTGCTCTCCCATCCCCACCATCCTCATCATTGCTCTCCCCATCCCCACCATCCCCATCATTGCTCTCCCCATCCCCACCATCCTTATCTTTGCTTTCCCCATCCCCATCATTGCTCTGCTCATCCCCACTGTCCCCATCATAGCTCTGCCCATCATTTCTCTCCCCATCATTGCTTTGCCGATCACTGCTATGCCCATCATTGCTCTCCCATCATTGCTCTCCCATCATTGCTCTCCCATCATTGCTGTCCCCATCATTGCTGTCCCCATCATTGCTGTCCCCATCATTGCTCTCCCATCATTGCTCTCCCATCATTGCTGTCCCCATCATTGCTCTGCCCATCATTGCTCTGCCCATCATTGCTCTCCCCCCACCTCCCCTCATTCTCCTGTTCCTCTCCCCAGTGTATCAGTACAAAAAAAAACAAAATAAAAAACACAACTTACCTCTCAGCACGCTCCCGCAGCATCCTCCTTCTTGCCGGTAACTTCCCCCCTTACACAGGCCCGAGCTGCTTGATGACGTCATCAAGCTGTATGAGCCTGTGTCAGGGAGGAAGCGCCGGGCAGGAAGCAGAGAACGGATTCCTCAGCTCCACTGCCATTTTCCCTCTGTCAGCAGCGGAGCTGGAGGGATCGCTCGCTGCTCGCCGCATATGAGAGGTCAATCTGGCCATGGGCCCCCCAGAGCCTGGGACTCCGAGAAGCAGGCCAGATTGCCCTCAATATTAACCGCCCGGTAAGGGCCCCCCTGCACCCTTGCACGGCCAGGCTCCGGTGCAGCTGCACCAGCGGTAGGTCCGCCCCTGTCTCTGAACTAATCTGCTGATATCTCCCACCACGTAATCTCTGGTCATCCCAAGACCTCCTTCTCTCCTCCACAATCATACGTTCCTCATCCAATCGCCTGCAAGACTTCTCCCGAGTATTCCCCATCCTGTAGAATTCTGTGGCCCAACACATCCGATTATCCCCTCATTTGGAACTTTCAAGCGGAACTTTAAAACCCATGTCTTCAGAACAGCTTACAGCCTGCAATGACCCCACTGCCTCCTTACCAACAGCAGAGCTGTTGCACCCCCCAAGACTACTATCCTTCCCCATTATCCTGTAGAATGTAAGGCCGCAATGGTAGGGTCCTCTCCCCTTTGTACTTGTCCGTCACTATCAGTTTGTTCATTGCAATTTCTATTTGTGTTTGTATGTAACTCCTCCTCATGTACAGCACCATAGAATCAATGGTGCTCTAAAAATAAATAATAACAATAATCCCCCACATGATGTTCCACCCAGTCTTCACCCCTGCCCTCCATGCCGGTGTGCACACTGCAGGAAGCTGCAGCAGTAGTTGGCACAGTGTTTCATCGTCAGCATCATCAGAGATGTGCTGCAGCGGTCTGCCGACCGTTTACACTACCCATCCCACGTACTCATCCTCCAACAAAACAAGAGGTTGGGCATCAGTGCACTCAATCTCTTCCAATTGTTGGCCAGGGCCAGATGGATGGCCCACGGAACCACAGCCAGCAGTCATCAAAAAGCAGAAGATACCGCTGCATGACTTGGGGCTCAGACTGCTTGCCAGGGGGTGAGGTGGAAGACAGATGCCCATGAGCCGCAGGTGCCAAATCTGCGCTTTCAGCAGGGGATTAGGTGGAAGACAAAGCAATGGGACTGAAGGCACTCTCAGCCAACCAACCTAAAACCACTTCTACTTGTTCTGGCCTCACCATTCATCCAACGATACTCGGGCCTACGAAATTACACAGAGCATCCTGTCGCCTACTTGCAGCACAGGAAGGTGTTTCATTTGGGCACGTAGCCGACACAGATCGACCACGGCCTTTCTCTCCCTGCAGCAGCTACATTCACCACCACCAGCAAAACTGACACATCTATTTGATGCTCTCCGCTTTGTTTTCAACCCAAAAAATTGCAGAGTATTACACGGCCAGTATTCAGAGAGAGAGTGGATCGCAGATTATTACACTGCCTGTATTCAGAGAGTGAGTGGATCGCAGATTATTACACTGCCTGTTTTCAGAGTACCTCCTAAACAAAACAAAAAAAAAAAATACAGTTTTGGCTACCTACTCCTCCTCCACTTTTTCCACCTACACCGCCACCTCCACCTCCTCCTCCTCAACCTCCTGCTTCACTTGGACCTCTGCCTCCTGGTTCAAGATTATAAGGCTATGTGCACACGATGCAGAAATGAAGCAGAAAATTTCTGCATCATTTCTGCATCTCCCTGGCAGAAAAAACGCATGCAGATTGTGCATGCGTTTTTCCTGCAGAATACATGCGGATCCACATGCAGATTCACATGCGTTTCCGCATGCAGATTGACAAGCGCTTTCCAGGCGATTTTAGCATCACCTGGAAAGTGCTTGACAACTAGGTCACACTATATAAATCCATGCAAACAGCAAACAGCATGGATTTATATAGTGTGACCCGAGAGAGTGTATATACTTACCTCCGATGGCCCGCCCTGTCCTGCTCACTCCGTTCTCCCGGCAACTTTGAATTGAAAGACCTGCCGACGTCAGCGTCACGTGACCCGTCACATGACTCTGACGTCACCGCAGGTCCTACAACTCACTGCAAGTGCCGGGAAGCAAGCGGGAGCGCTGCGCGGGCCGACAGATGGTAAGAATACATTTATTTTTTATTTTATTCTTGTTTTTACAGCTTTTTTAATGGTACCTGGGTGTGGATGAGACTCTCCTCTCCTCCACACCCGGGTACCATCCGCACATTAGAACGCGCCAATTACGCAAGTACAAATGCAGTCTTGCGGAATTGGCGCGTTCTAATGCAAGTCAATGGCGGCGAAATCGCCGCGTTTCCGCAAAATTAATTGACATGCTGCGGATTTTTGACCGCAGCGTTTACGCTGCGGAAAAATCCGCATCATGGGCACAGCACATGCGGATTTCCATTGGGGAACATTGCTTCCCTTCTACCATGCGTTTTTCATGCGTTTCCGCAACTGCAAAAACGCCGCGGAAACGCATGAAATACGCATCGTGTGAACTCAGCCTAATTGTTTCTTTTTTTTTATTATGTTATTTTAAGTCATTTTCCTATCAACATTTGTTTTCAGGGCAATTGTCCTGCACTTACCCCCATTTGGCTTCCTTTTGCAGCCCCTTAGCCCTTACTATGAACATTTTGCAGCCCTTTTTAAGCATCGAAGTTAGGGTCCCTATTGACTTCTATTGGGTTCGGGGTCAAGTTCGGTCCAAAACCAAACTTTTAACTGTAGCTTTGTAGAATCTGCCGAACCTGAACATCCATGGATCCACACATCCCTATCAGAAACACATCATTGTCTGCACATAGACGGTCATTTTTCTTGACAGCGCATCTCTTGTTTACAGGACGATATAATTCTGAGAATGATTATTTTTAAGCTTAAAGAGGTGGTCCGCTACATTCTATAATGCCCCCTTCCATCCAGTATCGGTCCAAAATCAAGTGCGCGCTTTCCCTCTCTCCTCTGCTTTCATCGGCCGCAAGCGCTTTCTGGATTTTGGGATGTTCACGATTACAATAATTGTCCTGCCCCCAGCTATAGAGTGAGGGGCGGGTGGAAGGGGGCTGCAGACCCCACAATCACTAGAGGATAGAAACTTTCACCGCACACTCAGGAGATCCAATGCAAAAGTTTTAATGATATTTAGAAAAACCTGCAAGTGGCGGAGAAAAAACAGCTCTTTTGTTTAGAGGGGACTTTTACGTTTCGGTCCGCTCCTGGGCCTCGCTCACATAGTCGCTCTGAGTAAGGCTGTGATGGTCCAAACCATATGAGAGAGATCCCAGGGGGGATGCATATTCCGTTGAGTCCTTATGGGGAATGGCAGTAAGGGCGCTCCTGCACTTCCTGTGTGAAGGCCTTTTGGGATGTGACGTGCGGTGAAACGCCGTTCACAACCCAGTCAATCGTGGCGGGGGGTTTAGTGCGTGCGACTGGGTCATGCCTAGGTGAATCCAAGAAATCCGGAAGTTGACGTGACATCAGCCGAGGTCACGTGATGTGGACTGAGCAAGAAGGCATAGCGCCACCCACAGGCACATCTGGCTACATAAGGTATTTCCAAAAATAGTTAGTTAAAAGGTGTAAATGGATGGGGGCATTTTACAATGTAGCGGACCACCTCTTTACACTTGTTCATTGGGTGATTGGCAGCAGTTTACACTGCACAGTTATTAGGGAACATAAGAGTATGTGATGAATGATTAGTGCCGGTCGTCATGGTGACTGTCTGTGACAATAAACCATAGGGAGCAGCGAGCATGGTGAATGGCATAGAATGGATGATAGCTGACAATGATGTTACTATGGTAATAAACTGGGGTGGATGGTATGGATGATTACTGCAATCATTACACTGCTTATAATCTGGAGGGGAGATGATGAAGGATTCCTGCAATATTTACTGTAATGACGTATGTGCTTTATTCACAGCGGCCTGCTGATATATATTTATGTACCGTATATAGTCTGTTAATTGCTAGATGAATGCAGAGGAGAGGGAGAGCGCGCGGTGGATGCTGGGCTGTGCCAGGAGGTGGCGCCACTGGGTCACGCCGGCATGAATCTGGAATGTGACATGACCTCAGCGGGGTCAGAGCCGGCTGTAGCCGGGGTCAGAGACGCCCAATGAGCCGTCAGCGATAGCGCCCCTCACAGACCCTTATAACAACCAAAGGGAATCACAAAAAAACTTTTTTCCAAATTGAAATGGATGGGGGCATTATTGATTGCAGAGGACGACCTCTTTAATAAACCGTCCTGTTATTTAGTAACAATTCTTTATAAAGGGACAGTGAACACTTCTGACTAATTGTAACTTATAATTTGTGGGGTCCTGTAAATGAAGAGGTTCCGGCACACGGCCCCCGCTCAGCAGACAGCAGGCGGGTCACTCACCAGCACCTTTAGGAAGGCAGCTTTTCTAAGAAAAATAAAAGTAGCATGCCAAAAATGTGTATAGAAATCCATGTAGCAACCTTATGGCAGCTTTACATTCTAGCTGTAATTCCGGCTTATCTCGTCTTTTGGTTTTTATTTTGATTTGATTTTTCTACTTTTCTCTTTTCTACAACTACAAATCTGTCGGCTTTCTAATATTGGCTCGTGGACCTGTTGGTTCAACCACATTCACCGTCTCCTATTACTAAATCAGGATCATCACAGTCCAACGTTGTATTAAAATAATTTAATGTCGTCAAACAATAATGAGAATTGTATAAACAGGATGTGGAGAGGAGAGTTTCAGAATCGGGTGGATTCAGTCCTCTCTTCCTAGACTTAGACCCGGCGATATAACACAAGAAGCAGAATCATTAGAGCTGCGTCACTTACACCGCAGACAGGAAGTGCGATATAACACAATCATTAGAGCTGCGTCACTTACACCGCAGACAGGAAGTGCGATATAACACAATCATTAGAGCTGCGCTCACTTACACCGCAGACAGGAAGTGTGATATAACACAATCATTAGAGTTGCGCTCACTTACACAGCAGACAGGAAGTGTGATATAACACAATCATTAGAGCTGCGCTCACTTACACGGCAGACAGGAAGTGCGATATAACACAATCATTAGAGCTGCGCTCACTTACACGGCAGACAGGAAGTGCGATATAACACAATCATTAGAGCTGCGCTCACTTACACCGCAGACAGGAAGTGCGATATAACACAATCATTAGAGCTGCGCTCACTTACACGGCAGACAGGAAGTGCGATATAACACAATCATTAGAGCTGCGTCACTTACACAGCAGACAGGATGTGCGATATAACACAATCATTAGAGCTGCGTCACTTACACGGCAGACAGGAAGTGCGATATAACACAATCATTAGAGCTGCGTCACTTACACGGCAGACAGGAAGTGCGATATAACACAATCATTAGAGCTGCGTCACTTTCACGGCAGACAGGAAGTGCGATATAACAAAATCATTAGAGCTGCGCTCACTTACACCGCAGACAGGAAGTGCGATATAACACAATCATTAGAGCTGCGTCACTTACACGGCAGACAGGAAGTGCGATATAACACAAGAAGCAGAATCATTAGAGCTGCGCTCACTTACACGGCAGACAGGAAGTGCGATATAACACAATCATTAGAGCTGCGTCACTTACACGGCAGACAGGAAGTGCGATATAACACAATCATTAGAGCTGCGTCACTTACACGGCAGACAGGACGTGCGATATAACACAATCATTAGAGCTGCGCTCACTTACACTGCAGACAGGAAGTGAGATATAACATAATCATTAGAGCTGCGTCACTTACACCGCAGACAGGGAGTGCGATATAACACAATCATTAGAGCTGCGCTCACTAAAACGGCAGACAGGAAGTGCGATATAACATAATCATTAGAGCTGCGTCACTTACACGGCAGACAGGAAGTGCGATATAACACAATCATTAGAGCTGCGCTCACTTACACGGCAGACAGGAAGTGCGATATAACACAATCATTAGAGCTGCGCTCACTTACACGGCAGACAGGAAGTGCGATATAACACAATCATTAGAGCTGCTTCACTTACACGGCAGACAGGAAGTGCGATATAACACAATCATTAGAGCTGCGCTCACTTACACGGCAGACAGGAAGTGCGATATAACTCAATCATTAGAGCTGCGTCACTTACACAGCAGACAGGATGTGCGATATAACACAATCATTAGAGCTGCGTCACTTACACGGCAGACAGGAAGTGCGATATAACACAATCATTAGAGCTGCGTCACTTACACGGCAGACAGGAAGTGCGATATAACACAATCATTAGAGCTGCGTCACTTACACGGCAGACAGGAAGTGCGATATAACACAATCATTAGAGCTGCGCTCACTTACACCGCAGACAGGAAGTGCGATATAACACAATCATTAGAGCTGCGTCACTTACACGGCAGACAGGAAGTGCGATATAACACAAGAAGCAGAATCATTAGAGCTGCGCTCACTTACACGACAGACAGGAAGTGCGATATAACACAATCATTAGAGCTGCGTCACTTACACGGCAGACAGGAAGTGCGATATAACACAATCATTAGAGCTGCGTCACTTACACGGCAGACAGGACGTGCGATATAACACAATCATTAGAGCTGCGCTCACTTACACGGCAGACAGGAAGTGAGATATAACATAATCATTAGAGCTGCGTCACTTACACCGCAGACAGGGAGTGCGATATAACACAATCATTAGAGCTGCGCTCACTAAAACGGCAGACAGGAAGTGCGATATAACATAATCATTAGAGCTGCGTCACTTACACGGCAGACAGGAAGTGCGATATAACACAATCATTAGAGCTGCGCTCACTTACACGGCAGACAGGAAGTGCGATATAACACAATCATTACAGCTGCGCTCACTTACACGGCAGACAGGAAGTGCGATATAACACAATCATTAGAGCTGCGCTCACTTACACGGCAGATAGGAAGTGCGATATAACACAATCATTAGAGCTGCGTCACTTACACGGCAGACAGGAAGTGCGATATAACACAATCATTAGAGCTGCGCTCACTTACACGGCAGACAGGAAGTGCGATATAACACAATCATTAGAGCTGCGTCACTTACACGGCAGACAGGAAGTGCGATATGACACAATCATTAGAGCTGCGTCACTTACACGGCAGACAGGGAGTGCGAGATTCCAATAAACATTTAAAGCTGCTTAGATTAAAAAGGTTATTCCAAAAATCGTCATTTATTCCCTATGGGACTGTAGGGAATAGTCGGGGCTGTAATCTGACAGTCTTATAGACAATGAATAAAGTTGTGGTCTAGCATGTACACCTCCACTCCATTCAATACAGGGCTATGCAGAGCCTGGTTCCTGGGATCTAGGGACCCATTGTCTGGATTGCTAAGGGGGCCAGTGGTTGGACCCCAAACGATTAGTAAGTTTTATTATTCATATGGGACAACTAGGAATTTTGGGAAAAACCCTTTAGTTTTGTAAGAGTCAAGGCTGTGTGTATATATATATATATGGATTAGAATGTATATAAGTGGATTACATGAAGTGATAACATTCTATAATATATATATACAGTATAGACACATATATATATATAATTAAATCCTCTTATATTTATTAATTGAAATACTTTTCCACAATTAGACTTCAGAAGCAGAAGCCGTTGTATCATTTCAGTTTCTATTGTTTTTCTCTTTATGACTCTTTACATTCTTATCGGCATATATGTATCAGTAAATTACAGCTGGAGATGATTTATTGCCGTTCATGTGATACAAATTAGGCAAATTAAATTTGTAGAATCTCATTCACACCTTCACTCAAGTGTAGGTACAAAACAGGGATCCAGGTCTCTAATAAATCCACACCTCATCCACCATGAAACTCCAGCTGCCTTCCGTCCAGCGCCGGACTGGGGTGTCTGGGGCCCACCAGGGACATTGACTCCCGGGGCCCACCCACCCGGGCCCACCCTTCAGCTATTTGCAGATACCTGTTCGCCGTTATCCCCATTATATTGGCGGCTCCTGCCCATCACCGTGCGCTCACCAGAAATGCCATGTACAATTACTGGAGTTTGCATTAAAGGGTTTTTATTGGTGAAGTTCTCAGCGATGCACAGGTTGGGAAGGAGATCACTTATTTATTGGTGGAATCCGCACTGTCAGAAGATTGTGGCACTTTGAGTATTTGGTGAGATTTTCACCTCGGTATTTATAAGACAAATCCAGGAGTGGAGCGATCCGAGGTCATGTTTTATGCATTTCTCACCCACTCCTGGTTTTGTCTTATCAATACAGAGGTGAAAATCTCACCAAATGCCAACTTGCTTTCTCTGGTGAACCTCTGTGACTGCATCTCTGCTGCTGTGTAATAGTCACAGGACAGGGAGGGGTTAAACATCCAAGTATTTAATATCTATTGGAAATAAAGAGGTTTCCCCTTATTGATATCAGATAAAACAAATGACCAACCACAATCCACTCTACCAAGACCAATATTACCAGATAGAAGGCAGAAATACCACCACACCGTGACCAGATCACGTATTACCACCACATAGTGCCCAAATAATGCCACATACAAGGCACAAATACCACCACACCATGACCAAAGCACATAATACCACCACATAGTGATCAAATGCTACCAGATACAAGGTATAAATACTGACACACCATGAGACCACATATTACCACCACATAGTGACCGAATAATACCACATACAATGGACAAATATCGTCATGTCATGACCAAAGCACATAATGCCACCACATAGTGACAAATAATACTAAAATAATAAAAATGTAAAAAAGCTCTGTATATTGGGTCAGTGTACAGGTTATACAGTGATCACCAGTGACATTATACACAGGAGCTCTGTATATAGTGTACAGGTAATACAGTGATCACCAGTGACATTATACACAGGAGCTCTGTATATTGGGTCAGTGTACAGGTTATACAGTGATCACCAGTGACATTATACACAGGAGCTCTGTATATAGTGTACAGGTTATACAGTGATCACCATTGATATTATACACAGGAGCTCTGTATATAGTGTCAGTGTACAGGTAATGCAATGATCTCCAGTGAAATTATACACAGAAGCTCTGTATATAGTGTCAGTGTACAGGAAATGCAATGATCACCAGTGACATTATACACAGAAGCTCTGTATATAGTGTCAGTGTACAGCTAATACAGTGATCACCAGTGACATTATACACAGGAGCTCTGTATATAGTGTATAGTGTACAGGTAATACAGTGATCACCAGTGACATTATACACAGGAGCTCTGTATGTAGTGTCAGTGTACAGGTAATACAGTGATCACCAGTGACATTATACACAGGAGCTCTGTATATAGTGTCAGTGTACAGGTAATGCAATGATCACCATTGATATTATACACAGGAGCTCTGTATATAGTGTCAGTGTACAGGTAATGCAATGATCACCATTGATATTATACACAGGAGCTCTGTATATAGTGTCAGTGTGCATGTATAGGTAATACACATACTCACAAGTTCTTTATCTGCCGCAGACCGATATATCACATCTTCTGTGCAGGACTTATCTCTGCAGGAGATAACATAGTTAGCTATAACTGATCACTTCCAGAGCACAATACACACTTTTCCCAAGATTTCTGCACTACATGAAATGACAAAAAAGCAACATAGTGCGGCACTCCACAGTAACAGAGCTCCAGCGTCATTCTGTGCCGGCTCATCTGTCAGCAGACATACTCGTCTGATGGCAAAGATGTAGCAGAGCTGAAGACAGAAGATCCGTGGATTACGTTGGAGTGAGGATTTGTCTTTATTAAAGATGGAGTCCCTAAATGTGTTTTATTTTTAATGAAAAAAAAATAAATTTCTGTCTTTTTTTTTTTTTCTGTTTACTAGAAATTCATGGTGGCCATGTCTAATTTGATGTGACACCATGAATTTCGGGCTTAGTACCAGCTGATAATACAAAGCTGGCCTGGTACTAACCCTATTATTACCCAGAGTGCCACTCACCACCAGGGCCGCTGGAAGAGCCGGGTAAAGCACCTGGAAATGGTGCTATGATGAATGCGTCATTTTCAGGGGTGGCTGCGGGCTGCGATTTTCAGTGTGGGGGGCCAAGAACGCTTGGGCCTTACCATGCTGCGAATCCCGGCCCCCAGCTGCCTTGTTTTATCTGGCTGGCGATCAGCATATGGCCGGAGCCCACGCATTTAAAAAAAAAATAAATGTTAAATAAGTTTAAAACAAATATTCGGCTTCTCTGTCTTTTGATCGCCAGCCAAGGTAAAGCCAGGCAGCGGGGGGGGCAGGCCGTAGCTGTCTGCTTTATCTGCGCTGAGAATCAGAAATTCTGCGGAGCGCTACATCGTTTTAAACATTTCTTTTCACACTTCTATATGTGACAGACCCAACAGCCAATCACAGATGCTGTCAAAGAGGATGGGCGTCTGTGATTGGCTGTTCGAGTAATGTACAATTAGCCCATATATTCTAGTATGGTACTATGTATGGGCTGCTTTCAGGTTACTCAAGCAGCCAATCACAGACGCCCATTCTCTGTGTCAGCGTCTGTGATTGGCTGTTGGGACTGTCACACATATAGAAGTGTGAAAATAAATAAATAATAAAACAAAAATGACATAGCGCTCCGCAGAATTTTTGATTCTCAGCGCAGCTAAAGCAGACAGCTACGGGCTGCCACCTCCAGCTGCCTGGCTTTACCGCGGCTGCTGATCAAAAGTCAGGAAAGCCCAATGTTTTTTTTTTAATTATTTAAAATAATAATAAAAAAAAAATGCGTGGGCTCCCCCCATATTTTGATCACTAGCCAGGTAAAACCAGGCAGCTGGGGGCTGGGATTCTCAGCATGGTAAGGCCCAAGCATTCTGGGCCCCCCACGCTGAAAACGGCAGCCCGCAGCCACCCCTGGAATTGGCGCATTCATCGTAGCGCCATTTCCAGGCGCTTTATCCGGCTCTTCCAATGGCCCTGATGGGGGGTGGCACGCTGGGTAATAATGGGGTTAGTACCAGCTTTGTATTATCAGCTGGTACTAAGCCTGAAATTCATGGCGTCACGCCAAATTAGACATGGCCACCATGAATTTCTAGTAAACAGAAGAAAAAAAAACAAAACACAGAGAAGGGGAACCAGGTCCCCCAACCAGCAGAGACTACAAGGCTCAACTGGGAACCGGAGGCTGCAGCACTTCAAGTACAGCAGGCCGCCCACACCAGCCACCAGGAAAGTAGCCACATAGGGCCAGGGGACGGAACACAAGTCGCCCGCCAAGGCCCGAGGACACTGGACAGAGGTGCCGCTAGGTGTGAGGTTCAAGGAGAGAGGCCAGAGAGGACACACAGAAGGGGGTCCTGCTAAGTGCTCCAGAGCTACCTGGGAGTCGACTGAGCCCCTCACTCGGTAAACACAGGACGACGCGGGAAGTTATAAACCTGCAGTAATAACTTGGAGTGAAAGAACTGTGAGTAAAGACCCTGAGACTGCATTGCAAAGACTCCGCGTTGTCATTACTGATTCCCAGCACTATCACCACCATCATCTCTACACGCTGCCCTGAAGCTACACTCCACCTGTGGGGAGTCACATCACCTAGCTGCACATACCACCAACCTCAGCGGACTACCAATAACCGCAATCCACAGGTGGCGTAGTCGGACATTGACATTAGTGCACATAGACTACTACCCTGGTTTGACCGCCCTGGGTCAAGGACCGGGTCACCGCCACGGTGACTACAACCCCCAGCATCTACAAGGCTCGGCTCCGGGTGTCCCCAAGGCCCAGGGGGCGCATCACACGCGCCGGCAGTATCGCGCTGTGCAGAGGAGGCAGAGGGGCACTGCAGCAGCAGGCAGAGCAGGGAGATCGCTCTCCCTGCTTTGCCGCTGCAGAGGGCCCATCACTAATCATATCAGCAGTGCTGCCGATATGATTAGAGAACCGGGGGGGTCCTCTGTTCTCTGTACAGGTCCCAGGGGGGTAGGGGGTGGGGCTTGGGGGTGTGGCCATCGGGACCCGGGCCCACTGGGGGTTTTCCCGATCCTCTGGTGGGCCAGTCCGCCCCTGCTTCCGTCTCACCTACCACAAAATGATATAGCAGGAAGACATGTCCTCCCAATAGTGAAGCTCTGTGGAAAGCTTCTCTTATACTTACAGAATAAAGCCTTTTTTACCTAGCCTACTAGAACTCCTGTTTTGAAATGAGGGTCAAATACCCTAAGATATGTGTTATTTCATCAAATCATGGAGTGTAAGTATAAAATTATGTCATATTAAGATTCAATTGATTCTTTAATAAGTTATTTCTAGAGTACCTCTTTTTAATATATTCATGAATTTATTTAATTTCTATTTATACTTCTTAATTCTATTAGTTTTATTACAATTTTTGAATGAGATTCCTATGACTGAAGTAGTGGCGGAATTTTTTTTTTTTAAATAATAATTTTTATTGATTTTAACATATAACATAAGTATGTAAATGTACATTCCAATGCATTATTCTTAGCTTAAGTATTCATCATTTCAGTTTTGATTATCACCTTACTAATTGTATGGTCTAAGTACAAAGTAAACATTGAAGAAAAGAAAAAAACAAAAAAACCCTCCCCATTGCCGTCCCTCTTCCCCAACATGCAGGAAACACTTGTATATTTCTTGTGTGCACCTCTCCTTTCTTTTCGTCTTCTTCTTAATCCCTTAAACATTATTGAATATTTAGTCTGTATCCATATTTTATACTACGTCTTAACCTGTATCCCTTCCACCTTTTCCATCAACATTCAGATCAACTATTTTCCACTTCCCCAATGTTCCACCCAAGTCTTCCAGTATGGACCAACTGGTCTGTTCAAAGGGTTTCATAATTCCCTGAAGTTCTTTGTTTGTGTAATGTCTAAGTAAGAAGCTTTTCCATTTCATTATGAGCGATTTTATACTCTTTTCCTTGTTACGCTCGGCTTCCAACCATTCTAAGTGAAACAAAGTTTTCATTTGTCCCATTATAACTTTCCGATTTGGAATGGAATCGCTCAACCAATCCTTTAATAGGCTTCTTTTGGCTATCATACAAATTAAGTGGAACATTGGAGTTAATGTGTCCTTTCCTTTTTGTTGTGGGGCTTCTTCTCCTTTCCAGTAATGCAAGAGGAACGGTAATGGGTGCAATGATATGTTCCCAATACCTATATTTTCCATCATATGTTTTATATGTGAAGCCCAGCTGTGCTTGGCATCACAGACCCAGAAGGGTGTATTGAAGGATTCCTCCACAAGAGGCCCCCATAACCATTCACACATCTCCACCTTCCACCTCAGACCACCAGAGGGAGCTCCTTAGGGAGATATATAATGGAAGGTGGGGCCAGGCAGCCGTTAGTCTAGTCTAGACTGGAACTGACAGAAAGCAAACCTGTTGAGAGAGTTCCTGCAGTAAAGAAGCCTGAGAGAGGTCAGTCTGCAGTGGAGCTTATCCAGATCAAGACTCGGCGTAGCTCAGTGAGGTGAGCTGTAGGTGTGCCGGTGCCATAAGATCGGTGAAACGCGGCACGCTGCCGTTTGTGTGAGTAGCCTATTGAGGGCTCGAGTAGGCCGAAGGCAAAGGAGTAGAGAGTTAGTACATAGGGGGCAGAGGAGCTTAACTAGCTCACCTCAGAAGGAGAATCAGTTACCGGACACCGGGTCCAAAGCTTGCCGGGATCTCCACGACCCAGCAAGAGAAACCGGAATCCCTGGAGAACTACAGGTCCCAGGATCGCTAAAGTGCTGATACGTACCAGAGCCAGGAGACACATAGGCCCTGTAAGTCGGGAGCGTGTAATCCAAGAGAAGGCCCTACCACAAGGTCAGCCAGCGCAGGACAGAGACAGAGTTAGGCCTAGCTCCAGGCAGGTCAGAAACTTACTACGCAGAAGCCAGAACCAGGAGGCCCAAAACCTGCTCATTGGGGAGGATCCAGACATACACCCTTCACCCTACAGTGCTCCGGGGAGTGCCTGAATTTCCACCAGTAAAAGGTACTGAAGTGACTATCGTGTCCGTCCCTGTACTTGCTCTGGCCCGGCATAGTGTTTTTGTCCTGCATCCCCGTACCTATACTGCCCTGAGGCCCAGCTCTACCTGTGGAGAGCAATACCATCAAGCTGCCCTATCATCAGCCTCAGTGGACTGCGCAGCGCTGGTGATCCTCACCAGAAACCACAGGTGGCGTCACAAACTATTTCTTTTACTAAATCAACCCCTTTTTTAGGAGAGACCCCAGGGTACGGGCCCGGGAGCCGACCACCGCGACATCCCTGAAGGTCAGGCTAAAGGCCCGGGTACCGAGTTATCCCCCATGTTCCTCTGGGTGCTACATATATCTTCCCAGAATTCCTGTACTTTAGGGCATCCCCAGAGTCCATGTAACAGATCAGATTTTCCGAGTTTGCATTTTGGACAATGTACCAGACGATCCCTCATTGTTCTAGATACTGGTATGTTGAAGGCCAGTACAGCTCTGTGCAAAATCCTAAATTGTGTGTCTCTCCAAACCTCACTTAAGATGTTTTTAAGTACTGCCTGCCAACCCGCCAGCATTTTTTTCCTGATTTCCGCACCCTCTATTTGTTTGGCCCAGGATCTGAATGTTTTCTCTATGTCTATTTTTCCAAGGATGCCTTTCAGATTTCTGTATATTGCGGATATATTGCATGTACCTGTTCGGTCAAATAATAGATTATCCATTGCATTCCTTCTCGTCTCTTCACTCACATTTATCAAATGCGTCATAATTGTCCCTTTTATTTGTCCGAATTGTAGGAATTGTTGTTCACTTAGCTTGAATTTTAATATTATCTCTTCCCTACTCAGCCACCTATTTTCTTCTTCATGTAGTAGATTAGCTATTTTATGGATCCCCCTCACCCTCCATTCCTGAAATAGTTTGTTCTCTGCTATTTGTTGGAACACAGGATTTCCCCATATGGGTAAATCTCTCGATATTCTCCATGATAATTTAAGTTTTCTCCTAAGTTCCTTCCATGTAGCTATTGTATCCCGATACACTATTGAGTTTTTTATATTTTTTTAGGCATTAGGCTTTGTGGCGTGTGTAATAAGGCGACTAAGTTCCACGGGTACGCATACGATTTTTCCAGGATCGTATCAGAGAACCCACTAGTGTCTTTAAACCAATCTACTATGTGACGGGATAATACACGCTAGATTATATCCTCTTATGTCTGGCAAGTTTACCCCTCCCTCTTCCCTGGAAGCCATCAGTGTATTCAGTTTTATACGAGGTCTTCGACCTCTCCATATAAATTTCCTAATAGCCGAGTATACTTTCTGCACATCTACATGTTTTAGGAGAACAGGAATGGTCTGCAGTGGATACATGAGTTTCAGAAAACTCAGCATTTTTAAAAGGTGAATCCTGCCCAATAGACTCAAAGGCAAATTTTGCCACCGTTCTAATTCCTGTTGAATTTTGGAGATGACTGGAGGAAAGTTCAAGTTATATATCGACTCTGGTTTTCTCCCCAGCTTGATACCCAGATATGTTATATGTGTTTTGGATATTGGAATACTGCACATTTCCTTTTCCACCATACTACTTCTGTCTCTATTTGTTAAGTGGAGAATTTCGCATTTGCTTTTATTTAGAGTGAATCCCAAATACCTACCAAAATTTTCCAGAAGATCCAGGACCCCTGGCAGATCTCTTGCCACCTCAGCCATGTAAAGTATGATATCGTCTGCGAAATACGAGGCCTTAAGCTTCATGCCCCCTATTGGTATCCCTTCATAAACTTCATGTTGTTCTAGGTATCGCGCAAGGGGTTCTAATGCCAGATCAAACATTAGCGGGGACAAAGGACATCCCTGACGTGTTCCCTTTTCAAGAGGGAAATTTGCCGATAAATGACCTGGGGTTTGAATTCTTGCTGCGGGGTTAGCATATAGGGCTTTTATAAAATTTCTGAAGTTTCCCACAAGCCCAATTTTGTCCAAAACTTGACCTACCCAGCTCCACTTCACCTTATCAAAGGCCTTCTCTGCGTCTAGTGTAACCAGAGCCGGCTTACCTCGACTGTTTTCTTCTTTATTTATTGCATCTATGGCTAACAATGTACGTCTTACATTTGTAACTGCACTCCTACCTTTCACAAAGCCCACCTGTGCGGGTGATACTAATGTTGGGAGTATCTCTGCTAATCTGTTTGCCATGAGTTTGGATATTATTTTAACATCTTGATTTATCAAGGATATAGGTCTATAAGATGCTGGGTCCTCCACATTTTCCCCTTCTTTTGGTATTAAGCTAATATGAGCCACATTAGTGCCCACCAACAAACCCCCGCCCTGTAACAATTCGTTATACCATGCAGTCAAAGTAGGGGTTATTTGTTGGGACATGACCTTATAAAAATCGCCCGTGAACCCATCCGGCCCAGGTGCTTTTCCAGCTGGCAATCCCCCAATGGTACTCTTCACTCCCCCCTCTGTAATGGGAGCATTTAGCATATTTAACTGTGGCTCTGAGACACAAGGTATGTTCATTTTTTTTAGAAAGTCCTCACCCCTACTTGTGCCCTTGGCCTCTTCTAAATATAAGTTAGCATAATACTCCCGCAGGGTTGAGTTTATTTCCCTAGGGTTATCCACCATTAAACCATCTCTTGTCTTAAGCTTTAAGATATTACTCTTCCCCTTCTTGCCCTTTGCCAAGTTTGCTAATAGCTTTCCTGCTTTATCTCCAAATCTCCTCAACTCTATTTCCATTTGCGTCTTTCTAAATAATTATTTTTTTTCCGCCCATATGTCAAAATCCCTTTTGGCCTCCCTCCATTCATCCCTATTTTAGCTGTTTTTTGTTGTTGAAAGTGCAAGCATTTCTCCCTTAATTTCCTACTCAATTCCTCATATTTAGTGTTGGTTGGTTTTTGTAATGTATGCACATACGCTATTAGTTGCCCTCTCAGGACCGCCTTTCCTGCTTCCCAGTATGTTTGTGGTTTCAGACCATCCACCGAATTGTGGTAAGAATACTCCTCCCACCATTGCTGTAATATCACTTTAAATCGCTCGTCTCCAAGAAGAAACGATGGGAATCTCCATATGTAGTCCGTTCCCCTTGGATATTGCTCAATTAAATTTAGAGAGATTGGCGCATGATCCGAAATCACCATTTCCTCAATTTTTGACTTTTTGCATCTGTCTAGTAGCCCTCTACTCACCAATATATAGTCAATTCTAGACCAAGTTTGATGTGGGTGGGAAAAGTGTGTAAATTCTCGTTCATTGGGTGATTCCAACCTCCAAATATCCGACAAATCTGTGTCCTCTATGAACTCTGCCAATAGAGTTGATTTCGCACTCGCTTTTCCCCCTCTTGTCCTCACGTGACTCAGTCGATCTTCCTCTATAGACTGTGTGTTGTTGTAATCTCCTCCTACTATCATGTTCTTTGTTGTGTTTTAAAACGTAGTTGTTCAAAAAAAGTTTTTTGCTCTGTGTTGGGCGCATATATATTGATTCCACCAATCTCTTCCTCATTTCTTTCTAGCTTTAGCATTATGTACCTTCCATCTGTATCCCGTTCTACCTGCGTTACTTTGTACGGTAGATTTTTGTGCAGCAATATGAGAACACCTGCCTTTCTTCCCACCCCCTCTGAACCATACACCTCTCCCACCCACAATTTTTTCATCCTAAACATATCTTCATTTCTCAAATGCGTTTTCTGCAATAATGCAATATCTGCTTCTAGTTTCTTTACATGTCGCAGAACCATCATTCTTTTAGTCGGGGCTCTAAGCCCCTTTACACTCCATGATACAATGTGCATACTATGATATTTTCATTTTTGATTATATGTTGGCTGCTCACACCAAATAATCACAATTTTGCTCTGACTTACATTGTGTTCCTGCATGTCTCCCCTTTGAACAAAAAACAAGTTAACAACCAACAACAAACAATCACTCAATAGCATTTTTCTGTGACTTCCTTTTTCTGGCTTATTCCCCCACAAGCTCCTCCCCGGCAATATTTCTTTCGTTAAACCACCTCTAAGTTCTTTAAGTGGTCACCCCCTCAAGTGACTACAAATAGGAGAGTCCTTGGGTTGCCAGTCTCATTAAAGTGTCCTTCTCCCTGCTTCATCCCCTCCATAGTGTATTACTTATCTGCTTCAATATCCACTTCCTGGATTATCTTGTGATGTCTGGCTGTTCTTTGCCTTTGGGTCTGTGGGCTCATCCTCCAATTTTCGGATTCCTCTTCTCCCTCTGTACTTTGTTCTGCTTTTCTCCCCTGCTTCGGCGATGTTCCGACCTCTGTTTCATCTTGTCCGTTTTTCCTCAGCAGCTTCGATATGTACTCTTCTGCATCCTTCGGATTTTGAAGGCTTTTTGTTGAGCCATCTGTGTGCCTTACTTTCAATATGGCCGGGTACAGTAATTGGAACTGTATATGATTTTTAAATAGTCTGGAACAACAGTCACTGAACATTCTGCGCCGTTTATTAACCTCCACAGAATAGTCATTGAAAATGATAATTTTGTGTCCTTGAAAAGTTAACGGCTCTCTTCGACGTCTAAACGCTCGCAGAATGTTTTCCTTATCGTTAAAGTCCAAGTACTTGGCTATTGCTTGCCTTGGTCTCTGGTTTGTCTCTGGCGTATTGTTCGGTCTTTGAGGGGCTATTCGGTGCGCCCTTTCTACCCTCCTGTGAGAGGTTATTCCCAGAGCCTCTGGTAAATCATCTTCAAATATTCTCTGAAGTTGTCTGGGCTTGATAGTCTCCGGGAGTCCAACGACTCTTAAATTATTTCTACGTGATCTGTTTTCAAGATCTTCAATGCGATCTACCAAAATATGAACTTGCTTCTGCAGTAAACTGATGTCTTTATCAGCCTGTTCATTTATATCCTCCAGGCCCCCAATTCTGCCTTCGGCCTCCTCTGTTCTCACTTCATGTTGTGAGATGTCTTCTTTAAGACCCATCAGCGTCTGTTTCATTGCATTCTCAAGGGAAACTCTTATCTGTGGGGTGAGGTGTTCGATTACTGATTCAGTAAGTTCTTTATAGTTTATACTGCTGAAGTCTGCCTGCATCTCTCCCATTAGCTGGCCAGACTCTCTCTGTCCTCTCCCATCTTCTCTCACCCCCATCTCCTGCTGGGAGTCTGTACACAATTCCTCCCCTCTTGGCTTCTGTGCTGGCGTCTGTGATAACGGCAAGGCACACTGAGAATCTTCATTGGTGGCCATTTTGGATATCTCCTGAATCTCCCGTCATACCACTCACCGGGGTTTTACTGCTGCGGAGGAGATAACGTTCCATCGGCTGGTTAATCTGCTTCTCACTGTTCTGTGCTTTTGATCCTATGTTTTCTTAACAGTTTTTACTGCTTTGAGGGGGTGAAATCTGCCGGGGCTGCGGAGCTATTTCTTCTTATCGCCTCTCAGTCAGGGCCTGACCGGAAGTCAAAGTCGAGTTATATTTTATCGTCCACCGGTTTTCGCATGGATCTGGCAAAAATTCAGGAGGTACTGGATTGGAAGCGTCCTGAGGATTTAAAGGCGTTACAAAGGTTTTTGGCTTTCGCCAACTACTACCGCAAGTTCATCAAAAACTTTTCTTTAGTAGCCAAACCTCTGACGGATATGACCAGGAAAGGGACAGACTATTCTAAATGGTCCAGTCCAGCCAGGGAGACATTTAATACCCTAAAGGAGTGTTTTGCATCTGCACCGATTCGCATACGGCCTGACGTCACTCAGCCATTCATTGTAGAAGTTGACGCGTCTGAAGTGGAGGTGGGGGCTGTTTTGTCGCAGGGTGCGTGTCCTGGTAAATGGCGAAATTATGAGAGAAATTATGACATTGGTAACGGAGAACTGTTGGCAATCAAGTGGGCTTTTGAGGAGTGGCGTCATTTTTTGGAGGGGACATTTCATCCGGTTATGGTAATCACGGATCATAAGAATCTGGTATATCTAGGGTCTGCAAAACGTCTAACGCCCAGACAAGCAATTATTCTTTACCAGGTTCAACTTTTTTGTCACTGTCACGTAAAGGCTGGGGAACAAGGGCATTAAGGCGGATGCCTTATCTCGCTGTTTTCCTGGAGGTGGAGATAATTGTGAACCGGTTCCTATACTTCAAAAAGGGGTTGTGGTTGCATCTACAGGTGCTTCTCACAAAATTAGAATATCATCAAAAAGTAAATTTATTTCAGTTCTTCAATACAAAAAGTAAAACGCAAATGTAGCACCCTGAGGATTCGGCTGCTACAGGAGTATTGCACCTCAGCCAGAGGTGTGATATTCCACTCCCGGGTAAGGATGGAGTGTGGAACTGAGCTCAGTAGGCTGCATGCACTACATACATCCCATTTCCGGGGGACAGACCGATGGTACTCCCACTAGTGTAAATGTGCAGGTACGACAGTGTCTGTCCCTGGCTGGAGTGGGAGGGGGGTGGAACATCCCAGTAGTGTAGGGGCAGATAGGGGGAGCAGTCTGGGTAGTGCTAGGAGCTCATTGGGTGCTGGTCACCTGAGCTCACACATAGAGGGAGTATATAAGGTGGGAACCATCTTAGATCAGGGTCAGACAGGCAGACAGCAACCAGTCAGTCTGTTGTAGAGGGAAGTTCAAGAGAGTCAGTCCTGAGAGAGAAGAGAGAGAGGAGAAAGAAGGACCCAGAGGGGGAGAAGAAGGAACCCCAAGAGCCCAGAATACAAGCAGAAGGGTGAAGGGTTGGCACGCAAGGGAACCGGATCCCAAATTAGTGGAGGAGAGAAACTACCCTCAACTAAGAACCGGAGGCTGCAACATCACCAGTGGAGCAGCCCCTCACTAAATCCACTCAGAAGGCAAACCAAGAATAGGGTCAGGGAACCAGAGAAAAGGTTTACCCAACAGGAGGCCCGAGGGAGCCGGATATAAGTGGATCTCTGGTGGGGACGGCCGTAGAAAGGACAGTGAGAAAGAGAGCTCAGGACCGCGCTCCGGACTTGCTTGGGGGTTGGCCGAGTCCAGGACCTGGTGGACGCAGCACGGCTCGGGTGGTCACTCAAGGCCGGAGTGGCCAGCACAACAGCAGTAAGTAAAAACCCTGAACTGCACAGCCCGACTCTGAGTCTTCTTACCGTCCACACTGCACCACCACAACCACCACCCTCTACACCTGACCCCCTGAGGCTATACCCCTCCCGTTGGGGGTTATACTACCAGAGCTGCACAGACACCACCAGCCTCAGCGGACCCTTCTGCAGCGGCGGCCCTTTGACCGCAAATCAACGGGTGGCGTAGTCGACACAAAGAACTTTGATAACATCTGTAGGACTGCCACACACTGAGTTTGACACCCTGGGCACGGACCGGGTCACAGCCACTCGGAGACTACAACCCCCATCTGATCCGGCTCCGGGTATTCCCCTAAAGAATATGGCCCAGGGGGCGCGTCAACTTTGGCGTAGTCGGCAGGATTACGTGCCCGCAACAACCGGGTACTGCGTGCCTGAAGAAAAGTACAAGTTTACCTCAAAAAGAAGTCTCCCGCCGGTTCCGGAGGGTCCCCGCCATCGGACCCCATCACCAGTCGCTTCCCGCCGGTTGCCCGCCATTTGCAGCTTTTTCCCGCCATCTGCAGAGTTTCCCGCCACTGGGAGACGATTCCCGCCATTTCCAAAGATTTCCCGCCTTGGAAGAGCGGACGCCATTATGGGCGTGCCAGAGGATGGCAAGAGGCCGCCTCCCATCGTGGGCCAGGTCGAAGAATGGCGCCAAAAGCGGAAACCGTGCCTACCAACAGAGACTGTGATGCTGGAAGTGTCCATCAGCGTGAAAGAACTGCCCCTGGAGCTGACAAGCACCAAGTTGCCCCGGGACCACCCTCAATGTGGGAGGAGACAGAACAAAAGAACGAAGATGGGTGCCGCCTGGAGCAGTCTGGAGAGAGCGCACCCGGAGACAAGAAGCCTGGAGAGGAGTCCAGAGAAAGCCTACCCGGAGATGGAAGGCGAGACAGGCAGCACCGACCCAGTGGTCAGGAGCCTGCTGGAAGCAACAAGTCCACTAGGCTTAGTGGAGATCCTAGCACAGCTCCCCCGAGATCGGGAGTGTGCACAGACTGCGCTGGAGGGCCTCGCACGGAGGATGGCCCGGGTGCAGCGAGAGACGTTGGCGGAGTGGAGCCGAGAGATGGCCCAGCAGACCGAAACCCGTCAGCGGAGCACGCCACCCGAGAAGAGGAGACAGACCGCCTCTGAGGATGGTGCAGGAGGACTGAAGGCCGGAGACGGCGCCGAGAAGGGAGCTGAACGGACGGAGGCAGGTAAAGGGGACGTCTCTACCCCGAGCCGGGAAACTGCGTGCCTGCCCCAGCTCCCCGTCGCAGAGCCCGAAGTACCCCCTGCCGTGCCCATCGCTGCAACGTCACCGCCGCAGACTAGGCCTCAACCGGAAGCCGCGGCCGCGACCCCTGTGACGTCACGCGCCTCGACCCCGAGCGCGGCCAAGCAGGAAACACCATCGGCCTGGTCGCAGGGCCTAGCACCCCCGGGCACCGCAATACCAACAGCGCCCCCTACCTCCGCGGAGCCCCCGGCCTGGTCTCAGGGCCGAGTAACCCAGGGCGCCGCCGTTCTTACGGTGCCCTTTGCCTTTAGGGTGCCCCAAGCCTGGTCGCAAGGCCTGGTCAACCCGGGCGCCGCTACCACCACTGCGCCCGTAACATCAAGAGTGCCGCACCTGGGTGAAGACCTGTTCGCCCAGCATACGTGCCCGGATGGGCAGCCCTTTGTCTGGCCTGAAGAATACATCCAGCTGGAGCTTCAAAAAGCAGGGGCCATGTGCGAACCCCTGATCCCGGCTCCGAAGCCCGTAAAGAGGATCTCGCCCCCGCTGGAAGAGACCCAGTTTGAGTGGGACCCCACCGGAGAAGATCTCATGGGGTTCACTCAGGAGACTCGGGCAGCTGCAGCGGAGCGTGCAGAGTGCTGCCGACAACAGCTCGAAGTCTTCGAGAGGGAGCGGAGAGAGAGGCGGGTCCGGGAACAGCAAGCACAGATAAGGAGCGCGGAGCAGAAGAGCCGGACCAGGAGAGACCCCCGTGCAGCGCATGGTCCCCGTACCATCGGAACTGTGATAAAGTTCAACCTGCAGCATGGGTGGGGTTTCATCAGGGATCACCACACCCCCCGGCGACGTCTTCGTGACCAGAAGAGACGTTGAGTCCCACCTACCGGAGGGACACAGAGGTGGTGACCTGTATGTAGGGGACGAGGTCACCTTCACCCGGCACAAGTGTGCCAAAGGACCCTACGCCCTCCATGTGCATCGCTTGACGGAGGAGGAGCTGCGGTGTGAGGAGGAGCAAGAGGACCCGGACGGGTCTGAACCTGAAACTATCCACCAAGAAAGAGCAGGAGGACGCCGTCGTTGAAGTACGGTAGAGAGAGACTGTAAATAGTTACCCGTCGGGGTACCAAAAACTGTTGCTGCTATTATAGTCCCCGTTGGGACCAGCGAATTGAACTGTTACCCGTGTGTCCCTATTTCCTAATAACTGGCCGAGGACTGAGAGCGGCCACTTTCCCCTTGTATATAGTTGCGCTTCCTAAAGCGCCCCCTACTGGTTTTATAGGAAGCCATGTTTTTCCAAGAAAAGAGACTGTCGCACTTTACCCGGTCACAAGTTGCACCGTGACCGGAGGAGCAAGAAAAGTTTACAAGAAAAGTTTTATATGAAAAGTTTTATGATGCTGCTAAAGTATAATGTTTAATATGTTTTATATGTTGATGTTATTATGCAAAAATTGTATGTTTGTGGATGTTTTTATCTTTTACAGCCCGAGGACGTGCTGTGATTTACCAGGGGGGAATGTAGCACCCTGAGGATTCGGCTGCTACAGGGGTATTGCACCTCAGCCAGAGGTGTGATATTCCACTCCCGGGTAAGGATGGAGTGTGGAACTGAGCTCAGTAGGCTGCATGCACTACATACATCCCATTTCCGGGGGACAGACCGATGGTACTCCCACTAGTGTAAATGTGCAGGTACGACAGTGTCTGTCCCTGGCTGGAGTGGGAGGGGGGTGGAACATCCCAGTAGTGTAGGGGCAGATAGGGGGAGCAGTCTGGGTAGTGCTAGGAGCTCATTGGGTGCTGGTCACCTGAGCTCACACATAGAGGGAGTATATAAGGTGGGAACCATCTTAGATCAGGGTCAGACAGGCAGACAGCAACCAGTCAGTCTGTTGTAGAGGGAAGTTCAAGAGAGTCAGTCCTGAGAGAGAAGAGAGAGAGGAGAAAGAAGGACCCAGAGGGGGAGAAGAAGGAACCCCAAGAGCCCAGAATACAAGCAGAAGGGTGAAGGGTTGGCACGCAAGGGAACCGGATCCCAAATTAGTGGAGGAGAGAAACTACCCTCAACTAAGAACCGGAGGCTGCAACATCACCAGTGGAGCAGCCCCTCACTAAATCCACTCAGAAGGCAAACCAAGAATAGGGTCAGGGAACCAGAGAAAAGGTTTACCCAACAGGAGGCCCGAGGGAGCCGGATATAAGTGGATCTCTGGTGGGGACGGCCGTAGAAAGGACAGTGAGAAAGAGAGCTCAGGACCGCGCTCCGGACTTGCTTGGGGGTTGGCCGAGTCCAGGACCTGGTGGACGCAGCACGGCTCGGGTGGTCACTCAAGGCCGGAGTGGCCAGCACAACAGCAGTAAGTAAAAACCCTGAACTGCACAGCCCGACTCTGAGTCTTCTTACCGTCCACACTGCACCACCACAACCACCACCCTCTACACCTGACCCCCTGAGGCTATACCCCTCCCGTTGGGGGTTATACTACCAGAGCTGCACAGACACCACCAGCCTCAGCGGACCCTTCTGCAGCGGCGGCCCTTTGACCGCAAATCAACGGGTGGCGTAGTCGACACAAAGAACTTTGATAACATCTGTAGGACTGCCACACACTGAGTTTGACACCCTGGGCACGGACCGGGTCACAGCCACTCGGAGACTACAACCCCCATCTGATCCGGCTCCGGGTATTCCCCTAAAGAATATGGCCCAGGGGGCGCGTCACATATATTATATAGAGTCATTACAAACAGAGGGATCTATTTCAAGTGTTTATTTCTATTAATGTTGATAATTATGGCTTACAGCCAATGAAAACACAAAAGTCATTATCTCAATAAATTAAAATAATTAACAAAAAACACCTGCAAAGGTTTCCTAAGCGTATAAAATGTCCCTTAGTCTGTTTCAGTAGGCTCCACAATCATGGGGAAGACTGCTGACTTGACAGATGTCCAGAAGGCAGTCATTGACACACTCAAGGAGGGTAAGCCACAAAAATTCATTGCTAAAGAAGCTGACTGTTCAATGTTCATAGAGTGCTGTATCCAATGTAAGGCGGCGGTGTACACACCGTGCAGTAACTGAGGCAGTGACCCAAGCAAGTCCAACTTAAACAGCTTTTATTCAGCAACTCACGGTTAAACAGAAAGTCCTCCGGTTTGCAGCCGGGTTAACATGAGTCCATAAACAACGGTTGCCGGGGACAACGGCCACGCCGGGCCGCGCAGAGCCTGACAGGTGCAGAGCTTTCCTAGGCAGTGGTTCAGCCACACTCAGTCCTGCTGAGCTTCCCTGCTGTGCTCCTAGCAGGTTGCAACATAGAACAACACTAATAGTTAGTGCAGGAGTTTTAAAGGACCTGTGGCAAGAGCCACTGGAAAACCCGGGTTGGAGGGAGGAGGCCGCCCTACTGCCTCCTGTGACCTCCTCCAAGAAATGAAGGCCCTGCCGGGTTTTACTTAATCTGCCTTAGCCAGGTAGTCTGACCAGGTCATTGCTCACCTTCATTCCTGCATTGCAGCCGTAGCTGTGTGTGTGACTGCAATGCATTCCAATGGATTTAATAGGTCTCTGTACACATTCTGGGGGATATATAACGTCCCTCGTATACGATCCCGGTCACTGCCTCACATATCCCCCCCCTCTGTTCAAACTTGTTGGGTTGAACATTTGCCACC
Source organism: Phyllobates terribilis (assembly GCF_046119375.1). Taxonomy (NCBI): domain Eukaryota; kingdom Metazoa; phylum Chordata; class Amphibia; order Anura; family Dendrobatidae; genus Phyllobates; species Phyllobates terribilis. Next base: position 2,875,254 of record NW_027362877.1, read on the forward strand.
ATACAGGGTGCCCGGGACAGGGCATCCGCGTTTGCTTGCAACTTCCCAGGGCGATGTTCTACAGAGAAACTGAAATTTTGCAGTGACAGGAACCACCTGGTGACTCGCGCATTCCTCTCCTTGGCATTCCTCATCCATACCAAGGGTGAGTGGTCCGTCACCAAGCGGAACTGACGCCCGAGTAAATAATAGCGTAGTGATTCCAAGGCCCACTTAATAGCCAAACACTCCTTCTCTACCACGCTATAGTTTTTCTCTGCCGGGACAAGTTTTCTACTCAAGTAGGTGACCGGGTGCTCTTCACCATTCACTTTTTGTGACAATACCGCCCCTAGGCCTACCTTCGAGGCATCTGTCTGTACAATGAAGGTTTCATTGAAGTTGGGGCTGATGAGGACCGGCTGTCCACACAGGGCCAACTTCATGGACTGAAAAGCTTCTTCTGCCTGAGGGTTCCACCGAACCATTACCGATTTTTTTTTTTTCCCTTCAAGAGATCGGTCAGGGCCGTCGTTCACCCGGCAAAATTAGGTATAAACCAGCGGTAATACCCAAGGATGCCAAGGAACGCCCTCACCTGTTTTGTACTTGACGGTTTAGGCCAGTTTTTTATAGCCTCAATTTTATTGATTTGGGGCTTGATAGCTCCTCGGCCTATCACATACCCCAAATATCGGGCTTCCTCTAGCCCTATCGCACATTTTTTGGGGTTTGTCGTGAACCCTGCAGCTTTGAGAGAATCCAGCACCGCTTGTACCTGTGATAGGTGCGTATGCCAGTCGGTGCTAAAGATGATAATATCATCTAGATACGCGGACGCGTACTCCTGATGAGGCTTGAGCACTATGTCCATCAACCTCTGGAATGTAGCCGGGGCCCCATGTAACCCAAAAGGTAAGACCACATAGTGGTATAGACCCTAAGGAGTTACGAAGGCGGTCTTTTCCTTCGCTGAATCTGTGAGAGGTACCTGCCAGTAACCCTTGGTAAGATCGAGCGTGGTAAAGTACTGGGCCTGCCCCAGTCTCTCAATCAGCTCGTCCACCCTGGGCATTGGATAAAGGTCAAACTTTGACACTTCATTCAATTTCCGGAAATCGTTACAGAAGCGTAACGATCCGTCTGGTTTTGGGATCAGTACGATGGGGCTAGCCCACTCACTCCGTGATTCCTCTATGACGCCTAACTGAAGCATTTGTTTTACCTCAGCCGTGATGGCTTGCCTCTAGGCCTCGGGTACCCGTTACGGTCTTATTCGTACCCTTACCCCAGGTTCGGTGACAATGTCATGTTTGATAACCGTTGTCCTACCTGGTAGCTCTGAGAACACGTCGGTATTGTGCTGCACCAGTGAGCGAGCCTCCCGTCGCTGCTGTTTAGTGAGGGCATCACTTATCCTGACCTCCCCCTTGTATGCTTCCCTGGCTGAAGGTAGAGAACTCTCTGGTGATATGCCCGGGGTGACGTCTGTAACTAAACACTCTCTGTCTTTCCAAGGTTTTAGCAGGTTTACATGGTAAAGCTGCTCAGGTTTCCTCCTTCCGGGCTGATACACCCGGTAATTTACCTCCCCCACTTTTTCTCGAACCTCATATGGCCCTTGCCACTTGGCCATGAGTTTACTCTCGGTTCTGGGTACCAGAACTAACACCCGATCGCCCTTGTTAAAAGACCTGACTCTGGCTCTTTTATTATATGTGCGCCTCTGGGCTGCCTGGGCATCTAACAGATGTTCTTTCACGATGGGCATGACCGCCGCGATCCGGTCCTGCATACTAGCCACGTGTTCAATTATACTCCTATGTGGAGTCGGCTCTTGTTCCCATGTCTCTTTGGCTACGTCCAACAGACCCCTAGGGTGTCTGCCGTACAATAACTCAAAGGGAGAGAACCCTGTGGAAGCCTGGGGTACCTCACGGACGGCGAACATCAGATAGGGTAGCAACATGTCCCAATCCCTCCCGTCCTTAGAAACCACCTTTTTTAACATGGATTTGAGGGTTTTATTGAACCGTTCTACTAGCCCGTCGGTTTGAGGGTGGTACACCGAGATGCGCAATTGTTTAATTTTTAGTAATTTGCACAGTTCCCTTGTCACTTTGGACATAAAAGGGGTCCCTTGATCCGTCAGGATCTCCTTAGGTAGTCCAAGGCGACAGAACATAGCAAACAGCTCCCATGCAATCAGTTTTGCTGATGTGTGGCGTAGTGGTATAGCCTCCGGATACCGGGTGGCATAGTCGACGACCACCAGTATATGTTGGTGGCCACGGGCGGATTTTACAATGGGCCCTACCAAATCCATTGCAATCCGTTCAAAAGGTACCTCTATCACTGGCAGGGGTACCAATGGACTACGGAAACTTGCAGTGGGTGAGGTCAACTGACATTCGGGGCAGGATTTGCAGTACCTTTTGACCTCCGCGTAAACCCCCGGCCAAAAGAACCGCTGCAAGAGACGTTCTTGCGTTTTCTTTACCCCTAAGTGTCCACTCAGCAAGTGTGTGTGTGCCAAATCTAGAACCACCCGACGGTACGACTGAGGTACCACCAACTGTTCCACGACCTCGTCCCTGATCTTATCTATCCTATAGAGCAACTCACCGTTGACTACCATGCGTGGAAATACAGTATCTGCATTGGGTTGTTGGGCTACGCCGTTTACCTCTAACACCCTTTCCCGCGCCTGAGTCAGGGTGGGATCCTGTAGCTGAGCCGTCCCAAACGTGTCCCGGGACACTTCCAGCTCAGGGATCGATGGGGTCTCCTCGACCTCTCCTGCCAGCACCTCTAAGGGAAACCTATCGGGTTCACACTCTGTCCCTAGGTTGGACACCCCTACGGCAGGTTCGTCGGGTACAGTGTCTGTAATACAGTTTACCGGGGGAGAGTGGATTTTGTTTTTCCACAGAGTCCAGAACAGGGGCAAGTCTCTTCCCAACACAGTCCCATAGGGAAGAGTTTTTACCACTCCCACCACATGTTTTATGTCTCCACACAGCATGGACAAGACTACCTCCTCAGTTGGGTACTCTCGGAGGTCCCCATGGATACACACAACCCCGACGGGCCTTCCACCGGGGTTGTCTCCTGCCACCAGCGACCCATGTACCAGAGTCACGAGGCTCCCTGAGTCCAGGAGAGCCTCCGTGGGGTACCCATTAACCAGTACCTGACATATTTGGAGTTCATTGTCCCGGGGCTCGCTGTGCAGACGGTCTGGGCGTACATTGAGACACGGCGGCTATATCCGCAGTCCATGGGTTCTGTAGTCAGGGGACAATTAGCAATCACATGTCCCGGCCCCTGACACCGCCAGCACCTAAGGGTGGTGGTACTGTTAGGTCTTATGACAGTTTGGGAGGGAACTGGTCTCCTGCCACTCTCACTGCGGGGCTCCCCTTCAGCACGGATACGGCGCTGATTGTCCCCAGCAGAGTGACGTGACCCCTTTCCCGATTCCTGGGTTGGCAGGGATCGACGTGACAGCCGAGAGGGGGCGGAGTCTCGAATGAAGTCCTGAGTGGCTGAGTAGCGCTCTACCAAACTGAGCACCTGGTCGAGGGTGCCGGGGTCCCCTTGCCCCACCCAACGCTGGATAGCGACTGGCAGAGTCCTCACGAGCCGGTCAACCACCACCCTCTCCACTATCTGGGCTGGGGACAAAGTCTCAGGTTGGAGCCACCTCTTTACCAGCTGCAGGAGGTCATAAGCCTGAGATCGGGCAGGTCGGGTCTCCACATAGGCCCATTAAAACACACGCTGAGCCCTCACGTATGTATTGACCCCCAGCCGGGCAAGGATCTCACCTTTGAGCCTCTGGTAGTCCCGGGCGTCCTCCTGACTGAGGTCGAAACAGGCCTTCTGGGCATCGCCAACCAAAAACGGAGCCACCACTTCCGCCCACTTGTCGGCTGGTAGGTTTTCCTGCTCTGCTGTGCATTCGTAGATGGTAAGGAAGGCTTCCACGTCGTCCTCCGGTCCCATCTTCCTCAACGCTGATCGAACCTTGTCCCGGGTGTCTCGACGTTCCGGGGCTGATGCGGTCGGTGTCTCCCGCAGGGCAGCAATCTGTTGCATCATCAGTTCATTTGTTTTTTGCTGCTGCTGGTACAGTAGCTGCTGCTGCTGATTGTGCTGCTGCTCCCGCTCCTGCTGTTGCCGTTGGAGACTCAGGTGCTGCTCCTGCTATTGCCGCTGAGACTGCAGCAACTGCTGCTGGGCGAGTGCGAGCTGCTTTAATAGCTCCTCCATTTTGTCCATGGGGTGGAACTGAAAGGTGGCAGGACGGATTGTGGTCATGCAGCTGCCGGTGGGGTATGCCTCAGTCACAATGCCCGCATTCTCCACCAAACTGTAAGGCGGCGGTGTTCACACCATGCAGTAACTGAGGCAGTGACCCAAGCAAGTCCAACATAAACAGCTTTTATTCAGCAACTCACGGGTAAACAGAGAGTCCTCCGGTTCGCAGTCGGGTTAACATGAGTAAATAAACAACGGTTGCCAGGGACAACGGCCATGCCAGGCCGCGCAGAGCCTGACAGGTGCAGAGCCTTCCTAGACGGTGGTTCAGCCACACTCAGTCCTGCTGAGCTTCCCTGCTGTGCTCCTAGCAGGTTGCAACATAGAACAACACTAATAGTTAGTGCAGGAGTTTTAAAGGACCTGTGGCAAGAGCCACTGGAAAACCCGGGTTGGAGGGAGGAGGCCGCCCTACTGCCTCCTGTGACCTCCTCCAAGAAATGAAGTGTGTCAGGCCACTCATGACTAATAGACAACACCAGAAGCGTCTTACCTGGGCCAAGGAGAAAAAGACCTGGACTCATGCTCAGTGGTCCAACGTGTTGTTTTCAGATGAAACTAAATTTTGCATTTCATTTGGAAATCAATGTCCCAGAGTCTGGAGGAAGAGTGGAGAGGCCACAATCCAAGCTGCTGGAGGTCTAGTGTGAAGTCTCCACAATCAGTGATGGTTTGGGGAGCCATGTCATCTGCTGGTGGAGGTCCACTGTGTTTTATCAAGACCAAAGTCAGCGCCGCCGTCTACCAGGACATTTTACAGCCCTTCATGCTTCCCTCTGCCGACAAGCTTTATGGAGATGGAAATGTCATTCTCCAGCAGGACTTGGCCCCTGTCCACACGGCCAAAAGTACCAATACCTGGTTTACACACAACAGCATCACTGTGCTTGATTGGCAGCAAACTCGCCTGACCTTAACCCCATAAAGAATCTATGGGGTATTATCAAGAGGAAGATGAAAGACACCAGAGCCAACAATGCAGACGAGCTGAAGGCTGCTATCAAAGCCACCTGCGCTTCATAACACCTCAGCAGGGCCATAGGCTGATCCCTCCATGCCACAGGCTGATCGCCTCCATGCCACATTGCTGCATTGATGCACAAGGAGCCCCAACCAAGTATTGAGGGCATTTGCTGAACATACATTTCAGTAGGACAACATTTCGGATTTTAAAATCATTTTTCAAGCTGTTGTTATAAAGTATTCTAATTTACTGAGATAATGACTTTTGTGTTTTCATTGGCTGTAAGCCATAATCATCAACATTAACAGAAATAAACACGTGAAATAGATCACTCTGTGTCTAATGACTCTATATCAGAGGTCCCCAACCGCCGGTCCGCGGACCAGGACCGGGCCGTTGGGGTTTTTCAGCCGGTCCGCGGCGCCGCTGACAGCTAGCTCCGCGGCCCTGCGCCTGGTCAGAGCTCGCTCTGTGTGGATTTATAATGTTTTCTGCCATAGCCGTGACAGCTCGCAGCTCCCGGCAGAGAACATTATGCAGGACGGGGTGGGGCGTCGGGCGGGTCTTAGTGACGCGGCCCTCCTGCACAGCATGGTGTGTTCCTGACGGGGTGGGGCACTGACACGCCCCCGGCAGAACATGTTATGTGGGGCGTGCTGGGGCAGCAGACTGGCTTCAGTGACGCGGCTCCCGGTACCGGTGTTCAGTGTGTAGCGCTGCTAAGCAGCAGCGCTGTATACACTGACGCTCAATGTACAATGCTGCTACTTAGCAGCGCTGTACACCGAGGTCCCGCCAGCATCCTCCCCATACAGCTCCACCCCTCCATAACCCCACCCCCATATGACCAAAGCCCCGCCCCCACCCCCACCGGGCCATGGAAAACTGGTCTTGCTTAAAGCCGGTCCCTGGTGCAAAAAAGGTTGGGGACCTCTGCTCTATATAATAGATCCCTCTGTGTGTAATGACTCTATATAATAGATCCCTCTGTGTGTAATGACTCTATATAATAGATCCCTCTGTGTGTAATGACTCTATATAATAGATCCCTCTGTGTGTAATGACTCTATATAATAGATCCCTGTGTGTAATGATTCTATATAATAGACCCCTCTGTGTGTAATGGCTCTATATAATAGATCACTCTGTGTGTAATGACTCTATATAATAGATCCCTCTGTGTGTAATGACTCTATATAATAGATCCCTCTGTGTGTAATGACTCTATATAATAGATCACTCTGTGTGTAATGACTCTATATAATATATGAGTTTCACTTTTGCATTGAAGAGCTGAAATAAATTACCATATTTTTCGGACTATAAGATGCACTTTTTTCCTCCAGAATTTTGGAGGAAAGTGGGGGATGCGTCTTATAGTCCGATATACATAAATACTGTTGCTGTGGGTGGTGGGGTATGTAGGGGAAGCGACAGCGGCGGAGTAGCGAGGCACAGGAGGCAGCAGCCTGCAGCAGCCTACACTGTGCCCGCTACTAAAGAAAATGAATATTCAGGAGTAGTGAACATTAATTTTCCTTAATAGCCGGCACACTGTGCCTGTAGTGCGACTCCTGGTATGTATGGCCCCCCTCATCCTGGTATGCTTGGCACCCCCTGATCCTCGTAGCACTTCACAGAAAAAAAAATAAACAATTACACTCACCTCCTCTCTCCTCCAGCGCTGTGTCCCACTCTGTGCCGGAATAGTCACTGCTCCCCATGAGAGAATATTTTGTGTGCCTGGAGTTTTCTGTTTATCCCTGTCTGTGCTGCCCTGTTTGTCGGGTGGGTGTACTTCGGTGCACAGCAGCGCCCCTCTTCCCCGAGTGGGGGAGAACAAGCGGAGGGCTAACTCAGGAGTTAGAGCGAGGGTGGAGGCCTCGGCATCCTCACCTTCAGAGGTATCCCAGGGAATAGGGTGAGCTAGGGCGCCCCCTAGTGTTAGGGTCAGGATAGGAGCCCCTGATCCCTGGTCACCTGACAGCTGTGTCGTGAAATGGATCCTTTAACTAAGGCTCTGATCACATCGACAAAATGACACCGACCACGACCGATGGATCCTGTAACTAAGGCTCCGATCAGATCTACAAGACGTCACCAACCACGACCGATGGATCCTGTAACTAAGGCTCCAATCACATCTACAAGACGTCACCGACCACGACCGATGGATCCTGTAACTAAGGCTCCGATCACATCTACAAGACGTCACCGACCACGACCGATGGATCCTGTAACTAAGGCTCTGATCACATCTATAAGACGTCACCAACCACGACCGATGGATCCTGTAACTAAGGCTCCGATCACATCTACAAGACGTCACTGACCACGACTGATGGATCCTGTAACTAAGGCTCCGATCACATCTACAAGACGTCACCGACCACGACCGATGGATCCTGTAACTAAGGCTCTGATCACATCTATAAGACGTCACCGACCACGACCGATGGATCCTGTAACTAAGGATCTGATCACATCTACAAGACGTCACCGGCCACGACCGATAGATCCTGTAACTAAGGCTCCGATCACATCTACAAGACGTCACCGACCACGACCGATGGATCCTGTAACTAAGGCTCCGATCACATCTACAAGACGTCACCGGCCACGACCGATGGATCCTGTAACTAAGGCTCCGATCACATCTACAAGACGTCACCGACCACGACCGATGGATCCTGTAACTAAGGCTCCGATCACATCTACAAGACATCACCGACCACGACCGATGGATCCTGTAACTAAGGCTCCGATCACATCTACAAGACGTCACCGACCACGACCGATGGATCCTGTAACTAAGGCTCCGATCACATCTACAAGACGTCACCGACCACTGATGGATCCGGTAACTAAGGCTCCGATCACATCTACAAGACGTCACCGACCACGACCGATGGATCCTGTAACGAAGGCTCCGATCACATCTACAAGATGTCACCGACCACGACCGATGGGCCTGTAACTAAGGCTCCGATCACATCTACAAGATGGCACCAATCACGACCGATGGATCCTGTAACTAAGGCTCCGATCACATCTACAAGACATCACCGACCACGACCGATAGATCCTGTAACGAAGACTCTGATCACATCTACTAGACATCATAAAATCACTAGTTTATAAAGGATTACACCTCGGAAGTGACATCATATGTAAAACAAAAAACCGCCTACCCAATAAAATTCTTTATGCATAAATCTCGTATAACATAATTAAAAAAATACATAAAACAAAACTATATATATTTTTTATATTATTCACGGCTACATAGACATTATTGCATTAAATACAATTAATCAAAGCTATATTGATGAATCATATACTGCTATACAGAAAGTTTTTTTCCTTAGAATATAATAGTGCATCAAATCTATTCTATTAGTTCTTTTAAAAATTAATCCTCCTCTATTAGATAAAATTTCATATAATGCCATAAGTCCCCACAGTCCCTCTTCATATCTACTCAACTCTCTTCCTCCAAAACCAGCTTCTCCGCCATCACAGAAGATCAACTTTCCTCTCCAAGTAACATCTCACCACCTGTGAACTTGACCCAATCCCGTTCCACCTCATCCCAAACCTGCAGTCTTCATCCCAACCCTAACCCACCTCTTCAACCTGTCACTAGCAACTGGTGTCTTCCCCTCATGCTCCAAACATGCCTCGATCACACCCATCCTCAAAAATCCATCCCTTGACCCATCCTCTCTGTCTAGCTATCGCCCCATATTGCTTCTCCCCTATGCCTCAAAACTACTGGAACAACACGTCCATCTTGAGGTGTCCTCCCACCTCTCCTCCTGCTCCCTCTTTCACCGCCTCCAATCTGGCTTCCGACCGCACAATTCTACTGAAACGGCCCTGACTAAAGTCACCAACGACCTACTGACCGCCAAATCCAAGCGACACTACTCTGCCCTTCTCTTTCTGGACCTGTCATCGGCCTTGGACACAGTAGACCATTCCCTCCTACCAGGGGTGGATTAAGAGTAGTCAGGACCCCGGGCAGTTTAGAAGGCGTGGGCCCCCCCCTGGGCACCTGATGTATCACGTGACATGTCACATGATCCCCTTTGATAGATCATGTGATAGGTCATGTTAGTAACACACAGATGCTTTGATCACATCTGTAGACGGAAAATTGCGGAATTTTTTTCCATTATGTACAGCACTATACATAACATAGCGCTATACATAATAGAGCAGCGGTGGTAGATTATTTTTCCCAAGGGGCCACAAGAGAGACCATGACTGTTGTGGAAGCCGAACCAATAGGCTGAAATTAATTCTGCTCCATATTAATAATATTAATAAAATAATAAAAAATAATATTAATTGTATGACATAATATTGAGCAGTTTTAAGTATGCTGACATCCCCCTATATACTGTATGAGCCCCCATATAGCTTCCTAGATACAGTATGAGCCCCTACACAGCCGTATACATACATTTTGAGCCAACACACAGCCCCCTACACACAGTATGAGCCCCCGCACTGCCACCTACATACAGTATGAGCCCCCACATAGCCCTCTATATACAGTAAGAGCCCGCAAATAGCTCCCTATATACAATAGGAGCCCGCACATAGCTCCCTTTATACAGTATGAGCCCCCACATAGCTCCCTATATACAGTAAGAGCCCGCACATAGTTCCCTATATACAATAGGAGCCCGCTCATAGCTCCCTATATACAATAAGTGCCCGCACATAGCTCCCTTTATACAGTATGAGCTCCCACATAGCTCCCTATATACAGTAAGAGCCTGTACATAGCTCCCTATATACAGTAAGAGCCCACACATAGCTCCCTATATACAGTAAGTGCCCGCACATAGCTCCCTTTATACAGTATGAACCCCCACATAGCTCTCTATATACAGTAAGAGCCCATACATAGCTCCCTATATACAGTAAGAGCCCGCACATAGCTCCCTATATACAATAAGAGCCTGCACATAGCTCCCTATATACAATAAGTGCCCGCACATAGCTCCCTATATACAGTAAGAGCCCGTACATAGCTCCCTATATACAGTAAGAGCCCGCACATAGCTCCCTATATACAGTAAGTGCCCGCACATAGCTCCCTTTATACAGTATGAGCCCCCACATAGCTCCCTATATACAGTGAGAGCCCATACATAGCTCCCTTTATACAGTATGAGCCCCCACATAGCTCCCTATATACAGTAAGAGCCCATACATAGCTCCCTATATACAATAAGTGCCCGCACATAGCTCCCTATATACAATAAGTGCCCGCACATAGCTCCCTATATACAATAAGTGCCCGCACATAGCTCCCTATATACAATAAGTGCCCGCACATAGCTCCCTATATACAATAAGTGCCCGCACATAGAATCATAGAATCATAGAATGGTAGAGTTGGAAGGAACCTCCTGGGTCATCTGGTCCAACCCCCTGCTCAAAGCAGGATTCACTAGATCATCTCAGACAGATGTCTGTCCAGCCTCTGTTTGAAGACGTCCATTGAAGGGGAACTCACCACCTCTCGTGGCAGCCTGTTCCACTCATTAATCACCCTAACTGTCAAAAAGTTTTTTCTAATATCTAATCTGTGTCTCCTCCCATTTAGTTTCATCCCATTGCTTCTAGTCTTTCCTTGTGCAAATGAGAATAAAGATGATCCTTCTACAATGTGACAGCCCTTGACATATTTGTAGACAGCTATTAAGTCTCCTCTCAGTCTTCTTTTTTGCAAGCTAAACATTCCCAAATCCTGCAACCGTTCCTCATAGGACATGGTTTGCAGACCAGTCACCATTCTGGTCGCTCTTCTCTGAACTTGCTCCAGTTTGTCTATGTCTTTTTTAAAATGTGGTGCCCAAAACTGTACACAGTATTCCAGATGAGGTCTGACCAAAGAGGAGTAAAGACCGATAATGACTTCACGTGATCTAGACTGTATGCTTCTGTTAATACATCCCAGAATTGTATTTGCCTTTTTTGCTGCTGCATCACACTGTTGACTCATGTTCAGTCTATGATCTATTAGTATACCTAAGTCTTTTTCACATGTACTGTTGCTTAGCTCTATTCCTCCCATACTGTATATGCTTTTTTCATTTTTATTGCCCAGATGTAGTACTTTGCATTTTTCCCTGTTAAAAACCATTCTGTTGGTTGCTGCCCACTGCTCCAGTTTATTTAGGTCTTTTTGAATCCTCTCTCTCTCTTCTCTAGTATTAGCTATCCCTCCTAGCTTTGTGTCATCAGCAAATTTAATCAGTTTACCCTCAATTCCTTCATCTAAATCATTGATAAAGATGTTGAACAATACAGGTCCCAGGACGGAGCCCTGTGGTACCCCACTTGAGACATTCATCCAGCTGGATGTGAAGCCATTTACAACCACCCTTTGAGTCCGATCACTAAGCCAGTTATGAATCCACCTAACAGTTGCCTGGTCCATTGCATACTTGGTCATTTTTTCAATAAGGATGATGTGAGATACTTTGTCAAATGCTTTGCTGAAGTCAAGATATACTATATCTACAGCATTTCCCTGATCCACCCAGTCAGTGATTCTGTCATAGAAGGAAATTAAGTTAGTCTGACATGACTTGTTAGTTACAAACCCATGCTGACTCTGGTTAATCACTTCATTCTTATCCATGTACTTACATACATGTTGTTTAATAATTTGTTCAAAGATCTTTCCTGGTATAGAAGTCAGACTCACCGGCCTATAGTTCCCTGGGTCCACCTTCTTCCCCTTTTTGAAGATAGGAACAACATTTGCTCTTCTCCAGTCTTCTGGGACTTCTCCTGTTCTCCAAGAATTTTCAAAGATTATGGAGAGTGGTTCTAAAATTTCTTCTACAATCTCCTTCAGTACTCTGGGGTGTAATTCATCTGGACCTGGAGACTTGAACTCATTTATGTTAGCTAAATATTCCCTCACAATCTTTCTGTTTACTGATAACTTGGATTCCTCTATTCCTTTAAAAGGACAGTGAAGATCAGTTGATGTTACATTTTCTTTCTGAGAGAAAACAGATGCAAAATAGGAATTAAAAAGTTCGGCCTTCTCAACATCCTCTCTTACCATTTCTCCATTTTCATCCTGTAAAAATCCTATAGCATCTTTGACTTTTCTTTTACTTTTGACATACCCCCAAAATCCTTTTTTATTGCTTTTGACATCTCTTGCAAGCCTTAATTCATTGTCAGCTTTAGCTAACCTGATACGTGCCCTACAGGATCTGCAGACTGCATTATAATCTTCTTTAGATATGCCTCTCTCTTTCCATTTAATAAACATTTCTTTCTTTATTTTTAGCATGTGTTTAAGTTCTGTGTTCATCCATCCTGGTTTCCTTAAATGCTTCCCATTCTTCCTACTTTTCGGGATTGTTAACGATTGTGCTTTGAGAATCTCATTTTTAAAAATTTCCCATCCTTCCTGGACATTTTTGTCCTTAAGGACATCCAGCCATTGGATCCCTCCTATTCTCTTTCTGAGTCTCTTAAAATCTGCCTTTCTAAAATCTAACCTTGAAGTTTGAGTCTTCACATGTCTTCCTCCTCTAGTTATCCAAAATTCTATAATAGCATGATCGCTGCCTCCTAGGGTCCCAGCCACCTTTACCTCCTCAACCATTTCCTCCCTGTTTATAAGGATTAGATCCAAAGTAGCAGATCCCCTTGTTTTCTCCCCTACCTTTTGGAAGATAAAGTTGTCAGCAAGAGAGGATAAGAATTTGCTTGACCTGTTAGTTTTACTTGAGAGAGATTCCCAACAAATGTCTGGATAGTTGAAATCTCCCATGACCACTACGTCATATTTTTTGGAGAACTTGGTCATTTGATACATAAAGAGTTCATCCATATCTTCAGCTTGCCCAGGTGGCCTGTAGTAAATGCCTACAATGGTGTCCTTTCCGTTGTTCTCTCCTTGTATTCTTACCCAAACAGTTTCCACAGAACTCCCAGTCTCTGAAGCTTCAATCTCTGTGCAGATATATGCTTTTCTAACATACAATGCAACACCTCCTCCTCGTTTATCAAGTCTGTTTCTTGCAAATAAGTTGTATCCTTTTAGCCTTTTATTCCAATCATGTGTATCGTCCCACCAAGTTTCAGTGATTCCAATGACATCATATTCCTTTTCCTGCATTAGTAGTTCCAATTCTCCTTGTTTGTTGCCCATGCTTTGTGCATTTGTATAAAAACATTTTAGTTTGTGATTGGTTTCTCTTCCTCCCATATTTTTATTATTTAGATTTTTTTGTCTTTGTTCTTCTTTTCCACTTCCAGTAGCAGAGATCTCAATAGTATTTGTCAGCTGTATGGCTTTTTCTGGCCTTTTGCTTCCCTTCCCACATTGTTCTAGTTTAAAGCTCTTCTGATGAGTGTAGCAAGGCGACTTCCAAATACATGTTTTCCAGTCTTCGTAAGGTGCACCCCATCTCTAGCAAGTAGTCCATCGTATAGGTAATTCATTCCGTGATCCAGAAATCCAAATCCTTGTTGACGGCACCATCGACGTAGCCAGTTGTTCACCTGTAGAATCTTATTCCACCTCATTGTTCCATGGCCATCCACTGGGAGGATGGATGAGAAGACCACCTGCGCTCCCAATTCTTTCACTTTCTTGCCTAAGTCTTCAAAGTCACTGCAGATGGTTTCCAGGTCCTTTCTTGCGGTGTCATTTGTCCCCACATGTATTAGCAGGAATGGGTAGTGATCTGTAGGTCTGAAGAGTCTTGATATCCTGTCAGACACATCTTTAATTTTTGCTCCTGGAAGACAGCACATTTCTCTTGAGGTTATGTCTGGTCTGCAGATAGCGGCCTCTGTTCCTTTTAACAGGGAATCCCCCATGACCACCACTCTCCGTTTTTTCTTCACAACTTTCTTCTTTCTCCATCCAGGAGGATTCTGAGGGCTTACAAGGTTATTCATTGCTGGCAAAGTCTTATCTTGCTGTATGTCTTCATGGTTCTCCTGTGTGAGAGCCTGGTACTGGTTCCTGAGCAGTATGGGTGCTGACTGCCTCTCGATCCTCCTGCTTCTCTGGGTCACATGCTTCCATTCCTCTGTTTCGTCAGGTGCAGTTCGAATTTCTTCTCTTTCTGAATCATGAAGAGATAATTCTGCTCTGTCTAAGAACTCTTCACCTTCCTTAATGATTTTCAAGGTAGTTAACCTCTCTTCTAGATTTCGCAACTTTTCCTCCAACAGGGACACAAGCTTGCATTTCTGGCATGTGAAGTCTGGCTTTTCCACTGGCAAGTCTGTGAACATGTAGCAGGATATGCAGCTCACCAAATGGCTCCTGGACTCTTCCATGTTCTTATTGTTAATGTTCTGAAAACAGTGAAAAAAGCTTAAAAAGAAAGCTTCAAAATGCGCGCGCCGGTAGGCGCGCGGTTTACCGATGTCCTCTTTTCAGCTCCAACAGCCAAAATCCAGTGTTCTTTGAGCTCGCGGAGACTTTTCACTTACCCCAAAATGCAGTGGGAATATGCAAATTATCTCCTCAGGACTCCTCCCCTGGTTTACCGATGTCCTCTTTTCAGCTCCAACAGCCAAAATCCAGTGTTCTTTGAGCTCGCGGAGACTCTTCACTTACCCCAAAATGCAGTGGGAATATGCAAATTATCTCCTCAGGACTCCTCCCCTGGTTTACCGATGTCCTCTTTTCAGCTCCAACAGCCAAAATCCAGTGTTCTTTGAGCTCGCGGAGACTCTTCACTTACCCCAAAATGCAGTGGGAATATGCAAATTATCTCCTCAGGACTCCTCCCCTGGTTTACCGATGTCCTCTTTTCAGCTCCAACAGCCAAAATCCAGTGTTCTTTGAGCTCGCGGAGACTCTTCACTTACCCCAAAATGCAGTGGGAATATGCAAATTATCTCCTCAGGACTCCTCCCCTGGTTTACCGATGTCCTCTTTTCAGCTCCAACAGCCAAAATCCAGTGTTCTTTGAGCTCGCGGAGACTCTTCACTTACCCCAAAATGCAGTGGGAATATGCAAATTATCTCCTCAGGACTCCTCCCCTGGTTTACCGATGTCCTCTTTTCAGCTCCAACAGCCAAAATCCAGTGTTCTTTGAGCTCGCGGAGACTCTTCACTTACCCCAAAATGCAGTGGGAATATGCAAATTATCTCCTCAGGACTCCTCCCCTGGTTTACCGATGTCCTCTTTTCAGCTCCAACAGCCAAAATCCAGTGTTCTTTGAGCTCGCGGAGACTCTTCACTTACCCCAAAATGCAGTGGGAATATGCAAATTATCTCCTCAGGACTCCTCCCCTGGTTTACCGATGTCCTCTTTTCAGCTCCAACAGCCAAAATCCAGTGTTCTTTGAGCTCGCGGAGACTCTTCACTTACCCCAAAATGCAGTGGGAATATGCAAATTATCTCCTCAGGACTCCTCCCCTGGTTTACCGATGTCCTCTTTTCAGCTCCAACAGCCAAAATCCAGTGTTCTTTGAGCTCGCGGAGACTCTTCACTTACCCCAAAATGCAGTGGGAATATGCAAATTATCTCCTCAGGACTCCTCCCCTGGTTTTAGCTCCCTTTATACAGTATGAGCCCCCACATAGCTCCCTATATACAGTATGAGCCCGTACATAGCTCCCTATATACAGTAAGAGCCCGTACATAGCTCCCTATATACAGTAAGAGCCCGCACATAGCTCCCTATATACAGTAAGAGCCCATACATAGCTCCCTATATACAGTAAGTGCCCGCACATAGCTCCCTTTATACAGTATGAGCCCCCACATAGCTCCCTATATACAGTAAGAGCCCATACATAGCTCCCTATATACAGTAAGAGCCCGCACATAGCCCCCTATATACAATAAGTGCCCGCACATAGCTCCCTATATACAATAAGTGCCCACACATAGCTCCCTATATACAATAAGTGCCCGCACATAGCTCCCTTTATACAATAAGTGCCCGCACATAGCCCCCTATATACAATAAGTGCCCACACATAGCTCCCTATATACAATAAGTGCCCGCACATAGCTCCCTATATACAGTAAGAGCCCGTACATAGCTCCCTATATACAATAAGTGCCCGCACATAGCTCCCTATATACAATAAGTGCCCGCACATAGCTCCCTATATACAGTAAGAGCCCATACATAGCTCCCTATATACAGTAAGAGCCCACACATAGCTCCCTATATACAATAAGTGCCCGCACATAGCTCCCTATATACAATAAGTGCCCGCACATAGCTCCCTATATACAATAAGTGCCCGCACATAGCTTCCTATATACAATAAGTGCCCGCACATAGCTCCCTATATACAATAAGTGCCCACACATAGCTCCCTATATACAATAAGTGCCCGCACATAGCTCCCTATATACAATAAGTGCCCGCACATAGCTCCCTATATACAATAAGTGCCCACACATAGCTCCCTATATACAATAAGTGCCCGCACATAGCTCCCTTTATACAGTATGAGCCCCCACATAGCTCCCTATATACAGTATGAGCCCGTACATAGCTCCATACTCTGATCGACTGTCAGTTCCACAGCCAGCTCAGAGAATGGTCGAATGCAAAATGCAGCTGCCTGGGAGAAACCTCTGATCATCGCATGAGGTGGCCCGAAGGGGCCCCCCTGACGAATGTACCCAGGTCACGTGCCCCCCCCCCCCGATTCTCCTAGGTATGGCCCTGTACAGTCTATATGACAATACATGACTG
Source organism: Phyllobates terribilis (assembly GCF_046119375.1). Classification (NCBI taxonomy): domain Eukaryota; kingdom Metazoa; phylum Chordata; class Amphibia; order Anura; family Dendrobatidae; genus Phyllobates; species Phyllobates terribilis. Next base: position 2,892,256 of record NW_027362877.1, read on the forward strand.
GTATCTATAGTACAATCAGGGAAGTTTCCTTCTGTCAGAAGCCTCTATAGACTGCGCCAGTGCAATACCTGCACAGTCCGGCCGCAGACAGAAAGACGCATCCACATCCCAGACAGGGATGAGGAGTGTGGAGCCAGAGATCGCGGTATGCATAAGCACTGAGCGCATACCGCGATCTCCAGCACCATAAACACATACTTGTTCAGTCCGGTCATCTCTGGAGAGGCCGGGGGAAGAGTGTGGCGCCAAAATTGGCGCCTGCGCATAGCGCGATTTTTGGCGGCATTTTAGTGAAGACAAATATGCACAGTGTCTTCAACAAAATGGACAGCGTGGCATGCGCATGCGCGTAGTCTGGCGGCATTTTGTTGAATACACTCTGCACAATTGTATTCATTAAAATTAAAACGGATATCGCGCTATGCGTGGGTGCCGATTCCGGTGCAATTGTTATTGAAATAACGCAGGCGATGCGCTGCAGTGGAGAGGTGGAAAAGGAAGTAGGAGTCTTTTTTTTTTTTTTCATTTATTTATGGATGGGGGAGTACATATCAGGATGGGTGACTAGGATGGGGGAGCATATACCAGGATGGGGGGGGGCATGGACCTGAATGGGGGAGCATATACCAGGATGAGGAAGCATACACTAGAATGGAGGAGTATATACCAGGATGGGGGAGCAGGCTTGGGGAGCATATACCAGGATGGGGAACCAGGATAAGGGGGGGCCATGGACCAGGATGGGGTAGTATATACCAGGATAAAGGAGTATATACCAGGATGGGGAGGGGGGCATAGACCAGGATGGGGTAGTATACACTGAGTTCCAAATTATTATGCAAATAATATTTTCTCAGATTTTCCCAAATTACCTATATGAATTGCAGTCATTGTAATTTTCCAGTCAAATAACTATTAGAGTACAATTGAAAGGTTTTTGTACAAACTGCCTATAATAACAGTATATTTTTAAAAAATAAAAAACTCAAACTGCACTCAAAATGCATGTTCCAAATTATTATGCACAGCAGAGTTTTCAACCTTTTCATTTTAGTAAAAAACAAAAAAATGGTCATTTTTGAAATTATAAGCATTAGCAGGTTATTACAAACTGAAATCAAACAGTTTTCAACTCAAAACTTTATTCTAGGTGATGTTACATTTGCACATAGGACCGCATGTTCTATAGGAGCTTCTGAACTCTCTGGTCCATTGAATTTGTCAGGTTTTGGATGGTTTCTGCTTTAATTGTTTTGCATGAGGACAGAACACCCTCCCAGAGCTGTTGCTTAGATGTGAACTGCCTCCCGTCATCATAGACACTCCTTTTGATGATGCTCCAGAGGTTCTCATTGGGGTTGAGGTCAGGGGAGCATGGGTGCCACACCATAAGTTTGTCCCCTTTTATGCCCATAGTAGCCAGATGTGTTATAGTAGATGCAGATGTGTTATGTGCAGCTTGAGACGGGGCATTGTCTCCCTTATGTGGCCAGTTTCTAAGGCACAGTGCGGTCCCCCGCTGCTGAAAACATTATAATGAGGGCAAATTGGCCATGGGCCCCCTGGAGGCCCGGGCCCCGGGTGGTAGCCCACATTGCCCTTATTATAATCCACCTATGCCTCCTACTACAGATTTTCTCATCTCTTGGCATCACAAACTTGGCCCTATCTTGTATCTCCTTATAACTAACAGACTGGACATTCAGCATCTCCCACTCCCACACCACCTCCTCACCTCGCCCCCTATTTGTCAGTGTTCCCCAAGGCTCAGTTCTAAGACCCCTGCTCTTTTCCATCTACACCTTCACCCTGGGACAGCTCATAGAGTCTCACGGCTTCCAGTATCACCTCTATGCCGATGACACACAGATCTACCTCTCTGGACCTGATATCACCTCCTTACTAACCAGAATCCCCCAATGTGTGTCTGCTATTTCATCTTTCTTCTCTAGATTTCTAAAACTTAATATGGATAAAACTGAATTCATCATCTTTCCACCATCTCGCTCAACCCCCCATCTATCAAAGTCAATGGCTGCCCACTCTCCCCAGTCCCGCAAGCTCACTGCCTCGGGGTAACCCTTGACTCTGATCTCTCCTTCAAACCTCATATCCAAGCCCTTTCCACTTCCTGCCGACTCCAGCTCAAAAATATTTCCCGGATCCGCACATTCCTGAACCACGAATCTGCAAAAACACAAGTGCATGCCCTCATCATGTCCTGCCTCGACTACTGCAACCTCCTGCTCTGTAGCCTCCCTTCTGCCACTCTAATCTATCCTAAACTCTGCTGCCCGGCTAATCCACCTGTCCCCCCACTATTCCCCGGCCTCTCCTCTCTGTCAATCCCTTCACTGGCTCCCCATTGCCCAGAGACTCCAGTTCAAAACCCTAACCATGGCATAAAAAGCCATCCACAACCTGTCTCCTCCATACATCTGTGACATAGTCTCCCGGTACTTACCTGCACGCAACCTCTGATCCTCACAAGATCTGCTTCTCTACTCCCCTCTTATCTCTTCTTCCCACAATCGCATCGTGGAAACCTTCAAAAGGAGCCTGAAGACCTACCTGTTCCGACAAGACTACAACCTGCAGTAACCCTCGCTCCACCATACCGCTGCACGACCAGCTCTACCCTCACCTACTGTATCCTCACCCATCCCTTGTAGATTGTGAGCCCTCGCGTGCAGGGTCCTCTCTCCTCCTGTACCAGTCGCTGACTTGTTTTTGTTCCAATTATTGTACTTGTTGTTTGCTATGTATACCCCTTTTAAACATGTAAAGCGCCATGGAATTAATGGTGCTATAATAATAAATAATAATAATAATGCGACTTATCTAATTTAATATAAACTAGTGATTGTATGATGACTGCATTGTTGAAAAAAGCCTGGGACAGGCTGAAACATCCTTTGGAATTGGCAATGAAATAAAAGAGCAATTATTCACTGAACACGTGAGTGCTGGGAATCACTTCCTTTCTGCATATTCTACTCCACGTGCACCACCACCGATCCACCATCCCTGTATTCATATTGGGATACGAGCACACATTTTTCACCATCGCTACAACAAGTCGGATTTTCAATTAGGAAGAAGCCGCTAGAATTATGGCGCAATCCACAATATCAACAGATTTCCTGAAAATCCCAACAAGTGAGTTCAAAAGACGGGACTTTGAGAGGGGAAACTAAGAGGTTGATTTCATACGAGTTGCATGCTGAAACACTTGTAGAATATTATCGAGAAAAGAAAATACAGCAGGACTTAAGGGTTTAACCTACGCTCGACGCTGTTTTCAGAAGATAATATATTCTGCGATGATTTTGAGCAAGTGCTTAATAAATGCTCTATGGATTTGATGTTACTAACTATTGACAGATTGCATAAAGCCATCGCTGACCTTAAAGTTCAGAGTGCTAATATTGAAGAGCAATTAACCTCCTGTTTGAAATCTGATGAACTTTCCATTATGAAGGAATCTTTGTAATTCTGTTCAGGATATTCATTGAAAGGATTTACAAGAGAGAAAAAGAAGGAAATTTGCTCGTGACACTGAAGACTATCTTTTTAATAAAGTTTATAGATGGCGAGAGCAAACTTTCAATAGGATTAGAAATCCCAGACAATGTTTTAGGAACGATTTTTATTCATCTGATTCTAGCAGCGAGTTCTCAGGATCCTGGAGGAATCCACGTCCTTTTTCCGCGAGAACAAAGAAGCAGAACATCACAAGAAGAGGAGGAGAGCAGGTCGCCATCACCGACACAGCTACACCTGCGATGCAAACAAGATCTCAGGTAGAGAGGAGTCCCTTGTTATAAACATTTCATCAAAAAATTTTTGGCAATTCAGATGCAAGTATTGCAGAAAGGACTTTCATTTAGTGCTATGTCCAAACTTAATACATTTCAACTTGATTTGGACATTAAGTTTCTCCGTAATGTCAGATTAAAACGTATTTTTCAAATGTGATTACACCTGCGCGCACTTTACCTGTATTACAGTTGAAATGCTTTACTGCATCTGAACTGGGACTAAGACAAAGAAGCTTTTTCTCTCCACCCAAAATTCACGTATGCAGATAGACAAAGTGGTCCTTATCCAAGAATGAATTTGGGTTTTAGAGAGAGACAAACATTGACTTCTTTAACGCATGACGATTCAATCGAAATTAAACCGGCAGCCAAGGGTGGTTCAGTGGTGGTAATGGATCGTTACAAATATAAAAAAAAGAAATCTTGTGACAATTGTCAGATCAGACGACCTATGTACCACTGAGCCATGATCCCTTGCCCAAAATTCAGAGGAAAATTTCCAACATAATTGACAAATATAAAAACCTGGGTATTATTGATGATAAATTAGCGGAGTTTTTGGTGAAGACGGATCCCCTTACACCTGTATTTTATATACTGCCAAAGGTGCATACAACCTTAATTGATCCTCCGGGCAAGGCCAATTGTGGCATCAACTAACTCGGTATTATCCCCGTTATCAATCATGTTGGTAGGATCCTCCTAACACCTTTAATCGAAAAAAAACCAAAAGCATTTCTTCTGGATACTAAAGATTTTTTAGAAAAAAATTAAAATGATTGATGATACTGGAGATGATACTATATTAGTTACCACTGATGCAGCTAATTTATACCCTTCTAGAGGACATCACAAGGGACTTGAGGCGATCCATTGGATTTTGAATTGAAATGAATTTACACACTTCCAAATTGATTGCATTATCGTTTTTTTGACTCTAGTCCTCAATGAGAACTATTTCCTCTTTCAGGACACTTTCTATTGTCAACGGAGGGGTTTGGCGATGGGTGCTAATGTGGCCCCCAAATATGCAAATGCATATATGGCATTCTTTGAAGAACGATTTATATACAAACATACTGTAACATACCTGGCGGCGTCCTTGCATAGTGGTCCATCTCCCACTGTGCAAGAGCGCGTACTTGATCTCCAGTCCAGGGTGTCTCTCTGGCTTCCCTCCATGCTGTCTGTTTGTGTTTGTTTCTGCTGCTTAAGGGCGGCGCCCGATCACTTCCTGCTTTTTGTACCTGCTGCAGGCACACCCCTTGTGCGTCCTCAGCCTATTGCTGTCTATCACCTGGTATTTAAGTCAGCTGCCCCAATTAACTGATGCCTGAGCATCTTGCCCTGTCAGTTGGCTTTTGTCTCTGACATGCCAGGTCCTGTCTATGTTACCTGCCTTGCGGTATCAGTTCCCGTGTCTGAACTGAGTCCTGTCTATGTCTCCTGCCTTGCGGTATCAGTTCCCGTGTCTGAACTGAGTCCTTCTATGTCTCCTGTCTTGCGGTATCAGTTCCCGTGTCTGAACTGAGTCCTGTCTATGTCTCCTGCCTTGCGGTATCAGTTCCCGTGTCTGAACTGAGTCCTGTCTGTGTTCTCTTGTCTGCCTATCCTGGAGGCTGTATTTCCAGGCCTGTCTGAACACGCTCCTAGCCTGTTCCTCCCGCCTTCTAGGGGCCGATTACCTAGATCCGTTCCTGTATCTTGTCTGTCCTGTCTGAACACGCTCCTAGCCTGTTCCTCCCGCCTTCTGGGGGCCGTATTCCCAGACCCGCTCCTGTATTCCGCTGCAGTGTCGGTCTCCTCCGTACACTCAGTTCCAGTCTGAACTCTCTCCTATCCTTTACCTGTTTTGCCTCTATGTCCGTTCCCTTCCTTTTTCTGCAGAGTCTGAACTCGTACCTAACTCCTGCTCGTTGTCACTGTACTTCCGTTTGTGAGTTTGTGGTCCACTCGCTACTTCTCTGCAAGTACCCTGTGGGTATCTGGTTCTGCCTTTCCCTTCTAGTCTGTTCCGTGTAAACAGAGCCCTGTTCCCACCGCGTCTGCGGTTTTCGCTTTGCTCAGCTCTGTCCGCCGCTTCTGCGGTTTTCGCTTTGCTCAGCTCTGTCTGCCGCGTCTGCGGTTTTCGCTTTGCTCTGCTCTGTCCGCCGCGTCTGCGGTTTTCGCTTTGCTCAGCTCTGTCCGCCGCGTCTGCGGTTTTCGCTTTGCTCAGCTCTGTCCGCCGCGTCTGCGGTTTTCGCTTTGCTCAGCTCTGTCCGCCGCGTCTGCGGTTTTCGCTTTGCTCAGCTCTGTCCGCCGCGTCTGCGGTTTTCACTTTGCTCAGCTCTGTCCGCCGCGTCTGCGGTTTTCGCTTTGCTCTGCTCTGTCCGCCGCGTCTGCGGTTTTCGCTTTGCTCAGCTCTGTCCGCCGCGTCTGCGGTTTTCGCTTTGCTCAGCTCTGTCCGCCGCGTCTGCGGTTTTCGCTTTGCTCAGCTCTGTCCGCCGCGTCTGCGGTTTTCGCTTTGCTCAGCTCTGTCCGCCGCGTCTGCGGTTTTCGCTTTGCTCAGCTCTGTCCGCCGCGTCTGCGGTTTTCGCTTTGGTCAGCCCTGTCCGCCGCGTCTGCGGTTTTCGCTTTGCTCAGCTCTGTCCGCCGCGTCTGCGGTTTTCGCTTTGCTCAGCTCTGTCCGCCGCGTCTGCGGTTTTCGCTTTGCTCGGCCCTGTCCGCCGCATCTGCGGTTTTCGCTTTGCTCGGCCCTGTCCACCGCGTCTCCGGTTTCGAATTTGTCTCCCAGTCTGTACTGGACCCTACCCAGCCTGCGCTCTAGTCTGCCTGTTCCAGTATTCCCCGGTGTGGGTCAACAGCCGTGTCCGGAGTCTGACCTGGAGTAGACCCTGATTCCTCTGCTCGGTTCCTCCCTGGTGCACTGGCGTCGTATGCCGTCGTGCGACCTTGGTCGGATCGGGCAGATACTTAGTTACGCCCCTCCAGGCACTCTCCGGTTCATGGCACAGTGGAATCACTACATAAACACGCACACGCCAGTCAGTCCGGGCGTGTGCATTACAGCATGCTCAGGCCATGGTTCCCGTTGAGCCCCACGACCTTCGCTCTCTGAGACTTTTTCCAGCGACTACATGCATTAAAAAGAAATAAAAAATTTTTTTTTTTTTTTTTCTCTAGCTGAGTTCCAGGCGAATTACGCACCCGTCCAGATGGATCTATCAGCTCTCGTTCCTACGGATCCGCCACGTTACTATGGGGATCCAAGACAGAGTCGTGCATTTGTGGAGCAATGCATGCTACACTTCAAGTTCTACCCTCTTTGTTTTCCCACCGATCGGGTTAAGGTGGGATTCATTATGTCTAACCTAGCGGGTGATGCCTTGGAATGGATCAACCCCCTATGGGAAACACAGGATCCTATTGTCCTGGACATAATGGCCTTCCTGGTGGCCTTTCTAATGGTCTTCGATGATCCTAACCCGGAGGTTCCTGCTGAAGCTTCACTTCCCAGTATCCCGGAGCAGCCCCGATGGGTAATGTGTGTGGGTAGCGCAATAGTCCTCCAGCCCAATGAGACTACTGCCCACCCAGAATCCTCACAGGGTGACTACACTCTCCGGAATACTTCTCCCAACCTCAAGAGGCAGTCCAGATGTGCTAGACGTAGAGGCAAGCCGTCACGCCAGGGTCTGTCCTCCCTGAGACCTCCTGACCCCAACCTTGAAGTCCCTACTGAAGCTTCATCTCCCTGTATCCCGGAGAAGCCCCAACGGGTAATGTGCGTGGGTAGTGCACCAGTTCTCCTGCCCGAAGAGACTGCTGCCCACCCAGAATTCACACCAGAGGACCCCCTGTTGCCTCCTGAATCCCCCGGGATACCACTTGAGGACAATTGGAGAGAGTCTTCCCTATACCCTGCACCTGATACCTCGCCCGCTTCGTCCAGTGAGTCCCACCTAGTGTACTCCGAAGCAGAGGTTACCCATGAGTCTCTACACCCCTCTGACCAGGCGGAGGACCTCCAGTTGTCTCCAGAACCCTTCGGGGTGCCACCTGGTGGTGAATGGACAGAGACTTTCCAATACTCGGTACCCGATACCTCGCCTGCTTCGTCCAGTGAGTCCGACCTAGTGTACTCTGAAGCAGATGTTTTCCCCGAGCCTCTGCACTCTTCTGACCCGGCAGAGGACCTCCAGTTGTTTCCTGACTCCTCCGGGGTACCACCAGATAACAAAGAGACAGTGACTTTTTCTCACCCTGTACCTGATAACCCGTCTATTTATTCCTGTGAATTTTACAAGATGTACCTCGAAGCAGAGGTTATCCCCGAGTCTCTACACCGCTCCGACCAGGCGGAGGACCTCCAGTTGTCTCCTGAACCCTTCGGGGTGCTACCTGATAACGAATGGACAGGTACTCTTCTATATTCGGTACCTGATACCTCGCCCGCTTCATCCAGCGAGTCCGACCTAGTGTACTCCGAAGCAGAGGTTACCCCCGAGTCTCTGCACTACTCCGACCCGGCGGAGGACCCCCAGTTGTTTTCTGAATCCTCCTGGGTACCACCAGATAACAAGGTAACAGGGACTTTTCTACACCTTGTACCTGATACCTCGCCCATTTCATCCTGTGAGTTTGACAAGATGTACCCCGAAGCAGAGGTTACCCCCGAGTCTCTGCACTCCTCCAACCCGGCGGAGGACTTCCAGTTGTCTCCTGAACCCTCTGGGGTGCTACCTGATAATAAGTGGAGAGAGACTTCCTTGTGTGCTGTTCCTGGTACTCCACCTGTTTTGTCTGTTGCTGAGGATGGCTGGATAGGAGGTAGCATCCTAGCTACCCAGATGAGACCAGTTTCTCCAGTGGACAGTGGAAGTGATCTCCTTGAAGTAAAGGATTGGCCCTCGAGTTCCCTGCGGAACATTCTGGCAGGCCTGAAGAAGAGGGGGCGTAAGGGGGGGGTACTGTAACATACCTGGCGGCGTCCTTGCATAGTGGTCCATCTCCCACTGTGCAAGAGCGCGTACTTGATTTCCAGTCCAGGGTGTCTCTCTGGCTTCCCTCCATGCTGTCTGTTTGTGTTTGTTTCTGCTGCTTAAGGGCGGCGCCCGATCACTTCCTGCTTTTTGTACCTGCTGCAGGCACACCCCTTGTGCGTCCTCAGCCTATTGCTGTCTATCACCTGGTATTTAAGTCAGCTGCCCCAATTAACTGATGCCTGAGCATCTTGCCCTGTCAGTTGGCTTTTGTCTCTGACATGCCAGGTCCTGTCTATGTTACCTGCCTTGCGGTTTCAGTTCCCGTGTCTGAACTGAGTCCTGTCTATGTCTCCTGCCTTGCGGTATCAGTTCCCGTGTCTGAACTGAGTCCTTCTAGGTCTCCTGTCTTGCGGTATCAGTTCCCGTGTCTGAACTGAGTCCTGTCTATGTCTCCTGCCTTGCGGTATCAGTTCCCGTATCTGAACTGAGTCCTGTCTGTGTTCTCTTGTCTGCCTATCCTGGAGGCTGTATTTCCAGGCCTGTCTGAACACGCTCCTAGCCTTTTCCTCCCGCCTTCTAGGGGCCGATTACCTAGATCCGTTCCTGTATCTTGTCTGTCCTGTCTGAACACGCTCCTAGCCTGTTCCTCCCGCCTTCTGGGGGCCGTATTCCCAGACCCGCTCCTGTATTCCGCTGCAGTGTCGGTCTCCTCCGTACACTCAGTTCCAGTCTGAACTCTCTCCTATCCTTTACCTGTTTTGCCTCTATGTCCGTTCCCTTCCTTTTTCTGCAGAGTCTGAACTCGTACCTAACTCCTGCTCGTTGTCACTGTACTTCCGTTTGTGAGTTTGTGGTCCACTCGCTACTTCTCTGCAAGTACCCTGTGGGTATCTGGTTCTGCCTTTCCCTTCTAGTCTGTTCCGTGTGAACAGAGCCCTGTTCCCACCGCGTCTGCGGTTTTCGCTTTGCTCAGCTCTGTCCGCCGCTTCTGCGGTTTTCGCTTTGCTCAGCTCTGTCTGCCGCGTCTGCGGTTTTCGCTTTGCTCTGCTCTGTCCGCCGCGTCTGCGGTTTTCGCTTTGCTCAGCTCTGTCCGCCGCGTCTGCGGTTTTCGCTTTGCTCAGCTCTGTCCGCCGCGTCTGCGGTTTTCGCTTTGCTCAGCTCTGTCCGCCGCGTCTGCGGTTTTCGCTTTGTTCAGCTCTGTCCGCCGCGTCTGCGGTTTTCGCTTTGCTCAGCTCTGTCCGCCGTGTCTGCGGTTTTCGCTTTGCTCAGCTCTGTCCGCCGCGTCTGCGGTTTTCGCTTTGCTCAGCTCTGTCCGCCGCATCTGCGGTTTTCGCTTTGCTCAGCTCTGTCCGCCGCGTCTGCGGTTTTCGCTTTGCTCAGCTCTGTCCGCCGCGTCTGCGGTTTTCGCTTTGCTCAGCTCTGTCCACCGCGTCTGCGGTTTTCGCTTTGCTCAGCTCTGTCCGCCGCGTCTGCGGTTTTCGCTTTGCTCAGCTCTGTCCGCCGCGTCTGCGGTTTTCGCTTTGCTCAGCTCTGTCCACCGCGTCTGCGGTTTTCGCTTTGCTCGTCCCTGTCCACCGCGTCTGCGGTTTCGAATTTGTCTCCCAGTCTGTACTGGACCCTACCCAGCCTGCGCTCTAGTCTGCCTGTTCCAGTATTCCCCGGTGTGGGTCAACAGCCGTGTCCGGAGTCTGACCTGGAGTAGACCCTGGTTCCTCTGCTCGGTTCCTCCCTGGTGCACTGGCGTCGTATGCCGTCGTGCGACCTTGGTCGGATCGGGCAGATACTTAGTTACGCCCCTCCAGGCACTCTCCGGTTCATGGCACAGTGGAATCACTACATAAACACGCACACGCCAGTCAGTCCGGGCGTGTGCATTACACATACTTTATTTCAAACACACGTGAAAACATGGCATAGATATATTGACGATGTCATTTGCATATGGGAGGGGCCACACTAGAAGCAATGCAAGATTTTGAAAAATATCTGAATAATATTTGGGATGAATTAAAATTTACCACGACAAACGATTTGGGAAGAATAATTTTTTTTTAGATACATCAATTATTAAAAATGATAATAGTCTGAATACAGATTTATATAGAAAAAAAATACGGACAAAAATAGTGTTTTATACTTTGAAAGTGCGCACTCTTATTCTCTTAAGAGGGCTATCCCTAAATCACAGTTCCAAAGGATACGCAGAATTGTGTCCGAACCATCTCTTTGTGAACAGAGACTTACTGAAATGCGACATGATTTTATGGCGAGAGGTTATCCACGCCACCTGTTAGAGAAAGTTAAAGAGGATTCTCTGTCTAATGAAAGATCTAGAAGTGCATTATCACACAGGATATCATCCAATCAATTTAAAAGTTGATCATATTGTTAAAAAACATCGGCATATCTGACATCATGCGTATCCTCAGATATCACAGCTTGAGAATCTCCCATTGATTTGTAACAAAAAGTTGACTAATATTAAAGATAAATTAGTGCGTGCGGACCTAGGTAGTGAAAAGAGAGAATCTAAACAAACCTTTATTTCTAGTAGGAAAAAACGGTACATATCCATGTTTGGGATGTTTCCAATGTAATAATGTTGCTAAAGGAGAATTTTTTTTTATCACTCTCAAACTGGACAACCACGAAAAAGAAACGTTTTTTTTACTTGCCTCTCCAATAACGTGATTTATATGATAAAATGTCCCTGTGGTTTAGCTTATAGTGGAGAAACCACGCAATCAGTTGGTACAAAGATTAATAAGCACAAATCCACAATAAGGTGCGGAGATATTACCTTTATTGGTATTGCCATTACCTCTTCCAGCACATTTTCAGGAAAAAAAAAACACACATACTATCGCACAATTAAAATACCAAGTGCTGGAACAGGTGATAATTCCTAGAATTCCTAGGAGGGGTGGTAATATAAAGACAATGCTCCTCCGAAGTGAGGCGTATTGGATACATAATGTAAAAACGTTATCCCCGAATGTATTAGTAAAGGTTATGAAATGAGTCACAATATATGAGATTTTATCTTTTATGTTTACCTTAAATTTGTTTGTGATTAAAAAATACACTGTATTTTTTCGGACTATAAGACGCACTTTTTTCCTCCAAAATTTTGGAGGAAAGTGGGGGTGTCTTATAGTCCGAACTGTGCCCCGTACTATATATCTATGGCTGTGGGTGGTGAGGGGTGTGGGGGGAGCGGCGGCGGGGCACAGGAGGCAGCAGCTGCCTGCTGCAGCCTACACTGTGCCCGCTGCTAAAGAAAATGAATATTCACTGCTCCGCACGCCCATGAGCGTGGAGAACAATGATTCATTTTCCTCAAAAAAGCGCACACTGTAGCCGCAGTGCGGCTCCTGCTGCCGCTGTCCGGTTTGTGTTCCCGCTATTAAAAACCATGAATATTCACTACAATCCACTCCCATGGGTTGTAGTGAATATTCATGGTCTTTAATAGTGGGCACAAAGACTGCCGTCCGCAGCAGGAGCTGTGCTGCAGGTACCGTGTGAGTTAATGGTCACTGCTACCCACACACACAGTTCTGGCACAGGGAGCAGTAACTATTCCAGAACAGCATCTCACACTGTGAGGGCGCATGGCAGGGACGCCATGTGCACCTTTCATAGTGAGAGTGTCGACAGCAGAGTGGGACGTAGCACTGGAGGAGAGAGGAGGTGATTATAATTGTTTATTTTTGTGTGTGCAGCGTGATGGGGATCAGGGGGTGGCCTTGTATACTAGGATGAGGGGTGCCATGCATACTGTTACGGATCTGGATGGTGGAACCTCTGTGCTGCAGAACAAGGAGGGACCCAGAGGGGCGTAGCTAAGTATCAACTCGGACCGACCAAGGTCGTACGGCGGCTAACGACTCCGTGACCAGGGAGGGACCGAGCAGAGGGACCAGGTGCTACTCTGGGGACGAACTTGTAAGAGAGCAGGTGACTCCCACGCGTCAGATGGCTGAGACTGACCGATACTGCAGATGGGCACAGCAGGCAGGCTGACGAGAGATCCGGGTAGATGAACTGGCAGAGACAGCAGGCGACAGGCGGGAGCCTCCAGGTAGGCTGTCAGGTGGTCATGGCAAATGACAGGCAGGAGCCTCTAGGTAGGCTGTCAGGTGGTCACGGCAAGTGACAGGCGGAAGCCTCTAGGTAGGCTGTCAGGTGGTCATGGCAAGTGACGGGCAGGAGCCTCCAGGTAGGCAGACAGGTGGTCACGGCAAGTGACGGGCAGGAGCCTCCAGGTAGGCTGACAGGTAACAGGCAGGTGCTTCCAGGTAAGCAGGTGGGCAAAGCCCATAGACAGACTGGCGGACTGGATGGAAGACAGACTGTCGGGCTGGAGAGTAGTCAGGTTGGCGGACTGGACTGATAGTCGGGCTGGCGGGCTGGACTAGTAGTCAGGCTAGCAGCGGGACCTGAGGGCTGAAGCAGAGGTAAGTACACTGTGCATCAACTATTGCTCGGGCACCTCCATTTTGGAGGAGGTGCTTTATATATGGGAGGACCTCCGGCAATTGGCCGGGGACTCCTTAGGGCGGCATGCGCGGCCCCTTTAAGAGGGGGGACCGCGCGAGCCCTAAGCACAGTGCCCGGGAAGCTGCGCACGCCGGCAGAAGCAGGAAGAGGAGCGCTGGAGGACGCCGGGCAGGGAGCGCGGCGGTGAGAGGGACGGCGCCTCTGCCTGGCAGGGAGCAGAGACGCCGATGCTACACATACCAGGATGAGGTGTGTCATGCATACCAGGAAGAGGGATGAGGGGTGCCATGCATACCAAGATGAGGGGGACCATGCATAACAGGATGAGGGGTGCCATGCCTACCAGGATGAGGGATGCCTAGCATATCAGGATGGGGATCAAGGGGTGCCATGCATACCAGGATAGGAGATTGGGGTGCCATGCATACAAAGATGGGGGATTGGGGAGCCATGCAGACCTGGATGGGGATGAGGGGTGCCACGCATATCAGGATCGGGTTGAGGGGTGCCACGCATATCAGGATCGGGTTGAGGGGTGCCACGCATATCAGGATGGGGATGAGGGGTGCCATGCATATCCGGATGGTGATGAGGGCCACGTATAACAGGAAGGAGGGGGCCATACAGACCAGGATGGGGAATATTAACAGAATTGGGGGACATTACCCCTATAACAGTGTCAGCAGCAGACCCCCTCCCCCTTAACAGGGCATCATGACCACATTTTTTGCTTACATTTTTTTTTTCTATTTTCTTCCTCTAAAACCTAGGTGCGTCTTATAGTCCGAAAAATACAGTATTTCTTTGTTTTAGACAACATTGTTGCGCTGATTTAATATTGATGAATCCCTACTTGATGTAATTTCAATGATGATACTCGACACAGTCCAAGTGGAAGTTATTTTCATTTCAGTAAAAAATTTTCATAAGATAATTTACGTATGATATAATAATAATAATAATAATAATATAATAAGATAATCATGTTTCAACTTCATATTAGTAAATTGAATAGAAATAAATCTAATAGAGGATTAATTTAAAAATAACTAATAGAATAGATTTGATACACTATAATATTCTAAGGAATAAACTTTCTGTATAGCATATGATTCCTCAATATAGCTTTGATTAATTATATTTAATGCAACAATCTCTACGTAGCCGTGAATAATATAATAATTCAAAAAATACATAAAATGAAAAATAAATTATGTTATACGGGATTCATGCATGAAGAATTATATCGGGTAGGCGTTTTTTTGTTTTACATCTGATGTCACTTCTGAGGTGTAATCCTTTATAAACTAGTGATTGTATGATGACTGCATTGCTGAAAAAAGCCTGGGACGGGCTGAAATGTCCACTGGAATTGGCAATGAAATAAAAGATGTGACAAAGTCACTGGTAAAGTGCTGGAGGGGAGATATGTTTTCCTGAGGCCATTAGCTTTAGTGAAATAAAGCCGTTAAGTTTCCTTCAGCATGTTATTTGCTGAGAAGGGTTAAGTCGCCACTTGTAAAATGTATGTTTTTATAAGAACAACCATAGAGCGGGCAGGAGGTTGTTCTCCATATCTCCACCTGAAGGTGCGGTCTGGGGTCTAAATACAAGGTCTGCTGAGGCATTACTTGTTCAGTAAGTCTGGGGAGGCAAACTCCAGACATGTTTGTGTTGAGCTGACCTGAACCTTGTGGAGTTGCTAGACTCTGAGCAGGTGGACCCCTGCTAACACAAGGACTGTGTTTTGCGTGACCAATTTATTTTTTTGTTTTCCCGTTTTGCCCAAAGGGCTGTTTTATTTTCATTGACTCAATGTTGGTTTATGCCACATTCTAATAAACCAACAAGAGATATAAAGAAAGCGTACCTGTGTCTACCTCCGTGTGCAGCTGAGTGAGTGATCTAGTGAGCAATTATTCACTGAATACGTGAGTGCCGGGAATTACTTCCTTTCTGCATATTCTACTCCACGTGCACCACGCTAACGGAGTGCCGATCCACCATCCCTGTATGCAGGGTTCTAGTGATCTGCCTACCGTCAGGAAATAGTCTAAGTATGGAATTATTATGGTGTTCTGTTCACAAAGATTCGCTGTCATCTCCACTATGATCTTTGTAAATACTCTCGGAGCCATGGACAGACCAAAAGGCCGGGGCCCTGAACTGAAAATGTCTGATTCTCTAGTTTATGGATAAGGCCACTCTCAGGAATTTTTCAGCTTCTGCATGGATTGAAACATGGTAGTATGCATCTTTTCTCATTAAGACATACCACAGAAGAGTCCGCATAATCACGCAGCTAATACACCACCACAATGGGGAGACTCATGGACGATTAACGAGAGGGCATCGCAAAAACAACTGAGAAAAATGACCAAGGAAAAAATAGCGACATAAAGCCCATAAACATTAGTTAGATGTAAAAAAATATATAAATCTTTATTGAATATATCTTAGTTAAAAGTCAATTAGATTACATAAGGAGTAGTAAACACCAATGACCATGTACAGAAAAGAGAACGGACATATCACACAGCCAGCCCTTATGGCCCGACAATATTATCGATGATTAAATAAATATGCTCAAATCCATAACACTGCTCTAATATTCCCATCCATCTAGGGTAGTTTATAAGTCATGATTCCGTATGAAGATAAAATATATAGCTACCTTGGGTACAGGAAGCCAGGAGCGTACCAACGGCTGGGTGGTGAACATCCACCCCAACGCGCGTTTCGGTGAACCTTCGTCAGGGGTTATGTGTCAGTGTCAATGTGATCCCTTTTAAATGTGCCCGCGCCAATCACCACGTGTGTAAAAAACCGGATGTCCATAGTCTGATTGATAGGTTTGTGGACCTTTGATGACGCATACCGCGTCATGATAGGCGGGGCGGCGTCGGCATCACATGGTACCCGTGTCACAGTCAGCTTACTGCGGCGCAGGTCCTCACGATGTAGCAACCTAGAAACAGAAGTTTTACAGCTGATTGTTTTGACTTCATCTTGAAGGGTCGATATACCAGAAATCTGTTCAGACCTGTGAGGTTCTGAGACTTTCTATCATGGTTTTTTCATGTTGTGCTTAGATCTTGTTTTTTCCCTGCAGCCATCTTGCTTTCTGTTTTGTGCATGCATTTTGCCCTCAGTTGTAATGGAGTCTTCAGCCTCTATGTCTCCACCCTGTTTTTCTGCCATTTGCACTTAAGCAGCCTCAGCTGTTAGTTCAGTGCTTCTGAATCCTGTCTGCAGCCAGTCTGTAACATTGCTTCCTGAAGCCTCTGGACTAAGCTCTTCAAGTCAGCTTCACTCTCTGAGGAATCCTCATAGTTTACCTGCCTGTCTGAAGTTCCCATTTATGGATCTGAGTCTTCTTACCTGCTGGATCACTGGACTACTGCTTTACTCAAAGGACTTCTCAGCACCCGTAAGAGAGACTTTGCTTATTGCTTAAAGACTGTCTTTTGTTGTTGTGCCTTTTGCAACTCCGGGGAATCCGGGGTTAATCCAGTTACACCAGGAGGTGTTCCCTTTTGCTCAGAGACTTGTATATTACTGTGCATCTGCTTGTATGACGTAATACAAGAATATTACTTTATCAAGACCTGTGTTTCTTGTACTTCCTTGCACTCATGCCAAGACTCCATATACACTGAATTCTACACTTTACAAGATTCAGAAGCCACAAGATGGAGTCAGCTGGGTCTGGGAGTATTGATGCCCGCATTAAGAAATTGTATGAGGTGACTAACTCAATCCTCACTGATTTGCAGACTTTAAAGGCGAACTTTGCAGGTCTGCAGGATCGTAGCGATCACAGCCTACAGGTGCTTGGTCAAAATTTTCGAGATTTCTGCACCCGGACAGAAGCTTTGGAGGAGTTAGTTCGTGCACCAGTTCCTACCCCGGTATTGGGCCTCCCCAAGTTACCACCTTTTCGCTTTGGCGGAGAACGAGAAAAATTCAGGGGATTCCTCAATCAATGCAAACTGTTTTTTGCCACCCAGGCATCACAATACCCTACTGACCGATCTAAGGTACTAACAATAATCATGCTTCTCACTGACAAGGCCCTAGCATGGGCGAACCCTTTGATTGAGACTAATGATGCATGTCTGGACGATCTAAATACTTTCATATTGGCCCTGGGGCAAATGTTTGATGATCCCAATCGCAGTGCTACAGCAGAAGCTGCCATGCTAACCTTGCGTCAAGGTAAACGCTCAGTAGCAGAATATGCGCTGGATTTTAGGAGATGGGCCCTCGACACTACTTGGAATAGCTCCGCCAAGAAATCCATTTTCCAGAAGGGGTTGTCTTCTGAAGTTAAAGATGAGCTCGCCCGTGCTGACCCTCCCACTGCTTTGGGAGATTTCATCAATTTCTGCATCCGGATCGATGCCCGGCTTACAGAACGTAGACAGGAGAGATGGTCGGCAATTAATCGTGTTAACAGATACCTTCCTCCCTCTCCAACTAGAGACTTTGTTCCTCGGACTCCTCGAGAAGCTGAACCTGAACCCATGCAAGTGGACTCTCTACAGAAACGGGTCAGTGACGCACGTAAGGAGCATCGGTTGAAGGAGAATCTATGTTTCTACTGCGGTAAGTCTGGGCATTTCATTATAAACTGTCCCAGCCATTCCCGTAAGGCCACTGCTGCAGTTATACACTGTGAATGCTGTGAAAAGGGGTCTGTGATGGCAGCTCGGGAACTCTTGTCTGACCCGGCTGCACCTATAGATATTGACTATTCAGACTTAAACTCTGTCACATCTGAGCCTGATTCACATATCAATGCTGCAATTTTTCCGGTTTCCTCTGCTGTGTCTCGTCCGAACTGCAACAAGAACAGTTCTCATTGTCTTCTTTCTATTAAACTCTGGATTAATGCTGTTTGGGTGTCCACTTCAGCTATGATTGATTCTGGAGCTAGCGGCAATTTTATGGACATTTCCTTTGCCCAAAGACACGGAATACGTTCTGTGAAGAGGACAACCCCTGTACAGATGGAGACAGTGGATGGCTCTCTGTTAAGTTCAGGACCCGTGGATCAGGAGACGGTACCCGTCAAGGTTTTCATGGGGAAAGGTCATCTAGAGAGACTGTCGTTTATGCTCATCACTTCTCCACATTTCCCCATTATTTTAGGATTACCTTGGTTGCAGATTCAGAACCCTACAATAAATTGGGAAACCAAGGAGCTGCATTTCCCGGAGAAGAAGACAATTCCCGGGGTTATGATTTGCTCCACTCCGGTAATTTCCACACCATCAGTCTTCAAACTGCTGCCCATGTATAGTGAGTATGCTGACATCTGTGATAAGAAGAATGCTGACCAGCTTCCTCCCCACCGTCCCTATGACTGCCCAATTGAACTATTACCAGGTGCAGCAATACCCTTTGGTAATATTTACCCTCTGGCAGGCCCAGAACTAAAGGCGCTGAAAGACTATATCGATGAAAATCTAGCTAAAGGCTTTATACGTCCCTCTTCTTCCCCTGCAGGTGCACCCATCTTTTTTGTAAAGAAAAAGGACGGATCTCTTAGACCCTGTATAGATTATCGGGAGCTTAATAAGGTCACCATCAGGAATCGCTACCCACTACCCTTGATCCCCGAATTGTTGGAGAGGGTACGACAGGCTAAGATTTTTACTAAATTAGATCTTCGTGGGGCCTACAATCTGGTCCGCACTAGGCCAGGTGATGAGTGGAAGACAGCTTTCAGGTCACGTTACGGACATTTTGAATATCAAGTCATGCCGTTCGGCTTATGCAATGCGCCAGCAACATTTCAACATTTAGCCAATGACATCTTCAGGGATCTTTTGGATACATTTGTGGTGATTTATTTGGATGATATTTTAATTTTCTCTAATTCCATAGATGAACATCATGAACATGTGAGGACGGTCTTGGGACGTCTAAGAATGCACCGCCTCTATATCAAGCCTGAGAAATGCGAGTTTCATGTAACTAAGATCCAGTTTTTGGGGTACGTAATTCCTTCACAGGGAATAACCATGGACGTGAGGAAGACTCAGGCTATTCAGGACTGGCCAGTGTCCAGGAATGTGAAAGAGGTTCAGCGCTTCATCGGGTTTGCAAATTTTTACAGGCGTTTTATCAGGAACTTTTCTGAAATAGTGTCACCCATCACACAGCTGACCCGTAAGAAGTCTACCTTTGCCTGGACCTCTCAAGCCCAAGAAGCGTTCTCCCGTCTTAAGACCAGATTCACGACGGCACCCATCTTGGTGCATCCAGATCCTGAACTCGCTTTCATAATAGAGGTGGATGCTTCGGACTGTGCCATTGGAGCTTTACTCTCCCAAAGGATAGGTGAGAACAGTATTTTACATCCTTGTGCTTTCTTTTCTCAGCGATTGTCGTCAGCAGAAAAGAACTATGACGTAGGGAACAGAGAACTGCTGGCCATTATTGCCGCCTTCAAGGAATGGAGACATCATCTTCAAGGAGCATCTCAGCAGATAGTTGTACTGACGGACCACCGCAATCTGGAATTCATTAGGTCGGCCAAGTGCCTGACCCCTCGTCAGGCCCGCTGGAGTCTTTTTCTAAATCAATTTAATTTCGTAATTTCCTATAGGCCTGGTTCCCGCAATGGAAAGGCCGATGCATTATCTAGGATACACTCAATTGAGACCACTCCAATCATGACACCTAAGACCATTCTTCCTGATTCCAAGGTCCTGGGGGTGATCCATAATCAAGATTTATTAAACGACATTAAGGAAGCTTATCAACTGGATTCCTTGTTAGAACAACCTTCTAACGAGGTAAGTCTGACTTATAAGAATGGTGTGTGGATGCAGGGACAACGCTTGTATATACCTGAGACTGTCAGATTGAGAGTACTGCATTTAGTTCATGACTCTAAGATGGCGGGTCACAGAGGAAGTCTAAAGACTCAGGAGTTTCTATCCCGTTTCTTTTGGTGGCCCACCTACAGGAAGGATGTCCTAAATTATGTTGCTTCTTGTGAAGTCTGCGCCAGATTCAAGACACCACGTTCCTCACCTACAGGTCTTTTGCAGCCCTTGCCCATCCCATCCCGCCCTTGGGGCTCAATTTCTATGGATTTCATTGTGGAGTTGCCAAACTCTCAGGGGAAAAACTCCATTTTGGTGGTGGTGGATCGTTTGACAAAGGCAGCTCACTTTATTGCTTGTACCGGTTTACCTTCTGCCAAACAGACATCAGACTTAATCGTTCAAAATGTGTTTCGCCTACATGGAGTACCAGATGAAGTCATTTCTGATCGGGGGGTGCAATTCACTTCAAAATTTTGGCAGAGTTTCTGCGCTGCTTTAGACATTAAAGTTAATCTCTCTTCTGCATTTCACCCCCAGACAAATGGACAAACTGAACGCACCAATCAGACCCTGGAGCAATATCTCCGCTGCTTTATTTGCCATCTGCAGGATGATTGGGTGGATCTTCTCCCATTGGCTGAGTTTTCATATAATAACTCACAGAGCGCTTCCACAAAGCAATCTCCATTTTTTGCCAATTTAGGCTATCATCCTAACATTCTTCCTCGGTTTCCCATAGATACGCCTCTACCAGCTGTGGCCGACAGAATTTATTCCCTGCAACAAAATCTGGAGGTGTTAAAGGAGAATCTGGAATCAGCTCGGGAAAGGTATAAAAAAGCAGCCGATAAATTTCGAAAGCCAGCACCAGACTTCAAGGTAGGAGATTTAGTCTGGTTGTCAACCAAGAATTTGAACTTAAGAATTCCATCATCTAAACTTGGACAAAAGTACGTGGGTCCTTATAAGATTAACAAGATTATAAGTGCAGTGGCTTATCGTCTTCAACTTCCTAAATCTATGAGAATTCACCCAGTGTTTCACGTGTCTTTACTTAAGGCAGCAGTTCCTAATATGTTTCTTGGACGGTCTCCTTCCCCTCCTGATCCAGTGTTGATTGATGGACAGGAAGAATTTGTGGTGGAAAAGATTCTGGACTCTAGGCTGCACAGAAATCGTCTCCAATACTTGATCAAATGGCAGGGCTACTCAGTGGAAGATAACTCTTGGGAACCAGTTGACAACATCAATGCCCCCCGTTTACTCCGCCAGTTCCATCAGAGGTACCCAGACAAACCTGGTTCGGAGCCGTCCGGAGGCCGTCCTCAAGGGGGGAGTAATGTGAGGTTCTGAGACTTTCTATCATGGTTTTTTCATGTTGTGCTTAGATCTTGTTTTTTCCCTGCAGCCATCTTGCTTTCTGTTTTGTGCATCCATTTTGCCCTCAGTTGTAATGGAGTCTTCAGCCTCTATGTCTCCACCCTGTTTTTCTGCCATTTGCACTTAAGCAGCCTCAGCTGTTAGTTCAGTGCTTCTGAATCCTGTCTGCAGCCAGTCTGTAACATTGCTTCCTGAAGCCTCTGGACTAAGCTCTTCAAGTCAGCTTCACTCTCTGAGGAATCCTCATAGTTTACCTGCCTGTCTGAAGTTCCCATTTATGGATCTGAGTCTTCTTACCTGCTGGATCACTGGACTACTGCTTTACTCAAAGGACTTCTCAGCACCCGTAAGAGAGACTTTGCTTATTGCTTAAAGACTGTCTTTTGTTGTTGTGCCTTTTGCAACTCCGGGGAATCCGGGGTTAATCCAGTTACACCAGGAGGTGTTCCCTTTTGCTCAGAGACTTGTATATTACTGTGCATCTGCTTGCATGACGTAATACAAGAATATTACTTTATCAAGACCTGTGTTTCTTGTACTTCCTTGCACTCATTCCAAGACTCCATATACACTGAATTCTACACTTTACAAGACCTCTCAAATTTACTATAGTTCTGAAAGTGCCATCCAGATTCTTTATCAAGAAAAGGGGGGAATATAATCCCTTTCCTTATTCTTCTATGGGTACCTCCAAGAGGACCAAAAACGCTGCCTCCAGGACTAACTATTGCTTTGAAGACCTTCGGAGAGGTGTCACCATGAAGGTTCGCAGGGGTGGAAGGATAGTCTGGAATTCCAATTTTAGGTCTGCTTCCACTATCCCTAGAATCCAGACATGGGATGAATTTTATTCGTACGCATGGAGGAAAAGGGAAAGCATTCCTCCTTCCGGGGGAATGACATCACTGGGAAGACTTCCTTCCCCCTGAAGGCGGCCCCCCAAACATGAAACCTTTTTTTTAGTCTTCTGACTTCCTATTTCCCTGATCCCTAGGAGGTCTTTTCCAGCTGTATCTTCTATTTCAAAAGGTACTCCTGTATTCTGGGATAGGCAAACTGGGGAATCCTTTCTTTTTATCTCCAGCTTTGTCCAAGATGTCATCCAAAACTTGACCAAAAAGAAAGCCCCATCACATGGGATTGAACACAGTTTGGTCTTTGACTGGACATCCCCAGGCCAACTTTTTACACATAGCGCCCTACGAGTGGCAATAAAGAGGCCCGCTAGCCTGGCTGCCAGCCTCACTGAGTCTTTTGAGGCATCTGCAATAAAAGCTGCTGCTCCCTGCATCAGCCAGGATCTTTTCCTTTGGGACATTATCCTTCGGTTGACCTTCTAGTTGTTGCAACCAGATAATCATAGATCTGGCTGTACAGGTCGTAGAGACCGCTGGCTTCAGGGCACCCACCGAGGACTCCCAGGTGTGTCTTAAGTAACCATCTGCCTTTCTATCCAGATGGTCTTTCAGAATACTCACATACTCAAAAGGCAAGGTAGATTTTCTGGATGAATTGGCCACTGCTACGTCTATCTTTGGGATCTTATTCCATGAGTCTTGTTTTGGCATCTTCTCTTAGAAGATGATGGTAGTGAACCATTTCTCCTCATTTTTTTCTCTTAATGAGAGCCTGAATCTTTTCATTAATTATAAATATGCGCCTCTTTTTTTTGCTCTAATCCAGAAAACATGAACTCTTGTATGGATTTGGGGGTCTTAGGATCCGAGATGCCCATGGTAGCTCTCACAGCCTTAATCAACCTATCTGCGACTTTTATAGGAAAGCATGGCCTACCCCCTGTATCGCCATTAAAGAATGAAAAGGAACAAGAATCCGATCCACATTCACCTTCCGACTTTATAGATTCATCTAAATCAGGTGATAGTTTTTTGGACCCCTTCCTTCCCTTTCTATTCCTTTTTTTATGAATAAGGGTCTCAAGGGAATTCTTAACTTGTGCCCTGATCACGGATCTCAAATCCATGAAGTTAGTGGATTCTTCACATCTGGTTTTCTGTATACAATCTGCACAGAGTCTTTTCTGCCACAAGTCAGGTAACTTATCCCTACAAAGGGTTCACTCCTTATTCTTTTGTGCCACATTTCTTAAGCCGTTCCTAGTAATTAGAGACAAGAAAAAGGGACTTAATTACCATGGTGAAATTTCACAAAGATCAGTCAGCATTCTGGAGTTTAATAAGGGTACCAGATTCAGAGGCTGGATCAAATCACACCATTATTCATGGTTGGTGGTACTGTCACTTCTGCAACTCATGAGACTGCCATTGCTGTGTGAACTCTGATCCTGGCACTGCCGTTCCTCCATATCACGTGGGGAAGGAGAGCCAGAGCAAACCCACTCTTTTGGCAGTCAGGCGTGATTTTAAAAGAGGGACCAGCCACAGCAACTCCCCCACCCCCTTGTGCATGCCTTCTCCAGACCCCCTGGAAGTGAAATCCAACACTTCAGGTCAGAAGTCTCCGGCATGCTCTTCATCAGGGCGCACCAATCCCAGGGCGTCCTGCACATGCGCAAGCCTGGGACATTGTTGGAGCCAGCAGGCTTCAAAAAGGACTTCGGTGCTCGCATCTACATGAGCCCTCAAGTGACCAGCGGTGGCGCTTCCAGGACCCGACACCGGCACTATAGCCAAGGAGCCTTTCTTCCAGGCAAGGCCTGGGTAAGTTTCTCCTTTAACTTTCCTCTCCTGATTCTTCAGCTTCAGGTTCCCTCATGGACAGGAAACCAAAATGATGCGGGGTAGAGGTGCAGCCCTCTTATTCAGTACGCTTCCTGTCCTTATTGGGTGAATTCCCTCTCTCGTGTGGCGCTGGTCATGGGGGAAAGGAAAATTTTAGAAATTGTTCTGGTATTCAGTGAGATTAATGACAATCTTACTTATCAAAGGGGTGTACTCATTATTCTGAGCAATTTTATTAAAAATTTTAAAACACACAGTGTACATGATTACAGTTTCTTTCCTGTATGACTTCTCTCATGTCTAACAAGATACGATTTCTTTACAAAAGATTTCCCACATAGTGAACATGAATACGGCTTCTCCCCAGTGTGACTTCTCTCGTGCATCACAAGACTTAATTTACCTGTGAAGGCCTTCCCACATTCCAAACATGAAAATGGCTTTTCTCCTGTGTGAATTTTCTGATGTTTAATAAGAGTCCCTTTATCTATAAAGCATTTCCCACATTCCAAACATGAAAATGGCTTTTCTCCTGTGTGAATTCTCTCATGTCTAACACATTTTGATTTCTCTGTAAAGCATTTCCCACATTCTGAACAGGAATATGGCTTCTCTCCTGTGTGAGTTTTCTGATGTCTAATAAGAGTCTTTTTATCAATAAAGCATTTCCCACATACTGAACATGAAAATGGCTTCTCTCCTGTGTGAATTCTCTGATGTATAATAAATCTTGATTTAGCTGGAAAGCATTTCCCACATTCTGAACATGAATACGGCTTCTCTCCTGTGTGAGTTTTCTGATGTCTAATAAGAGTCTTTTTATCAATAAAGCATTTCCCACATACTGAACATGAAAATGGTTTTTCTCCTGTGTGAATTCTCTGATGTATAATAAATCTTGATTTAGTTGGAAAGCATTTCCCACATTCTGAACATGAATACAGCTTCTCCCCAGTGTGAATTCTCTCGTGCATCACAAGACTTAATTTACTTGTGAAGGCCTTCCCACATTCCGAACATGAAAATGGCTTTTCTCCTATGTGAATTCTCTCATGTATAACACATTTTGATTTATATGTAAAGCATTTCCCACACTCTGAACAGGAATATGGCTTCTCTCCTGTGTGAGTTTTCTGATGTCTAATAAGAGTCCTTTTATCTGTAAAGCATTTCCCACATACTGAACACGAAAATGGTTTTTCTCCTGTGTGAATTCTCTGATGTATAATAAATCTTGATTTATATGTAAAGCATTTCCCACATTCTGAACATGAATACAGCTTCTCCAAAGTGTGACTTCTCTTGTGCATCACAAGACTTAATTTACCTATGAAGACCTTCCCACATTTCGAACATGAAAATGGCTTTTCTCCTGTGTGAATTCTCTCATGTATAACACGTTTTGATTTATATGTAAAGCATTTCCCACATTCTGAACAGGAATATGGCTTCTCTCCTGTGTGAGTTTTCTGATGTCTAATAAGAGTCCCTTTATCTGTAAAGCATTTCCCACATACTGAACATGAAAATGGTTTTTCTCCTGTGTGAATTCTCTGATGTATAATAAATTTTGATTTATATGTAAAGCATTTCCCACATTCTGAACATGAATACGGCTTCTCTCCTGTGTGAATTCTCTGATGTTTAATAAGATTCCCTTTATCGGTAAAGCATTTCCCACATTCTGAACATGAATATGGCTTCTCTCCTGTGTGAATTCTCTGATGTTTAATAAGATTCCCTTTATCTGTAAAGCATTTCCCACATTCTGAACATGAATATGGCTTCTCTCCTGTGTGACTTCTCTGATGTATAACAAATTTTGTTTGATTTGTAAAGCATTTCCCACATTCTGAACAGGAGTATGGCTTTTCTCCTTTGTGTTTTCTTTGTGTCTGAGCTGAGCATTTAGTAAATTGCTTGTCACACTGAAATCTTGTATCCACTGTGTCACCTGGAATTGTGGTAACAATGTGAGATTGCTCAGGAGATGATTCCTCATGATCAGGAGGATTATAATAAGGTGAAGTGCTGTGAAGTCCAGGAGGTGCAGGAAGGGTGATGAGGTTTCCTCCATTAGAGTGCTTCCAGATATCTTCTTTTTTACAATTTAGTGATGAACCGTTATTCCCACAAGGATTTCCTGTAGGGATGAAAGATAGAAAAAAAATCACATCTAATCTACAACACAAAAGGGATTTCTATTCTAAAAGAATTTTCTGGATCTCACAATAAAGACCCTCGTCAGTGAAAGTACCGGTAATAAGGAAGACAACTACATGCCATAACATTAACACAATGACGGGTAAAGTGAATGACACTTATAATCTGGTGACATTGGCACAAGTCAGGGGTACCAGAGATTAGACAGCAAATAGACAGTTCTTAAAGGGAACCTGTCATCAGGATTTACCCCCTTAATGTACCACCAGTGCCATTTCACTCTCTCAAGCTTCCCATCATGCCCTCAGTGTAGAAAAGTGTCCACGCAATTAAAAATTGAGTTTTAATCTTACATTACCGTATGCAAATGAGATTGACTAATCAGAAAGGTGGACCTCATAAAGGTGGCCACCGTAATCATGTCCACAGTATGCCTAAGGACTAGTGTTGAGCAAGTATGTTCTATTAACCCTCTCGCTGAGTATGCTCGGGCCGAGCACCGAGTATTTATAGCTGCTCAGTGATAAGGTTGAATCCCTCCCATGTGCATGATTTGCGACTGTTTGACAGCTTTATTACATGTGAGGAATGTCTAGTTCTTACACATTCCTCACATGTAATAAAACTGTCAAACAGTTGCAAATCATGCACACGGGAGCGATTTAACATTATCACCGAGCAGCTGTAAATACTCGGAGCTCGGCCCGAGCACTCTCGGACAGAACATACTTGCTCAACCCTACTAAGGACATGATACGAACCCTTAGAAGAATGAAATAGCACCGAAATCATATTACAGGGTTAAATCCTAATTACCGGACCCAGGGGAGTCCTTCTCCCAATGTCTGAGAAGAAAAATCTACAGTGGTAGAAAGTGGAACGATTCCAGCATGTGAGCAACCTGTAGTGCAAATGGGCCTCCATGTCCCCTCTGGAGCCTCCATATTCCATTAACCACCCTACACCACGGATCCTTCTTATCTCCTGGAGCCTCCCTACACCATGGATCCTCCTTACCCCCTGGAGCCTCCCAACACCACGGATCCTTCTTATCCCCTGGAGCCTCCCTACACCACGGATCCTCCTTATCCCCTGGAGCCTCCCTACACCACGGA
This sequence comes from Phyllobates terribilis, assembly GCF_046119375.1. Taxonomy (NCBI): domain Eukaryota; kingdom Metazoa; phylum Chordata; class Amphibia; order Anura; family Dendrobatidae; genus Phyllobates; species Phyllobates terribilis. The sequence continues at coordinate 2,919,746 of NW_027362877.1, forward strand.
TCCTCCTTACCCCCTGGAGCCTCCCTACACCACGGATCCTCCTTACCCCCTGGAGCCTCCCTACACCACGGATCCTCCTTATCCCCTGGAGCCTCCCTACACCACGGAGCCTCCTTATCCCCTGGAGCCTCCCTACACCACGGATCCTCCTTACCCCCTGGAGCCTCCCTACACCATGGATCCTCCTTATCCCCTGGAGCCTCCCTACTCCACGGAGCCTCCTTATTCCCTGGAGCCTCCCTACACCACGGATCCTCATCATCCCCTGGAGCCTCCTTACACCACAGAGCCTCCTTATCCCCTGGAGCCTCCCTATACCACAGAGCCTGCTTATCCCCTGGAGCCTCCCTACACCATGGATCTTCCTTATCCCCTGGAGCCTCCCTACACCATGGATCATCCTTATCCCCTGGAGCCTCCCTACACCACAGAGCCTGCATATCCCCTGGAGCCTCCCTACACCACAGAGCCTGCTTATCCCCTGGAGCCTCCCTACACCACTGAGCCTGCTTATCCCCTGGAGCCTCCCTACACCACAGAGCCTCCTTATCCCCTGGAACCTCCCTACACCACAGAGCCTGCTTATCCCCTGGAGCCTCCCTACACCACTGAGCCTGCTTATCCCCTGGAGCCTCCCTACACCACAGAGGCTCCTTATCCCCTGGAACCTCCCTACACCACAGAGCCTGCTTATCCCCTGGAGCCTCCCTACACCACAGAGCCTGCTTATCCCCTGGAGCCTCCCTACACCACGGATCCTCCTTACTCCCTGGAGCCTCCCTACACCATGGATCCTCCTTATCCCCTGGAGCCTCCCTACACCACGGATCCTCCATATCCCCTGGAGCCTCCCTACACCATGGATTATCCTTATCCCCTGGAGCCTCCCTACACCACAGAGCCTGCTTATCCCCTGGAGCCTCCCTACACCACGGATCCTCCTTATTCCCTGGAGCCTCCCTACACCATGGATCCTCCTTATCCCCTGGAGCCTCCCTACACCATGGATCCTCCTTATCCCCTGGAGCCTCCCTACACCACAGAGCCTCCTTATCTCCTGGAGCCTCCCTACACCACAGAGCCTCCTTATCCCCTGGAGCCTCCCTACACCACGGATCCTCCTTATCCCCTGGAGCCTCCCTACATTACTTGGTCTTTATGCAGCTGAACCTACTGCACATGTGATACATCCGCCCCTGCCCAAAACACTAAATATATGTCCTTAAAAATGATGTTTAAAGGGAAACTGTCCGTTCCCTGTGCCCCCAGAACCCGCAGCAGCTGTGTATGCAGATATAAACTCTCCGCCTAACATCTCTATTACATTAAACACACAAACAGATCTATAGAAAAAGTATTGTATTTCTAAAGTTTATGATATGTAAATGAGGCCTTTGACTTGTCGATGAGGCGTTCGTGACCCCAGAGTCAAAGTTTATGATATGTAAATGAGGCCTTTGACTTGTCGATGAGGCGTTCGTGACCCCAGAGTAGTCGCCCCACTTAGCATGTCATCACGGCTTTGGGGGCTTGAGAACATGACAAACCTACCGCATGCGCGCGGCTTCTCCTCCTCACTGCATTGAGCCTCTGACGCCGGGTGTACGCGTCCCATTACTGAGATAGGAGAGGACGGTCACTACTGGTCAGAGTCCATGAAGATGGGAGGAGCTCGGCCTCTAGCCCCGCCCTCCTCTCCCCTCCCCCTACACAGAATCTTATCAGGAGCGGCCGTCACCTCCGATCTCAGTGATGGAACAATGTTTCCTAACTGAATAGAGATTTTTCCCCGGAACTGAGAATCCTGAGACGGAAGAAGAAATACGCAGATTTCTGTGGAGACTCCGGGGAGAAAGTCTCCTATTTCCATGTCGTCTATTCTTACAATTCATGAAGTTTATTCCTCTTATTCTTGTGTAATAAAGACTGATCAGGACGTTGTGTATATTATATGGGGACAATGAGGAATACTGTCACCATGTAACAATACATCGCTTATGGTTTATGGCCGCCAGGATTTGGTAACACAAAAATGTCTGAAAAGAAACAAAGTATTTATTGTAGAAAAGTCCTAAAAGAAAATGAAATAAATATATTGTTATTGGCTTGGATTAGTTGTATTACCGCAGTTACAGCGACCCTCCACCCCGGGACTGAACACTACACATTTCCCTGTACAGTCCCCTATGGGGTCCTCTGCCCTCCGCTGCCCCCTCAGATCGGTGGTCCCTTCCCCCGGCTTCCAGGATGGCCAGTGCAGTGGTATGGGGAGGGCAGTAATACGTCTACCCCACCCTCCCCTGCCTTTCCTGTGCTGTGACCTATGGGGCAGCGCCACATCCTATTAATCTCCCAGCAGTCTGCGGGGCGTCACCAGTTACAGATGTATTCTGCACCTGGGTTCATTGCTCCTGTTTGTCTTTGGTAACCTTGTCTGGCTTCCATAATACCCCGGGATGACTTAGGCCTCCATCTACAGGACCATTGTTACTCGGCTTCCTGATTCTGACCTCGTCCCGCTTCTTGATTGTCTAGTACCTGCCATCTTTGGGTCAGATCTTACATGTCGGCCTTCTTCTGCCAGCTCGCTCTACCAGCCAGCACTACTATGTGGAGCAGCCCCGGTGTCTGTGCTGTAAGTCCAGATCACTGTACAGTGGTGAAAAGATGGAAGCCGGGAAACCTCTGGGACCGGCTGTATGGAGACTGTGTGTAAGCGCCTTATTATTAGGACCTGCCAGGTTTCCTCCATCGGTTCACCGTTACAGGAGGCAAATGGAGGACACAAGGAAGGGAGTCTATATATGATAACCGTATAGTCACTTCTCAGTCTCAGGGTGGACGGTCGTTTTATCACTCAACTTGTGCAGCTCATGAGAGAAAAATTCTAAAAAATAACAGCAGAACAAAGATGATAAAGTAACAAGATGAGAAATACAACTCATCCCCCACAAAAAAGCTCCTCATACAGCGAGGTCAGTAATGAGAAATAAACCATCAAGAATGGAGAAAACAATCCAACAGAGGCCGGACAGACATCTGTCTGAGATGGTGAGTCCTGCATTGAGCAGGGGGCTGGATACGGGGACCCTGGAGGTGGTCCCCTCCAACCAGAACATTCTACGATTGTAAGTTGTTTGGTCATTTTATCTGTAAATCATTTCCCCCATTATCGGCCTTACAGACACATTTTTTCTTTATTGATTTTTAATTTATTTTTTTTTTACTTTCTCGTCCTCTCATTTCCGGAGTCATAATGTTATTGGTCACTAAGCTGCGCAGTTCTCCTGCTATTCACCCTATAAATGTAAGGAAATACTGACAACTGGGCGTTACCATTGTTCCCCTACATTGTCCAATCAGCGCTGAGTGTGAGAAGTGTGGGGACACATGTATGGAGAACGGTGACACCCGGTTATCATGTCATTCATAAATGTCGGAGGAACGGCCGGGAATCTGAGCAGCAGTTTCTTTCTTTGGTAACAATTCTTGTCGGAAAAAGAATTTCATCCAATTTATTGGTAAAAAAAAAAAAACTTAAAACTTTCGGAACCTGGATGAGGACGTCTTCTCACCTTCTTTTGGTAATTTATGTATTTTACTGTTGGAAAGAGAATTATTTATTCACGTTAGAGGCTCAGATGGGGGGACGATTCCTAGACGACATCTTGTTTGTCTGGAGAGACCGAGAGTGAAGATTCTTCTAAAGGGACGTTCCCAAAATCACAATGTGCTCTTATAATAAAGTACACCCTGGTTATTGTGAATATAACCCCTGTATAACATCTGGCCTCTCCTGCACATATCACCCTCTGAGTATGCCCCCCAGGATCTATATACCCAGCAGTTGTCATTGTAACCAATACACACCGAGGAGCCACATGTTATACACTGGGGGGTGGGACAGGGCTGGATATTATACACCGGGGGGACAACAGGGCCTGAAGGACAAGCCAGACTGCAGTGATTAATGCGTGTGGCCCAATACTATTCTCCATATAGTGAATCTCTCCATATTACAAGATTCACCATAAATGAGACGCTGACAGGGGATATAATCCGTGCATGGTGAAGGGCGCCCCCTCTGGGTAGTATTTAGTCTCCATGTTTATATGTTGATTGAACCAGGTCTCAAAAACCAACATGATGTAAGATAACGACAACTCTAGATGCGGCCATCGCAGCTGTTTGTAGATACGAGCTCCTAATCCCTTTTGTGATGAAGCAATTCTCCACCCGGCACAGAGGACTAAACATCTGTCATGTACTGTCACCTACCTGGTGTCCTCCGCTTGTCTCCGACTGAGACCGGTGTTCTGGTCCTCCTACATCCAAGATGGCCTCCATAGTGGCAGAGGGACGACAGCCATATGTCTGACCCACACCTCCATAGCATGGCACTTACTGACTTACCATAGGGGTCTTCATGCCACTGGGCGGCCGGCCTGGATGAGGAGGGACCAGAACGCCGGCCTCAGTGTAGGAGGCAGTGGGAGGCAAACAGAGGCGACAGGTAGGACGACACTACATGTGACATGTGCCGTCACTCGTCAGCACCAGGCAGAGGCTGCTACATCACCGAGATCCATAGGAAGGGGAGATTCATAACCTGGAACACAAGCTCAGTCATTTATATGGCAGCACGGACTTGTGGAAGAAAAATATGGACGTAAAGGATGGAAAGAATATTATAGAAGGTGAAGGAAAACTAACTATGTGCTTCCAAAATCATTAAGAAGAGGTGTGAAGGCGGCCCCGTTATTCATCGGTGCACAGCCGGACTCTACAGGAGCAGCCGCGCCATCACCGGACGCTTCTGCTGTGATGAGGACAGCGGATAAAGCTTCACTGCACTGGAGACTCCACACGATATCACATGCCGGTCATCATCATCATCACACACCAGTCATCATCATCATCACACGCCGGTCATCATCATCATCACACGCCGGTCATTATTACATACCTGTGAAAACATGTACCGGAATCTCCTCCTTCCCGTCACTCACACACGGCTGATCCCTCCTCGTTATCGCTTCTTCTTCTGTCTCATCCTTCACTTTATTCTTAGTTGGATCTTCCTCCTGATATATCAGATGTAACAATCAGCACAATACAAGAAACCACCTAAATCTGTGACATCTATGACCTGGATCAGAAATGTCCCCCCATATACAGATCCGGTACAGGGCTCAGCTCCGTCTACCTGATGATCCTCCGGGATGTTGTGATTCTCCTCTGGACAGTCCTGGGGATACAGAGGACGGAGACATCTCTCTGGTGGATTTCTCCTCCTGAATCCATCTGTAGGAAACACACAGTAACGGAATAGATTGTGTCATGTGTGACAAAGTTACTAGTAAAGTGATAGAGGGAAGATATATTTCACGGAGGCTATTATCTTCTGTGAATTGAAACCATGAAATTTGCTCCAACATGTTATTTGCTTAAAGAGGTTAAACTTCCATGTTAAAAGGGAGTGTTTTTTGTGAATGATCATTGTGAAGGGTGGGAGGTCATTCACCATATCTCCATCTCAGAGTGTGGTCTTTGGTTTAAATACAAGTCCTACTGAGGCATTCAGTGTTCAGTGTCTGGAGAAGCTAGCTCCAGAGAGGATCTTGTGTTTGTTTTTCCTGAACCATTTGGAGTTGCTGAACTCTCAGAAGGTGGATCCCTGCTATCACAAAGACTGTGCTTTTGTGTTACCATTTTGCTTTGTTTTCCTGTTTTGGCCAAAGGGCCGTGATTTCTTTTATGGACTCAGTGTTGGTTTATGCTGCATTTTAATAAACCAACGAGAAGTTTTTAAAGAAACAGTGTACCTGTGTCCGTGTGAGCGATCTACCACACATGTTATGATGAAATTATGGGAGTAGTAGTAGGTGACCACAGAACAGACATGACAGTCTCCCTCCTCACCCTGCTGATCGGCCCATATTGCGGTCGCCTCTTGTGGTCCATGTATAACCTCAACCTTAATATCAACCAGATCGTCACCCTAAAAATAAAAATGTAAGATGAGCTCAGGTCCCATCACTTCATGGTCAGATGTTGTGGGGGTTCAGTGTCATCTACCTGATGATCCTCTAGGATGTTGTGATTCTCCTCCGGACAGTCCTGGGGATGCAGAGGACGGGGACATCTCTCTGGTGGATTTCTCCTCCTGGATCCATCTGTGGAGACACAGAGACTGAATACATGACCTGCTGTGTATCTGTCTATATATGAGATCCGTCTCTCAGAACCGGTAATTCTATGTTTATGTATCAGGGAATAAATTACATTGTTGTGGTCCTCACCACCGGTACAGAGGTCCCAGCACATTGTGGGCCTCAAGTATGAAGTGATAATCAGCGAGGCCAAAGCCTAATGCTCTCTGCTCTGCACTCAGAGGATGAGGACCCTGAGGAGAGGGACAGAGAAGACCCTCGTCAGTCAGATGGAGGAGCCGTACTAAGAAACACAACTTCTCCAAGTTTCGTCTCCAGGGATGGAACCACAGAGGAGCTGGAGCAAGCTCCACATTTCCATCCATCGGTTTCTTCTCTCCTAATTCACTGTATGGAGATTGGGGGAAGGACAGTGACCATTTACCAGTGATTGTATTTTGAGATCTCATGATGTCACCATGAGGACACGGACTCCCTCCTGGACAGGATCCTCTGGGATCACTCTAAGAGGAGAGAACCTTCCGTTCTATTAAAAGATGAGTTACCGCTTTCTTATTCTTCTTTAAATAGAGATAAATCTCCACATCCGCCTCCATAAAAACACTAAAATAGGCAGCAAGTGCGCGGAAAGTTCTGCGTTTGTCTCTGAAGGAGGAAAAAAGGGCACATGTACGGCTGACGGATGAAGTCACAGCGCCCGGAAGGACGGTGTTGTGGGGAGCACCCGGTACGCAGCGGTTAGTACCTATCAATGTGTAGAAAGGACAACTAGAGAGCAGGCACCGGGGTCATGGGCGCTTACTGATGCACACGGGGAGCCAAGGAGAGATTGTCTGGTCCGATGCCACAGAAAAGCTCCATAATACATATTCTTCTGACAAACATCCCTTTAACCCCATCACTCTCGTGTCTGTTTTCACCTTCCTGACCGGGCCAATTTTTTACAATTCTGACCAGTGTCACTTTATGGAGGTAATAACTCTGGAGCTTCAACGGATCCCGCTGATTCTGAAACTGTTTTTTCGTGACACATTGTGCTTCATGTTAGTGGTAAATTTAGGATTTGGCTTTTTTTTTGCGTTTATTTATGAAAATATCGAAAATTTTACAAAAAAAATGTTGGACTTTTAATTTTTATGCCTTTAAACCAGATATGTATTAACTATTTTGTATGGTATAACTAACATTTACCACATGTCTACTTCACATCAGATTTATTTTTTTTGCTAAAAGTTTAATCAGCAATTTCTTATTTTTCAAACAAAATTTACAAAACCAATTTTAAGTTTCCTCCTTTCTCCCCCTTTTGCATTTTAAGTCTGCAGTCCTGCTCCCCAATACTTATATCTATGGCCAGTTTGACGTCAATCAGCCGTTACTAACATGTCGCATTTAAGGGATCGCACTCATCGGGTGAAATAAAATTGGTCGGATCTTCCTGAACAGTAGGATGATTGTCTTGCGAGTACGATGCGACTTCTCTCACCTGTCTCGCATCTGTATGACATCCGTATCAAACGCGTTTATAACATCAGCTTTTACAGACGGTCATTCTCTGACATTTCAGGCTAATTTTCTAACTAATAAAACATTTTTTTTATAGATGTAGAAAGATAGAAATGAGTCAGTGAGATATATCGTCAGTGCAGGGCGTGTGGAGCTGCTGTACATGGATTTAGCTAATAATTAAAGAATTTAAAGTAAAAAAAGCAAAGGGGGAAAGCGGACAGCTGATGCTTATAGTCTGGGAAGCGGGTAATAAACATTAATTAACAAAGATCTTCCCAGGGGATTAATATTAACATCTGCGTAGCCTTTACTGGTTATTAACAAGGGGTGACCCCCTCCCAAAAAATGATGTGGGGGCCCCTTCTATTTTTAATAACCAGAAAAGGCTAGGCAGACAGCTGCAGGCTGGTATTAATAGCCTAGGAAGGGGCCATGCATATTGTACCCCCTCCCAAACTAATAACATCAGCCTGCAGCCGCCCAAAAAATGGCGCATCCATTAGCCTCGGCTCTTCCCACTTTCCCTGGTGCAGTGGCAAATGGGGTAATAATATTGGGGTTGATGTCAGCTTTGTAATGTCAGCTGATCTCAAGCCCAAGGTTAGTAATGGAGAGGCGTCTACAAGACACCCACATTACTAACCCCCATCATTTTAAGTAAAAAACACACACACAGAGCAAAGTCCTTTATTTGAACAAAACACTTCCCGACCCTTTTACCCATTTAATAATATCCAAAGAAAAATTTTAAAAAATCAAAGTCATCCTCAACTGTCGGCAGATAATCCATACTGATGATGTCCCGTGACGAAGTCCAGCTCTGCTACATCTGTATGGTGTGTTGAGCGATGGCTCAGCACGCCAGCCAGGACACACTAGTCAGTGCAGCGAGCAGTGACGTCAGTAAGGTGAGCAGAGCTCATCGGCTATGAACTCCGGTGACCTTAGTCAGAGCAGCGCTAGACACTGCAGGAGCATTCTCACGCTACTGGCTTGCTGAGCGGTCACATCAAACAATCCAGATGTAGCACGGCTGGGGATTTTTGCTGGGACAGCATCACATAAGGATTATCTGCGGACAGGTGAGGATTATTTTGTATTTTAATTTGATCTTTATAAAGGGTAAAAGAGGGTCTCGAAGTGTTCATTTCAATTAAAGGACTTTGCTTTGTGTGTGTTTTTTTAACTAAACTTACGGGGTTAGTAATAGGGGTGCCTTACAGACACCTCTCCATTACTAACCCCTGGGCTCAATGTCGGCAAACATTACAAAGCTAACATCAACCCCAATAGTATTACCCCACTCGCCACCGCACCAGGGCAAGTGGAAAGAGCCAAGGCTAGGCGCCAGAAATGGTACATCTTATGGATGCGCCAATTCTTGGGCAGCTGAGTGCTGGTGTTCTTGCACTGGGAGGGGGACAATATCCAATTCCCAGGCTATTAATATCAGCCTGCAGCTGTCTGTTTAGCCTTTGCTGGTTGGGTCCCTGGTTTCCTGCACTGCTGGTAACATTACCATTATGTCTATCTATTGTGTCCTATTGCACTTGGTCTGTTGATGCTTATTTGTATCACCTTTGCCCAGCATACTGACTGAACCTATCACTTTATATGTTTATTACTATATCCTTTATGTCTATGAGGTATAATGCTTACTTGTGATAGTGTTTCTCTAGTCAGAAACTTTTTCATTATAATGATATAAATAACTGATATTATATATTACTTATGTGATGTATGCTATGGACCTTTACGCATTAGTATACTCTCTAACATATAATTGGACCCATATTTCGTATTTACTTAATAGGATAATTTCACCTTTGGTCTGGGCCTTAGATGTAGCAGTGCAGTACACCAAGTGCTATATCCAGGTATACCACCATTGTTCTTCCTGAACTTGTACCTCACTTTTTGTATATATTGTATTTGTATATGAATATATATGGTGTTCCTCTATATGGTTTTTTTTTATTTGTTAATAATAAAGATATATTTTTAGGCCTTTGAAGAAAACGCTTCATCTCTTTAGTGACAGTAATTAACAGAGGCTGAAGTTACAGTTCTATCCAAAGGCTTAACCTTCTCCCCGACAATTGAGTTTGACGTTCATAGAACTTTATTAGATGTGAATAAATTTGTGAGAACTTTCACTTTGCGTTGTCATTTCATGGTCAATGAACAGAATGAGAACATGGAGAACTCGTTACAAGAAGTTTCTCATGATAATGTTCCCAATAAAACTGGAACTTTTGATGAACAGGGTTCACTTCTTGATCATAAAACTCCAGCGATTCAACACAACAGACAGTTACTTTCAATCGTTTGTTGTAAAAAAAATCTCCATTACTATCCGGTCAAGTCTCGTCCACCGGTCTTGGATGTTTTCTAGGAAATGATTGAAGATGAACTACTTACATTAAAAAGGAACACAAAATTTCAAGGACAGAAATATCATAATCTAATGATATCAGAGCAACGAGCTCTGAAAGAACTTAACGAGAACTCTGACCTCCTCATAAGGAAAGCAAAGGACGATCCGCTGTTATATTGAATGTGGGACTTTATGAAAAATTCCATTGGGAAATCTGCAGACAAAATGTGACCGATGCTCTAAGGAAGGTGAAAGATTCTGAAAGAAGCCGCCGAGGACGAAGACTCAAGACTGATGAAGACGACAGCGGAGAAACCGCGACTCACAGATCAGAAGAGAAGAATCAGGGAATGAAAGCTGTGAGAAAATGTAGAGAAAACCAGAGCAAGTCTGGAGAAAAATCATCTATTATAGGACGAGGCCGAGAGACGTCATCACATCCACCGGAGCCAACAAGAGTCTCCTCTCACCTGGTGATGTCAGAGGCCGGAGCTCCTCCATCATCACCTCCTGGTACCGATCCTGGTGTCCTTCTAGATACTCCCACTCCTCCATGGAGAGATAGACAGCGACGTCCTGACACCTTATAGGAACCTGACAACAACGACACCGCCATCACCCAGAATCCTCCAGTGCTGCCCTGTATAATGTCCCAGCAGTCACCTCTCCGCTCATCACCCAGAATCCTCCAGTGCTGTCCTGTATAATGTCCCAGCAGTCACCTCTCCGCTCATCACCCAGAATCCTCCAGTGCTGTCCTGTATAATGTCCCAGCAGTCACCTCCCCGCTCATCACCCAGAATCCTCCAGTGCTGTCCTGTATAATGTCCCAGCAGTCACCTCTCCAGTCATCACCCAGAATCCTCCAGTGCTGTCCTGTATAATGTCCCAGCAGTCACCTCTCCGCTCATCACCCAGAATCCTCCAGTGCCGTCCTGTATAATTTCCCAGCAGTCACCTCTCCGATCATCACCCAGAATCCTCCAGTGTTGTCCTGTATAATGTCCCAGCAGTCACCTCTCCAGTCATCACCCAGAATCCTCCAGTGCTGTCCTGTATAATGTCCCAGCAGTCACCTCTCCGCTCATCACCCAGAATCCTCCAGTGCCGTCCTGTATAATGTCCCAGCAGTCACCTTTCCGCTCATCACCCAGAATCCTCCAGTGCCGTCCTGTATAATGTCCCAGCAGTCACCTCTCCGGTCATCACCCAGAATACTCCAGTGCCGTCCTATATAATGTCCCAGCAGTCACCTCTCCGCTCATCACCCAGAATCCTCCAGTGCCGTCCTGTATAATGTCCCAGCAGTCACCTCTCCGGTCATCCCCCAGAATCCTCCAGTGCTGTCCTGTATAATGTCCCAGCAGTCACCTCTCCGGTCATCCCCCAGAATCCTCCAGTGCTGTCCTGTATAATGTCCCAGCAGTCACCTCTCCGGTCATCCCCCAGAATCCTCCAGTGCTGTCCTGTATAATGTCCCAGCAGTCATCTCTCCGGTCATCACCCAGAATCCTCCAGTGCTGCCCTGTATAATGTCCCAGCAGTCACCTCTCCGCTCATCCCCCAGTACTGTCCTGTATAATGTCCCAGCAGTCACCTCTCCGGTAATCACCCAGAATCCTCCAGTGCTGTCCTGTATAATGTCCCAGCAGTCACCTCTCCTGTCATCACCTAGAATCCTCCAGTGCTGTCCTGTATAATGTCCCAGCAGTCACCTCTCCGGTCATCCTCCAGAATCCTCCAGTGCCATCCTGTATAATGTCCCAGCAGTCACCTCTCCGGTCATCACCCAGAATCCTCCAGTGCCGTCCTGTATAATGTCCCAGCAGTAACCTCTCCGGTCATCCCCCAGAATCCTCCAGTGCTGTCCTGTATAATGTCCCAGCAGTCACCTCTCCGGTCATCACCCAGAATCCTCCAGTGCTGTCCTGTATAATGTCCCAGCAGTCACCTCTCCGGTCATCACCCAGAATCCTCCAGTGCTGTCCTGTATAATGTCCCAGCAGTCACCTCTCCGGTCATCACCCAGAATCCTCCAGTGCTGTCCTGTATAATGTCCCAGCAGTCACCTCTCCGCTCAGCAGCTCAATCATCTTGTTGCTGAGCTCTAGGATCTTCTTCTTCTTCCTCTCATGTATCGGGGGGTGCGGGGGAGGCTCTGTGATGGGGTCCGGGCTCCGCCCTCCTGACTCCTGGAGATGGATGATGGGAGTCACACCCTCCCCCGGTGTCTTCCTCACTATTGTGTAATCCTGTGTATGGAGAAAAGTGGTAAAACACAAAACCCCAGAGACATAATGAAATAGTTGTGGCTTTCTAACCCAAAACCTAATTACAGGTTCCTATTAACACTTTTACCCACGAGACTGTTTTCACCTTTCTGATTAGGCCAATTTTTTCAATTCTTATTAGTTTGACTTTAATTTTGATCAAAATTACACAGTGACCCTATTTGGGCCATGTGTGAACACGCTCTTGCATGCTGCATGTACACTCATTTATATTCCAGTTCATTTCTTTAGTTTTTTTTCAGTTAAAGGGGTCCTCCCATCTCCAAGATCCCATCCCAATATGGAGTAGGTGTAATAATAATAATAATATTAGCAAATACCTTCAATTAGAAATGTAGTATAGTATTTTTGGTTCGCTAGCTCTCTTACCCCATGTGCAGGCATCGCAGGACCTCAGGTATCCATGGTTACGACCACTAGCAGCTAGCCAACTAACTGTGATTTTATCAGTGGACATAACCATGGATACCTAAGGTCCTGCGATGCTCTGCACATGAGGTAAGAGAGCTAGCGAACCAAAAATACTATACTACATTTCTAATTGAAGGTATTTGCTAATATTATTATTATTATTACACCTACTCCATATTGGGATAGGATCTTGGAGATGGGAGTACCCCTTTAAGTGTGCACAAGTGTGGTAATCTCATGTGGTCTATGGCAGGGGGCTGCACTCCTCGCAGTATACAATGTATCTCGCTGTGGACAGTTTTCTGTCAGGAGAAGAGTCCTCTCGTCTCAAATTAAACTCCACAATGTAATATTTTTCCAGTAAATGCCTCCAGGTAGAGGGTGATGATGGTGGTAGTAGTCTGTGCACCCGAGCCCCAGTCATAAAGAAGCCTAAAGAACTTAAACAGAAGTCCCTTTACTGGGGACAATGGGTCAAATTCTTAGGCTGTGTGCCCACGATGCGTTTATGAAGCGTTTCTGCAGCAGCAAAAACACTGAAGAAACGCATCAAAAACGCTTGGTAGAAGGCCCGCCATGTCCCCCAATGATAATCCGCGTGTGCTGTGCTCATGCTGCTCAAATTTCCACTTCCGTTTTTCATGGTGAAAAAAACGCAGCACCATCAATTATTTTGCAGCAGCGCTGCGTTTTCGCCGCCATTGACTTGCATTGAAACGCTTCAAATCTGCAAATATGTTAAACTACTTGCAGAATTAAAGTGGATTTGCAACGATTTTGGAACACAAGACTGCAGCAAATGGGAAGTGACCTCATGCGGGGGCGTTCCAGCCATCCCATAAATCCAGGAAGACGAGAATCCCATACCATTCCTGTCTTCCTGGATCATGGCTGAGCACCTGGGGTGGTACAAGATGGACCTGAATGTCCCGGTCATGATTGGTGTCTGCGGGTGTCTGCGCTGGAAACCTGCGCAGTGTCAGCATGGACTCTGTGCGGTGTCTGCAGTTGTCAGCGGGTGTCTGCGTGCAGGCAGACATAGGTCTATGTGACACTACTACTCCCATCGGCCTATGTCTGTCCCCCGTCCACTAGTGGCAGCAGGATCAGCTCGATGGGAGGAGTAGTTCCCATCAGCCTGATCTTGCTGTTAAAATTGCCCTAATGTGTCCGTAAAACTGCCCCATATGTTATTTTTGGCCCCCATAGGTTTATATTTTTGCCCCTATACATTTTTTATTTTTTGTATGCCCCCATATATTTCTTTTGGCAACCTATTTTTTTTTTATTAATTTAAAGTCCCCATTTTTGTTTTGCTTGGTCCCCAATTAATTTTAAAAATACATTTCATTGGTGGCCAGTGGTTGCCTAAAGAAATTTAGTTTATACATTACCTGTTCCCACCGATCACCACCTAAAATAAAGTAAAAAATAAAAAAAATACACCTATACTCACCTATATGCCTAATTCCCCAAAGCCCTCAATCTCCTGTAATAAAATATAAAATAACACAATTTTATCCTTACCCCTCCGTAGTAGTCCACGAGTGTCCCATGAAGATCTCCAGATTAGAGCAGCCACATAAAATGTGACCGCTCTATACCGCTGCCGCCGCTACAATGGCGGGGCCGTAAAGCAGCCCCGTCATTGCATAAGCGAGTTCACCGGAGTTCAGGCAGCGCTGCTCCGGTGACCTCCTTTACGGCCCCGCTGACCATGAGAAATTCCCACGGTACAGCAGGGCCGTAAGGGGGGGTCACCAGAGCTGCGCTGACTGAATGCACTCCGGTGACCTCAGTCAGTGCCTCACACTGCCGGGAGCGGACGTGTTCCCGGCACTGTGAGCTTACAGCAGCCATGACAGCTGTCACATCTCCAGATGTGACAGCTGTGCATGGGAGATCATCGCAGGAACATGGACAGGTAATTATTTTTTTTTAGTAAATTAATAATTAAATAAAATTGTGTTTTATTTCAAATAAATAATTATTTTCTGGGTGTAGTGTGTGTTTTTTCTTTTTAACTCTTTGTAGGTTAGTAATGGGGGTGTCTTATAGACGCCCCTCATTACTAACCTGGGCTTTATGGCAGCTGGCGCTGACATGAACCCCACTACTATTACCCCCTGCCACTGCACGAGGGTAGCGTGGAAGAGCGAGGCTAAGCGTCAGATTTGGCGCACAAATATGATGCGCCAAATCTGGGGCGGTTGAGCGCTGATATTATAGCCTGGGAGGGGGCCTATAACCTTGGCCCCTTTCTAGGCTATTAATATCAGGTCGCAGCTGTCCGCCTAGCCTTTGCTGGCTCCAATTTATAGGAGGACACTATGTCATTTTTTTTTTGGGGTCCCCCTGTAGAATGGACAGTAAAGGCTAAGCTAACTGCTGCGGCCTGATATTAATAGCAAGGGAAGGGGCCATGATCCCTGGCTACTTCCCAGACTATATCAGCCCTCAGCCGTCTGCTTTCCCTCTGCTGGTTATTAACCCTCTGTCAGGGGCAACTGATCTGACAGGCTCAGCTCACTTAGTTTCATTTCTCGATTTTCAGTGGTTTGTCTGGGAAACACCCTCCTCCCAGTACCTTCCTAAAGGCTGTGTGATTATGTGTATTCTCATTTATTACATTCCTATTAAGGTAACTGATCACTTTTAGAGCATTGAAATTTTAATAAAAGGACAATATAGCCAATTTTCTAGCCTGTGCCTGACAGGTGCAATGCCCCTAAACTCGTTATGAAACATACTGCCCCTGACGGAGGGTTAAAAATACACGTGAACCCACCCATTTTTTTTTTTAAAATACATTAAAATGTAAGATTATTGTACAGCGTATGCGTGACCAAGCATACATTGAAATGGGTCTGTGTGTGTTTCCGGTATGTGTGGAAAAAGTCATCACCATTCGTACCGGAGATTCTGACGTGTGAAAGAGCCGTAATTGGATACTGGGTGAGGAGTGTGTGTGTGTGTGGGGGGGGGTGCGCATGTATACACACGTGTACATATCTACATAGAGTATGTATGTGTGGCACCCCAGGGGTCTGGTTTCCACAGTAACAGCAATGTTATGTCTGAGAGCAGGTGGGAGGTCTCTTGGTCAGGGATCTTATGCATGCCACACCTCCTGCCCAGTCCTGGGAGGGGAAGAACTTCCCCTATATAAACCTGGGGCTGAGGCAGGGTGAGTGAGTAGAGAAGAAGAAGAGACAGAGAAGCAGATATAGAAAAAGAACATCAGGAGCTCTGTGGGAGCAGTACTACAAGGAGTCAGGGGCTGGCAGCTGCAGAGCTCGCCCTGACTGAGAAGTTATCACCGGACCCGGAGTCCGAGGCTGTGGGGACTAATCTTTACCCAGCAGCAGAAACCGACCGGCAGGGGACTGCAGGTCCTCTGGCCCAGAAACCCGAAGGCACGGTCACACGCGTGGGACCAGCTCCGCCATCGTGGAGCGGAAGCCATTAGAAGGCCCCGAGTCACCGGCCATACGGGTGAGCACCACACGGTACACTCAGGGACGTGGGCTACTTATACCCGCCTCTAGCAAGTAGCCAGAAGAGTATCATTAGTTTGGGAGGCCTACAACTCCGCCTGGCCAGGGGAGATCCCATCTGCTCAAGGACTGACCAGGCCCCAATCGCTAGCCAGTACTCCGGGAGGGTCTATCTTTGTCACCAGTAAAGACCCTGAACTACACCCTACCGTCTCCGAGTGGTTCCTGCTACCCCCATCATCCACGTCGGCTGCCCTGAGGCCATACCCCTCCCGTTGGGGGTTATACTATCACGCTGCACAATCCTACCACCGGCCTCAGCGGTCTGCCCTGCAGCAGCAGCTCCTTAGCTGTACTCAACGGGTGGCGTAGTCGTCCAACATCTACCGCTAATACAGCGCCACTTAGTCTGACTCCCTGGGCACGGACCGGGTCACCGCCACGAGACTACAACCCTCAACAGATCCGGCTCCGGGTAAGCTCCCGCGTGCGCAACGCAGCGCGACACAGGCCCAGGGGCGCGTCAACTTTTGGCGTAGTCGGCAGGATTTCGTGCCCGCAACCACCGGGTACTGGTGCCTGAAAAAGAGACTCTTAAAACTTACCTGTGGTGAAGATTCCCGCCATCCGGCGCCATCTTCAGCCTTCTTCCTGCCATCCGCGAAGTTTTCCCGCCATCCGGCGCCATCTTCTGCCTTCTTCCCGCCATCCGTGGAGTTTTCCCGCCGTTGGACGCCATCTTGAAGACGCCGCGCGGGAAGAAGAGGGGCGTGGACTCCGAAAGCGCGCGAGAACTGAAGCCCCGCCTCACGTCCGGACGTTGCGTAAGGTCCTGGAAGGAGCCCAGCAGACGCCGACGTCACAGGAGCGCGACGGAAGGTCCTCAACCCTGACGATCCACTGCGGAGCCGCGGCCTACGGAAGAGGATCATCGCAAGGTAGGCCACGGTCCACTAGGGGGGAGAAGGATGTCGGATACGGAAGAGAGCTTCACCGCTCCAACCCCCACCAGCGCCACAGCTGTTGCGGTCATGCCTTTCACCATGCCCTATATCCCGGGGGCAGCCTGGCTACCCCAGTACTCAGGTGAGTCACATACCCTGCGGACTTTAGAGAAAAGCTGGATAGCCTCTTCCAGGTGTACCCCCTCACAGAAGAGCAAAAAGTGAGCATCCTGGTGGCCCAATTAACCGGGGCAGCCCAAAGGGAGGTAAAGTTCTGGCCACCTGGGGGGAGGACTGTCGCAGGGATATTAACCCGGCTGAGGGACACCTTTGATACCCGCACCTCAGCCGAGATCAAGCTTAGATTCTACGGGTGCAAGCAGCGAGCACAAGAGAGTATAAGGGACTATGCACTAAACCTACAAGAGGCCCTGAGAGCCATTAAGCAGACCGACCCTGACGGCGTGGGAGACGAGGACCGGCTGTTGACTGAACAATTTATAGAGGGTTTATATTGCAATGCCCACCGAACCCAGTTGCGGGCAATGGCCTTACAGGACCCTCATCTGGGATTTGCACAGTTCAAGGACAGAGCCATCCGGGTACTCCGAGAACCGGCACCAGGTGGTGTTGTGGCCCACAGACGCCGCACTACCACTTACCACCAGGAGGCGGCGCCCTTGTCGGCAGGGCCTGTGAGAGCTGATGCGCAGGCTTTGAACAATGACCCGGCTCTAGACCTGCACCATCAGGTCCAAGAGCTAGCGAAAAGCGTTGCTGCGCTAACCCGAACTGTGCAGTCTTTACAGGTTTCTACTCCAGGGAAGATCCAGCTGGCATCAGGACCGGAGGACATCCCGTGGCGTCGACCAAGGAGGACCCCACCGGCCAGAGGAAGACCCAGCGACCGATACAACGAGGACGGACGACCCATCTGCCGCCGCTGCAATCAACCCGGACATATGGCAAGGTACTGTCCTTTAAACTGGCACAACCTGGGGTAGAGGGCCAACCCCCAGGAAAAAGATCACCAGGCCCATCGAACTGGCGCGACAAATATGTGGGAGGACGTCCAGTCTTGCCTGTGGTACTGGATGGCATCCCTATGAGTGCCCTACTGGACACCGGGTCACAGGTCACCACCATCCCGTACGTGCTCTTCAAGCAGTACTGGAATGACTCGGATATCACCCGCTACCCTGACGACGACTTGAGTATCATCGCCAGCAATGGTCAGCCCGTGCCACAGATTGGATTTAAAGAGGTGACCATTAAAATCGGTAGAGTCGAACTGGCAGCACAGGGACTGATCATTGTAGACATTGACAAACACGAGAGTCACCCAAAGATAACGCTAGGAACTAATGTAATTGAAAATTGTCTTGCAGAGGTGATTTTCATTTTACAACAGGTTGCCAAGAACGCCAGCTCCGGCCAGCAGCGAGTGCTCCAGAAAGAGATCCGGGCACTGATGCGACGGCAACAGCTAGAACTCTCCGGTGGTGAGACTGGTAGCGTAAGAATGTGTGACCCTTTCCCTATTGCCATGCCCCCAAAAAGTGAAATGATGATTTGGTGCCGGGCGGCTATTGGTCTGAGAGGTAGAGATTACCAGGCAATGGTAGAACCAGTTTACTCAGACAGTAGGCCCACCATTTTGACAGCACGGGGGGTGGTCAATGTACGCCATGGGAGGGTGCCCGTTCGCATAATAAACATC
Source organism: Phyllobates terribilis (assembly GCF_046119375.1). NCBI lineage: Eukaryota > Metazoa > Chordata > Amphibia > Anura > Dendrobatidae > Phyllobates > Phyllobates terribilis. Next base: position 2,938,668 of record NW_027362877.1, read on the forward strand.
GGGAAGAGGGAAGTGTACCTGCCCCGGTATGCCACGCTAGCCAAATTGTATACCATCAATCAAGATTCCATACAGTCCGTAGAACCCTTGCCTCCATCTTCCCCGGAGGAAGGTAACGGCTCTAAGAAAACAATGGAGGACTGGTGTCAGCAACTACATTTGGGTACTGACTCCACTCCCTCACACCAGAAACAGGGAGTCTATCGGGTGGTTCAAGAGTACGAGAGAGTGTTTAGTAAACACCCGTTAGACTTCGGGCGAGTCAAGGGGGTAGAACACCACATCCCCACGGGAGACCATCCTCCCATAAAAGAGAGGTATCGACCCGTACCCCCTGCACACTACCAACACGCCAAGGGGATGCTTAGAGACATGAAGGAGGCTGGGGTGATCCGGGATAGCTGTAGCCCCTGGGCAGCTCCACTAGTCTTAGTCAAAAAGAAAGACAACACCATGAGGATGTGTGTAGATTACCGGAAAATCAACCGTATCACACACAAGGATGCGTACCCCTTACCAAGGATAGAGGAGTCTTTGGCTGCTTTAAGATCTGCTAACTTCTTCTCTACCTTGGATCTCACTAGCGGGTACTGGCAGGTTCCTGTAGCAGAGGCGGACCGGGAGAAGACCGCATTCACCACCCCGATGGGACTCAGCGAGTTTACCTACATGCCGTTCGGACTCTGCAACGCACCAGGAACCTTCCAACGATTAATGGAGTGCTGTCTGGGCCACAGAAACTTCGAGACGGTCCTGTTGTACCTGGACGATGTCATCGTATATTCCAAGACGTATGAGGACCACCTGAAACACCTGGCGGAAGTGTTCGAAGCTCTGGCAAGCTACGGCCTAAAGGTGAAACCCTCCAAGTGTCACCTCCTGAAACCAAAGGTGCAGTACCTGGGACACGTGGTGAGCGCTGATGGAGTGGCCCCCGACCCTGATAAGATCACCGCAATTAAGGAATGGCCAAGTCCCTCCAGTGTAAAGGAAGTGCGGCAGTTCCTCGGGTTGGTAGGCTATTACCGCAGATTCATCCCCGGTTTCACCAAAAAGGCAGCTCCTATGCAGGACCTCCTGATAGGCCAGTCCCGGAAGGCCAAAATCCAGAAGCCGCCCTTCAGATGGGAGAAGTTAGAAGAAGAGTCCTTCCGCCAGCTGAAGATGGCCCTCACGGGGGATGAAATCCTGGCGTACCCTGATTACAGCCAGCCCTTTATCCTCTACACCGACGCAAGTAACATCGGGCTAGGAGCCGTGCTGTCCCAGATCCAGCAGGGGAAAGAACGAGTAATCGCTTACGCCAGCCGAAAACTGCGACCCACCGAGAGAAACCCTGAGAATTATAGCTCATTTAAACTAGAGTTCCTGGCAGTGGTGTGGGCAGTCACCGAACGCTTTAAGCACTACCTCGCTTCTTCCCGGTTCACCGTGTACACGGATAACAACCCGTTGACACACCTGGACACAGCAAGACTCGGTGCCCTAGAGCAGAGATGGATGGCCCGTCTGTCCAACTACGAGTTCACAATCAAATACCGGGCAGGACGCTCCAATACCAACGCGGACGCCCTGTCCAGGATGCCAAACCTACCGGACGTAGGAGAAGATCCAGAGGGACTGGAAGAAGTCGAACTCCCCGCGTTCCACCGTCATGGGACTATCCAGTATTCCCACCGGGTAAGGAGTAAGCAAGCCGCTACGTTTAACCCCTTGCCTCACTACAACTGGGCGGAAACGCAAGACAGTGACCCTGCCGTCCGACTGGTGAAGGAGATGCTGACTCGGCCAGAGGCTCACCTTGACCCAGACGCTCCGGAGGAAGCCAAGCAACTGTGGGCTGAGAAGAGTCGACTGTTCCTTTATAAGGGGAAGTTGTGCCGCCGAATGGTTAACTCCCGGACGCATGAACTAATCTGGCAAGTAGTGGTGCCACGAAGAGACGCAGCCATGGTGATGGAGGCATACCACGACGGGGCTGGACACTTCGGATGGAAGAAGCTAGAGTTCCTGCTGCGCGGGCGGTTCCACTGGGTAGGCATGAGGGGAACCATCGAGAGGTGGTGCAGAGACTGTGGCCCGTGCAACCTAAGAAGGAAGGACCGTGCCAGCCAGAAGACTCCCCTGCAGTCCATCGTCACCTGGCAGCCGTTGGAACTGGTAGCCTTGGATCATGTAAAACTGACCCAAAGCAGAAGTTGCTACGTCTACGCGTTAACCATCGTGGATCATTACTCCCGGTTCTTGGTTGTCGTCCCCGTCAAGGACTTAACGGCTCAAACAGCAGCTAGAGCCTTCCAGCAGCACTTCTGCCGTCCGCACGGGTACCCGGACCAAGTGCTGACGGACCAGGGACCTACCTTTGAAGCGGAGGTCTTCCAGGAATTCTGCAATCTGTATGGCTGCCGGAAGATAAGGACGACACCCTATCATCCGCAAACTAATGGACTTTGTGAGAAAATGAACCAGGTGGTAATGGATCTTCTGAAAACGTTGCCCCTGGAAGAACGCAGTCTGTGGCCTGAGAAGCTGCCCGATCTGGTGGACCTATACAACCACATCCCGGTAGGTTCCACCAACTGTACCCCGGCTTACCTAATGAGGGCGAGACCTGGTAAGTTACCTGTTGACCTGGAAATGGGAGTCCTGACACCCGAGGACACTTCACCAGAAGCAGACTGGGACACAGAGAGGCAGCAGCAGTACCGAAAAGTACAGGAGAGTGTGGAGCGAAGTCTCTGTCAAGCTAGGGAAAGACAAGAGAAAACTTACAACCAGTATGCTCCCGCTGTTCCCCTGGTACCCGGAGAGCAGGTCTTGAAGAGGAAAAGACGGCTCCACAAGTTGGACGACCAGTGGGAGAAGGACCCGTACACCGTACTGCCCTCAAGCCACGAGAACCCGAAGGTCTGTACCATCAGTAAAGACGGAGGGGAGACCATAGCCATTGTATCCCGGGATCACCTGAAAAAGTGTCCTGAACAGCTATGGAACCCTGAAGAGGAACAAGAAGACCATCGACCCGTAGAGGAAAGGGAAGATATGGTTAGTACTGTGCTCGGAGACTTCCCTCGGTCTTGGACTCAAGTCAATGGTGCAGTTGTGGTACCCGTACTCACCTTCCTCCAACCATCATCCCAAGCACCTACGGAGCAACAGGTAGAGCTGGAAGAACAGCCGGTCCAGGAGGCAAAAGACCCCACACCAGCAGACCAGGAGGATCAACCCTCTGCTTATAGTGAACCTGCCATACCTCTAGTGAGCCAAAGGGCCCGTGGACAGCTGCTCAGTTTACCCTTGACAGCTCCTACACCCTGTAGTTCAGGGCCAGACAGTCAGCTCCGTAGGTCCACTAGGGCCACTAGAGGCCAGTTACCCGCACGTTGGAGGATTTGAAGTGTATAAATTGTTTTATTTATGGTTACCTGTTTTTCTTGTTGCTTGTGTATAATTATGTGTTTCTAGTTATTTATAGGAGTCCTTGGTGTATTTACCGGGAATCCTTTGTACATGGTTGGAGCGTAACCTAGGGATGGACTAAAGACTGTTAAGGACTCGGGTCAGGACAGACCCCTACCTGGTTACGTCTCCCTGTTTTGGTGAAATGGACACCTTGCTTTTCTTCAAAGACTGCACCCGGTTGCGGACACGCCGTGACCATCTTTATGTGTTTTTCTTGTTGTATTATTAATGTTTATACCTTGTTATGTTTTTCTAAAAATATGTTTAGTCCCGGAGTACTAAATTTCTCTAGGGGGGAATGTGGCACCCCAGGGGTCTGGTTTCCACAGTAACAGCAATGTTATGTCTGAGAGCAGGTGGGAGGTCTCTTGGTCAGGGATCTTATGCATGCCACACCTCCTGCCCAGTCCTGGGAGGGGAAGAACTTCCCCTATATAAACCTGGGGCTGAGGCAGGGTGAGTGAGTAGAGAAGAAGAAGAGACAGAGAAGCAGATATAGGAAAAGAACATCAGGAGCTCTGTGGGAGCAGTACTACAAGGAGTCAGGGGCTGGCAGCTGCAGAGCTCGCCCTGACTGAGAAGTTATCACCGGACCCGGAGTCCGAGGCTGTGGGGACTAATCTTTACCCAGCAGCAGAAACCGACCAGCAGGGGATTGCAGGTCCTCTGGCCCAGAAACCCGAAGGCACGGTCACACGCGTGGGACCAGCTCCGCCATCGTGGAGCGGAAGCCATTAGAAGGCCCCGAGTCACCGGCCATACGGGTGAGCACCACACGGTACACTCAGGGACGTGGGCTACTTATACCCGCCTCTAGCAAGTAGCCAGAAGAGTATCGTTAGTTTGGGAGGCCTACAACTCCGCCTGGCCAGGGGAGATCCCATCTGCTCAAGGACTGACCAGGCCCCAATCGCTAGCCAGTACTCCGGGAGGGTCTATCTTTGTTACCAGTAAAGACCCTGAACTACACCGTACCGTCTCCGAGTGGTTCCTGCTACCCCCATCATCCACGTCGGCTGCCCTGAGGCCATACCCCTCCCGTTGGGGGTTATACTATCACGCTGCACAATCCTACCACCGGCCTCAGCGGTCTGCCCTGCAGCAGCAGCTCCTTAGCTGTACTCAACGGGTGGCGTAGTCGTCCAACATCTACCGCTAATACAGCGCCACTTAGTCTGAATCCCTGGGCACGGACCGGGTCACCGCCACGAGACTACAACCCTCAACAGATCCGGCTCCGGGTAAGCTCCCGCGTGCGCAACGCAGCGCGACACAGGCCCAGGGGCGCGTCATATGTGTATATATATTTTTTATATTAATTACAGGGGCTGCAGTTCTTGTGGCATCCTGAATATTTCCAAAATGGTGAATAGGGGTTTGACTAGGAAATGACATTATTGGCCTTTTTTTTTCCCCACTAACTTTATTTGGCTTCAAAAACGCTTAAAAAACGTTTACAAAACACATCAAAAAACGCATCAAAAAAGCGTCAAAAACGCATCAAAAACGCACATAGAATCTTCATGAATTTTTCTGGCAAGGAGATGCAGAAATGGTCAGGAAAATTTCTGCTTCATTTCTGCATCGTGGGCACAATGCCTTATTCACAAACGGTAGGGAGCTGAGCTACAGGATGATACTCAGGCTGAGTTCACACGATGCGTTTTTAATGCGTTTAAGCTGCGTTCTTGCAGCTGCGGAAACGCCGCGGAAACGCATTAAAAACGCATGGTAGAAGGGCAGCAATGTTCCCCAATTGAAATCCGCATGTGCTGTGCCCATGATGCAGATTTTTCCGCAGCGTAAACGCTGTGCTCAAAAATCCGCAGCATGTCCATTAATTTTGCGGAAACGCTGCGTTTTCGCCACCATTGACTTGCATTAGAACGCGCCAATTCCGCAAGACTGCATCTGTACTTGCGTAATTGGCGCGTTCTAATGTGCGGATGGTACCCAGGTGTGGAGGAGAGGAGAGTCTCATCCGCACCCAGTTACCATTAAAAAATCTGTAAAAAAAAGGATAAAATAAAAAATAAATGTATATTTACCTTCTGTCGGCCCGCGCAGCGCTCCCGCTTGGTTCCCGGCACTTTGCAGTGAGTTGAAGGACCTGCGCTGACGTCAGAGTCATGTGACGGGTCACGTGACGCTGATGTCGGCAGGTCTTTCAATTCAAAGTGGCCGGCGAGGGAGAACGGAATGAGCGGGACACCGGGGGCCATCGAAGGGTAAAGTATACATGTATTTTTTATTTTTACCACTCTCTCGGTTCACACTATATAAATCCATGCCTAGTTGTCAAGCACTTTCCAAGTGATGCTAAAATCGCCTGGAAAGCGCTTGTCAATCCACATGCAGAAACGCATGGGGGAACGCATGTGAATCCGCATGTATTCTGCAGGAAAAATGCATGCACAATCCGCATGCATTTTTCTGACAAGGAGATGCAGAAATGGTCAGGAAAATTTCTGCTTCATTTCTGCATCGTGGGCACATAGCCTTATTCACAAGCGGTAGGGAGCTGAGGTACAGGATGACACTCATGGTTGAATATTGTTGTGCACCTGCAGACAGGCAGATCCTGGAAACCTCTGGTTTCATCAAATCTGAATATTTCTTCCTCAGCGCTGTGCTCTGTTTCTGCCCTGAGGTAATTCTTCCTAATATGAAGACTATCAGCTCCCCTTATTGTGTTCGTCCCCTTTTTAAGCGCAGCAGTCAGGGAGAAGGTAGGTATCTCCTTCACCTACAAAATGGCTTCCTCTTCTCAAAATGTCTGACCACCAACTGCCTCTTCAATCCTTAACTACCTCACAGGATTTAACTCCTCCCACTCTCATGTGACTGTTAGAGCTGCAGTCATTGGCTGACTGCCCAGAGGCGTTTTTCCAGAAGCTTCTGCATATTAAACAGAGCTGGGTCACATGATCAAGCCTGTTAGAGGAAGATTAACCCTTTTTGTGCTGCCTGTTTACACAAAAAAAACACAGCATTTATATGAAACACACTATATATCCGGTATCCCATAGGGATAGGATCTTGGAGATGGGAATACCCCTTTAATTCTTCTGAATATTAAGTTATATCATTAATATTAACCCCTTTACCCCCGAGGGTGGTTTGCACGTTAATGACCAGGCCAATTTTTACAATTCTGACCACTGTCACTTTATGAGGTAATTACTCTGGAGCTTCAACGGATCCCCCTGATTCTGAGAATGTTTTTTCGTGACATATTGTACTTCATGATTGTGATAAAATTTCTTCGATATCACTTGCGTTTATTTGTGAAAAAAATGGAAATTTGGCGAAAATTTGGAAACTTTAGCAATTTTCAAAATTTGAATTTTTATGCCCTTAAATCAGAGAGATATGTCACACAAAATAGTTAATAAATAACATTTCCCACATGTCTACTTTACATCAGCACAATTTTGGAACCAAAATTTTTTTTGTTAGGGAGCTATAAGGGTTAAAAGTTGACCAGCGATTTCTCTTTTTTACAACAAAATTTACGAAACCATTTTTTTAGGGACCACATCACATTTGAAGTCACTTTGAGGGGCCTTTATGACAGAAAATACCCAAAAGTGACACCATTCTAAAAACTGCACCCCTCAAGGTGCTCAAAACCACATTCAAGAACTTTATTTCAGGTGCTTCACAGGAAATTTTGGAATGTGGAAGAAAAAAATTAACATTTAACTTTTTTCACAAAGATGTTACTTTAGACCCAATTTTTTTTTTTTCGCAGGGGTAACAGGAAAAAATGGACCCCAAAATTTGTTGTGCAATTTCCCCTGAGCACACAGATACCCCATATGTGAGGAAAAACCACTGTTTGGGCGCACGGCAGGGCTCGGAAGAGAAGGAGCGCCATTTGACTTTTTGAATGTAAAATTTGCTTGAATAATTAGCGATGCCATGTTGCGTTTGGAGAGCCCCTGATGTGCCTAAACAGTGGAAACCCCCCACAAGTGACACCATTTTGGAAACTAGACCCCTCAAGGATTTTATTAAGGGGTATAGTGAACATTTTGAACCCAAAGGTACGACACAGAATTTGATAATATTAGGTCATCATATTGAATAAGTTGTCATTAGTGCTCGCTACATGATTTTGCATCAGGTACTCGGGTATGCACCATGTATCGCGAGTGCTCGAGTCCCCGCTCGCATGTTTCATGGTTATTAGACACCCCAAAAAAAACATGCGGGGATCGCTTGTGCATGGCAGGCAATCCCCGCGAGGTTTTTTTGGCCACAATGCATATGGGGCGGAGACTCGAGCACCCGCTATACTTGGTGCATACCCGAGCACCCGATGCAAACTCAAGTAGCGAGCACTTGCGCTCAACACTAGTCGCCATATCGTCATCTTTTTTTTTTTTTACTTTTGAAAAAAATCCCAACCCCGAACCCAGCCCTAACCCTAGAGTTTATTTTTTACGCCGTCCCTCATGCGGTATAAGTGATTAGACGACTTTATTCTTCGGGTCGGTGCGATTACAGTGATACCAGAATGATATCGGGTTTTTATGATTGACAGCTGTCACACACTAAAAGACGCATTTTTTTTTTAAAAAAATCTAGTTTTTGCATCGCCATATTTTGAGAGCTATAATTTTTCCAGATTTTGGCAGACAGAGTCATTTGACGGCTTGTTTTTTGCGGGACGAGTTGACGTTTTTATTGGTGCCATTTTCAGGCACGTGCCATTTTTTGATCACTTTCTATTCCAATTTTTGGGAGGCAGAATAAACAAAAAACAGAACTTTCAGAATTTTTTTTTATGTTTTTTTTTTATTCTGTTCCGCGTGTGGTAAAATTGATAAGGCAGCTTTATTCTTCAGGTCAGTACGTTTACAGCGGTACCACATTAATATCATTTTTCGATGTTTTTGCGCTTTTACACAATAAAAGCTATTTTATAGAAAACAATTTTTTTTGCATCGTTTTATTCTGAGAGCTATAACTTTTTTATTTTTAAGCTGATGGAGCTGTATGGCGGCTTGTTTTTTTGCGGGACAAGATGGAGTTTTCAGCGGTATCATTTTTATTTACATTCGCCTTTTTGATCGCGTGTTATTACAATTTTTGTTTGGCGGTATGGTGATAAAGAATTGTTTTTTGCTTCGTTTTTTGCTTTGTTTTTTTACCGTGTTCACTGAAGGGGTTAACTAGTGGGACAGTTTTATAGATCGGGTCGTTCCGGACACAGCGATACCAAAAGTGTACTTTATTTATTTTTATGTAAATATGTGTATTTAATTAATAATTTTTCCTTTCTTTGTTGTTGTTTACCTTGTCTCTGGACGGGACATCAACTTTTCCTGCCCGGATCGCTGATCTAATACTCTGGATTGCTTGCATCAGGTGCTGCATGTACGGTGAATGTCATGAAGAGGTTAAATGGAATCTGTCACTAAGTTATTGCCACTGACTGGCAGCTTTCTGCCTATGCACAGTGTACAGAGAGCGGCCAATCAGGGCTGTGGGTGGAGCTATACAGAGCTCAGAGCACTACTAGAGCTACAGCAGAAAAAAACAGGGATTTCATCAGAACTGCAGCGAGCAGCCCAGTAAGTGACCGATCGCTGGAATCAGGGTCTCTGCCCCCACATCATGCTGCTCTCAGATCAGATAGCAAAACCTGATGTCGGACTTGTTCCAGAACACAATAAAGCTGATAGAAATGTAGAGGAGTTACCTCTCCGCTCAGCAGGGAGATGATCTCCAGGGTGAAGTGTAATAATCTTCTGGTGGTCTCGTCCTCGTCCATCCTCGGGGTCATTCAGGAGAAGGAGGGATGAACACTGGATCAGCTGGAGGGATCTCGTCCTGCCGGCTGATAACAGAGAGCAAGAGCTGCACACAACCAGGATGGAGCTGCTGCACTGAGAGCTGGAGGACCTGTGGTGACATCATTGTCATGTGATCAGGGGGCGGAGCTCAGGAGAGAAGTGGTGAAGGACCTGTGATAATGATGACGTCACCACAGCTCCTCCCCCTCAGTGCAGCAGACGCTTCATACTTCTCCTGGATCTCTGTTCTCTCTGTTATCAGCCATTATACAGAGACCTGCGCCCAGGAGACATTATATACAGAGCAGAGAACATTCCCCGCAGATTATATTCCTGGAGACAGAACAGGATCTGTGTGACGTCAGCACTGAGGGGATTCCAGGAGGAGACCAGAGGCCGAGAGACTGGATCCATCAGTGGTCGATGACGTCTTGTAGATGTGATCGGAGCCTTAGTTACAGGATCCATCGCTCGTGATCGGTGACGTCTTCTAGATGTGATCGGAGCCTTAGTTACAGGATCCATCGGTCGTGGTCGGTGACGTCTTGTAGATGTGATCGGAGCCTTAGTTACAGGATCCATCGGTCGTCGTCGGTGTCGTCTTGTAGATGTGATTGGAGCCTTAGTTACAGGATCCATCGCTCGCGGTCGGTGACGTCTTGTAGATGTGATCGGAGCCTTAGTTACAGGATCCATCGGTCGTGGTCGTCTTGTAGATGTCATCGGGCCTTAGTTACAGGATCCATCGGTCGTGGTCGGTGACGTCCTGTAGATGTGATCGGACCCTTAGTTACAGGATCCATCGGTCGCGGTCGGTTACGTCTTGTAGATGTGATTGGAGCCTTAGTTACAGGATCCATCGGTCGTGATTGGTGCCATCTTGTAGATGTGATCAGAGCCTTAGTTACAGGATCCATCGGTCGTGGTCGGTGACGTCTTGTAGATGTGATTGGAGCCTTAGTTACAGGATCCATCGGTCGTGATTGGTGCCATCTTGTAGATGTGATCGGAGCCTTAGTTACAGGATCCATCGGTCGTGGTCGGTGACGTCTTGTAGATGTGATCGGAGCCTTAGTTACAGGATCCATCGGTCGTGGTTGGTGACGTCTTGTAGATGTGATCGGAGCCTTAGTTACAGGATCCATCGGTCGTGGTCGGTGATGTCTTGTAGATGTGATCGGAGCCTTAGTTACAGGATCCATCGGTCGTGGTCGGTGACGTCTTGTAGATGTGATTGGAGCCTTAGTTACAGGATCCATCGCTCGCGGTCGGTGACGTCTTGTAGATGTGATCGGAGCATTAGTTACAGGATCCATCGCTCGCGGTCGGTGACGTCTTGTAGATGTGATTGGAGCCTTAGTTACAGGATCCATCGGTCGTGGTCGGTGACATCTTGTAGATGTGATCGGAGCCTTAGTTACAGCATCCATCGGTCGTGGTCCGTGACGTCTTGTAGATGTGATCGGAGCCTTAGTTACAGGATCCATCGGTTGTGGTCGGTGACGTCTTATAGATGTGATCGGAGCCTTAGTTACAGGATCCATCCGTCGTGGTCGGTGACGTCTTGTAGATGTGATCGGAGCCTTAGTTACAGGATCCATCGGTCGTGGTCAGTGACATCTTGTAGATGTGATCGGAGCCTTAGTTACAGGATCCATCGGTCATGGACGTCTTGTAGATGTGATCGGATCCTTAGTTACAGGATCCATCGGTCGTGGTCGGTGACGTCTTCTAGATGTGATCGGAGCCTTAGTTACAGGATACATCGCTCGTGGTTGGTGACGTCTTGTAGATGTGAACGGAGCCTTAGTTACAGGATCCATCGGTCGTGGTCGGGGACGTCTTGTAGATGTGATCGGAGCCTTAGTTACAGGATCCATCGGTTGTGGTCGGTGACGTTTATAATAAGGAAGACAACTACATGCCATAACATTAACACAATGACGGGTAAAGTGAATGACACTTATAATCTGGTGACATTGGCACAAGTCAGGGGTACCAGAGATTAGACAGCAAATAGACAGTTCTTAAAGGGAACCTGTCATCAGGATTTACCCCCTTAATGTACCACCAGTGCCATTTCACTCTCTCAAGCTTCCCATCATGCCCTCAGTGTAGAAAAGTGTCCACGCAATTAAAAATTGAGTTTTAATCTTACATTACCGTATGCAAATGAGATTGACTAATCAGAAAGGTGGACCTCATAAAGGTGGCCACCGTAATCATGTCCACAGTATGCCTAAGGACTAGTGTTGAGCAAGTATGTTCTATTAACCCTCTCGCTGAGTATGCTCGGGCCGAGCACCGAGTATTTATAGCTGCTCAGTGATAAGGTTGAATCCCTCCCATGTGCATGATTTGCGACTGTTTGACAGCTTTATTACATGTGAGGAATGTCTAGTTCTTACACATTCCTCACATGTAATAAAACTGTCAAACAGTTGCAAATCATGCACACGGGAGCGATTTAACATTATCACCGAGCAGCTGTAAATACTCGGAGCTCGGCCCGAGCACTCTCGGACAGAACATACTTGCTCAACCCTACTAAGGACATGATACGAACCCTTAGAAGAATGAAATAGCACCGAAATCATATTACAGGGTTAAATCCTAATTACCGGACCCAGGGGAGTCCTTCTCCCAATGTCTGAGAAGAAAAATCTACAGTGGTAGAAAGTGGAACGATTCCAGCATGTGAGCAACCTGTAGTGCAAATGGGCCTCCATGTCCCCTCTGGAGCCTCCATATTCCATTAACCACCCTACACCACGGATCCTTCTTATCTCCTGGAGCCTCCCTACACCATGGATCCTCCTTACCCCCTGGAGCCTCCCAACACCACGGATCCTTCTTATCCCCTGGAGCCTCCCTACACCACGGATCCTCCTTATCCCCTGGAGCCTCCCTACACCACGGATCCTCCTTACCCCCTGGAGCCTCCCTACACCACGGATCCTCCTTACCCCCTGGAGCCTCCCTACACCACGGATCCTCCTTATCCCCTGGAGCCTCCCTACACCACGGAGCCTCCTTATCCCCTGGAGCCTCCCTACACCACGGATCCTCCTTACCCCCTGGAGCCTCCCTACACCATGGATCCTCCTTATCCCCTGGAGCCTCCCTACTCCACGGAGCCTCCTTATTCCCTGGAGCCTCCCTACACCACGGATCCTCATCATCCCCTGGAGCCTCCTTACACCACAGAGCCTCCTTATCCCCTGGAGCCTCCCTATACCACAGAGCCTGCTTATCCCCTGGAGCCTCCCTACACCATGGATCCTCCTTATCCCCTGGAGCCTCCCTACACCATGGATCATCCTTATCCCCTGGAGCCTCCCTACACCACAGAGCCTGCATATCCCCTGGAGCCTCCCTACACCACAGAGCCTGCTTATCCCCTGGAGCCTCCCTACACCACTGAGCCTGCTTATCCCCTGGAGCCTCCCTACACCACAGAGCCTCCTTATCCCCTGGAACCTCCCTACACCACAGAGCCTGCTTATCCCCTGGAGCCTCCCTACACCACTGAGCCTGCTTATCCCCTGGAGCCTCCCTACACCACAGAGGCTCCTTATCCCCTGGAACCTCCCTACACCACAGAGCCTGCTTATCCCCTGGAGCCTCCCTACACCACAGAGCCTGCTTATCCCCTGGAGCCTCCCTACACCACGGATCCTCCTTACTCCCTGGAGCCTCCCTACACCATGGATCCTCCTTATCCCCTGGAGCCTCCCTACACCACGGATCCTCCATATCCCCTGGAGCCTCCCTACACCATGGATTATCCTTATCCCCTGGAGCCTCCCTACACCACAGAGCCTGCTTATCCCCTGGAGCCTCCCTACACCACGGATCCTCCTTATTCCCTGGAGCCTCCCTACACCATGGATCCTCCTTATCCCCTGGAGCCTCCCTACACCATGGATCCTCCTTATCCCCTGGAGCCTCCCTACACCACAGAGCCTCCTTATCTCCTGGAGCCTCCCTACACCACAGAGCCTCCTTATCCCCTGGAGCCTCCCTACACCACGGATCCTCCTTATCCCCTGGAGCCTCCCTACATTACTTGGTCTTTATGCAGCTGAACCTACTGCACATGTGATACATCCGCCCCGGCCCAAAACACTAAATATATGTCCTTAAAAATGATGTTTAAAGGGAAACTGTCCGTTCCCTGTGCCCCCAGAACCCGCAGCAGTTGTGTCTGCAGATATAAACTCTCCGCCTAACATCTCTATTACATTAAACACACAAACAGATCTATAGAAAAAGTATTGTATTTCTAAAGTTTATGATATGTAAATGAGGCCTTTGACTTGTCGATGAGGCGTTCGTGACCCCAGAGTCAAAGTTTATGATATGTAAATGAGGCCTTTGACTTGTCGATGAGGCGTTCGTGACCCCAGAGTAGTCGCCCCACTTAGCATGTCATCACGGCTTTGGGGGCTTGAGAACATGACAAACCTACCGCATGCGCGCGGCTTCTCCTCCTCACTGCATTGAGCCTCTGACGCCGGGTGTACGCGTCCCATTACTGAGATAGGAGAGGACGGTCACTACTGGTCAGAGTCCATGAAGATGGGAGGAGCTCGGCCTCTAGCCCCGCCCTCCTCTCCCCTCCCCCTACACAGAATCTTATCAGGAGCGGCCGTCACCTCCGATCTCAGTGATGGAACAATGTTTCCTAACTGAATAGAGATTTTACCCCGGAACCGAGAATCCTGAGACGGAAGAAGAAATACGCAGATTTCTGTGGAGACTCCGGGGAGAAAGTCTCCTATTTCCATCTCGTCTATTCTTACAATTCATGAAGTTTATTCCTCTTATTCTTGTGTAATAAAGACTGATCAGGACGTTGTGTATATTATATGGGAACAATGAGGAATACTGTCACCGTGTAACAATACATCGCTTATGGTTTATGGCCGCCAGGATTTGGTAACACAAAAATGTCTGAAAAGAAACAAAGTATTTATTGTAGAAAAGTCCTAAAAGAAAATGAAATAAATATATTGTTATTGGCTTGGATTAGTTGTATTACCGCAGTTACAGCGACCCTCCACCCCGGGACTGAACACTACACATTTCCCGGTACAGTCCCCTATGGGGTCCTCTGCCCTCCGCTGCCCCCTCAGATCGGTGGTCCCTTCCCCCGGCTTCCAGGGCGGCCAGTGCAGTGGTATGGGGAGTGCAGTAATACGTCTACCTCACCCTCCCCTGCCTTTGCTGTGCTGTGACCTATGGGGCAGCGCCACATCCTATTAATCTCCCAGCAGTCTGCGGGGCGTCACCAGTTACAGATGTATTCTGCACCTGCTTTCATTGCTCCTGTTTGTCTTTGGTAACCTTGTCTGGCTTCCATAATACCCCGGGATGACTTTGGCCTCCATCTACAGGACCATTCTTACTCGGCTTCCTGATTCTGACCTCGTCCCGCTTCTTGATTGTCTAGCACCTGCCATCTTTGGGTCAGATCTGACATGTCGGCCTTCTTCTGCCAGCTCGCTCTACCAGCCAGCACTACTATGTGGAGCAGCCCCGGTGTCTGTGCTGTAAGTCCAGATCACTGTACAGTGGTAAAAAGATGGAAGCCGGGAAACCTCTGGGACCGGCTGTATGGAGACTGTCTGTAAGCGCCTTATTATTAGGAACTGCCAGGTTTCCTCCATCGGTTCACCGTTACAGGAGGCAAATGGAGGACACAAGGAAGGGAGTCTATATATGATAACCGTATAGTCACGTCTCAGTCTCAGGGTGGACGGTCGTTTTATCACTCAACTTGTGCAGCTCATGAAGAGAGAAAAATTCTAAAAAATAACAGCAGAATAAAGATGATAAAGTAACAAGATGAGAAATACAACTCATCCCCCACAAAAAAGCTCCTCATACAGCGAGGTCAGTAATGAGAAATAAACCATCAAGAATGGAAGAAACAATCCAACAGAGGCCGGACAGACATCTGTCTGAGATGGTGAGTCCTGCATTGAGCAGGGGGCTGGATACGGGGACCCTGGAGGTGGTCCCCTCCAACCAGAACATTCTAGGATTGTAAGTTGTTTGGTCATTTTATCTGTAAATCATTTCCCCCATTATCGGCCTTACAGATCCATTATTTTATTGATTTTTTTACTTTCTTGTCCTCTCATTTCCGGAGTCATAATGTTACTGGTCACTAAGCTGCGCAGTTCTTCTGCTATTCACCCTATAAATGTAAGAAAATACTGACAACTGGGCGTTACCATTGTTCCCCTACATTGTCCAATCAGCGCTGAGTGTGAGAAGTGTGGGGACACATGTATGGAGAACGGTGACACCCGGTTATCATGTCATTCATAAATGTCGGAGGAACGGCCGGGAATCTGAGCAGCAGTTTCTTTCTTTGGTAACAATTCTTGTCGGAAAAAGAATTTCATCCAATTTATTGGTAAAAAACAAAAACAAAAAAACTTAAAACTTTCGGAACCTGGATGAGGACGTCTTCTTACCTTCTTTTGGTAATTTATGTATTTTACTGTTGGAAAGAGAATTATTTATTCACGTTAGAGGCTCAGATGGGCGGACGATTCCTAGACGACATCTTGTTTGTCTGGAGAGACCGAGAGTGAAGATTCTTCTAAAGGGACGTTCCCAAAATCACAATGTGCTCTTATAATAAAGTACACCCTGGTTATTGTGAATATAACCCCTGTATAACATCTGGCCTGTCCAGCACATATCACCCCCTGAGTATGCCCCCCAGGATCTATATACCCAGCAGTTGAAATTGTAACCAATACACACCGAGGAGCCACATGTTATATACTGGGGGGTGGGACAGGGCTGGATATTATACACCGGGGGGACAACAGGGCCTGAAGGAGAAGCCAGACTGCAGTGATTAATGCAGGTGGCCCAATACTATTCTCCATATAGTGAATCTCTCCATATTACAAGATTCACCATAAATGAGACGCTGACAGGGGATATAATCCGTGCATGGTGAAGGGCGCCCCCTCTGTGTAGTATTTAGTCTCCATGTTTATATGTTGATTGAACCAGGTCTCAAAAACCAACATGATGTCAGATAACGACAACTCTAGATGCGGCCATCGCAGCTGTTTGTAGATACAAGCTCCTAATCCCTTTATGATGAAGCAATTCTCCACCCGGCACAGAGGACTAAACATCTGTCATGTACTGTCACCTACCTGGTGTCCTCCGCTTGTCTCCGACTGAGACCGGTGTTCTGCTCCTCCTACATCCAAGATGGCCTCAATAGTGGCAGAGGGACAACAGCCGTATGTCTGACCCACACCTCCATAGCACGGCACTTACTGACTTACCATAGGGGTCTTCATGCCACCGGGCGGCCGGCCTGGATGAGGAGGGACCAGAACGCTGGCCTCAGTGTAGGAGGCAGTGGGAGCAAACAGAGGTGACAGGTAGGACGACTCTACATGTGACATGTGTAGTCACTCGTCAGCACCAGGCAGAGGCTGCTACATCCCCGAGATCCATAGGACGGGGAGATTCATAACCTGGAGCACAAGCTCAGTCATTTATATGGCAGCATGGACTTGTGTAAGGAAAATATGGACGTAAAGGATGGATGGAATATTATAGAAGGTGAAGAAAAACTAATATGTGCTTCCTAAATCATTAAGAAGAGGTGTGAAGGCGGCCCTGGTATTCATCGGTGCACAGCCGGACTCTACAGGAGCAGCCGCGCCATCACCGGACGCTTCTGCTGTGATGTGGACGGCGGATAAAGCTTCACTGCACCGGACACTCCACACGATATCATACACCGGTCATCATCATCATCATCATCGCATGCCGGTCATTATTACATACCTGTGAAAACATCTACAGGAATCTCCTCCTTCCCGTCACTCACACACGGCTGATCCCCCCTCGTTATCGCTTCTTCTTCTGTCTCGTCCTTCACTTTATTCTTAGTCGGCTCTTCCTCCTGATATATCAGATGTAACAATCAGCACAATACAAGAAACCACCAAAATCTGTGACATCTATGATCTCAATCAGAAATGTCCCCCCATATACAGATCCGGTACAGGGCTCAGCACCATCTACCTGATGATCCTCCGGGATGTTGTGATTCTCCTCTGGACAGTCCTGGGGATACAGAGGACAGGGACAGCTCTCAGGTGGATTTCTCCTCCTGAATCCATCTGTAGGAAACACACAGTGACGGAATAGATTGTGTCATGTGCGACAAAGTTACTGGTAAAGTGATAGAGGGAAGATATATTTCACGGAGGCTATTAGCTTCTGTGAATTGAAACCATGAAATTTGCTCCAACATGTTATTTGCTTAAAGAGGTTAAACTTCCATGTTAAAAGGGAGTGTTTTTTGTGAATGATCATTGTGAAGGGTGGGAGGTCATTCACCATATCTCCATCTCAGAGTGTGGTCTTTGGTTTAAATACAAGTCCTACTGAGGCATTCAGTGTTCAGTGTCTGGAGAAGCTAGCTCCAGAGAGGATCTTGTGTTTGTTTTTCCTGAACCAAGTGGAGTTGCTGAACTCTCAGCAGGTGGATCCCTGCTATCACAAAGACTGTGCTTTTGTGTTACCATTTTGCTTTGTTTTCCTGTTTTGGCCAAAGGGCCGTGATTTCTTTTATGGACTCAGTGTTGGTTTATGCTGCATTTTAATAAACCAACCAGAAGTTTTTAAAGAAACAGTGTACCTGTGTCTACCTCCGTGTGACCGATCTACCACATGTTATGATGAAATCATGGGAGTAGTAGTAGGTGACCACAGAACAGACATGACAGTCTCCCCCTACTCACCCTGCTGATCGGCCCATATTGCGGTCGCCTCTTGTGCTCCATGTATAACTGCAACCTTAATATCAATCAGATCTTCACCCTAAAAAGAACAATGTAAGATGAGCTCAGGTCCCATCACTTCATGGTCAGATGTTGTGGGGGTTCAGTGCCGTCTACCTGGTGATCCTCCGGGATGTTGTGATTCTCCTTTGGACAGTCCTGGGGATACAGAGGACGGGGACATCTCTCTGGTGGATTTCTCCTCCTGGATCCATCTGTGGAGACACACAGACTGAATACATGACCTGCCGTGTATCTGTCTATATATGAGACTCGTCTCTCAGAACCGGTAATTCTATGTTTATGTTATCAGGGAATAAATTACATTGTTGTGGTCCTCACCACCGGTACCGAGGACCCAGCACATTGTGGACCTCAAGTATGAAGTGATAATCAGCGAGGCCAAAACCTAATGCTCTGCACTCGGAGGATGAGGACCCTGAGGAGAGGGACAGAGAAGACCCTCGTCAGTCAGATGAAGGAACCGTACTAAGAAACACAACTTCTCTAAGAGTCGTCTCCACCAGGGATGGAACCACAGAGGAGCTGGAGAAAGCTCCACATTTCTATCCATTGATTTCTTCTCTCGTAATTCACTGTATGGAGATTGGGGGAAGGACGGTGACCATTTACCAGTGATTGTATTTTGAGAGTTCATGATGTCACCATGAGGACACGGCCTCCCTCCTGGACAGGATCCTCTGGGATCACTAAGAGGAGAGAACCTGCCGTCCTCTTACTAAAAGACGAGTTACCGCTTTTTTATTCTTCTTTAAATAGAGATAAATCTCCACATCCGCCTCGATATAAACACTAAAATAGGCAGCAAGTGTGCAAAAAGATCTGCGTTTGTCTCTGAAGGATGAAAAAAGGGCACATGTACGGCTGACGGATGAAGTCACAGAACCCGGAAGGACGGTGTTGTGGGGAGCACCCGGTACGCAGCGGTTAGTACCTATCAATGTGTAGAAAGGACAACTAGAGAGCAGGCACCGGGGTCATGGGCGCTTACTGATGCACACGGGGAGCCAAGGAGAGATTGTCTGGTCAGACTCCACAGAAAAGCTCCATAATACATATTCTTCTGAACAAACATCCCTTTAACCCCGTCACTCTCGCGTCTGTTTTCACCTTCCTGACCGGGCCAATTTTTTACAATTCTGACCAGTGTGACTTTATGGAGGTAATAACTCTGGAGCTTCAACGGATCCCGCTGATTCTGAAACTGTTTTTTCGTGACACATTGTGCTTCATGTTAGTGGTAAATTTAGGATTTGGCTTTTTTTTTGCGTTTATTTATGAAAATATCGAAAATTTTACAAAAAAAATGTTGGACTTTTAATTTTTCTGCCTTTAAACCAGATATGTATTAACTATTTTGTATGGTATAACTAACATTTACCACATGTCTACTTCACATCAGATTTATTTTTTTTGGTAAAAGTTTAATCAGCAATTTCTTATTTTTCAAACAAAATTTACAAAACCAATTTTAAGTTTCCTCCTTTCTCCCCCTTTTGCATTTTAAGTCTGCAGTCCTGCTCCCCAATACTTATATCTATGGCCAGTTTGACGTCAATCAGCCGTTACTAACATGTCGCATTTAAGGGATCGCACTCATCGGCTGAAATAAAATTGGTCGGATATTCCTGAACAGTAGGATGATTGTCTTGCGAGTACGATGCGACTTCTCTCACCTGTCTCGCATCTGTATGACATCCGTATCAAACGCGTTTATAACATCAGCTTTTACAGACGGTCATTCTCTGACATTTCAGGCTAATTTTCTAACTAATAAAACATTTTTTTTATAGATCTAGAAAGATAGAAATGAGTCAGTGAGATATATCATCAGTGCAGGGCGTGTGGAGCTGCTGTACATGGATTTAGCTAATAATTAAAGAATTTAAAGTAAAAAAAGCAAAGGGGGAAAGCGGACCGCTGATGCTTATAGTCTGGGAAGCGGGTAATAAACATTAATATACATAGATCTTCCCAGGGGATTAATATTAACATCTGCGTAGCCTTTACTGGTTATTAACAAGGGGTGACCCCCTCCCAAAAAAATGATGTGGGGGCCCCTTCTATTCTTAATAACCAGAAAAGGCTAGGCAGACAGCTGCAGGCTGGTATTAATAGCCTAGGAAGGGGCCATGCATATTGTACCCCCTCCCAAACTAATAACATCCGCCTGCAGCCGCCCAAAAAATGGCGCATCCATTAGCCTCGGCTCTTCCCACTTTCCCTGGTGCAGTGGCAAATGGGGTAATAATATTGGGGTTGATGTCAGCTTTGTAATGTCAGCTGATCTCAAGCCCAGGGTTAGTAATGGAGAGGCGTCTACAAGACACCCACATTACTAACCCCCATCAGTTTAAGTAAAAAACACACACACAGAGCAAAGTCCTTTATTTGAACAAAACACTTCCCGACCCTTTTACCCATTTAATAATATCCAAAGAAAAATAATAAAAAAACAAAGTCATCCTCAACTGTCGGCAGATAATCCATACTGATGATGTCCCGTGACGAACTCCAGCTCTGCTACATCTGTATGGTGTGTTGAGCGATGGCTCAGCACGCCAGCCAGGACACACTGGTCAGTGCAGCGAGCAGTGACGTCAGTAAGGTGAGCAGAGCTCATCGGCTATGAACTCCGGTGACCTTACTCAGAGCAGCGCTAGACACTGCAGGAGCATTCTCACGCTACTGGCTTGCTGAGCGGTCACATCAAACAATCCAGATGTAGCACGGCTGGGGATTTTTGTTGGACAGCATCACATAAGGATTATCTGCGGACAGGTGAGGATTATTTTGTATTTTAATTTGATCTTTATAAAGGGTAAAAGAGGGTCTGGGAGTGTTCATTTCAATTAAAGGACTTTGCTCTGTGTGTGTGCTTTTTTAACTAAACTTACGGGGTTAGTAATGGGGGTGTCTTATAGACGCCTCTCCATTACTAACCCCTGGGCTCAAAGTCAGCAAACATTACAAAGCTAACATCAACCCCAATAGTATTACCCCACTCGCCACCGCACCAGGGCAAGTGGAAAGAGCCGAGGCTAGGCGCCAGAAATGGTGCATCTTATGGATGCGCCAATTCTTGGGCAGCTGAGTGCTGGTGTTCTTGCACTGGGAGGGGGACAATATCCAATTCCCAGGCTATTAATATCAGCCGGCAGCTGTCTGTTTAGCCTTTGCTGGTTGGGTCCCTGGTTTCCTGCACTGCTGGTAACATTACCATTATGTCTATCTATTGTGTCCTATTGCACTTGGTCTGTTGATGCTTATTTGTATCACCTTTGCCCAGCATACTGACTGAACCTATCACTTTATATGTTTATTACTATATCCTTTATGTCTATGAGGTATAATGCTTACTTGTGATAGTGTTTCTCTAGTCAGAAACTTTTCCATTCTAATGATATAAATAACTGATATTATATATTACTTATGTGATGTATGCTATGGACCTTTACGCATTAGTATACTCTCTAACATATAATTGGACCCATATTTCGTATTTACTTAATAGGATAATTTCACCTTTGGTCTGGGCCTTAGATGTAGCAGTGCAGTACACCAAGTGTTATATCCAGGTATACCACCATTGTTCTTCCTGAACTTGTACCTCACTTTTTGTATATATTGTATTTGTATATGAATACATATGGTATTCTTCTATATGTTTTTTTTTTATTTGTTAATAATAAAGATATATTTTTAGGCCTTTGAAGAAAACGCTTCATCTCTTTAGTGACAGTAATTAACAGAGGCTGAAGTTACAGTTCTATCCAAAGGCTTAACCTTCTCCCCGACAATTGAGTTTGACGTTCATAGAACTTTATTAGATGTGAATAAGTTTGTGAGAACTTTCACTTTGCGTTGTCATTTCATGGTCAATGAACAGAATGAGAACATGGAGAACTCGTTACAAGAAGTTTCTCATGATGATGTTCCCAATAGAACTGGAACTTTTGATGAACAGAGTTCACTTCTTGACCATAAAACTCCAGCGATTCAACACAACAGACAGTTACTTTCAATCGTTTGTTATAAAAAAAATCTCTATTACTATCCGGTCAAGTCTCGTCCACCAGTCTTGGATGTTTTCTAGGAAATGATTGAAGATTAACTACTTACATTAAAAAGGAACACAAAATTTCAAGGACAGAAATATCATAATCTAATGATATCAGAGCAACGAGCTCTGAAAGAACTTAACGAGAACTCTGACCTCCTCATAAGGAAAGCAAAGGACGATCCGCTGTTATATTGAATGTGGGACTTTATGAAAAATTCCATTGGGAAATCTGCAGACAAAATGTGACCGATGCTCTAAGGAAGGTGACAGATTCTGAAAGAAGCCGCCGAGGACGAAGACTCAAGACTGATGAAGACGACAGCGGAGAAACCGCGACTCACAGATCAGAAGAGAAGAATCAGGGAATGAAAGCTGTGAGAAAATGTAGAGAAAACCAGAGCAAGTCTGGAGAAAAATCATCTATTATAGGACGAGGCCGAGAGAAGTCATCACATCCACCGGAGCCAACAAGAGTCTCCTCTCACCTGGTGATGTCCGAGGCCGGAGCTCCTCCATCATCACCTCCTGGTACCGATCCTGGTGTCCTTCTAGATACTCCCACTCCTCCATGGAGAGATAGACAGCGACGTCCTGACACCTTATAGGAACCTGACAACGACACCGTCATCACCCAGAATCCTCCAGTGCTGCCCTATATAATGTCCCAGCAGTCACCTCTCCAGTCATCACCCAGAATCCTCCAGTGCTGTCCTGTATAATGTCCCAGCAGTCACCTCTCCGCTCATCACCCAGAATCCTCCAGTGCTGTCCTGTATAACGTCCCAGCAGTCACCTCTCCGGTCATCACCCAGAATCCTCCAGTGCTGTCCTGTATAATGTCCCAGCAGTCACCTCTCCGCTCATCACCCAGAATCCTCCAGTGCTGTCCTGTATAATGTCCCAGCAGTCACCTCTCCGATCATCACCCAGAATCCTCCAATGCTGTCCTGTATAATGTCCCAGCAGTCACCTCTCCGCTCATCACCCAGAATCCTTCAGTGCTGTCCTGTATAATGTCCCAGCAGTCACCTCTTCGGTCATCTCCCAGAATCCTCCAGTGCCGTCCTGTATAATGTCCCAGCAGTCACCTCTCCGCTCATCACCCAGAATCCTTCAGTGCTGTCCTGTATAATGTCCCAGCAGTCACCTCTCCGGTCATCCCCCAGAATCCTCCAGTGCTGTCCTGTATAATGTCCCAGCAGTCACCCCTCTGCTCACCACCCAGAATCCTCCAGTGCTGTCCTGTATAATGTCCCAGCAGTCACCTCTCAGGTCATCACCCAGAATCCTCCAGTGCTGTCCTGTATAATGTCCCAGCAGTCACCTCTCCGGTCATCCCCCAGAATCCTCCAGTGCTGTCCTGTATAATGTCCCAGCAGTCACCCCTCCGCTCACCACCCAGAATCCTCCAGTGCTGTCCTGTATAATGTCCCAGCAGTCACCTCTCCGCTCATCACCCAGAATCCTCCAGTGCTGTCCTGTATAATGTCCCAGCAGTCACCTCTCCGCTCATCACCCAGAATCCTCCAGTGCTGTCCTGTATAATGTCCCAGCAGTCACCTCTCCGGTCATCACCCAGAATCCTCTAGTGCTGTCCTGTATAATGTCCCAGCAGTCACCTCTCCGGTCATCACCCAGAATCCTCCAGTGCTGTCCTGTATAATGTCCCAGCAGTCACCTCTCCGCTCAGCAGCTCAATCATCTTGTTGCTGAGCTCTAGGATCTTCTTCTTCCTCCTCTCATGTATCGGGGGGTGCGGGGGAGGCTCTGTGATGGGGTCCGGGCTCCGCCCTCCTGACTCCTGGAGATGGATGATGGGAGTCACCCCCTCCCCCGGTGTCTTCCTCACTATTGTGTAATCCTGTGTATGGAGAAAAGTGGTAAAACACTAAACCCCAGAGAGATAATGAAATAGTTGTGGCTTTCTAACCCAAAACCTAATTACAGGTTCCTATTAACACTTTCACCCACGAGACTGTTTTCACCTTTCTGATTAGGCCAATTTTTTCAATTCTTACTAGTTTGACTTTAATTTTGATCAAAATTACACAGTGACCCTATTTGGGCCATGTGTGAACACGCTCTTACATGCTGCATGTACACTCATTTATATTCCAGTTCATTTCTTTATTTTTTTTTCAGTTAAAGGGGTCCTCCCATCTCCAAGATCCCATCCCAATATGGAGTAGGTGTAATAATAATAATAATATTAGCAAATACCTTCAATTAGAAATGTAGTATAGTATTTTTGGTTCGCTAGCTCTCTTACCCCATGTACAGGCATCGCAGGACCTCAGGTATCCATGGTTATGACCACTAGCAGCTAGCCAACTAACTGTGATTTTATCAGTGGATGTAACCATGGAAACCTAAGGTCCTGCGATGCTCTGCACATGAGGTAAGTGGCGAATCAAAAATACTATTGTGGCACCCCAGGGGTCTGGTTTTCCACAGTAATGTAATGTTATGTCTGAGAGCAGGTGGGAGGTCCTTTGGTCAGGGATCCTGTGCATGCCACACCTCCTGCCCAGTCTTGGGAGGGGAAGAACTTCCCCTGTATAAACCCTGGGCTGAGGCAGGGTTAGTCAGTCAAGGAGAGTAGAGACAAGAAACAGTCACAGGAAGAAACAGCAGAAGCTCAGTGGGAGCAATACTACTACAAGTCAGGGGCTGGCAGCTGCAGAGCTCGCCCTGACTGAGAAGCTTTCTTACCGGACCCGGCGTCCGAGGCTGTGGGGACTAACTCTTACCCAGCAGCAGAAGCCGATCGGCAGGGGATTTCAGGTCCTCAGGCCCAGAAACCCGAAGGCACGGTCACACGCGTGGGACCAGCACCGCCATCGTGGAGCGGAAGCCATTAGAAGGCCCCGAGTCACCGGCCATACGGGTGAGCACCACACGGTACACTCAGGGACGTGGGCTACTTATATCCGCTTCTAGCAAGGTAGCCAGAAGAGTACAGTCAGTTTGGGAGGCCTACAACTCCGCCTGGCCAGGGGAGATCCCATCTGCTCAAGGACTGACCAGGCCCCGTTCACTAGCAAGTACTCCGGGAGGGTCTATCGTTGTTACCAGTAAAGACCCTGAATTACACCGCACCGTCTCTGAGTGGTTCCTGCTACCCCCATCATCCACATCTGCTGCCCTGAGGCCATACCCCTCCCGTTGGGGGTTATACCATCTACGCTGCACCATCCATCCACCGGCCTCAGCGGACTGTCTTGCAGCGGCAGCTCCATAGCTGCATTCAACGGGTGGCGTAGTCGTCCTACATCTACCGCTGTTACATCGCCGCTCAGTTTGACTCCCTGGGCACGGACCGGGTCACCGCCACGAGACTACAACCCTCAAGAGATCCGGCTCCGGGTAAGCTCCCGCGTGCGCAACGCAGCGCGACACAGGACCAGGGGCGCGTCACTATACTACATTTCTAATTAGAGGCATTTGCTAATATTACTATTATTACACCTACTACATATTGGGATAGGATCTTGGAGATGGGAGTACCCCTTTAAGTGCGCACAAGTGTGGTAATCTCATGTGGTCTATGGCAGGGGGCTGCACTCCTCGCAGTATACAATGTATCTCGCTGTGGACAGTTTTCTGTCAGGAGAAGAGTCCTCTCTTCTCAAATTAAACTCCACAATATAATATTTTTCCAGTAAATGCCTCCAGGTAGAGGGTGATGATGGTCGTAGTAGTCTGTGCACCCGAGCGCCAGTCATAAAGAAGCCTAAAGATCTTAAACAGAAGTCCCTTTACTGGGGATAATGGGTCAAATTCTTAGGCTGTGTGCCCACGATGCGTTTTTGAAGCGTTGCTGCAGCAGCAAAAACTCTGCAGAAAAGCTTCAAAAACGCTTGGTAGAAGGCCCGCCATGTCCCCCAATGATAATCCGCGTCTGCTGTGCACATGCTGCTCAAATTTCCACTTCCGTTTTTCATGGTGAAAAAAATGCAGCACCACCAATTATTTTGCAGAAGCGCTGCGTTTTCGCCGCCATTGACTTGCATTGGAACGCTTCAAATCTGCAAATATGTAAAACTACTTGCAGAATTAAAGCGCATTTGCTGCGATTTTGGAACACAAGACTGCAGCAAATGGGAAGTGACCTCATGCGGGGGCGTTCCAGCCATCCCATAAATCCAGGAAGACGAGAATCCCATACCATTCCTGTCTTCCTGGATCATGGCTGAGCACCTGGGGTGGTACAAGATGGACCTGAATGTCCCGGTCATGACTGGTGTCTGCGGGTGTCTGCGGGTGTCTGCGCTGAAAACCTGCGCGGTGTCAGCATGGGCTCTGTGCGGTGTCTGCGGTTGTCAGCGGGTGTCTGCGTGCAGGCAGACATAGGTCTATGTGACACTACTACTCCCATCGGCCTATGTCTATCCCCCGTTCACTAGTGGCAGCAGGATCAGCTCGATGGGAGCAGTAGTTCCCATCAGCCTGATCCTGCTGTTAAAATTGCCCTAATGTGTCCGTAAAACTGCCCCATATGTTATTTTTGGCCCCCATAGGTTTATATTTTTGCCCCTATACTTTTTTTATTTTTTGTATGCCCCCATATTTTTTTTTTTGCCAACCTATCTTTTTTTATTAATTTAAAGTCCCCATTTTTTTTTTTGTTTGGTCCCCAATTAATTTTAAAAATACATTTCATTGGTGGCCAGTGGTTGCCTAAAGAAATTTAGTTTATACATTACCTGTTCCCGCCGATCACCACCTAAAATAAAGTAAAAAATAAAAAAAATACACCTATACTCACCTATACACCTAATTCCCCGAAGCCCTCAATCTCCTGTAATAAAATATAAAATAAAAAAACACAATTTTATCCTTACCCCTCCGTAGTATTCCACGAGTGTCCCATGAAGATCTCCAGATTAGAGCAGCCACATAAAATGTGACCGCTCTAAACCGCTGCCACCGCTACAATGGCGGGGCCGTAAAGCAGCCCCGTCATTGCATAAGCGAGTTCACCGGAGTTCAGGCAGCTCTGCTCCGGTGACCTCCTGTACGGTCCCGCTGACTGTGAGAAATTCCCACGGTACAGCAGGGCCGTAAGGGGGGTCATCGGAGCTGCGCTGACTGAATGCACTCCGGTGACCTCAGTCAGTGCCTCACACTGCCGGGAGCGGACGTGTTCCTGGCAGTGTGAGCTTACAGCAGCCATGATAGCTGTCACATCTC
Source organism: Phyllobates terribilis (assembly GCF_046119375.1). Classification (NCBI taxonomy): domain Eukaryota; kingdom Metazoa; phylum Chordata; class Amphibia; order Anura; family Dendrobatidae; genus Phyllobates; species Phyllobates terribilis. Next base: position 2,966,048 of record NW_027362877.1, read on the forward strand.
CAGATGTGACAGCTGTGCATGGGAGATCATCGCAGGAACGTGGACAGGTAATTATTTTTTTTTAGTAAATTAATAATTAAATAAAATTGTGTGTTTTATTTCAAATAAATAATTATTTTCTGGGTGTAGTGTGTGTTTTTTCTTTTTAACTCTTTGTAGGTTCGTAATGGGGGTGTCTTATAGACGCCCCTCATTACTAACCTGGGCTTTATGGCAGCTGGCGCTGACATGAACCCCACTACTATTACCCCCTGCCACCGCACCAGGGCAGCGTGGAAGAGCGAGGCTAAGCATCAGATTTGGCGCACAAATATGATGCGCCAAATCTGGGGCGGCTGAGGGCTGATATTATAGCCTGGGAGGGGGCCTATAACCTTGGCCCCTTTCTAGGCTATTAATATCAGGTCGCAGCTGTCCGCCTAGCCTTTGCTGGCTCCAATTTATAGGGGGACACTATGTCATTTTTTTTTTTTGGGTCCCACTGTAGAATGGACAGTAAAGGCTAAGCTAACTGCTGCGGCCTGATATTAATAGCAAGGGAAGGGGCCATGATCCTTGGCTACTTCCCAGACTATATCAGCTCTCAGCCGTCTGCTTTCCCTCTCCTGGTTATTAAAAATACACGTGAACCCACCCATTTTTTTTTTTTTGTTAAGTACATTGAAATGTAAGATTATTGTACAGCGTATGCGTGATCAAGCATACATTGAAATGGGTCTGTGTGTGTTTCCGGTATGTGTGGATAAAGTCATCACCATTCGTACCGGAGATTCTGACGTGTGAAAGAGCCGTAATTGGATACTGGATGAGGAGTGTGTGTGTGTGTGGGGGGGGGTGCCCATGTATACACACGCGTACATATCTGCATTGAGTATGTATGTGTATATATATATATATATTTTTTATATTAATTACAGGGGCTGCAGTTCTTGTGGCATCCTGAATACTTCCAAAATGGTGAATAGGGGTTTGACTAGGAAATTACATTATTGGCCTTTTTTTTCCCACTAACTTTATTTGGCTTCAAAAACGCTTAAAAAACGTTTACAAAAAGCGTCAAAAACGCACATAGAATCCGCATGCATTTTTCTGGCAAGGAGATGCAGAAATGGTCAGGAAAATTTCTGCTTCATTTCTGCATCGTGGGCACATAGCCTTATTCACAAGCGGTAGGGAGCTGAGGTACAGGATGACACTCATGGTTGAATATTGTTCTGCACCTGCAGACAGGCAGATCCTGGAAACCTCTGGTTTCATCAGATCTGAATATTTCTTCCTCAGCGCTGTGCTCTGTTTCTGCCCTGAGGTAATTCTTCCTAATATGAAGACTATCAGCTCCCCTTATTGTGTCTGTCCCTTTTTTAAGCGCAGCAGTCAGGGAGAAGGTAGGTAACTCCTTCACCTACAAAATGGCTTCCTCTTCTCAAAATGTCTGACCACCAACTGCCTCTTCAATCCTTAACTACCTCACAGGATTTAACTCCTCCCACTCCCATGTGACTGTTAGAGCTGCAGTCATTGGCTGACTGCCCAGAGGCGTTTTTCCAGAAGCTTCTGCGTATTAAACAGAGCTGGGTCACATGATCAAGCCTGTTAGAGGAAGATTAACCCTTTTTGTGCTGCCTGTCAGCAGGTCTCACAATTTATATAAAATGCACAGTTTACACAAAAAAACACAGCATTTATATGAAACACACTATATATCCGGTATCCCATAGGGACAGGATCTTGGAGATGGGAATACCCCTTTAATTCTTCTGAATATTAAGTTATATCATTAATATTAACCCCTTTACCCCCGAGGGTGGTTTGCACGTTAATGACCGGGCCAATTTTTACAATTCTGACCACTGTCACTTTATGAGGTAATTACTCTGGAACGCTTCAACGGATCCCCCTGATTCTGAGACTGTTTTTTCGTGACATATTGTACTTCATGATTGTGGTAAAATTTCTTCGATATCACTTGCGTTTATTTGTGAAAAAAAATGGAAATTTGGCGAAAATTTGGAAAATTTAGCAATTTTCAAAATTTGAATTTTTATGCCCTTAAATCAGAGAGATATGTCACACAAAATACTTAATAAATAACATTTCCCACATGTCTACTTTACATCAGCACAACTTTGGAACCAAATTTTTTTTTTATTAGGGAGCTATAAGGGTTAAAAGTTGACCAGCGATTTCTCATTTTTACAACAAAATTTACAAAACCATTTTTTTAGGGACCACATCACATTTGAAGTGACTTTGAGGGGCCTTTATGACAGAAAATACCCAAAAGTGACACCAGTCTAAAACTGCACCCCTCAAGGTGCTCAAAACCACATTCAAGAACTTTATTAACCCTTCAGGTGCTTCACAGGAAATTTTGGAATGTGGAAGAAAAAAATTAACATTTAACTTTTTTCACAAAAATGTTACTTTAGACCCAATTTTGTTTATTTTCGCAGGGGTAACAGGAAAAAATGGACCCCAAAATTTGTTGTGCAATTTCCCCTGAGCACACAGATACCCCATATGTGAGGAAAAAACACTGTTTGGGAGCACGGCAGGGCTTGGAAGGGAAGGAGCGCCATTTGACTTTTTGAATGTAAAATTTGCTTGAATAATTAGCGATGCCATGTTGCGTTTGGAAAGCCCCTGATGTGCCTAAACAGTGGAAACCCCCCACAAGTGACACCATTTTGGAAACTAGACCCCTCAAGGATTTTATTAAGGGGTATAGTGAACATTTTGAACCCAGAGGTACGACACAGAATTTGATAATATTAGGTCATCATATTGAATAAGTTGTCATTAGTGCTCGCTACATGATTTTGCATCAGGTGCTCGGGTATGCACCATGTATCGCGGGTGATCGAGTCCCCGCCCGCATGTTTCATGGTTATTAGACACCCAAAAAAAAACATGCGGGGATCGCTCGTGCATGGCAGGCAATCCCCGCGAGTTTTTTTTGGCCACAATGCATATGGGGCCGAGACTCGAGCACCCGCGATACTCAATGCATACCCGAGCACCCGATGCAAACTCAAGTAGCGAGCGCTCAACACTAGTCGCCATATCCTCATCTTTTTTTTTTTTACTTTTGAAAAAAATCACAATCCCATCACAACCCTAACCCCAAACCCAACCCTAACCCTATAGTTATATTTTACGCCATTCCTCGTGCGGTATAAGTGATTAGACGACTTTATTCTTCGGGTCGGTGCGATTACAGTGATACCAGAATGATATCGGGTTTTTATGATTGACAGCTGTCACACACTAAAAGACGCTTTTAAAAAAAAAAAATCGAGTTTTTGCATCGCCATATTTTGAGAGCTATAATTTTTACATATTTCGGCCGACAGTCATGTGACGGCTTGTTTTTTGCGGGACGAGTTGACGTTTTTATTGGTGCCATTTTCAGGCACGTGACATTTTTTGATCACTTTCTATTCCAATTTTTGGGAGGCAGAATAAACAAAAAACAGAACTTCCAGAATTTTTTTTAATGTTTTTTTTATTCTGTTCCGCGTGTGGTAAAATTGACAAGGCAGCTTTATTCTTCCGGTCAGTACGTTTACAGCGGTACCACATTTATATCATTTTTCTGTGTTTTGGAGCTTTTACACAATAAAAGCTATTTTATAGAAAACAATTTTTTTTGCATCGCTTTATTCTGAGAGCTATAACTTTTTTATTTTTCAGCTGATGGAGCTGTATCGCGGCTTGTTTTTTTGCGGGACAAGATGGTGTTTTCAGCGATACCATTTTTATTTACATTTACCCTTTTGATCGCTTGTTATTACATTTTTTGTTTGGCGCTATGGTGATAAAGCATTGTTTTTTGCTTTGTTTTTTTTTGTCGTTTTTTTACCGTGTTCACTGAAGGGGTTAACTAGTGGGACAGTTTTATAGATCGGGTCGTTCTGGACACAGCGATACCAAAAGTGTACTTTATTTATTTTTATGTAAATATGTGTATTTAATTAATAATTTTTCCTTTCTTTGTTGTTGTTTTTTTACAAATTTTAAAAACTTTCTTTTTTTACACTAATTGACCTTGTCTCTGGACGGGACATCAACTTTTCCTGCCCGGATCGCTGATCTAATACTTTGGATTGCTTGCATCAGGTGCTGCATGTACGGTGAATGGCATGAAGAGGTTAAACGGAATCTGTCACTAAATTATTGCCACTGACTGGCAGCTTTCTGCCTATGCACAGTGTACAGAGAGCGTCCAATTAGGGCTGTGGGTGGAGCTATACAGAGCTCAGAGCACTACTAGAGCTACAGCAGAAAAAACAGGGATTTCATCAGAACTGCAGCGAGCAGCCCAGTAAAGGCCCCGTCACACTAAGTGATATCGCTAGCGAGATCGCTGCTGTGTCACGGTTTTGGTGACTCACCAGCGACGTCGCTATGTGTGACACTTTGCAACGATCAGGCCCCTGCTGTGAGGTCGCTGATCGTTGCAAAGTGTCCTGTTCCATTTTTTGGTCGTTGGCCTCCCGCTGGCCAGCACACATCGCTGTGTGTGACCAGCGGGACCAACGATCTGGCTGGTAACCATGGTAAATATCGGGTTACTAGGGGCACGCGCGCACTTAGTAACCCGCTGTTTACCATAGATACTACCACTCTGCTACGGTGAGCGGAGGCTCCAGCGCACCGTAGCAGAGTGGTATCCATGGTAAACAGCGGGTTACTAGGGGCACACGCGCACTTAGTAACCCGATATTTACCATAGTCACCAGCCTGCTCCTGCTTAAGCAGCAGGCTGGTAACGGGAGCAGGACATCGTGGAACGATTCTTTCCAGGATATCGCTGCTCCCCTCATCGCTGGTGAGCCTGCCTGTTTGACAGCTCACCAGCGATGTATTAGTGATGCAGCAACGATCCCTCACAGGTTGTATCGTTGTCGGGATCGCTGCTGCATCGCTTAGTGTGACGGGGCCTTAAGCGACCGATCACTGGAATCAGGGTCTCTGCCCCCACATCATGCTGCTCTCAGATCAGATAGCAAAACCTGATGTCGGACTTGTTACATAACACAATAAAGCTGATAGAAATGTAGAGGAGTTACCTCTCCGCTCAGCAGGGAGATGATCTCCAGGGTGAAGTGTAATAATCTTCTGGTGGTCTCGTCCTCGTCCATCCTCGGTGTCATTCAGGAGAAGGAGGGATGAACACTGGATCAGCTGGAGGGATCTCGTCCTGCCGGCTGATAACAGAGAGCAAGAGCTGCACACAACCAGGACGGAGATCTGCACTGAGAGCGGGAGGACCTGTGGTGACATCACCGCCATGTGATCAGGGGGCGGAGCTCAGGAGAGAAGTGGTGAAGGCCCTGTGATAATGATGACGTCACCACAGCTCCTCCCCCTCAGTGCAGCACACGCTTCATACTTATTCTGGATCTCTGTTCTCTCTGTTATCAGCCATTATACAGAGACCTGCGCCCAGGAGACATTATATACAGAGCAGAGAACATTCCCCGCAGATTATATTCCTGGAGACAGAACAGGATCTGTGTGACGTCAGCACTGAGGGGATTCCAGGGGGAGAATAGAGGCCGAGAGACCGGATCCATCAGTGGTCGGAGCCTTAGTTACAGGATCCATCGGTCGTGGTCGGTGATGTCTTGTAGATGTGATCGGAGCCTTAGTTACAGGATCCATCGGTCGTGGTTGGTGACGTCTTGTAGATGTGATCAGAGCATTAGTTACAGGATCCATCGCTCGTGGTCGGTGACGTCTTGTAGATGTGATCGGAGCCTTAGTTACAGGATCCATCGCTCGTGGTCGGTGACGTCTTGTAGATGTGATCAGAGCCTTAGTTACAGGATCCATCGGTCGTGGTCGGTGACGTCTTGTAGATGTGATCGGAGCCTTAGTTACAGGATCCATCGGTCGTGGTTGGTGACGTCTTGTAGATGTGATCGGAGCCTTAGTTACAGGATCCATCGGTCGTGGTTGGTGACGTCTTGTAGATGTGATTGGAGCCTTAGTTACAAGATCCATCGGTCGTGGTCGGTGATGTCTTGTAGATATGATCGGAGCCTTAGTTACAGGATTCATCGGTCGTGGTTGGTGACGTCTTGTAGATGTGATCGGAGCCTTAGTTACAGGATCCATCGGTCGTGGTCGGTGACGTCTTGTAGATGTGATCGGGTCCTTAGTTACAGGATCCATCGCTCGTGGTCAGTGTCGTCTTGTAGATGTGATCGGAGCCTTCGTTACAGGATCTATCGGTCGTGGTTGGTGACGTCTTGTAGATGTGATCGGAGCCTTAGTTACAGGATCCATCGGTCGTGGTCGGTGACGTCTTGTAGATGTGATCGGAGCCTTAGTTACTGGATCCATCGGTCGTGGTTGGTGACGTCTTGTAGATGTGATCGGAGCCTTAGTTACAGGATCCATCGGTCGTGGTCAGTGACGTCTTGTAGATGTGATTGGAGCTTTAGTTACAGGATCCATCGGTCGTGGTTGGTGACGTCCCGTAGATGTAATCAGAGCCTTAGTTACAGGATCCATCGGTCGTGGTCGGTGACGTCTTGTAGATGTGATCGGAGCCTTAGTTACAGGATCCATCGGTCGTGGTCGGTGATAGCCCTTCGAAGAAGAGCTAATTTGGATGGAGATAATTATCTGTAAATCTGTCGGCCATTTTTGGTTCAAATTAGATAAATAGAATCAATACGATGCATCGGAGAAAAGAGAATAACACACAGCCAGTGTCTGAGTGTACAATTCTACCTGAGTCTCAGAAGCACAGTCACATATCTTTATTACAACAACAGAGATATCAAAAGGGGAATGTCTTAACAGGCTTTACATTACCTCATGCTGCAGATATTTTAATTGGGGAAAGAAAGCATTTTAATTGAAAATAACAAAATTGTAATTATGGAAACATCTGCAGATGTCCTTGAAACTAAAACTATATCCAATTAACTGTACTTTAAAAAAACAGAGGAAATTGTAACAGAAACACAGCGCTACACCCTGTGTTATCACTTTTATGAATAACACTTATAAAACTAATATTAAAATTATCAAATATATAGGTAGATTTGTGTAAAATTATAATCAAAGCAAAGTATAAATATTTACCATAACAATTCCTCCCTTTTTATTATTTACAGACAAGTTATCCATCAGCTACTTCCCCATGCTATTGGATCCTGCAGGGGACAGATCCCGTTCACTGACAGATACAGTGGGTACGGAAAGTATTCAGACCCCTTTAAATTTTTCACTCTTTGTTTCATTGCAGCCATTTGGTAAATTTTAAAAAGTTCATTTTTTTTCTCATTAAAGTACACTCTGCACCCCATCTTGACTGAAAAAAACTGAAATGTAGAAATTTTTGCAAATTTATTAAAAAGAAAAACTGAAATATCACATGATCATAAGTATTCAGACCCTTTGCTCAGACACTCATATTTAAGTCACATGCTGTCCATTCCCTTGTGATTCTCCTTGAGATGGTTCTACTCCTTCATTGGAGTCCAGCTATGTTTAATTAAACTGATAGGACTTGATTTGGAAAGGCACACACCTGTCTATATAAGACCTCACAGCTCACAGTGCATGTCAGACCAAATGAGAATCATGAGCTCAAAGGAACTGCCCAAGGAGCTCAGAGACAGAATTGTGGCAAGGCACAGATCTGGCCAAGGTTACAAAAGAATTTCTGCATTACACAAGGTTCCTAAGAGCACAGTGGCCTCCATAATCCTTAAATGGAAGACATTTGGGACCACCAGAAGTCTTCCTAGATCTGGCCGTCCACCCAAACTGAGCAATCGTGGGAGAGGAGCATTGGTGAGAGAGGTAAAGAAGAACCCCAATATCACTGTGGCTAAGCTCCAGAGATGCAGTAGGGATATGGGAGAAAGTTCCACAAAGTCAACTATCACTGCAGCCCTCTACCAGTCGGGCCTTTATGGCAGAGTGGCCCAACGGAAGCCTCTCCTCAGTGCAAGACATATGAAAGCCCTCATAGAGTTTGCTCAAAAGCACATGAAGGACTCCCAGACTATGAGAAATAAGATTCTCTGGTCTGAAGAGATGAAGATAGAACTTTTTGGTGATAATTCTAAGCGGTATGTGTGGAGAAAAGCAGGCACTGCTCATCACGTGCCCAATACAATCCCAACAGTGAAACATGGTGGTGGCAGCATCATGCTATGGGGGGGGTTTCAGCTGCAGGGACAGGACAACTGGTTGCAATTGAAGGAAACATGGATGCAGCCAAGTACAGAGATATCCTGGATGAAAACCTCTTCTAGAGTGCTCTGAACCTCAGACTTGGCCAAAGGTTCACCTTCCAACAAGACAATGACCCTAAGCACACAGCTAAAATAACAAAGGAATGGCTTCAGAACAACTCTATGACCATTCTTGACTGGCCCAGCCAGAGCCCTGGCTATGGGTATTATTATTTCTATTGTAACCCTAATGTTGGTGCATACTTCCTACTGAGGCTGTTAAATCTTACCCAAATATACAGGGTGGTATCTTGATGGTATGGTGTGGTTAATGGGGTACAAAGATAGTGGGGCCATTCTTCATCAATGGAAAACTCAATGCCACTGGATATCTGAAATTGCTACATGATGATGTGTTGCCCTCTTTATGCACTGAAGATGGCACGTTCCCTGAGTTTTTCCAACAAGATGGTGCACCACCACATTATGAGTGTCAGGTCCGAGAATTCCTACATGAACAGTTTCCTGGAAAGTGGATTGGTCGTCGTGGGCCAGTTGAATGGCCACCAAGGTCTCCCGATCTGACCCCCTTAGACTTTTATCTTTGGGGTCATCTGAAGGCAATTGTCTATGCTGTGAAGATAAGAGATGTGCAGCATCTGAAACAACAGATACTGGAAGCCTGTTCTAGCATTTCTTCTGCGGTGTTGCTATCAGTGTGTCAAGAGTGGGAGAAGAGGGTTGCATTGACAATCCAAGACAATGGGCAGCACTTTGAACACATTTTATAAGTGGTCATAAACTTGTAAAAAACTCATGAAAGAATAAAGTTATGTTAAAACCAAGCACACCGTCTGATATTGGACATATATGATCTAATTAACACTCCCCAGGGGGATCCACCTCCTAAACACTCATACATGACTAAGTGGGAGAGGTTTCTGGGAAAGGAACTAACACCGCGGTGTTGGCAGTCCATCTGGGATAAAGCATCCAAAACCTCTCTTTGCACTTTGTACAAGGAGAACCAATATAAATTAATGTTTTGGGATCATACCCCTGAACTACTACACAAATTAAACCCCTCTGTCCCGGATGGATGCTGGCGCTGCGGAGCTGCTAAGGGGTCCCTTATCCACATTTTCTGAGCATGCCCGATCCTGACCCCATTATGGGAAAATGTCAGATCCCTCCTGCGGGAAGTATTGTTCACTGAAATCCCTCTAGACCCGGCTATATATTTATTAAATGTTACTCCAAGAGGGATGGGTAAAAAGTCCTCAAAGCTGCTTCTCCACATCCTAACAGCAGCTAGATGCCTCATAGCTCTTCATAGGAAAAAAACGCTCCCCCCCCTCTAATAGAGATCTACTAAGTAGAATTGTGGATATACGAAAAATGGAACACCTGACGGCAGTAATAAACGCCAAATTAGATGTATTCAATAAGGTGTGGGGACCATGGGACTATTAATGGGCCCAATTTAATACCTGATATTTGTTCAAGGAAAGGAGAACAGAGTTTACTGCTGAAATCTTCCAGTATTTTGCCTTATTACCCTTCCCCCTGTTGTTTTCCTGTCTGTGTCATAAAGGTTTGTAGTGTTTCTGAAATTGTAAACCAATATAGATTATAGCAAATGATTGAGTAAGCGAGCAGCTCCTACAGTTACACCAACTATGGAAATATTCAGCTCCTCGTATAATAGTGCATGGACTAAACACTGTTTATTAGGAGTCTGCAAGTAGAATCCAGATAAGTGTATGATCCATAGCGGATTTCCAACATGCTCTATTAATTTCAGTTTATGCGTTATTTCTTTGGTTCTATTGTTAAACTTATACATTTTCAATCAAATTTACTGTATTAAAAAAAAACAAGCACACCATTGTTTTTCTTATGACATTCTCAATAAGTTTGATGTGTCACATGACCCTCTTCCCATTGAAAAAAAATAAAGTTGGATCCAAAATGGCCAAATTCAAAATGGCCGCCATGGTCACCACCCATCTGGAAAAGTTTCCCCCCTCCCATATACTAATGTGCCACAAACAGGAAGTTGATATCACCAACCATTTCCATTTAACTTAGGTGTATCCATATAAATGGCCCACCCTGTAGTAACTCATACACATATATATTTACCTGTGTTATCCATATTGAATATATTGGGGCCCCCTGTACATGGACCTGGTGTCGCTTGACCTGATCCATTTTTCCCATGCTTTGTTGTTTCTATTATGTACTTTACACTATTGTCATTTTAATAAGAATATTTTCTAATAAAATCTATTTTATGCCATAATTACTCATGTTTCTCCTGTACGATATCTTGCTGTTTGAGTTGGCTTCTTTGTGATTTGGGCCCGGCCTTGCTTTAACGGTTCCTTATTCCACTTTGTATACAATATGTTGGTCTTTTTTTGTTTAGAAATATGGGGACATGGTTGTCCCTGGGTGAGTGTGGGGTGCTGTAGTTTGGGCCGTATGCTGTGGAAGTCTTTACTCACTTTCATCCTTGGTTCAGACGGGTTCAGATCTTCTGCGCTTTAAATAAAAGACGACTCAGTTCTTTAAAAGCAGAACAGTCCCGTTTACTTGTTCAGCGCGGCCTTAGAAACAGGGGATTACAGGTACAACACTTGTAGAGAAACACGGCATTCACAGATGGTAAAACAGAGTCTTAATCCCCACACGGTGCTAATCACGGTGTGACTCGGACCTAGGGGAAACTGCCTCTGGACTTTCTCATGGGGAAGCTCCTGCTTCACTCCACGGCTCCCAATACCTGACTCTAGCGGGGACTACCTCGCTTCTGAGGCTCCCTAGTCCAGGCACGTCTGTTACTGCCTATTGGCTGGAAGAGCCAGGATCCACAAATTGACCTTTAGAGTATAGATTATACTGTGGTGTGCCCATTCCAGTTAATCCTCCTGGTTTCTCCCACACACACCCGTCTCTCTTCTTCTCTGTCCTTCCTCACTCACTCCTACTTCTTAACTAACCAAGATGGCCGAATCTCACTCCCAGAGATCCCTCAGTCTCTAGCTTGTCACTGAGGATGGCCCCCAAACTAGTTAACCCTGTGTCCCACTGACATAAGGGTAATGTAGTATCAAACAGTAACTCTGCTGCCATCTAATGGCCGTACCTGAAAATAACACATTTTCGGATGACTAAAACATACATAGAATTAATAAAACAGTACAGTTCTACAGGGGAGTGGAATAAACATTCTCCACACACCCCTCACATCCTCCCACTCTTAAAACATTGCCGTCCCCGGCAATACAGTCCTAGGAAAGAAGATAGGGTTAGTGTCATTTAAAACATTTTCAAAGACTATTGTGACCATGACGTCTTCTCCTCACTGACGCCGGCCCTGGATCCTGTAACAATGACAGTCTAATTTTAGAAGGTCACATAGTCCATTTTTAAGACAAAAACTGGAACCGGTCCTCCTTGTTGAGGACCCTGGAAACAAGTGTGCAGTCCATATTTGGCTGACGAGACTTGTAGCACCAGTCCTTACGGTAAGAACCCCGGAAGCAGGTAGTGTCCAAACAGTCCTTAGTTTGTGCACCTGCACCTTTGGATTTCAGCAGAAAAAGGTGCAACAAAAATAAGGAAAATAAAAATAAAAAGGTAAGCCTATCTGGCTCAACTGGGCTACTCCTCAGCCCGAGGGTACATCCTCCTCTCAGGTACAGGCCAGCCGGCCTTGGGGGCCTTGGGTAACTAACCCCCCTTCCCTTTCTCAGGGGCAAACTTCAGGCCACTCGGCCACTTAATGAACTGTCCTTAAAACAAACAAGGCAACTGCCTTAAAATTCAGGCCTTGTGAGGTTTTTCCTCTTTTTACTCAACCTGCAACAGGGAGGACACAAGAAGCAGAAAAAAAAACAGAGACAGCTCCTCTTTATCCATCCTTCTTGGATTCTCATCACTCCTTCATTAAAGCTCTCCATGCTGCAGATGAAGGTGGGGTCCGCCACCTCCATGGCTGGTTATGGTATCTAGCTGCTCCCGGGTCGTCTGTTGTTGACCCCTCAGCCACAGCACCACCATTATCCATTAAGGCAGTGCCATAGGTTGTGATGCTGCAGTGCTGTATTACCTGCTGAGGGGCAGTGGTCACAATCCTTGTTCCCCTTAATCCTCCGGCCATTGAAGGGACATTGGAACTCTGTCCCCGGGTATGGGAGGCTGCAGGTGCTGTTTCACCCTCAGTCCCCGGTGACGCTTGTGGTGCAGACGTTGCTTCCTCCTCTCGCTCTTGCGGCATACGGAAGGTGCAATGTGGCTCCATGCTAACACACGTCTTATCAGCAGCATGCTGTGACAGGAATGGTGGCTCCGAGTCTTCCACGCTTCTTCCCTTCCCTAGTCCAGACTCCACCTCTTCCTGGGCCGGCCAGATGGCGCAAAACAATCAGCGTCACCCATCACTCTGGGCAGTTCCGCCCGCGGCCGCACCCACATCGTTGCTTACCTGGTGAGCCGGTCTTCATTTTGAACCGTGCCCTCTTCCTGCAGACGACTCATCTTCTGGGCCGAACCTTGGCTACTGGACGTCCTCTTCTCCAGGCCGGCCTCTGAGTGGGTTGGGGTATTTTCGCGCCTCAATGTGCTATCCCCGCCCACGAAAGGTCAGTCTTTTGCCGCCAATCTTCGTCATCTTCGGATCCACTTTGCCGGCCGCCATCTTCCAATCGCCATCTTCGTCCACCATCTTGGTTCGTACGTTTTTCACTATCTTTAGTTCTCTTTGTCTATCTTCAGGTGCTTCATCTGCGCCAGAGACATTTTTTCTTGCGGTCCTTATCCAGCATTTTCTCTCTTGTGCTACAGGACCTATTCACCCCGCTGTTTGGATGCGAGAACTTCGCATCCAGCCGACTACGCCAAATGTAACAATAGTCATGGGTGAGTGTTGCAGTGTCATCACCCTGGCCCTCTACAGAAATATGGGGACGTTGTTGTCCCTGGGTGAGTGTGGGGTGCTGTAGTTTGGACTGTATGCTGTGGAAGTCTTTACTCACTTTCATCCTTGGTTCAGACGGGTTCAGATCTTCTGTGCTTTAAATAAAAGACAACATAGTTCTTTAAAAACAAAACAGTCCAGTTTATTTGTTCAGCGCGGCCTTAGAAACAGGGGATTAGAGGTACAACACTTGTAGAGAAACACGGCATTCACAGATGGTAAAACACAGTCTTAATCCCCACACGGTGCTAATCACGGTGTGACTCGGACCTAGGGGAAACTGCCTCTGGACTTTCTCTTGGAGAAGTTCCTGCTTCACCCCACGGCTCCCAATACCTAACTTTAGCAGGGACTACCTCGGATTCTGAGGCTCCCTAGTCCAGGCACGTCCGTTACTGCCTATTGGCTGGAAGAGGCCAGGATCCACAAATTGACCTTTAGAGTATAGATTATACTGTGATGTGCCCGTTCCTTTTAATCATACTGGTTTCTCCCACACACACCCGTCTCTCTTCTCTGTCCTTCCTCACTCACTGCTACTTCTTAAATAACCAAGATGGCCGAATCTCACTCCCAGAGATCCCTCAGTCTCTTGCTTGCCACTGAGGACAGCCCCCAAACTAGTTAACCCTGTGTCCCACTGACATAAGGGTAATGTAGTATCAAACAGTACCTCTGCTGCCATCTAATGGCCATACCTGAAAATAACACATTTTCAGATGACTAAAACATGCATAGAATTACTAAAACAGTACAGTTCTACAGGGGAGAGGAGTAGACATTCTCCACACAGCCCGCACAATATGACAACGTATCAGAGGATATTGGGTTACGGGTGCATATCCAGCAGTTCTTAGGAATGTCTTTAGAAACTGTGTCTCAAACCAGTACTTGGTGATACTTATGAGTTTGTTGTCCCAGTCCTCTCCTCTTTTTTTACATCATTGAGAGTTAGGGCAAGGAATGCAATTGCCATCAGAATGGTCCAAAGGGGCAGGGTCATCATCTTTGCTGCTGCCAGGGATCAAGACCATTTTCCAGTGGCTGGCGTTGATCCAAGTATCTTTGCCTTGGAGGTTGACAGAAATAGCAGTGGTAAGTACTTAAAATGGCTCACTGTATCTGGGTTCAGTAGTCTCCTCATATGTCTCTTGACCACGACCCAGTCTCCTAGTACCAGTGTGTGTGTATTTATACAGTTGAGGTCTGGGATGGAGGAAAGAACACGGCTGTAACAGTCAGATGTTTGTGCAACTCCAAGACATATTCATTGAGGGACCTATAGGAGATCGGCAGCTGCTGCTGGAAATACAAGATCCTGACCGACTAGGGAACACCTTTTATGAGTAAGGTGATGAGGGAGTTCTGCAAGGTCCTACAAATCTCCCGACTGAGAACTTCAGTGTACCATTCTCAGACAGATGGCCTGGTGGAAAGATTTAATAAAACGCTGAAGAGTATGCTGAGGAAGGCCATCGAACAGGAATGTAGAGACAGGGACTGTCTCTTACAGTATCTGTTGTTCTCCATCCGAGAGGTTCCACAGTCATCTATGGGGTTCTCACCATTCGAACTTCTGTATGGCCGACATCCACGAGATCTCCTGGATATAGCCAAGGAAACCTGGGAAGCTGAGGTCACGCCCCACAGAAGCGTCATCGAGTATGTGACACTGATGCAGCAGAGGATCGCAAAGGTGATGCCCATCGTAACAGGACATCTCTTGCAGGCACAAGAAGCTCAGGCCAGGGTCTACAACTGGTCAGCCAGAGTGAGGCAATTCAGAACCGGAGACCGAGTGCTTGTGTTAATTCCTACTATAGAGAGTAAGTTCTTGGCCAAATGGCAAGGGCTGTATGAGGTGATAGACAAGCTTGGTGATGTGAACTACAAGGTTCATAAACCAGGACGATGTAGATGTATTTTTATACCCTTTGCCACCCAGCCTCTCAGCTCTCTTATTTTGTAAAATTCACATAGGTTTTCATTATCCCAAATAGGAGTATACATTGTCAGCCCCACTATGCCTCTAATCTTCTTCACCCTTGTCCACAATTTATGGACTAGGCCTCAGGTCGGGTATGACTTGCCCATCCTCCTAAAAAGTCCCGTTTCTAGACCCATTACCAATGGACTCTTTTTAATATGAAGTTCCAGAACCGCCTGAATAGTCCCCTTCCCTGCCGTCTGCGCCCACCCTCTAATATGTTGGGACTGTGCTGCCAAAAAATATACCCATAGGTTTGGTAGAGCGAGACCCCCCCTCCTCCTTCAGCCTCTGGAGAGTCTCCAGCTTAATCCTAGGCTGCCCTCCACCCCAGACCAGATCCCTAAATATTGAATTAATACGCTGGAACACCGGCTGAAGAATCCACACAGGGGAGTTATGTAAAACGTACAACAATTTGGGCATCAGCACCATTTTAAGAAGATTGGTGCGTCCCACCACCGAGAGGCGCATTTTGCTTCATGTAGATGTTTTATCCTTTAATTTCCCCAGTATCGGGTATACATTCAACTGAAGGTACTCCTTTACTGGTAATGTTATTGTAATTCCAAGATACTTAAATTCTCGTACCAACTTGAGTTGTGTACGCTCCACCTGTTCAACATCTAAACTATTCAGGGAGTCTATTTCCATAATATGAGATTTATCCCAGTTAATTTGTAACCCAGATAATAAACCAAATCTATTGATGATAGCTATTGCTCCATGTAATGACATCTGAGGGTCCTGTAAGAATAATAAAATATCATCTGCGTACAACGCTATCTTCTCCTCCGCCACACCATACCGGAATCCCCTCACCACGTCTGACTGTCTCAGTACAGCAGCCAACGGCTCTATGGCCAGGGCAAATAACAGCGGGGAGAGGGGGCAGCCCTGTCTAGTTCCTCTAGTCATATCATATTTATCTGACCGTTCCCCATTTACTCTCAATCTGGCCACCGGGCGTGTATATAATAATTTTATCTATGCCCAAAAAAATGGACCAATTCCCATCAACTGGAGAACACGAAAAAGATAACTCCACTCCACACTATCAAAGGCTTTCCGTGTGTCTAATGAGACCACCACTCTATGCCCAGCATTATCAGCAGCCAATTGCATATTAAGGATTAGCCGCCTCAAGTTAATGGCCGTTGATCTATCCAGCATAAATCCTGACTGATCCGGGTGTACAACACCAGAAACCACCCGGCTCAATCGGTTAGACATTACTTTAGCTAGAATTTTAATATCAGCCGGTAGTAAGGATATGGGTCTATACGAATCTGGCCGTGTCCGGTCCTTATCTGCCTTGGGCAGAACCACCACCGTAGCCTCCCGCATTGACTCCGGTAATTCTCCCACCTCCAGAGCCAAAACCACATCTTTTAATTTTGTCAATAGTACATCTCTAAGATGTTTATAGAATTCTGCTGGTAAACCATCTGCACCTGGGGCTTTATTATTTGCCATTGAAGTCAGAGCTTCCTCCATTTCCTCTACCGTCAGGGGGCCCTCCAAGCTATCCCTAGCCTCCTCACTAAGCCTAGATATCTGAGTACCCCTCAAAAATTGGTCTATATCATCTCCCTTGTTCCTTAATTTAGAGTTATATAGGTCACTATAGAAGTCTCTAAACAGCCTCAAGATATCTCGCGTTTCAGTGACTAGGGTGCCAGTTGGATCCAAGAGACCATACACAAATCCCGGTTCCCTCTGCGCTGCCGCTATAGCAGACAACAGGTGACCAACTTTTTCACCCTCTTCATAAAAGGCAATTTTTTGGAATTCCCTCTTCTTTTCCCCATTGGCCAGAAATATTTTATCCACCTTTTTTTTTAGCTTCCTTCTGTTCTGTTGCGCCTCTACGGTGGGATTAAGCACCAACTCCTCCTCTGCCCCCCTCAGCGCAGCCAATGCCTCTCTTTCCTCCAATCGGTTCTGACTTTTACATCTGGATATATCTCGAATCAGTAAACCCCTAGCATAGGCCTTCATTGTGTCCCACACAGTTCCTATGGCTGTACTTCCCACATTGTTCTGGAAGAATTCCTCCACCTCTCCTGCGATTTTCTGAATATCTACCGTTTCCAGCCATACCGGGTGAACCTTCCACTCTTTCCGTCCACCATTCCCACACATACCGAACCTCAGCTCCACCAGCAAGGGACAATGATCAGAGAGTATCCTAGGCAAATAATCAATATGAGTGATGTTTTGGTTAACCAACCCATTTCTCAAGGCTAAGTCTATTCTAGACATAGAACCGTGCGTCGAGGAGTAACATGAATATGTCTTCACTCCCATATGTCTTACTCTCCATAGATCTATCAGGCCCACCTCTGACACATACTTAGCAAAGGGTGTCTCCCCCTCTCCGTCAGTTCTTCCCAGTTGCCTACTAGTTTTGTCCCAAATTTTATTCATTATATTGTTAACATTTCCAATCAGCAACACAGGGGTCCCTGTCCAATGCCTCGTGAGCTCTATAATCTCTTGCAGTTTTGTCCCAGTAAATGGCGGTGGGAAATACACTGCCACCACGCAATATAATTTACCATAAAGTCTGCAGACTAGAAAAACGTACTGTCCATCTTTATCTATTTTAACCTCAACCTCCTCAAATGGAGTCCCCACATGCACCAAGATGGAAACCCCTCTCGCATATGCAGAGTAAGTAGAGTGGTATGCTTTTTGAACCTATTTCCTCGCCAGGAGCCCAATTTTGTCCCTCGTCAAGTGTGTTTCCATGAGGCAGATAATGGAAGGCCCGTGGGCCATAATATTTTGGAGAACAATAGCCCGTCTCTTAGGCTGTGTGCCCACGTAGCATTTTTCAAGCGTATATGCTGCGGAATTTCCGCAGCGTAAACGCTTGAAAAACGCATGTAGATCCGCACCCCATGGTCCCCAATGGCATTCCGCAATGTCAATGCCCATGCTGCGGATTTTTCCGCAGCATATATGCTGCAGTCAAAAATCCGCAGCATGTTCATTAATTTTGCGGAAGCGCAGCGGAATCAATGTGCGGATGGTACCCAAGTCTGGAGGAGAGGAGACTCTCATCCAGACCTGGGTACCAAAGAACCTGTAAAAAAAAGAAAAAATAAAGTTTATACTTATCTTCTGATGTTTTCCCTCCGTCGCGCTGTTGTCTGAAGGACCTGCCACGTCATTGAGTCATGTGACCCACCACATGACTCAATGACGTCACCGCAGGTCCTGCACACAACAGCGTGAGCCGCTCAAGACTCCGGACGGGGCAGAGAATGCATCGGAAGGTGAGTATAAAGTTTATTTTTTTATTTTTTACCATTCTGAACAAGTTGTCAAGCACTTTTCCAAGTGATGCTTGGAGAAGTGCTTGATAACCCGCATGCAGAAATGCATGCAAAGACGCCTCACAAACGCTTCTACCTGGCGGGAAAACCGCATGTAATATCCGCATGCGATTTTCCCGCCAGGGAGAAGCGTAAAAAATATGCTTCAGGTCCGCAACGTGGGCACATAGCCTTACGGTGTGCCAAACCACGTATGTTCCAGCTTAACACCTTAACCATACCCTCCATTGTTTATCAGATTCAACTTCTGTGTATATAACCACATCATAAGATGTCCTCCATGCCGTCTGTCCCTGCCCCCCCCCCGCATCCAACCCCTCCTCCCCCATGCCCCAAACCAAAACTCCTCTGACCGCCCCTATATACCCCAAACCACCTCCCAATTTGTCGTTCCGTTCTCTCTATCCGAGAGTGGGTGAATGAAACCGGCCTATTCCACCAACTATCTTCCCAAAGGTCTCTCCCGCCTTATGAAAAACATATTCTATAAAAGGTATATAAACTGTATGCACCACCAGTACGCCGCTCCAGTCCATGAGCAGACTTGTATCCTGCAACAAATAGTTAAACGCAACCGAAAAAGGATAACAAAGGATAATTATAAATCACATTCACAAAACCACAATCTGCCTCTCTTCAGCTGTCCTTGTGCTCTCGCACTTGTCTAGAATTCTTTTCAATCCAGTCCAGAGCTTCTTCTGGAGATTGCAGAAAGTGTCCTCTCCCCAGTGCAGCCAGTCTCAGCTTGGCCGGATACATCACAGAATACGCCGGTCCCATGTCTCTCAGCCTGGCCGGATACATCACAGAATACGCAAGTCCCATGTCTCTCAATTTTTTCTTTACATCTCTATAATTCATGCGCATTCTTTGCACCGTGGGTGAATAGTCTGAGTAGAACGAGATATCTTGTCCATCAATTGTTAAATCCTTGATCTTCCTCGCCGTACTTAAGATAGTGTCTCTGTCCCTGTAATTTAAGAGCCTCGCCAGCATGGCTCGGGGGGCTGCTCCAGGAGGCCGGGGTCTCAGTGGGATTCTGTGAGCTCCTTCTACAACAAAGACCTTTCACAGTTTATCAGCTCCAAATTTTTCCAGCAGCCATTTCTCAATAAACTCTGTAGGGTTTGATCCCTCTGATTTTTCCGGGACCCCCACTATCCTGACATTGTTACGTCGTGACCTGTTTTCCGAGTCATCATTTTTAGCAATGACATCTGTTAGTTGCTTGTCTGGCTTTTTCTGAGCAGCTTGTACAGATATTATGGTGTCCTCAGCCGCGCTCACTCTTTCCTCTACCTCTCCTGTGCGGACATCGGCTTTCTGCATGGCAGCTTTAATGTTAGTCATTTCTGCTTGCACACCCGTAACCTGCTTTGACAATTTTGCAAGCACCTGTTTGCAGTATGACACCACAGTGAACACATCTTTCAGGGTGAGTTCCTCCACAGCAGGGTCAGCAGCAGACTCCATATTTTTGTCCTGCACCTCATCTCCAGAGCCATCAGCCGCACAGTCTCCTGCACCCACAGTATTCTCCTGATCCTCCATACCATCTTCAGCCCCAGCCTCCCGTTCTGAGAGTCCAGCACTGTGTTCACCCACTTCCACCCTTGCAAACCTCTCAAGGCGCGCAGCAGCCGACATCCTCCTGGAGCACGCCGCATTCTCTCTGGCCGCCTCCTCCTGAGTCTCAGCGCCATCTTGGCCCCTGCCTCCTCTACCAGGGCCAGTATCTCGCTGCCTGGTGCGGGTCATTACTTCTTTCCTGCTCGTCAGAAACGCTCCCCAGGGCGGCAGGAGAGCTTCTCACAGGATCCGGCGGTGTCTGAAGGGCTCAGCGGTATACCGGGTCGGCGCACACAGCGACGGTCGGCGAGAGAGCACCGAACCACGTCTGCCTACATCCCTGGCTAGGCCACGCCCCCCATCTGACATTATCTTGATTGTCTTTTGTATTGGTAGTTTAATCATGTGATGTCAATCTTGAATTGTATTGGTGGGTCTTTTATATATAATCATGCATGTTCACTCCATGTATAGCTTTGATCATGTTTTCAGGATTTAGTATTGCACAGGTGATGGGATTATTGCCTGTGCAGGTGATGTAAATATCACCTGTGCAATACTAAGGAAATCCTGAAAACATGGCCAGTTGGTGGGCCTTGAGGCCTGGAGTTGGGGAACACTGCACTAATAGATAAGCTATTGGTCAGCGACCAAGTGTGAATAGGTTTGAACACACAACTGGCAGACTTTAAATGGAGTATAATATCTGTCACGTTCCCAAAAATGTCTGGATTATTACCGCAGTAATATCTGACCACCTGAGATGATGGACAAGTTTCTCTGCTTCCACAATACAGCAATGCTATTAACCCCTTTACAGCCTGTGGCATATTAGTACGCACCAGGCTGTAACCCCCTGTTCAACAGGGCACATGTCCGCTGATTATTACAGCTGACATGTGTCCTCAACAGCCGGGGGTGAAAATTGCGATCCACCCGCGGCTGTTAACATGTTAAATGCCGCTGTCAATCTCTGCCAGCGGTATTTAACATTGCCGCGCCGGAAACACATCACTTACCCCGCCCATCCGTGACCCCGTCACTTGATCGCGGGTCACCGATGCGTGAGCATGACAACCCTGGGTCTGCAGCTGACTCCAGTGGTTGTCATGAGCTGATCGCTATGAGCGCCACCTAGTGGTTGGTGCTCATAGCACAGGAGCATTTCTGCTGCATAGAGGTGATCTGCTG
The DNA here is from genome assembly GCF_046119375.1 of Phyllobates terribilis. Lineage (NCBI taxonomy): Eukaryota > Metazoa > Chordata > Amphibia > Anura > Dendrobatidae > Phyllobates > Phyllobates terribilis. The sequence goes on from NW_027362877.1 coordinate 2,987,324, forward strand.
ATCCCCTGTATGTAGCAGAGGCGATCAGACAAGTGCTGCTTCTAGTCTCCTATGGAGACTATAGAAGCAAGCAAAAAGTGAAAAAAAAAAAGTTTTGAAAAATATTAAACAATTGAAAAAATATAAAAGTTTAAAATCACCCCCCTTTCGCCCCATTCAAAATAAAATAATAATAAAAAAACACATACACATATTTGGTATCGCCACGTTCAGAGTCGCCCGATCTATCAATATAAAAAAAAGAATTAATCCGATCGGTAAGCGGCATAACAAGAAAAAAATTCGAAACACCAGAATTACGCTTTTTGGTCGCCGCAGCATTGCAATAAAATGCAATAATGGGCAATCAAAACATCGGATTTACCCCAAAATGGCATCAATAAAAACTTCAATTCGGCGCACAAAAAATAAGCCCTCACCCGGCCCTAGATCCCGAAAAATGGAGACGCTACGGGTCTTGGAAAATGCTGCCATTTTTTTTTTTTTTTTTTAGCAAAATTAGGAATTTTTTTTCACTACTTAAATAAAAGAGAACCTCTACATGTTTGGTGTCTACAAACTCGTAATGACCAGGAGAATAATAACGGTGGGTCAGTTTTAGGATTCAGTGAACGTGGTAAAAATTTTTTTTAAAACAATCTGTGGTATTGCACTTTTTATGCAATTTGACCGCACTTGGAATTTTTTTCCCGTTTTCCCGGACACGATATGGTAAAACCAGTAATGTCGTTCAAAAGTACAACTCGTCCCGCAAAAAAATACGCCCTCACAAGGACATATTGACCAAAAAATAAAAACGCTATGGCTCTGGGAACAAAGGGAGCAAACAACGAAAATGCAAAAACGGAAAATCCCAGGGTTGCGAAGGGGTTAAAATCAACCAAATCTGACTGTATGCTGCTAACAAGCAAATGGAGCAGTAAAAATGGTGTATTATATTGCTTTCACCAAAATTATCAGGATTAAGAGCAATAAGAATATTAGCCCTGATATGTAGAACTATGGATATGAGTAACAGCAGCAGAAAGAACATGCAAAGAATCCTATTGTGTTGTATACGCTCTCCACAAACTCTGCCTGCCTAACTCCTGCTATCACCAGGATTAATATTCAGTAGCATTAGTCCTTAGAAGGACTGTTAGTGTAGATTTGTAATGCTGTGGAATACCTCACTAAAACAACCGCCAATTCGCTCCCTAGCTCAGCAGCACCTCTCCCTACACTGTCTGATTCCGGAGTGACTGTGTCGAGCATGGCGGCGCCAGATCTTATATAGACCCAATGACGCAATGCGGCCAGCCAATCACTGTAATGCCACAACCAACATGGCTGAGGCATTACCGTGACTGGCAGGCAATCTCTGCATGTTAATTGGCTGTCTAAATGTCTGAACAGCACCAAACATGCAGGGCGAGGACTCAGGCTCCCGCCCGAGCATTCCAAATTTGCTCACCGAGTACCAAGCATCTCGTGCACTGAGATGCTCGGGCGAGTACCAAATCACTAATCAACCTTACTTTCATGTTTTGATTCTAAAATAATTTCTATGGAATTCAGTGTTGGCAAAATTTTAGAAATTGTTCTTGTGTTCAGTGAGATATTAAATAAAATTTATCAAAAGGGGTGTACTCATTTATGCTGAGCAATGTTTATTAAAATTGATGAAACACAGAGAACATAATTACAGTTTCTTTCCTGTTTGACTACTCATGTTTTACAAGATATGATTTATGTGCAAAAGATTTCCCATATTCTGAGCATGAATACGGCTTCTCTCCTGTGTGACTTCTCTCGTGGCTCAAAAGACTTGATTTTTTTTGTAAAGCATTTCTCAAAGTCAACATGAATACGGCTTCTCTCCTGTGTGAATTCTCTGATGTACAAGAAGTTTTGATTCATCTCTAAAGCTTTTTCCACATCGTAAACAAGAAAACGGTTTCTCCCTGGTGTGAATTTTTTGATGTCTAACAAGATCTGATTTACTTCTAGAACATTTCCCACATTCTGAACACAAATATGGCTTCTCTCCTGTGTGAATTCTCTGGTGTATAATAAGATTCCATTTGACTGTAAAGCATTTCCCACATTCTGAACATGAATACGGCTTTTCTCCTGTGTGAATTCTTTGATGTTTAACAAGCACTGAAATATCTATAAAACATTTCTCACATTCTGAACATGAATATGGCTTCTCTCCTGTGTGAATTCTCTGATGTATAATAAGACTCGCTTTATCTCTGTAGGACTTCTCACATTCCGAACATGAATATGGCTTCTCTCCTGTGTGAATTCTCTGATGTTTAACAAGATCTGATTTATCTGTAAAGAACTTTCCACATTGTAAACATGAAAAAGGCTTTTCTCCTGTGTGACTTCTTTGATGTTTAACCAGCACTGAATTATCTATAAAACATCTCCCACATTCTGAACATGAATACGGCTTCTCTCCTGTGTGAATTCTCTGATGTCTAATAAGATTCGCTTCATCTTTAAAGCATTTTCCACATTCTGAACATGAATGTCTTCTCTCCTGTGTGAATTCTCTGATGTGCAATAAGATTCCTTTTATCTGTAAAGCATTTCCCACATTCTGAACATGAATACGGCTTCTCTCCTGTGTGAATTCTCCGATGTTTTATAAGACTCCCTTTATCTGTGAAGGACTTCCCACATTCTGAACATGAATATGGCTTCTCACCTGTGTGAATTCTCTGATGTTTTATAAGACTCCCTTTATCTGTGAAGGACTTCCCACATTCTGAACATGAAAACGGCTTTTCTCCTGTGTGAATTCTCTCATGTATAACATATTTTGATTTACTTGTAAAGCATTTCCCACATTCTGAACAGGAGTATGGCTTTTCTCCTTTATGTTTTCTTTGTGTCTGAGCTGAGCTTTTAGTAAATTTCTTGTCACACTGAAGTCTTGTATCCACTTTGCCCCCTGGACTTTTGGTAACAATGTGACATTGCTCAGGAGATGATTCCTCATGATTAGGAGGATTATAAGAAAGTGAAGTGCTGTGAAGTCCAGGAGGTGCAGGAAGGGTGATGAGATTTCCTCCATTAGAGTGCTTCATGATATCTTCTTTTTTACAATTTAGTGATAAACCGTTATTCTCACAAAGATTTCCTATAAGGATGAAACATAGATTTGTGTTAAAGAAAAAAATCATATCCAAAGAGATTTCTGAATGTATTTTCTGGATCTCACAATGAAGACCCTCGTCAGTGAAAGTACCGGTAATAAGGGGGACAACTACATGCCATCACATTAACACAATGACGGGTAAAGTGAATAACACTTATAAACTGGTGACATTGGCAGAAGTCAGGGGTGGCAGAGACTAGACAGCAAATAGACAGTTCTTAAAGGGAACCTGTCATCAGGAATTAACCCCTTAATGTAGCACCAGTGGCATTTAACTCTCGTAGCAAGCTTCCTATCATGCCCTTAAAGTAGAAAAGTGTCCACTCAATGGAGTTTTAATATTTCAGTACCAAATAAAAATGAGATTGACTAGTCACAAAGGCGGCCCTACATCCAGGAGCAGTCGAGCTCCGGCCACCGTAATCATGTCCACAGCATGCATAAGAGCATAATAGGAAACCTCAGAAGACTGAAATAGTGCTGAAGGTACATTAACCCCTAAAGGACCAAGATACTTTGCTCGTTATGTGGGTTAATGACACGGCCTCATTTTACAATTCTGACCAGCATCACTTTATGTAGTAATTCAACGTATCCCACTGATTCTGAGACTGTTTTTTTCGTGACAGATTGCACTTTATGTTAGTGGTAAATTTTGGTCGTTATTATTTGCCTTTAATTATGAAAATATAAAAATAAATTGGCAAAAAAAAATTGAGTATTTTGTAATTTTCAACCTGTGAATTTTTATGCCCTTAAACCAGAGAGTTATATCACACAAAATAGTTAATAAATCACATTTTCCACATGTCTACTTTACATCAGCATCATTGATGAAACTTGTTAGGAAATTAGAAGGGTTAAAAGTTTATCAGAAATTTCTCATTTTTTCCAACAAAATTTACAAAACCATATTTTTTTAGGGAAAACATCACATTTAAAGTGACTGAGGGTCCTGTGATAGAAAATACCCAAAAGTGACACTATTTTAAAAACTGCACCCCTCACAGTCCTCAAAACCACATTCAAGAAGTTTATTAACCCTTTAGGGGCTTCACAGGAATTAAAGCAATGTGGAAGGGAAAAAAATTTCCCCAAAAAACGTTATTTTGGCCACAAATTAATCATTTTCACAAATACATTATCTAGGGGTGTAGTGAGCGTTTTGACACCATATGTGTTGCACAAAATGTTATACCATTGAACGGAGAAGACACAAAAAATTAATTTTTACCACTATAATGTTGTTTTAGGCCCAGATTTTAAATATTCACAAAGGTAAATGGGTAAAAATGACCACATAATTTGTTACACAATTTCTGCTGAACTATATGTGGCTGTACAGTACTGCTTAGCCACATGGCGAGACTCGGGAGGGAAGGAGCGTTATTATTATTTATTTATATAGCGCCATTGATTCCATGGTGCTGTACATAAGAAGGGGTTACATACCAAATACAGATATCACTTACAGTAAACAAACTAACAATGATAGACGGGTACAGAGGGAAGAGGACCCTGCCCTTGTGGGCTTACATTCTACAGGAGCGGGGAAGGAGACAGTAGGTTGGGGGGGTTGCAATAGCTCCGGTGTTGTTGAGGTGGCAGCAAGCAAGGTCATGGCAGGCTGTAAGCTTGTTTGAAGAGATGGGTTTTCAGGTTCCGTCTGAAGGATCCAAATATGGCGGATAATAAGACGTGTTGAGGCACAGAATTCCATAGGATGGGGGATATTCAGGAGAAATCTTGGAGGCGATTTAGCGAGGAACGAATAAGTGTGGAGAAGAGAAGGAGGCGTTGAAAGGACCGGAGATTACGTAAGTGAATGTATCGGGAGATTAGTTCAGAGATGTACGGAGGAGAGAGGTTATGGATGGCTTTGTAGGTCAGTGTTAGTAGCTTGAACTGGATACGTTGGGCAATTGGGAGCCAGTGAAGGGATTTGCAAAGGGGGTAGCAGAGGAGTAGCGATGCGAGAGATGGACCAGTCGCGCAGCAGAGTTAAGGATGGACCAGAGGGGTGTGAGAGTGTTAGCAGGTAGGCCACAGAGGAGGATGTTACAGTAGTCGAGGCGGGAGATGATGAGGGAATGCACAAGCAGTTTAGTAGATTGAGGGTTGAGGAAAGGACGAATTCTGGAAATATTTTTGAGCTGGAGGCGACAGGAGGTGGCGAGAGCTTGGATGTGAGGTTTGAAGGACAGGGTTACTCCGAGGCAGCGGATTGTTGGTACAGGGGATGCGTGATGTACTTTATTGTGATAGAAAGATCAAGTGGGAAAGATATGCGAGTTGGGGGAAAGATGATGAGTTCAGTTTTGTCCACATTGAGCTTGAGGAAGCGAGAGGAGAAGAAGGAGGATATGGCTGATAGACACGCTGGGATTCTGGACAGCAGAGAGGTAGATCTGGGTGTCATCAGCGTACAGATGGTACTGGAAGCCATGGGATTTTATGAGCTGTCCCAGGCCAAGGGTATAGATTGAGAAAAGAGGGGGAGGGGTGAGGATGTAGTTTGTGAGTGGGAGACGCTAAATGTGCTGTTAGAAAGGTATGAGGAGATCCAAGACAGAGCAAGGTCTTTGACGCCAAAGGAAGAGAGGATCTGCAGTAGGAGGCAGTGGTCAACTGTATCGAAAGCAGAGGACAGGTTAAGAAGAAGGAGTACAGAGAATTGTCTGTTAGCTTTGGCTGTAAGTCATTGGTGATTTTGGTAAAAGCAGTTTCGGTGGAATGGTGGGGGCGGAAGCAGGATTGTCGGTTGTCGAAGAGAGAATTAGATGAGAAGTGGGAGCAAAGTTTAGCGTGAACATGTTGCTCAAGAAGTTTGGAGGCAAATGGGAGGAGCGAAATGGGGCTATAGCTGGACAAGGCAGTTGGGTCGAGGGATGGCTTTTTGAGGATGGGTGTGATTGTGGCATGTTTGAAGGCAGCGGGGAAGGTAATTGAAGTTAGTGATAGGTTGAAGAGATGGGTTAGGGATGGGGTCGAGTGCACAAGTGGTGAGGTGTGATTTGGAGAGGAGACAAGTAAGGTCTCTTTCCGTGATATTGGGAAGGGAGGTTATGGGGGAAGAGCAATGGTGTGGAAAACAAAGGGATTGTGGTGGTTGGGCAGTAAAGACTTGCCCTGTTTGGTCAATCTTGTTTTTGAAGTGTGTGGCAAACTCCTCAGCAGAGATGACAGAGGTCGGAGGGGGAAGTGGAGGGCAGAGGAGAGAGTTAAAAGTGTTGAATAACTATTTGGGGTTGTAGGACAGGGAAAATATGAGGGTTGTGAAGTAGGCCTGTTTAGAAGAGGTGAGTGCTGATTTGAATGCGAGTGTTGCTACGCTGTTTAGTGAGGTTTTTATGCCAGGTTTGCCTATTGACTCGTGGTGCTTTGCCATGCATAAGAGGCAACCGAGTCAATAGCTGATGCGAGAGTGGCATTGTAGAAAGCAGTGGCGCAGTTTGTGTTGTGGAGTGAAGATATGGATGTCAGTGGTAGAATAGAGTCAGAGAGTTTGTGAGTGTCTAGATATACAAGGTTTCTGAGGGGGTGTGCTAGTTGCTGGACATGGGTGACAGGTGACGAGGACAGGGATGAGAAAGTGAGTAGATGATGGTCAGATAGGGGAAGGGGGGAGATTGTGAGGTTAGATAGGGAGCAGAGTCGGATGAAGATGAGGTCTAGTGTGTGTCCGTCTGTGTGGGTGGCTGAGGAGGACCACTGAGTAAGTCCAAAGGATGAAGTAAGTGACAGGAGTTTGGGTGCTGTTGACTGGCATGTGTCAGTGGGGATGTTGAAATCGCCCATGATGACTGTGTGAATGTCAGCAGAGAGAAAGTAAAGAAGACAGGTGGCGAATTGGTCAAAAAAGGCAGTGACCAAGCCTAGCGGTCGGTATATGACAGCCACTTGGAGGTTGGAGGGAGAGTAGATGAGGACAGAGTGGATTTCAAAAGAAGGGAGAATAAGGGAGGGCAGAGGGGGAGTAGGGCCAAAGGTGCAGATGTTAGAAAGGAGAAGACCCACTCCTCCACCATGTCTGTCAACAGGGCGAGGAGTGCGGGTGAAGTGCAAGCCATCGTAACACAGCGCAGCAGGGGAAGCAGTGTCGGAAGGTGTCGGGTAGAGTGGGAATAGGGCCAAAGGTGCAGTTGTTAGAAAGGAGAAGACCCACTCCTCCACCATGTCTGTCACCAGGGAGAGGAGTGCGGGTGAAGTGCAAGCCACCGTAACACAGCGCAGCAGAGGAGGCAGTGTCAGAAGGTGTCAGCCATGTCTCTGTGATGCCCAGGAAGGAGACTGCGAAAGGTAAAGAGGTCGTGGACAAAATGGAGCTTGTTGCAGACAGAGCGGGCATTCCAGGGTGCTCCAGAGAGAGGGAGCAGGGGGGTGGGCATCATGGGCACGGGTTTTACATAAGAGAGGTTGTGGTAGTTTGCAGTTGGTTTGAAGCGATAGGTGGGGGAATTGGTCGAAGGTACAAGCTGTGGGGGTCCAGGATTGGGAGATATGTCGCCAGCAGTGAGGAGAAGTAGAGAGAGGGAGAGCAGGTGGGAGAAGGAGAGTGTCCGGCTTGTGTTATGTTTTGGTAGGATAGACCTGAGGTTGAGGAGCAGGTCTGTAGATGAGGTCAGGTGGGGAGGTAAGAGGGAAGGAGAGATGATGATTTGGTTAGAGGGTGCTGGGGTTTGGGGATAGCGAAGCACAGTTAGGATTAGTGGGGCAAAAACAGTAAGGGTGTATGTTAGTATAATGAATGTTAACTGTGAATGAGAAAGAGAATCTAAGTACAATTAGTAAATAGTTATTCGTACATTCTGGTCACTTCTGGCCCATTTCTGGCATATTTCATTTTTAGACCCTTAAAAAGCGACCCTTTAGAAACTAGACCCGTCTGTGCCAGACTTGGCTCACTTGATTTATGGAGCTCTGAACAGCACATGAGATGGCTCAGGTGTGCAGGAGCCGCAGGAAGACTGCTCACAAAAGCATGGGTGGAGGGGGGAGTAATTAGGACACAGAGGCTAAATGTATTCAGGAAACAGACAGTCAAGGACCAGTGTGTTTTGGGATCAAAGGATTGAGGTGATGAACGTGCAGATGGGATCAAACATACCAAGGACAGATAGAATGAAATTAGCAGGGATCAGTGGATACACAGCAGATATTGGATGCAGGGAACATACCGGGAGACAGATACATACAGTTTGGAAAAGACGGTCAGATATGCAGCGTGGGGCAGCATACAGCGAGCGCTACTTGACTCTTGGAGAACAAATTTTTTTAGAATAGTTTGCGGACTCCATATAAGGAGCCCCTAAGTGCAGAAGAGCAGAATCCCCCCTCAAGTGATCCCGTTTTGGAAATTACACCTATCTGGGAATTTATCTACAGGTATAGTGATTGATTTGACTCCATCAATGATTTTCAGAAACGAGCAGCAGTGGATGTTGCAAAGTGAAAATGCAAATATTCCATTATAGTGCCTGTGAAGACCCGGGGTCTTCCATGGGCGATATGCTACTCAGACAACTCAGGGTGAGGGTAAAACAGCGTGGCAATACTTTACTGACCCACAAAGAGGACAATAAACACACAGAACAGTCCCAGCAAATACCCAAGATGGTACAACATTACACAGTCTCACCATTCCACTACGCCCGCCTGGGATAGAACAGCTGCGACTTTGGAAACTTCCAGGGCCAACTACCTCAACCAGTGGCTTCTCGCTTATGGCGGGTCCCCACAGAGAGAAGGTAGCGGTAAGCTTAGGAAGCTAGTAGTCCATCAAGGTACAAGGCCAGTTGACCTGAGGGTCCCACCCTGGCTTTTCCAAGAGTTTCTATGGGGCCAGGTGACCAGTGGGTCCCAATCTGGCTTCTTTGAATGTCTCCATGGGTTCCAGGCGACCAGTGGGTCCCTCCCGGCAACTCCAAACAACATATCCATGGGGCCAAGTGACTTCATCATCCCAACCTGGTCTCCCCAAATGTATCCTTGTTCTCTGATTGTCAATGGAGCAGAGATCCGTATCTTTCCATTTAGGGATGATACCCTTATGCCGGAGTCATGTAGAATCCAAATCTGTGTCTCTTTGAATGGAATTGACATGCTACCCATCTACTGTCCTGAAGGATGTCTCTCATTCTCCTTTCTGATTCTCTGCTTCAAGACTAACTACTACAGAAGCACATGTCCCTTAAAAATAGCTACAGTTGTCTGTGCAAGTACACATTCACAGGTAAGGTGTTAGGGAGGGCATTGTTTGAGCTAATCAATTTACATAGTTGGTATCACAGGGGGGTCTTGTAAATAAACATCTAGTTGCCTTTTAGTGCAACATGTCTTTAGCATAGTAAACATCCTTGTTTCCAAACAAATAGAAGTTAATATTCAGGGTTATACAAATACTGGTCTGTTCTTATTGACCAGGCACAAAAATACACAAACATTTACAAGTCAACACCAAGATAATAGTGTATTCATTTATATATTTTACTCACTTATATCGCGCCATTGATTCCACAGCGCTTTACAGACATTATGGGCACTGTCCCCATTGGGGCTCATAATATAAATTCCCTATCAGGATGTCTTTGGAATGTGGGAGGAAACCGGAGAACCTATAGGAAACCCAAGCAAACACGGGGAGAACATACAAACTATTTGCAGATGTTGTCCTTGGTGGGATTTGACCCCAGGGCCCCAGCGCTGCAAGGCTACAGTGCTAACCACTGAGCCACTGTGACTTAACAAATCTAATCATCTGGCTAATTAAAATTTTAAGATGTATCGTCACAGCGCCCATACGATGTAGTGCCCAGTACACAGTAGTGCCCGGTATACTGCAGTGCCTAGTACATTATGCTCAGCTCGAGCTTCTGGAGACACGCACCCTGTAAATTAAGTGGGCTCTCCTTGCTACAATAATGCAAAACATGTGGACGCTAACTTGTGGTTTAAGCGTACTGTGGGGAACAGGAGGAGAGGATATTTAGATGAGCAGATTTTGCTGGATTTCATTAGGTGGGAGCCACGTCACATAATGTGGACACCCTATGTTTTTGTTAATATGATGAACCAGAGTGGGGACTTGTTTTTTGTGGGTTGAGTAGAAGCTTTTATTGGTGGCAATCTGGGGAACAAAACATTTTAGATCACATTTATCCTGCGCTCTACGCTGAGCACTTACATCAGGGTTTCCATCTAAATCTACAAAATACGTGATTCAGATGACACCCCCAAGGGATCCATTCACTATAATGTGGCAGCAGAGTTACTCTGGACACCGTCAGGCCTCTGTTCAGCTGTGTCCATCTTGTCAGAGATGCACAAAACTGTGCTAACGGCTCTTTTACGCACGCTGAAAAAGACGGAGAATGCCAAATCCAGGTCAGACGGGGTCCACAATGCCTCCATCTGCCTCATTACAGGGAATCTTCTGCCAAAGGTTCTGTCTGGATCACAAGCTCAGTCATTTATATGGCAGCACGGAACTTGTGTAATAAAAATATGGAAGTAATATTAGAAGTCATATAATTAGGAAAATTAAGAATTTGATTCCTAAATCATCAAAAACAGGTGTGGAGGCGGCCCCGTTAGTCATCTGTGCGCATCCGGACCCTACAGGAGCAGCCGCGTCATCACCGGACTCTTCTGCTGTGATGTGGACAACGGATAAAGCTTCACTGCACCGGAGACTCCACACAATATCACACACCGGTCATCATCATCACCACACGCCAGTCATCATCATCATCACACACCGGTCATCATCATCATCATCATCACACGCCGGTCATCATCATCATCACACGCCGCTAATCATAGTCACATGCCAATCATCATCGTCATACGCCGGTCATCATCATCACACACCGCTAATCATAGTCACATGCCAATCATCATCGTCATACGCCGGTCATCATCATCACACGCCGCTAATCATAGTCACATGCCAATCATCATCGTCATACGCCAGTCATCATCATCACACGCCGGTCATTATTACATACCTGTGGAAACATCTACCGGAATCTCCTCCTTCCCGTCACTCACACACGGCTGATCCCTCCTCGTCATCGCTTCTTCTTCTGTCTCGTCCTTCACTTTATTCTTAGTCGGATCTTCCTCCTGATATATCAGATGTAACAATCAGCACAATACAAGAAACCATCAAAATCTGTGACATCTATGACCTCGATCAGAAATGTCCCCCCATATACAGATCCGGTACAGGGCTCAGCACCGTCTACCTGATGACTCTCCGGGATGTTGTGATTCTCCTCTGGACAGTCCTGGGAATACAGAGGACGGGGACATCTCTCTGGTGGATTTCTTTTCATGAGTCCATCTGTAGGAAACACACAGTGATTATTATTATTATTATAGCGCCATTTATTCCATGGCGCTTTACATGTGAAATGGGGTATACATAGCAAAAACAAGTACAATAATCTTGAACACAATGTGACAGCGACTGGTACAGGAGGAGCGAGGACCCTGCCCGCGAGGGCTCACAATCTACAAGGGATGGGTGAGGATACAGTAGGTGAGGGTAGAGCTGGTCATGCAGCGCTATTTGTGGAGTGGTGGTTACTGCAGGTTGTAGGCTTGTTGGAAGAGGTGGGTCTTCAGGCTCCTTTTGAAGGTTTCCATGGTCGAAGAGAGTCTGATGTGTTGGGGTAGAGAGTTCCAGAGTAGGGGGGGATGCACGGGAGAAATCTTGTATGCGATTGTGGGAGGAGGAGATAAGAGGGGAGTAGAGAAGGAGATCTTGTGAGGATCGGAGGTTGCGTGCGGGTATGTAACGGGAGACTAGGTCAGAGATATATGGAGGAGACAGGTTGTGGATGGCTTTGTATGTCATGGTTAGGGTTTTGAACTGGAGTCTCTGAGCAATGGGGAGCCAGTGAAGAGATTGACAGAGAGGAGAGGCCGGGGAATAGCGGGAGGACAGGTGAATTAGTCGGGCAGCAGAGTTTAGGATAGATTGGAGGGGTGCGAGAGTGTTAGAGGGAAGGCCACAGAGCAAGAGGTTGCAGTAGTCGAGGCGGGAGATGATGAGGGCGTGCACTAGTGTTTTTGCAGATTCATGGTTGAGGAATGTGCGGATCCAGGAGATATTCTTGAGTTGGAGTCGGCAGGAAGTGGAAAGGGCTTGGATATGTGGTTTGAAGGAGAGATCAGAGTCCAGGGTTACTCCAAGGCAGCGAGCTTGAGGGACTGGGGAGAGTGGACAGCCATTGACAGATAGGTCAGTTGGGGGGGGGGGGGGTGAATGGGATGGCGGAAAGATGATGAATTCACTGATGGAATAGATTGTGTCATGTGATGAGATGACGGGAGTAGTAGTAGGTGACCAGAGAACAGATATGACAGTCTCCCCTTCTCACCCTGCTGATTGGTCCATGAATCCATCATCTCTTCTTCTTCATCGATAACCTCAATCTTATTACCAATCAGATCTTCACCCTAAAAATAAAAATGTAAGATGGGCTCAGGTCCCATCACTTCATGGTCAGATGTTGTGGGGACTTCAGTGTCATCTACCTGATGATCCTCCGGGATGTTGTGATTCTCCCCTGGACAGTCCTGGGGATACAGAGGATGGGGACATCTCTCTGGTGGATTTCTCCTCCTGGATCCATCTGTGGAGACACAGAGACTGAATACATGACCTGCCGTGTATCTGTCTATATACGAGACTCGTCTCTCAGAACCAGTAATTCTAAGTTTATGCATCAGGGAATAAATTACATTGTTGTGGTCCTCACCCCCGGTACAGAGGTCCCAGCACATTGTGGCCTCAACTATGAAGTGATAATCAGCGAGGCCAAAGCCTAATGCTCTCTGCTCTGCACTTGGAGGATGAGGACCCTGAGGAGAGGGACAGAGAAGACCCTCGTCAGTCAGATGGAGAAGCCGTACTAAGAAACACAACTTCTCCAAGTCTCGTCTCCACCAGGGACGGAACCACAGAGGAGCTGGAGAAAGCTCCACATTTCCATCCATCGGTTTCTTCTCTCCTAATTTACTGTATAGAGATTGAGGGAAGGACGGTGACCATTTACCAGTGATTGTATTTTGAGAGCCAAAAAGACACGAGTTAATGCGTTTTTATTGCTTTTTAAATAGACATAAATCTCCGCATCCGCCTCGATATAAACACTAAAATAGGCAGCAAGTGCTGAAAAGTTCTGCGTTTGTCTCTGAAGGAGGAAAAAAGGGCACATGTACGGCTGACGGATGAAGTCACAGAACCTGGAAGGACGGTGTTGTGAGGAGCACCCGGTACACAGCGGTTAGTACCTATCGATGTGTAGAAAGGAAACTAGAGAGCAGGCACCGGGGTCATGGGTGCTTACTGATGCACACGGGGAGCCAAGGAGAGATTGTCTGGTCCGATGCCACAGAATCTGTTTAACCCAAAAAATATATTCAAAAAACAAAAAAACAAGTTTGGCATCGCTGTACCTGTTCTGACCTGGAAAATCGCCACAAGGTCGTTCTTACCACCCAATAAATGCAGAGAAACAAAAAACAAAATATAAATGTGGAATTGCGTTTTGTTTTTTCACTAACTGTCTCACCGCAGCTGGATTTTTTTTCCTGATTTCAGCACATTATATGGTAAAATGCACAATGTGTCCTGCGAAAAAAACACAAAACCTCAAACATCTGTGGATAGAAAATAGAAATGTTCTGGCTTATGGAAGAAGAGGAAAAAAAAATGAAAAAAATGGAAATTTTCCCCAACAGGATGGGGTTGAAACATTGCTATTGACTCCTATGATTGCTGCCTCCTGTAGGTGGCGCTAGAGACCCCGTTCTCTGCATTTCTTATTTCCCATGGGGCATTGCACGGCCTATAACTCTCCGTACTCAGAATCTCCGCTCTCCTCCAGGAGACACATTCCCCCTATAGAGAGGAGTGCGCGGTGATCCGACCTTCTCCTCCAGTGCGGAAAGTTCTGTGCTTCTCCGCCGGCAGAGCGAGTGGTGAATAGACGCGGGGGCCGAGAACTGCTGGAGCCCCCATGTCAGGCTCTGGGGGGTGATCGGCTCCACCACGCTCCATCTTCATGTCAGGACTCGTGTTTCGGGGTCTGAGGGACGGTCCGATGCCGATATTTATCCAGGACTTTGTGCTCAGTACAGAGAAAGTGATTTGTCACAAAGAAGAAGAATGAACGGAGGAGACCAAGGAAGATCACACAAGTGTCAGCCAAGAGGGAGGAGCCGGACGCCCGACCACGACTGATGACGACATTGAGCCGGCACCGATTCTGAGGGACGGACGAGCGACAGCGGATTAGGTGGAAAATCACCAGTAAATTAACCCCGACTCTGCTGAGTAACAATCCACGACAGACTCAGGTACCGAAAGATCTCACAGGAGAGAAAGGACAGAAGCGCTGAGACATCTGCAGACAAAATGTGACCGATGCTCTAAGGAAGGTGAAAGATTCTGAAAGAAGCCGCCGAGGACGAAGACTCAAGACTGATGGAGACGACAGCGGAGAAACCGCGACTCACAGATCAGAAGAGAATAATCAGGGAATGAAAGCTGTGAGAAAAAGTAGAGAAAACCAGAGCAAGTCTGGAGAAAACTCATCTATTATAGGACGAGGCCGAGAGACGTCATCACATCCACCGGAGCCAACAAGAGTCTCCTCTCACCTGGTGATGTCAGAGGCCGGAGCTCCTCCATCAACACCTCCTGGTACCGATCCTGGTGTCCTTCTAGATACTCCCACTCCTCCATGGAGAGATAGACAGCGACGTCCTGACACCTTATAGGAACCTGACATGGACACCGTCATCACCCAGAATCCTCCAGTGCTGTCCTGTATAATGTCCCAGCAGTCACCTCTCCGCTCATCACCCAGAATCCTCCAGTGCCGTCCTGTATAATGTCCCAGCAGTCACCTCTCCGCTCATCACCCAGAATCCTCCAGTGCTGTCCTGTATAATGCCCCAGCAGTCACCTCTCCAGTCATCACCCAGAATCCTCCAGTGCTGTCCTGTATAATGTCCCAGCAGTCACCTCTCCGCTCATCACCCAGAATCCTCCAGTGCTGTCCTGTATAATGCCCCAGCAGTCACCTCTCCAGTCATCACCCAGAATCCTCCAGTGCCGTCCTGTATAATGACCCAGCAGTCACACCTGTGCTTATCAACTAGAATCCTCCAGTGCCGTCCTGTATAATGTCCCAGCAGTCACCGCTCCGCTCATCACCCAGAATCCTCCAGTGCCGTCCTGTATAATGTCCCAGCAGTCAACTCTCCGCTCATCAACTAGAATCCTCCAGTGCCGTCCTGTATAATGTCCCAGCAGTCAACTCTCCGCTCATCACCCAGAATCCTCCAGTGCTGTCCTGTATAATGTCCCAGCAGTCACCTCTCCGGTCATCACCCAGAATCCTCCAGTGCTGTCCTGTATAATGTCCCAGGAGTCACCTCTCCAGTCATCACCCAGAATCCTCCAGTGCTGTCCTGTATAATGTCCCAGGAGTCACCTCTCCAGTCATCACCCAGAATCCTCCAGTGCTGTCCTGTATAATGTCCCAGCAGTCACCTCTCCGGTCATCACCCAGAATCCTCCAGTGCCGTTCTGTATAATGTCCCAGCAGTCACCTCTCCGCTCATCAACTAGAATCCTCCAGTGCCGTCCTGTATAATGTCCCAGCAGTCACCTCTCCAGTCATCAACTAGAATCCTCCAGTGCTGTCCTGTATAATGTCCCAGCAGTCACCTCTCCGGTCATCACCCAGAATCCTCCAGTGCTGTCCTGTATAATGTCCCAGCAGTCATCTCTCCGCTCATCACCCAGAATCCTCCAGTGCTGTCCTGTATAATATCCCAGCAGTCACCTCTCCGCTCATCACCAAGAATCCCCCAGTGCTGTCCTGTATAATGTCCCAGCAGTCACCTCTCTGCTCATCAACTAGAATCCTCCAGTGCTGTCCTGTATAATGTCCCAGCAGTCACCTCTCCGCTCATCAACTAGAATCCTCCAGTGCTGTCCTGTATAATGTCCCAGCAGTCAACTCTCCGCTCATCAACTAGAATCCTCCAGTGCCGTCCTGTATAATGTCCCAGCAGTCAACTCTCCGCTCATCACCAAGAATCCTTCAGTGCTGTCCATTATAATGTCCCAGCAGTCACCTCTCCGGTCATCACCCAGAATCCTCCAGTGTCGTCCTGTATAATGTCCCAGCAGTCACCTCTCCGGTCATCACCCAGAATCCTCCAGTGCCGTCCTGAATAATGTCCCAGCAGTCACCTCTCCGGTCATCACCCAGAATCCTCCAGTGCCGTCCTGAATAATGTCCCAGCAGTCACCTCTCTGGTCATCACCCAGAATCCTCCAGTTCTGTCCTGTATAATGTCCCATCAGTCATCACCCAGAATCCTCCAGTGCTGTCCTGTATAATATCCCAGCAGTCACCTCTCCACTCATCACCCAGAATCCTCCAGTGCTATCCTGTATAATGTCCCAGCAGTCACCTCTCCGGACATCACCCAGAATCCTCCAGTGCTGTCCTGTATAATGTCCCAGTAGTCACCTCTCCGGTCATCACCCAGAATCCTCCAGTGCTGTCCTGTATAATATCCCAGCAGTCACCTCTCCGGTCATCACCCAGAATCCTCCAGTGCTGTCCTGTGTAATGTCCTAGCTGTCACCTCTTCGGTCATCACCCAGAATCCTCCAGTGCCGTTCTGTATAATGTCCTAGCAGTCACCTCTTCGGTCATCACCCAGAATCCTCCAGTGCCGTCATGTATAATGTCCCAGCAGTCACCTCTGCGGTCATCACCCAGAATCCTCCAGTGCTGTCCTGTATAATATCCCAGCAGTCACCTCTCCGGTCATCACCCAGAATCCTCCAGTGCTGTCCTGTATAATATTCCAGCAGTCACCTCTCCGGTCATCACCCAGAATCCTCCAGTGCTGTGTTGTATAATATCCCAGCAGTCACCTCTCCGGTTATCACCCAGAATCCTCCAGTGCTGTCCTGTATAATGTTCCAGCAGTCACCTCTCCGCTCATCACCCAGAATCCTCCAGTGCTGTCCTGTATAATGTCCCAGCAGTCACCTCTCCAGTCATCACCCAGAATCCTCCAGTGCTGTCCTGTATAATGTCCCAGCAGTCACCTCTCTGCTCATCACCCAGAATCCTCCAGTGCTGTCCTGTATAATGTCCCAGCAGTCACCTCTCCAGTCATCACCCAGAATCCTCCAGTGCTGTCCTGTATAATGTCCCAGCAGTCACCTCTCCGGTCATCACCCAGAATCCTCCAGTGCTGTCCTGTATAATGTCCCAGCAGTCACCTCTCCGCTCAGCAGCTCAATCATCTTGTTGCTGAGCTCTAGGATCCTCTTCTTCTTCTTCCTCTCATGTATCGGGGGGTGCGGGGGAGGCTCTGTGATGTGGTCCGGGCTCCGCCCTCCTGACTCCTGGAGATGGATGATGGGAGTCACACCCTCCCCCGGTGTCTTCCTCACTATTGTGTAATCCTGTGTATGGAGAGAGACACTTAGGGAGAAGAATTCCTTCCCGACTCCAGATCTGACAATCCGTAGAAATCCCGGGATCAATAACCGTCTCCAGTAATCTGGGGCCATAACCTGGAATATTATTACACTCAGGACAGACATCCAGGCCCCTCTACAGCTCTTATAGGGAATCCCCATGACAACTCCTCCTGGCAGAGAGCTGCACACAATCACTGCTCTTACAGTAAAGAATCCTTCTCTTCCTCTTCTGGATTTCCTCTTCCCGATGTCGGACTTGTTACATAACACAATAAAGCTGATAGAAATGTAGAGGAGTTACCTCTCCGCTCAGCAGGGAGATGATCTCCAGGGTGAAGTGTAATAATCTTCTGGTGGTCTCGTCCTCGTCCATCCTCGGGGTCATTCAGGAGAAGGAGGGATGAGCACTGGATCAGCTGGAGGGATCTCGTCCTGCCGGCGTCTTCATGATAAAGGAGAAGATGGAGATCACAGGGGACGATATAAAGACAATCACTGAATTCTGCCCCAAATATCCGACATTTATCAGGAAGAATCTGGAGGAAAAGTCACAAACTCCACCGCGGCCTCCTCCACTGATCTGACCACACATTATCAGCCTCGTAGGAGGTCGGTCACCGTAGTAACTACACCTCCAGCGGAGGATGGTCACCGTGGTAACTACACCTCCAGCGGGGGACGGTCACCGTGGTAAATAAACCTCCAGGGGAGGACGGTCACCGTGGTAACTAAACCTCCAGGGGAGGACGGCCATCGTGGTAACTAAACCTCCAGGGGAGGACGGTCACCGTGGTAACTAAACCTCCAGGGGAGGACGGTCACCGTGGTAACTAAACCTCCAGCAGAGGACGGTCACCGTGGAAACTACACCACCAGCAGAGGACTGTCACCATGGTAACTACACCGCCAACAGGGGACGGTCACAGTGGTAACTACACCTCCAGCGGACGGTCACCGTGGTAACTACAGCTCCGGCGGACGGTCACCGTGGTAACTACACCTCCAGAGGGGGACGGTCACCGTGGTAACTACACCTCCAGCGGGGGACGGTCACCGTGGTAACTACACCTCCAGCGGGGGACGGTCACCGTGGTAACTACACCTCCAGCGGGGGGACGGTCACCGTGGTAACTACACTGCCAGCAGAGGACGGTCACTGTGGTTACTCCACCTCCAGCGGGGGCGGTCACCGTGGTAACTCCACCTCCAGCGGGGGACGGTCACCGTGGTAACTACACCTCCAGCGGGGGCGGTCACCGTGGTAACTACACCGCCAGCGGGGGAAGGTCACCGTGGCAACTACACCTCCAGCGGAGGACGGTCACCGTGGTAACTACACCGCCAGTGGAGGACGGTCACCGTGGTAACTACACCTCCAGCAGGGGTCAGTCACCGTGGTAACTCCACCTCCAGCGGGGGACGGTCACTGTGGTAACTCCACCTCCAGCGGGGGACGGTCACCGTGGTAACTCCACCTCCAGCGGGGGACGGTCACCGTGGTAACTCCACCTCCAGCGGGGGACGGTCACCGTGGTAACTCCACCTCCAGCGGGGGACGGTCACCGTGGTAACTCCACCTCCAGCGGAGGACGGTCACCGTGGTAACTCCACCTCCAGAGGACGGTCACCGTGGTAACTACACCACCAGCAGAGGACTGTCACCATGGTAACTACACCGCCAACAGGGGACGGTCACAGTGGTAACTACACCTCCAGCGGGGGACGGTCACCGTGGTAACTACACCTCCAGCGGGGGACGGTCACCGTGGTAACTACACCTCCAGCGGGGGACGGTCACCGTGGTAACTACACCTCCAGCGGGTGACGGTCACCGTGGTAACTACACCTCCAGCGGGGGGACGGTCACCGTGGTAACTACACTGCCAGCAGAGGACGGTCACCGTGGTTACTCCACCTCCAGCGGGGGCGGTCACCGTGGTTACTCCACCTCCAGCGGGGGACGGTCACCGTGGTAACTACACCTCCAGCGGGGGACGGTCACCGTGGTAAATAAACCTCCAGGGGAGGACGGTCACCGTGGTAACTAAACCTCCAGGGGAGGACGGCCATCGTGGTAACTAAACCTCCAGGGGAGGACGGTCACCGTGGTAACTAAACCTCCAGGGGAGGACGGTCACCGTGGTAACTAAACCTCCAGCAGAGGACGGTCACCGTGGAAACTACACCACCAGCAGAGGACTGTCACCATGGTAACTACACCGCCAACAGGGGACGGTCACAGTGGTAACTACACCTCCAGCGGACGGTCACCGTGGTAACTACAGCTCCGGCAGACGGTCACCGTGGTAACTACACCTCCAGAGGGGGACGGTCACCGTGGTAACTACACCTCCAGCGGGGGACGGTCACCGTGGTAACTACACTGCCAGCAGAGGACGGTCACTGTGGTTACTCCACCTCCAGCGGGGGCGGTCACCGTGGTAACTCCACCTCCAGCGGGGGACGGTCACCGTGGTAACTACACCTCCAGCGGGGGCGGTCACCGTGGTAACTACACCGCCAGCGGGGGAAGGTCACCGTGGCAACTACACCTCCAGCGGAGGACGGTCACCGTGGCAACTACACCGCCAGTGGAGGACGGTCACCGTGGTAACTACACCTCCAGCAGGGGTCAGTCACCGTGGTAACTACACCTCCAGCGGGGGACGGTCACTGTGGTAACTCCACCTCCAGCGGGGGACGGTCACCGTGGTAACTCCACCTCCAGCGGGGGACGGTCACCGTGGTAACTCCACCTCCAGCGGGGGACGGTCACCGTGGTAACTCCACCTCCAGCGGGGGACGGTCACCGTGGTAACTCCACCTCCAGCGGGGGACGGTCACCGTGGTAACTCCACCTCCAGCGGGGGACGGTCACCGTGGTAACTCCACCTCCAGCGGAGGACGGTCACCGTGGTAACTACACCACCAGCAGAGGACTGTCACCATGGTAACTACACCGCCAACAGGGGACGGTCACAGTGGTAACTACACCTCCAGCGGGGGACGGTCACCGTGGTAACTACACCTCCAGCGGGGGACGGTCACCGTGGTAACTACACCTCCAGCGGGGGACGGTCACCGTGGTAACTACACCTCCAGCGGGTGACGGTCACCGTGGTAACTACACCTCCAGCGGGTGACGGTCACCGTGGTAACTACACCTCCAGCGGGGGGACGGTCACCGTGGTAACTACACTGCCAGCAGAGGACGGTCACCGTGGTTACTCCACCTCCAACGGGGGCGGTCACCGTGGTTACTCCACCTCCAGCGGGGGACGGTCACCGTGGTAACTACACCTCCAGCGGGGGACGGTCACCGTGGTAACTACACCGCCAGCGGGGGAAGGTCACCGTGGCAACTACACCTCCAGCGGAGGACGGTCACCGTGGTAACTACACCGCCAGTGGAGGACGGTCACCGTGGTAACTACACCTCCAGCAGGGGTCAGTCACCGTGGTAACTACACCTCCAGCGGGGGACGGTCACTGTGGTAACTCCACCTCCAGCGGGGGACGGTCACCGTGGTAACTCCACCTCCAGCGGGGGATGGTCACCGTGGTAACTCCACCTCCAGCGGAGGACGGTCACCGTGGTAACTACACCGCCCGCGGGGGAAGGTCACCGTGGCAACTACACCTCCAGCGGAGGACGGTCACCGTGGTAACTACACCGCCAGTGGAGGACGGTCACCGTGGTAACTACACCTCCAGCAGGGGTCAGTCACCGTGGTAACTACACCTCCAGCGGGGGACGGTCACTGTGGTAACCCCACCTCCAGCGGGGGACGGTCACCGTGGTAACTCCACCTCCAGCGGGGGACGGTCACCGTGGTAACTCCACCTCCAGCGGGGGACGGTCACCGTGGTAACTCCACCTCCAGCGGGGGACGGTCACCGTGGTAACTCCACCTCCAGCGGGGGACGGTCACCGTGGTAACTCCACCTCCAGCGGGGGACGGTCACCGTGGTAACTCCACCTCCAGCGGGGGACGGTCACCGTGGTAACTCCACCTCCAGCGGGGGACGGTCACCGTGGTAACTCCACCTCCAGCGGGGGACGGTCACCGTGGTAACTCCACCTCCAGCGGGGGACGGTCACCGTGGTAACTCCACCTCCAGCGGGGGACGGTCACCGTGGTAACTCCACCTCCAGCGGGGGACGGTCACCGTGGTAACTCCACCTCCAGCGGGGGACGGTCACCGTGGTAACTCCACCTCCAGCGGGGGACGGTCACCGTGGTAACTCCACCTCCAGCGGGGGACGGTCACCGTGGTAACTCCACCTCCAGCGGGGGACGGTCACCGTGGTAACTCCACCTCCAGCGGGGGACGGTCACCGTGGTAACTCCACCTCCAGCGGGGGACGGTCACCGTGGTAACTCCACCTCCAGCGGGGGACGGTCACCGTGGTAACTCCACCTCCAACGGAGGACGGTCACCGTGGTAACTCCACCTCCAGCGGGGGACGGGCACCGTGGTAACTACACCTCCAGCGGGGGACGGTCACCGTGGTAACTACACCTCCAGCGGGTGACGGTCACCGTGGTAACTACACCTCCAGCGGGTGACGGTCACCGTGGTAACTACACCTCCAGCGGGGGGACGGTCACCGTGGTAACTACACTGCCAGCAGAGGACGGTCACCGTGGTTACTCCACCTCCAACGGGGGCGGTCACCGTGGTTACTCCACCTCCAGCGGGGGACGGTCACCGTGGTAACTACACCTCCAGCGGGGGACGGTCACCGTGGTAACTACACCGCCAGCGGGGGAAGGTCACCGTGGCAACTACACCTCCAGCGGAGGACGGTCACCGTGGTAACTACACCGCCAGTGGAGGACGGTCACCGTGGTAACTACACCTCCAGCAGGGGTCAGTCACCGTGGTAACTACACCTCCAGCGGGGGACGGTCACTGTGGTAACTCCACCTCCAGCGGGGGACGGTCACCGTGGTAACTCCACCTCCAGCGGGGGATGGTCACCGTGGTAACTCCACCTCCAGCGGAGGACGGTCACCGTGGTAACTACACCGCCCGCGGGGGAAGGTCACCGTGGCAACTACACCTCCAGCGGAGGACGGTCACCGTGGTAACTACACCGCCAGTGGAGGACGGTCACCGTGGTAACTACACCTCCAGCAGGGGTCAGTCACCGTGGTAACTACACCTCCAGCGGGGGACGGTCACTGTGGTAACCCCACCTCCAGCGGGGGACGGTCACCGTGGTAACTCCACCTCCAGCGGGGGACGGTCACCGTGGTAACTCCACCTCCAGCGGGGGACGGTCACCGTGGTAACTCCACCTCCAGCTGGGGACGGTCACCGTGGTAACTCCACCTCCAGCGGGGGACGGTCACCGTGGTAACTCCACCTCCAGCGGGGGACGGTCACCGTGGTAACTCCACCTCCAGCGGGGGACGGTCACCGTGGTAACTCCACCTCCAGCGGGGGACGGTCACCGTGGTAACTCCACCTCCAGCGGGGGACGGTCACCGTGGTAACTCCACCTCCAGCGGGGGACGGTCACCGTGGTAACTCCACCTCCAGCGGGGGACGGTCACCGTGGTAACTCCACCTCCAGCGGGGGACGGTCACCGTGGTAACTCCACCTCCAGCGGGGGACGGTCACCGTGGTAACTCCACCTCCAGCGGGGGACGGTCACCGTGGTAACTCCACCTCCAGCGGGGGACGGTCACCGTGGTAACTCCACCTCCAGCGGGGGACGGTCACCGTGGTAACTCCACCTCCAGCGGGGGACGGTCACCGTGGTAACTCCACCTCCAGCGGGGGACGGTCACCGTGGTAACTCCACCTCCAGCGGGGGACGGTCACCGTGGTAACTCCACCTCCAGCGGGGGACGGTCACCGTGGTAACTCCACCTCCAGCGGGGGACGGTCACCGTGGTAACTCCACCTCCAACGGAGGACGGTCACCGTGGTAACTCCACCTCCAGCGGGGGACGGGCACCGTGGTAACTCCACCTCCAGCGGGGGACGGGCACCGTGGTAACTCCATCTCCAGCGGGGGACGGTCACCGTGGTAACTCCACCTCCAGCGGGGGACGGTCACCGTGGTAACTACACCTCCAGCGGGGGACGGTTACCGTGGTAACTACACCTCCAGCGGAGGACGGTCACCGTGGTAACTCCACCTCCAGCGGGGGACGGGCACCGTGGTAACTCCACCTCCAGCGGGGGACGGTCACCGTGGTAACTCCACCTCCAGCGGGGGACGGTCACCGTGGTAACTCCACCTCCAGCGGGGGACGGTCACCGTGGTAACTCCACCTCCAGCGGGGGCGGTCACCGTGGTAACTCCACCTCCAGCGGGGGTCGGTCACCGTGGTAACTCCACCTCCAGCGGGGGTCGGTCACCGTGGTAACTCCACCTCCAGCGGGGGACGGTCACCGTGGTAACTCCACCTCCAGCGGGGGACGGTCACCGTGGTAACTTCACCTCCAGCGGGGGACGGTCACCGTGGTAACTCCACCTCCAGCGGGGGACGGTCACCGTGGTAACTCCACCTCCAGCGGGGGACGGTCACCGTGGTAACTCCACCTCCAGCGGGGGACGGTCACCGTGGTAACTCCACCTCCAGCGGAGGACGGTCACCGTGGTAACTCCACCTCCAGCGGACGGTCACCGTGGTAACTACACCACCAGCAGAGGACTGTCACCATGGTAACTACACCGCCAACAGGGGACGGTCACAGTGGTAACTACACCTCCAGCGGACGGTCACCGTGGTAACTACACCTCCAGCGGGGGACGGTCACCGTGGTAACTACACCTCCAGCGGGGGACGGTCACCGTGGTAACTACACCTCCAGCGGGGGACGGTCACCGTGGTAACTACACCTCCAGCGGGGGACGGTCACCGTGGTAACTACACCTCCAGCGGGGGGACGGTCACCGTGGTAACTACACTGCCAGCGGGGGACGGTCACCGTGGTAACTCCACCTCCAGCGGGGGACGGTCACCGTGGTAACTCCACCTCCAGCGGGGGACGGTCACCGTGGTAACTCCACCTCCAGCGGGGGACGGTCACCGTGGTAACTACACCTCCAGCGGGGGACGGTCACCGTGGTAACTACACCGCCAGCGGGGGAAGGTCACCGTGGCAACTACACCTCCAGCGGAGGACGGTCACCGTGGTAACTACACCGCCAGTGGAGGACGGTCACCGTGGTAACTACACCTCCAGCAGGGGTCAGTCACCGTGGTAACTACACCTCCAGCGGGGGACGGTCACTGTGGTAACTCCACCTCCAGCGGGGGACGGTCACCGTGGTAACTCCACCTCCAGCGGGGGACGGTCACCGTGGTAACTCCACCTCCAGCGGGGGACGGTCACCGTGGTAACTACACCGCCCGCGGGGGAAGGTCACCGTGGCAACTACACCTCCAGCGGAGGACGGTCACCGTGGTAACTACACCGCCAGTGGAGGATGGTCACCGTGGTAACTACACCTCCAGCAGGGGTCAGTCACCGTGGTAACTCCACCTCCAGCGGGGGACGGTCACTGTGGTAACTACACCTCCAGCGGGGGACGGTCACTGTGGTAACTCCACCTCCAGCGGGGGACGGTCACCGTGGTAACTCCACCTCCAGCGGGGGACGGTCACCGTGGTAACTCCCCCTCCAGCGGAGGGCGGTCACCGTGGTAACTACACCGCCCGCGGGGGAAGGTCACCGTGGCAACTACACCTCCAGCGGAGGACGGTCACCGTGGTAACTACACCGCCAGCAGGGCTCAGTCACCGTGGTAACTACACCTCCAGCGGGGGACGGTCACTGTGGTAACTACACCTCCAGCGGACGGTCACCGTGGTAACTACACCTCCAGCGGGGGACGGTCACCGTGGTAACTACACCTCCAGCGGGGGACGGTCACCGTGGTAACTACACCTCCAGCAGGGGGAAGGTCACCGTGGTAACTACACCTTCAGCGGAGGACGGTCACCGTAGTAACTACACCGCCAGCAGAGGACGGTCACCGTGGTAACTACACCTCCAGCAGGGGGAAGGTCACCGTGGTAACTACACCGCCAGCGGGGGACGGTCACCGTGGTAACTCCACCTCCAGCGGGGGACGGTCACCGTGGTAACTCCACCTCCAGCGGGGGACGGTCACCGTGGTAACTCCACCTCCAGCGGGGGACGGTCACCGTGATAACTCCACCTCCAGCGGGGGACGGTCACCGTGGTAACTCCACCTCCAGCGGGGGACGGTCACCGTGGTAACTCCACCTCCAGCGGGGGACGGTCACCGTGGTAACTCCACCTCCAGCGGGGGACGGTCACCGTGGTAACTCCACCTCCAGCGGGGGACGGTCATCGTGGTAACTCCACCTCCAGCGGGGGACGGTCACCGTGGTAACTCCACCTCCAGCGGGGGACGGTCACCGTGGTAACTCCACCTCCAGCGGGGGCGGTGAGGTGAGGAGGAGCCGCTGCACATCCCCCATACAACACTGAGGAGCCGCAGTCACATGGAGCAGGAGCCTCCACAGGAACAGCTCTGATCTCACCCCACACTCTCCTCTCACAGATTCACCACAAACCCTCCCTGTAATCTCACCGGAATGGCGGGAAGCGGAAACCTGCTGCTGGCTGATACCAGAGAGCAAGAGCTGCGCACAGCCAGGACGGAGCTGCTGCACTGAGAGCGGGAGGACCTGTGGTGACGTCACCGCCGTGTGATCAGGGGGCGGAGCTCAGGAGAGAGGGGGTGAAGGAGCTGTGGTGACGTCACCGCCATGTGATCAGGGGGCGGAGCTCAGGAGAGAGGGGGTGAAGGAGCTGTGGTGACGTCACCGCCATGTGATCGGGGGGCGGAGCTCAGGAGAGAAGTGAAGGCCATGTGATGTGATGACGTCACCGCAGCTCCTCCCGCTCGGTATAGCTCTGTGTTGCTCTCTGGTGTCAGCCCCAGTGGTGATGGATGGAGTCACAGCGGAGGCTGCTGTCTGTGTACAGGGCGGGGACTCCAGCACTGAGCCCTCAGCATGTGGGGCCCCTCCTCAGAGCTCTGCCCACGCCCCTCCTCAGAGCCCCGCCCACGCCCCCCCTCCTCAGAGCTCCGCCCACGCCCCCCCTCCTCAGAGCTCCGCCCACGCCCCCCCCTCCTCAGAGCTCCGCCCACGCCCCCCCTCCTCAGAGCTCCGCCCACGCTCCCCCTCCTCAGAGCTCCGCCCACGCCCCCCCTCCTCAGAGCTCCGCCCACGCCCCCCCTCCTCAGAGCTCCGCCCACGCCCCCCTCCTCAGAGCTCCGCCCACGCCCCCCCCCCTCCTCAGAGCTCCGCCCACGCCCCCTCCTCGGAGCTCAGCCCACGCCCCCTCCTCAGAGCTCCGCCCACGCCCCTCCTCAGAGCTCCGCCCACGCCCCTCCTCAGCGCTCCGCCCACGCCCCCTCCTCAGAGCTCCGCTGGCTGTATATGGGAGGTACATGGGGTGCTGGCTGTATTTGGGAGGTACACGGGGTGCTGGCTGTATTTGGGAGGTACATGGGGTGCTGGCTGTATTTGGAGGTACATGGGGTGCTGGCTGTATATGGGAGGTACATGGGGTGCTGGCTGTATTTGGAGGTACATGGGGTGCTGGCTGTATTTGGAGGTACATGGGGTGCTGGCTGTATTTGGAGGTACATGGGGTGCTGGCTGTATATGGGAGGTACATGGGGTGCTGGCTGTATATGGGAGGTACATGGGGTGCTGGCTGTATTTGGAGGTACATGGGGTGCTGGCTGTATTTGGGAGGTACATGGGGTGTTGGCTGTATTTGGAGGTACATGGGGTGTTGGCTGTATTTGGGAGGTACATGGGGTGCTGGCTGTATATGGGAGGTACATGGGGTGCTGGCTGTATATGGGAGGTACATGGGGTGCTGGCTGTATTTGGAGGTACATGGGGTGCTGGCTGTATTTGGAGGTACATGGGGTGCTGGCTGTATTTGGGAGGTACATGGGGTGCTGGCTGTATTTGGGAGGTACATGGGGTGCTGGCTGTATTTGGAGGTACATGGGGTGCTGGCTGTATTTGGAGGTACATGGGGTGCTGGCTGTATTTGGAGGTACATGGGGTGCTGGCTGTATATGGGAGGTACATGGGGTGCTGGCTGTATATGGGAGGTACATGAGGTGCTGGCTGTATTTGGGGGGTACATGGGGTGCTGGCTGTATTTGGGGGGTACATGGGGTGCTGGCTGTATATGGGAGGTACATGGGGTGTTGGCTGTATTTGGAGGTACATGGGGTGTTGGCTGTATTTGGGAGGTACATGGGGTGCTGGCTGTATTTGGGAGGTACATGGGGTGCTGGCTGTATTTGGAGGTACATGGGGTGCTGGCTGTATTTGGAGGTACATGGGGTGCTGGCTGTATTTGGAGGTACATGGGGTGCTGGCTGTATATGGGAGGTACATGGGGTGCTGGCTGTATATGGGAGGTACATGAGGTGCTGGCTGTATTTGGGGGGTACATGGGGTGCTGGCTGTATTTGGGGGGTACATGGGGTGCTGGCTGTATATGGGAGGTACATGGGGTGCTGGCTGTATTTGGGAGGTACATGGGGTGCTGGCTGTATTTGGGAGGTACATGGGGTGCTGGCTGTATTTGGAGGTACATGGGGTGCTGGCTGTATTTGGAGGTACATGGGGTGCTGGCTGTATTTGGAGGTACATGGGGTGCTGGCTGTATATGGGAGGTACATGGGGTGCTGGCTGTATATGGGAGGTACATGGGGTGCTGGCTGTATTTGGAGGTACATGGGGTGCTGGCTGTATTTGGGAGGTACATGGGGTGTTGGCTGTATTTGGAGGTACATGGGGTGTTGGCTGTATTTGGGAGGTACATGGGGTGCTGGCTGTATATGGGAGGTACATGGGGTGCTGGCTGTATATGGGAGGTACATGGGGTGCTGGCTGTATTTGGAGGTACATGGGGTGCTGGCTGTATTTGGAGGTACATGGGGTGCTGGCTGTATTTGGGAGGTACATGGGGTGCTGGCTGTATTTGGGAGGTACATGGGGTGCTGGCTGTATTTGGAGGTACATGGGGTGCTGGCTGTATTTGGAGGTACATGGGGTGCTGGCTGTATTTGGAGGTACATGGGGTGCTGGCTGTATATGGGAGGTACATGGGGTGCTGGCTGTATATGGGAGGTACATGAGGTGCTGGCTGTATTTGGGGGGTACATGGGGTGCTGGCTGTATTTGGGGGGTACATGGGGTGCTGGCTGTATATGGGAGGTACATGGGGTGTTGGCTGTATTTGGAGGTACATGGGGTGTTGGCTGTATTTGGGAGGTACATGGGGTGCTGGCTGTATTTGGGAGGTACATGGGGTGCTGGCTGTATTTGGAGGTACATGGGGTGCTGGCTGTATTTGGAGGTACATGGGGTGCTGGCTGTATTTGGAGGTACATGGGGTGCTGGCTGTATATGGGAGGTACATGGGGTGCTGGCTGTATATGGGAGGTACATGAGGTGCTGGCTGTATTTGGGGGGTACATGGGGTGCTGGCTGTATTTGGGGGGTACATGGGGTGCTGGCTGTATATGGGAGGTACATGGGGTGCTGGCTGTATATGGGAGGTACATGGGGTGCTGGCTGTATTTGGAGGTACATGGGGTGCTGGCTGTATATGGGAGGTACATGGGGTGCTGGCTGTATATGGGAGGTACATGGGGTGCTGGCTGTATTTGGGAGGTACATGGGGTGCTGGCTGTATTTGGGAGGTACATGGGGTGTTGGCTGTATTTGGGAGGTACATGGGGTGCTGGCTGTATTTGGGAGGTACATGGGGTGCTGGCTGTATTTGGAGGTACATGGGGTGCTGGCTGTATTTGGAGGTACATGGGGTGTTGGCTGTATTTGGGAGGTACATGGGGTGCTGGCTGTATTTGGGAGGTACATGGGGTGCTGGCTGTATTTGGAGGTACATGGGGTGCTGGCTGTATTTGGAGGTACACGGGGTGCTGGCTGTATTTGGAGGTACATGGGGTGTTGGCTGTATTTGGGAGGTACATGGGGTGCTGGCTGTATTTGGGAGGTACATGGGGTGCTGGCTGTATTTGGAGGTACATGGGGTGCTGGCTGTATTTGGAGGTACATGGGGTGCTGGCTGTATTTGGAGGTACATGGGGTGCTGGCTGTATATGGGAGGTACATGGGGTGCTGGCTGTATATGGGAGGTACATGGGGTGCTGGCTGTATTTGGGAGGTACATGGGGTGCTGGCTGTATTTGGGAGGTACATGGGGTGTTGGCTGTATTTGGGAGGTACATGGGGTGCTGGCTGTATTTGGGAGGTACATGGGGTGCTGGCTGTATTTGGAGGTACATGGGGTGCTGGCTGTATTTGGAGGTACATGGGGTGCTGGCTGTATATGGGAGGTACATGGGGTGCTGGCTGTATTTGGGAGGTACATGGGGTGCTGGCTGTATATGGGAGGTACATGGGGTGCTGGCTGTATTTGGGAGGTACACGGGGTGCTGGCTGTATTTGGGAGGTACACGGGGTGTTGGCTGTATTTGGGAGGTATATGGGGTGCTGGCTGTATTTGGGAGGTACATGGGGTGCTGGCTGTATTTGGGAGGTACATGGGGTGTTGGCTGTATTTGGGAGGTACATGGGGTGCTGGCTGTATATGGGAGGTACATGGGGTGCTGGCTGTATTTGGGAGGTACATGGGGTGCTGGCTGTATATGGGAGGTACATGGGGTGCTGGCTGTATTTGGGAGGTACATGGGGTGTTGGCTGTATTTGGGAGGTACATGGGGTGCTGGCTGTATATGGGAGGTACATGGGGTGCTGGCTGTATTTGGGAGGTACATGGGGTGCTGGCTGTATATGGGAGGTACATGGGGTGCTGGCTGTATTTGGGAGGTACATGGGGTGCTGGCTGTATTTGGGAGGTACATGGGGTGCTGGCTGTATTTGGGAGGTACATGGGGTGCTGGCTGTATATGGGAGGTACATGGGGTGCTGGCTGTATTTGGGAGGTACATGGGGTGCTGGCTGTATTTGAGAGGTACATGGGGTGCTGGCTGTATTTGGGAGGTACATGGGGTGCTGGCTGTATATGGGAGGTACATGGGGTGCTGGCTGTATTTGGGAGGTACATGGGGTGTTGGCTGTATTTGGGAGGTACATGGGGTGCTGGCTGTATTTGGGAGGTACATGGGGTGCTGGCTGTATATGGGAGGTACATGGGGTGCTGGCTGTATTTGGGAGGTACATTGGGTGCTGGCTGTATTTGGGAGGTACATGGGGTGCTGGCTGTATATGGGAGGTACATGGGGTGCTGGCTGTATTTGGGAGGTACATGGGGTGCTGGCTGTATATGGGAGGTACATGGGGTGCTGGCTGTATTTGGGAGGTACATGGGGTGCTGGCTGTATTTGGGAGGTACATGGGGTGCTGGCTGTATATGGGAGGTACATGGGGTGCTGGCTGTATTTGGGAGGTACATGGGGTGCTGGCTGTATTTGGGAGGTACATGGGGTGCTGGCTGTATTTGGGAGGTACATGGGGTGCTGGCTGTATTTGGAGGTACATGGGGTGCTGGCTGTATTTGGAGGTACATGGGGTGCTGGCTGTATTTGGGAGGTACATGGGGTGCTGGCTGTATTTGGGAGGTACATGGGGTGCTGGCTGTATTTGGGAGGTACATGGGGTGCTGGCTGTATATGGGAGGTACATGGGGTGCTGGCTGTATTTGGGAGGTACATGGGGTGTTGGCTGTATATGGGGGGTACATGGGGTGCTGGCTGTATTTGGGAAGTACACGGGGTGCTGGCTGTATTTGGGAGGTACATGTGGTGCTGGCTGTATTTGGGAGGTACATGGGGTGCTGGCTGTATTTGGGAGGTACATGGGGTGCTGGCTGTATATGGGAGGTACATGGGGTGCTGGCTGTATATGGGAGGTACATGGGGTGCTGGCTGTATTTGGAGGTACATGGGGTGCTGGCTGTATTTGGGAGGTACATGGGGTGTTGGCTGTATTTGGGAGGTACATGGGGTGCTGGCTGTATTTGGAGGTACATGGGGTGCTGGCTGTATTTGGGAGGTACATGGGGTGCTGGCTGTATTTGGAGGTACACGAGGTGCTGGCTGTATTTGGGAGGTACATGAGGTGCTGGCTGTATTTGGGAGGTACATGGGGTGTTGGGTGTATTTGGGAGGTACATGGGGTGCTGGCTGTATTTGGGAGGTACATGGGGTGCTGGCTGTATTTGGGAGGTACACGGGGTGCTGGCTGTATTTGGGAGGTACACGGGGTGTTGGCTGTATATGGGGGGTACACGGGGTGCTGGCTGTATATGTGGGGTGTGTACACGGGGTGTTGGCTGTATTTGGGAGGTACATGAGGTGCTGGCTGTATTTGGGAGGTACATGGGGTGCTGGCTGTATTTGGGAGGTACACGGGGTGCAGGCTGTATTTGGGAGGTACACGGGGTGCTGGCTGTATTTGGGAGGTACACGGGGTGTTGGCTGTATATGGGGGGTACACGGGGTGCTGGCTGTATATGGGGGGTACACGGGGTGCTGGCTGTATTTGGGAGGTACATGGGGTGCTGGCTGTATTTGGGAGGTACACGGGGTGCTGGCTGTATTTGGGAGGTACATGGGGTGCTGGCTGTATTTGGGAGGTACATGGGGTGCTGGCTGTATTTGGGAGGTACATGGGGTGTTGGCTGTATTTGGGAGGTACATGGGGTGCTGGCTGTATATGGGAGGTACATGGGGTGCTGGCTGTATTTGGGAGGTACATGGGGTGCTGGCTGTATATGGGAGGTACATGGGGTGCTGGCTGTATTTGGGAGGTACATGGGGTGTTGGCTGTATTTGGGAGGTACATGGGGTGTTGGCTGTATTTGGGAGGTACATGGGGTGCTGGCTGTATTTGGGAGGTACATGGGGTGCTGGCTGTATTTGGGAGGTACATGGGGTGCTGGCTGTATTTGGGAGGTACATGGGGTGTTGGCTGTATTTGGGAGGTACATGGGGTGCTGGCTGTATATGGGAGGTACATGGGGTGCTGGCTGTATTTGGGAGGTACATGGGGTGCTGGCTGTATATGGGAGGTACATGGGGTGCTGGCTGTATTTGGGAGGTACATGGGGTGTTGGCTGTATTTGGGAGGTACATGGGGTGCTGGCTGTATATGGGAGGTACATGGGGTGCTGGCTGTATTTGGGAGGTACATGGGGTGCTGGCTGTATATGGGAGGTACATGGGGTGCTGGCTGTATT
This sequence comes from Phyllobates terribilis, assembly GCF_046119375.1. Lineage (NCBI taxonomy): Eukaryota > Metazoa > Chordata > Amphibia > Anura > Dendrobatidae > Phyllobates > Phyllobates terribilis. The sequence goes on from NW_027362877.1 coordinate 3,020,270, forward strand.
TGGGAGGTACATGGGGTGCTGGCTGTATTTGGGAGGTACATGGGGTGCTGGCTGTATTTGGGAGGTACATGGGGTGCTGGCTGTATATGGGAGGTACATGGGGTGCTGGCTGTATTTGGGAGGTACATGGGGTGCTGGCTGTATTTGAGAGGTACATGGGGTGCTGGCTGTATTTGGGAGGTACATGGGGTGCTGGCTGTATATGGGAGGTACATGGGGTGCTGGCTGTATTTGGGAGGTACATGGGGTGTTGGCTGTATTTGGGAGGTACATGGGGTGCTGGCTGTATTTGGGAGGTACATGGGGTGCTGGCTGTATATGGGAGGTACATGGGGTGCTGGCTGTATTTGGGAGGTACATTGGGTGCTGGCTGTATTTGGGAGGTACATGGGGTGCTGGCTGTATATGGGAGGTACATGGGGTGCTGGCTGTATTTGGGAGGTACATGGGGTGCTGGCTGTATATGGGAGGTACATGGGGTGCTGGCTGTATTTGGGAGGTACATGGGGTGCTGGCTGTATTTGGGAGGTACATGGGGTGCTGGCTGTATATGGGAGGTACATGGGGTGCTGGCTGTATTTGGGAGGTACATGGGGTGCTGGCTGTATTTGGGAGGTACATGGGGTGCTGGCTGTATTTGGGAGGTACATGGGGTGCTGGCTGTATTTGGAGGTACATGGGGTGCTGGCTGTATTTGGAGGTACATGGGGTGCTGGCTGTATTTGGGAGGTACATGGGGTGCTGGCTGTATTTGGGAGGTACATGGGGTGCTGGCTGTATTTGGGAGGTACATGGGGTGCTGGCTGTATATGGGAGGTACATGGGGTGCTGGCTGTATTTGGGAGGTACATGGGGTGTTGGCTGTATATGGGGGGTACATGGGGTGCTGGCTGTATTTGGGAAGTACACGGGGTGCTGGCTGTATTTGGGAGGTACATGTGGTGCTGGCTGTATTTGGGAGGTACATGGGGTGCTGGCTGTATTTGGGAGGTACATGGGGTGCTGGCTGTATATGGGAGGTACATGGGGTGCTGGCTGTATATGGGAGGTACATGGGGTGCTGGCTGTATTTGGAGGTACATGGGGTGCTGGCTGTATTTGGGAGGTACATGGGGTGTTGGCTGTATTTGGGAGGTACATGGGGTGCTGGCTGTATTTGGAGGTACATGGGGTGCTGGCTGTATTTGGGAGGTACATGGGGTGCTGGCTGTATTTGGAGGTACACGAGGTGCTGGCTGTATTTGGGAGGTACATGAGGTGCTGGCTGTATTTGGGAGGTACATGGGGTGTTGGGTGTATTTGGGAGGTACATGGGGTGCTGGCTGTATTTGGGAGGTACATGGGGTGCTGGCTGTATTTGGGAGGTACACGGGGTGCTGGCTGTATTTGGGAGGTACACGGGGTGTTGGCTGTATATGGGGGGTACACGGGGTGCTGGCTGTATATGTGGGGTGTGTACACGGGGTGTTGGCTGTATTTGGGAGGTACATGAGGTGCTGGCTGTATTTGGGAGGTACATGGGGTGCTGGCTGTATTTGGGAGGTACACGGGGTGCAGGCTGTATTTGGGAGGTACACGGGGTGCTGGCTGTATTTGGGAGGTACACGGGGTGTTGGCTGTATATGGGGGGTACACGGGGTGCTGGCTGTATATGGGGGGTACACGGGGTGCTGGCTGTATTTGGGAGGTACATGGGGTGCTGGCTGTATTTGGGAGGTACACGGGGTGCTGGCTGTATTTGGGAGGTACATGGGGTGCTGGCTGTATTTGGGAGGTACATGGGGTGCTGGCTGTATTTGGGAGGTACACGGGGTGCTGGCTGTATTTGGGAGGTACACGGGGTGTTGGCTGTATTTGGGAGGTACATGGGGTGCTGGCTGTATTTGGGAGGTACATGGGGTGCTGGCTGTATTTGGGAGGTACATGGGGTGCTAGCTGTATGCCGGGTACATGGGGTGCTGGGTGTATTTGGGAGGTACATGGGGTTCTGGCTGTATTTGGGAGGTACATGGGGTGCTGGCTGTATTTGGAGGTACATGGGGTGCTGGCTGTATTTGGAGGTACATGGGGTGCTGGCTGTATTTGGGAGGTACATGGGGTGCTGGCTGTATTTGGGAGGTACATGGGGTGCTGGCTGTATTTGGGAGGTACATGGGGTGCTGGCTGTATTTGGGAGGTACATGGGGTGCTGGCTGTATTTGGAGGTACACGAGGTGCTGGCTGTATTTGGGAGGTACATGAGGTGCTGGCTGTATTTGGGAGGTACATGGGGTGTTGGCTGTATTTGGGAGGTACATGTGGTGCTGGCTGTATTTGGGAGGTACACGGGGTGCTGGCTGTATTTGGGAGGTACACGGGGTGCTGGCTGTATTTGGGAGGTACACGGGGTGTTGGCTGTATATGGGGGGTACACGGGGTGCTGGCTGTATATGGGGGGTACACGGGGTGTTGGCTGTATTTGGGAGGTACACGAGGTGCTGGCTGTATTTGGGAGGTACATGGGGTGCTGGCTGTATTTGGGAGGTACACGGGGTGCTGGCTGTATTTGGGAGGTACACGGGGTGCTGGCTATATTTGGGAGGTACACGGGGTGTTGGCTGTATATGGGGGGTGCACGGGGTGCTGGCTGTATATGGGGGGTACACGGGGTGCTGGCTGTATTTGGGAGGTACATGAGGTGCTGGCTGTATTTGGGAGGTACATGGGGTGCTGGCTGTATTTGGGAGGTACATGGGGTGCTGGCTGTATTTGGGAGGTACACGGGGTGCTGGCTGTATTTGGGAGGTACACGGGGTGTTGGCTGTATTTGGGAGGTACATGGGGTGCTGGCTGTATTTGGGAGGTACATGGGGTGCTGGCTGTATTTGGGAGGTACATGGGGTGCTGGCTGTATTTGGGAGGTACATGGGGTGCTGGCTGTATTTGGGAGGTACATGGGGTGCTGGCTGTATTTGGGAGGTACATGAGGTGCTGGCTGTATTTGGGAGGTACATGGGGTGTTGGCTGTATTTGGGAGGTACATGGGGTGCTGGCTGTATTTGGGAGGTACATGGGGTGCTGGCTGTATTTGGGAGGTACATGGGGTGCTGGCTGTATTTGGGAGGTACACGGGGTGCTGGCTGTATTTGGGAGGTACACGGGGTGTTGGCTGTATATGGGGGTACACGGGGTGCTGGCTGTATATGGGGGGTACACGGGGTGTTGGCTGTATTTGGGAGGTACACGGGGTGTTGGCTGTATTTGGGAGGTACACGGGGTGTTGGCTGTATTTGGGAGGTGCATGGGGTGCTGGCTGTATTTGGGAGGTGCATGGGGTGCTGGCTGTATTTGGGAGGTACATGGGGTGCTGGCTGTATTTGGGAGGTACACGGGGTGCTGGCTGTATTTGGGAGGTACACGGGGTGCTGGCTGTATTTGGGAGGTACATGGGGTGCTGGCTGTATTTGGGAGGTACACGGGGTGCTGGCTGTATTTGGGAGGTGCATGGGGTGCTGGCTGTATTTGGGAGGTACATGGGGTGCTGGCTGTATTTGGGAGGTACATGGGGTGCTGGCTGTATTTGGGAGGTACACGGGGTGCTGGCTGTATTTGGGAGGTACACGGGGTGTTGGCTGTATTTGGGAGGTACACGGGGTGCTGGCTGTATTTGGGAGGTACATGGGGTGTTGGCTGTATTTGGGAGGTACATGGGGTGCTGGCTGTATATGGGAGGTACATGGGGTGCTGGCTGTATTTGGGAGGTACATGGGGTGCTGGCTGTATATGGGAGGTACATGGGGTGCTGGCTGTATTTGGGAGGTACATGGGGTGCTGGCTGTATTTGGGAGGTACATGGGGTGTTGGCTGTATTTGGGAGGTACATGGGGTGCTGGCTGTATATGGGAGGTACATGGGGTGCTGGCTGTATTTGGGAGGTACATGGGGTGCTGGCTGTATATGGGAGGTACATGGGGTGCTGGCTGTATTTGGGAGGTACATGGGGTGCTGGCTGTATTTGGGAGGTACATGGGGTGCTGGCTGTATTTGGGAGGTACATGGGGTGCTGGCTGTATATGGGAGGTACATGGGGTGCTGGCTGTATTTGGGAGGTACATGGGGTGCTGGCTGTATTTGGGAGGTACATGGGGTGCTGGCTGTATTTGGGAGGTACATGGGGTGCTGGCTGTATATGGGAGGTACATGGGGTGCTGGCTGTATTTGGGAGGTACATGGGGTGTTGGCTGTATTTGGGAGGTACATGGGGTGCTGGCTGTATTTGGGAGGTACATGGGGTGCTGGCTGTATATGGGAGGTACATGGGGTGCTGGCTGTATTTGGGAGGTACATGGGGTGCTGGCTGTATTTGGGAGGTACATGGGGTGCTGGCTGTATATGGGAGGTACATGGGGTGCTGGCTGTATTTGGGAGGTACATGGGGTGCTGGCTGTATATGGGAGGTACATGGGGTGCTGGCTGTATTTGGGAGGTACATGGGGTGCTGGCTGTATTTGGGAGGTACACGGGGTGTTGGCTGTATATGGGGGGTACACGGGGTGCTGGCTGTATATGGGGGGTACACGGGGTGTTGGCTGTATTTGGGAGGTACATGAGGTGCTGGCTGTATTTGGGAGGTACATGGGGTGCTGGCTGTATTTGGGAGGTACACGGGGTGCAGGCTGTATTTGGGAGGTACACGGGGTGCTGGCTGTATTTGGGAGGTACACGGGGTGTTGGCTGTATATGGGGGGTACACGGGGTGCTGGCTGTATATGGGGGGTACACGGGGTGCTGGCTGTATTTGGGAGGTACATGGGGTGCTGGCTGTATTTGGGAGGTACACGGGGTGCTGGCTGTATTTGGGAGGTACATGGGGTGCTGGCTGTATTTGGGAGGTACATGGGGTGCTGGCTGTATTTGGGAGGTACACGGGGTGCTGGCTGTATTTGGGAGGTACACGGGGTGTTGGCTGTATTTGGGAGGTACATGGGGTGCTGGCTGTATTTGGGAGGTACATGGGGTGCTGGCTGTATTTGGGAGGTACATGGGGTGCTGGCTGTATGCCGGGTACATGGGGTGCTGGGTGTATTTGGGAGGTACATGGGGTTCTGGCTGTATTTGGGAGGTACATGGGGTGCTGGCTGTATTTGGAGGTACATGGGGTGCTGGCTGTATTTGGAGGTACATGGGGTGCTGGCTGTATTTGGGAGGTACATGGGGTGCTGGCTGTATTTGGGAGGTACATGGGGTGCTGGCTGTATTTGGGAGGTACATGGGGTGCTGGCTGTATTTGGGAGGTACATGGGGTGCTGGCTGTATTTGGAGGTACACGAGGTGCTGGCTGTATTTGGGAGGTACATGAGGTGCTGGCTGTATTTGGGAGGTACATGGGGTGTTGGCTGTATTTGGGAGGTACATGTGTTGCTGGCTGTATTTGGGAGGTACATGGGGTGCTGGCTGTATTTGGGAGGTACACGGGGTGCTGGCTGTATTTGGGAGGTACACGGGGTGTTGGCTGTATATTCGGGGTACACGGGGTGCTGGCTGTATATGGGGGGTACACGGGGTGTTGGCTGTATTTGGGAGGTACACGAGGTGCTGGCTGTATTTGGGAGGTACACGGGGTGCTGGCTGTATTTGGGAGGTACACGGGGTGCTGGCTGTATTTGGGAGGTACACGGGGTGCTGGCTATATTTGGGAGGTACACAGGGTGTTGGCTGTATATGGGGGGTGCACGGGGTGCTGGCTGTATATGGGGGGTACACGGGGTGCTGGCTGTATTTGGGAGGTACACGAGGTGCTGGCTGTATTTGGGAGGTACATGGGGTGCTGGCTGTATTTGGGAGGTACATGGGGTGCTGGCTGTATTTGGGAGGTACACGGGGTGCTGGCTGTATTTGGGAGGTACTTGGGGTGTTGGCTGTATTTGGGAGGTACATGGGGTGCTGGCTGTATTTGGGAGGTACATGGGGTGCTGGCTGTATTTGGGAGGTACATGGGGTGCTGGCTGTATTTGGGAGGTACATGGGGTGCTGGCTGTATTTGGGAGGTACATGGGGTGCTGGCTGTATTTGGGAGGTACATGAGGTGCTGGCTGTATTTGGGAGGTACATGGGGTGTTGGCTGTATTTGGGAGGTACATGGGGTGCTGGCTGTATTTGGGAGGTACATGGGGTGCTGGCTGTATTTGGGAGGTACACGGGGTGCTGGCTGTTATTGGGAGGTACACGGTGTGCTGGCTGTATTTGGGAGGTACACGGGGTGTTGGCTGTATATGGGGGTACACGGGGTGCTGGCTGTATATGGGGGGTACACGGGGTGTTGGCTGTATTTGGGAGGTACACGGGGTGTTGGCTGTATTTGGGAGGTACACGGGGTGTTGGCTGTATTTGGGAGGTGCATGGGGTGCTGGCTGTATTTGGGAGGTGCATGTGGTGCTGGCTGTATTTGGGAGGTACATGGGGTGCTGGCTGTATTTGGGAGGTACACGGGGTGCTGGCTGTATTTGGGAGGTACACGGGGTGCTGGCTGTATTTGGGAGGTACATGGGGTGCTGGCTGTATTTGGGAGGTACACGGGGTGCTGGCTGTATTTGGGAGGTGCATGGGGTGCTGGCTGTATTTGGGAGGTACATGGGGTGCTGGCTGTATTTGGGAGGTACATGGGGTGCTGGCTGTATTTGGGAGGTACATGGGGTGCTGGCTGTATTTGGGAGGTACATGGGGTGCTGGCTGTATTTGGGAGGTACATGGGGTGCTGGCTGTATTTGGGAGGTACACGGGGTGCTGGCTGTATTTGGGAGGTACACGGGGTGTTGGCTGTATATGGGGGGTACACGGGGTGCTGGCTGTATATGGGGGGTACACGGGGTGTTGGCTGTATTTGGGAGGTACACGGGGTGCTGGCTGTATTTGGGAGGTACACGGGGTGCTGGCTGTATTTGGGAGGTACATGGGGTGCTGGCTGTATTTGGGAGGTACATGGGATGCTGGCTGTATTTGGGAGGTACATGGGGTGCTGGCTGTATTTGGGAGGTACATGGGGTGCTGGCTGTATTTGGGAGGTACACGGGATGCTGGCTGTATTTGGGAGGTACACGGGGTGTTGGCTGTATTTGGGAGGTACACGGGGTGTTGGCTGTATTTGGGAGGTGCATGGGGTGCTGGCTGTATTTGGGAGGTACATGGGGTGCTGGCTGTATATGGGAGGTACATGGGGTGCTGGCTGTATTTGGGAGGTACACGGGGTGTTGGCTGTATTTGGGAGGTACACGGGGTGCTGGCTGTATTTGGGAGGTACACGGGGTGTTGGCTGTATTTGGGAGGTACATGGGGTGCTGGCTGTATTTGGGAGGTACATGGGGTGCTGGCTGTATTTGGGAGGTACATGGGGTGTTGGCTGTATTTGGGAGGTACATGGGGTGCTGGCTGTATTTGGGAGGTACATGGGGTGCTGGCTGTATTTGGGAAGTACATGGGGTGTTGGCTGTATTTGGGAGGTACATGGGGTGCTGGCTGTATATGGGAGGTACATGGGGTGCTGGCTGTATTTGGGGGGTACATGGGGTGCTGGCTGTATTTGGGGGGTACATGGGGTGCTGGCTGTATTTGGGGGGTACATGGGGTGCTGGCTGTATTTGGGAGGTACATGGGGTGCTGGCTGTATATGGGAGGTACATGGGCTGCTGGCTGTATTTGGGAGGTACATGGGGTGCAGGCTGTATATGGGAGGTACATGGGGTGCTGGCTGTATTTGGGAGGTACATGGGGTGCTGGCTGTATTTGGGAGGTACATGGGGTGCTGGCTGTATTTGGGAGGTACATGGGATGCTGGCTGTATTTGGGAGGTACATGGGGTGCTGGCTGTATTTGGGAGGTACATGGGGTGCTGGCTGTATTTGGGAGGTACATGGGATGCTGGCTGTATTTGGGAGGTACACGGGGTGTTGGCTGTATTTGGGAGGTACACGGGGTGTTGGCTGTATTTGGGAGGTGCATGGGTTGCTGGCTGTATTTGGGAGGTACATGGGGTGCTGGCTGTATATGGGAGGTACATGGGGTGCTGGCTGTATTTGGGAGGTACACGGAGTGTTGGCTGTATTTGGGAGGTACACGGGGTGCTGGCTGTATTTGGGAGGTACACGGGGTGTTGGCTGTATTTGGGAGGTACATGGGGTGCTGGCTGTATTTGGGAGGTACATGGGGTGCTGGCTGTATTTGGGAGGTACATGGGGTGTTGGCTGTATTTGGGAGGTACATGGGGTGCTGGCTGTATTTGGGAGGTACATGGGGTGCTGGCTGTATTTGGGAAGTACATGGGGTGTTGGCTGTGTTTGGGAGGTACATGGGGTGCTGGCTGTATATGGGAGGTACATGGGGTGCTGGCTGTATTTGGGGGGTACATGGGGTGCTGGCTGTATTTGGGGGGTACATGGGGTGCTGGCTGTATTTGGGGGGTACATGGGGTGCTGGCTGTATTTGGGAGGTACATGGGGTGCTGGCTGTATATGGGAGGTACATGGGCTGCTGGCTGTATTTGGGAGGTACATGGGGTGCAGGCTGTATATGGGAGGTACATGGGCTGCTGGCTGTATTTGGGAGGTACATGGGGTGCAGGCTGTATATGGGAGGTACATGGGGTGCTGGCTGTATTTGGGGGGTACATGGGGTGCTGGCTGTATTTGGGGGGTACATGGGGTGCTGGCTGTATTTGGGGGTACATGGGGTGTTGGCTGTATTTGGGAGGTACACGGGGTGCTGGCTGTATATGGGAGGTACACGGGGTGCTGGCTGTATTTGGGAGGTACACGGGGTGCTGGCTGTATTTGGGAGGTACATGGGGTGCTGGCTGTATTTGGGAGATACATGGGGTGCTGGCTGTATTTGGGAGGTACACGGGGTGCTGGCTGTATATGGGAGGTACACGGGGTGCTGGCTGTATTTGGGAGGTACACGGGGTGCTGGCTGTATTTGGGAGGTACATGGGGTGCTGGCTGTATTTGGGAGGTACATGGGGTGCTGGCTGTATTTGGGAGGTACATGGGGTGCTGGCTGTATTTGGGAGGTACATGGGGTGCTGGCTGTATATGGGAGGTACATGGGGTGCTGGCTGTATATGGGAGGTACATGGGGTGCTGGCTGTATTTGGGAGGTACATGGGGTGCTGGCTGTATTTGGGAGGTACATGGGGTGCTGGCTGTATTTGGGAGATACATGGGGTGCTGGCTGTATTTGGGAGGTACATGGGGTGCTGGCTGTATATGGGAGGTACATGGGGTGCTGGCTGTATATGGGAGGTACATGGGGTGCTGGCTGTATTTGGGAGGTACATGGGGTGCTGGCTGTATTTGGGAGGTACACGGGGTGCTGGCTGTATTTGGGAGGTACACGGGGTGCTGGCTGTATTTGGGAGGTACATGGGGTGCTGGCTGTATTTGGGAGGTACATGGAGTGCTGGCTGTATTTGGGAGGTACACAGGGTGCTGGCTGTATTTGGGAGGTACACGGGGTGCTGGCTGTATTTGGGGGATACACGGGGTGCTGGCTGTATTTGGGAGGTACACGGGGTGCTGGCTGTATTTGGGAGGTACACGGGGTGCTGGCTGTATTTGGGAGGTACATGGGGTGCTGGCTGTATTTGGGAGGTACATGGGGTGCTGGCTGTATTTGGGGGGTACACGGGGTGCTGGCTGTATATGGGAGGTACACGGGGTGCTGGCTGTATTTGGGAGGTACACGGGGTGCTGGCTGTATTTGGGAGGTACATGGGGTGCTGGCTGTATTTGGGAGGTACATGGAGTGCTGGCTGTATTTGGGAGGTACATGGGGTGCTGGCTGTATTTTGGAGGTACATGGGGTGCTGGCTGTATATGGGAGGTACATGGGGTGCTGGCTGTATATGGGAGGTACATGGGGTGCTGGCTGTATATGGGAGGTACATGGGGTGCTGGCTGTATTTGGGAGATACATGGGGTGCTGGCTGTATTTGGGAGGTACATGCGGTGCTGGCTGTATATGGGAGGTACACGGGGTGCTGGCTGTATTTGGGAGGTACATGGGGTGTTGGCTGTAATTGGGAGGTACATGGGGTGCTGGCTGTATTTGGGAGGTACATGGGGTGCTGGCTGTATTTGGGAGGTACATGGAGTGCTGGCTGTATTTGGGAGGTACATGGGGTGCTGGCTGTATTTGGGAGGTACACGGGGTGCTGGCTGTATTTGGGAGGTACACGGGGTGCTGGCTGTATTTGGGAGGTACACGGGGTGCTGGCTGTATTTGGGAGGTACACGGGGTGCTGGCTGTATTTGGGAGGTACACGGGGTGCTGGCTGTATGTGGGAGATACATGGGGTGCTGGCTGTATTTGGAGGTACATGGGGTGTTGGCTGTATTTGGGAAGTACATGGGGTGTTGGCTGTAATTGGGAGGTACATGGGGTGCTGGCTGTATATGGGAGGTACATGGGGTGCTGGCTGTATATCGGAGGTACATGGGGTGCTGGCTGTATTTGGGAGATACATGGGGTGCTGGCTGTATTTGGGAGGTACATGGGGTGCTGGCTGTATATGGGAGGTACACGGGGTGCTGGCTGTATTTGGGAGGTACATGGGGTGTTGGCTGTAATTGGGAGGTACATGGGGTGCTGGCTGTATTTGGGAGGTACATGGGGTGCTGGCTGTATTTGGGAGGTACATGGAGTGCTGGCTGTATTTGGGAGGTACATGGGGTGCTGGCTGTATTTGGGAGGTACACGGGGTGCTGGCTGTATTTGGGAGGTACACGGGGTGCTGGCTGTATTTGGGAGGTACACGGGGTGCTGGCTGTATTTGGGAGGTACACGGGGTGCTGGCTGTATTTGGGAGGTACACGGGGTGCTGGCTGTATGTGGGAGATACATGGGGTGCTGGCTGTATTTGGAGGTACATGGGGTGTTGGCTGTATTTGGGAAGTACATGGGGTGTTGGCTGTATTTGGGAGGTACACGGGGTGCTGGCTGTATTTGGAGGTACACGGAGTGCTGGCTCAGTGGTGGGTACATGGGGTGCTGGCTGTATTTGGGAGGTACATGGAGTGCTGGCTGTATTTGGGAAGTACATGGGGTGCTGGCTGTATTTGGGAGGTACACGGGGTGCTGGCTGTATTTGGGGGTACATGGAGTGCTGGCTGTATTTTGGAGGTACATGGAGTGCTGGCTGTATTTTGGAGGTACATGGGGTGTTGGCTGTATATGGGAGGTACATGGGGTGCTGGCTGTATTTGGGGGTACATGGGGTGCTGGCTGTATATGGGAGGTACATGGGGTGCTGGCTGTATTTGGGCGGTACATGGGGGTGCTGGCTGTATTTGGGAGGTACATGGGGTGCTGGCTGTATTTTTGAGGTACATGGGGTGCTGGCTGTATTTGGGAGGTACATGGGGTGCTGGCTGTATTTGGGAGGTACATGGGGGTGCTGGCTGTATTTGGGAGGTACAGGGGTGCTGGCTGTATTTTGGAGGTACATGGGGTGCTGGCTGTATTTGGGGGTACATGGGGTGTTGGCTGTATTTGGGAGGTACACGGGGTGTTGGCTGTATTTGGGAGGTACACGGGGTGCTGGCTGTATTTGGGAGGTACATGGGGTGCTGGCTGTATTTTGGAGGTACATGGGGTGCTGGCTGTATTTTGGAGGTACATGGGGTTTTGGCTGTATTTGGGAGGTACATGGGGTGCTGGCTGTATTTTGGAGGTACATGGGGTGCTGGCTGTATTTTGGAGGTACATGGGGTGTTGGCTGTATTTGGGAGGTACATGGGGTGCTGGCTGTACTTTGGAGGTACATGGGGTGCTGGCTGTATTTGGAGGTACATGTGGTGCTGGCTGTATTTGGGAGGTACATGGGGTGCTGGCTGTATTTGGGAGGTACATGGGGTGCTGGCTGCATTTGGGGGGTACATGGGGTGCTGGCTGTATATGGGAGGTACATGGGGTGCTGGCTGTATTTGGGAGGTACATGGGGTGCTGGCTGTATTTGGGAGGTACATGGGGTGCTGGCTGTATTTGGGGGGTACATGGGGTGCTGGCTGTATATGGGAGGTACACGGGGTGCTGGCTGTATTTGGGAGGTACATGGGGTGCTGGCTGCATAGGAGGTACATGGGGTGCTGGCTGTATTTGGGAGGTACATGGGGTGCTGGCTGTATATGGGAGGTACACGGGGTTTTGGCTGTATTTGGGAGGTACACGGGGTGTTGGCTGTATTTGGGAGGTACATGGGGTGCTGGCTGTATTTGGGAGGTACATGGGGTGCTGGCTGTATTTGGGAGGTACACGGGGTGCTGGCTGTATTTGGGAGGTACACGGGGTGCTGGCTGTATTTGGGAGGTACACGGGGTGCTGGCTGTATTTGGGAGGTACACGGGGTGCTGGCTGTATTTGGGAGGTACACGGGGTGCTGGCTGTATATGGGAGGTACATGGGGTGCTGGCTGTATTTGGAGGTACATGGGGTGTTGGCTGTATTTGGGAAGTACATGGGGTGTTGGGTGTATTTGGAGATACACGGGGTGCTGGCTTTATTTGGGAGGTACATGGGGTGCTGGCTGTATTTGGAGGTACACGGAGTGCTGGCTCAGTGGTGGGTACATGGGGTGCTGGCTGTATTTGGGAGGTACATGGAGTGCTGGCTGTATTTGGGAAGTACATGGGGTGCTGGCTGTATTTGGGAGGTACACGGGGTGCTGGCTGTATATGGGGGGTACATGGGGTGTTGGCTGTATTTGGGAGGTACATGGGGTGTTGGCTGTATTTGGGAGGTACATGGGGTGCTGGCTGTATTTGGGAGGTACATGGGGTGCTGGCTGTATATGGGGGTACATGGGGTGCTGGCTGTATTTGGAGGTACATGGGGTGCTGGCTGTATTTGGAGGTACATGGGGTGTTGGCTGTATTTGGGAAGTACATGGGGTGTTGGCTGTATTTGGAGGTACATGGGGTGTTGTCTGTATTTGGGAAGTACATGGGGTGTTGGCTGTATTTGGAGGTACACGGGGTGCTGGCTGTATTTGGGAGGTACATGGGGTGCTGGCTGTATTTGGAGGTACATGGGGTACTGGCTGTATTTGGGAGGTACATGGGGTGCTGGCTGTATTTGGAGGTACACGGGGTGCTGGCTGTATTCGGGAGGTACATGGGGTGCTGGCTGTATTTGGAGGTACACGGGGTGTTGGCTGTATTTGGGAGGTACATGGGGTGCTGGCTGTATTTGGAGGTACATGGGGTGCTGGCTGTATTTGGGAGGTACATGGGGTGTTGGCTGTATTTGGGAGGTACATGGGGTGCTGGCTGTATTTGGAGGTACATGGGGTGCTGGCTGTATTTGGGAGGTACATGGGGTTCTGGCTGTATTTGGGGGTACACGGGGTGCTGGCTGTATTTGGGAGGTACATGGGGTGCTTGCTGTATTTGGAGGTACACGGGGTGTTGGCTGTATTTGGGAAGTACATGGGGTGTTGGCTGTATTTGGGAGGTACATGGAGTGCTGGCTGTATTTGGGAGGTACATGGGGTGCTGGCTGTATTTTGGAGGTACATGGGGGTGCTGGCTGTATTTGGGAGGTACATGGAGTGCTGGCTGTATTTGGGAGGTACATGGGGTGCTGGCTGTATTTTGGAGGTACATGGGGGTGCTGGCTGTATTTGGGAGGTACATGGGGGTGCTGGCTGTATTTGGGAGGTACATGGGGTGCTGGCTGTATTTGGGAGGTACACGGGGTGCTGACTGTATTTGGGGGTACATGGAGTGCTGGCTGTATTTTGGAGGTACATGGGGTGCTGGCTGTATTTGGGGGTACATGGGGTGCTGGCTGTATATGGGAGGTACATGGGGTGCTGGCTGTATTTGGGAGGTACATGGGGTGCTGGCTGTATTTGGGGGGTACATGGGGTGCTGGCTGTATATGGGAGGTACACGGGGTGCTGGCTGTATTTGGGAGGTACATGGGGTGCTGGCTGCATAGGATGTACATGGGGTGCTGGCTGTATTTGGGAGGTACATGGGGTGCTGGCTGTATATGGGAGGTACACGGGGTGCTGGCTGTATTTGGGAGGTACATGGGGTGTTGGCTGTATTTGGGAGGTACATGGGGTGCTGGCTGTATTTGGGAGGTACATGGGGTGCTGGCTGTATTTGGGAGGTACATGGGGTGCTGGCTGTATTTGGGAGGTACATGGAGTGCTGGCTGTATTTGGGAGGTACATGGGGTGCTGGCTGTATTTGGGAGGTACACGGGGTGCTGGCTGTATTTGGGAGGTACACGGGGTGCTGGCTGTATTTGGGAGGTACACGGGGTGCTGGCTGTATATGGGAGGTACATGGGGTGCTGGCTGTATTTGGAGGTACATGGGGTGCTGGCTGTATTTGGGAAGTACATGGGGTGTTGGGTGTATTTGGAGATACACGGGGTGCTGGCTGTATTTGGGAGGTACATGGGGTGCTGGCTGTATTTGGAGGTACATGGAGTGCTGGCTCAGTGGTGGGTACATGGGGTGCTGGCTGTATTTGGGAGGTACATGGAGTGCTGGCTGTATTTGGGAAGTACATGGGGTGCTGGCTGTATTTGGGAGGTACACGGGGTGCTGGCTGTATATGGGGGGTACATGGGGTGTTGGCTGTATTTGGGAGGTACATGGGGTGTTGGCTGTATTTGGGAGGTACATGGGGTGCTGGCTGTATTTGGGAGGTACATGGGGTGCTGGCTGTATATGGGGGGTACATGGGGTGCTGGCTGTATTTGGAGGTACATGGGGTGCTGGCTGTATTTGGAGGTACATGGGGTGTTGGCTGTATTTGGGAAGTACATGGGGTGTTGGCTGTATTTGGAGGTACATGGGGTGTTGTCTGTATTTGGGAAGTACATGGGGTGTTGTCTGTATTTGGAGGTACACGGGGTGCTGGCTGTATTTGGGAGGTACATGGGGTGCTGGCTGTATATGGGAGGTACATGGGGTGCTGGCTGTATTTGGGGGGTACATGGGGTGCTGGCTGTATATGGGAGGTACATGGGGTGCTGGCTGTATTTGGGGGGTACATGGGGTGCTGGCTGTATATGGGAGGTACATGGGGTGCTGGCTGTATTTGGGGGGTACATGGGGTGCTGGCTGTATTTGGGGGGTACATGGGGTGCTGGCTGTATATGGGAGGTACACGGGGTGCTGGCTGTATTTGGGAGGTACACGGGGTGCTGGCTGTATTTGGGAGGTACATGGAGTGCTGGCTGTATTTGGGAGGTACATGGGGTGCTGGCTGTATTTGGGAGGTACATGGGGTGCTGGCTGTATTTTGGAGGTACATGGGGTGCTGGCTGTATATGGGAGGTACATGGGGTGCTGGCTGTATATGGGAGGTACATGGGGTGCTGGCTGTATATGGGAGGTACATGGGGTGCTGGCTGTATTTGGGAGATACATGGGGTGCTGGCTGTATTTGGGAGGTACATGGGGTGCTGGCTGTATTTGGGAGGTACATGGGGTGCTGGCTGTATTTGGGAGGTACATGGGGTGCTGGCTGTATTTTGGAGGTACATGGGGGTGCTGGCTGTATTTGAGAGGTACATGGGGTGCTGGCTGTATTTGGGAGGTACACGGGGTGCTGGCTGTATTTGGGGGTACATGGAGTGCTGGCTGTATTTTGGAGGTACATGGGGTGCTGGCTGTATATGGGAGGTACATGGGGTGCTGGCTGTATTTGGGGGTACATGGGGTGCTGGCTGTATATGGGAGGTACATGGGGGTGCTGGCTGTATTTGGGAGGTACATGGGGGTGCTGGCTGTATTTGGGAGGTACATGGGGTGCTGGCTGTATTTTTGAGGTACATGGGGTGCTGGCTGTATTTGGGAGGTACATGGGGTGCTGGCTGTATTTGGGAGGTACATGGGGGTGCTGGCTGTATTTGGGAGGTACATGGGGTGCTGGCTGTATTTTGGAGGTACATGGGGTGCTGGCTGTATTTGGGGGTACATGGGGTGTTGGCTGTATTTGGGAGGTACACGGGGTGCTGGCTGTATTTGGGAGGTACATGGGGTGCTGGCTGTATTTTGGAGGTACATGGGGTGCTGGCTGTATTTTGGAGGTACATGGGGTGCTGGCTGTATTTTGGAGGTACATGGGGCGCTGGCTGTATATGGGAGGTACATGGGGTGCTGGCTGTATTTGGGGGGTACATGGGGTGCTGGCTGTATTTGGGAGGGGTGCTGGCTGTATTTGGGAGGTACATGGGGTGCTGGCTGTATTTTGGAGGTACATGGGGTGCTGGCTGTATTTTGGAGGTACATGGGGTGTTGGCTGTATTTGGGAGGTACATGGGGTGCTGGCTGTACTTTGGAGGTACATGGGGTGCTGGCTGTATTTGGAGGTACATGTGGTGCTGGCTGTATTTGGGAGGTACATGGGGTGCTGGCTGTATTTGGGAGGTACATGGGGTGCTCTCTGTATTTGGGGGCTACATGGGGTGCTGGCTGTATATGGGAGGTACATGGGGTGCTGGCTGTATTTGGGAGGTACATGGGGTGCTGGCTGTATTTGGGAGGTACATGGGGTGCTGGCTGTATTTGGGGGGTACATGGGGTGCTGGCTGTATATGGGAGGTACACGGGGTGCTGGCTGTATTTGGGAGGTACATGGGGTGCTGGCTGCATAGGAGGTACATGGGGTGCTGGCTGTATTTGGGAGGTACATGGGGTGCTGGCTGTATATGGGAGGTACACGGGGTGCTGGCTGTATTTGGGAGGTACATGGGGTGTTGGCTGTAATTGGGAGGTACATGGGGTGCTGGCTGTATTTGGGAGGTACATGGGGTGCTGGCTGTATTTGGGAGGTACATGGAGTGCTGGCTGTATTTGGGAGGTACATGGGGTGCTGGCTGTATTTGGGAGGTACACGGGGTGCTGGCTGTATTTGGGAGGTACACGGGGTGCTGGCTGTATTTGGGAGGTACACGGGGTGCTGGCTGTATTTGGGAGGTACACGGGGTGCTGGCTGTATTTGGGAGGTACACGGGGTGCTGGCTGTATGTGGGAGATACATGGGGTGCTGGCTGTATTTGGAGGTACATGGGGTGTTGGCTGTATTTGGGAAGTACATGGGGTGTTGGCTGTATTTGGGAGGTACACGGGGTGCTGGCTGTATTTGGAGGTACACGGAGTGCTGGCTCAGTGGTGGGTACATGGGGTGCTGGCTGTATTTGGGAGGTACATGGAGTGCTGGCTGTATTTGGGAAGTACATGGGGTGCTGGCTGTATTTGGGAGGTACACGGGGTGCTGGCTGTATATGGGGGGTACATGGGGTGTTGGCTGTATTTGGGAGGTACATGGGGTGTTGGCTGTATTTGGGAGGTACATGGGGTGCTGGCTGTATTTGGGAGGTACATGGGGTGCTGGCTGTATATGGGGGGTACATGGGGCGCTGGCTGTATTTGGAGGTACATGGGGTGCTGGCTGTATTTGGAGGTACATGGGGTGTTGGCTGTATTTGGGAAGTACATGGGGTGTTGGCTGTATTTGGAGGTACATGGGGTGTTGTCTGTATTTGGGAAGTACATGGGGTGTTGGCTGTATTTGGAGGTACACGGGGTGCTGGCTGTATTTGGGAGGTACATGGGGTGCTGGCTGTATTTGGAGGTACATGGGGTGCTGGCTGTATTTGGGAGGTACATGGGGTGCTGGCTGTATTTGGGAGGTACATGGGGTGCTGGCTGTATTTGGAGGTACACGGGGTGCTGGCTGTATTTGGAGGTACACGGGGTGCTGGCTGTATTCGGGAGGTACATGGGGTGCTGGCTGTATTTGGAGGTACACGGGGTGTTGGCTGTATTTGGGAGGTACATGGGGTGCTGGCTGTATTTGGAGGTACATGGGGTGCTGGCTGTATTTGGGAGGTACATGGGGTGTTGGCTGTATTTGGGAGGTACATGGGGTGCTGGCTGTATTTGGAGGTACATGGGGTGCTGGCTGTATTTGGGAGGTACATGGGGTGCTGGCTGTATTTGGGGGTACATGGAGTGCTGGCTGTATTTGGGAGGTACATGGGGTGCTTGCTGTATTTGGAGGTACACGGGGTGTTGGCTGTATTTGGGAAGTACATGGGGTGTTGGCTGTATTTGGGAGGTACATGGAGTGCTGGCTGTATTTGGGAGGTACATGGGGTGCTGGCTGTATTTTGGAGGTACATGGGGGTGCTGGCTGTATTTGGGAGGTACATGGGGGTGCTGGCTGTATTTGGGAGGTACATGGGGTGCTGGCTGTATTTGGGAGGTACACGGGGTGCTGGCTGTATTTTTGGGTACATGGAGTGCTGGCTGTATTTTGGAGGTACATGGGGTGCTGGCTGTATTTGGGGGTACATGGGGTGCTGGCTGTATATGGGAGGTACATGGGGTGCTGGCTGTATTTGGGAGGTACATGGGGTGCTGGCTGTATTTGGGAGGTACATGGAGTGCTGGCTGTATTTGGGAGGTACATGGGGTGCTGGCTGTATTTTGGAGGTACATGGGGGTGCTGGCTGTATTTGGGAGGTACATGGGGGTGCTGGCTGTATTTGGGAGGTACATGGGGTGCTGGCTGTATTTGGAGGTACATGGGGTGCTGGCTGTATTTGGAGGTACATGGGGTGTTGGCTGTATTTGGGAAGTACATGGGGTGTTGGCTGTATTTGGAGGTACATGGGGTGTTGGCTGTATTTGGGAAGTACATGGGGTGTTGGCTGTATTTGGAGGTACATGGGGTGTTGTCTGTATTTGGGAAGTACATGGGGTGTTGGCTGTATTTGGAGGTACACGGGGTGCTGGCTGTATTTGGGAGGTACATGGGGTGCTGGCTGTATTTGGAGGTACATGGGGTGCTGGCTGTATTTGGGAGGTACATGGGGTGCTGGCTGTATTTGGGAGGTACATGGGGTGCTGGCTGTATTTGGAGGTACACGGGGTGCTGGCTGTATTTGGAGGTACATGGGGTGCTGGCTGTATTTGGAGGTACACGGGGTGTTGGCTGTATTTGGGAGGTACATGGGGTGCTGGCTGTATTTGGAGGTACATGGGGTGCTGGCTGTATTTGGGAGGTACATGGGGTGTTGGCTGTATTTGGGAGGTACATGGGGTGCTGGCTGTATTTGGAGGTACATGGGGTGCTGGCTGTATTTGGAGGTACATGGGGTGCTGGCTGTATTTGGGAGGTACATGGGGTGCTGGCTGTATTTGGGGGTACATGGGGTGCTGGCTGTATTTGGGAGGTACATGGGGTGCTTGCTGTATTTGGAGGTACACGGGGTGTTGGCTGTATTTGGGAAGTACATGGGGTGTTGGCTGTATTTGGGAGGTACATGGAGTGCTGGCTGTATTTGGGAGGTACATGGGGTGCTGGCTGTATTTTGGAGGTACATGGGGGTGCTGGCTGTATTTGGGAGGTACATGGGGTGCTGGCTGTATTTGGGAGGTACATGGGGTGCTGGCTGTATTTGGGAGGTACACGGGGTGCTGGCTGTATTTTTGGGTACATGGAGTGCTGGCTGTATTTTGGAGGTACATGGGGTGCTGGCTGTATTTGGGGGTACATGGGGTGCTGGCTGTATATGGGAGGTACATGGGGTGCTGGCTGTATTTGGGAGGTACATGGGGTGCTGGCTGTATTTGGGAGGTACATGGAGTGCTGGCTGTATTTGGGAGGTACATGGGGTGCTGGCTGTATTTTGGAGGTACATGGGGGTGCTGGCTGTATTTGGGAGGTACATGGGGGTGCTGGCTGTATTTAGGAGGTACATGGGGTGCTGGCTGTATTTGGGAGGTACACGGGGTGCTGGCTGTATTTGGGGGTACATGGAGTGCTGGCTGTATTTTGGAGGTACATGGGGTGCTGGCTGTATTTGGGGGTACATGGGGTGCTGGCTGTATATGGGAGGTACATGGGGTGCTGGCTGTATTTGGGAGGTACATGGGGTGCTGGCTGTATTTGGGAGGTACATGGGGGTGCTGGCTGTATTTGGGAGGTACATGGAGTGCTGGCTGTATTTTGGAGGTACATGGGGTGCTGGCTGTATTTGGGGGTACATGGGGTGTTGGCTGTATTTGGGAGGTACACGGGGTGCTGGCTGTATTTGGGAGGTACATGGGGTGCTGGCTGTATTTTGCAGGTACATGGGGTGCTGGCTGTATTTTGGAGGTACATGGGGTGTTGGCTGTATTTGGGAGGTACATGGGGTGCTGGCTGTACTTTGGAGGTACATGGGGTGCTGGCTGTATTTGGAGGTACATGGGGTGCTGGCTGTATTTGGGAGGTACATGGGGTGCAGGCTGTATTTGGGAGGTACATGGGGTGCTGGCTGTATTTGGAAGGTACATGGGGTGCTGGCTGTATTTGGGGGGTACATGGGGTGCTGGCTGTATATGGGAGGTACATGGGGTGCTGGCTGTATTTGGGAGGTACATGGGGTGCTGGCTGTATTTGGGAGGTACATGGGGTGCTGGCTGTATTTGGGGGGTACATGGGGTGCTGGCTGTATATGGGAGGTACACGGGGTGCTGCCTGTATTTGGGAGGTACATGGGGTGCTGGCTGCATAGGAGGTACATGGGGTGCTGGCTGTATATGGGAGGTACACGGGGTGCTGGCTGTATTTGGGAGGTACATGGGGTGTTGGCTGTATTTGGGAGGTACATGGGGTGCTGGCTGTATTTGGGAGGTACATGGGGTGCTGGCTGTATTTGGGAGGTACATGGGGTGCTGGCTGTATTTGGGAGGTACATGGGGTGCTGGCTGTATTTGGGAGGTACATGGAGTGCTGGCTGTATTTGGGAGGTACATGGGGTGCTGGCTGTATTTGGGAGGTACACGGGGTGCTGGCTGTATTTGGGAGGTACACGGGGTGCTGGCTGTATTTGGGAGGTACACGGGGTGCTGGCTGTATTTGGGAGGTACACGGGGTGCTGGCTGTATTTGGGAGGTACACGGGGTGCTGGCTGTATATGGGAGGTACACGGGGTGCTGGCTGTATTTGGAGGTACATGGGGTGTTGGCTGTATTTGGGAAGTACATGGGGTGTTGGGTGTATTTGGAGATACACGGGGTGCTGGCTGTATTTGGAGGTACATGGGGTGCTGGCTGTATTTGGGAGGTACATGGGGTGCTGGCTGTATTTGGGGGTACACGGGGTGCTGGCTGTATTTGGGAGGTACATGGGGTGCTTGCTGTATTTGGAGGTACACGGGGTGTTGGCTGTATTTGGGAAGTACATGGGGTGTTGGCTGTATTTGGGAGGTACATGGAGTGCTGGCTGTATTTGGGAGGTACATGGGGTGCTGGCTGTATTTTGGAGGTACATGGGGGTGCTGGCTGTATTTGGGAGGTACATGGAGTGCTGGCTGTATTTGGGAGGTACATGGGGTGCTGGCTGTATTTTGGAGGTACATGGGGGTGCTGGCTGTATTTGGGAGGTACATGGGGGTGCTGGCTGTATTTGGGAGGTACATGGGGTGCTGGCTGTATTTGGGAGGTACACGGGGTGCTGACTGTATTTGGGGGTACATGGAGTGCTGGCTGTATTTTGGAGGTACATGGGGTGCTGGCTGTATTTGGGGGTACATGGGGTGCTGGCTGTATATGGGAGGTACATGGGGTGCTGGCTGTATTTGGGAGGTACATGGGGTGCTGGCTGTATTTGGGAGGTACATGGGGTGCTGGCTGTATTTGGGGGGTACATGGGGTGCTGGCTGTATATGGGAGGTACACGGGGTGCTGGCTGTATTTGGGAGGTACATGGGGTGCTGGCTGCATAGGATGTACATGGGGTGCTGGCTGTATTTGGGAGGTACATGGGGTGCTGGCTGTATATGGGAGGTACACGGGGTGCTGGCTGTATTTGGGAGGTACATGGGGTGTTGGCTGTATTTGGGAGGTACATGGGGTGCTGGCTGTATTTGGGAGGTACATGGGGTGCTGGCTGTATTTGGGAGGTACATGGGGTGCTGGCTGTATTTGGGAGGTACATGGGGTGCTGGCTGTATTTGGGAGGTACATGGAGTGCTGGCTGTATTTGGGAGGTACATGGGGTGCTGGCTGTATTTGGGAGGTACACGGGGTGCTGGCTGTATTTGGGAGGTACACGGGGTGCTGGCTGTATTTGGGAGGTACACGGGGTGCTGGCTGTATATGGGAGGTACATGGGGTGCTGGCTGTATTTGGAGGTACATGGGGTGTTGGCTGTATTTGGGAAGTACATGGGGTGTGGGGTGTATTTGGAGATACACGGGGTGCTGGCTGTATTTGGGAGGTACATGGGGTGCTGGCTGTATTTGGAGGTACATGGAGTGCTGGCTCAGTGGTGGGTACATGGGGTGCTGGCTGTATTTGGGAGGTACATGGAGTGCTGGCTGTATTTGGGAAGTACATGGGGTGCTGGCTGTATTTGGGAGGTACACGGGGTGCTGGCTGTATATGGGGGGTACATGGGGTGTTGGCTGTATTTGGGAGGTACATGGGGTGTTGGCTGTATTTGGGAGGTACATGGGGTGCTGGCTGTATTTGGGAGGTACATGGGGTGCTGGCTGTATATGGGGGGTACATGGGGTGCTGGCTGTATTTGGAGGTACATGGGGTGCTGGCTGTATTTGGAGGTACATGGGGTGTTGGCTGTATTTGGGAAGTACATGGGGTGCTGGCTGTATTTGGAGGTACATGGGGTGTTGTCTGTATTTGGGAAGTACATGGGGTGTTGTCTGTATTTGGAGGTACACGGGGTGCTGGCTGTATTTGGGAGGTACATGGGGTGCTGGCTGTATATGGGAGGTACATGGGGTGCTGGCTGTATTTGGGGGGTACATGGGGTGCTGGCTGTATATGGGAGGTACATGGGGTGCTGGCTGTATTTGGGGGGTACATGGGGTGCTGGCTGTATTTGGGGGGTACATGGGGTGCTGGCTGTATATGGGAGGTACACGGGGTGCTGGCTGTATTTGGGAGGTACATGGGGTGCTGGCTGTATTTGAGAGGTACATGGTGTGCTGGCTGTATTTGGGAGGTACATGGGGTGCTGGCTGTATTTGGGAGGTACATGGGGTGCTGGCTGTATTTTGGAGGTACATGGGGTGCTGGCTGTATATGGGAGGTACATGGGGTGCTGGCTGTATATGGGAGGTACATGGGGTGCTGGCTGTATATGGGAGGTACATGGGGTGCTGGCTGTATTTGGGAGATACATGGGGTGCTGGCTGTATTTGGGAGGTACATGGGGTGCTGGCTGTATTTGGGAGGTACATGGGGTGCTGGCTGTATTTGGGAGGTACATGGGGTGCTGGCTGTATTTTGGAGGTACATGGGGGTGCTGGCTGTATTTGGGAGGTACATGGGGGTGCTGGCTGTATTTGGGAGGAACATGGGGTGCTGGCTGTATTTGGGAGGTACACGGGGTGCTGGCTGTATTTGGGGGTACATGGAGTGCTGGCTGTATTTTGGAGGTACATGGGGTGCTGGCTGTATATGGGAGGTACATGGGGTGCTGGCTGTATTTGGGGGTACATGGGGTGCTGGCTGTATATGGGAGGTACATGGGGGTGCTGGCTGTATTTGGGAGGTACATGGGGGTGCTGGCTGTATTTGGGAGGTACATGGGGTGCTGGCTGTATTTTTGAGGTACATGGGGTGCTGGCTGTATATGGGAGGTACATGGGGTGCTGGCTGTATTTGGGGGGTACATGGGGTGCTGGCTGTATTTGGGAGGTACATGGGGTGCTGGCTGTATTTTGGAGGTACATGGTGTGCTGGCTGTATTTTGGAGGTACATGGGGTGTTGGCTGTATTTGGGAGGTACATGGGGTGCTGGCTATACTTTGGAGGTACATGGGGTGCTGGCTGTATTTGGAGGTACATGTGGTGCTGGCTGTATTTGGGAGGTACATGGGGTGCTGGCTGCATTTGGGAGGTACATGGGGTGCTCTCTGTATTTGGGGGGTACATGGGGTGCTGGCTGTATATGGGAGGTACATGGGGTGCTGGCTGTATTTGGGAGGTACATGGGGTGCTGGCTGTATTTGGGAGGTACATGGGGTGCTGGCTGTATTTGGGGGGTACATGGGGTGCTGGCTGTATATGGTAGGTACACGGGGTGCTGGCTGTATTTGGGAGGTACATGGGGTGCTGGCTGCATAGGAGGTACATGGGGTGCTGGCTGTATTTGGGAGGTACATGGGGTGCTGGCTGTATATGGGAGGTACACGGGGTGCTGGCTGTATTTGGGAGGTACATGGGGTGTTGGCTGTTATTGGGAGGTACATGGGGTGCTGGCTGTATTTGGGAGGTACATGGGGTGCTGGCTGTATTTGGGAGGTACATGGAGTGCTGGCTGTATTTGGGAGGTACATGGGGTGCTGGCTGTATTTGGGAGGTACACGGGGTGCTGGCTGTATTTTGGAGGTACACGGGGTGCTGGCTGTATTTGGGAGGTACACGGGGTACTGGCTGTATTTGGGAGGTACACGGGGTGCTGGCTGTATATGGGAGGTACATGGGGTGCTGGCTGTATTTGGAGGTACATGGGGTGTTGGCTGTATTTGGGAAGTACATGGGGTGTTGGCTGTATTTGGGAGGTACACGGGGTGCTGGCTGTATTTGGAGGTACACGGAGTGCTGGCTCAGTGGTGGGTACATGGGGTGCTGGCTGTATTTGGGAGGTACATGGAGTGCTGGCTGTATTTGGGAAGTACATGGGGTGCTGGCTGTATTTGGGAGGTACACGGGGTGCTGGCTGTATATGGGGGGTACATGGGGTGTTGGCTGTATTTGGAGGTACACGGGGTGCTGGCTGTATTTGGAGGTACACGGGGTGCTGGCTGTATTCGGGAGGTACATGGGGTGCTGGCTGTATTTGGAGGTACACGGGGTGTTGGCTGTATTTGGGAGGTACATGGGGTGCTGGCTGTATTTGGAGGTACATGGGGTGCTGGCTGTATTTGGGAGGTACATGGGGTGTTGGCTGTATTTGGGAGGTACATGGGGTGCTGGCTGTATTTGGAGGTACATGGGGTGCTGGCTGTATTTGGAGGTACATGGGGTGCTGGCTGTATTTGGGAGGTACATGGGGTGCTGGCTGTATTTGGGGGTACATGGGGTGCTGGCTGTATTTGGGAGGTACTTGGGGTGCTTGCTGTATTTGGAGGTACACGGGGTGTTGGCTGTATTTGGGAAGTACATGGGGTGTTGGCTGTATTTGGGAGGTACATGGAGTGCTGGCTGTATTTGGGAGGTACATGGGGTGCTGGCTGTATTTTGGAGGTACATGGGGGTGCTGGCTGTATTTGGGAGGTACATGGGGGTGCTGGCTGTATTTGGGAGGTACATGGGGTGCTGGCTGTATTTGGGAGGTACACGGGGTGCTGGCTGTATTTTTGGGTACATGGAGTGCTGGCTGTATTTTGGAGGTACATGGGGTGCTGGCTGTATTTGGGGGTACATGGGGTGCTGGCTGTATATGGGAGGTACATGGGGTGCTGGCTGTATTTGGGAGGTACATGGGGTGCTGGCTGTATTTGGGAGGTACATGGAGTGCTGGCTGTATTTGGGAGGTACATGGGGTGCTGGCTGTATTTTGGAGGTACATGGGGGTGCTGACTGTATTTGGGAGGTACATGGGGGTGCTGGCTGTATTTGGGAGGTACATGGGGTGCTGGCTGTATTTGGGAGGTACACGGGGTGCTGGCTGTATTTGGGGGTACATGGAGTGCTGGCTGTATTTTGGAGGTACATGGGGTGCTGGCTGTATTTGGGGGTACATGGGGTGCTGGCTGTATATGGGAGGTACATGGGGTGCTGGCTGTATTTGGGAGGTACATGGGGTGCTGGCTGTATTTGGGAGGTACATGGGGGTGCTGGCTGTATTTGGGAGGTACATGGAGTGCTGGCTGTATTTTGGAGGTACATGGGGTGCTGGCTGTATTTGGGGGTACATGGGGTGTTGGCTGTATTTGGGAGGTACACGGGGTGCTGGCTGTATTTGGGAGGTACATGGGGTGCTGGCTGTATTTTGCAGGTACATGGGGTGCTGGCTGTATTTTGGAGGTACATGGGGTGTTGGCTGTATTTGGGAGGTACATGGGGTGCTGGCTGTACTTTGGAGGTACATGGGGTGCTGGCTGTATTTGGGAGGTACATGGGGTGCAGGCTGTATTTGGGAGGTACATGGGGTGCTGGCTGTATTTGGGAGGTACATGGGGTGCTGGCTGTATTTGGGGGGTACATGGGGTGCTGGCTGTATATGGGAGGTACATGGGGTGCTGGCTGTATTTGGGAGGTACATGGGGTGCTGGCTGTATTTGGGAGGTACATGGGGTGCTGGCTGTATTTGGGGGGTACATGGGGTGCTGGCTGTATATGGGAGGTACACGGGGTGCTGGCTGTATTTGGGAGGTACATGGGGTGCTATCTGCATAGGAGGTACATGGGGTGCTGGCTGTATATGGGAGGTACACGGGGTGCTGGCTGTATTTGGGAGGTACATGGGGTGTTGGCTGTATTTGGGAGGTACATGGGGTGCTGGCTGTATTTGGGAGGTACATGGGGTGCTGGCTGTATTTGGGAGGTACATGGGGTGCTGGCTGTATTTGGGAGGTACATGGAGTGCTGGCTGTATTTGGGAGGTACATGGGGTGCTGGCTGTATTTGGGAGGTACACGGGGTGCTGGCTGTATTTGGGAGGTACACGGGGTGCTGGCTGTATTTGGGAGGTACACGGGGTGCTGGCTGTATTTGGGAGGTACACGGTGTGCTGGCTGTATTTGGGAGGTACACGGGGTGCTGGCTGTATATGGGAGGTACATGGGGTGCTGGCTGTATTTGGAGGTACATGGGGTGTTGGCTGTATTTGGGAAGTACATGGGGTGTTGGGTGTATTTGGAGATACACGGGGTGCTGGCTGTATTTGGGAGGTACATGAGGTGCTGGCTGTATTTGGAGGTACATGGAGTGCTAGCTCAGTGGTGGGTACATGGAGTGCTGGCTGTATTTGGGAGGTACATGGAGTGCTGGCTGTATTTGGGAAGTACATGGGGTGCTGGCTGTATTTGGGAGGTACACGGGGTGCTGGCTGTATATGGGGGGTACATGGGGTGTTGGCTGTATTTGGGAGGTACATGGGGTGTTGGCTGTATTTGGGAGGTACATGGGGTGCTGGCTGTATTTGGGAGGTACATGGGGTGCTGGCTGTATATGGGGGGTACATGGGGTGCTGGCTGTATTTGGAGGTACATGGGGTGCTGGCTGTATTTGGAGGTACATGGGGTGTTGGCTGTATTTGGGAAGTACATGGGGTGTTGGCTGTATTTGGAGGTACATGGGGTGTTGTCTGTATTTGGGAAGTACATGGGGTGTTGGCTGTATTTGGAGGTACACGGGGTGCTGGCTGTATTTGGGAGGTACATGGGGTGCTGGCTGTATTTGGAGGTACACGGGGTGCTGGCTGTATTTGGAGGTACATGGGGTGCTGGCTGTATTTGGGAGGTACATGGGGTGCTGGCTGTATTTGGAGGTACACGGGGTGCTGGCTGTATTTGGAGGTACACGGGGTGTTGGCTGTATTCGGGAGGTACATGGGGTGCTGGCTGTATTTGGAGGTACATGGGGTGTTGGCTGTAGTTGGGAGGTACATGGGGTGCTGGCTGTATTTGGAGGTACATGGGGTGCTGGCTGTATTTGGGGGTACACGGGGTGCTGGCTGTATTTGGGAGGTACATGGGGTGCTTGCTGTATTTGGAGGTACACGGGGTGTTGGCTGTATTTGGGAAGTACATGGGGTGTTGGCTGTATTTGGAGGTACACGGGGTGCTGGCTGTACTTGGGAGGTACATGGGGTGCTGGCTGTATTTGGAGGTACATGGGGTGCTGGCTGTATTTGGAGGTACATGGGGTGTTGGCTGTATTTGGGAAGTACATGGGGTGTTGGCTGTATTTGGAGATACACGGGGTGCTGGCTATATTTGGGAGATACACGGAGTGCTGGCTGTATTTGGGAGGTACATGGAGTGCTGGCTCAGTGGTGGGTACATGGGGTGCTGCCTGTATTTGGGAGGTACATGGAGTGCTGGCTGTATTTGGGAAGTACATGGGGTGTTGGCTGTATTTGGGAAGTACATGGGGTGTTGGCTGTATTTGGGAGGTACACGGGGTGCTGGCTGTATATGGGGGGTACATGGGGTGTTGGCTGTATTTGGGAGGTACATGGAATGCTGACTGTATTTGGGAGGTACATGGGGTGCTGGCTGTATATGGGGGGTACATGGGGTGCTGGCTGTATTTGGAGGTACATGGGGTGCTGGCTGTATTTGGAGGTACATGGGGTGTTGGCTGTATTTGGGAAGTACATGGGGTGTTGGCTGTATTTGGAGGTACATGGGGTGCTGGCTGTATTTGGAGGTACATGGGGTGTTGGCTGTATTTGGGAAGTACATGGGGTGTTGGCTGTATTTGGAGGTACACGGGGTGCTGGCTGTATTTGGGAGGTACATGGGGTGCTGGCTGTATTTGGAGGTACACGGGGTGCTGGCCGTATTTGGAGGTACACGGGGTGCTGGCTGTATTTGGAGGTACATGGGGTGCTGGCTGTATTTGGAGGTACATGGGGTGTTGGCTGTATTTGGGAAGTACATGGGGTGTTGGCTGTATTTGGAGGTACAC
The DNA here is from genome assembly GCF_046119375.1 of Phyllobates terribilis. Lineage (NCBI taxonomy): Eukaryota > Metazoa > Chordata > Amphibia > Anura > Dendrobatidae > Phyllobates > Phyllobates terribilis. The sequence continues at coordinate 3,048,924 of NW_027362877.1, forward strand.
GGGGTGCTGGCTGTATTTGGGAGGTACATGGGGTGCTGGCTGTATTTGGAGGTACACGGGGTGTTGGCTGTATTTGGGAGGTACATGGGGTGCTGACTGTATTTGGGAGGTACATGGGGTGCTGGCTGTATTTGGGAGGTACATGGGGTGCTGGATTTATTTGGGAGGTACATGGGGTGCTGGCTGTATTTGGAGGTACACGGGGTGCTGGCTGTATTTGGGAGGTACATGGGGTGCTGGCTGTATTTGGGAGGTACATGGGGTGCTGGCTGTATTTGGAGGTACACGGAGTGTTGGCTGTATTTGGGAGGTACATGGGGTGCTGGCTGTATTTGGAGGTACACGGGGTGTTGGCTGTATTTGGGAGGTACATGGGGTGCTGGCTGTATTTGGAGGTACATGGGGTGCTGGCTGTATTTGGGAGGTACACGGGGTGCTGGCTGTATTTGGGAGGTACATGGGGTGCTGGCTGTATTTGGAGGTACACGGGGTGTTGGCTGTATTTGGGAAGTACATGGGGTGTTGGCTGTATTTGGGAGGTACACGGGGTGCTGGCTGTATTTGGGAGGTACATGGGGTGCTGGCTGTATTTGGAGGTACATGGGGTGCTGGCTGTATTTGGAGGTACATGGGGTGCTGGCTGTATTTGGGAGGTACATGGGGTGTTGGCTGTATTTGGGAGGTACATGGGGTGCTGGCTGTATTTGGGAGGTACATGGGGTGCTGGCTGTATTTGGGAGGTACATGGGGTGCTGGCTGTATTTGGGAGGTACACGGGGTGCTGGCTGTATTTGGGAGGTACATGGGGTGCTGGCTGTATTTGGAGGTACACGGGGTGTTGGCTGTATTTGGGAAGTACATGGGGTGTTGGCTGTATTTGGGAGGTACACGGGGTGCTGGCTGTATTTGGGAGGTACATGGGGTGCTGGCTGTATTTGGGAGGTACATGGGGTGCTGGCTGTATTTGGAGGTACATGGGGTGCTGGCTGTATTTGGAGGTACATGGGGTGTTGGCTGTATTTGGGAAGTACATGGGGTGTTGGCTGTATTTGGAGGTACACGGGGTGCTGGCTGTATTTGGGAGGTACATGGGGTGCTGGCTGTATTTGGAGGTACATGGGGTGCTGGCTCAGTGGTGGGTACATGGGGTGCTGGCTGTATTTGGGAGGTACATGGAGTGCTGGCTGTATTTGGGAAGTACATGGGGTGTTGGCTGTATTTGGGAAGTACATGGGGTGTTGGCTGTATTTGGGAGGTACACGGGGTGCTGGCTGTATATGGGGGGTACATGGGGTGTTGGCTGTATTTGGGAGGTACATGGGGTGCTGGCTGTATTTGGGAGGTACATGGGGTGCTGGCTGTATATGGGGGGTACATGGGGTGCTGGCTGTATTTGGACGTACATGGGGTGCTGGCTGTATTTGGAGGTACATGGGGTGTTGGCTGTATTTGGGAAGTACATGGGGTGCTGGCTGTATTTGGGAGGTACATGGAGTGCTGGCTCAGTGGTGGGTACATGGGGTGCTGGCTGTATTTGGGAGGTACATGGAGTGCTGGCTCAGTGGTGGGTACATGGGGTGCTGGCTGTATTTGGAGGTACACGGGGTGCTGGCTGTATTTGGGAGGTACATGGGGTGCTGGCTGTATTTGGGAGGTACATGGGGTGCTGGCTGTATTTGGAGGTACACGGGGTGTTGGCTGTATTTGGGAGGTACATGGGGTGCTGGCTGTATTTGGAGGTACACGGGGTGTTGGCTGTATTTGGGAGGTACATGGGGTGCTGGCTGTATTTGGAGGTACATGGGGTGCTGGCTGTATTTGGGAGGTACACGGGGTGCTGGCTGTATTTGGGAGGTTCACGGGGTGCTGGCTGTATTTGGGAGGTACACGGGGTGCTGGCTGTATTTGGGAGGTACACGGGGTGCTGGCTGTATATGGGAGGTACATGGGGTGCTGGCTGTATTTGGAGGTACATGGGGTGTTGGCTGTATTTGGGAAGTACATGGGGTGTTGGGTGTATTTGGAGATACACGGGGTGCTGGCTGTATTTGGGAGGTACATGGGGTGCTGGCTGTATTTGGAGGTACATGGAGTGCTGGCTCAGTGGTGGGTACATGGGGTGCTGGCTGTATTTGGGAGGTACATGGAGTGCTGGCTGTATTTGGGAAGTACATGGGGTGCTGGCTGTATTTGGGAGGTACACGGGGTGCTGGCTGTATATGGGGGGTACATGGGGTGTTGGCTGTATTTGGGAGGTACATGGGGTGTTGGCTGTATTTGGGAGGTACATGGGGTGCTGACTCTATTTGGGAGGTACATGGGGTGCTGGCTGTATATGCGGGGTACATGGGGTGCTGGCTGTATTTGGAGGTACATGGGGTGCTGGCTGTATTTGGAGGTACATGGGGTGTTGGCTGTATTTGGGAAGTACATGGGGTGTTGGCTGTATTTGGAGGTACATGGGGTGTTGTCTGTATTTGGGAAGTACATGGGGTGTTGGCTGTATTTGGAGGTACACGGGGTGCTGGCTGTATTTGGGAGGTACATGGGGTGCTGGCTGTATTTGGAGGTACACGGGGTGCTGGCTGTATTTGGAGGTACATGGGGTGCTGGCTGTATTTGGGAGGTACATGGGGTGCTGGCTGTATTTGGAGGTACACGGGGTGCTGGCTGTATTTGGAGGTACACGGGGTGTTGGCTGTATTCGGGAGGTACATGGGGTGCTGGCTGTATTTGGAGGTACATGGGGTGTTGGCTGTAGTTGGGAGGTACATGGGGTGCTGGCTGTATTTGGAGGTACATGGGGTGCTGTCTGTATTTGGGAGGTACATGGGGTGCTGGCTGTATTTGGGGGTACACGGGGTGCTGGCTGTATTTGGGAGGTACATGGGGTGCTTGCTGTATTTGGAGGTACACGGGGTGTTGGCTGTATTTGGGAAGTACATGGGGTGTTGGCTGTATTTGGAGATACACGGGGTGCTGGCTGTACTTGGGAGGTACATGGGGTGCTGGCTGTATTTGGAGGTACATGGGGTGCTGGCTGTATTTGGAGGTACATGGGGTGTTGGCTGTATTTGGGAAGTACATGGGGTGTTGGCTGTATTTGGAGATACACGGGGTGCTGGCTGTATGTGGGAGATACACGGAGTGCTGGCTGTATTTGGGAGGTACATGGAGTGCTGGCTGTATTTGGAGGTACATGGGGTGTTGGCTGTATTTGGAGGTACATGGGGTGTTGGCTGTATTTGGGAAGTACATGGGGTGTTGGCTGTATTTGGAGGTACATGGGGTGTTGGCTGTATTTGGGAAGTACACGGAGTGCTGGCTGTATTTGGGAGGTACATCGAGTGCTGGCTGTATTTGGAGGTACATGGGGTGCTGGCTGTATTTGGAGGTACATGGGGTGTTGGCTGTATTTGGGAAGTACATGGGGTGTTGGCTGTATTTGGAGATACACGGGGTGCTGGCTGTATGTGGGAGATACACGGAGTGCTGGCTGTATTTGGGAGGTACATGGAGTGCTGGCTGTATTTGGAGGTACATGGGGTGCTGGCTGTATTTGGAGGTACATGGGGTGTTGGCTGTATTTGGGAAGTACATGGGGTGTTGGCTGTATTTGGAGGTACACGGGGTGCTGGCTGTATTTGGGAGGTACATGGGGTGCTGGCTGTATTTGGAGGTACACGGGGTGCTGGCTGTATTTGGAGGTACACGGGGTGCTGGCTGTATTTGGAGGTACATGGGGTGCTGGCTGTATTTGGAGGTACATTGGGTGCTGGCTGTATTTGGAGGTACATGGGGTGTTGGCTGTATTTGGGAAGTACATGGGGTGTTGGCTGTATTTGGAGGTACACGGGGTGCTGGCTGTATTTGGGAGGTACATGGGGTGCTGGCTGTATTTGGAGGTACACGGGGTGTTGGCTGTATTTGGTAGGTACATGGGGTGCTGACTGTATTTGAGAGGTACATGGGGTGCTGGCTGTATTTGGGAGGTACATGGGGTGCTGGATTTATTTGGGAGGTACATGGGGTGTTGGCTGTATTTGGAGGTACACGGGGTGCTGGCTGTATTTGGGAGGTACATGGGGTGCTGGCTGTATTTGGGAGGTACATGGGGTGCTGGCTGTATTTGGAGGTACACGGGGTGTTGGCTGTATTTGGGAGGTACATGGGGTGCTGGCTGTATTTGGAGGTACACGGGGTGTTGGCTGTATTTGGGAGGTACATGGGGTGCTGGCTGTATTTGGAGGTACATGGGGTGCTGGCTGTATTTGGGAGGTACACGGGGTGCTGGCTGTATTTGGGAGGTACATGGGGTGCTGGCTGTATTTGGAGGTACACGGGGTGTTGGCTGTATTTGGGAAGTACATGGGGTGTTGGCTGTATTTGGGAGGTACACGGGGTGCTGGCTGTATTTGGGAGGTACATGGGGTGCTGGCTGTATTTGGAGGTACATGGGGTGCTGGCTGTATTTGGGAGGTACATGGGGTGCTGGCTGTATTTGGGAGGTACACGGGGTGCTGGCTGTATTTGGGAGGTACACGGGGTGCTGGCTGTATTTGGGAGGTACATGGGGTGCTGGCTGTATTTGGAGGTACACGGGGTGTTGGCTGTATTTGGGAAGTACATGGGGTGTTGGCTGTATTTGGGAGGTACACGGGGTGCTGGCTGTATTTGGGAGGTACATGGGGTGCTGGCTGTATTTGGGAGGTACATGGGGTGCTGGCTGTATTTGGAGGTACATGGGGTGCTGGCTGTATTTGGAGGTACATGGGGTGTTGGCTGTATTTGGGAAGTACATGGGGTGTTGGCTGTATTTGGAGGTACACGGGGTGCTGGCTGTATTTGGGAGGTACATGGGGTGCTGGCTGTATTTGGAGGTACATGGGGTGCTGGCTCAGTGGTGGGTACATGGGGTGCTGGCTGTATTTGGGAGGTACATGGAGTGCTGGCTGTATTTGGGAAGTACATGGGGTGTTGGCTGTATTTGGGAAGTACATGGGGTGTTGGCTGTATTTGGGAGGTACACGGGGTGCTGGCTGTATATGGGGGGTACATGGGGTGTTGGCTGTATTTGGGAGGTACATGGGGTGCTGGCTGTATTTGGGAGGTACATGGGGTGCTGGCTGTATATGGGGGGTACATGGGGTGCTGGCTGTATTTGGAGGTACATGGGGTGCTGGCTGTATTTGGAGGTACATGGGGTGTTGGCTGTATTTGGGAAGTACATGGGGTGCTGGCTGTATTTGGGAGGTACATGGAGTGCTGGCTCAGTGGTGGGTACATGGGGTGTTGGCTGTATTTGGGAAGTACATGGGGTGTTGGCTGTATTTGGGAGGTACACGGGGTGCTGGCTGTATATGGGGGGTACATGGGGTGTTGGCTGTATTTGGGAGGTACATGGGATGCTGACTGTATTTGGGAGGTACATGGGGTGCTGGCTGTATATGGGGGGTACATGGGGTGCTGGCTGTATATGGGGGGTACATGGGGTGCTGGCTGTATTTGGGAAGTACGTGGGGTGTTGGCTGTATTTGGAGGTACACGGGGTGCTGGCTGTATTTGGAGGTACATGGGGTGTTGGCTGCATTTGGGAAGTACATGGGGTGTTGGCTGTATTTGGAGGTACACGGGGTGCTGGCTGTATTTGGGAGGTACATGGGGTGCTGGCTGTATTTGGAGGTACACGGGGTGCTGGCTGTATTTGGAGGTACATGGGGTGCTGGCTGTATTTGGAGGTACATGGGGTGTTGGCTGTATTTGGGAAGTACATGGGGTGTTGGCTGTATTTGGAGGTACACGGGGTGCTGGCTGTATTTGGGAGGTATATGGGGTGCTGGCTGTATTTGGAGGTACACGGGGTGCTGGCTGTATTTGGGAGGTACATGGGGTGCTGGCTGTATTTGGAGGTCCACGGGGTGCTGGCTGTATTTGGAGGTACATGGGGTGCTGGCTGTATTTGGAGGTACATGGGGTGCTGGCTGTATTTGGAGGTACATGGGGTGCTGGCTGTATTTGGAGGTACATGGGGTGCTGGCTGTATTTGGAGGTACATGGGGTGCTGGCTGTATTTGGAGGTACACGAGGTGTTGGCTGTATTTGGGAAGTACATTGGGTGTTGGCTGTATTTGGAGATACACGGGGTGCTGGCTGTATTTGGGAGGTACATGGGGTGCTGGCTGTATTTGGAGGTACATGGAGTGCTGGCACAGTGGTGGGTGCATGGGGTGCTGGCTGTATTTGGGAGGTACATGGAGTGCTGGCTGTATTTGGGAAGTACATGGGGTGTTGGCTGTATTTGGGAAGTACATGGGATGTTGGCTGTATTTGGGAGGTACACGGGGTGCTGGCTGTATATGGGGGGTACATGGGGTGTTGGCTGTATTTGGGAGGTACATGGGGTGCTGGCTGTATTTGGGAGGTACATGGGGTGCTGGCTGTATATGGGGGGTACATGGGGTGCTGGCTGTATATGGGGGGTACATGGGGTGCTGGCTGTATATGGGGGGTACATGGGGTGCTGGCTGTATTTGGAGGTACTTGGGGTGCTGGCTGTATTTGGAGATACATGGGGTGCTGGCTGTATTTGGAGGTACATGGGGTGCTGGCTGTATTTGGGAAGTACATGGGGTGTTGGCTGTATTTGGAGGTACACGGGGTGCTGGCTGTATTTGGAGGTACATGGGGTGTTTTCTGTATTTGGGAAGTACATGGGGTGTTGGCTGTATTTGGAGGTACACGGGGTGCTGGCTGTATTTGGGAGGTACATGGGGTGCTGGCTGTATTTGGAGGTACACGGGGTGCTGGCTGTATTTGGAGGTACATGGGGTGCTGGCTGTATTTGGAGGTACATGGGGTGCTGGCTGTATTTGGAGGTACATGGGGTGTTGGCTGTATTTGGGAAGTACATGGGGTGTTGGCTGTAATTGGAGGTACACGGGGTGCTGGCTGTATTTGGGAGGTACATGGGGTGTTGGCTGTATTTGGAGGTACATGGGGTTCTGGCTGTATTTGGAGGTACATGGGGTGCTGGCTGTATTTGGGAGGTACATGGGGTGCTGGCTGTATTTGGAGGTACACGGGGTGCTGGCTGTATTTGGGAGGTACATGGGGTGCTGGCTGTATTTGGAGGTACACGGGGTGTTGGCTGTATTTGGGAAGTACATGGGGTGTTGGCTCTATTTGGGAGGTACACGGGGTGCTAGCTGTATTTGGAAGGTACATGGGGTGCTGGCTGTATTTGGAGGTACATGGGGTGCTGGCTGTATTTGGAGGTACATGGGGTGTTGGCTGTATTTGAGAAGTACATGGGGTGTTGGCTGTATTTGGAGGTACACGGGGTGCTGGCTGTATTTGGGAGGTACATGGGGTGCTGGCTGTATTTGGAGGTACATGGGGTGCTGGCTCAGTGGTGGGTACATGGGGTGCTGGCTGTATTTGGGAGGTACATGGAGTGCTGGCTGTATTTGGGAAGTACATGGGGTGTTGGCTGTATTTGGGAAGTACATGGGGTGTTGGCTGTATTTGGAGGTACACGGGGTGCTGGCTGTATATGGGGGGTACATGGGGTGTTGGCTGTATTTGGGAGGTACATGGGGTGTTGGCTGTATTTGGGAGGTACATGGGGTGCTGGCTGTATTTGGGAGGTACATGGGGTGCTGGCTGTATATGGGGGTACATGGGGTGCTGGCAGTATTTGGAGGTACATGGGGTGCTGGCTGTATTTGGAGGTACATGGGATGCTGGCTGTATTTGGAGGTACATGGGGTGCTGGCTGTATTTGGGAAGTACATGGGGTGTTGGCTGTATTTGGAGGTACACGGGGTGCTGGCTGTATTTGGGAGGTACATGGGGTGCTGCCTGTATTTGGAGGTACATGGGGTGTTGGCTGTATTTGGGTAGTACACGGGGTGTTGGCTGTATTTGGGAGGTACACGGGGTGCTGGCTGTATATGGGGGGTACATGGGGTGTTGGCTGTATTTGGGAGGTACATGGGGTGTTGGCTGTATTTGGGAGGTACATGGGGTGCTGGCTGTATTTGGGAGGTACATGGGGTGCTGGCTGTATATGGGGGGTACATGGGGTGCTGGCTGTATTTGGAGGTACATGGGGTGTTGGCTGTATTTGGGAGGTACATGGGGTGCTGGCTGTATATGGGGGGTACATGGGGTGCTGGCTGTATTTGGGAGGTACATGGGATGCTGGCTGTATTTGGGAGGTACATGGGATGCTGGCTGTATTTGGGAGGTACATGGGGTGCTGGCTGTATTTGGGAGGTACATGGGGTGCTGGCTGTATATGGGGGGTACATGGGGTGCTGGCTGTATTTGGGAGGTACATGGGGTGCTGGCTGTATTTGGGAGGTACATGGGGGTGCTGGCTGTATTTGGGAAGTACATGGGGTGCTGGCTGTATTTGGAGGTACATGGGGTGTTGGCTGTATTTGGGAGGTACATGGGATGCTGGCTGTATTTGGGAGGTACATGGGGTGCTGGCTGTATTTGGGGAGGTACATGGGGTGCTGGCTGTATTTGGAGGTACACGGGGTGCTGGCTGTATTTGGGAGGTACATGGGGTGTTGGCTGTATTTGGAGGTACACGGGGTGCTGGCTGTATTTGGGAGGTACATGGGGTGCTGGCTGTATTTGGAGGTACATGGGGTGCTGGCTGTATTTGGGAGGTACATGGGGTGCTGGCTGTATTTGGAGGTACATGGGGTGCTGACTGTATTTGGAGGTACATGGGGTGTTGGCTGTATCTGGGAAGTACATGGGGTGTTGGCTGTATTTGGAGGTATACGGGGTGCTGGCTGTATTTGGAGGTACATGGGGTGCTGGCTGTATTTGGAGGTACATGGGGTGTTGGCTGTATTTGGGAAGTACATGGGGTGTTGGCTGTATTTGGAGATACACGGGGTGCTGGCTGTATTTGGGAGGTACATGGGGTGCTGGCTGTATTTGGAGGTACATGGAGTGCTGGCTCAGTGGTGGGTACATGGGGTGCTGGCTGTATTTGGGAGGTACATGGAGTGCTGGCTGTATTTGGGAAGTACATGGGGTGTTGGCTGTATTTTGGAAGTACATGGGGTGTTGGCTGTATTTGGGAGGTACACGGGGTGCTGGCTGTATATGGAGGGTACATGGGGTGTTGGCTGTATTTGGGAGGTACATGGGGTGTTGGCTGTATTTGGGAGGTACATGGGGTGCTGGCTGTATTTGGGAGGTACATGGGGTGCTGGCTGTATATGGGGGGTACATGGGGTGCTGGCTGTATTTGGAGGTACATGGGGTGTTGGCTGTATTTGGGAAGTACATGGGGTGTTGGCTGTATTTACAGGTACACGGGGTGCTGGCTGTATTTGGAGGTACATGGGGTGTTGGCTGTATTTGGGAAGTACATGGGGTGTTGGCTGTATTTGGAGGTACACGGGGTGCTGGCTGTATTTGGGAGGTACATGGGGTGCTGGCTGTATTTGGAGGTACACGGGGCGCTGGCTGTATTTGGAGGTACATGGGGTACTGGCTGTATTTGGAGGTACATGGGTTGCTGGCTGTATTTGGAGGTACATGGGGTGTTGGCTGTATTTGGGAAGTACATGGGGTGCTGGCTGTATTTGGAGGTACACGGGGTGCTGGCTGTATTTGGAGGTACATGGGGTGCTGGCTGTATTTGGAGGTACATGGGGTGTTGGCTGTATTTGGGAAGTACATGGGGTGTTGGCTGTATTTGGAGGTACACGGGGTGCTGGCTGTATTTAGGAGGTACATGGGGTGCTGGCTGTATTTGGAGGTACACGGGGTGTTGGCTGTATTTGGGAGGTACATGGGGTGCTGGCTGTACTTGGAGGTACATGGGGTGCTGGCTGTATTTGGGAGGTACATGGGGTGCTGGCTGTACTTGGAGGTACACGGGGTGCTGGCTGTATTTGGGTGGTACACTGGGTGCTGACTGTATTTGGAGGTACACGGGGTGTTGGCTGTATTTGGGAAGTACATGGGGTGTTGGCTGTATTTGGTAGGTACACGGGGTGCTGGCTGTATTTGGGAGGTACATGGGGTGCTGGCTGTATTTGGGAGGTACATGGGGTGCTGGCTGTATTTGGAGGTACATGGGGTGTTGGCTGTATTTGGGAAGTACATGGGGTGCTGGCTGTATTCGGAGGTACACGGGGTGCTGGCTGTATTTGGGAGGTACATGGGGTGCTGGCTGTATTTGGGAGGTACATGGGGTGCTGGCTGTATTTGGAGGTACATGGGGTGCTGGCTCACTGGTGGGTACATGGGGTGCTGGCTGTATTTGGGAGGTACATGGAGTGCTGGCTGTATTTGGGAAGTACATGGGGTGTTGGCTGTATTTGGGAAGAACATGGGGTGTTGGCTGTATTTGGGAGGTACATGGGGTGCTGGCTGTATATGGGGGGTACATGGGGTGTTGGCTGTATTTAGGAGGTACATGGGGTGTTGTCTGTATTTGGGAGGTACATGGGGTGCTGGCTGTATTTGGGAGGTACATGGGGTGCTGGCTGTATATGGGGGGTACATTTGGTGCTGGCTGTATTTGGAGGTACATGGGGTGCTGGCTGTATTTGGAGGTACATGGGGTGTTGGCTGTATTTGGGAAGTACATGGGGTGTTGGCTGTATTTGGAGGTACACGGGGTGCTGGCTGTATTTGGGAGGTACATGGGGTGCTGGCTGTATTTGGGAGGTACATGGGGTGCTGGCTGTATTTGGAGGTACATGGGGTGCTGACTGTATTTGGAGGTACATGGGGTGCTGGCTGTATTTGGAGGTACATGGGGTGTTGGCTGTATTTGGAGGTACACAGGGTGTTGGCTGTATTTGGGAGGTACATGGGGTGCTGGCTGTATTTGGAGGTACATGGGTTGCTGGGTGTATTTGGGAGGTACATGGGGTGCTGGGTGTATTTGGGAGGTACATGGGGTGCTGGGTGTATTTCGGAGGTACATGGGGTGCTGGCTGTATTTGGAGGTACATGGGGTGCTGGCTGTATTTGGGGGGTACATGGGGTGCTGGGTGTATTTGGGGGGTACATGGGGTGCTGGCTGTATTCGGAAGGTACATGGGATGCTGGCTGTATTTGGGAGGTACATGGGGTGCTGGCTGTATTTGGGAGGTACACGGGATGCTGGCTGTATTTGGAGGTACACGGGGTGCTGGCTGTATTTGGGGGTACACGGGGTGCTGGCTGTATTTGGGAGGTACATGGGGTGCTGGCTGTATTTGGGAGGTACATGGGATGCTGGCTGTATTTGGGAGGTACATGGGGTGCTGGCTGTATTTGGGAGGTACATGGGTTGCTGGCTGTATTTGGGAGGTACATGGGGTGCTGGCTGTATTTGGGAGGTACATGGGGTGCTGGCTGTATTTGGGAGGTACATGGGGTGCTGGCTGTATTTGGGAGGTACATGGGGTGCTGGCTGTATTTGGGAGGTACATGGTACATGGGGTGCTGGCTGTATTTGGGAGGTACATGGGATGCTGGCTGTATATGGGAGGTACACGGGGTGCTGGCTGTATTTGGGAGGTACACGGGGTGTTGGCTGTATTTGGGAGGTACATGGGGTGCTGGCTGTATATGGGAGGTACATGGGGTGCTGGCTGCATTTGGGAGGTACATGGTACATGGGGTGCTGGCTGTATTTGGGAGGTACACGGGTGTTGGCTGTATTTGGGAGGTACACGGGGTGCTGGCTGTATTTGGGAGGTACACGGGGTGTTGGCTGTATTTGGGAGGTACATGGAGTGCTCGCTGTATATGGGAGGTACATGGGGTGCTGGCTGTATTTGGGAGGTACATGGGGTGCTGGCTGTATTTCGGAGGTACAGGGGATGCTGGCTGTATTTGGGAGGTACAGGGGATGCTGGCTGTATTTGGGAGGTACAGGGGGTGCTGGCTGTATTTGGGGGGTACATGGGGTGCTGGCTGTATTTGGGAGGTACATGGGGTGCTGGCTGTATTTGGGGGGGGTACACGGGGTGATGGCTGTATTTGGGGGGTACATGGGGTGCTGGCTGTATTTTGGGGGGTACACGGGGTGCTGGCTGTATTTAGGAGGTACATGGGGTGCTGGCTGTATTTGGGGGGGTACACGGGGTGCTGGCTGTATTTGGGAGGTACATGGGGTGCTGGCTGTATTTGGGAGGTACATGGGGTGCTGGCTGTATTTGGGAGGTACAGGGGATGCTGGCTGTATTTGGGAGGTACAGGGGGTGCTGGCTGTATTTGGGGGGTACATGGAGTGCTGGCTGTATTTGGGAGGTACATGGGGTGCTGGCTGTATTTGGGGGGGGTACACGGGGTGCTGGCTGTATTTGGGGGGTACATGAGGTGCTGGCTGTATTTTGGGGGGTACACGGGGTGCTGGCTGTATTTGGGAGGTACATGGGGTGCTGGCTGTATTTGGGGGGGTACACGGGGTGCTGGCTGTATTTGGGAGGTACATGGGGTGCTGGCTGTATTTGGGAGGTACATGGGGTGCTGGCTGTATATGGGAGGTACATGGGGTGCTGGCTGTATTTGGGAGGTACATGGGATGCTGGCTGTATTTGGGAGGTACATGGGGGTGCTGGCTGTATTTGGGAGGTACATGGGGTGCTGGCTGTAGTTGGGAGGTACATGGGGTGCTGGCTGTATTTGGGAGGTACATGGGGTGCTGGCTGCATAGGAGGTACATGGGGTGCTGGCTGTCTTTGGGAGGTAAATGGGATGCTGGCTGTATTTGGGAGGTACATGGAGTGCTGGCTGCATAGGAGGTACATGGGGTGCTGGCTGCATAGGAGGTACATGGGGTGCTGGCTGTATTTGGGAGGTACATGGGGTGCTGGCTGTATTTGGGAGGTACATGGGGTGCTGGCTGTATTTGGGGGTAAATGGGGTGCTGGCTGTATGCGGGGTGCAGTAGGATGGGTACATGGGATGCTGGCTGTATTTGGGGGTACACGGGGTGCTGGCTGTATTTGGGAGGTACATGGGGTGCTGGCTGTATGCGGGGTGCAGTAGGATGGGTACATGGGATGCTGGCTGTATTTGGGAGGTACATGGGGTGCAGGCTGTATGCGGGGTGTAGTAGAATGGGTACATGGGATGCTGGCTGTATTTGGGGGTACGCGGGGTGCTGGCTGTATTTGGGAGGTACATGGGGTGCTGGCTGTATTTGGGAGGTACATGGGGTGCTGGCTGTATTTGGGAGGTACATGGGGTGCTGGCTGTATTTGGGAGGTACATGGGATGCTGGCTGTATTTGGGAGGTACATGGGATGCTGGTTGTATATGGGAGGTACACGGGGTGCTGGCTGTATTTGGGAGGTACATGGGGTGCTGGCTGTATTTGGGAGGTACATGGGATGCTGGCTGTATTTGGGAGGTACATGGGGGTGCTGGCTGTATTTGGGAGGTACATGGGGTGCTGGCTGTATTTGGGGGGTACATGGGTTGCTGGCTGTATTTGGGAGGTACATGGGGTGCTGGCTGTATTTGGGAGGTACATGGGGTGCTGGCTGTATTTGGGGGGTACATGGGGTGCTGGCTGTATTTGGGGGGTACATGGGGTGCTGGCTGTATTTGGGAGGTACATGGGGTGCTGGCTGTATTTGGGAGGTACACGGGGTGCTGGCTGTATTTGGGAGGTACACGGGGTGCTGGCTGTATTTGGGAGGTACACGGGGTGCTGGCTGTATTTGGGAGGTACACGGGGTGCTGGCTGTATTTGGGAGGTACATGGGGTGCTGGCTGTATTTGGGGGTACATGGGGTGCTGGCTGTATTTGGGAGGTACATGGGGTGCTGGCTGTATTTGGGAGGTACATGGGATGCTGGCTGTATTTGGGAGGTACACGGGGTGCTGGCTGTATTTGGGAGGTACACGGGGTGCTGGCTGTATTTGGGAGGTACATAGGGTGCTGGCTGTATTTGGGAGGTACATGGGGTGCTGGCTGTATTTTGGAGGTACACGGGGTGCTGGCTGTATTTTGGAGGTACACGGGGTGCTGGCTGTATTTGGGAGGTACATGGGATGCTGGCTGTATTTGGGAGGTACATGGGGTGCTGGCTGTATTTGGGAGGTACATGGGGTGCTGGCTGCATAGGGGGTACATGGGGTGCTGGCTGTATTTGGGAGGTACATGGGGTGCTGGCTGTATTTGGGAGGTACATGCGGTGCTGACTGTATTTGGGAGGTACATGGGGTGCTGGCTGCATAGGAGGTACACGGGGTGCTGGCTGTATTTGGGAGGTACACGGGGTGCTGGCTGTATTTGGGAGGTACACGGGGTCCTGGCTGTATTTGGGAGGTACATGGGGTGCTGGCTGTATTTGGGAGGTACATGGGGTGCTGGCTGTATATGGGGGGTACATGGGGTGCTGGCTGTATTCGGAGGTACATGGGGTGTTGGCTGTATTTGGGAAATACATGGGGTGTTGGCTGTATTTGGAGGTACATGGGGTGCTGGCTGTATTTGGAGGTACATGGGGTGCTGGCTGTATTTGGAGGTACATGGGGTGCTGGCTGTATTTGGGAAGTACATGGGGTGTTGGCTGTATTTGGAGGTACACGGGGTGCTGGCTGTATTTGGGAGGTACATGGGGTGCTGGCTGTATTTGGAGGTACATGGGGTGTTGGCTGTATTTGGGAAGTACATGGGGTGTTGGCTGTATTTGGGAGGTACACGGGGTGCTGGCTGTATATGGGGGGTACATGGGGGGTACATGGGGTGTTGGCTGTATTTGGGATGTACATGGGGTGTTGGCTGTATTTGGGAGGTACATGGGGTGCTGGCTGTATTTGGGAGGTACATGGGGTGCTGGCTGTATATGGGGGGTACATGGGGTGCTGGCTATATTTGGAGGTACATGGGGTGTTGGCTGTATTTGGGAGGTACATGGGGTGCTGGCTGTATATGGGGGGTACATGGGGTGCTGGCTGTATTTGGGAGGTACATGGGATGCTGACTGTATTTGGGAGGTACATGGGATGCTGGCTGTATTTGGGAGGTACATGGGGTGCTGGCTGTATTTGGGAGGTACATGGGGTGCTGGCTGTATATGGGGGGTACATGGGGTGCTGGCTGTATATGGGGGGTACATGGGGTGCTGGCTGTATTTGGAGGTACATGGGGTGCTGGCTGTATTTGGGAGGTACATGGGGTGCTGGCTGTATTTGGGAGGTACATGGGGGTGCTGGCTGTATTTGGGAAGTACATGGGGTGCTGGCTGTATTTGGAGGTACATGGGGTGTTGGCTGTATTTGGGAGGTACATGGGATGCTGGCTGTATTTGGGAGGTACATGGGGTGCTGGCTGTATTTGGGGAGGTACATGGGGTGCTGGCTGTATTTGGAGGTACACGGGGTGCTGGCTGTATTTGTGAGGTACATGGGGTGTTGGCTGTATTTGGAGGTACACGGGGTACTGGCTGTATTTGGGAGGTACATGGGGTGCTGGCTGTATTTTGAGGTACATGGGGTGCTGGCTGTATTTGGAGGTACATGGGGTGTTGGCTGTATTTGGAGATACACGGGGTGCTGGCTGTATTTGGGAGATACATGGGGTGCTGGCTGTATTTGGAGGTACATGGAGTGCTGGCTCAGTGGTGGGTACATGGGGTGCTGGCTGTATTTGGGAGGTACATGGGGTGCTGGCTGTATTTTGAGGTACATGGGGTGCTGGCTGTATTTGGAGGTACATGGGGTGTTGGCTGTATTTGGAGATACACGGGGTGCTGGCTGTATTTGGGAGATACATGGGGTGCTGGCTGTATTTGGAGGTACATGGAGTGCTGGCTCAATGGTGGGTACATGGGGTGCTGGCTGTATTTGGAAGGTACATGCGGTGTTGGCTGTATTTGGAGATACACGGGGTGCTGGCTGTATTTGGGAGATACATGGGGTGCTGGCTGTATTTGGAGGTACATGGAGTGCTGGCTCAGTGGTGGGTACATGGGGTGCTGGCTGTATTTGGGAGGTACATGGGGTGCTGGCTGTATTTGGGAGGTACATGGGGTGCTGGCTGTATTTGGAGGTACATGGAGTGCTGGCTCAGTGGTGGGTACATGGGGTGCTGGCTGTATTTGGGAGGTACATGGGGTGCTGGCTGTATTTTGAGGTACATGGGGTGCTGGCTGTATTTGGAGGTACATGGGGTGTTGGCTGTATTTGGAGATACACGGGGTGCTGGCTGTATTTGGGAGATACATGGGGTGCTGGCTGTATTTGGAGGTACATGGAGTGCTGGCTCAGTGGTGGGTACATGGGGTGCTGGCTGTATTTGGGAGGTACATGGGGTGTTGGCTGTATTTGGGAAGTACATGGGGTGCTGGCTGTATATGGGGGGTACATGGGGTGCTGGCTGTATTTGGGAGGTACATGGGGTGTTGGCTGTATTTGGGAGGTACATGGGGTGTTGACTGTATTTGGGAGGTACATGGGGTGCTGGCTGTATAAGGGAGGTACATGGGGTGCTGGCTGTATTTGGAGGTACATGGGGTGCTGGCTGTATTTGGAGGTACATGGGGTGCTGGCTGTATTTGGAGGTACATGGGGTGTTGGCTGTATTTGGGAAGTACATGGGGATGTTGGCTGTATTTAGAGGTACACGGGGTGCTGGCTGTATTTGGGAGGTACACGGGGTGCTGGCTGTATTTGTAGGTACACGGGGTGCTGGCTGTATTTGGAGGTACATGGGGTGCTGGCTGTATTTGAAGGTACATGGGGTGTTGGCTGTATTTGGGAAGTACATGGGGTCCTGGCTGTATTTGGGAGGTACATGGGGTGCTGGCTGTATTTGGGAGGTACATGGGGTGCTGGCTGTATTTGGGAGGTACATGGTACATGGGGTGCTGGCTGTATTTGGGAGGTACACGGGATGCTGGCTGTATATGGGAGGTACACGGGGTGCTGGCTGTATTTGGGAGGTACACGGGGTGTTGGCTGTATTTGGGAGGTACATGGGGTGCTGGCTGTATATGGGAGGTACATGGGGTGCTGGCTGTATTTGGGAGGTACATGGTACACGGGGTGCTGGCTGTATTTGGGAGGTACACGGGGTGTTGGCTGTATTTGGGAGGTACACGGGGTGCTGGCTGTATTTGGGAGGTACACGGGGTGTTGGCTGTATTTGGGAGGTACATGGGGTGCTGGCTGTATATGGGAGGTACATGGGGTGCTGGCTGTATTTGGGAGGTACATGGGGTGCTGGCTGTATTTGGGAGGTACATGGGATGCTGGCTGTATTTGGGAGGTACAGGGGATGCTGGCTGTATTTGGGAGGTACAGGGGGTGCTGGCTGTATTTGGGGGGTACATGGGATGCTGCCTGTATTTGGTGGTACACGGGGTGCTGGCTGTATTTGGGAGGTACATGGGGTGCTGGCTGTATGCGGGGTGCAGTAGGATGGGTACATGGGATGCTGGCTGTATTTGGGAGGTACATGGGGTGCAGGCTGTATGCAGGGTGCAGTAGAATGGGTACATGGGATGCTGGCTGTATTTGGGGGTACACGGGGTGCTGGCTGTATTTGGGAGGTACATGGGGTGCTGGCTGTATTTGGGAGGTACATGGGGTGCTGGCTGTATTTGGGAGGTACATGGGGTGCTGGCTGTATTTGGGAGGTACATGGGGTGCTGGCTGTATTTGGGAGGTACATGGTACATGGGGTGCTGGCTGTATTTGGGAGGTACATGGGGTGCTGGCTGTATTTGGGAGGTACATGGGGTGCTGGCTGTATTTGGGAGGTACATGGGATGCTGGTTGTATATGGGAGGTACACGGGGTGCTGGCTATATTTGGGAGGTACATGGGGTGTTGGCTGTATTTGGGAGGTACATGGGGTGCTGGCTGTATTTGGGAGGTACATGGGATGCAGGCTGTATTTGGGAGGTACATGGGGGTGCTGGCTGTATTTGGGAGGTACATGGGGTGCTGGCTGTATTTGGGAGGTACATGGGGTGCTGGCTGTATTTGGGAGGTACATGGGGTGCTGGCTGTATTTGGGGGGTACATGGGGTGCTGGCTGTATTTGGGGGGTACATGGGGTGCTGGCTGTATTTGGGGGGTACATGGGGTGCTGGCTGTATTTGGGAGGTACATGGGGTGCTGGCTGTATTTGGGAGGTACATGGGGTGCTGGCTGTATTTGGGAGGTACATGGGGTGCTGGCTGTATTTGGGAGGTACACGGTGTGCAGGCTGTATTTGGGAGGTACATGGGGTGCTGGCTGTATTTGGGGGTACATGGGGTGCTGGCTGTATTTGGGAGGTACATGGGGTGCTGGCTGTATTTGGAAGGTACATGGGATGCTGGCTGTATTTGGGAGGTACATGGGATGCTGGCTGTATTTGGGAGGTACATGGGGTGCTGGCTGTATTTGGGAGGTACATGGGGTGCTGGCTGTATTTTGGAGGTGCACGGGGTGCTGGCTGTATTTTGGAGGTACACGGGGTGCTGGCTGTATTTGGGAGGTACACGGGGTGCTGGCTGTATTTGGGAGGTACATGGGATGCTGGCTGTATTTGGGAGGTACATGGGGTGCTGACTGTATTTGGGAGGTACATGGGGTGCTGGCTGTATTTGGGAGGTACATGGGGTGCTGGCTGCATAGGGGGTACATGGGGTGCTGGCTGTATTTGGGAGGTACATGGGGTGCTGGCTGTATTTGGGAGATACATGGGGTGCTGGCTGCATAGGAGGTACATGGGATGCTGGCTGTATTTTGGAGGTACACGGGGTGCTGGCTGTATTTGGGAGGTACACGGGGTGCTGGCTGTATTTGGGAGGTACATGGGGTGCTGGCTGTATTTGGGAGGTACATGGGGTGCTGGCTGTATATGGGGGGTTCATGGGGTGCTGGCTGTATTCGGAGGTACATGGGGTGCTGGCTGTATTTGGAGGTACATGGGGTGTTGGCTGTATTTGGGAAGTACATGGGGTGTTGGCTGTATTTGGGGGTACATGGGGTGCTGGCTGTATTTGGGAGGTACATGGGGTGCTGGCTGTATTTGGAAGGTACATGGGATGCTGGCTGTATTTGGGAGGTACATGGGGTGCTGGCTGTATTTGGGAGGTACATGGGGTGCTGGCTGTATTTTGGAGGTGCACGGGGTGCTGGCTGTATTTTGGAGGTACACGGGGTGCTGGCTGTATTTGGGAGGTACACGGGGTGCTGGCTGTATTTGGGAGGTACATGGGATGCTGGCTGTATTTGGGAGGTACATGGGGTGCTGACTGTATTTGGGAGGTACATGGGGTGCTGGCTGTATTTGGGAGGTACATGGGGTGCTGGCTGCATAGGGGGTACATGGGGTGCTGGCTGTATTTGGGAGGTACATGGGGTGCTGGCTGTATTTGGGAGATACATGGGGTGCTGGCTGCATAGGAGGTACATGGGATGCTGGCTGTATTTTGGAGGTACACGGGGTGCTGGCTGTATTTGGGAGGTACACGGGGTGCTGGCTGTATTTGGGAGGTACATGGGGTGCTGGCTGTATTTGGGAGGTACATGGGGTGCTGGCTGTATATGGGGGGTTCATGGGGTGCTGGCTGTATTCGGAGGTACATGGGGTGCTGGCTGTGTTTGGAGGTACATGGGGTGTTGGCTGTATTTGGGAAGTACATGGGGTGTTGGCTGTATTTGGAGGTACATGGGGTGCTGGCTGTATTTGGGAGGTACATGGGGTGCTGGCTGTATATGGGGGGTTCATGGGGTGCTGGCTGTATTCGGAGGTACATGGGGTGCTGGCTGTGTTTGGAGGTACATGGGGTGTTGGCTGTATTTGGGAAGTACATGGGGTGCTGGCTGTATTTGGGAGGTACACGGGGTGCTGGCTGTATTTGGGAGGTACATGGGGTGCTGGCTGTATTCGGAGGTACATGGGGTGCTGGCTGTGTTTGGAGGTACATGGGGTGTTGGCTGTATTTGGGAAGTACATGGGGTGTTGGCTGTATTTGGAGGTACACGGGGTGCTGGCTGTATTTGGGAGGTACATGGGGTACTGGCTGTATTTGGAGGTACATGGGGTGCTGGCTGTATTTGGAGGTACATGGGGTGCTGGCTGTATTTGGAGGTACATGGGGTGCTGGCTGTATTTGGGAAGTACATGGGGTGCTGGCTGTATTTGGAGGTACATGGGGTGTTGGCTGTATTTGGGAAGTACATGGGGTGTTGGCTGTATTTGGGAGGTACATGGGGTGCTGGCTGTATTTGGGAGGTACATGGGGTGTTGGCTGTATTTCGGAGGTACATGGGGTGCTGGCTGTATTTGGGAGGTACATGGGGTGCTGGCTTTATATGGGGGGTACATGGGGTGCTGGCTGTATTTGGAGGTACATGGGGTGTTGGCTGTATTTGGGAGGTACATGAGGTGCTGGCTGTATTTGGGAGGTACATGGGGTGCTGGCTATATATGGGGGGTACATGGGGTGCTGGCTGTATTTGGAGGTACATGGGGTGTTGGCTGTATTTGGGAGGTACATGGGATGCTGGCTGTATTTGGGAGGTACATGGGGTGCTGGCTGTATATGGGGGGTACATGGGGTGCTGGCTGTATATGGGGGGTACATGGGGTGCTGGCTGTATTTGGAGGTACATGGGGTGCTGGCTGTATTTGGGAGGTACATGGGGTGCTGGCTGTATTTGGGAGGTACATGGGGGTGCTGGCTGTATTTGGGAAGTACATGGGGTGCTGGCTGTATTTGGAGGTACATGGGGTGTTGGCTGTATTTGGGAGGTACATGGGATGCTGGCTGTATTTGGGAGGTACATGGGGTGCTGGCTGTATTTGGGGAGGTACATGGGGTGCTGGCTGTATTTGGAGGTACACGGGGTGCTGGCTGTATTTGGGAGGTACATGGGGTGTTGGCTGTATTTGGAGGTACACGGGGTGCTGGCTGTATTTGGGAGGTACATGGGGTGCTGGCTGTATTTGGAGGTACATGGGGTGCTGGCTGTATTTGGAGGTACATGGGGTGTTGGCTGTATTTGGGAAGTACATGGGGTGTTGGCTGTATTTGGAGATACACGGGGTGCTGGCTGTATTTGGGAGGTACATGGGGTGCTGGCTGTATTTGGAGGTACATGGAGTGCTGGCTCAGTGGTGGGTACATGGGGTGCTGGCTGTATTTGGGAGGTACATGGAGTGCTGGCTGTATTTGGGAAGTACATGGGGTGTTGGCTGTATTTGGGAAGTACATGGGGTGTTGGCTGTATTTGGGAGGTACACGGGGTGCTGGCTGTATATGGGGGGTACATGGGGTGTTGGCTGTATTTGGGAGGTACATGGGGTGTTGGCTGTATTTGGGAGGTACATGGGGTGCTGGCTGTATTTGGGAGGTACATGGGGTGCTGGCTTTATATGGGGGGTACATGGGGTGCTGGCTGTATTTGGAGGTACATGGGGTGTTGGCTGTATTTGGGAGGTACATGGGGTGCTGGCTGTATTTGGGAGGTACATGGGGTGCTGGCTGTATATGGGGGGTACATGGGGTGCTGGCTGTATTTGGAGGTACATGGGGTGTTGGCTGTATTTGGGAGGTACATGGGATGCTGGCTGTATTTGGGAGGTACATGGGGTGCTGGCTGTATATGGGGGGTACATGGGGTGCTGGCTGTATATGGGGGGTACATGGGGTGCTGGCTGTATTTGGAGGTACATGGGGTGCTGGCTGTATTTGGGAGGTACATGGGGTGCTGGCTGTATTTGGGAGGTACATGGGGGTGCTGGCTGTATTTGGGAAGTACATGGGGTGCTGGCTGTATTTGGAGGTACATGGGGTGTTGGCTGTATTTGGGAGGTACATGGGATGCTGGCTGTATTTGGGAGGTACATGGGGTGCTGGCTGTATTTGGGGAGGTACATGGGGTGCTGGCTGTATTTGGAGGTACACGGGGTGCTGGCTGTATTTGGGAGGTACATGGGGTGTTGGCTGTATTTGGAGGTACACGGGGTGCTGGCTGTATTTGGGAGGTACATGGGGTGCTGGCTGTATTTGGAGGTACATGGGGTGCTGGCTGTATTTGGAGGTACATGGGGTGTTGGCTGTATTTGGGAAGTACATGGGGTGTTGGCTGTATTTGGAGATACACGGGGTGCTGGCTGTATTTGGGAGGTACATGGGGTGCTGGCTGTATTTGGAGGTACATGGAGTGCTGGCTCAGTGGTGGGTACATGGGGTGCTGGCTGTATTTGGGAGGTACATGGAGTGCTGGCTGTATTTGGGAAGTACATGGGGTGTTGGCTGTATTTGGGAAGTACATGGGGTGTTGGCTGTATTTGGGAGGTACACGGGGTGCTGGCTGTATATGGGGGGTACATGGGGTGTTGGCTGTATTTGGGAGGTACATGGGGTGTTGGCTGTATTTGGGAGGTACATGGGGTGTTGGCTGTATTTGGGAGGTACATGGGGTGCTGGCTGTATAAGGGGGGTACATGGGGTGCTGGCTGTATTTGGAGGTACATGGGGTGCTGGCTGTATTTGGAGGTACACGGGGTGCTGGCTGTATTTGGAGGTACACGGGGTGTTGGCTGTATTTGGGAAGTACATGGGGTGTTGGCTGTATTTGGAGGTACACGGGGTGCTGGCTGTATTTGGGATGTACATGGGGTGCTGGCTGTATTTGGAGGTACACGGGGTGCTGGCTGTATTTGGAGGTACATGGGGTGCTGGCTGTATTTGGAGGTACATGGGGTGCTGGCTGTATTTGGAGGTACATGGGGTGTTGGCTGTATTTGGAAAGTACATGGGGTGTTGGCTGTATTTGGAGGTACACGGGATGCTGGCTGTATTTGGGAGGTACATGGGGTGCTGGCTGTATTTGGAGGTACACGGGGTGTTGGCTGTATTTGGGAGGTACATGGGGTGCTGGCTGTATTTGGAGGTACATGGGGTGCTGGCTGTATTTGGGAGGTACATGGGGTGCTGGCTGTATTTGGAGGTACGCGGGGTGCTGGCTGTATTTGGGAGGTACATGGGGTACTGGCTGTATTTGGAGGTACACGAGGTGTTGGCTGTATTTGGGAAGTACATGGGGTGTTGGCTGTATTTGGAGATACACGGGGTGCTGGCTGTATTTGGGAGGTACATGGGGTGCTGACTGTATTTGGAGGTACATGGAGTGCTGGCTCAGTGGTGGGTACATGGGGTGCTGGCTGTATTTGGGAGGTACATGGAGTGCTGGCTGTATTTGGGAAGTACATGGGGTGTTGGCTGTATTTGGGAGGTACACGGGGTGCTGGCTGTATATAGGGGGGGTACATGGGGTGTTGGCTGTATTTGGGAGGTACATGGGGTGTTGGCTGTATTTGGGAGGTACATGGGGTGCTGGCTGTATTTGGGAGGTACATGGGGTGCTGGCTGTATATGGGGGGTACATGTGGTGCTGGCAGTATTTGGAGGTACATGGGGTGCTGGCTGTATTTGGAGGTACATGGGGTGTTGGCTGTATTTGGGAAGTACATGGGGTGTTGGCTGTATTTGGAGGTACACGGGGTGCTGGCTGTATTTGGGAGGTACATGGGGTGCTGGCTGTATTTGGAGGTACATGGGGTGCTGGCTGTATTTGGAGGTACATGGGGTGCTGGCTGTATTTGGAGGTACATGGGGTGCTGGCTGTATTTGGGAAGTACATGGGGTGTTGGCTGTATTTGGAGGTACACGGGGTGCTGGCTGTATTTGGGAGGTACATGGGGTGCTGGCTGTATTTGGAGGTACATGGGTTGTTGGCTGTATTTGGGAAGTACATGGGGTGTTGGCTGTATTTGGGAGGTACATGGGGTGCTGGCTGTATATGGGGGGTACATGGGGTGTTGGCTGTATTTGGGAGGTACATGGGGTGTTGGCTGTATTTGGGAGGTACATGGGGTGCTGGCTGTATTTGGGAGGTACATGGGGTGCTGGCTGTATATGGGGGGTACATGGGGTGCTGGCTGTATTTGGAGGTACATGGGGTGTTGGCTGTATTTGGGAGGTACATGGGGTGCTGGCTGTATTTGGGAGGTACATGGGGTGCTGGCTGTATATGGGGGGTACATGGGGTGCTGGCTGTATTTGGAGGTACATGGGGTGTTGGCTGTATTTGGGAGGTACATGGGGTGCTGGCTGTATATGGGGGGTACATGGGTGCTGGCTGTATTTGGAGGTACATGGGGTGCTGGCTGTATTTGGGAGATACATGGGGTGCTGGCTGTATTTGGGAGGTACATGGGGGTGCTGCCTGTATTTGGGAAGTACATGGGGTGCTGGCTGTATTTGGAGGTACATGGGGTGTTGGCTGTATTTGGGAGGTACATGGGATGCTGGCTGTATTTGGGAGGTACATGGGGTGCTGGCTGTATTTGGGAGGTACATGGGGTGCTGGCTGTATTTTGGAGGTGCACGGGGTGCTGGCTGTATTTTGGAGGTACACGGGGTGCTGGCTGTATTTGGGAGGTACACGGGGTGCTGGCTGTATTTGGGAGGTACATGGGATGCTGGCTGTATTTGGGAGGTACATGGGGTGCTGACTGTATTTGGGAGGTACATGGGGTGCTGGCTGTATTTGGGAGGTACATGGGGTGCTGGCTGCATAGGGGGTACATGGGGTGCTGGCTGTATTTGGGAGGTACATGGGGTGCTGGCTGTATTTGGGAGATACATGGGGTGCTGGCTGCATAGGAGGTACATGGGATGCTGGCTGTATTTTGGAGGTACACGGGGTGCTCGCTGTATTTGGGAGGTACACGGGGTGCTGGCTGTATTTGGGAGGTACATGGGGTGCTGGCTGTATTTGGGAGGTACATGGGGTGCTGGCTGTATATGGGGGGTTCATGGGGTGCTGGCTGTATTCGGAGGTACATGGGGTGCTGGCTGTATTTGGAGGTACATGGGGTGTTGGCTGTATTTGGGAAGTACATGGGGTGTTGGCTGTATTTGGGGGTACATGGGGTGCTGGCTGTATTTGGGAGGTACATGGGGTGCTGGCTGTATTTGGAAGGTACATGGGATGCTGGCTGTATTTGGGAGGTACATGGGGTGCTGGCTGTATTTGGGAGGTACACGGGGTGCTGGCTGTATTTTGGAGGTGCACGGGGTGCTGGCTGTATTTTGGAGGTACACGGGGTGCTGGCTGTATTTGGGAGGTACACGGGGTGCTGGCTGTATTTGGGAGGTACATGGGATGCTGGCTGTATTTGGGAGGTACATGGGGTGCTGACTGTATTTGGGAGGTACATGGGGTGCTGGCTGTATTTGGGAGGTACATGGGGTGCTGGCTGCATAGGGGGTACACGGGGTGCTGGCTGTATTTGGGAGGTACATGGGGTGCTGGCTGTATTTGGGAGATACATGGGGTGCTGGCTGCATAGGAGGTACATGGGATGCTGGCTGTATTTTGGAGGTACACGGGGTGCTGGCTGTATTTGGGAGGTACACGGGGTGCTGGCTGTATTTGGGAGGTACATGGGGTGCTGGCTGTATTTGGGAGGTACATGGGGTGCTGGCTGTATATGGGGGGTTCATGGGGTGCTGGCTGTATTCGGAGGTACATGGGGTGCTGGCTGTGTTTGGAGGTACATGGGGTGTTGGCTGTATTTGGGAAGTACATGGGGTGTTGGCTGTATTTGGAGGTACATGGGGTGCTGGCTGTATTTGGGAGGTACATGGGGTGCTGGCTGTATATGGGGGGTTCATGGGGTGCTGGCTGTATTCGGAGGTACATGGGGTGCTGGCTGTGTTTGGAGGTACATGGGGTGTTGGCTGTATTTGGGAAGTACATGGGGTGCTGGCTGTATTTGGGAGGTACACGGGGTGCTGGCTGTATTTGGGAGGTACATGGGGTGCTGGCTGTATTTGGGAGGTACACGGTGTGCAGGCTGTATTTGGGAGGTACATGGGGTGCTGGCTGTATTTGGGGGTACATGGGGTGCTGGCTGTATTTGGGAGGTACATGGGGTGCTGGCTGTATTTGGGAGGTACATGGGGTGCTGGCTGTATTTGGGAGGTACATGGGATGCTGGCTGTATTTGGGAGGTACACGGGGTGCTGGCTATATTTGGGAGGTACACGGGGTGCTGACTGTATTTGGGAGGTACACGGGGTGCTGGCTGTATTTGGGAGGTACATGGGGTTCTGGCTGTATTTTGGAGGTACACGGGGTGCTGGCTGTATTTGGGAGGTACATGGGATGCTGGCTGTATTTGGTAGGTACATGGGGTGCTGGCTGTATTTGGGAGGTACATGGGGTGCTGGCTGTATTTGGGAGGTACATGGGGTGCTGGCTGCATAGGGGGTACATGGGGTGCTGGCTGTATTTGGGAGGTACATGGGGTGCTGGCTGTATTTGGGAGGTACATGGGGTGCTGGCTGTATTTGGGAGGTACATGGGGTGCTGGCTGCATAGGAGGTACATGGGATGCTGGCTGTATTTTGGAGGTACATGGGGTGCTGGCTGTATTTGGGAGGTACACGGGGTGCTGGCTGTATTTGGGAGGTACATGGGGTGCTGGCTGTATTTGGGAGGTACACGGGGTGCTGGCTGTATTTGGGAGGTACATGGGGTGCTGGCTGTATTTGGGTGGTACATGGGGTGCTGGGTGTATTTGGGAGGTACATGGGGTGCTGGCTGTATTTGGGAGGTACATGGGGTGCTGGCTGTATTTGGGAGGTACACGGGGTGCTGGCTGTATTTGGGAGGTACATGGGGTGCAGGCTGTATTTGGGAGGTACATGGGATGCTG
Organism: Phyllobates terribilis; assembly: GCF_046119375.1. Taxonomy (NCBI): domain Eukaryota; kingdom Metazoa; phylum Chordata; class Amphibia; order Anura; family Dendrobatidae; genus Phyllobates; species Phyllobates terribilis. Next base: position 3,075,643 of record NW_027362877.1, read on the forward strand.
GCTGTATTTGGGAGGTACATGGGGTGCTGGCTGCATAGGAGGTACATGGGATGCTGGCTGTATTTGGGAGGTACATGGGTTGCAGGCTGTATTTGGGAGGTACATGGGGTGCAGGCTGTATTTGGGAGGTACATAGGGTGCTGGCTGTATTTGGGAGGTACACGGGGTGCTGGCTGTATTTGGGAGGTACACGGGGTGCTGGCTGTATTTGGGAGGTACATGGGGTGCTGGCTGCATAGGAGGTACATGGGGTGCTGGCTGTATTTGGGAGGTAAATGGGATGCTGGCTGTATTTGGGAGGTACATGGAGTGCTGGCTGCATAGGAGGTACATGGGGTGCTGGCTGTATTTGGGAGGTACATGGGGTGCTGGCTGTATTTGGAGGTACATGGGGTGCTAGCTGTATGCGGGGTGCAGTAGGATGGCTACATGGGATGCTGGCTGTATTTGGGGGTACACGGGGTGCTGGCTGTATTTGGGAGGTACATGGGGTGCTGGCTGTATGCGGGGTGCAGTAGGATGGGTACATGGGATGCTGGCTGTATTTGGGAGGTACATGGGGTGCAGGCTGTATGCGGGGTGCAGTAGGATGGGTACATGGGATGCTGGCTGTATTTGGGGGTACACGGGGTGCTGGCTGTATTTGGGAGGTACATGGGGTGCTGGCTGTATTTGGGAGGTACATGGGGTGCTGGCTGTATTTGGGAGGTACATGGGGTGCTGGCTGTATTTGGGAGGTACATGGGGTGCTGGCTGTATTTGGGAGGTACATGGTACATGGGGTGCTGGCTGTATTTGGGAGGTACATGGGATGCTGGCTGTATATGGGAGGTACACGGGGTTCTGGCTGTATTTGGGAGGTACATGGGGTGCTGGCTGTATTTGGGGGGTACATGGGGTGCTGGCTGTATTTGGGAGGTACATGGGGTGCTGGCTGTATTTGGGGGGGGTACACGGGGTGCTGGCTGTATTTGGGAGGTACATGGGGTGCTGGCTGTATTTGGGAGGTACATGGGGTGCTGGCTGTATTTGGGAGGTACATGGGATGCTGGCTGTATATGGGAGGTACACAGGGTGCTGGCTGTATTTGGGAGGTACATGGGGTGTTGGCTGTATTTGGGAGGTACATGGGGTGCTGGCTGTATTTGGGAGGTACATGGGATGCTGGCTGTATTTGGGAGGTACATGGGGGTGCTGGCTGTATTTGGGAGGTACATGGGGTGCTGGCTGTATTTGGGGGGTACATGGGGTGCTGGCTGTATTTGGGAGGTACATGGGGTGCTGGCTGTATTTGGGAGGTACATGGGGTGCTGGCTGTATTTGGGGGGTACGTGGGGTGCTGGCTGTATTTGGGGGGTACATGGGGTGCTGGCTGTATTTCGGAGGTACATGGGGTGCTGGCTGTATTTGGGAGGTACATGGGGTGCTGGCTGTATTTGGGAGGTACATGGGGTGCTGGCTGTATTTGGGAGGTACATGGGGTGCTGGCTGTATTTGGGAGGTACATGGGGTGCTGGCTGTATTTGGGAGGTACATGGGGTACTGGCTGTATTTGGGAGGTACATGGGGTGCTGGCTGTATATGGGGGGTACATGGGGTGCTTGCTGTATTTGGGAGGTACATGGGGTGCTGGCTGTATTTGGGAGGTACATGGGGTGCTGGCTGTATTTGGGAGGTACATGGGGTGCTGGTTGTATTTGGGAGGTACATCGGGTGCTGGCTGTATTTGGGAGGTACATCGGGTGCTGGCTGTATCTGGGAGGTACATGGGGTGCTGGCTGTATATGGGGGGTACATGGGGTGCTGGCTGTATATGGGAGGTACATGGGGTGCTGGCTGTATTTGGGAGGTACATATGGGGTGCTGGCTGCATAGGAGGTACATGGGGTGCTGGCTGTATTTGAGAGGTACATGGGATGCTGGCTGTATTTGGGAGGTACATATGGGGTGCTGGCTGTATTTGGGAGGTACATGGGGTGCTGGCTGTATTTGGGAGGTACATGGGGTGCTGGCTGTATTTGGGAGGTACATGGGGTGCTGGCTGTATTTGGGGGTACATGGGGTGCTGGCTGTATGCGGGGTGCAGTAGGATGGGTACATGGGATGCTGGCTGTATTTGGGGGTACACGGGGTGCTGGCTGTATTTGGGAGGTACATGGTGTGCTGGCTGTATGCGGGGTGCAGTAGGATGGGTACATGGGATGCTGGCTGTATTTGGGGGAACACGGGGTGCTGGCTGTATTTGGGAGGTACATGGGGTGCTGGCTGTATTTGGGGGGTACATGGGGTGCTGGCTGTATTTGGGAGGTACATGGGGTGTTGGCTGTATTTGGGAGGTACATGGGGTGCAGGCTGTATTTGGGAGGTACATGGGATGCTGGCTGTATTTGGGAGGTACATGGGGTGCAGGCTGTATGCGGGGTGCAGTAGGATGGGTACATGGGATGCTGGCTGTATTTGGGGGTACACGGGGTGCTGTCTGTATTTGGGAGGTACATGGGTTGCTGGCTGTATATGGGGGGTACATGGGGTGCTGGCTGTATTTGGGAGGTACATGGGGTGCTGGCTGTATTTGGGAGGTACATGGGGTGCTGGCTGTATTTGGGAGGTACATGGGGTGCTGGCTGTATTTGGGGGTACATGGGGTGCTGGCTGTATGTGGGGTGCAGTAGGATGGGTACATGGGATGCTGGCTGTATTTGGGGGTACACGGGGTGCTGGCTGTATTTGGGAGGTACATGGGGTGCTGGCTGTATGCATGGTGCAGTAGGATGGGTACATGGGATGCTGGCTGTATTTGGGGGTACACGGGGTGCTGGCTGTATTTGGGAGGTACATGGGGTGCTGGCTGTATGCGGGGTGCAGTAGGATGGGTACATGGGATGCTGGCTGTATTTGGGGGTACACGGGGTGCTGGCTGTATTTGGGAGGTACATGGGGTGCTGGCTGTATTTGAGGGGTACATGGGGTGCTGGCCGTATTTGGGAGGTACATGGGGTGTTGGCTATATTTGGGAGGTACATGGGGTGCAGGCTGTATTTGGGAGGTACATGGGATGCTGGCTGTATTTGGGAGGTACATGGGGTGCAGGCTGTATGCGGGGTGCAGTAGGATGGGTACATGGGATGCTGGCTGTATTTGGGGGTACACGGGGTGCTGTCTGTATTTGGGAGGTACATGGGGTGCTGGCTGTATTTGGGAGGTACATGGGGTGCTGGCTGTATTTGGGAGGTACACGGGGTGCTGGCTGTATTTGGGGGTATATGGAGTGCTGGCTGTATTTGGGTGGTACACTGGGTGCTGGCTGTATTTGGGGGTACATGGGGTGCTGGCTGTATTTGGGAGGTACACGGGGTGCTGGCTGTATTTGGGAGGTACACGGGGTGCTGGCTGTATTTGGGAGGTACACGGGGTGCTGGCTGTATTTGGGAGGTACATGGGGTGCTGGCTGTATTTGGGAGGTACATGGGGGTGCTGGCTGTATTTGGGAGGTACATGGGGTGCTGGCTGTATTTGGGGGGTACATGGGGTGCTGGTTGTATTTGGGAGGTACATGGGATGCTGGCTGTATTTGGGGGGGGGGTACATGGGGTGCTGGCTGTATTTGGGAGGTACATGGGGTGCTGGCTGTATTTGGGAGGTACATGGGGTGCTGGCTGTATTTGGGAGGTACACGTGGTGCTGGCTGTATTTGGGAGGTACACGTGGTGCTGGCTGTATTTGGGAGGTACACGGGGTGCTGGCTGTATTTGGGAGGTACACGGGGTGCTGGCTGTATATGGGAGGTACATGGGGTGCTGGCTGTATTTGGGAGGTACATGGGATGCTGGCTGTATTTGGGAGGTACATGGGGGTGCTGGCTGTATTTGGGAGGTACATGGGGTGCTGGCTGTATTTGGGGGGTTCATGGGGTGCTTGCTGTATTTGGGAGGTACATGGGGTGCTGGCTGTATTTGGGGGGGTACATGGGGTGCTGGCTGTATTTGGGAAGTACATGGGGTGTTGGCTGTATTTGGGAGGTACATGGGGTGCTGGCTGTATTTGGGAGGTACATGGGGTGCTGGCTGTATTTGGGGGGTACATGGGGTGCTGGCTGTATTTGGGAGGTGCACGGGGTGCTGGCTGTATTTGGGAGGTACATGGGGTGCTGGCTGTATTTGGAAGGTACATGGGGTGTTGGCTGTATTTGGGAGGTACATGGGGTGCTGGCTGTATTTGGGAGGTACATGGGGTGCTGGCTGTGTGATAGAGCGCCACAAAGTAGGGGAAAGTAAGTGCTCCTTAGTGGAGCTGAAGGTTCAGTAAGGGCACAGTATGGGAGGCAGTGTATACGGAGGGACATTGTGTAGGCACAGTATGGAGGGAGTACAGTGTGGAGATGGGGCACAGTATGGGAGGCAGTGTATATGGAGGGACATTGTGTAGGCACAGTATGGAGGGAGTACAGTGTGGAGAGGGTGCACAGTATGGGAGGCAGTGTTTACGGAGGGACATTGTGTAGGCACAGTATGGAGGGAGTACAGTGTGGAGATGGGGCACAGTATGGGAGGCAGTGTATACGGAGGGACATTGTGTAGGCTCAGTATGGAGGGAGTACAGTGTGGAGATGGGGCACAGTATGGGAGGCAGTGTATACGGAGGGACATTGTGTAGGCTCAGTATGGAGGGAGTACAGTGTGGAGATGGGGCACAGTATGGGAGGCAGTGTATACGGAGGGACATTGTATAGGCAGAGTATGGAGGGAGTACAGTGTGGAGAGGGGGCACAGTATGGGAGGCAGTGTATACGGAGGGACATTGTGTAGGCACAGTATGGAGGGAGTACAGTGTGGAGAGGGTGCACAGTATGGGAGGCAGTGTATACGGAGGGACATTGTGTAGGCACAGTATGGAGGGAGTACAGTGTGGAGATGGGGCACAGTATGGGAGGCAGTGTATATGGAGGGACATTGTGTAGGCACAGTATGGAGGGAGTACAGTGTGGAGATGGGGCACAGTATGGGAGGCAGTGTATATGGAGGGACATTGTGTAGGCACAGTATGGAGGGAGTACAGTGTGGAGAGGGGGCACAGTATGGGAGGCAGTGTATACGGAGGGACATTGTGTAGGCACAGTATGGAGGGAGTACAGTGTGGAGAGGGGGCACAGTATGGGAGGCAGTGTATACGGAGGGACATTGTGTAGGCACAGTATGGAGGGAGTACAGTGCAGAGATGGGGCACAGTATGGGAGGCAGTGTATATGGAGGGACATTGTGTAGGCACAGTATGGAGGGAGTACAGTGCAGAGATGGGGCACAGTATGGGAGGCAGTGTATACGGAGGGACATTGTGTAGGCACAGTATGGAGGGAGTACAGTGTGGAGAGGGGGCACAGTATGGGAGGCAGTGTATACGGAGGGACATTGTGTAGGCACAGTATGGAGGGAGTACAGTGTGGAGAGGGGGCACAGTATGGGAGGCAGTGTATACGGAGGGACATTGTGTAGGCACAGTATGGAGGGAGTACAGTGCAGAGATGGGGCACAGTATGGGAGGCAGTGTATATGGAGGGACATTGTGTAGGCACAGTATGGAGGGAGTACAGTGCAGAGATGGGGCACAGTATGGGAGGCAGTGTATACGGAGGGACATTGTGTAGGCACAGTATGGAGGGGGTACAGTGTGGAGATGGGGCACAGTATGGGAGGCAGTGTATATGGAGGGACATTGTGTAGGCACAGTATGGAGGGAGTACAGTGTGGAGATGGGGCACAGTATGGGAGGCAGTGTATATGGAGGGACATTGTGTAGGCACAGTATGGAGGGAGTACAGTGTGGAGATGGGGCACAGTATGGGAGGCAGTGTATACGGAGGGACATTGTGTAGGCACAGTATGGAGGGAGTACAGTGCAGAGATGGGGCACAGTATGGGAGGCAGTGTATACGGAGGGACATTGTGTAGGCACAGTATGGAGGGAGTACAGTGTGGAGAGGGGGCACAGTATGGGAGGCAGTGTATATGGAGGGACATTGTGTAGGCACAGAATGGAGGGAGTACAGTGTGGAGATGGAGCACAGTATGGGAGGCAGTGTATATGGAGGGACATTGTGTAGGCACAGTATGGAGGGAGTACAGTGTGGAGATGGTGCACAGTATGGGAGGCAGTGTATACGGAGGGACATTGTGTAGGCACAGTATGGAGGGAGTACAGTGTGGAGAGGGGGCACAGTATGGGAGGCAGTGTATACGGAGGGACATTGTGTAGGCACAGTATGGAGGGAGTACAGTGTGGAGATGGGGCACAGTATGGGAGGCAGTGTATATGGAGGGACATTGTGTAGGCACAGTATGGAGGGAGTACAGTGTGGAGAGGGGGCACAGTATGGGAGGCAGTGTATGCAGAGGGACATTGTGTAGGCACAGTATGGAGGGAGTACAGTGTGGAGATGGGGCACAGTATGGGAGGCAGTGTATACGGAGGGACATTGTGTAGGCACAGTATGGAGGGAGTACAGTGTGGAGAGGGGGCACAGTATGGGAGGCAGTGTATACGGAGGGACATTGTGTAGGCACAGTATGGAGGGAGTACAGTGTGGAGATGGGGCACAGTATGGGAGGCAGTGTATACGGAGGGACATTGTGTAGGTACAGTATGGAGGGAGTACAGTGTGGAGATGGGGCACAGTATGGGAGGCAGTGTATACGGAGGGACATTGTGTAGGCACAGTATGGAGGGAGTACAGTGTGGAGAGGGGGCACAGTATGGGAGGCAGTGTATACGGAGGGACATTGTGTAGGCACAGTATGGAGGGAGTACAGTGTGGAGATGGAGCACAGTATGGGAGGCAGTGTATACGGAGGGACATTGTGTAGGTACAGTATGGAGGGAGTACAGTGTGGAGATGGGGCACAGTATTTGAGGCAGTGTATACGGAGGGACATTGTGTAGGCACAGTATGGAGGGAGTACAGTGTGGAGATGGGGCACAGTATGGGAGGCAGTGTATACGGAGGGACATTGTGTAGGTACAATATGGAGGGAGTACAGTGTGGAGATGGGGCACAGTATGGGAGGCAGTGTATACGGAGGGACATTGTGTAGGCACAGTATGGAGGGAGTACAGTGTGGAGATGGGGCACAGTATGGGAGGCAGTGTATACGGAGGGACATTGTGTAGGCACGGTATGGAGGGAGTACAGTGTGGAGAGGGTGCACAGTATGGGAGGCAGTGTTTACGGAGGTACATTGTGTAGGCACAGTATGGAGGGAGTACAGTGTGGAGATGGGGCACAGTATGGGAGGCAGTGTATATGGAGGGACATTGTGTAGGCACCGTATGGAGGGAGTACAGTGTGGAGAGGGGGCACAGTATGGGAGGCAGTGTATACGGAGGGACATTGTGTAGGCACAGTATGGAGGGAGTACAGTGTGGAGAGGGGGCACAGTTTGGGAGGCAGTGTATACGGAGGGACATTGTGTAGGCAGAGTATGGAGGGAGTACAGTGTGGAGATGGGGCACAGTATGGGAGGCAGTGTATACGGAGGGACATTGTGTAGGCACAGTATGGAGGGAGTACAGTGTGGAGAGGGGGCACAGTATGGGAGGCAGTGTATACGGAGGGACATTGTGTAGGCACAGTATGGAGGGAGTACAGTGTGGAGATGGGGCACAGTATTTGAGGCAGTGTATACGGAGGGACATTGTGTAGGCACAGTATGGAGGGAGTACAGTGTGGAGATGGGGCACAGTATGGGAGGCAGTGTATACGGAGGGACATTGTGTAGGTACAATATGGAGGGAGTACAGTGTGGAGATGGGGCACAGTATGGGAGGCAGTGTATACGGAGGGACATTGTGTAGGCACAGTATGGAGGGAGTACAGTGTGGAGAGGGGGCACAGTATGGGAGGCAGTGTATACGGAGGGACATTGTGTAGGCACAGTATGGAGGGAGTACAGTGTGGAGATGGGGCACAATATTTGAGGCAGTGTATATGGAGGGACATTGTGTAGGCACAGTATGGAGGGAGTACAGTGTGGAGAGGGAGCACAGTATGGGAGGCAGTGTATACGGAGGGACATTGTGTAGGCACAGTATGGAGGGAGTACAGTGTGGAGATGGGGCACAGTATGGGAGGCAGTGTATACGGAGTGACATTGTGTAGGCACAGTATGGAGATGGGGCACAGTATGGGAGGCAGTGTATACGGAGGGACATTGTGTAGGCACAGTATGGAGGGAGTACAGTGTGGAGATGGGGCACAGTATGGGAGGCAGTGTATATGGAGGGACATTGTGTAGACCCAGTATGGAGGGAGTACAGTGTGGACAGGGGGCACAGTATGGGAGGCAGTGTATACGGAGGGACATTGTGTAGGCACAGTATGGAGTGAGTACAATGTGGAGATGGGGCACAGTATGGGAGGTAGTGTATACGGAGGGACATTGTGTAGGTACAGTATGGAGGGAGTGCAGTATGAAGAGGGGGCATTGTGGGGAGGGGCACTGCAGATGGGGACAGTGTGGTGGCTATAGGACATAATGTAGGTGTAGTGTGTAGGATGGACAGTGTATAGGTCATAGTTTTTAAGGGGCGATGGTTTGACAATTATTGTTCAGGGGGAGCGACGGTGTGGAGGCAATATTATATAGAAGAGGAGGTCATGTATCATAAGAGGGACAGTGTGGATATTATCTTTTGTGTATGGATTTATTATTTATTCAGGGGCACAGCACAGGATTATTTAGGGCACAGCAGGGGCAGCTATTTTTATTCAGGCGGCATTATAATGACCCTTATTTTTACGGGCAGTGTCGGCATGTGCTGCAGAAGACCGAAGAAAAGGGACGTGTGTGGAGACGAGCTGCGGATGTGAAAACTTACCCTGGAATCAGGGGCAGCTGAAGAAGAAACAACAAGGTTACTTACCGGTAGTCAGTTTTTCCAGAACCCATGACTGCACACCTGAGAGAGAGGATCCGCCGACCAAGGACAGGAAACCATCTGAAATAAAAGGGGCGGCTCCTCTCCTCCGCTTCAGTTGGTTACAGAGCATTGAGAGGACCTTCATAGAAAGAGTTATACACAAAATCCAACACCACATTATATAACACCCAACAAACGTGCACACCCATATGGTGAGAAAGAAGGAAGGAGGGGAATATACGGGTGCCGTCATGGGTTCTGGAAAAACCGGCTACCGGTAAGTAATCTTGGTGTTTTCCCTTCACCCATGATGGCACACCTGAGAGACTTTTGGTGAAAAAAACGCCATTCCCGTATGTGGCTCCACAATTACTCCCCAGCAGCAAGCCCGCTGTCTTGGGGTCATACTCTATTCAGATCTTTCCTTCACTCCTCACATAAAATCACTTGCTCTCTCGTGTCATCTACACCTCAAACACATCTCTATAATCAGAACTTTTCTTCCCTTTGACTCAGCAAAAAGTCTTACTGTAGCTCTTATTCACTCTCGTCTGGACTATTGCAACTCTTTACTAATCGGTCTCCCACTTTCTAAACTTTCCCCTCTCCAATCTGTCCTGAATGCAGCAGCCAGGATCATATTCCTCGCCAGCCGCTACACCGATGCCTCTTCCCTGTGCCAGTCATTGCACTGGTTGCCCATCCAATACAGAGTTCAATATAAACTTATCACTCTTACCCACAAAGCTCTCCACGATTCAGCATCACTCTACATCTCCTCCCTCATCTCAGTCTACCACCCTACACGTGCCCACCGTTCTGCTAATGACTTCAAACTAAAATCCTCCTTAATCCGAACCTCCCACTCCCGTCTCCAAGATTTCTCACGTGCTGCACCAATTCTTTGGAATGCACTACCCAGGACAATTCAATTAATTCCCAATACCCACAGCTTTAAGCATGCCCTAAAAACCCATTTCTTTAGACTGGCCTATCGCCTTAACACACTTGTCTAACTGTCCCAGTTTGGCCCATATCAAAATTTTCTTCAAAATCATGTTCATACCATCCATGCACTGAATAGCCTCAGTCTGTACTGTACACACACTGGCAGGCGACCAGTTCATGTAGTGCTTTGTACTTACCCTATTTAGCATATTATGGTTGTATTATACAATATTTGTATGTTTTACATTGTGTCCCACCCCCTCCTCCCCCCTAATTCCTCATAGACTGTAAGCTTGCGAGCAGGTCCCTCACTCCTTTTAATATCTGAGTTATGCTTATTTGGTAATGTCTTTTTGTCTATTCAAGCCCCCCCTAAAATTGTAAAGTGCTGCGGAATATGCTGGCTCTATAAAAATTATTATTATTATGAAGGGAGGGACCACCTCTTGCAGCACCCTTCTACCAAAGGTTAAGTCAGTAAGGTAGGATAGATCCAACCGATAGTGTTTGAAGAAGGTAGATGGTGACGATCAGGTAGCGGCCTTATAGATTTGATCTATCGATACCTCTGCCTTTTCCGCCCAAGAGGTAGCGATGGCTCTGGTGGAGTGAGCTATGATGCTTTCAAGGATCGGGGTGTCACTTGCCGAATAGGCTAAGGAAATGACCTCCCTAATCCATCTGGCTATAGTCCATTTGGTCACTCCATAACCCTTCCTACTCCCCTGGAAAGCTACAAACAGTGATTGGCCTCGCCTCCACTGACTAGTTACATGTATATATTGTAATAAGGCCCTTTTAACATAAAGGTTATGAAACTTTTGTTCCCCTAGGGTCTTTGGGTTATCACAAAAGGAGGGCAGAACAATTTACTGAGATCTATGAAATTTGAGCACTACCTTAGGGAGGTGTGAGCGAAATACCCTCTCTTCTATGCCTTCCGAACTCCAAATTAATAAGTTTTGTTTTATGAGCGCTCGGGAAATCAGTACAGCACAGCCAGGAATGGTGCACTAGAAAAAGACTTCTGCTTTATTAACACATGTGACACTTTAAATAGGGTCAGAGACAAAGGAATAGTTCTCTCTGACCTATGAACCAATAGTAACCATAGGGGAGTGAACAGTAATGTGAAACCTCACTGCCCCTCAGTGTTACCTGATGACCATTACATAAGAGTGAAGACAATATGGATACCACAGACAAACAAGATGGATTCTTTTCTCTCACAGAGGTAAGCTGGGTCAGGCCTCAATACTACTCTATCGTCAAATACTTTTGTATATGGAGGATTTATGGATCGGGCTTGTAAATCGCTTACTCTACGGGCAGATATCAAAGCCACCAAAAGAATTGTTTTGAGAGTAATGTATTTTGCAGACATCTCCTGGATTGGTTCAAAAGGTTCCTCAGTTAGAGCCTCAAGCACCAAATTCAGGTCCAATGGGGGAACTTTGGGTATTGAGACCGGCCTAGATCTATCACAAGATTTAATGAACCTTGCAACCCATTTATTGGCTGCGAGTTTGCAGTTATACAACGCTCCTAGGGCTGAAACCTGGACTTTGAGCGTACTGTTAGCTAGACCCAACTCAAACCCCTTTTTTAAAAACTCCAGGATTGAATTAATTGGAGGTTTTTGGCTTAACGGCTCCCCTAGGAAATCTAAAAACTTCCTCCATGTTCTACCATAGATTTTGGTGGTTATGGGCTTCCTACTCCTCAACAGAGTAGAAACTAATCCTGACGACAAACCTCTACCCCCTCAATATTGCCCTCTCAAATTCCAAGCTGCAAGGTGGAAACCCTTTACTTGAGAGTGGAATATTGGTCCCTGTGCCAGAAGGTCTGGGATTTCCAGAAGGATCCATGGGTCTGATGGGGACATCATTCTCAGGAGGGAGAACCATGGTCTCTTCGGCCAAAAGGGGGCAATGAGGATCACTCTTGCTCGATCGTTTCTGAGCTTCCTCACTACAAGAGGTATCATAGCTATTGGAGGGAAGGCGTAGGCCAACTTGAAACCCCAGGGAATCTGGAGGCCATCTATCACCAATGGGTTTCCCCTTGGATCTAGTGAGCAGAACTTCTCCACCTTTCTGTTGTTTTTGTCGGCGAACAAATCTGTTTCTGGCAGACCCATAGCTGTACTAGCTGCCGGAATACTCTGGGGTTCAGGGCCCATTCCCCCTGTCTTAAATTGTTGTGGCTTAGGAAGTCTGCTCTTGTATTTTCTATGCCACATATGTGTAGTGCTGAAAGAGATAGGAGATTTTGCTCCGCTACTTGAAAAAGTCTGCTTACTGCTTCCAGAAGGGAATGAGATCTTGTTCTCCCCTGGTGGTTTATGTAAGCCACGGTGCTTCTGTTGTCCGACATAACCCAAACATGACTGCCCCGGAGTAAAGGGAGGAAGCCCTCTAAAGCGTTCCACACTGCCTATAGCTATTTTAAGTTTGACTACCCTTTTTCCTCTAGGACTGACCAAGAGCCCTGAATTATGTGGTTTCCCAGGTGTGCCCCCCACCCTGAGTTGCTCGCATCGGTCATGATGATGTTGTGCACTGTTGTGTCCCACAAGGGTCCAGACCTTTCTAGGGTTTTCTCTAAACTCCGAGTGTCAGACTTGTATTCTATCTGACAGCAAGATAGACAAAGTCACAAAGATGGTCTCTGCAGCTATACGGACCTCAGATATGTCCTTGAGGAAAGCACTGTCCCTGCTAGGTACTCTAACATTGTGCATTCCGGCAGTCAAGTGGGCTCAATTTCACATAAGAGTCCTTCAGTGGGAAATCTTGTCAGCACAAAAATTTTAAAAGGGTATTTAGAAGGAAAGTTACATCTCTCCTTACATACCAGAAACTCCCTCTTGTGGTGGATGGACAGGTCAAATTTAACTTTAGGGGTCCAGTGGGTTCTAGTCTTGATTTTTGTGTGTTCACTATCCAGCCCAGGGTTCTGCAAGGCCATCATGACTTCTTTCAGCTGAGAAACACAATGGCTCTCTGAATTCCCTACAATAAGGAAGTCGTCCAGATACGGTATTATGACCGTGTTTTGAATGCGAAGAAAGGCCGTTACTTCGGCTATTAGTCTGGTGAACACCCTTGGGGCAATCGACAACCTGAAGGGGAGAGCTCAGAACTGGAAGTGCCTGCACCTTCCTTGGATGTAAAGCGCAACCTTAGATACTGTTGGTCATCTGGGTGAATGGGGACGTGATTATACGCGTCTTTCAGATCTGTCACTGCCATAAAACAATTTTGAAACAGAAGCTTTATTGCTGAATTCAATCTTGATTGTATGGTTGTTTATGAAACGGTTGAGGCCTTTTAAATTTATAATAGTCCTGAAAGAACCGTCCTTTTTTTTTATTAGAAAGAGAGGGGAATAAAATCCCCTTCCTTTCTGACTGACCAGAGCTTCGCATAGCATTCGCTTCTCCAAAAGGGTAAGGATCTCTGATTCCAGAGCCAGCTGTTCGTCCGGGAACTTCCTTACCGGGGTCATCGCAAATATTTGCCGTGGTTGCTGAAGGAATTGAATCTTCAGTCCATCCCTTTAATATGTTGAGGACCCAGGAACTCGAGATGTTTTCCCAGGCCTGGACAAAATGAGAGAGCCTCCCTCCTACTTGTGGCCTGGCGTCATTGTGGAGGCTTTTTGGAGGTGGAGGAGGGACCACCGAACATATATCCTCTTTTCTGTTCTTGAAATCCAATTTCCTTTTATCCCCCGAGGGGCGACCTCTATTAAATTTCCCCCTCCGAAAATAGGTTCTCCTGGTGTCTGCTGAAAACCCAGGGAATCTTCATTTTTTGTCGCTCTCCTTTTCAAGAACGTCTTCCAACTTCTTTCCAAAGAGAAATTGACCGCCACAAGGTATGGAAGACAGCCTAGACTTTGATTGTAAATCTCCAGGACATCCCTTGAGCGACAGAGCTCGTCTTGCCTCGTTTGACAGACTGGCTGACCTAGCTGCGAGCTTAACAGAATCGGCAGAAGTATCTGCCAGGAAGGCATTTTGTCTCTTGAGGTATTTTGTCTTTTAGTTGATTTTCCAACTGCTGCAACCAGACCCTCAGGGAACAGGCAGTACATGTTCCTGCAATAGCTGGTTTTAGGCCACTTGCTGCTGATTCCCAAGTATGTTTTAGGAAAGTATCTGCCTTCTTATCCAAGGGGTCTCTAAGCACCCCTGAGTCCTCAAAGGGGAGTGCTGATCTCTTAGATGACCTAGATCCAGCACCGTCAATTTTTGGCACCTTGTCCCAATTTTCAGAGTCCTTAAGCTCAAAGGGATATTTCCTTTTTGAGGATGAAGGCAAGGCCCCTACTTTCTCCGGCTTCCTCCATTCTCCATTAATAAGTGCCTGGACCTTTGCATTTACCGGAAAGGTGCGTTTTTTCTTCTCTTCTAACCCTCAAAACATAATGTCTTCTAGGGATTTTACGGATTTATCCTCCTTTAACCCCATAGTGGTTCTGATGACTTTTATCAATTTCTCGGTGTCTTCTATGGGGAAGCATGCCCCCCCCATCACTGTCCGAGGAGGATGAGTATGAAGCTTCACTGCAACACTGTCCCCCTGACAACACCGAAGAATCAGAAGCAGAAGAAGAATCGGATATGACCTTCCTTCTGTTCCTTAAAATTTTTTTAAGGGAACCCTCTACCTCTGATCTGATGACTGACCTTTGCATATTGCACATTCCTTGTTCCGCTTCTCGTCGGTAACTTTCTTGGGCTCCTGGTGATTAAACACACAACAGGAGGCCCAGTAGCAAATATATATAGTGACATTCACGAAGATCACTCACCCCGCCATTGCGGATACCGGAATTGAAGACTGTTTCAGGATACGCGACCCATCCTTCCTGGAGACCGTGGAGTCCTGAGAAGCTTTACTCCTCTGACTGGGACAGCTGCTGCTTTTACCGCTGGACCCTCTGGAACGGCGAGCAGATGGAGGTGGTGATGAGGTTGGTAACGACTGTGGCTGTGGCGACAGCTGCTGCTGCTCCATGTCTAACATTATGGCGGACTCCTTGAGCAGTGTTCTGACCATAGGTGCACCTTTATATAGGGAGGAGGGCGGGGTCAGCCACCAAATCCCTGCGGTCTCCTCCTGCCAACGTCAGCCACTGGGCTATACGGCCGGCAATTCACAGGGCGCCGCCATCTTACTTCCGGCGCCGCCGCCAACAACACCGGGGCACGCCCTGCCCAGCATGCCCCGCGACTTCAGAGGCACGTGACCGCTCACTCCTGGTCATGTACGCTGCAGGGGGAGCGTGGCGCCGCGGTGCACAGAAGCCCAGGACCTCTGCCCCCACATGCAGCAGGTCCCCAGGGAACCTGTGGACGGCGCTACCAGGCCCTAAAGGCCGGCGCCACGGAACACCAGCCCGCTCTTCCACCGCTGGGACAGGCCTGGGTAAGTGGATCTTTATCCTGGTGAGCCGCCTGATACTTCATGAGGTCTCCCATCAAGGACAGGAAACCAACTGCAGCGGGTGTGCCGTCATGCGTGAAGGGGAAAAAGGATGTGAGCAACCAGAGAAGACATCTCCTATAAGGTACCGGGACCTAAGGCTGCATTTACACTGGACAAACGCAGCCAAAATGCCTCCCGACTGGTTATATGTAGCCGATAAGCAGTCGTTTAATCACCTGTGAACCTTAATATGGTTCTGTGCGTAGAGTATAGCATTGTTCTCGGCAGCACGTTTACACAGGATGACCTGCTGCCCAGAACAGTGATATTTAAGCTTAATGATTTCCCCTGACAAACTAATGTTTCTCCTTCCCCCATGATGGCACTACGGAGAGAGGTGATCTGCCCTTCAAGGACAGGAAACCTACAGATAAAAGGGCGGTACCTCTCTCCCACATCAGTTGGTTTCCTGTCCTTGACGGGACCCTACAGTCCGGAGGAGGCATACCTGTGGGGTGCCAGAAGATGAATGTCGTGGGATGCCAGGCCCGGCCAGTCCGATCCAGGCAGCGGGATTCCCCTGCCTCGGCTGGTGCGGTGTCCTGATGCGCCACCGCTGCGGTCAGTGGGCCCTTGGGGTGTGCGGAGGGGGGTCTGGACGAAGAGGCAGGGCCTGTCGGGGCCATCGAGGACTGTGCTGGACCCCCCTGGTTGCGGAGGTGAGAGTGCGGCGCGGCGGCATGCATTTCAACTTCCGGGTGTGCGCGCGGGGCGCCCTTGGATGACGCGGCGCTGCAATGCATGACTGGATAGCCAGTCTGCACAGGTGCGGGCGTCCCTCTCTCCTGCACGTGCCCCGGGCGCCCCTGAATGCCGCAATGCATGACTGGGTAGCCAGTCTGCGCAGGCGCGGGCATCCTCCTGCAGGTGCAGGGGGCGTCGGGTCACCACAGGCACTATGGGAGGGACTCCCAGTGCCTTAAAAAGACAGCGAAGGACGCCAGTAGTTGCTCATCAGAGCCCTGGCACGCTGTGTAGAGGTAAAAAAAGAAGGATATATTTATACATATATAATAATGA
This sequence comes from Phyllobates terribilis, assembly GCF_046119375.1. Lineage (NCBI taxonomy): Eukaryota > Metazoa > Chordata > Amphibia > Anura > Dendrobatidae > Phyllobates > Phyllobates terribilis. The sequence continues at coordinate 3,092,022 of NW_027362877.1, forward strand.
GTGACCAGGAGCTACCTGAGGAGCAAGAGCTACCTCCTCAGTCGCCACCACCACCGCCAACCCAACGAAAGAAGAGACGGGACACCAGGACCGGAACAGTGGAAGCGGGCGCTCTGGCAGATCGTCGCAGCGCAGCTAGGACTCCACCTCGGCATCTTCCAGGAGGATTCCGTCTGCAAAGATGGCTCCACCTCCTGAATCGGTACCCGCTCTTCCGTCTGGTTTATAAGTGAGCTTTGTGAAAGTCCACTTTGTAACTAGGGGCCCTTGCTCTCTCTCTCTCTTTTGTCTCCTATAGGGAAAAAAGAGTACAGGGAAAACAAAAAATAGAACTTGTGCACTATGCACTGAAACCTTGCCCACTACTTGGGATAAGAGACTCTGCAGCTCCTGCATTGAGCAGACTATATGCGAGGGAACCCTGAGATTTGCCTCTGAACTTAGAGACCTGATTAAATCGCATGTCGAAAACACCATTAAATCTTTTCAGGGGGGCAAAAGGTTAAGGAAAACTAAAAACATATCCCCCAAGTCCAGGTCTAGCAGTTCTGAGGATGGCGGAGATTCGGACACTTCCATCTCTTCCTCATCTTCAGATAGAGGAGGACGGAGCTGTTTCCCTATCGAGGAAACAGCCTCCTCAAGGCTGTCAGATCTACTATGGGATTAACAGATACCCGGCCTAAAAAATCCATACAAGACGTGATGTTCGGCAGTCTAGAACAAAAAAAGAGGAGATCTTTTCCACTCAACGAACATGTTCACTCGCTGATTAAGAAAGAGTGGAAAAGACCGGAGAGGAAGGACTTCCTTTCCCCCAAATGAAAGTACCCGTTTGAGGACCCAGTATGTTCCTTTTGGGAGAAAGCACCAAAACTAGATGTCGCCATAGCCAAGGCCTCAAAGAAATACTCCCTTCCATTTGAGGACATGGGCGTCTTAAAAGACCCCATGGATAAAAAGGCAGACACCTTCCTAAAGGGTTCCTGGGAAGCCGCTGGAGGGGGGTTAAAACCTGCGGTAGCTGCCACGTGTATGGCCAGGTCACTAATGGTCTGGCTGGATCAGCTTGAATCACAACTGAGGCAAAAAACATCGAGAGACACAATCCTTGAATCTATCCCGATAATGAAATGGGCAGCGGCCTTCCTGGCTGACACCTCGGCGGACTCCGTCAGGTTAGGTGCTAGAGCAGCAGGGCTTGCTAACGTGGCTAGACGAGCCCTCTGGCTCAAATGTTGGCCCGGGGATCTGTAAACTAAGTCTAGGTTGTGCTCCATCCCCTGTGAGGGCGAGTTTCTATTTGGGTCCGCCCTTCATGATATCTTAGATATAAGGCAGGGGACAATAAGAAGCGGTTTCCTATCCTAACACTACTTACAGGAAACCTTTTCGGAGTAGAAGGTTTATACGTAGGAAGCCCCCTAAAGAACAGGATAGATGGGAAGACAGGAGAAGGAAGACCAAGGGATTCCTATTTAACAAGCCCTCCAGTGATAACAGAAAGGCCCCCCAATGAAGATTTGCCCCGGGTGGGGGGAAGGCTATCAAGTTTTCTCCCAGCCTGGGAGCTAATATCCAACAGCTCATGGATTCTGAGCATAATACAATCGGGCCTGAAACTGCAGTTCCTCAAATTCCCTCAGCAAAACTTTGTTATAACCCCCAAAAGGTCTTCAAATGAGGAGCAACTGGCCTTGGAGCAGGAAATCCAGGGACTGGTAAGGAAGGCAGTCCTTCAGGAGGTCCCGGGGGGGGGGGGGGGTGGCATGGGCTTCTATTCTCCATTATTCCTGAGAAAAAAAAACAGGTGGGCCATATAGGACGATTGTGAATCTAAAAAGACTGAACAAACTGTTGAAGGTGGAAGCCTTCAAAATAGAAACAATAAAATCTTCAGTAAGAATGCTGTTTCCCGGTTGTTTCATGGCCGTCCTTGACTTAAAGGACGCTTATTATCACGTCCCGATACACTAAGACTACCGGAAGTTCCTCAGGGTAGCAATTCCTATGGGTGGAGTGGTCGAACACTACCAATATACAGCCCTCCCATTCGGCATTGCCATAGCCCCAAGGATCTTCACCAAAGTTGTTGCAGAGGTGATGGCTCATCTAAGGGAACAGAACACCCTGCTCGTCCCATACCTAGACGACTTCCTGATAATAGGCAGCTCCTTCCTAGACTGCAAATCCCATCTGAAAAAGGTCATGGATTCCTTGACTCGCTTAGGATGGCTTTTGAATCTGGAAAGTTCCAAAACAGAACCATGCCAAATACAGGAATATCTAGGCATCGTGCTGGATTCAAAAGGTCAGGAGTGTCGTCTCCCCTCAGGGAAAATTCAATAAATCCTAAGCCAGATATCTCGGGCAAAGTACCACCCGTCTATGTCCCTTTGGAAAGCCATGTCCCTACTAGGTTCCCTGACAGCATGCTTTCCGGCCATCCAATGGGCATAAATACATACCAGAACCCTTCAGTGGGAAATCCTAGAGGCAGAAAAAGCCCTAAAAGGGCGTTTAGAAGGGCTTTTAACGCTATCTGCAAAAACCATACTTCCCCTAGAGTGGTGGGGGAACATAGACAATCTAGCCCGGGGGATTCCTTGGACAATCCCAACACCGCAAATCTTGACCACAGATGCAAGGCTGGGGGGCTCACCTCAACAATCTCGTAGCTCAGGGGGTCTGGACAGAATGCCTAAAACTAATGTCCTCAAACATGAAGGAGCTCCTAGCAGTAGAGCAGGCACTCCGGGAATTCATGCATACGCTACAGGGTCATCACGTGAGGGTCTTTTCAGACAACCAAGTAGTAGTGGCATACCTGAACCACCAGGGGGGTGCACGGTCCCATTCCCTAATGCAGACGACAGAGGTCATCTTTCACTTAGCCGAGGGGAACTTACAATCCCTATCCGCTCTACACATAAAAGGGATAGAAAATCGCACCACAGACTTTCTGAGTTGGACACAGCTGAAGCAGGGCGAGTGGGAATTAAGTCAAGCTGTTTTTCGGCAGATTGTACAAAGGTGGGGCCGGCCCTCCATAGATCTGTTCGCCAACAATCAGAACAAAAACACACGCTCTTTTTACGCCCTAGATCCCAAAGGGAACCCCGTAGCCATGGATGCCTTCATGATCCCATGGAATTACCCTCTAGCTTACGCTTTTCCTCCGACCGCTCTGATTCCAGCTGTAATGAGGAAAATCAGAGAAGAGGAAGCAAGGGTAATCTTGATAGCCCCCTTTTGGCCAAAGAGGGCATGGTTTTCATGGAAGAGGAGGATATCAATCTCCGACCCATGGGTTCTTCGGGAGCTCCCGGACCTTCTTTCTCAGGGTCCAGTCCTCCATCCTCGGGCGTCAAGCTTATACTTGACAGCCTGGAATTTGAGAGGGCTCTTCTGAAAGACAAAGGTTTCTCCCCAAATCTTATCACCACACTACTTCAAAGTAGAAAACCAGTCACCACCAAGCTGTACGGGGAAAACCTGGAAGAAATTCCTTTCAGTCTCAGGTTCCAGGTTGGGTAGGGAGGTTCCATTCACAGCCATCCTGGAATTTTTACAGAGGGGGTTGGAGCAGGGTCTGGCCACAAGTACCTTAAAAGTTCAAGTTGCGGCCCTGGGAGCGCTCTATAATTTTGACCTGGCTAGGGATAGATGGGTATCTAGGTTTATTAAGGCATCAGCTAGATCCCATCCCATCCCGAAATACTACACCCTGGGATTTAAACTTGGTCCTTTCAGCTTTAACGTATGCCCCCTTTGAACCCGTCGGAAGCATCCCTAAAAATTCTGTCCCTAAAGACAGCACTCTTGGTAGTTCTCACATCCGCACGTAGGGTTAGTGATATTCAGGCTTTATCGGCAGGCTCCCCCTTCACACAAATCTTGGAGGATAGGGTTATTCTGAAAACCGACCCTGCCTATCTACCAAAAGTGGCGTCAAGATTTCACAGGTCCCAGGAAATCACCCTTCCTTCTTTCTGCCCTAACCCTAGGAACACGAAAGAGAAGGTCTTGCATACACTAGACGTCAGAAGATGCCTAATCCAATATCTAGAGGCGACACGAGTGTAGGCAGGATAGTTCTCTTTGTTTGCTTCCAGGGCCCTCGTAAGGGGAAGAAAGCTTCTAAGGGCACGCTGGCCTGATGGGTAAGGGAGGCCATCACACTATCTTACTCCTCACGGGGAGAAGCTGGCCCGGAGAAACTGAAGGCCCACTCAACGAGAGCGGTGGCAGCCTCCTGGGCGGAGAAGGCCGGTGCTACGATAGAGCAGATAAGTAGAGCAGCAACCTGGTTTTCCCCCTCTACCTTCTTTAATCACTACCGGCTTGACTTAACCTCTTCTTCGGATCTTACTTTCTGGAGAAGGGTTCTGGAAGCTGTGGTCCCACCCTAATGAGTCACTTCTCTGTAATTCTCTCCGTGGTGCCGTCATGGGGGAAGGAGAAAGACGCAGTTACTTACCGGTAACGGGATTTCTCAGAGCCCATGACGGCACCCGTACATTCCCTCCCTTCACGTGTGGGTGCTCACACTTAGTGGTTACTTGTTGTAGCCATGTGGTGTGTCTGACGAGGTCTTAAATTGTAAAATTTCGTGTTACTAACCTGGTGGTCCTCTCATGCTCTGTAAACAACTGATGCGGGAGAGAGGTACCGCCATTTTATCTGTAGGTTTCCTGTCCTTGACGGGCGGATCCCCACTCTCCGTGGTGCCTTCATGGGCTCTCAGAAATCCCGTTACCGGTAAGTAACTACGTTTTTTGCTTGTACATCGGGTGACTGTCAGCCTGTTTAGATCGGCCGATTATTGGCCAGTGTAGATGCACCTTAAAGAGTTGCTGGCTCACACTGTGCTCAGCGAGACCCACCTGCTCTGATGAGAGTTGTAGTCTGTACCTGGCGCCTGTGGATAGCGGTCACTTTACGTCTATTCACAGACGCCAGAGCCAGTTTCAGGGAGCATGGACAACATCCGAGCTCTGTGGGAAAATGTTTGGTAATAAATTGGTGAACGAGGGACTGTTTCTTGTTTTTATTTCTCTAGTTTTATGTTTTTCAGGTTTCCATTTCTGGACTATATCGGATTCGATGGATTCCTGCGGACCTGCAGGGGATTTTTTTTTGTTCAATAAATTGGTGAACTATAGTAAGGAAGTCTTAATTAATCACATTAGATGCACAAATTCTGGGGTGGCTGCTGGCTGGTATTTTTAGGCTCGAAAAGGCTCAACAACTGAGGACCTTCCCAGCCTGATAATATCAGCCAGCAGCTGTCCGCTTTACCTAGGCTGGTTATCAAAAATAAGCGGGACCCCACGTTGCTTTTTTCATTTATTTTTTAGCTAAATACAAGTACAGTAAACGACACACACGGCACTAATTATATATCTCACTGATATTTTTCATCTATCTCGATCTTTGCACATCTAACACCTAAATATCTGTCATTTCTATTCTGCATTCTATTCTGGTATGTGTCACACGGACGGCACATGGATGTCACACTTTGTCATCTGTGTGCAGGACGTATTGACGTCTGTTCTGCCGGAAAAAAACAGACATGTCCACGGGTGGGTCACACGGACGTCCGCTCCATGTGAACACACGGACATGTGCTCAGCCCATAGATTATAATGGGTGTACGTGTTTAAGTGTATCCGGTGGAGGGGACCTAGAGGGTATGGGCACTTTTAGTATGAGTTACCAGTAGGGGGCGTGACCACTTAAAGTGCCTAGGGCAGCATGAATGCCAAATACGGCTCTGAGCTCAACCCTAATAAAGTAATTAGAGCTGCAGCTAAAGGGGGTTCGATTTCAATTCTGGATAGTGGGTAGTGATGACTGAATATGTTCGAAATCCGATCTCAAAAGTTAAATTTGGCACGAATGTGGCACATTCGGATTCGTGATCGTAAAGGCGAGCATTTTTACTTAAATTCTGGAAAATCGGCATAGTTCGGGAACGTGATTGCGGGGCAACTACAGCGTTTTTAACAGTTTGGCTAGCATAGTGCCTGTGTATGATGAGCAGGGGGACGTGGTACATGAGTGGAGGGGCTGGGGAGAGCTCAGAACAGGTCAGATCAGCGGCACACTTGTAATTTTTTTTTTCCTGTAACTTTTAAGAGGAAAGCGCGGCTAGCCAATCAGAACGCAGGAAGCATCCACACTGTCTAGACACAAGGGCTTCTGCCATTGGCTGCTGAAATCACATGTCCTCTCTATATAATGAGCGGTCATGTTCCCTCAGCGCCATTTTATGCATGTCACACTGCCGGTGATAGACGCTCCAAATGAGAGATATTAGCTAGATAGATGGGCGCTTGTTTGGAAGTCAGATAGTGTGGATAAGTCCTCTGCTGTGTACCTGTGAAATCGACCTTGCAGCACATTTTTATTTTTATTGTGCAATTACTGAGATTCAGACAGAATCAGCAGGGCCCGTGCCACAGAACAGCGTTGTGCACGGCTTGTATTGTGCTGTATGCACCAGTATCCCTTCAATCTATTTTTTCACTAGCTAATGTGATAAAGCTAGCAAGCCCTTGCAGCCCACCTATTGATTTTGTGGGGTTGAAATTCAGCTATATGCAGACTCAGCAGAGCACAAAACTTTTTTTTTTCATTTGCTAATGTGACAGTGCAAGCTATAGTAGCCCACTTTGTCATTTTTTTGGTGGGTGAAATTCAGCTGTATGCACAGTAAAAAAATATTCCCATGGGTTGTAGTGAATATTCATGGTCTTTAATAGCGGCACACAGACCACAAAGCGGCAGCAGGAGCCGTGCTGCGGGTACAGTGTGCGCAATATTAAGGAGAGTGAATGGTCGCTGCTCCCCACGCACAGTCCCGGTCTCCCCTCAGCTGCGCCTGCTCCCACTGTTATCAGCGGGATCGGCCATCGGATGATAGGAGGAGTGGTCCATTCTTTGTGCGGTTTTGCAGCGTTTTTGACTCATTGACTTGAATTGAGTCAGTCCAATATGCAGCAAACATCCGCAGCAAATCCGCAGATATATTTATACCTGAATTTTTTGTTGCAGATTTGATTGACTCAATTCAAGTCTATGGGTGAAAAACGCTGCAGAAACGCACAAAGAATTGACATGCTCCAGATTTAAACGCAATGACAATCCTGTCAAGATAATTCCTGCTCATGTGCACAGCACTTCAGGATTGTCATTGCATTAGCTGGCACACGGATTACCTAGCGTTTTTGGTGCATTTCCGAGCGGAAAAAACGCAGCGAAAACACATCAAAAACGCACAGTGTGCACATTGCTTTTTAATGTTTCTATGATTTTAATTTGTATGTTTCAATATAAGTTTTTGTTTTTATTCACACTGGAAAACAGGTGCTGGATTATCAGTAACTTAATAAATCCCGTCCATTCCTTCCCAACCGTGATTTTCCCTCCGAGCACTTCCCACGGATCTCACCAATCACTGAGAGGTGAGCTGAAAGCAGACATATTTTTCTATAGAGGAATGGCAGACATGGGTGTTGTCCACATAGAAAGCCTCTCCTAAATCCCATGCACAAAAAAGCCGCCCTACAATCTGCCAGGACACATGCGGAAACATATGAAGACTCCTGGGACTTTATACTCTGGAGTGATGAGACCAAAATAAATGTGTTTGGAACTGATGGCTTCAAAACTGTCTCAAAGGTGAGGAATACAATGAGAATGCATGGTGTCTACAGAGAGACCTGGTGGTGGCCGTGTCCTCATGTGCGGCTGCATGAGCGCTGCTGGTGTCGGGGAGCTACAGGTCATTGATGACGTCATGAATACACAGATGTTCTGCTTTGTTACGCCCACTTGTGGCGCAAGTGGATTTCTGGATCCACCGGGCCAACCCTGGAGGGGCATAACTAAGCAGCTACTTTGGTGTTCACTGGAGCCTCTAGTGGTGAGGTCAGGCTTGTGCGGCAGGTAGCTGCCAAGTACAACTCCAGGGTGGTGTCCGGCAGTAGCTGCTGAGCCCAGAGGTCAGGTTAGCTGACACTGATTACGGCTCCATTCAGACTCAGTAAATACAGTCCAGGATCACTGACACAGAGACTTAGGGGAATGTTCAGACACTGGACGCACTGTGACCAGGTGACTTCAGGAACAGGAATGGCCACACTAAGACCAGGGGAAAATGTTCAGGGCTCTGGCCGAACCAGGACCATTTGACAAGGGTTCAGGCACTGGCTGCTCCGGGACCAAGCGACGAGGGTACAGGCACTGGCCGCTCTGGAACCAGGCGATAAGGGTTCAGGCACTGGCCGCTACAGGACCAGGGGACAAGGGTACAGACACTGGCCTCTCCAGGACCAGGGGATGACTGTACTGGCACTGGCCTCTCCAGAACCAGGGGATGAGGGTTCGGGCACTGGTCACTCCAGGATCAGGGGACAAGGGTACAGGCATTGATCTCTCCAGGACCAAGGAACGATGGTACAAGCACCGGCCACTCCAGAACCAGGGGATGAGGGTTCAGGCACTGGCTGCTCCAGGACCAGGGGACGAGGTTTTAGGCCCGGGCCACTCTAGGACCAGGGATTCGGGTACAGGACTCTGGCCACAGTGGGACCAGTGGTTTACGGACTCAGGACCCTGGTCACCCCAAGACCAGGGGACCTCACAAGTCACTAGCTGTACACCTTGCTAAGGGGAGAGTGAGTCTTTTATACAAGATGCCTCCCAGCTATTGGTTGGGACCCATCTTTCAGGTGTACTATTTATGCTAAATGCATTTAGCAAAAGGCGCGCACTGCCCCTTAAGAACAGGGAAACACGCGCATACTAGACAGCGCCAGGAGTTGCAACGCATTCACAAGAACAGAGGACAAGGAGAGCGCCAGGAACCACACCCACAGCCGCAGCGGTCAAGAAGCGTCTTTGCATGGAGGGAGAAGAAGACACCATGCAAAGGCGTCGGCAGCAGCGTTACTCTATAGTGGAAGAAAAGATGCTGCCATCACTCCGTGCCCTTGGTAGACCTGCACTTCTCCAACATGACAATGATCCAAAACACACATCTAAGGCAACTGTTGCATTTCTGAAGAACAGGGTGACAGTGATTCAGTGGCCAAGTGTCTCCTGATCTGAACCCAACCAAGCACCTATGGGGAATTCTGAAGAGACAAGTTGTCATCACTCCATCCAGCATCCAGGCTCTAAGAGCTCGTTATTGAAAGAGAGAAAAAAGATAGATGTTGTATTATGTCACCAAGGCCTAGAAGACTTGGTGCTGTGCTTAAAAATCATGGAGGCCATACAAAATTCTAGATGTAGTAGCTTTTGATGTGGGGTGTACTCATTTTTGCATCAACTATATTGAGTAAAACTGAAGATTTTGTAATGAGAGTTATATTATTACCCTTACTTTCATGTTTTGATTACAAAAAAATGTTCTATGAAATTCAGTGCTGGCAAAATTTTAGAAATTTATTCAGTAAGATATTAAATAAAATCTTACTTATCAAAGGGGGTGTACTTATTTATGCTGAGCAATGTTTATTAAATTTATGAAACAGTGAACATAATTACAATTGTATGACTTCTCTCATGTTTTAAAAGATATGATTTATGTATAAAAGATTTCCCACATTGTGGACATGAATACGGCTTCTCTCCTGTGTGACTTCTCTCGTGGCTCACAAGACTTGATTTTTTTGTAAAGCATTTCTCACAGTGAACATGAATACGGCTTCTCTCCTGTGTGAAGTCTCTGATGTATAAGAAGTTTTGATTTATTTCTAAAGCTTTTCCCACATTGCAAACAAGAAAACAGTTTCTCCCCGGTGTGAATTCTTTGATGTTCAACAAGATTTGATTTTTTTCTAAAACATTTCCCACATTCTGAACATGAATACGGCTTCTCTCCTGTGTGAATTCTCTGATGTCTAATAAGACTTCCTTTAACTGCAAAGGACTTCTCACATAGTGAACATGAATATGACTTCTCTCCTGTGTGAGTTCTCTGATGTGTAACAAGTTGAGATTTATCTGTAAAGCACCTTCCACATTGTAAACATGAAAAAGGTTTTTCCCCTGTGTGAATTCTTTGATGTTTAACAAGGTCTGATTTACTTCTACAACATTTACCACATTCTGAACAGGAAAATGATTTTTCTCCTGTATGAATTTTCTCATGTGCAACAATGTGTGATTTATATATAAAAGATTTCCCACATTCTGAACATGAATATGGCTTCTCTCCTGTGTGACTTCTCTCATGTTGCACAAGAGTTGATTTTTTTGTAAAGCATTTTTCACAGAATGAACATGAATACGGCTTCTCTCCTGTGTGAGTTCTCTGATGTGTAACAAGTTGTGATTTATCAGCAAAGCATCTTCCACATTGTAAACATGAAAAAGGTTTTTCTCCTGTGTGAATTTTTTGATGTTTAACAAGCTCTGATTTACTTCCAAAACATTTCTCACATTCTGAACATGCAAATGGCTTCTCTCCTGTATGAATTCTCTCATGTGTGGCTAGATTTGATTTATATAAAAAAGATTTCCCACATTCTGAACATGAAAATGGGGTTTCTCCTGTGTGACTTCTCTCATGTTCCAAAAGACTTGATTTTTTTGCAAAGCATTTCTCACAAAATGAACATGAATACGGTTTCTCCCCGGTGTGAATTCTCTGATGTTTAACAAGATCTGATTTATCTCTAAAGCATTTCTCACATTCTGAACATGAATATGGCTTCTTTCCAGTATGAATGCTCTGATGTCTACTAAGATGCCCTTTACCTGTGAAGGACTTCCCACATAGTGAACATGAATACGGCTTCTCTCCTGTGTGAATTCTCTGATGTCTAATAAGATTCCCTTCATCTGTAAAGCATTTCCCACATTCTGAACATGAATATGGATTCTCAACTGTGTGAGTTTTCTGATGTCTAATAAGACTCCTTTTATATGTAAAGCATTCCCACATTCTAAACATGAATACGACTTCTCTCCTGTATGAATTCTCTGATGTGTAATAAGATTCCCTTTATCTGTGTAGGATTTATCACATTCTGAACATGAAAATGGCTTCTCTCCTGTGTGAATTCTCTCATGTATAACATATTTTGATTTATATGTAAAGCATTTACCACATTCTGAACAGGAGTATGGCTTCTCTCTTTTGTGCCTTCTCTGTGTTAAAGAATCTGAGCTTTTAGTAAATTGCTTGTCACACTGAAGTCTTATATCCACTGTGTCACCTGAACTTTCGGTAACAATGTGAGATTGCTCAGGAGAGGGTTCCTCATGATTAGGAGGATTATAAGAAGGTGAAGTGCTGTGAAGTCCAGGAGGTGCAGGAAGGGTTAAGAGGTTTTCTCCATTAGAGTGCTTCCTGATATCTTCTTTTTTACAATTTAGTGATAAACCGTTATTCTCAGGATTTCCTATAGGATGAAAGATAGATTAGATGTGATTTTTTTTCTTCAACACAAAATGGATTTCTCAATGTATTTTATGGATCTCACAAACAAAACCCTCGTCAGTGAAAGTACCGGTAATAAGGAGGGCAACTACATGCCATAACATTAACACAATGACAGGTAAAGTGAATAACACTTATAAATTGGGGACATTGGCACAAATCAGGGGTGGCAGAGATTAGACAGTTCTTAAAGGGAACCTGTCATCAGGATTTACCCCCTTAATGTACCACCAGTGTCATTTCACTCTCTCAAGCTTCCTATCCTGCCCTCAGTGTAGAAAAGTGTCCACACAATTAACAATTACTTTTTAATATTTCAGTATCATATACAAATGAGATTGACTAATTACAAAGGCGGCCGTACATCCAGGAGCAGTGGAGCTCCGGCCTCAGTAATGACGTCACAGAAGATGTGGTATCCAGATCCAAGGAAAAAGATGCTTTAAATTAGTCCATGTTAAAAATTACACCCATGAGGAAAGGGTATGGGGGGTAGGTGGACAGTGCTACGCGTTTTTAACGATCTGGCGTTCTTTGTCACAGCTTCTGGAACAGTGTGTGATTTAATCAGACGGTTAGGCGCGTCCACAGACCTCATCACTGAAAAGAAATCAGCATGGATTCGGGAACAGTGTGTCAGCACATCCTGAAGGATCTAAAAAAATTGCAGACAAGTGAAATAATTAGGTCACATTTTTTATTTATTTTACTCACTTATATAGCACTACTAATTCCACAGCGCTTTCCAGACATTATGGGCACTGTCCCCATTGGGGCGCACAATCTAAATTCCCTATCAGTGTGTCTTTGGAGTGTGGGAGGAAACCGGAGAACCCGGAGGCAACCCACACAAACACGGGGAGAACATACAAACTCCTTGCAGATGTTGTCCTTGGTGGGATTTGAACCCAGGACCCCAGTGCTGTAGGGCTGCAGTGCTAACCACTGAGGCACCGTGCAGTGCTAACCACTGAGCCACCATATAGTGCTAACCACTGAGCCACCGTGCAGTGCTAACCACTGAGCCACCATATAGTGCTAACCACTGAGCCACCGTGCAGTGCTAACCACTGAGCCACTGTACAGTGCTATCCACTGAGCCACCATGCAGTGCTAACCACTGAGCCACCATACAGTGCTAGCCACTGAGAATAAGTGTAAATACAAAAAGTGAAAAACAAATATACAATTAAAAATGGGAATTAGTATAAAAAAACATCCAAAAACCCCATCTAAGGAGAAACATAAAGAGGAGAGATGCATACCTCTCTGGATTATTGAGCAGTGAAGCATTACCTCTCTGGATTATTGAGTAGTGAAGCATTACCTCTCTGGATTATTGAGTAGTGAAGCATTACCTCTCTGGATTATTGAGCAGTGAAGCATTACCTCTCTGGATTATTGAGCAGTGAAGCATTACCTCTCTGGATTATTGAGCAGTGAAGCATTACCTCTCTGGATTATTGAGCAGTGAAGCATTACCTCTCTGGATTATTGAGTATTGAAGCATTACCTCTCTGTGCAGGTTCAGACCGTGGAACACACGAGCCCAAATTGTACACACAATTGAACACACGAGCCCAAACCACTGAGCCACCGTGCAGTGCTAACCACTGTGCAGTGCTAACCACTGAGCCACCGTGCAGTGCTAACCACTGAGCCACCGGGCAGTGCTAACCACTGAGCCACCGGGTAGCGCTAACCACTGAGCCACCGGGCAGCGCTAACCAGTGAGCCACCGTGCAGTGCTAACCACTGAGCCATCGTGCAGTGCTAACCACTGAGCCACCGTGCTTGCCATTATCAAATTATGAACCAACATCGCTGCCAGAAGAAAACACAATTATGCAGCGGCACATAGAGAATAAGTGCAAATACAAATATACAATGAAAAATGGGAATGAGTATAAAAAAACATCCAAAACCCCATCTAAGGAGAAACATAAAGAGGAGAGATGCATACCTCTCTGGATTATTGAGTAGTGAAGCATTACCTCTCTGGATTATTGAGCAGTGAAGTATTACCTCTCTGGATTATTGAGTAGTGAAGCATTACCTCTCTGGATTATTGAGTAGTGAAGCATTACCTCTCTGGATTATTGAGCAGTGAAGCATTACCTCTCTGGATTATTGAGCAGTGAAGCATTACCTCTCTGGATTATTGAGTAGTGAAGCATTACCTCTCTGGATTATTGAGTAGTGAAGCATTACCTCTCTGGATTATTGAGTAGTGAAGCATTACCTCTCTGGATTATTGAGTAGTGAAGCATTACCTCTCTGGATTATTGAGCAGTGAAGCATTACCTCTCTGGATTATTGAGTAGTGAAGCATTACCTCTCTGGATTATTGAGTAGTGAAGCATTACCTCTCTGGATTATTGAGTAGTGAAGCATTACCTCTCTGGATTATTGAGTAGTGAAGCATTACCTCTCTGGATTATTTAGTGGTGAAGCATGACCTCTCTGGATTATTGAGTAGTGAAGCATTACCTCTCTGGATTATTGAGTAGTGAAGCATTACCTCTCTGGATTATTGAGTAGTGAAGCATTACCTCTCTGGATTATTGAGTAGTGAAGCATTACCTCTCTGGATTATTGAGCAGTGAAGCATTACCTCTCTGGATTATTGAGCAGTGAAGCATTACCTCTCTGGATTATTGAGCAGTGAAGCATTACCTCTCTGGATTATTGAGCAGTGAAGCATTACCTCTCTGGATTATTGAGCAGTGAAGCATTACCTCTCTGGATTATTGAGTAGTGAGGCATTACCTCTCTGGATTATTGAGTAGTGAAGCATTACCTCTCTGGATTATTGAGTAGTGAAGCATTACCTCTCTGGATTATTGAGTAGTGAAGCATTACCTCTCTGGGTTATTGAGCAGTGAAGCATTACCTCTCTGGATTATTGAGTAGTGAAGCATTACCTCTCTGGGTTATTGAGCAGTGAAGCATTACCTCTCTGGATTATTGAGCAGTGAAGCATTACCTCTCTGGATTATTGAGTAGTGAAGCATTACCTCTCTGCGCAGGTTCAGACCGGGGAACACACGAGCCCAAACTGTAACTCCAGAAGGCTTCTGTGGTGCACAGTCGTCTCATACGATCGCCGCCCCGGGTAGATGTAATAACTCCTTCTATACCCATAACACGTAAAGATGAGATCTGTCTATTATGTGGAGACATTAAATGTTTAGATGCCAGTCTGCAGCTCGTTGAGAGCATTCAGGCTGCGCTGACACACTGTTCCGGAATCCATGCGGGTTTCTTCTCGGTGATGACGTCTGTGGACGCGCCTAACCGTCTGATACATCAGCACCGGTTTGTCATTATCAATGGAATGTAAGATGCACCGACATCGGCTCCGCAAAACCAGCAGAATTAGATGAAGAAACATCTGAAGATAGTAACAATACTCCGTCCAATTACATATAACCGGTGGAAGTGATAATAACATTTATATTAATTTTCAAAGAAGTTTCATTTGAGGCATCGAATAATCGTAACTCAAAGCAAGCGAAAGCCCCTCAGGTCTCTAGATGTCAGACCAGAGCCGTCAATCCATAGACCCCAGATCTTGTCACATTTACAGACAGCATCTCCTTTTAGGTATATGCCTTTTCCAAATTTACCAGCCAGTTACCTTTATCATTCTGATATCATGAGCTCCTCATCTGCTATCAATTTTCTTGCCATATATAACATACGTGCCGCCGCAATTTTGCCGAACTCCTCAATAGTCAGATCTTCAACATATCCCAGTATACATAGTAATGGTGAAAGCTCTACGTCAACTGAATAAACCCTGTTAATCATTGCTACAACACTCTTCCAGAAGGACACCAGGTTAGGACCGTTCCACATCATATGAAGCAGCTCTGCTATGGTAGTTTTGCATCTAGGACAGTGGGGACTTGAACGAAATCCGATGTTAAATAAGAATTGAGGTGTCCTGTATACCCGGTGTATCACATATATATGGGACAGTCTATGGGATTCTCTTACAGACAATTGTGGAACTCTTTCCAGTAGATCTGACCAGTGATTTTCCTCTATGGTCCCATTACACTCTCCCATTTCTCTTTTGATCGCGTCGGCTGGTTTGTCAATATAATGTTATAAAGTAATGAGATCAGTCCACGAGAACTGTGTAGATTAGCTATTCTCTGTATTATTGAGTTTCGGGGTACCCCTCCTTCCAGAACAATGCCTTCCCCCCGATATGCGCGCCTAAATTGTAAGTATCTATAGAATTCAGAGTGAGATAACTCATATTCATTGTGTAGCTGTGAGAATTCCTTAATCACATCACCTATCAGCACTTGATTGATTAAGTCTGTTTAAACCCTCGGAGCTCCAGGAGTTAAATCCCACCACTTGCTGTAGATTTGGAAGCCATGGAGTGTTCCATAATGAAGAAAATTGTGAAACACCTTCTGTTCCTTGTAATTCTTTCACCGTCCCCCAAAGTTTGTGACATAACAGCATAGTCGGTATTTTGCCTCCAAGTGTCCCAAACTTATGCGCCTCCAATACCTCATAGAGTTTGTCTGATTGGAAATAATGCTGTAGCAACATACGCTGAGCCCCCCTCCCCCAGGGTCGTCCCATCCCCACATACGCTGAGCCCCCCCCCCCAGGGTCATCCCATCCCCACATACGCTGAGCCCCCCCTCCCCCAGGGTCGTCCCATCCCCACATATGCTGAGCTCCTCTCCCCCAGGGTCGTCCCATCCCCACGTACGCTGAGCTCCTCTCCCCCAGGGTCGTCCCATCTCCACATACGCTGAGCTCCCCCTCCCCCAGGGTCATCCCATCCCCACATACGCTGAGCTCTCCCTCCCCCAGGGTCATCCCATCCCCACATACACTGAGCTCCCCTCCCCCAGAGTCGTCCCATCCCCACATACACTGAGCTCCCCCTCCCCCACGGTCGTCCCATCTCCACATACGCTGAGCTCCCCCTCCCCCAGGGTCGTCCAATCCCCACATACGCTGAGGTCGCCCTCCCCTAGGGTCGTCCCGTCCCCACATACGCTGAGCCCCCCCTCCCCCAGGGTCGTCCCGTCCCCACATACGCTGAGCCCCCCCTCCCCCAGGGTCGTCCCGTCCCCACATACGCTGAGCTCCCCCTCCCCCAGGGTCGTCCCATCTCCACATGCGCTGAGCTCCCCCTCCCACAGGGTCGTCCCATCTCCACATACGCTGAGCTCCCCCTCCCCCTCCCCCAGGGTCGTCCCATCCCCACATAAGCTGAGCCCCCCCTCCCCCAGGGTCATCCCATCCCCACATAAGCTGAGCCCCCCCCTCCCCCAGGGTCGTCCCATCTCCACATACACTGAGCTCCCCCTCCCACACGGTCATCCCATCTCCACATACGCTGAGCCCCTCCTCCCCCACGGTCGTCCCATCTCCACATAGACTGAGCTCCCCCTCCCCCACGGTCGTCCCATCTCCACATACACTGAGCTCCCCCTCCCCCAGGGTCATCCCATCCCCACATACGCTGAGCCCCCCCTCCCCCACGGTCGTCCCATCTCCACATACACTGAGCTCCCCCTCCCCCAGGGTCATCCCATCCCCACATACGCTGAGCCCCCCCTCCCCCACGGTCGTCCATCTCCACATACACTGAGCTCCCCCTCCCCCAGGGTCATCCCATCCCCACATACGCTGAGCCCCCCCCTCCCCCAGGGTCGTCCCATCCCCACATACGCTGAGCTCCCCTCCCCCAGGGTCGTCCCATCCCCACATACGCTGAGCTCCCCCTCCCCCAGGGTCATCCCATTCCCACATACGCTGAGCTCCCCCTCCCCCAGGGTCGTCCCATCCCCACATACGCTGAGCCCCCCCCTCCCCCAGGGTCATCCCATCCCCACATAAACTGAGCTCCCCCTCCCCCAGGGTCGTCCCATCTCCACATATGCTGAGCTCCCCTCCGCCAGGGTCGTCCCATCCCCACATACGCTGAGCTCCCCCTCCCCCAGGGTCGTCCCATCTCCACATGCGCTGAGCTCCCCCCTCCCACAGGGTTATCCCATCCCCACATATGCTGAGCTCCCCTCCCCCAGGGTCATCCCATCTCCACATACGCTGAGCTCCCCTCCCCCAGGGTCATCCCATCCCCACATACGCTGAGCTCCCCATCCCCCAGGGTTATCCCATCCCCACATATGCTGAGCCCCCCCTCCCCCAGGGTCGTCCCATCCCCACATATGCTGAGCCCCCCCTCCCCCAGGGTCGTCCCATCTCCACATACGCTGAGCTACCCTCCCCCAGGGTCGTCCCATCTCCACATACGCTGAGCCCCCCCCTCCCCCAGGGTCGTCCCATCTCCACATACGCTGAGCCCCCCCTCCCCCAGGGTCGTCCCATCCCCGGATAGGTTGAAGCTGAGATGCCGGATAATACACCCATGGGTTAGGAACTGCAAGCCCTCCCATTGTTTAGTTTCTTTGCAATGTTTTCAGTTTAATTCTCGGAGTCTGTTTGCCCCATATTAATTTTCTAAACTCCTGACCGACTTTAAAGAAAAGCCTCTGATTTATCCATATTGGGGAGTTGTGTAGAACATACAGCAGTTGTGGCATCTGGATCAGTGTGACCAGGTTAGCACGGCCCACCACCGACAACGGTAACTTAGACCAGGCGCCTCGTTTACCTCTAAATTTAATCAAGACTGGGTCAAGGTTCAACTTCTCATAATCATTTATTTTTGCCGATATATTGATGCCTAAATATTTAAACTCCGACACCAATTGTGAACCCGAGTTAATGTAGTGGGAAGCATTCTCATCTGTATTGTCCAATGGAAGTATGACTGATTTGCTCCAGTTGATCTTCAGACCAGAGTATTTTCCAAATGTTTCTATCGTTTCCATTGCTATAGGAAGGGACTCAGAAGTTTTAGCCAGAAATAATAAGGTGTCATCAGCGTATAAAGCGACCTTCTCTTCACTGATCCCTCTACGAAACCCAACTATTCCTGGAAGTTCCCTGATATCAGATGCCAGGGGTTCAATGGCCAGTGCAAAGAGCAGGGGGGACAATGGGCACCCCGGCCTCGTACCTCTACTCAGTCCAAAAGCCGGGGAGAGGTGTCCATTTACCTGTATTCTAGCCACCGGCTTACCATACAGCAATCTAACCCATGAAATAAAACTATGTGCTATACCAAACTTCTCCAACATCGCCCATAAATATTCCCACTCAACAGAATCGAAAGCCTTAAGGCCCCGTCACACTTAGCGACGCTGCAACGATCCCGACAACGATACAACCTGTCAGGGATCGTTGCTGCGTCGCTATGTGGTCGCTGGTGAGCTGTCAAACAGGCAGGCTCACCAACGATCAGGGGAGCAGCGACATCGTGGAAAATAGTTAGAGCCTGCTGAGGTAGAGGCAGGCTGGTAACCATGATAAACATTGGGTTACTAGGGGCACACGCGCACCTAGTAACCCATTGTTTATCATGGTTACCACTGTGCTACGGTGAGCGGGAGGTTACCGCTCACTTTAGCAGGCTCGTAACCATGATAAACAACGGGTTACTAGGTGCGCGTGTGCCCCTAGTAACCCGATGTTTATCATGGTTACCAGCCTGATCGCTGCTCCCGCTGGTCACACACAGTGATGTGTGCTGACCAGCGGGAGGATAACGACCAAAAAATGGTCCAGGACACTTTGCAGCGATCAGCGACCTCACAGCAGGGGCCTGATCGCTGCAAAGTCTCACATATAGCGACATCGCTGGTGAGGTCGCTGTTGCGTCACCAAAACCGTGACACTGCAGCAATCTCGCTATGTGAGACGGGGGCTTTAGTGGCGTCCAGAGAACATACAGCCCTGTCCCCATCACCATCCTCCGGCAATTGAAGATTAAGAAACAATCTCTGGATATTAACAGCTGTGGATCTAGCCGGCATGAAGCCTGACTGGTTGGTATGAATTACTCTAGAAATTATTATATTCAATCTAGACGCCAGAACCTTCGCAATGATTTTAACGTCAGCTGACAATAAAGATATGGGTCTGTATGAGTCAGGGATTAAAGGGTCTTTACCTGGCTTAGGTATGACTACTATCACCGCCTCTAGCATTGAATGGGGTAGGGTTTTACCCCCTCACCGTCTCCGCAGGTAGCCAGTAAGTGGGGAAGTAGAATATCTCAAAATTTCTTATATATTTCTGTGGGAAGCCCGTCTAGTCCTGGCGATTTGTTATTAGCCATAGAGGCTACTGCCATTTGTACCTCCTCCAGCTGTAGTGATCTGTTTAATAATTCTTCATCTTTACCGCTGAATGTCGGTAGTTTGATTTACCTCAAGTAAGATAAGATTTGTTCTCTATTAAATTGCAGTTTGGGTGTATATAGATCTTTATAAAATTCTAGCAGAGTGTTTGAGATCTGGTCAGTCTGGTTTACTACCGCTCCTTCCCAGTCCTTCAGCACCAATAAAAGCCCTCCCCGTCTGGGCTCTTGCCATCACGGCCAATAAGTCTCCTGCCTTCTCCCCCTCCTCGATGAAGTGTGTCTGGGTGAAACATGCGTTTGTTTTTAGCTTTTTTCCTAATATGTGTGGTATATGCTTCTTGTGCCTCTCCCCACTCCATCAGGTCCTCTTTTACACGGTTAGTACAAATTTCTCTTCTGTAGATCTAACTCTATCCCGTAAAAACTCCCCAAACTGTTTTGTCTTAGTTTTGGATCTGTTAATGGCCTGTATTAAGACTCCTCGTAAGCCGCTTTCATGGCATCCCATGATGTGTTTGCGACACTCGTTTGTCGTTTTCCTTATAATAATGTTCTAAGGTCGATGTGATCCGTGTAATATCTATAATTTGAAGCCAGAAGGGATTCATGGCCGATATAGTCAGAGAATCCAGCGGCCTGGGTAACAAACAGAGAGTAGTCAGCGAGGGTGAATGACCTGATAGCGTCTGGGCAGATATTCCACTGTTCTTACCAAGGGGGAAATATGTTCTGTGCCCAATACCAGATCAATACGCCATAATGTTTTATGTGTCTTAGAATAGCAAGAAAACTGTCTAGTGTTCGGATATGTGAGACGCCATTTGTCCACTAATGATAGTTCTGATAGTATTTCTCCTAACTTAGTTATGGGGCAGTTTTTGTAGCCGTATCTGATTTATGTCTATCCCAATATGGATGAACACCATTATTGAAATCTCCCATGCAAAGGACTGGAACTCCCGGTCTCTTATTCATTAGTGAAGCAATATTTTTCAGACTAATGTTGTTATATGGAGGAGGAACATAGACGGCCGCAAGTAGAATTTCTTTTGTAAATATTTTTACAGTGGATCCCCGAAATCTGCCTTCTCCATCTATCTTGGAATCAATTAATTCAAAAGGGATCGTCCTATGTACTAGGATGCTGACCCCCCTAGAGTATGTGGAGAAGGTAGAGTGGAAGCTGTGGCCGATCCATGAGTATTTCATGCCCACAACACTGTTTTTCTCAAAGTGCGTTTGCTGCAGACACCACTGCAGGCAGATGATCCCGGATATGCTCCATGACCGCCGCTCTCTTTAAGGAGTCCCCCAGACCTCTGACCCGGGCAGCCTTAAGGATGGCACCACTGCAGGCAGATGATCCCAGATATGCTCCATGACCGCAGCTCTCTTTAAGGAGTCCCCCAGACCTCTGACCCGGGCAGCCTTAAGGATGGCACCACTGCAGGCAGATGATCCCGGATATCCTCCATGACCGCCGCTCTCTTTAAGGAGTCCGCCAGACCTCTGACCCGGGCAGCCTTAAGGATGGCACCACTGCAGGCAGGTGATCCCGGATATGCTTCATGACCGCCGCTCTCTTTAAGGAGTCCCCCAGACCTCTGACCCGGGCAGCCATAAGGATGGCACCACTGCAGGCAGGTGATCCCAGATATACTCCATGACAGCCGCTCTCTTTAAGGAGTCCCCCAGACCTCTGACCCGGGCAGCCTTAAGGATGGCACCACTGCAGGCAGGTGATCTCGGATATGCTCCATGACAGCCGCTCTCTTTAAGGAGTCCCCCAGACCTCTGACCCGAGCAGCCTTAAGGATGGCACCACTGCAGGCAGATGATCCCGGATATACTCCATGACCGCCGCTCTCTTTAAGGAGTCCCCCAGACCTCTGACCCGGGCAGCCTTAAGGATGGCACCACTGCAGGCAGGTGATCCCGGATATGCTCCATGACCGTCGCTCTCTTTAAGGAGTCCCCCAGACCTCTGACCCGGGCAGCCTTAAGGATGGCACCACTGCAGGCAGGTGATCCCGGATATACTCCATGATTGCCGCTCTCTTTAAGGAGTCCCCCAGACCTCTGACCCGGGCAGCCTTAAGGATGGCACCACTGCAGGCAGGTGATCCCGGATATACTCCATGACCACCGCTCTCTTTAAGGAGTCCCCCAGATCTCTGACCCGGGCAGCCATAAGGATGGCACCACTGCAGACAGGTGATCCCGGATATGCTCCATGACCGCCGCTCTCTTTAAGGAGTCCCCCAGACCTCTGACCCGGGCAGCCTTAAGGATGGCACCACTGCAGGCAGGTGATCCCGGATATGCTCCATGACCGTCGCTCTCTTTAAGGAGTCCCCCAGACCTCTGACCCGGGCAGCCTTAAGGATGGCACCACTGCAGGCAGGTGATCCCGGATATACTCCATGATTGCCGCTCTCTTTAAGGAGTCCCCCAGACCTCTGACCCGGGCAGCCTTAAGGATGGCACCACTGCAGGCAGGTGATCCCGGATATACTCCATGACCACCGCTCTCTTTAAGGAGTCCCCCAGACCTCTGACCCGGGCAGCCTTAAGGATGGCACCACTGCAGACAGGTGATCCCGGATATGCTCCATGACCGCCGCTCTCTTTAAGGAGTCCCCCAGACCCCAGACCCGGGCAGCCTTAAGGATGGCACCACTGCAGGCAGGTGATCCCGGATATGCTCCATGACAGCCGCTCTCTTTAAGGAGTCCCCCAGACCCCTGACCCGGGCAGCCTTAAGGATGGCACCACTGCAGGCAGGTGATCCCGGATATACTCCATGATTGCCGCTCTCTTTAAGGAGTCCCCCAGACCTCTGACCCGGGCAGCCTTAAGGATGACATCACTGCAGGCAGGTGATCCCGGATATACTCCATGACAGCCGCTCTCTTTAAGGAGTCCCCCAGACCCCTGACCCGGGCAGCCTTAAGGATGACATCACTGCAGGCAGGTGATCCCGGATATACTCCATGATTGCCGCTCTCTTTAAGGAGTCCCCCAGACCTCTGACATTCCATGAAAGGAATTTTACTTTATCAGCCATTATATATAGCTATAAGGGATTGAAGAATACAGGTGACTTGTAAGGTATCTCGCCTTTCTCCTCCCTTTTATAACCCTCTTTACAGTATTTCCACTTAGTCGGCTTGACCGCTAGTATTTGCAGAACCAGACAACAAGTTATAGAAACAAAAACCCCCCAAACACATTTAAACAAGTAAACATTAATCCATCCATTCAATCTGGATGAAGAAAGTCACCAGTCCGTCCTGTAGCCGTATACAAGGCAAGCGAATGAAGAAAGGCACCAGTCCATCCTGTAGCCGTATACAAGGCAAGCGAATGAAGAAAGTCACCAGTCTATCCTGTAGCCGTATACAAGGCAAGCGAATGAAGAAAGCCACCAGTCCATCCTGTAGCCGTATACAAGGCAAGCGAATGAAGAAAGGCACCAGTCCATCCTGTAGCCGTATACAAGGCAAGCGAATGAAGAAAGGCACCAGTCCATCCTGTAGCCGTATACAAGGCAAGCGAATGAAGAAAGGCACCAGTCCATCCTGTAGCCGTATACAAGGCAAGTGAATGAAGAAAGGCACCAGTCCATCCTGTAGCCGTATACAAGGCAAGCGAATGAAGAAAGTCACCAGTCCATCCTGTAGCCGAATACAAGGCAAGCGAATGAAGAAAGCCACCAGTCCATCCTGTAGCCGTATACAAGGCAAGCGAATGAAGAAAGGCACCAGTCCATCCTGTAGCCGTATACAAGGCAAGCGAATGAAGAAAGTCACCAGTCCATCCTGTAGCCATATACAAGGCAAACGAATGAAGAAAGTCACCAGTCCATCCTGTAGCCGTATACAAGGCAAGTGAATGAAGAAAGGCACCAGTCCATCCTGTAGCCATATACAAGGCAAACGAATGAAGAAAGTCACCAGTCCATCCTGTAGCCGTATACAAGGCAAGCGAATGAAGAAAGTCACCAGTCCATCCTGTAGCCGTATACAAGGCAAGCGAATGAAGAAAGCCACCAGTCCATCCTGTAGCCGTATACAAGGCAAGCGAATGAAGAAAGCCACCAGTCCATCCTGTAGCTGTATACAAGGCAAGCGAATGAAGAAAGTCACCAGTCCATCCTGTAGCCGTATACAAGGCAAGCGAATGAAGAAAGCCACCAGTCCATCCTGTAGCCGTATACAAGGCAAGCGAATGAAGAAAGGCACCAGTCCATCCTGTAGCCGTATACAAGGCAAGCGAATGAAGAAAGGCACCAGTCCATCCTGTAGCCGTATAAAAGGCAAGTGAATGAAGAAAGTCACCAGTCCATCCTATAGCCGTATACAAGGCAAGCGAATGAAGAAAGGCACCAGTCCATCCTGTAGCCGTATACAAGGCAAGCGAATGAAGAAAGGCACCAGTCCATCCTGTAGCCGTATAAAAGGCAAGCGAATTAAGAAAGCCACCAGTCCATCCTGTAGCCGTATACAAGGCAAGCGAATGAAGAAAAGCACCAGTCCATCCTGTAGCCGTATACAAGGCAAGCGAATGAAGAAAGCCACCAGTCCATCCTGTAGCCGTATACAAGGCAAGCGAATGAAGAAAGGCACCAGTCCATCCTGTAGCCGTATACAAGGCAAGCGAATGAAGAAAGTCACCAGTCCATCCTGTAGCCGTATACAAGGCAAGCGAATGAAGAAAGGCACCAGTCCATCCTGTAGCCGTATACAAGGCAAGTGAATGAAGAAAGGCACCAGTCCATCCTGTAGCCATATACAAGGCAAACGAATGAAGAAAGTCACCAGTCCATCCTGTAGCCGTATACAAGGCAAGTGAATGAAGAAAGGCACCAGTCCATCCTGTAGCCATATACAAGGCAAACGAATGAAGAAAGTCACCAGTCCATCCTGTAGCCGTATACAAGGCAAGCGAATGAAGAAAGTCACCAGTCCATCCTGTAGCCGTATACAAGGCAAGCGAATGAAGAAAGCCACCAGTCCATCCTGTAGCCGTATACAAGGCAAGCGAATGAAGAAAGCCACCAGTCCATCCTGTAGCTGTATACAAGGCAAGCGAATGAAGAAAGTCACCAGTCCATCCTGTAGCCGTATACAAGGCAAGCGAATGAAGAAAGCCACCAGTCCATCCTGTAGCCGTATACAAGGCAAGCGAATGAAGAAAGGCACCAGTCCATCCTGTAGCCGTATACAAGGCAAGCGAATGAAGAAAGGCACCAGTCCATCCTGTAGCCGTATAAAAGGCAAGTGAATGAAGAAAGTCACCAGTCAATCCTATAGCCGTATACAAGGCAAGCGAATGAAGAAAGGCACCAGTCCATCCTGTAGCCGTATACAAGGCAAGCGAATGAAGAAAAGCACCAGTCCATCCTGTAGCCGTATACAAGGCAAGCGAATGAAGAAAGCCACCAGTCCATCCTGTAGCCGTATACAAGGCAAGCGAATGAAGAAAGCCACCAGTCCATCCTGTAGCCGTATACAAGGCAAGCGAATGAAGAAAGCCACCAGTCCATCCTGTAGCCGTATACAAGGCAAGCGAATGAAGAAAGCCACCAGTTCATCCTGTAGAAGTATAAAAGGCAAGCGAATGAAGAAAGCCACCAGTCCATCCTGTAGCCGTATACAAGGCAAGCGAATGAAGAAAGTCACCAGTCCATCCTGTAGCCGTATACAAGGCAAGCGAATGAAGAAAGCCACCAGTCCATCCTGTAGCTGTATACAAGGCAATCAAACAATCAACCTAAAACGAAAAGGGTTAAACACTTCCTGGGGGCCTGCAATATTCAGATATAGCTCATGATAGTTGTGTCCACTGGGTGGTGGGCTAGGCAGTAAAGGATATGACCCCAACAGTCAATCGGGAAACTCTGATCGTATATATCTTTAATTATCCAGGTTCAAAGTTACTGATTTTGATGGATCCTCTGCTCATTCAGATCAATCCAGCGGAGTGCGTCTTTCAGATGTTCAAAAAAGAAAGTCTCTCCCAGAGCCGCCGCTCTAAGTTTCGCAGGGTAAATCATGGAGTATGAGGTTTGTGTAGCATCGACGTCTCTGCCCCCTGCCAGGCAGAGACGCCGTCCCTCTCACCTCCAAGCGTTGTGTCCTTCTGCGCACGCTCCTCTTCCTGCTGCTGCCGGCGCGCGCAGCTTCCCGGACACTGTGCTTAGGGCACGCGCGCTCCCTCTCTCTTAAAGGGGCCGCGCGCGCCGTCCTAAGGAGTCCCCGGCCAATAGCCGAGGGTCCTCCCATATATAAGGCACCTCCTCCAAAATGGAGGTGCCTGAGCAAAAGTTGATGCACAGCATACTTACCTCTGCTTCAGCCCTCAGGTCTAGTTGCCAGCCTGACTACTGTTCCAGTCCACCAGCCTGACTACTCTCCAGCCCGACAGTCTGCCTTCCGTTCTACCCGCCAGTCTGTCTATGGGCAAGTCCGCCTGCTTACCAGGAAGCACCTGCCAGTTACCTGCCTGCTACCTGCCGTGCCTGCTAGCCCGCTCACCTGGGAGCATTCGCCTGTTACCTGCCTGTTACCTGAAAGCCTACCTGGAGGCTCCTGCTGTCACTTGTCGTGACCACCTGTCTGTTACCTAGAGACTTCAACCTGCTCTGCCGTCACGTGCCGTGACCACCTGTCAACTATCCAGAGACTCCTGCCTGCCTGTTGTGTCCATCCGCTATACCGGTCAGTCCCAGTCCGCTGACCCGTGGGAGCGACCTGCTCTCTTACAAGGTCGTCCCCAGAGTAGCACCTGGTCCCTCTGCTCGGTCCCTTCCGGGTCACAGAGTCGTTAGCCGCCATACGACCAGGGTCGGTCTGAGTTGATACTTAGTCACGCCCCTCTGGGTCCCTCCTTGCACCGCGGCACAGAGGTTCCACCACCCGGATCCGTAACAGTTTGCAGACTACGCAGCCTTCAGTTTATATCAAGAAACTGCGCCCTATGTTTTGAAACTTTTTTCCGGAGTAATCCGGAAAAAAAGAAATTCTTTGGCCGTTAATAGAGATGCCCCCTTTATCACGGGCGGCCTTAAGGATGGCATCTCTGTCTTTGTAGTTCAGCAGCTTTATTAATACTGGACGTGGAGGGGACCCTGGTGACAGTGGCCGGGTTGGCACCCTATGCGCCCTTTCCACAGCAAAGAAAGCAGACAGGCAATCAGCCCCAAACAAAGAACATAAACATGTCTCAAAGTACTCATTCGGATTATTGCTCACAATTTTTTCAGGGAAACCCATCACTCTTATATTATTTTGCAGGAGTCTGTTCTCCAAATCATCAGTTTTAGGTAATAGGGTCATGATCTGCTGTCCATGTCTGTGGCTGTCCTGTGATATCTGAGACTGTTTATCCTCCAGATCACTGGTTCTGCCCTCTGCTGCTGTAGTGTGGTCGTTAACCTTTTGTAGCCCTTGCCTCATAAAACAAAGCTCCTCTTTAATCTCTCCCATCTGACTGTTAAGTGAGGCTAAAGCAGCTTCATACTGTTTTACAGCCACAAACACATCCTTTATCGTGGGCTCATTAATGTTCTGATCAGTATTATGGTGGGAAGCAGTGATTTCTGGCTGAGGCTGTGGGCACGGGAACTTGCAGGAGCTTATCAGCAGTGTTATTGAATTCCTCTGAGAGCACAGAGAAAGGATTAGACACCTCAATGATTTGTGTCTGTGCCTCATTGTCAGTGCAGGCTCCTGTGTCTGAAGCTCTAACACATCCAGCCAGCCTCAGTGCTGTGCCTGCAGCCACTGACTTCCCTGTTCTGCTACCTGCTGCAGAGGAGCCTGCGCCATCTTGGGTGCCTCCATTCCCTCCTGCTCCCCGTCGTCTCGCTGCTGCTCCTGTGGCCATGATCGCTCCTCCTATGCACACCGGTAAGTGCTGGGACGTGTATAGAAGGGGCAATACCGCTTTTTATTAAGTTAGGGGACCAATGGATCCTCCGGCAGGCTAGTTATCCCAGGGGCTCTCCTAGCACACTTCCACTCACATGTCCGGCCACGCTACGCCCCATGGATGTAATTTTTAAACATGGACTAATTAAACGCATGTTTTTACTTGGAGCTGGATACCGCATCTTCTTTGGCTATTCATCACGTTTTGATCAGAACCTTCTCCCGAGCTCCAATCATGAACCACACAGGTGAGCTGGATTTATTTTATCTCTTATCAGTAATCATGTCCACAGTATGTCTACCAGCATGATAGATAGGAAACCTTAGAAGACTGGAATAGCACTGAAGACACATTAACCACTTAAGGACCGAGCCACTTTGTATGCTAATGACCCGGCCTCATTTTACAATTCTGACCGGCGTCACTTTATGTGGTAATAACTCTGGAGCTTCCGCACATCCCAGCGATTCTGAGAATGTTTTTCGTGACACATTGCACTTCATGTTAGTGGTAAATTTTGGTCGTTATTATTTGCATTTATTTATGAAAATATCAAAAA
Organism: Phyllobates terribilis; assembly: GCF_046119375.1. Classification (NCBI taxonomy): domain Eukaryota; kingdom Metazoa; phylum Chordata; class Amphibia; order Anura; family Dendrobatidae; genus Phyllobates; species Phyllobates terribilis. Next base: position 3,120,228 of record NW_027362877.1, read on the forward strand.
TTGTACAAAAAAAAATTGAGAATTTTACAATTTTCCAACATTGAATTTTTATGCCCTTAAACCAGATATTTATTAACTATTTTTGGTGGTAAAACTAACATTTACTACATGTCTACTTTACATCAGAGTCATTTTTAAATCTTTTTTTTTTTTTGTTACGGAATTAGAGGGTTAGAAATTTATCAGAAGTTTCTAATTTTTACAAGAATATTTACAAAACCTATTTTTTAGGGACCACATCATGTTTGACTTTGAGGGGCCTATGTGACAGAAAATACCCCAAAGTGACACGATTTGAGAAACTGCACCAATCAAAATTGCTCAAAACCACATTCAAGAAGTTTATTAACCCTTTAGGTGCTTTACAGGGATGAAAGCAATGTGGAAGAGAAAAATGAAAAATTATTTTTTTCCCACAAAAATGTTGCTTTAGCCCCAAATTTTGCATTTTTAAAAGGATGAAAGGAGAAAATGCATCATACAATTTGATGTGCACTTTCTCCTGAGTACACCGATACCCCATATGTGGGGGGAAACCTACTGTTTGGGTGCATGGCAGGGCTCAGAAGGGAAGGAGCGCCATTTGACTTTTGGAGTACAAAATCGTCTAAATAGATAGCGGACGCCATGTCACGTTTGCAGAGCCCCTGATGTGCCTAAACAGTGGAAACCCCCCACAACTGACCCCATTTTGGAAACTACAACGCTCAAGGAATTTATCTAAAGGTATGGTGAACATTTTGAAACCACAGGTGCTTCACAGACTTTTAAGAAATTGGACTGTGAAAATTAAAAATTATGTTTTTTCTCCAAAAATGTTGTTTTAGCCACGAATTTTTCATTTTCACAAAGAAATCATCCAGGGGTGCAGTGATCATATTGACTCCATATGTGTTTCACAAAATGTTATACCATTGAACGGTGAAGAACAAAAATGACATAATTACCACTAAAATGTTGTTTTAGCCCCAGATTTTACATTTTCACAAGGGGAAATGGGCAAACATGACCACATAATTTGTTACACAATTTCTGCTAAACGGGGCAATACCCCATATGTGGCTGTACTGTACTGCTTAGCCACATGGCGAGACTCGGGAGGGAAGGAGCAATATTTGACTCCTGGAGAACAAATTTTCATAGAATAATTTGCAGACTCCATATACAGAGCCTCTAAGTGGCAGAAGAGCAGAATCCCCCCTCAAGTGACCCTATTTTGGAAATTATAACCCTTTAAGAATTTATCTAGTGTAGAGATAAATTTGACTCCATGAATGTTTTCCAGAAACTATCAGCAATGAATGTTGCTGAGTTAAAAAGCAAATATGCCATTGTAGTGACTGATACATTGTAGTGACTGGTACATTGTAGTGACTGGTACATTGTAGTGACTGGTACATTGTAGTGACTGGTACATTGTAGTGTCTGGTACATTGTAGTGCAGGGTACATTGTAGTGACTGGTACATTGTAGTGCCTGGTACATTGTAGTGCCTGGTACATTGTAGTGCAGGGTACATTGTAGTGACTGGTACATTGTAGTGCCTGGTACATTGTAGTGCCTGGTACATTGTAGTGCCTGGTACATTGTAGTGCCTGGTACATTGTAGTGCCTGGTACATTGTAGTGCCTGGTACATTGTAGTGACTGATACATTGTAGTGACTGATACATTGTAGTGACTGGTACATTGTAGTGACTGGTACATTGTAGTGACTGGTACATTGTAGTGACTGGTACATTGTAGTGACTGGTACATTGTAGTGACTGGTACATTGTAGTGCAGGGTACATTGTAGTGACTGGTACATTGTAGTGCCTGGTACATTGTAGTGCCTGGTACATTGTAGTGCCCGGTACTTTGTAGCGCCCAGTACTTTGTAGCGCCCAGTACATTATGCCCGGCTCGTGCTTCTGGAGTCACGCACCCTGGAAATTAAGTGAGCTCTTCTATCTACAGTAATGACAAACATGTGGACGCTAACTGTGGTTTCAGCACACTGTGGGGCTCAGGAGGAGGGGGGTATTTGGATTTGGGAGCGCAAATTTTGCTGGATTTCTTTTAGTGGGAGCCACGTCACTTTTCCAGAGCCTTTGTTCTACCACTAATGTGAACACAACCTATACTTCTGTTTACAGATGATGAACCTGAGTAGGGACTTGTTTTCTGTGGGTTGAGTAGAAGCTTTTTTTGGTGGCATTTTGGATCACATTTATCCTGTGCTCTATCCTAAATCTATTTTTACAAAATACGTGTTTCAGATGACACCCCCGAGGGATACATTCATTATAATGAGGGAGCAGAGTTGCTCTGGACTCTGTGTTTCAAAAGTGCACAAAGCTGTGGCGGTCCGTGCTTTTATGCACGATTAAAAAGACGGACACCGACGAATCACAGGTCAGACGGCGTTCACAATGTCTCCATCTGCCTCATTATAGGGAATCTGTCTCGGAAGTTCTGTCTGAATCACAAGCTCAATCATTTACATGGCAGCACGGGACTTGTGTAAGAACAATATGGAAGTAAAGGATGGAAGTAATATTAAAGCCAGTAATTATTATACACTGGACATTATTACACACCTGTGGAAACATCTACCGGAATCTCCTCCTTCCCGTCACTCACACACGGCTGATCCCTCCTCGTCATCGCTTCTTCTTCTGTCTCGTCCTTCACTTTATTCTTAGTCGGATCTTCCTCCTGATATATCAGATGTAACAATCAGCACAATACAAGAAACCACCAAAATCTGTGACATCTATGACCTCGATCAGAAATGTCCCCCATATACAGATCCGGTACAGGGCTCAGCACCGTCTACCTGATGACCCTCCGGGATGTTGTGATTCTCCTCTGGACAGTCCTGGGAATACAGAGGACGGGGACATTGGTCTGGTGGATTTCTTTCCATGAGTCCATCTGTAAGAAACACAGTGAAGGAATACAGTGACATGTAAAAGTTTGGGCCCCAATGGTCAAAATTACTGTTATTGTGCACAGTGAAGCAAGCTGAAGATGAAATGATCTCTAAAAGACCTAAAGTTAAAGATGACATTTCCTTTGTATTTTAGGCAAATAATAAATAAATAATGCAAAAGTTTAGACACCCTGGATGGTTAGTACCTAGTAGCACCCCCTTTTGCAAGTATCACAGCTTGTAAACCCTTTTTGGCCAAATTCTTATGAGGGATTTCTTCCTTGGAGAATTTTTCCAGTTCTGTGAGATTCCTGGGTCATCTTGCCTCCTCTGCTATTTTGCAGTCTAGCCACAGATTTTCAAGATGTTCAGATCAGGGGACTGTGAGGGCCATTGTAAAACCTTCAGCTTGCGCCTTTTCAGGTCTTCTATTGTGGATTGTGACGTGTATTTAGTATCATTATCATTTGCCATCCTCTTTTCACCTTCAGCTTTTTTTACAGATGGTGTTATGATTGCATCAAGAATTTGTTGAAATTTCATTGAATCCATTCTTCCCTCTACCCGTGAAATGTTCCCTGTGCCACTGACTGCAACAGATCCCCAAAGCATGATTGATCCACCCCCATGCTTAATAATTGGCGAGATTTTCTTTTCCTAAAATTCTGTGCCCTTTTTTCTCCACACATACCTTTGAACATTTTCTATTTTACCCTCATCAGTCCACAGAACTTGTTTCCATAATGCATCAGGCTTGTTTTTATGTTCTTTTGTACTTCTGACACTGAATTTTATGGTGAGAATGCAGGAGAGGTTTTCTTCTGATGACTCTTCCATGACGGCCATATTTGGGCAGGTGTCTCTGAACAGTACAACAATGTACCTCAACTCCGGAGTCTGCTAAATCTTTGTGAAAGTCTTTTGCAGTCAGCTGGGTGTTCTGATTTGCCTCTCTAGCAATCCTACGAGCAGCTATCACTGAAATTTTGCTTGGTCTTCCAGACCTTATATTGACCTCCACTGTGCCTGGTAACTGCCATTTCTAAATTACATTTCTAAGGAAAGGGAAACTTGAAAACGCTTTGCTATCTTCTTATAGCCTTCTCCTGCTTTGTGGCCTCCACCATTTTCAGAGTGCTCGGCAGCTGCTTAGAAGAACCCATGGCTGCTGGTTTTGGCACAAGGTTAGAGGGGGCTGGGTTTTTATAAAGCTAAGAAATTTGCATCACTTGGTCTTTACTATTGATGATCGTGAACGAGCCATAACCCTAACAGGCTAAGTAAGGTCTGAGACCTTGGTCGAAGTTATCTGAGCACACAAATCTCCAAGGGCGCCCTAACTTTTACATCAGCCCAGTTTAGTTTTTAAAATGTAAAAAATGTCAATATTTCTTATTTTTTTCCTAAAATACAAAGGAAATGTGTCATCTTTAACTTTAGGTCTTTTAGAGATCATTTCATCTTCAACTTGCTTAACTGTTCACAATAACAGGAATTTTTACCAGGGGTGACCGAACTTTTACATGACACTGCAGATTGTGTCATGTGATGATGGGAGTAGTAGTAGGTGACCACAGAACAGACATGACAGTCTCCCCTCCTCACCTTGCTGATCGGCCCATATTGCGGTCGCCTCTCGTGCTCCATGTATAACCTCAACCTTAATATCAATCAGATCTTCACCCTAAAAAGAACAATGTAAGATGAGCTCAGGTCCCATCACTTCATGGTCAGATGTTGTGGGGACTTCAGTGTCATCTACCTGATGATCCTCCGGGATGTTGTGATTCTCCTCTGGACAGTCCTGGGGATACAGAGGACGGGGACATCTCTCTGGTGGATTTCTCCTCCTGGATGCATCTGTGGAGACACAGAGACTGAATACATGACCTGCCGTGTATCTGTCTATATATGAGACACGTCTCTCAGAACCGGTAATTCTATGTTTATGTATTAAGGACTAAATTACATTTTGTGGTCCTCACCACTGGTACCGAGGTCCTAGCACATTGTGGCCTCAAGTATGAAGTGATAATCAGCGAGACCAAAGCCTAATGCTCTCAGCTCTGCACTCGGAGGATGAGGACCCTGAGGAGAGGGACAGAGAAGACCAAGGCTGTGGATTCGGAGTCGTGGAGTCGAAGCCCATTTTGGTGGAGTTGGTATAAAACGGACCAACTCCTAAAATATATAATAAATTAGGTACAGTAATTCAATGCAGTTTGTGGGGAATATTTTTTCATAAGAATTTGGGAAAGTTATGAAATGTCCTACAAATGTCTGTCCTATTCCTGATCTAAGGGTCTAGACTTTTAGCTGAGATTAATCTGTGCTACAGTAAATTTATCACTTAAACATGAGCCATGTATGAGGGAGTCGGAGTCGGTGTCATGGAAATTGAGGAGTCGGAGGTTTGGCTTACCGACTCCACAGCCCTGGAGAAGACCCTCATCAGTCAGATGAAGGAGCCGTACTAAGAAACATAACTTCTCCAAGATTCATCTCCACCAGGGATGGAACCACAGAGGAGCTGGAGAAAGCTCCACATTTCCATCCATCGGTTCCTTTCCTAATTCGCCATTATGGAGATTGGGGGACGGATGGTGACCATTTACCAGTGATTGTTTTTTGAGAGCTCACAATGTCACTATGTGGATGTGGCCTCCCTCCTGGACAGGATCCTCTGGGATCACTAAGAGGAGAGAACCTGCCGTCCTCCTATTAAAAGACGAGTTACTGCGTTTTTATTCTTCTTTGAATAGAGAGAAATCTCAATATCCGCCTCGATATAAACACTAAAATAGGCAGCAAGTGTGCGTAAAAGTCTGAATTTGTCTCTGAAGGAGAAAAAAAGGGCACATGTACGGCTGACGGATGAAGTCACAGAACCCGGAAGGACGGTGTTGTGGGGAGCACCCGGTACACAGCGGTTAGTACCCATCAATGTGTAGAAAGGACAACTAGAGAGCAGGCACCGGGGTCATGGGCGCTTACTGATGCACACGGGGAGCCAAGGAGAGATTGTCTGGTCAAACTCCACAGAAAAGCTCCATAATACATATTCTTCTGAACAAACATCCCTGTAAGGGAGACTTACACTTATTATTACCACCCTTGGGCAGCCCGATGTTCCTGCAGGGCCAACACCTGCGTCATCATCCCACTTATATCATTCTGATCAGACCCCATGAAAAGGAAGAGCGGACTACCTGACATTTTGCTATCGTTGAGCCCTTGAGGCGAGAACACCCCATCCCGCGCATTCTGATGTCATGTGATAACGCTCTTTAACACCTTCCTGATATCTGGTGTTCATGCATGGAGCATGCCAGGTGCACGTATGTGGAGCGAGCTCCAATTGGGCCGGAGCAGCTACAGTCACTGCTCAGTGTAAAGAGAGCGGCAGCACTTACCGCACCCTGGCACTGACTGACAGCCGGCTCAGCATTAGAGCTGGCAGTCAGTCAGTGCCGGGGGTGAGGATTCAGCCGCTGCTCACTGTATACTGAGGAAAGACTGAAGCCGCGCTTTCAGGTACTGACTGATAGCCAGCTCAAATGTTGACCCGGCTGTCAGTCAGTGCCGGGGGCGCGGTAACAGTCGCTGCTCTCTATACACTGAACAGTGACTGTAGCTGTGCCGGCAGAAACTCTATGACTGGAAACCGAACACTGCTAGGGAACATCTGCAGGTTAATAGTGTTATTTTACATGACAGGTTCTCTTTATGTGGTTGAGTGTCCCATTCTCCTGCCAATCAGTCAATAAATCGGAGGATCCCAACAACGGTTTGCCATGACTACCAGCGGCCTGCAGAAGACCCCCATCTCTGCCTCCACGGTTTTCCTATGAAGCCCGGTATGAATAGGATTGTAGCATCGGCGTCTCTACCAGTTACCTGTTGTGCCCGCCAGCTTGCCTACCCGGAGCACCCATCTGGCTATCAGCCAAATCAGCCTGCTTGTCTACCCGGACCACCCGTCAGCTTGCCTGCCGTGCTCATCCGCTGTACCGGTCAGTTCCTGCCATCTGACCCGTGGGAGTCACCTGCTCTCATACAAGGTCGGTCCCAGAGTGGCACCTGGTACCTCTGCTCGGTCCCTCCCTGGTTCACCGAGTCGACTGAGCCGCCGTGCGACCTTGGTCAGGCAGAGTAGATCCTTAGTCACGCCCCTCTGGTCCCTCCTTGCACCGCAGCACAGAGGTTCCACCACCCGGATCCGTAACAGTTAGCACGGTCCATGGAACCCGGTGGCCCCCAGGCTCCTTCGCTTTCTGACCTGTACCAGGAGGTTTCTCGACAGAGATCCCAACAGGAAACTATCCTGACCTACCTGCGGTCTGTCAACTCCCGCCTGGACACGCTGTCCATCCCACCTGTATCCGTCTCGAGCCGAGTGGCACCCGCTCCAACGGCGCCTATGCCTACCAGTGCCATGGCATCCGGCCCTGGTCCCCGGCTCTCTGCGCCTCCATGTTTTGGTGGTGACCCCGTTGGGGTTTTCTAAACCAGTGCACGCTGCACTTTGAACTCCTGGCACATCAGTTTCCCTCCGATCGGGCCAACGTGGCGTTCATCATGTCTCACCTCACCGGGGAAACATTGGCATGGCTAAACCCTCTATGTGAGAGAGGGGATCCCCTGGTGTCCGATCTTCCGGCTTTCCTCACTGCCTTCCGGATGAGCCCGGATGAAAGACTTCTACTGCCTCTTCTCCATCTCCGCCAAGGGAGTCTCACCGTGGGCCAGTATGCCATACATTTCCGCACTCTCGCATCTGAGCTTGCCTGGAACAATGAGGAGCTGGTGTCAACCTTCTGGGAGGGTCTTTCCGGATGGATCAAGGATGAGCTAGCCAGTCGGGACATTCCTTCCACCCTGGACGACCTGGTGTCATTAGCTACCTGGATTGACATCCGTTTCTTGGAACGAGTTAAGGAAACTAACCGGGAGAGAAGATTTCCTCGTCTCGCTCCTGTATTCCAGAAACCTGTCTCCCAACCCGCAATTCCCCGGGCACGCTCGCCCGAACCCATGCAAATTGACCAGACTAAGATGGTCAAGTCTCGCCAAGAGACACGCCGAGCCGAAGGGAGCTGCTTCTACTGTGGCAGTAAGGAACATTTGATCTGCTCCTGTCCGGTGAAGCCGGGAAACTCCAGTGTCTAGGACCGCTTGGAGAGGTCGTCCTAGGCAAGAGTAAATCCTCTCCGTCCTTGACGCTATCCGTTTCTATTACCAGTGGTGAGACCCGCTTCTGTGAGACCGTCCACCTGGATTCCGGAGCCACTGCGAATCTCATTTCTCAGGCCCTTGTGGAGCGGTATCAGTTTCCTACCAAACGTCTGGCCGAACCATTGGCAGTCGCTTCCGTGGATAGGAGACTCCTTCTGGAGACCATCTTGCTCGTCACAAAGCCTGTAACCCTTCAGGTGGGAATGCTGCACTTGGAGAAGATCTCCTTTCATGTGCTATCCGGACTCTCTCACTCCCTTTTGCTAGGTCTACCCTGGCTACAAAGACATGAACCCGTCCTGAGTTGGCGATCTGGTGAGGTGCTCCGTTGGGGGCAGGATTGCCATGAGACCTGCCAGGCTCCGGTTCGTCCGGCTCGACCTCCGTCTACTCCGGCTAATCTACCCGGTCTGCCGGCACCCTACTGGTCCGATGCGGACGTCTTCGACAAGAAGGAAGCTGAGCCTCTACCACCTCATAGGCCGTATGATTGCCCAATCGACCTGGTACCAGGTACTTATCCTCCCTGCGGGCGTATCTACCCCTTGTCGCTGGCTGAGACCGGGCCATGTCTGAGTACATTGAGGAGAATCTTGCTAGGGGATTTATTCAGAAATCTACTTCCCCAGCTGGAGCAGGATTCTTCTTAGTTAAAAAAAAAGACAGCTCGCTACGGCCGTGTATCGACTACAGGGGTCTTAACCAGATTACCATCAAGAATAAGTACCCCCTGCCTCTCATCTCGGAGCTGTTCGACCACCTTAAAGGCACGAAGATCTTCACTAAGCTTGATCTTCGTAGGGTGTACAGTTTGGTCCAGATCCGACAGGGAGACGAGTAGAAGACGGCAATCAACACTTGAGACGGTCACTTTGAATACCGCGTTATGCCCTTTCGTCTCTGTAATGCCCCAGCCATCTTCCAGGAGCTGGTTAACGACATCTTCCGTGATCTCTTGTATTCTTGCGTAGTGGTGTACCTGAAAGATATCTTGGTCTTCTCTCCGGATCTGCTCACACACCGGAGGGATGTTCGTCAGGTTCTGCTTAGGCTCCGGCAGAATAGTCTGTACGCAAAATTTGAGAAATGTCTCTTCGAGCAGACTTCCTATCCGTTCCAGGGATATATTATCTCCGAGACTGGTCTTCGGATGGACCCCGAGAAGGTTTCTGCCGTCTTAAAATGGCCCCGACCGGAGGGGTTGAAGGCGATTCGCGATTCCTGGGCTTTGCAAATTATTACCGCTTCTTCATCCCTCATTTCTCCTCCTGGACCGTCCCCATCTCCGCGCTCACCTGTAAGGGAGCAAATCCCAAGGAATGCGGAGGAGGCCTTAGTCTCCCTAAAACAAGCTTTCTCCTCCGCCCCTATGCTGCACCGTCCGGATTGCAACAAGCAGTTCTGCCTGGAGGTTGATGCTTCCTCTTCCGGAGCGGTGCTCACCCAGAAATCCCCGTTCGGGAAAATGGTAACCGGCGCCTTCTTCTCCAAGCTCTTCTCCTCATCTGAGCGCAACTACTCCATAGGAGATCGTGAGCTGCTTGCCATCAAATTGGCGCTGGAGGAGTGGCGCTACCTGCTGGAAGGGCCTCTGCACCCGGTGATCATCTACACAGACCACAAAAACCTGGCCTATTTACAAATCGCCCAGAGACTCAATCAGCGTCAGGCCCGGGGGTCTCTATTCTCTGCCCGATTCTGCTTTACTCTACATTACCGCCCTGCGGACAAGAACATTAAAGCCAACGCTCTATCCCGCTCATTACTGTTCTACGACCAAGAGGAGGAGCCTTTGCATATCATCAACCCCTCCAGAGTAATGACTGTAGCCCCATTTGACCTGTCTCGTCTTCCACCCGGTAAGACTTTTGAAGCTTTTCCAGATCGTAAGAAGGTTCTTCTCTGGGGTCATTCGTCCAAACTAGCCGGCCATGCAGGCCAGCGGAAGACCTTCCTGCTCATCGCCCGGTATTACTGGTGGCCTTCTCTACGCAAGGATGTTGCGGATTTCGTCAAGGCTTGTTCCTCCTGGCATATTCCCGCCGGCCGTCTCCAGCCTCTACTCGTACCTTCCTCTCCGTGGCAACACATTGCTGTGGACTTTATTACGGATCTCCCTGTTTCTGCCGGTTGTACTGTCATTTGGGAGACCCTCTGCCTGGTCTCCCGTCCGCATCTGTGCTGGCTAAGGACTTCATCCACCACATCTTTCATCTCCGCGGCTTACCCCCCCACATTGTGTCTGATCGCGGGGTTAAGTTCAGTTCGCGCTTCTGGAGAGCTACGTGTAAGTGCTGGATGTCACCCTGGATTTCTCCTCTGCTTATCATCCTCAGTCCAATGGTCAAGTGGAATGTATCAACCAGGTCCTTACCAGCTTTCTCCGGCATTTTGTCAATGCTCACCATAAAGATTGGGTTGAGCTCCTACCATGGGCTGAGTTCTCCTATAACAACTGTAAGGTAGCGGTATTGATCATGTTGGGGGGGCAATCACTTCACCGGGTCAATTAAAGCACACAAGCCACGTTTTCCAGTAAACTAAAGTCCAGCAGTTTATTACACGTCATAAACTGCTTATAACATAGTCCATCTCAGTGGCTCGCAGGAATGTTACACATGTAATGTCCTAGAGCCTTTTCAGGGGCAGCTATGCCCGCTTGGCTTTAGATAAAGACTTCAGCAAGGTACAACATCAATGTCCATATAAAGAACCATTTTTACCTTTGCCGGGTCTTAGCTGCTTCTCCCAGCTCTGTTCTGCCACAGCTGTGGCTTTAAGGCTCCCCAGCCGTGGTCTCCAAGCCACGTGCCTTCCAGGGCTACTGCGTCCCAAACACAGGGATCTAGCCTCTTGCCTCACCAGGCCTCTCTTTTCCAGCCTCTCCAGGCTAATGGTGTCCCACACACAGGGATCAGGCCTCATACCTTTTTACACCTGTTTCAAAACTACCAGGGTTTATATATCAGTCTGTGCACACAGGACCTGTGATGATGTCACAGTCATGTGATCAGTCACCTGAGGGGAGGTACATGGTCAGCCAGAACACACCCCCTGGACATTTTAGCAATGCAGCAAGGCGCTGCATTACACAACCATGAGAGTGCGTCTTCTTCCAAATCTCCGTTCTTTGTGGTCTACGGTCAACACCCCCGGATTCCGTTTCCTGTCTCCGCTTCTGTGGACAATCCTGCCGCGGAGACTCTGGTCAGCGAATTTTCTACTATTTGGGAGGACACTAGATCCACACTCCTTCAGTCCTCTGAGCAGATGAAGAAACATGCCGATAAGAGCGTCTGGATCTGCCTCTCCTCCAAACATGTTCAGCTCAAAATACCAATGTATAAGTTGGGTCCGTGGTTCATCGGTCCGTTTCAGGTTCTCAAGCAAATCAATCCCGTGGCTTACAAGCTAAAACTCCCGGCCACCTTAAGGATTCCCAACTCCTTCCACATATCTCTCCTCAAACCAGTTGTTCTTAATTCTTTTTCTGACGATCCAGGTACCAATCCAGCTCAAGTCTCCGCTAAAGACGTCTATGAAGTAGAGAACAGTTTGGCCACCAAAAGGGTAAGAGGAAAAAACTTTTTTCTGGTGGATTGGAAGGAGTTTGGCCCGGAGGAGAGGTCTTGGGAACCCAGGGAGAACATCCATGCCCCTCTTCTCCTTAACCACTTCGCACCAGAGCGTGTTTTTGCCTTCGTGACCGGGCCAATTTTTTCAATTCTGACCACTGTCACTTTATGAGGTAATTACTCTGGAACGCTTCAACGGATCCCCCTGATTCTGAGATAGTTTTTTCGTGACATATTGTACTTCATGATAGTGAAAATTTCTTTGATATCACATGCGTTTATTTGTGAAAAAATCGGAAATTTGGCGAAAATTTTGCAATTTTCAAACTTTGAATTTTCATGCCCTTAAATTAGAGAGATATGTCACACAAAATACTTAATAAATAACATTTCCCACATGTCTACTTTACATCAGCACAATTTTGGAACCAAAATTTTTTTTTTGTTAGGGAGCTATAAGGGTTAAAAGTTGACCAGCGATTTCTCATTTTTCCAACAAAATTTACAAAAACATTTTTTTAGGGACCACATCATATTTGAAGTCACTTTGAGGAGTCTTTATGACAGAAAATACCCAAAAGTGACACCGTTCTAAGAACTGCACCCCTCAAGGTGCTCAAAACCACATTGAAGAACTTTATTAACCCTTCAGGTGCTTCACAGGAATTTTTGGAATGTGGAAGAAAAAAATTAACATTTAACTTTTTTCACAAAAATGTTACTTTAGACCCAATTTTTTTTATTTTCACAGGGGTAACAGGAAAAAATGGACCCCAAAATTTTTTGTGCAATTTCTCTTGAGCGTGCTGATACCCCATATGTGAGGGAAAACCACTGTTTGGGCGCACGGCAGGGCTCGGAAAGGAAGGAGCGCCATTAGACTTTTTGAATGTAAAATTTGTCTGAATAATTAGCAGACACCATGTTGCGTTTGGAGAGCTCCTGATGTGACTAAACAGTGGAAACCCCCCACAAGTGACACCATTTTGGAAACTAGACCCCTTAGGGAACATATCTAGATGTGTGGTGAGCACCTTGAACGCCAACGTGCTTCACAGAAGTTTATAATATTGAGCTGTAAAAATAAAATTTTCACATTTTTCCCACAAAAAGGTTTTTAATCCCTTAATTTTCCATTATCATAATGGTAATAGGATAAATTGCACCATGAAATTTGTTGTGCAATTTCTCCTGAACACGCCGATACCCCATATGTGGGGGAAAACCACTGTTTGGGCGCACGGCAGGGTTTGGAAGGGAAGGAGCGCCATTTGACTTTTTGAATGTAAAATTTGTCTGAATAATTAGCAGATGCCATGTTGCGTTTGGAGAGCCCCTGATGTTCCTAAACAGTGGAAACCCCCCACAAGTGACACCATTTTGGAAACTAGACCCCTTAGGGAACTTATCTAGATGTGTGGTGAGCACCTTGAACCCCAACGTGCTTCACAGAAGTTTAAAATAATCAGCAGTAAAAATAAAATTTTCACATTTTTCCCGCAAAAAAGTTTTTCATCCCTTAATTTTGCATTATCATAAGGGTAATAGGATAAATTGCACTATGAAATTTGTTGTGCAATTTCTCCTGAACACGCCGATACCCCATATGTGGAGGCAAACCACTGTTTGGGCGCACGGCAGGGCTCGGAAGGGAAGGAGCGTCAATTGACATTTTGAATGTAAAATTTGTTTGAATAATTAGCGGACGCCATGTTGCATTTGGGGAGCCCTGATGTGCCTAAACAGTGGAAACCCCCCACAAGTGACACCATTTTGGAAACTAGACCCCTTAGGGAACTTATCTAGATGTGTGGTGAGCACCTTGAACCCCAACGTGCTTCACAGAAGTTTATAATATTGAGCTGTAAAAATAAAATTTTCACATTTTTCCCACAAAAACGTTTTTCATCCCTTAATTTTCCATTATCATAATGGTAATAGGATAAATTGCACCATGAAATTTGTTGTGCAATTTCTCCTGAACACGCCGATACCCCATATGTGGGGGAAAACCACTGTTTGGGCGCACAGCAGGGTTTGGAAGGGAAGGAGCGCCATTTGACTTTTTGAATGTAAAATTTGTCTGAATAATTAGCAGACGCCATGTTGCATTTGGAGAGCCCCTGATGTTCCTAAACAGTGGAAACCCCCCACAAGTGACACCATTTTGGAAATTAGACCCCTTAGGGAACTTATCTAGATGTGTGGTGAGCACCTTGAACCCCAACGTGCTTCACAGAAGTTTAAAATAATCAGCTGTAAAAATAAAATTTTCACATTTTTCCCGCAAAAACGTTTTTCATCCCTTAATTTTCCATTATCATAAGGGTAATAGGATAAATTGCACCATGAAATTTGTTGTGCAATTTCTCCTGAACACGCCGATACCCCATATGTGGAGGCAAACCACTGTTTGGGCGCACGGCAGGGCTCGGAAGGGAAGGAGCGCCATTTGACTTTTTGAATGTAAAATTTGTTTGAATAATTAGCGGACGCCATGTTGCATTTGGGGAGCCCCTGATGTGCCTAAACAGTGGAAACCCCCCACAAGTGACACCATTTTGGAAACTAGACCCCTTAGGGAACTTATCTAGATATGTGGTGAGCACCTTGCACCCCCAGCTGCTTCACAGAAGTTTATAATATTGAGCCATAAAAATAAAATTTTCACATTTTTCCCACAAAAAATGTTTTCCTTTCCCTAATTTTGTACTATCATAAGGGTAACAGGATAAATTGCACCATGAAATTTGTTGTTCAATTTCTCCTGAACACGCCGATACACCATATGTGGGGGAAAACCACTGCTTTGGTGTACGGCAGGGTTCGGAAGAGAAAGGAGCGCTATGTTGGCTGGGATAGGCAGCAGACACCGTGTCATATTTGAAGAGTCGCTGACATGCCGAAACAGCAGAAACCCCACACAAGTGACCCCATTTTGTAAACTACACCTCTCAAGGAATTCATCTAGGGAAGTAGTGAGTATTTTTTAATTTTTAAATTTATACCATTGTGCAGTGAAAAAAGCATAATTATATTTTTACCACAAAAAAATGTTTTGCCCTCAGATTTTACATTTTCACACAGGGCAATGGGTAAAAATGGTGCCGAAATGTGTCACACAATTTCTTCTAAAAGTGGCAATACCCTATATGTGGCTGTATCGTACCGCTCAGCCATATGGCGAGATCTGGGGGGGACGGAGTGCTATTTGACAATTGGAGAACAAATTATTGTAGATTAGGCATTTGGATTTGGGAGCACAAAATTTTTTGAATTTCTTTTGGGGGGCAAGGGCCATTTCGCTTTTCCAGAGCCTTTCTGCTACCAGTAACTTGGAAGTCCCTTATATTTTTAACAGATGACGGACCTGAGTGGGGACTAGCTTTTTTTGAGGACTGAGTTGAAGCTTTTATTGGGAACATTTTACGTAACATTTATCCGGCGCTCGAGGCTGAGCACTTACATCGGGGTTTCCATCTAAATTTCCAAGTGATGTAATTCAGATGAAACCCCTGCGGGATCCATTCACTGTAATGAGGCAGCAGAGTTACTCTGGACTCCGTCTGGCCTCTGTTTAGCGGTGTCCTTTTTTTCAGAAGTGCACAAAACTGTGGCCAACCGTACTTTTATGCACGCCTAAAACAAATGACACCATTGGATCACAGGCCAGACGGCATCCACAGTGGCCTATATCTGCCTCATTACAGGGAATCTTCCGTCATGGGTTCCGGCTGAATCACATATTTCAGAGATTTACACGGAAACTCTGGTGTAAGCGCTCAGCGTAGAGCGCAGGATAAATGTGAGCAGAGCCTTACTGCGATCTTTGGGAGACATAATAAACAAATCAGTAGCAGGTGAAGAATTGGTTTTATTTTTTACGCCGTTCCTAGTGTGATATAACTGATTAGATTACTTTATTCTTCGGGTCGGTGCGATTACAGAGATACCAGATTTATATCGGGTTTTTATGATTGACAGCTGTCACACACTAAGAGACGCTTTTTTTTTGCAAAATCTAGTTTTTGCATCGCCATATTTTGAGAGCTATAATTTTTCCATATTTCGGCCGACAGAGTCAAGTGACGGCTTGTTTTTTGCGGGACGAGTTGACATTTTTATTGGTACCATTTGTGGGTACGTGACATTTTTTGATCGCTTTCTATTCCGTTTTTTTGGGAGGTAAAATTAACAAAAACCAACAATTCAGGAATTGTTTTTGAGGTTTTTTTTTATGCCGTTCTGCGTGTGGTAAAAGTGATAAGGCAGCGTTATTCTTCGGGTCAGTACGTTTACAGCGATACTACACTTACTGTATATTTTTTTATGTTTTGGCGCTTTTACACAATAAAACAATTTTATAGAAAAAATATTTTTTTTGCATCGCTTTATTCTGAGAGGTATAACTTTTTTATTTTTTGGCTGATGGAGCTGTATGGCGGCTTGATTTTTGCGGAACAAGATGACGTTTTCAGCGGTACCATTTCTATTTCCATTTTGCTTTTTGATCGCATTTTTTTCCACTTTTTGTTTGGCGATATGAGGAAAAAGCATAGTTTTTTGCTCCGTTTTTTATTTATTTTTATTACGGTGTGCACATAAGGAGTTAATTAGTGTGACAGTTTTATAGCTCGGGTTGTTTCGGACGCGGCAATACCAAATATGTGTACTTTTTTTATTTTTGCATAAATATATGGATTTATCGGTTTAATATTTTATTTATTTATTTTTATTTATTTTGTATTTTTTTTTTAACAGTTTCAAAACATTTTTTTTTACTTTTTTTTACATTTTTACTTAGTCCCTGTATGGGACATTAATTTTTATTTTTCTGATCCCTGATCTCATGTAATGTAATAGACATGTATTACATTATATGAGATCTTCACTGACTGTTTCACAGTCTCCTGTCTGGCATCAGCTACAGGCTGAAGCCAGACAGGAAGGACACCATATATGGCAGAGCTGGAGGCGGTCATGTGACCTCCAGCTGCCATAGCAACGCCAGGTCCTGAAAGCAATCAAGGGGTCGTCGGAGAGGTAAGTGGACGACCCCCTCTCCTCCTGCTGTCTTCTATATGCCGCGATCACTATAGATCGCGGCATATAGAAGACAGCTAAGGGTTAACATCAATGGGACCTGATCTAATCAGGTCCCGATGATGTTCCCTGTCAGAGCTAACGCTCTGCACCGCTCTCACAGCGCTTGCAGGACCCAGGGGGTCCTGAGCACTGCGAGACCACCCACCGTTTTTAAATGTCCGCGCTGCACAGAGCCCAGGCAGCACGGACGTTTATCTACAGTGGGCGGTCGGGAACGGTGCCCGTGCAAGGTTGTTGCTCTGTTATACTTACTTTGCTTCAGCCCTCAAGTCCTCTGCAAGTCAGTCCTGTCCGCCAGTCTGTTCGTCCATCCAGTCCGCCAGTATGACTATTATCCAGCCCCACAGCCTGCCTACAGTCCAGTCCGCCAGTCTGTCTATGGGCTCTGCCCGCCCGCTTACCTGGAAGCACCTGCCTGTTACCTGCGGAGCCCGCCAGCCTGCTTACCTGGAAGCTCCTGCCTGTACCTGCCGTGCCCGCCAGCTTGATTACCTGGAAGCACCTGACAGTTACCTGTTGTGCCCACCAGCTTGCCTACCCGGAGCACTCGTCTGGCTATCAGCCTGCTTGTCTACCCGGACCACCCGTCAGACTGCCTGCCGTACTCATCCGCTGTACCGGTCAGTTCCTGCCATCTGACCCGTGGGAGTCACCTGCTCTCATACAAGGTCGGTCCCAGAGTGGCACCTGATCCCTCTGCTCGATCCCTCCCTGGTTCACGGAGTCGACTGAGCCGCCGTGCGACCTTAGTCACGCCCCTCTGGTCCCTCCTTGCACCGCAGCACAGAGGTTCCACCACCTGGATCCGTAACAAGGATCTTAGGTTGAAGTCGTTATTATTTTTGCTTTGTCTCCCAAAATGAGAAGAATTTTATTTTTTTTTTAAAAAAACAAACATATTTGGCATTTTCACTTCAGGATTTATCCCACACGGTAAACGCCATAAGGAAAAAAACATCAAAACATGAAAAACACCTCCCCAAAACTGCAATGAAAATACAAAGATCAAAAAGTCACAGACACCCCTAAAATGGTACCAATAAAAAGGTCAGTGTGCCATTCAAGAAGAGAAGCCCTCACACAGCTCCGATAACGGAAGATAAAGTGATGGGTGTCTGGAACAGTTCTGAATATTTAACCCATAAAATATATTCTAAAAAAAAAAAATGGAAGTTTGGAATCGCCGTAACTGTAATGACCTGGAAATTCACAGCGAGGTTACAAAACCCAAAACACAAATGTGGAATAGAGGGGTTTTTTTATTAACTGTTTGGCCTCATCTGGAATTTTCCTTGTTTTTCGGCACACTATATGGTAAAATGCACAATTTGTCATGTAAAAAACAGAAGAGCTCAAACATCTGTGGATGTAAAAATATAAATATTATGGCCTATAGAAGAAGGGGAGGGGAAAAAATGAAAAAAATGGAAATTTGCCCCATCGGGACAGGGTTGAAAAGTTGATATTGACTCCTAGGATTTCCGCCTCCTGTAGGTGGCGCTAGAGACCCTGTTCTCTGCATCTGGCAAAAGGAAATTTGCATATGTTATTTCCCATGGGGCATTGCATGGCCTATAACTCTGTGTACTCAGAATGGCCGCTCTCCTCCAGGAGACACATTCCCCCTATAGAGAGGAGTGCGCGGTGATCCGACCTTCTCCTCCAGGAGAAACATTCTCCCCTATAGAGAGGAGTGCGCGGTGATCCGACCTTCTCCTCCAGTAAGGAAAGTTCTGTGCTTCTCCGCCTGCAGAGCGAGTGGTGAATATACGCGGGGGCCGAGAACGGCTGGAGCCTCCATGTCCGGCTCTGGGGGGTGATCGGCTCCACCACGCTCCATCTTCATGTCAGGACTCGTGTTTCGGGGTCTGAGGGACGGTCCGGTGCCGATATTTATCCAGGACTTTGTGCTCAGTACGAAGAAAGTGATTTGTCACAAAGAAGAAGAATGAACGGAGGAGACCAAGGAAGATCACACAAGTGTCAGCCAAGAGGGAGGAGCCGGACGCCCGACCACGACTGATGACGACATTGAGCCGGTACCGATTATGAGGGACGGACGAGCGACAGCGGATTAGGTGGAAAATCATCAGTAAATTAACCCCGACTCTGCTGAGTAACAATCCACGACAGACTCAGGAACCGAAAGATCTCACAGGAGAGAACGGACAGAAGCGCTGGGACATCTGCAGACAAAATGTGACCGATGCTCTAAGGAAGGTGAAAGATTCTGAAAGAAGCCGCCGAGGACGAAGCCTCAAGACTGATGAAGACGACAGCGGAGAAACCGCGACTCACAGATCAGAAGAGAATAATCAGGGAATGAAAGCTGTGAGAAAATGTAGAGAAAACCAGAGCAAGTCTGGAGAAAAATCATCTATTATAGGACGAGGCCGAGAGATGTCATCACATCCACCGGAGCCAACAAGAGTCTCCTCTCACCTGGTGATGTCAGAGGCCGGAGCTCCTCCATCATCACCTCCTGGTACCGATCCTGGTGTCCTTCTAGATACTCCCACTCCTCCATGGAGAGATAGACAGCGACGTCCTGACACCTTATAGGAACCTGACAACAACGACACCGTCATCACCCAGAATCCTACAGTGCTGTCCTGTATAATGTCCCAGCAGTCACCTCTCCGGTCATCACCCAGAATCCTCCAGTGCTGTCCTGTATAATGTCCCAGCAGTCACCTCTCCGCTCATCACCCAGAATCCTCCAGTGCCATCCTGTATAATGTCCCAGCAGTCACCTCTCCGCTCATCACCCAGAATCCTCCAGTGCTGTCCTGTATAATGTCCCAGCAGTCACCTCTCCGCTCATCACCCAGAATCCTCCAGTGCTGTCCTGTATAATGTCCCAGCAGTCACCTCTCCGGTCATCCCCCAGAATCCTCCAGTGCTGTCCTGTATAATGTCCCAGCAGTCACCTCTCCGGTCATCACCCAGAATCCTCCAGTGCTGTCCTGTATAATGTCCCAGCAGACACCTCTCCAGTCATCACCCAGAATCCTCCAGTGCGGTCCCGTATAATGTCCCAGCAGTCACCTCTCCAGTCATCACCCAGAATCCTCCAGTGCTGTCCTGTATAATGTCCCAGCAGTCACCTCTCTGGTCATCACCCAGAAACCTCCAGTGCTGTCCTGTATAATGTCCCAGCAGTCACCTCTCGGGTCATCACCCAGAATCCTACAGTGCTGTCCTGTATAATGTCCCAGCAGTCACCTCTCCGGTCATCCCCCAGAATCCTCCAGTGCTGTCCTGTATAATGTCCCAGCAGTCACCTCTCCGGTCATCACCCAGAATCCTCCAGTGCTGTCCTGTATAATGTCCCAGCAGACACCTCTCCAGTCATCACCCAGAATCCTCCAGTGTGGTCCCGTATAATGTCCCAGCAGTCACCTCTCCAGTCATCACCCAGAATCCTCCAGTGCTGTCCTGTATAATGTCCCAGCAGTCACCTCTCTGGTCATCACCCAGAAACCTCCAGTGCTGTCCTGTATAATGTCCCAGCAGTCACCTCTCGGGTCATCACCCAGAATCCTCCAGTGCTGTCCTGTATAATGTCCCAGCAGTCACCTCTCCGCTCATCACCCAGAATCCTCCAGTGCTGTCCTGTATAATGTCCCAGCAGTCACCTCTCCGGTCATCACCCAGAATCCTCCAGTGCTGTCCTGTATAATGTCCCAGCAGTCACCTCTCCGGTCTTCGCCCAGAATCCTCCAGTGCTGTCCTGTATAATGTCCCAGCAGTCACCTCTCCGCTCAGCAGCTCAATCATCTTGTTGCTGAGCTCTAGGATCTTCTTCTTCTTCCTCTCATGTATCGGGGGGTGCGGGGGAGGCTCTGTGATGGGGCCCGGGCTCCGCCCTCCTGACTCCTGGAGATGGATGATGGGAGTCACACCCTCCCCCGGTGTCTTCCTCACTATTGTGTAATCCTGTGTATGGAGAGAGACACTTAGGGAGAAGAATTCCTTCCCGACTCCAGATCTGACAATCCGTAGAAATCCCGGGATCAATAACCGTCTCCAGTAATCTGGGGCCATAACCTGGAATATTATTACACTCAGGACAGACATCCAGGCCCCTCTACAGCTCTTATAGGGAATCCCCATGACAACTCCTCCTGGCAGAGAGCTGCACACAATCACTGCTCTTACAGTAAAGAATCCTTCTCTTCCTCTTCTGGATTTCCTCTTCCCGATGTCGGACTTGTTACATAACACAATAAAGCTGATAGAAATGTAGAGGAGTTACCTCTCCGCTCAGCAGGGAGATGATCTCCAGGGTGAAGTGTAATAATCTTCTGGTGGTCTCGTCCTCGTCCATCCTCGGGGTCATTCAGAAGGAGGGATGAACACTGGATCAGCTGGAGGGATCTCGTCCTGCCGGCGTCTTCATGATAAAGGAGAAGATGGAGATCACAGGGGACGATATAACGACAATCACTGAATTCTGCCCCAAATATCCGACATTTATCAGGAAGAATCTGGAGGAAAAGCCACAAACTCCACCGCGGCCTCCTCCGCCTCATCGTGGTAACTACAGCTCCAGCGGAGGTTGGTCACCATGGTAACTACAGCGCCAGCGGAGGTCGGTCACCGTGGTAACTCCACCTGCAGTGGTGGACGGTCACCGTGGTAACTACAGCGCCAGCGGAGGACGGTCACCGTGGTAACTGCACCGCCAGCGGGAGACGGTCACCGTGGTAACTGCACCGCCAGCGGGGGACGGTCACCGTGGTAACTACACCTCCAGCGGAGGACGGTCACCGTGGTAACTGCACCGCCAGCGGGAGACGGTCACCGTGGTAACTGCACCGCCAGCGGGGGACGGTCACCGTGGTAACTGCACCGCCAGCGGGGGACGGTCACCGTGATAACTCCAGCTCCAGCGGGGGACGGTCACCGTGGTAACTCCACCTCCAGCGGAGGACGGTCACCGTGATAACTCCACCTCCAGCGGAGGACGGTCACCGTGGTAACTCCACCTCCAGCGGAGGACGGTCACCGTGGTAACTCCACCTCCAGCGGAGGACGGTCACCGTGGTAACTCCACCTCCAGCGGGGGGCGGTCACCGTGGTAACTCCACCTCCAGCGGGGGGCGGTCACCGTGGTAACTCCACCTCCAGCGGGGGCGGTCACCGTGGTAACTCCACCTCCAGCGGAGGACGGTCACCGTGGTAACTCCACCTCCAGCGGAGGACGGTCACCGTGGTAACTCCACCTCCAGCGGAGGACGGTCACCGTGGTAACTCCACCTCCAGCGGAGGACGGTCACCGTGGTAACTCCACCTCCAGCGGAGGACGGTCACCGTGGTAACTCCACCTCCAGCGGAGGACGGTCACCGTGGTAACTCCACCTCCAGCGGAGGACGGTCACCGTGGTAACTCCACCTCCAGCGGAGGACGGTCACCGTGGTAACTCCACCTCCAGCGGAGGACGGTCACCGTGGTAACTCCACCTCCAGCGGAGGACGGTCACCGTGGTAACTCCACCTCCAGCGGAGGACGGTCACCGTGGTAACTCCACCTCCAGCGGAGGACGGTCACCGTGGTAACTCCACCTCCAGCGGAGGACGGTCACCGTGGTAACTCCACCTCCAGCGGAGGACGGTCACCGTGGTAACTCCACCTCCAGCGGAGGACGGTCACCGTGGTAACTCCACCTCCAGCGGAGGACGGTCACCGTGGTAACTCCACCTCCAGCGGAGGACGGTCACCGTGGTAACTCCACCTCCAGCGGAGGACGGTCACCACGGTAACTACACCGCCAGCGGAGGACGGTCACCACGGTAACTACACCGCCAGCGGAGGACGGTCACCACGGTAACTACACCTCCAGCGGGGGATGGTCACCGTGGTAACTACACCTCCAGCGGGGGCGGTGAGGTGAGGAGGAGCCGCTGCACTCCCCCATACAACACTGAGGAGCCGCAGTCACATGGAGCAGGAGCCTCCACAGGAACAGCTCTGATCTCACCCAGGGCCGGCGTCAGCACCCGGCGCACCCGGGCAAATGCCGGGGCCCTGAGCAGGCAGAGGGGCCCACTGGCGGTCGCGCACCCCGCTGGGCTATGGGCGGAGGAGAGCGGTGTCAGCGCCCGCCCTTCTCCGCCGCTTGCTCAGGGCCCCGGCAGCTGGATACTTACCTCTCCCCGTGCCTCCGCAGATCCACTGTCTTCCTGCTCTGCGCTCCCTGTGACGTCTTAGGTCAGAGGGCGCGGTGACGTCTTTACACCGCGCCCTCCCCTGAGCCGTCACAGGGAGCGCTGAGCGGGACAACGCCGGAGTTCGGACCCGAGCAGCGGGCAGCAGGTGAGGAGGAGGGAGGTGAGTATTTGATTTTTTTTTTAATGTATGGAGGCATGGGGCATTATAAAGAGGGGGGGTGACATCCTGCATGGGGTATTATAAAGAGGGGGGGGGGGCATCCTGCATGGGGCATTATAAAGAGAGGGGGGGGTGACATCCTGCATGGGGCATTATAAAGAGGGGGGGGGCATCCTGCATGGGGCATTATAAAGAGAGGGGGGGGTGACATCCTGCATGGGGCATTATAAAGAGGGGGGGGGTGACATCCTGCATGGGGCATTATAAAGAGAGGGGGGGACATCCTGCATGGGGCATTATAAAGAGAGGGGGGGACATCCTGCATGGGGCATTATAAAGAGAGGGGGGGACATCCTGCATGAGGCATTATAAAGAGAGGGGGGGCATCCTGCATGGGGCATTATAAAGAGGGGGGGGCATCCTGCATGGGGCATTATAAAGAGAGGGGGGGCATCCTGCATGGGGCATTATAAAGAGAGGGGGTGGCATCCTGCATGGGGCATTATAAAGGGGGGGGGGGCATCCTGCATGGGGCATTATAAAGAGGGGGGGTGACATCCTGCATGGGGCATTATAAAGAGGGGGGGTGACATCCTGCATGGGGCATTATAAAGAGAGGGGGGGACATCCTGCATGGGGCATTATAAAGAGAGGGGGGGACATCCTGCATGGGGCATTATAAAGAGAGGGGGGACATCCTGCATGGGGCATTATAAAGAGAGGGGGGGACATCCTGCATGGGGCATTATAAAGAGGGGGTGGCATCCTGAATGGGGCATTATAAAGAGAGGGGGGGACATCCTGCATGGGGCATTATAAAGAGGGTGGGGTGACATCCTGCATGGGGCATTATAAGGTGGGGAACAGCCTGCATGGGGCATTATAAAGGGGGGGGCAGCCTGCATAGTGCATTATGTGGGGGGGAACAGCCTGCAGGAGCATTAAAAGGGAGGGGGCCTGTATGGGGCTTTATGTGGGGGGTAACAGCCTGCATGGAGCATTATAAGGGGGGGGACAGCCTGTATGGGGCATTATGTGGGGGGTAACAGCCTGCATGCAGCATTATATGGGGGCCAGTATCCTGTATGGAGCGTTATAAGGGGACCGGTATCCTGTATGGAGCGTTATAAGGGGACCGGTATCCTGTATGGAGCGTTATATGGGGGCCAGTATCCTGTATGGAGTTTTATAAGGGGACCAGTATCCTGTATGGAGCATTATATGGGGGCCAGTATCCTGTATGGAGCTTTATAAGGGGACCAGTATCCTGTATGGAGCGTTATATGGGGGCCAGTATTCCGTATGGAGCCTTATATGGGGGCCAGTATTCCGTATGGAGCCTTATATGGAGGCCAGTATTCCTTATGGAGCCTTATATGGAGGCCAGTATTCCGTATGGAGCCTTATATGGGGGCCAGTATTCCGTATGGAGCCTTATATGGGGGCCAGTATTCCGTATGGGGCCTTATATGGGGGCCAGTATTCCATATGGGGCCTTATATGGGGGCCAGTATTCCATATGGGGCCTTATATGGGGGCCAGTATTCCGTATGGGGCCTTATATGGGGGCCAGTATTCCGTATGGGGCCTTATATGGGGGCCAGTATTCCGTATGGGGCCTTATATGGGGGCCAGTATTCCATATGGGGCCTTATATGGGGGCCAGTATTCCGCATGGAGCCTTATATGGGGGCCAGTATTCCGTATGGGGCCTTATCTGGGGGCCAGTATTCCGTATGGAGCCTTATATGGGGGCCAGTATTCCGTATGGAGCCTTATATGGGGGTCAGTATTCCGCATGGAGCCTTATATGGGGGCCAGTATTCTGTATGGGGCCTTATATGGGGGCCAGTATTCCGTATGGGGCCTTATATGGGGGCCAGTATTCCGTATGGGGCCTTATATGGGGGCCAGTATTCTGTATGGGGCCTTATATGGGGGCCAGTATTCCGTATGGGGTCTTATATGGGGGCCAGTATTCCGTATGGAGCCTTATATGGGGGCCAGTATTCCGTATGGAGCCTTATATGGGGGCCAGTATTCCGTATGGAGCCTTATATGGGGGCCAGTATTCCGTATGGAGCCTTATATGGGGGTCAGTATTCTGTATGGAGCGTTATATGGGGCCAGTATCCTGTATGGGGCCTTATATGGGGGCCAGTATTCCTTATGGAGCCTTATATGGGGGCCAGTATTCCGTATGGAGCCTTATATGGGGGCCAGTATTCCGTATGGAGCCTTATATGGGGGCCAGTATTCCGTATGGAGCCTTATATGGGGGCCAGTATTCCGTATGGAGCCTTATATGGGGGCCAGTATTCCATATGGGGCCTTATATGGGGGCCAGTATTCCATATGGGGCCTTATATGGGGGCCAGTATTCCGTATGGGGCCTTATATGGGGGCCAGTATTCCGTATGGGGCCTTATATGGGGGCCAGTATTCCGTATGGGGCCTTATATGGGGGCCAGTATTCCATATGGGGCCTTATATGGGGGCCAGTATTCCGTATGGGGCCTTATCTGGGGGCCAGTATTCCGTATGGAGCCTTATATGGGGGCCAGTATTCCGTATGGAGCCTTATATGGGGGTCAGTATTCCGCATGGAGCCTTATATGGGGGCCAGTATTTTGTATGGGGCCTTATATGGGGGCCAGTATTCCGTATGGGGCCTTATATGGGGGCCAGTATTCCGTATGGGGCCTTATATGGGGGCCAGTATTCCGTATGGGGCCTTATATGGGGGCCAGTATTCCGTATGGGGTCTTATATGGGGGCCAGTATTCCGTATGAAGCGTTATATGGGGGCCAGTATTCCGTATGGAGCCTTATATGGGGGCCAGTATTCCGTATGGAGCCTTATATGGGTGCCAGTATTCCGTATGGGGCCTTATATGGGGGTCAGTATTCTGTATGGAGCGTTATATGGGGCCAGTATCCTGTATGGGGCCTTATATGGGGGCCAGTATTCCTTATGGAGCCTTATATGGGGGCCAGTATTCCGTATGGAGCCTTATATGGGGGCCAGTATTCCGTATGGGCCTTATATGGGGGCCAGTATTCCGTATGGGGTCTTATATGGGGGCCAGTATTCCGTATGGAGCATTATATGGGTGCCAGTATTCCGTATGGGGCCTTATATGGGGGTCAGTATTCTGTATGGAGCGTTATATGGGGCCAGTATCCTGTATGGGGCCTTATATGGGGGCCAGTATTCCTTATGGAGCCTTATATGGGGGCCAGTATTCCGTATGGAGCCTTATATGGGGGCCAGTATTCTGTATGGAGCCTTATATGGGGGCCAGTATTCTGTATGGAGCGTTATATGGGGCCAGTATCCGTATGGAGCCTTATATGGGGGCCAGTATTCCGTATGGAGCCTTATATGGGGGCCAGTATTCCGTATGGAGCCTTATATGGGGGCCAGTATTCCATATGGGGCCTTATATGGGGGCCAGTATTCCATATGGGGCCTTATATGGGGGCCAGTATTCTGTATGGGGCCTTATATGGGGGCCAGTATTCCGTATGGGGCCTTATATGGGGGCCAGTATTCCATATGGGGCCTTATATGGGGGCCAGTATTCCGCATGGAGCCTTATATGGGGGCCAGTATTCCGTATGGGGCCTTATCTGGGGGCCAGAATTCCGTATGGAGCCTTATCTGGGGGCCAGTATTCCGTATGGAGCCTTATATGGGGGTCAGTATTCCGCATGGAGCCTTATATGGGGGCCAGTATTCTGTATGGGGCCTTATATGGGGGCCAGTATTCCGTATGGGGCCTTATATGGGGGCCAGTATTCCGTATGGGGTCTTATATGGGGGCCAGTATTCCGTATGAAGCGTTATATGGGGGCCAGTATTCCGTATGGAGCCTTATATGGGTGCCAGTATTCCGTATGGGGCCTTATATGGGGGTCAGTATTCTGTATGGAGCGTTATATGGGGCCAGTATCCTGTATGGGGCCTTATATGGGGGCCAGTATTCCTTATGGAGCCTTATATGGGGGCCAGTATTCCGTATGGAGCCTTATATGGGGGCCAGTATTCCGTATGGGCCTTATATGGGGGCCAGTATTCCGTATGGGGTCTTATATGGGGGCCAGTATTCCGTATGAAGCGTTATATGGGGGCCAGTATTCCGTATGGAGCCTTATATGGGGGCCAGTATTCTGTATGGAGCGTTATATGGGGCCAGTATCCTGTATGGGGCCTTATATGGGGGCCAGTATTCCGTATGGAGCATTATATGGGTGCCAGTATTCCGTATGGGGCCTTATATGGGGGTCAGTATTCTGTATGGAGCGTTATATGGGGCCAGTATCCTGTATGGGGCCTTATATGGGGGCCAGTATTCCTTATGGAGCCTTATATGGGGGCCAGTATTCCGTATGGAGCCTTATATGGGGGCCAGTATTCCGTATGGAGCCTTATATGGGGGCCAGTATTCTGTATGGAGCCTTATATGGGGGCCAGTATTCTGTATGGAGCGTTATATGGGGCCAGTATCCTGTATGGGGCCTTATATGGGGGCCAGTATTCCTTATGGAGCCTTATATGGGGGCTAGTATTCCGTATGGAGCCTTATATGGGGGCCAGTATTCTGTATGGAGCGTTATATGGGGGCCAGTATTCCTTATGGAGCCTTATATGGGGGCCAGTATTCCTTATGGAGCCTTATATGGGGGCCAGTATTCCGTATGGGGCCTTATATGGAGGCTAGTATTCCGTATGGAGCCTTATATGGGGGCCAGTATTCTGTATGGAGCGTTATATGGGGGCCAGTATTCCTTATGGAGCCTTATATGGGGGCCAGTATTCTGTATAAAGCGTTATATGGGGCCAGTATTTCGTATGAAGCGTTATATGTGGGCCAGTATTCCGTATGGAGCCTTATATGGGGGCCAGTATTCTGTATGGAGCGTTATATGGGGCCAGTATCCTGTATGGGGCCTTATATGGGGGCCAGTATTCCTTATGGAGCCTTATATGGGGGCCAGTATTCCTTATGGAGCCTTATATGGGGGCCAGTATTCCGTATGGAGCCTTATATGGGGGCCAGTATTCCGTATGGGCGTTATATGGGGGCCAGTATTCCGTATGGGGCCTTATATGGGGGCCAGTATTCCGTATGGGGCCTTATATGGGGGCCAGTATCCTGTATGGGGCCTTATATGGGGGCCAGTATTCCGTATGGAGCCTTATATGGGGGCCAGTATTCCGTATGGGCGTTATATGGGGGCCAGTATCCTGTATGGGGCCTTATATGGGGGCCAGTATTCCGTATGGAGCCTTATATGGGGGCCAGTATCCTGTATGGGGCCTTATATGGGGGCCAGTATCCTGTGTGGAGCCTTATATGGGGGCCAGTATCCTGTGTGGAGTGTTTCGCCGGTTTCTGAGCTATTGTTGAATTTACAATAGATATCACTCATGTAATGTAAGAAGTGAAATCTTCGGCATTGTACTATATATATATATATATATATTTCTCTGCGGTATCTCTGCATCATGAATCGTGGTATGTGTTAAAGGGGCCACTGAGACTCTTTCACCCGGGGCCCAGAAAAACCTGGAGCCGGCCCTGATCTCACCCCACACTCTCCTCTCACAGATTCACCACAAACCCTCCCTGTAATCTCACCAGAATGGCGGGAAGCGGAAACCTGCTGCTGGCTGATACCAGAGAGCAAGAGCTGCGCACAACCAGGACGGAGCTGCTGCACTGAGAGCGGGAGGACCTGTGTGAACGTCACCGCCATGTGATAAGGGGGCGGGGCTCAGGAGAGACGTGGTGAAGGACCTGCTGTGACGTCACCGCCATGTGATCAGGGGGCGGGGCTCAGGAGAGAGGTGGTGATGGCCCTGTGGTGACGTCACCGCCATGTGATCAGGGGGCGGAGCTCAGGAGAGAAGTGAAGGACCTGTGATGTGATGACGTCACCGCAGCGCCTGCCGCTCGGTATAGGTCTGTGGTGCTCTCAGGTGTCAGCCATGGGCTGGAGGCGCCCTGGACCTGTAGTCGGAGCTTTCCGCTGTGTCAGCCCCAGTGGTGATGGATGGAGTCACAGCGGAGGCTGCTGTCTGTGTACAGGGCGGGGACTCCAGCACTGAGCCCTCAGCATGTGGGGCCCCGGGCCACGAACAAGACGCCCCTCCTCAGCGCTCAGACCACGCCCCTCATCAGAGCTCCGCCTACGCCCCCTCCTCAGGGCTCCGCCCACGCCCCTTTTAAGAGTTCCGCCCACGCCCCCTCCTCAGAGCTCCGCCCACGCCCCTTTTAAGAGCTCCGCCTACGCCCCCTCCTCAGAACTCCGCCCACGCCCCCTCCTCAGAGCTCCGCCCACGCCCCCCTCCTCAGAGCTCCTCCTCAGAGCTCCGCCCACGCCCCCTCCTCAGAGCTCCGCCCCCTCCTCGGAACTCCGCCTTCTCCTCAGAGCTCCGCCCCTCCTCAGAGCTCCGCCCCCTCCTCAGAGCTCCGCCCCCTCCTCGGTGTCCCTGCAGAGGTGAGGAGATGGAGTTCCTGCACTGAGGCTCCTGTGCACACAGCGCGGTCTATAAGGACGAGTCCTACAGCCGCTCCATACTGGTTATACTGAGGGGGCGTCACACAGGGGGCCAGCACTAATCAGGGGGCTTCTAAGGCGATTGCTCACTCTATCTATCTCTCTGGAGGACATACTGTGCGGCTGTATAAGGGGCTGTGCACACGGGCAGTAATGGCGGCATGTGGGAGGTACATGGGGTGCTGGCTGTATTTGGGGGGGTACATGGGGTGCTGGCTGTATTTGGAGGTACATGGGGTGCTGGCTGTATTTGGGAGGTACACGGGGTGCTGGCTGTATTTGGAGGTACATGGGGTGCTGGCTGTATTTGGGAGGTACATGAGGTGCTGGCTGTATTTGGGAGGTACATGGGGTGCTGGCTGTATTTGGGAGGTACATGGGGTGCTGGCTGTATTTGGGAGGTACATGGGGTGCTGGCTGTATTTGGGGGGGTACATGGGGTGCTGGCTGTATTTGGAGGTACATGGGGTGCTGGCTGTATTTGGAGGTACATGGGGTGCTGGCTGTATTTGGGAGGTACATGGGGTGCTGGCTGTATTTGGGGGGTACATGGGATGCAGGCTGTATATGGGAGGTACATGGGGTGCTGGCTGTATGCGGGGGTACATGGGGTGCTGGCTGTATGCGGGGGTACATGGGGTGCTGGCTGTATATGGGAGGTACATGGGGTGCTGGCTGTATTTGGGAGGTACATGGGGTGCTGGCTGTATGCGGGGGTACATGGGGTGCTGGCTGTATTTGGAGGTACATGGGGTGCTGGCTGTATGCGGGGGTACATGGGGTGCTGGCTGTATATGGGAGGTACATGGGGTGTTGGCTGTATTTGGAGGTACATGGGGTGTTGGCTGTATTTGGAGGTACATGGGGTGTTGGCTGTATTTGGGAGGTACATGGGGTGTTGGCTGTATATGGGAGGTACATGGGGTGTTGGCTGTATATGGGAGGTACATGGGGTGTTGGCTGTATTTGGAGGTACATGGGGTGCTGGCTGTATTTGGAGGTACATGGGGTGTTGGCTGTATTTGGAGGTACATGGGGTGCTGGCTGTATTTGGGAGGTACATGGGGTGCTGGCTGTATTTGGGGGGTACATGGGATGCAGGCTGTATTTGGGGGGTACATGGGGTGCTGGCTATATTTGGAGGTACATGGGGTGCTGGCTGTATTTGGGGGGTACATGGGATGCTGGCTGTATATGGGAGGTACATGGGGTGTTGGCTGTATTTGGAGGTACATGGGGTGCTGGCTGTATTTGGGGGGTACATGGGATGCAGGCTGTATTTGGGAGGTACATGGGGTGCTGGCTGTATATGGGAGGTACATGGGGTGTTGGCTGTATTTGGAGGTACATGGGGTGCTGGCTGTATTTGGGAGGTACATAGGGTGCTGGCTGTATTTGGGAGGTACATGGGGTGCTGGGTGTATATGGGAGGTACATGGGGTGCTGGCTGTATTTGGAGGTACATGGGGTGCTGGCTGTATATGGGAGGTACATGGGGTGCTGGCTGTATTTGGGAGGTACATGGGGTGCTGGCTGTATTTGGAGGTACATGGGGTGCTGGCTGTATTTGGAGGTACATGGGGTGCTGGCTGTATTTGGGAGGTACATGGGGTGCTGGCTGTATTTGGGAGGTACATGGGGTGCTGGCTGTATTTGGGAGGTACATGGGGTGCTGGGTGTATATGGGAGGTACATGGGGTGTTGGCTGTATTTGGAGGTACATGGGGTGCTGGCTGTATATGGGAGGTACATGGGGTGCTGGCTGTATTTGGGAGGTACATGGGGTGCTGGCTGTATTTGGAGGTACATGGGGTGTTGGCTGTATTTGGAGGTACATGGGGTGCTGGCTGTATTTGGAGGTACATGGGGTGTTGGCTGTATTTGGAGGTACATGGGGTGCTGGCTGTATGCGGGGTACATGGGGTGCTGGTGACGCGCCCCCTGGGCCAGTGCTGTTGGGGATACCCGGAGCCGGATCAGATGGGGGTTGTAGTCTCCGAGTGGCTGTGACCCGGTCCGTGCCCAGGGTGTCAAGCTCAGTGTGTGGCAGTCCTTACTGATGTTACTAAAGTTCTTTATGTCGACTACGCCACCCGTTGAATTGCGGTCACTACGGCCGCCGCTGCAGCAGGGTCCGCTGAGGCTGATGGTGTTGGTGCAGCTTAGGTAGTATAACCCCCAACGGGAGGGGTATAGCCTCAGGGGGTCAGGTGCAGAGGATGGTGGTTGTGGAGGTGCAGGGAGGATGGTAATCAGAGACAGAGTCGGGTTGCGCAGTTCAGGGTTTTTACTTACTGCAGATGTTCCGGTCACTCCGGCCTTGAGTGACCACCCGAGCCGTGCTGCGTCCACCAGGTCCTGGACTCGGCCAACCCCCAAGTAGTTCTGGAGCGTGGTTCTGAGCTCCCGTTCTGTCCTGTCCTCGTCTCTGGCCTTCCCCACCAGGGATCCACCTAAGTCCGGCTCCCTCGGGCCTTCTGTTGGTAAAACCCTGACTCTGGGTTCCCTGACCCTTCGCGTGGTCTGCCTTCCTGGTGGATATGGCGAGGGGTCGTGCCAAAGCTTGACCACGACCTCCGGTTCCTGGCTAAGGATGATTTGCCTCCACCAGCTTGGGATCCGGTACCCTTCTCTGCCAACTCTTCACCCTGTGGTTGTATTTGGGCTCTCAGAGTTCCTTCTTTCTCCCCCTCTGGGTCTTTCGTTCTCTCCTCTCTCACTCTGGGCCTGGGGCTGCTCTGCTCCTGTGCTTTCTTCCACTGCTCTGCAAAGACTTACTGACTGACCTCACTCTGCAAAAGACCCTGATCTAAGATGGTGCCCACCTTATATACTCCCTCTATGTGTGAGCTCAGGTGACCAGCACCCAATGAGCTCCTAGCATTACCCAGACTGCTCCCCCTATCTGCCCCTACACTACTGGGATGGTCCACCCCCCTCCCACTCCAGCCAAGGACAGACTCGGTCGTACCTGCACATTTCTAAGTGGGAGTACCGTTGGTCTGCCCTCCGGAAATGGGATGTGTGTAGTGCATGCAGCCTTCTGAGCTCAGTTCCACACTCCATCCTTACCCGGGAGTGGAATATCACACCTCTGGGTTGAGGTGCAATACCCCTGTAGCAGCCGAATCCTCAGGGTGCTACATTCCCCCCTGGTAAATCACAGCACGTCCTCGGGCTGTAAGATATAAACAACACCAAACATACAATTTTTGCATAAACAACATAATAAAACATCATATAAAACTTTTCATAAAAACTTTTCATTAGAAACATTCTTGTCTTCTGGTACCTCCGGTCACGGTGCAACTTGTGACCGGGTAAAGTGCGACAGTCTCTTGAAGAAACACGGTTTCCTATAAAACCGGTAGGGGGCGCTTTAGGAAGCGCAACTATATACAAAAGGGAAGGTGGCCGCTCTCAGTCCTCGGCCAGGTATTAGGGAGGATTGACCGCTCTCAGTCCTCGGTCAGTGGGAATAGGGACACACGGGGTTAACAGTTCAGTTCTCTGGTCCCAACGGGGACTATATTAGCAGCAACGGTTCACTGTGCCCCGACGGGCAACTATATACAGTCTCTCTCTACCGTACTTCAGCGACGGCGTCCTCCTGCTCTTTCTTTATGGACAGTTTCAGTTTCAGACCCGTCCGGGTCCTCTTGCTCCTCCTCCGTCAGGCGATGCACATGGAGGGCGTAGGGTCCTTTGGCACACTTGTGCCGGGTGAAGGTGACCTCGTCCCCTAAATACAGGTCACGACCTCTGTGTCCCTCCGGTAGGTGGGACTCAACGTCTCTTCTTGTCACGAAGACGTCGCCTGGGGTGCGGTGATCCCTGATGAAACCCCACCCATGCTGCAGATTAAATTTTATTACAGTCCCGATGGTTCGGGGACTATGCGCCGCACGGGGGTCTCTCCTGGTCCGGCTCTTCTGCTCCGCGCTCCTGACTTGGGCTTGCTGTTCCCGGACCCGCCTCTCTCTCCGCTCCCTCTCAAAGACCTCAAGCTGCTGCCGGCAGCACTCTGCACGCTCCGCTGCAGCTGCCCGAGTCTCCTGAGTGAACCCCATGAGGTCTTCTCCGGTGGGGTCCCACTCAAACTGGGTCTCTTCTAGCGGGGGCGAGATCCTCTTTATGGGCTTTGGAGCCGGGATCAGGGGTTCGCACATGGCCCTTGGTTTTT
Organism: Phyllobates terribilis; assembly: GCF_046119375.1. Taxonomy (NCBI): domain Eukaryota; kingdom Metazoa; phylum Chordata; class Amphibia; order Anura; family Dendrobatidae; genus Phyllobates; species Phyllobates terribilis. The sequence continues at coordinate 3,154,143 of NW_027362877.1, forward strand.
GCAGCTCCAGCTGGATGTATTCCTGGGGCCATACGAAGGGCTGCCCATCCGGGCACGTATGTTGGGCGAACAGGTCTTCACCCAGGTGCGGCACTCTTGTTTTTATGGGCGCAGTGGTGGTAGCGGCGCCTGGGTTGCCCAGGCCTTGCGACCAGGCTTGGGGCACTTTGAAAGTAAAGGGCACCGTAAGGACGGCGGCGCCCTGTGTTACTTGGCCCTGCGACCAGGCCGGTGGCTCCGCGGAGGTAGGGGGCGCTGTTGGTATTGCGGCGCCCGGGGGTACTAGGCCTTGCGACCAGGCCGATGGTACTTCCTGCTTGGTCACGCTCGGGGTCGAGGCGTGTGACGTCACAGGGGTCGCGGCTCCCGTTTGAGGCCTAGTCTGCGGCGGTGACGTTGCAGCGACGGGCACGGCAGGGGTTACTTCGAGCTCTGCGACGGGGAGCTGGGGCAGGTACGCGGTTTCCCGGTTTGGGGTAGAGACGTCCCCTTTACCTGCCTCCTTTCGTTCGGCTCCCTTCTCGGCGCCGTCTCCGGCCTTCAGTCCTCCTGCGCCATCCTCAGAGGCGGTCTGTCTCCTCGTCTCGGGTGGCGTGCTCCGCTGACGGGTTCTTGTCTGCTGGGCCATCTCACGGCTCCATTCTGCTAACGTCTCTCGCTGCACCCGGGCCATCCTCCGTGCGAGGCCCTCCAGCGCAGTCTGTGCACACTCCCGATCTCGGGGGAGCTGTGCCAAGACCTCCACTAAGCCTAGTGGGGTCGTTGCTTCTAGCAGGCTCCTGACCAACGGGTCGGTGCTGCTCTGCTCTCCTCCCGTTGTCTCCAGCAGGCCTTCTGGAGTGGCGACCGGCAACAGGCTCCTGACCACTGGGTCGGTGCTGCCTGGAGTGGCGGCCCGCATCAGGCTCCTGACCACTGGGTCGGTGCTGCCTGGCTCTCCCTCCATCTCCGGGTAGGCTCTTTCTGGACTCTGCTCCAGGCTTCTTGTCTCCGGGTGCGCTCTCTCCAGACTGCTCCAGGCGACACCCATCTTTGTTCTCTTGTTCTGTCCCCGCCCACATCGAGGGTGGTCCCGGGGCAACTTTGTGATTGTCAGTTCCAGGGGCAGTTCTCTTACGCTGATGGACACTTCCAGCATCACAGTCTCTGTTGGTGGGCGCGGTTTCCGCTTTTGGCGCCATTCTTCGACCTGGCCCACGATGGGAGGTGGCCTCTTGCCACCCTCTGGCACGCCCATAATGGCGTCCGCTCTTCCAAGGCGGGAAATCTTTGGAAATGGCGGGAATCGTCTCCCAGTGGCGGGAAACTCCATGGATGGCGGGAAAAAGCTGCAAATGGCGGACAACCGGCGGGAAACGACCTGTGATGGGGTCCGTTAGCGGGGACCCTCCGGAACCGGCAGGAGACTTCTTTTTGAGGTAACGGTGTACTTTTCTTCAGGCACGCAGTACCCGGTTGTTGCGGGCACGTAATCCTGCCGACTACGCCAAAGTTGACGCGCCCCCTGGGCCAGTGCTGTTGGGGATACCCGGAGCCGGATCAGATGGGGGTTGTAGTCTCCGAGTGGCTGTGACCCGGTCCGTGCCCAGGGTGTCAAGCTCAGTGTGTGGCAGTCCTTACTGATGTTACTAAAGTTCTTTATGTCGACTACGCCACCCGTTGAATTGCGGTCACTACGGCCGCCGCTGCAGCAGGGTCCGCTGAGGCTGATGGTGTTGGTGCAGCTTAGGTAGTATAACCCCCAACGGGAGGGGTATAGCCTCAGGGGGTCAGGTGCAGAGGATGGTGGTTGTGGAGGTGCAGGGAGGATGGTAATCAGAGACAGTCGGGTTGCGCAGTTCAGGGTTTTTACTTACTGCAGATGTTCCGGTCACTCCGGCCTTGAGTGACCACCCGAGCCGTGCTGCGTCCACCAGGTCCTGGACTCGGCCAACCCCCAAGTAGTTCTGGAGCGTGGTTCTGAGCTCCCGTTCTGTCCTGTCCTCGTCTCTGGCCTTCCCCACCAGGGATCCACCTAAGTCCGGCTCCCTCGGGCCTTCTGTTGGTAAAACCCTGACTCTGGGTTCCCTGACCCTTCGCGTGGTCTGCCTTCCTGGTGGATATGGCGAGGGGTCGTGCCAAAGCTTGACCACGACCTCCGGTTCCTGGCTAAGGATGATTTGCCTCCACCAGCTTGGGATCCGGTACCCTTCTCTGCCAACTCTTCACCCTGTGGTTGTATTTGGGCTCTCAGAGTTCCTTCTTTCTCCCCCTCTGGGTCTTTCGTTCTCTCCTCTCTCACTCTGGGCCTGGGGCTGCTCTGCTCCTCTGCTTTCTTCCACTGCTCTGCAAAGACTTACTGACTGACCTCACTCTGCAAAAGACCCTGATCTAAGATGGTGCCCACCTTATATACTCCCTCTATGTGTGAGCTCAGGTGACCAGCACCCAATGAGCTCCTAGCATTACCCAGACTGCTCCCCCTATCTGCCCCTACACTACTGGGATGGTCCACCCCCCTCCCACTCCAGCCAAGGACAGACTCGGTCGTACCTGCACATTTCTAAGTGGGAGTACCGTTGGTCTGCCCTCCGGAAATGGGATGTGTGTAGTGCATGCAGCCTTCTGAGCTCAGTTCCACACTCCATCCTTACCCGGGAGTGGAATATCACACCTCTGGGTTGAGGTGCAATACCCCTGTAGCAGCCGAATCCTCAGGGTGCTACACTGGCTGTATTTTGGAGGTACATGGGGTGCTGGCTGTATTTGGGGGGTACACGGGGTGCTGGCTGTATTTGGGAGGTACATGGGGTGCTGGCTGTATTTGGGAGGTACACGGGGTGCTGGCTGTATTTGGGAGGTACATGGGGTGCTGGCTGTATTTGGGAGGTACATGGGGTGCTGGCTGTATTTGGGAGGTACATGAGGTGCTGGCTGTATTTGGGGGGTACATGGGGTGTTGGCTGTATATGGGAGGTACATGGGGTGCTGGCTGTATTTGGGGGGGTACATGGGGTGTTGGCTGTATTTGGAGGTACATGGGGTGCTGGCTGTATTTGGGAGGTACATGGGGTGCTGGCTGTATTTGGGAGGTACATGGGGTGTTGGCTGTATTTGGGAGGTACATGGGGTGCTGGCTGTATTTGGAGGTACATGGGGTGCTGGCTGTATTTGGAGGTACATGGGGTGTTGGCTGTATTTGGAGGTACATGGGGTGCTGGCTGTATGCGGGGTACATGGGGTGCTGGCTGTATTTTGGAGGTACATGGGGTGCTGGCTGTATTTGGGGGGTACACGGGGTGCTGGCTGTATTTGGGAGGTACATGGGGTGCTGGCTGTATTTGGAGGTACACGGGGTGCTGGCTGTATTTGGGAGGTACATGGGGTGCTGGCTGTATTTGGGAGGTACATGGGGTGCTGGCTGTATTTGGGAGGTACATGAGGTGCTGGCTGTATTTGGGGGGTACATGGGGTGTTGGCTGTATATGGGAGGTACATGGGGTGCTGGCTGTATTTGGGGGGTACATGGGGTGTTGGCTGTATATGGGAGGTACATGGGGTGCTGGCTGTATTTGGGGGGTACATGGGGTGTTGGCTGTATATGGGGGGGTACACGGGGTGCTGGCTGTATTTGGGAGGTACATGGGGTGCTGGCTGTATTTGGGGGGTACATGGGGTGCTGGCTGTATTTGGGAGGTACATGGGGTGCTGGCTGTATTTGGGAGGTACATGGGGTGTTGGCTGTATTTGGGGGGTACATGGGGTGCTGGCTGTATTTGGGAGGTACATGGGGTGCTGGCTGTATTTGGGAGGTACATGGGGTGCTGGCTGTATTTGGGAGGTACATGGGGTGCTGGCTGTATTTGGGAGGTACATGGGGTGCTGGCTGTATTTGGGAGGTACATGGGGTGCTGGCTGTATTTGGGAGGTACATGAGGTGCTGGCTGTATTTGGGAGGTACATGGGGTGCTGGCTGTATTTGGGAGGTACATGGGGTGCTGGCTGTATTTGGGAGGTACATGGGGTGCTGGCTGTATGCGGGGTACATGGGGTGCTGGCTGTATTTTGGAGGTACATGGGGTGCTGGCTGTATTTGGGAGGTACATAGGGTGCTGGCTGTATTTGGGAGGTACATGGGGTGCTGGCTGTATTTGGGAGGTACATGGGGTGCTGGCTGTATTTGGGAGGTACATGAGGTGCTGGCTGTATTTGGGGGGTACATGGGGTGTTGGCTGTATATGGGAGGTACATGGGGTGCTGGCTGTATTTGGGGGGTACATGGGGTGTTGGCTGTATATGGGAGGTACATGGGGTGCTGGCTGTATTTGGGGGGTACATGGGGTGTTGGCTGTATATGGGGGGGTACACGGGGTGCTGGCTGTATTTGGGAGGTACATGGGGTGCTGGCTGTATTTGGGGGGTACATGGGGTGTTGGCTGTATATGGGAGGTACATGGGGTGCTGGCTGTATTTGGGGGGTACATGGGGTGCTGGCTGTATTTGGGGGGTACATGGGGTGCTGGCTGTATTTGGGAGGTACATGGGGTGCTGGCTGTATTTGGGAGGTACATGGGGTGCTGGCTGTATTTGGGAGGTACACGGGGTGCTGGCTGTATTTGGGAGGTACATGGGGTGCTGGCTGTATTTGGGAGGTACATGGGGTGCTGGCTGTATTTGGGAGGTACACGGGGTGCTGGCTGTATTTCATAGAATCATAGAATGGTAGAGTTGGAAGGGACCTCCTGGGTCATCTGGTCCAACCCCCTGCTCAAAGCAGGATTCACTAGATCATCTCAGACAGATGTCTGTCCAGCCTCTGTTTGAAGACGTCCATTGAAGGGGAACTCACCACCTCTCGTGGCAGCCTGTCCCACTCATTAATCACCCTAACTGTCAAAAAGTTTTTTCTAATATCTAATCTGTGTCTCCTCCCATTTAGTTTCATCCCATTGCTTCTAGTCTTTCCTTGTGCAAATGAGAATAAAGATGATCCTTCTACAATGTGACAGCCCTTGACATATTTGTAGACAGCTATTAAGTCTCCTCTCAGTCTTCTTTTTTGCAAGCTAAACATTCCCAAATCCTGCAACCGTTCCTCATAGGACATGGTTTGCAGACCAGTCACCATTCTGGTCGCTCTTCTCTGAACTTGCTCCAGTTTGTCTATGTCTTTTTTAAAATGTGGTGCCCAAAACTGTACACAGTATTCCAGATGAGGTCTGACCAAAGAGGAGTAAAGACCGATAATGACTTCACGTGATCTAGACTGTATGCTTCTGTTAATACATCCCAGAATTGTATTTGCCTTTTTTGCTGCTGCATCACACTGTTGACTCATGTTCAGTCTATGATCTATTAGTATACCTAAGTCTTTTTCACATGTACTGTTACTTAGCTCTATTCCTCCCATTCTGTATATGCTTTTTTCATTTTTATTGCCCAGATGTAGTACTTTGCATTTTTCCCTGTTAAAAACCATTCTGTTGGTTGCTGCCCACTGCTCCAGTTTATTTAGGTCTTTTTGAATCCTCTCTCTCTCTTCTCTAGTATTAGCTATCCCTCCTAGCTTTGTGTCATCAGCAAATTTAATCAGTTTACCCTCAATTCCTTCATCTAAATCATTGATAAAGATGTTGAACAATACAGGTCCCAGGATGGAGCCCTGTGGTACCCCACTTGAGACATTCATCCAGCTGGATGTGAAGCCATTTACAACCACCCTTTGAGTCCGATCACTAAGCCAGTTATGAATCCACCTAACAGTTGCCTGGTCCATTGCATACTTGGTCATTTTTTCAATAAGGATGGTGTGAGATACTTTGTCAAATGCTTTGCTGAAGTCAAGATATACTATATCTACAGCATTTCCCTGATCCACCCAGTCAGTGATTCTGTCATAGAAGGAAATTAAGTTAGTCTGACATGACTTGTTAGTTACAAACCCATGCTGACTCTGGTTAATCACTTCATTCTTATCCATGTACTTACATACATGTTGTTTAATAATTTGTTCAAAGATCTTTCCTGGTATAGAAGTCAGACTCACCGGCCTATAGTTCCCTGGGTCCACCTTCTTCCCCTTTTTGAAGATAGGAACAACATTTGCTCTTCTCCAGTCTTCTGGGACTTCTCCTGTTCTCCAAGAATTTTCAAAGATTATGGAGAGTGGTTCTAAAATTTCTTCTACGATCTCCTTCAGTACTCTGGGGTGTAATTCATCTGGACCTGGAGACTTGAACTCATTTATGTTAGCTAAATATTCCCTCACAATCTTTCGGTTTACAGATAACTTGGATTCTTCTATTCCTTTTAAAGGACAGTGAAGATCAGTTGATGTTACATTTTCTTTCTGAGAGAAAACAGATGCAAAATAGGAATTAAAAAGTTCGGCCTTCTCAACATCCTCTCTTACCATTTCTCCATTTTCATCCTGTAAAAATCCTATAGCATCTTTGACTTTTCTTTTACTTTTGACATACCCCCAAAATCCTTTTTTATTGCTTTTGACATCTCTTGCAAGCCTTAATTCATTGTCAGCTTTAGCTAACCTGATACGTGCCCTACAGGATCTGCAGACTGCATTATAATCTTCTTTAGATATGCCTCCCTCTTTCCATTTAATAAACATTTCTTTCTTTCTTTTTAGCATGTGTTTAAGTTCTGTGTTCATCCATCCTGGTTTCCTTAAATGCTTCCCATTCTTCCTACTTTTCGGGATTGTTAACGATTGTGCTTTGAGAATCTCATTTTTAAAAATTTCCCATCCTTCCTGGACATTTTTGTCCTTAAGGACATCCAGCCATTGGATCCCTCCTATTCTCTTTCTGAGTCTCTTAAAATCTGCCTTTCTAAAATCTAACCTTGAAGTTTGAGTCTTCACATGTCTTCCTCCTCTAGTTATCCAAAATTCTGTAATAGCATGATCGCTGCCTCCTAGGGTCCCAGCCACCTTTACCTCCTCAACCATTTCCTCCCTGTTTATAAGGATTAGATCCAAAGTAGCAGATCCCCTTGTTTTCTCCCCTACCTTTTGGAAGATAAAGTTGTCAGCAAGAGAGGATAACAATTTGCTTGACCTGTTAGTTTTACTTGAGAGAGATTCCCAACAAATGTCTGGATAGTTGAAATCTCCCATGACCACTACGTCATATTTTTTGGAGAACTTGGTCATTTGATACATAAAGAGTTCATCCATATCTTCAGCTTGCCCAGGTGGCCTGTAGTAAATGCCTACAATGGTGTCCTTTCCGTTGTTCTCTCCTTGTATTCTTACCCAAACAGTTTCCACAGAACTCCCAGTCTCTGAAGCTTCAATCTCTGTGCAGATATTCGCTTTTCTAACATACAATGTGACACCTCCTCCTCGTTTATCAAGTCTGTTTCTTGCAAATAAGTTGTATCCTTTTAGCCTTTTATTCCAATCATGTGTATCGTCCCACCAAGTTTCAGTGATTCCAATGACATCATATTCCTTTTCCTGCATTAGTAGTTCCAATTCTCCTTGTTTGTTGCCCATGCTTTGTGCATTTGTATAAAAACATTTTAGTTTGTGATTGGTTTCTCTTCCTCCCATATTTTTATTATTTAAATTTTTTTGTCTTTGTTCTTCTTTTCCACTTCCAGTAGCAGAGATCTCAATAGTATTTGTCAGCTGTATGGCTTTTTCTGGCCTTTTGCTTCCCTTCCCACATTGTTCTAGTTTAAAGCTCTTCTGATGAGTGTAGCAAGGCGACTTCCAAATACATGTTTTCCAGTCTTCGTAAGGTGCACCCCATCTCTAGCAAGTAGTCCATCGTATAGGTAATTCATTCCGTGATCCAGAAATCCAAATCCTTGTTGACGGCACCATCGACGTAGCCAGTTGTTCACCTGTAGAATCTTATTCCACCTCATTGTTTCATGGCCATCCACTGGGAGGATGGATGAGAAGACCACCTGCGCTCCCAATTCTTTCACTTTCTTGCCTAAGTCTTCAAAGTCACTGCAGATGGTTTCCAGGTCCTTTCTTGCGGTGTCATTTGTCCCCACATGTATTAGCAGGAATGGGTAGTGATCTGTAGGTCTGAAGAGTCTTGATATCCTGTCAGACACATCTTTAATTTTTGCTCCTGGAAGACAGCACATTTCTCTTGAGGTTATGTCTGGTCTGCAGATAGCGGCCTCTGTTCCTCTTAACAGGGAATCCCCCATGACCACCACTCTCCGTTTTTTCTTCACAACATTCTTCTTTCTCCATCCAGGAGGATTCTGAGGGCTTACAAGGTTATTCATTGCTGGCAAAGTCTTATCTTGCTGTATTTCTTCATGGTTCTCCTGTGTGAGAGCCTGGTACTGGTTCCTGAGCAGTATGGGTGCTGACTGCCTCTCGATCCTCCTGCTTCTGTGGGTCACATGCTTCCATTCCTCTGTTTCCTCAGGTGCAGTTCGAATTTCTTCTCTTTCTGAATCATGAAGAGATAATTCTGCTCTGTCTAAGAACTCTTCACCTTCCTTAATGATTTTCAAGGTAGTTAACCTCTCTTCTAGATTTCGCAACTTTTCCTCCAACAGGGACACAAGCTTGCATTTCTGGCATGTGAAGTCTGGCTTTTCCACTGGCAAGTCTGTGAACATGTAGCAGGATATGCAGCTCACCAAATGGCTCCTGGACTCTTCCATGTTCTTATTGTTAATGCTCTGAAAACAGTGAAAAAAGCTTTTCAGCTCCAACAGCCAAAATCCAGTGTTCTTTGAGCTCGCGGAGACTCTTCACTTACCCCAAAATGCAGTGGGAATATGCAAATTATCTCCTCAGGACTCCTCCCCTGGTTTACCGATGTCCTCTTTTCAGCTCCAACAGCCAAAATCCAGTGTTCTTTGAGCTCGCGGAGACTCTTCACTTACCCCAAAATGCAGTGGGAATATGCAAATTATCTCCTCGTCCATGAGTCTCCCCGTTGTGGTGGTGTATTAGCTGCGTGATTATGCAGACTCTTCTGTGGTATGTCTTAATGAGAAAAGATGCATACTACCATGTTTCAATCCATGCAGAAGCTGAAAAATTCCTGAGAGTGGCCCTATCCATAAACTAGAGAATCAGACATTTTCAGTTCAGGGCCCCGGCCTTTTGGTCTGTCCATGGCTCCGAGAGTATTTACAAAGATCATAGTGGAGATGACAGCGAATCTTTGTGAACAGAACACCCTAATAATTCCATACTTAGACTATTTCCTGACGGTAGGCAGATCACTAGAACCCTGCATACAGGGATGGTGGATCGGCACTCCGTTAGCGTGGTGCACGTGGAGTAGAATATGCAGAAAGGAAGTAATTCCCGGCACTCACGTATTCAGTGAATAATTGCTCACTAGATCGCTCACTCAGCTGCACACGGAGGTAGACACAGGTACGCTTTCTTTATATCTCTTGTTGGTTTATTAGAATGTGGCATAAACCAACATTGAGTCAATGAAAATAAAACAGCCCTTTGGGCAAAACGGGAAAACAAAAAAATAAATTGGTCACGCAAAACACAGTCCTTGTGTTAGCAGGGGTCCACCTGCTCAGAGTCTAGCAACTCCACAAGGTTCAGGTCAGCTCAACACAAACATGTCTGGAGTTTGCCTCCCCAGACTTACTGAACAAGTAATGCCTCAGCAGACCTTGTATTTAGACCCCAGACCGCACCTTCAGGTGGAGATATGGAGAACAACCTCCCGCCCGCTCTATGGTTGTTCTTATAAAAACATACATTTTACAAGTGGTGACTTAACCCTTCTCAGCAAATAATATGCTGAAGGAAACTTAACGGCTTTATTTCACTAAAGCTAATGGCCTCAGGAAAACATATCTCCCCTCCAGCACTTTACCAGTGACTTTGTCACATCTTTTATTTCATTGCCAATTCCAGTGGACATTTCAGCCCGTCCCAGGCTTTTTTCTGCAATGCAGTCATCATACAATCACTAGTTTATAAAGGATTACACCTCAGAAGTGACATCAGATGTAAAACAAAAAACCGCCTACCCGATATAATTCTTCATGCATGAATCCCGTATAACATAATTTATTTTTTATTTTATGTATTTTTTGAATTATTATATTATTCACGGCTACGTAGATGTTATTACATTGAATATAATTAATCAAAGCTATATTGATGAATCATATACTACTATACAGAAAGTTTATTCCTTAGAATATTATAGTGTATCAAATCTATTCTATTAGTTATTTTTAAATTAATCCTCTATTAGATTTATTTCTATTCAATTTACTAATATGAAGCTGAAACATGATTATCTCATTATATTATTATTATTATTATATCATACGTAAATTATCTTATGAAAATAACTTCCACTTGGACTGTGTCGAGTATCATCATTGAGATTACATCAAGTAGGGATTCATCAATATTAAAGCAGCGCAACAATGTTGTCTAAAACAAAGAAATACCGTATTTTTCGGACTATAAGACGCACCTAGGTTTTAGAGGAAGAAAATAGAAAAAAAATGTAAGCAAAAAATGTGGTCATGATGCCCTGTTAAGGGGGAGGGGGTCTGCTGCTAACCCTGTTATAGGGGTAATGTCCCCCAATTCTGTTAATATTCCCCATCCTGGTCTGTATGGCCCCCTCCTTCCTGTTATACGTGGCCCTCATCACCATCCGGATATGCATGGCACCCCTCATCCCCATCCTGGTCTGCATGGCACCCTAATCTGCCCACTCACTGACGGGGCCCACCGCCCACTCACTGTCGGGGCCCTGGCCGCATCTTCGGCACCTGTTCAGTGACGCAGGCGCTGCTTGATTGCCGGCACTCCCCCAGACATGGCCGCGCGCTGTGCGGCTGTGTCTGCTAGTAATGACACGGCAGGGTCGACGGCACTGCACCTTTAATTGTGCTTGTGTGTCGCCCCTGCCGCGTCATTACTAGCAGACACAGCCGCACAGCGCGTGGCCATGTCTGGGGGACTGCCGGAAATCAAACACTGTCGGAGGTCCTGCACAGATGGGGGGGAGCGGCCCGGATCCGACCCCAAGTGGGCCCCTCTGATGGTCCAGGGCCATGATGTCTGTGACACGCCGGGGGCCCTGCACTGCCCCATACCTGAGGAGCTGCTGGACAGGACACTGGACCGGGGACAGGTGAGTGAGGCTTCCCCAATCCCCATATTAAAAATATTTGTAATGGGTCTGTGTGAGTGCATGTATGTGAATGTCAGTGTGTATGACTGTGTATATATATTTGTCTGTTTTATATATGTTTTTAAGAATTTGTGTAAAAATGTGTGTATGTCTGTATGTGTACATATCTGTGTACCATGTGTGCGTGCATGCTCGTGTCTGCGTACCGTGTGTGTGTGCGCATGTCTGCGTACCGTGTGTGTGTGCGCATGTCTGCATATGTGAAGGATGAGGTGGCAGGCTGGGCCCTGTGTACTATATATATATTTCTCCGCCGTATCTGTGCATCATGAATCGTGTATGTGTTAAAAGGGCCCACTGAGAATCTTTCACCCGGGGCCCAGAAAAACCTGGAGCCGGCCCTGTAGGCACCCCTCATCCTGGTAGGCATGGCACCCCTCATCCTGTTATGCATGGTCCCCCTCATCTTGGTATGCATGGCATCCCTCATCCCTCTTTCTGGTATGCATGACACCCCTCATCCTGGTATGTGTAGCATCAGCGTCTCTGCTCCCTGCCAGGCAGAGACGCCGTCCCTCTCACCGCCGCGCTCCCTGCCCGGCGTCCTCCAGCGCTCCTCTTCCTGCTTCTGCCGGCACGCGCAGCTTCCCGGGCACTGTGCTTAGGGCGCACGCGCTCCCTCCCTCTTAAAGGGGCCGTGCGCGCCGCCCTAAGGAGTCCCCGGCCAATTGCCGGAGGTCCTCCCATATATAAAGCACCTCCTCCAATATGGAGGTGCCCGAGCAATAGTTGATGCACAGTGTACTTACCTCTGCTTCAGCCCTCAGGTCCCGCTGCTAGCCTAACTACTAGTCCTGCCCGCCAGCCCGACTATCAGTCCAGTCCGCCAGCCTGACTACTCTCCAGCCCGACAGTCTGTCTTCCGTCCAGTCCACCAGTCTGTATATGGGCTTTGCCCACCTGCTTACCTGGAAGCACCTGCCTGTTACCTTTCAGCCTACCTGGAGGCTCCTGCTCGTCACTTGCCGTGACCACCTGTCTGCCTACCTGGAGGCTCCTGCCCGTCACTTGCCGTGACCACCTGACAGCCTACCTAGAGGCTTCCGCCTGTCTCTTGCCTTGACCACCTGACAGCCTACCTAGAGGCTTCTGCCTGTCACCTGCCGTGACCACCTGACAGCCTACCTGGAGGCTCCCGCCTGTCGCCTGCTGTCTCTGCCAGTTCATCTACCCGGATCTCTCGTCAGCCTGCCTGCTGTGCCCATCTGCAGTATCGGTCAGTCTCAGCCATCTGACACGTGGGAGTCACCTGCTCTCTTACAAGGTCGTTCCCAGAGTAGCACCTGGTCCCTCTGCTCGGTCCCTCCCTGGTCACGGAGTCGTTAGCCGTCGTACGACCTTGGTCGGTCCGAGTTGATACTTAGTTACGCCCCTCTGGGTCCCTCCTTGTACCGCAGCACAGAGGTTCCACCATCCGGATCCTTAACAGTATGTATGGCACCCCTCATCCTAGTATACAAGGCCACCCCCTGATCCCCATCACGCTGCACACACAAAAATAAACAATTATAATCACCTCCTCTCTCCTCCCGCGCTACGTCCCACTCTGCTGTTGACACTCTCACTATGAAAGGCGCGCATTGCGTCCCTGCCATGTGCCCTCACAGTGTGAGATGCTGTTCTGGAATAGTTACTGCTCCCTGCGCCAGAACTGTGTGTGTGGAGCAGTGACCATTAACTCACACGGTACCTGCAGCACAGCTCCTGCTGCGGACGGCAGTCTTTGTGCCCACTATTAAAGACCATGAATATTCACTACAACCCATGGGAGTGGATTTTGGTGAATATTCATGGTCTTTAATAGCGGGAACACAAACCGGACAGCGGCAGCAGGAGCCGCACTGCGGCTACAGCGTGCGCGTTTTTGAGGAAAATTAATATTCATTGTTCTCAACGCCCATGGGCGTGTGGAGCAGTGACTATTCATTTTCTTTAGCAGCGGGCACAGTGTAGGCTGCAGCAGGCAGCTGCTGCCTCCTGTGCCCCGCCGCCGCTCCCCCCACACCCCTCACCACCCACAGCCATAGGTATATAGTACGGGGCACAGTTCGGACTATAAGACACCCCCACTTTCCTCCAAAATTTTGGAGGAAAAAAGTGCGTCTTATAGTCCGAAAAAATACGGTATATTTTTTAATCACAAACAAATTTAAGGTAAAAATAAAAGATAAAATTTCATATATTGCGACTCATTTCATAACCTTTATTAATACATTCAGGGATAACGTTTTTACATTATGTATCCAATACGCCTCACTTCGGAGGAGCATTGTCTTTATATTACCACCCCTCCTAGGAATTATAGGAATTATCACCTGTTCCAGCTCTTGGTATTTTAATTGTGCGATAGTATGTGGTTTTTTTTTCTGAAAATGTGCTGGAAGAGGTAATGGCAATACCAATAAAGGTAATATCTCCGCACCTTATTGTGGATTTGTGCTTATTAATCTTTGCACCAACTGATTGCGTGGTTTCTCCACTATAAGCTAAACCACAGGGACATTTTATCATATAAATCACGTTATTGGAGAGGTAAGTAAAAAAAACCTTTTCTTTTTCGTGGTTGTCCAGTTTGAGAGTCATAAAAAAAAAAAATTCTCCTTTAGCAACATTATTACATTGGAAACATCCCAAACATGGATATGTACCGTTTTTTCCTACTAGAAATAAAAGTTTGTTTAGATTCTCTCTTTTCACTACCTAGGTCCGCACGCATTAATTTATCTTTAATATTAGTCAACTTTTTGTTACAAATCAATGGGAGATTCTCAAGCTGTGATATCTGAGGATACGCATGATGTCAGATATGCCGATGTTTTTTAACAATATGATCAACTTTTAAATTGATTGGATGATAATCCCTGACAAAAGGTATCCTGTGTGATAATGCACTTCTAGATCTTTTATTAGACAGAGAATCCTCTTTAACTTTCTCTAACAGGTGGCGTGGATAACCTCTCGCCATAAAATCATGTCGCATTTCAGTACGTCTCTGTTCACAAAGAGATGGTTTGGACACAATTCTGCGTATCCTTTGTAACTGTGATTTAGGGATAGCCCTCTTAAGAGAATAAGAGTGCGCACTTTCAAAGTATAAAACACTATTTTTGTCTGTATTTTTTTTTTATATATATAAATCTGTATCCAGACTATTATCATTTTTAATAATTGATGTATCAAAAAAAAAATTATTCTTCCCAAATCGTTTGTCGTGGTAAATTTTAATTCATCCCAAATATTATTCAGATATTTTTCAAAATCTTGCATTGCCTCTAGTGTGGCCCCTCCCATATGCAAATGACATCGTCAATATATCTCCCACGTTTTCACGTGTGTTTGAAAATAAAGTATGTTTGTATATAAATCGTTCTTCAAAGAATGCCATATATGCATTTGCATATGGGGGGGCCACATTAGCACCCATCGCCAAACCCCTCCGGTGACAATAGAAAGTGTCCTGAAAGAGGAAATAGTTCTCATTGAGGACTAGAGTCCAAAAAAAAACGATAATGCAATCAATTTGGAAGTGTGTAAATTCATTTCAATTCAAAATCCAATGGATCGCCTGAAGTCCCTTGTGATGTTCTCTAGAAGTGTATAAATTAGCTCCATCAATGGTAACTAATATAGTATCATCTCCACTATCATCAATCATTTTAATTTTTTTCAAAAAAATCTTTAGTATCCAGAAGAAATGCTTTTGTTTTTTTTATATTAAAAGTGTGAGGAGGATCCTTTCCAACATGATTGATAACAGGGATAATACCGAGTTAGTTGATGCCACAATTGGCCTGAGGATCAATTAAGGTTGTATGCACCTTTGGCAGTATATAAAATACAGGTGTAAGGGGATCTGTCTTCACAAAAACTGCGCTAATTTATCATCAATAATACCCAGGTTTTTATATTTATCAATCATGTTGGAAATTTTCCTCTGAATTTTGGGCAAGGGATCATGGTTCAGTGGTACATAGGTCGTCTGATCTGACAATTGTCGCAAGATTTCTTTTTTTTATATTTGTAACGATCCATTACCACCACTGAACCACCCTTGGCTGCCGGTTTAATTTCGATCGAATCGTCATGCCTTAAAGAAGTCAATGCTTGTCTCTCTCTAAAACCCAAATTCATTCTTGGATAAGGACCACTTTGTCTATCTGCATACGTGAATTTTGGGTGGAGAGAAAAAGCTTCTTTGTCTTAATCCCAGTTCAGATGCAGTAAAGCATTTCACCTGTAATACAGGTAAAGTGCGCGCAGGTGTAATCACATTTGAAAAATACGTTTTAATCTGACATTACGGAGAAACTTAATGTCCAAATCAATTTGAAATGTATTAAGTTTGGACATAACAACAAATGAAAGTCCTTTCTGCAATACCTGCATCTGAATTGCAAAAAAGTTTTTGATGAAATGTTTATAACAAGGGACCTGAGATCTTGTTTGCATCGCAGGTGTAGCTGTGTCGGTGATGGCGACCTGCTCTCCTCCTCTTCTTGTGATGTTCTGCTTCTTTGTTCTCACGGAAAAAGGACGTGGATTCCTCCAGGATCCTGAGAACTCCCTGCTAGATTCAGATGAATAAAAATCATTCCTAAAACATTGTCTGGGATTTCTAATCCTATTGAAAGTTTGCTCTCGCCATCTATAAACTTTATTAGAAAGATAGTCTTCAGTGTCACGAGTAAATTTCCTTCTTTTTCTCTCTTGTAAATCCTTTCAATGAATATCCAGAACAGAATTACAAAGATTCCTTCATAATGGAAAGTTTATCAGATTTCAAACAGGAGGTTAATTGCTCTTCAATATTAGCACTCTGAACTTTAAGGTCAGCGATGGCTTTATGCAATCTGTCAATTGTTAGTAACATCAAATCCATAGAGCATTTATTAAGCACTTGCTCAAAATCATCGCAGAATATATTATCTTCTGAAAACAGCGTCGAACGTAGGTTAAACCCTTAAGTCCTGCTGTATTTTCTTTTCTCGATAATATTCTACAAGTGTTTCAGCATGCAACTCGTATGAAATCAACCTCTTAGTTTCCCCTCTCAAAGTCCCGTCTTTTGAACTCACTTGTTGGGATTTTCAGGAAATCTGTTGATATTGTGGATTGCGCCATAATTCTAGCGGCTTCTTCCTAATTGAAAATCCGACTTGTTGCAGCGATGGTGAAAAATGTGTGCTCGTATCCCAATATGAATACAGGGATGGTGGATCGGTGGTGGTGGTGCACGTGGAGTAGAATATGCAGAAAGGAAGTAATTCCCGGCACTCACGTGTTCAGTGAATAATTGCTCTTTTATTTCATTGCCAATTCCAAAGGATGTTTCAGCCTGTCCCAGGCTTTTTTCAACAATGCAGTCATCATACAATCACTAGTTTATATTAAATTAGATTAGATTAGATAAATCACATTATTATTATTTATTATTATAGCACCATTAATTCCATGGTGCTTTACATGTTTAAAAGGGATATACATAGCAAACAACAAGTACAATAATTGGAACAAAAACAAGTCAGCGACTGGTACAGGAGGAGAGAGGACCCTGCCCGCGAGGGCTCACAATCTACAAGGGATGGGTGAGGATACAGTAGGCTGATCGTGCAGCAGTGTGGTGGAGCAAGGGTTACTGCAGGTTGTAGTCTTGTCGGAACAGGTAGGTCTTCAGGCTCCTTTTGAAGGTTTCCACGGTCGAAGAGAGTCTGATGTGTTGGGGTAGAGAGTTCCAGAGTAGACGGGATGCACGGGAGAAAACTTGTATGCGATTGTGGGAAGAGGAGATAAGAGGGGAGTAGAGGAGTAGAGAAGGAGATCTTGTGAGGATCGGAGGTTGCGTGCAGGTAAGTACCGGGAGACTAGGTCACAGATGTATGGAGGAGACAGGTTGTGGATGGCTTTTTATGCCATGGTTAGAGTTTTGAACTGGAGTCTCTGAGCTATGGGGAGCCAGTGAAGGGATTGACAGAGAGGAGAGGCCCGGGAATAGTGGGGGGACAGGTGGATTAGCAGCAGAGTTTAGGATAGATTAGAGTGGCAGAAGGGAGGCTACAGAGCAGGAGGTTGCAGTAGTCGAGGCGGGAGATGAAGAGGGTATGCACTAGTGTTTTTGAAGATTCGTGGTTCAGGAATGTGCGGATCCGGGAGATATTTTTGAGCTGGAGTCGGCAGGAAGTGGAAAGGGCTTGGATATGAGGTTTGAAGGAGAGATCAGAGTCAAGGGTTACCCCAAGGCAACGAGCTTGCGGGACTGGGGAGAGTGGGCAGCCATTGACTTTGATAGATGGGGGGTTGAGCGAGATGGTGGAAAGATGATGAATTCAGTTTTATCCACATTAAGTTTTAGAAATCTAGAGAAGAAAGATGAAATAGCAGACACACATTGGGGGATTCTGGTTAGTAAGTAGGTGATATCAGGTCCAGAGAGGTAAATCTGTGTGTCATCAGCATAGAGGTGATACTGAAAGCCGTGAGACTCTATGAGCTGTCCCAGGCCGAAGGTGTAGATGGAGAAGAGCAGGGGTCTTAGAACTGAGCCTTGGGGAACACTGACAGATAGGGGGAGAGGTGAGGAGGTGGTGTGGGAGTGGGAGACGTTGAATGTCCAGTCTGTTAGGTATAAGGAGATACAAGATAGGGCCAAGTTTGTGATGCCAAGAGATGAGAGAGTCTGTAGTAGGAGGCATAGTTGGATTATAATAAGGGCAATCTGGGCTACCGCCTGGGGCCCGGGCCTCCAGGGGGCCCATGGCCAATTTCCCCTCATTATAATGTTTTCGGCAGAGGGGGACCGCACTGTGCCTTAGACGCTGGCATCAGGGAGACAGACACGCCCCCTGCACGCTGTGTGCTGCGTCTCCAGAGCTGACGTCACACAGCGGCGCCTGGAGCTCATCAGCCTGCCGGAGAGCAGCATCAGCCTGCCGGAGAGGAGCATCAGCCTGCTGGAGAGGAGCTCCTGCAGCAGACCTCAGTGGATGACGGTAAATATGAGGATTGAGGAGGGGGCTGCAGGACGCTGCTCTCCTCCTGATGAGTTCACACAGATCCCTTAGTGTCAGGTCTGCAGACGCTCTGCTGGGGCTCTGTGTGACTTATTGCTGGAGTCTGACCTTTGCTGCAGATCAGGTCACTCTGAGTCATTGGCTCAAGCGTCACCAATCCTGCAATAAATCACACTGAGCCCCATTTGAGCATCCACAGACATCCATACAGGATCTTGCACTGACTGATCAACCCTGAACCTACAGGACATCACATACTATACTGCTCCATATATAATATGTGAGGTCCTGTGTGCAGGTCCAGGTGTGATCAGTACAGTGTATATCCCTGTACAAAAAATGTCATCCAGTATACAGATTAGTGTATGGTATACTGTGGTACAGACATCAGATGGGATATAACAATGTGCATAGTATATAATATCTGATGCCTGTATCACAGTATATCATACTAGCTATTGAACCCGTTCTACTCCCGGGTGGCAAGCTTTTTTATTAGTATATGCTCCTCCATCCTGGTTCCCCATCCTGGTATATACTCCCCCATCCTGGTATATACTACCCCATCCTGGTCCATGCCCCCCCTCCCCATCCTGGTATATACTACCCCATCCTGGTATATACTACCCCATCCTGGTCCATGGCCCCCCCCTTATCCTGGTCCCCCATCCTGGTATATGCTCCCCAAGCCTGCTCCCCCATCCTGGTATATACTCCTCCATTCTAGTGTATGCTTCCTCATCCTGGTATATGCTCCCCCATTCTGGTCCATGCTTCCCCCCCCTCCATCCTGGTATATGCTCCCCCATCCTAGTCACCCATCCTGATATGTACTCCCCCATCCATAAATAAATTTTAAAAAAAAAGGTGCTTTTCCACCTCTCCACTGCAGCGCATCGCCTGCGTTATTTCACTAACAATTGCGCCGGAATCGGCACCCACGCATAGCGCGATATCCATTTTAATTATAATGAATACGATTGTGCAGAGTGTATTCAACAAAATGCCGCCAGAATACGCGCATGCGCATGCCACGCTGTCCATTTTGTTGAAGACACTGCATATTTGTCTTCACTAAAATGCCGCCAAAAATCGCGCTATGTGCAGGCGCCGATTTTGGTGCCACACTCTTCCCCCGACCTCTCCAGAGATGACCGGACTGAACAAGTATGTGTTTAAGGTGCTGGAGATCGCGGTATGCGCTCAGTGCTTATGCACACCGCGATCTCTGGCTCCACACTCCTCTTCCCTGTCTGGGATGTGGATGCGTCTTTCTGTCTGCGGCCGGACTGTGCAGATATTGCACTGGCGCAGTCTATAGAGGCTTCTGACAGAAGGAAACTTCCCTGATTGTACTATAGATACCAGTCATGTATTGTCATATAGACTGTACAGGGCCATACGTAGGGGAATCGGGGGGGGCACGTGACCTGGGTACATTCGTCAGGGGGGCGCCTTCGGGCCACCTCATGCGATGGTCAGAGGTGTCTCCCAGGCAGCTGCATTTTGCATTCGACCATTCTCTGAGCTGGCTGTGGAACTGACAGTCGATCAGAGTAGGGAGCTATGTACGGGCTCATACTGTATATAGGGAGCTATGTGGGGGCTCATACTGTATAAAGGGAGCTATGTGCGGACACTTATTGTATATAGGGAGCTATGTGCGGGCACTTATTGTATATAGGGAGCTATGTGCGGGCTCTTACTGTATATAGGGAGCTATGTATGGGCTCTTACTGTATATAGGGAGCTATGTGCAGGCACTTACTGTATATAGGGAGCTATGTGCGGGCTCTTACTCTATATAGGGAGCTATGTACGGGCTCTTACTGTATATAGGGAGCTATGTGCGGGCACTTATTGTATATAGGGAGCTATGTGCGGGCTCTTACTGTATATAGGGAGCTATGTGGGGGCACTTATTGTATATAGGGAGCTATGTGCAGGCTCTTATTGTATATAGGGAGCTATGTGCGGGCACTTATTGTATATAGGGAGCTATGTGCGGGCTCTTACTGTATATAGGGAGCTATGTATGGGCTCTTACTGTATATAGGGAGCTATGTGGGGGCTCATACTGTATAAAGGGAGCTATGTGCGGGCACTTACTGTATATAGGGAGCTATGTGCGGGCTCTTACTGTATATAGGGAGCTATGTACGGGCTCTTACTGTATATAGGGAGCTATGTGGGAGCTCATGCTGTATAAAGGGAGCTATGTGCGGGCACTTATTGTATATAGGGAGCTATGTGCGGGCTCCTATTGTATATAGGGAACTATGTGCAGGTTCCTATTGTATATAGGGAGCTATGTGCGGGCTCTTACTGTATATAGGGAGCTATGTATGTGGAGGCTCATACTGTATAAAGGGAGCTATGTGCGGGCTCTTACTGTATATAGGGAGCTATGTGCGGGCTCTTACTGTATATAGAGGGCTATGTGGGGGCTCATACTGTATCTAGGAGGCTATGTGGGGGCTCATACTGTATGTAGGTGGCAGTGCGGGGGCTCATACTGTGTGTAGGGGGCTGTGTGTTGGCTCAAAATGTATGTATACGGCTGTGTAGGGGCTCATACTGTATCTAGGAAGCTATATGGGGGCTCATACAGTATATAGGGGGATGTCAGCATACTTAAAACTGCTCAATATTATGTCATACAATTAATATTATTTTTTATTATTTTATTAATATTATTAATATGGAGCAGAATTAATTTCAGCCTATTGGTTCGGCTTCCACAACAGTCATGGTCTCTCTTGTGGCCCCTTGGGAAAAATAATCAACCACCGCTGCTCTATTCTGTATAGCGCTATGTTATGTATAGTGCTGTACATAATGGAAAAAATTCCGTAATTTTCCGTCTACAGATGTGATCAAAGCATCTGTGTGTTACTCACATGACCTATCACATGATCTATCAAAAGGGATCATGTGACATGTCACGTGATACATCAGGTGCCCAGGGGGGGGCCCACGCCTTCTAAACTGCCCGGGGCCCTGACTACTCTTAATCCACCCCTGGTAGGAGGGAATGGTCTACTGTGTCAAAGGCAGATGACAGGTCCAGAAAGAGAAGGGCAGAGTAGTGTCGCTTGGATTTGGCGGTCAGTAGGTCGTTGGTGACTTTAGTCAGGGCAGTTTCAGAAGAATGGTGCGGTCGGAAGCCAGATTGGAGGCGGTGAAAGAGGGAGCAGGAGGAGAGGTGGGAGGACACCTCAAGATGGACGTGTTGTTCCAGTAGTTTTGAGGCATAGTGGAGAAGTGATATGGGGCGATAGCTAGACAGAGAGGATGGGTCAAGGGATGGATTTTTGAGGATGGGTGTGATCGAGGCATGTTTGGAGCATGAGGGGAAGACACCAGTTGCTAGTGACAGGTTGAAGAGGTGGGTTAGGGTTGGGATGAAGACTGCAGGTTTGGGATGAGGTGGAACGGGATTGGGTCAAGTTCACAGGTGGTGAGATGTTACTTGGAGAGGAAAGTTGATCTTCTGTGATGGCGGAGAAGCTGGTTTTGGAGGAGGAGAGTTGAGTAGATATGAAGAGGGACTGTGGGGACTTATGGCATTATATGAAATTTTATCTAATAGAGGAGGATTAATTTAAAAAGAACTAATAGAATAGATTTGATGCACTATTATATTCTAAGGAAAAAAACTTTCTGTATAGTAGTATATGATTCATCAATATAGCTTTGATTAATTGTATTTAATGCAATAATGTCTATGTAGCTGTGAATAATCTAAAAAATATATATAGTTTTGTTTTATGTATTTTTTTAATTATGTTATACGAGATTTATGCATAAAGAATTTTATTGGGTAGGTCGTTTTTTTGTTTTACATATGATGTCACTTCCGAGGTGTAATCCTTTATAAACTAGTGATTTTATGATGTCTAGTAGATGTGATCAGAGTCTTCGTTACAGGATCCATCGGTCGTGATCGGTGACGTCTTGTAGATGTGATCGGAGCCTTAGTTACAGGCCCATCGGTCGTGATCGGTGACGTCTTGTAGATGTGATCGGAGCCTTAGTTACAGGATCCATCGGTCGTGATCGATGACGTCTTGTAGATGTGATCGGAGCCTTAGTTACAGGATCCATCGCTCGTGGTCGGTGACGTCTTGTAGATGTGATCGGAGCCTTAGTTACAGGATCCATCGGTCGTGTTCGGTGACGTCTTGTAGATGTGATCGGAGCCTTAGTTACAGGATCCATCGGTCGTGGTTGGTGACGTCTTGTAGATGTGATCGGAGCCTTAGTTACAGGATCCATCGGTCGTGGTCGGTGACGTCTTGTAGATGTGATCGGAGCCTTAGTTACAGGATCCATCGGTCGTGGTCGGTGACGTCTTGTAGATGTGATCGGAGCCTTAGTTACAGGATCCATCGCTCGTGGTCGGTGATGTCTTGTAGATGTGATCGGAGCCTTAGTTACAGGATCCATCGCTCGTGGTTGGTGACGTCTTGTAGATGTGATCGGAGTTTTAGTTACAGGATCCATCGGTCGTGGTTGGTGACGTCTTGTAGATGTGATCGGAGCCTTAGTTACAGGATCCATCGGTCGTGGTCGGTGACGTCTTGTAGATGTGATCGGAGCCTTAGTTACAGGATCCATCGGTCGTGGCCGGTGACGTCTTGTAGATGTGATCAGAGCCTTAGTTACAGGATCCATCAGTCGTGGTTGGTGTCATTTTGTCGATGTGAGCCTTAGTTAAAGGATCCATGTCACGACACAGCTGTCAGGTGACTAGGGATCAGGGGCTCCTATCCTGACCCTAACACTAGGGGGCGCCCTAGCTCACCCTATTCCCCGGGATACCTCTGAAGGTGAGGATGCCGAGGCCTCCACCCTCGCTCTAACTCCTGAGTTAGCCCTCCGCTTGTTCTCCCCCACTCAGGGAAGAGGGGCGCTACTGTGCACCCACCCGACAAACAGGGCAGCACAGACAGGGATAAACAGAAAACTCCAGGCACACAAAATATTCTCTCATGGGGAGCAGTGACTATTCCGGCACAGAGTGGGACACAGCGCTGGAGGAGAGAGGAGGTGAGTGTAATTGTTTATTTTTTTTCTGTGAAGTGCTGCGAGGATCACGGGGTGCCAAGCATACCAGGATGAGGGTGGCCATACATACCAGGAGTCGCACTACAGGCACAGTGTTCCGGCTATTAAGGAAAATGAATGTTCACTGCTCCTGAATATTCATTTTCTTTAGTAGCGGGCACAGTGTAGGCTGCTGCAGGCTGCTGCCTCCTGTGCCTCACTACTCCGCCGCTGTCGCTTCCCCTACATACCCCACCACCCACAGCAACAGTATTTATGTATATCGGACTATAAGACGCACCCCCCCCACTTTCCTCCAAAATTCTGGTGGAAAAAAGTGCGTCTTATAGTCCGAAAAATCTGGTAATTTATTTCAGTTCTTCAATACAAAAGTGAAACTCATATATTATATAGAGTCATTACACACAGAGGGATCTATTATATAGAGTCATTACACACAGAGTGATCTATTATATAGAGTCATTACACACAGAGGGATCTATTATATAGTCATTACACACAGAGTGATCTATTATATAGAGTCATTACACACAGAGGGATCTATTATATAGAGTCATTACACACAGAGGGATCTATTATATAGAGTCATTACACGCAGAGTGATCTATTATATAGAGTCATTACACACAGAGGGATCTATTATATAGAGTCATTACACAGAGGGATCTATTATATATAGTCATTACACACAGAGGGATCTATTATATAGAGTCATTACACACAGAGTGATCAATTTCACGTGTTTATTTCTGTTAATGTTGATGGTTATGGCTTACAGCCAATAAAAACACAAAAGTCATTATCTCAGTAAATTAGAATACTTTATAACAACAGCTTGAAAAATGATTTTAAAATCCGAAATGTTGTCCTACTGAAATGTCTGTTCAGCAAATGCCCTCAATACTTGGTCGGGGCTCCTTGTGCATCAATGCGGCAATGTGGCATGGAGGCGATCATCCTGTGGCATGGAGGGATCAGCCTATGGCCCTGCTGAGGTGTTATGGAAGCCCAGGTGGCTTTGATAGCAGCCTTCAGCTCGTCTGTATTGTTGGCTCTGGTGTCTCTCATCTTCCTCTTGATAATACCCCATAGATTCTTTATGGAGTTAAGGTCAGGCGAGTTTGCTGCCAATCAAGCACAGTGATACTGTTGTGTGTAAACCAGGTATTGGTACTTTTGGCCGTGTGGACAGGGGCCAAGTCCTGCTGGAGAATGAAATTTCCATCTCCAAAAAGCTTGTTGGCAGAGGGAAGCATGAAGGGCTGTAAAATGTCCTGGTAGACGGCGGCGCTGACTTTGGTCTTGATAAAACACAGTGGACCTACACCGACAGATGACATGGCTCCCCAAACCATCACTGATTGTGGAGACTTCACACTAGACCTCCAGCAGCTTGGATTTTGGCCTCTCCACTCTTCCTCCAGACTCTGGGACATTGATTTCCAAATAAAATGCAAAATTTACTTTCATCTGAAAACAACACGTTGGACCACTGAGCATGAGTCCAGGTCTTTTTCTCCTTGGCCCAGGTAAGACGCTTCTGGCGTAGTCTATTGGTCATGAGTGGCATGACACAAGGAATGCGGCACTTGTAGCCCATGTCCTGGATACCTCTGTGTGTGGTGGCTCTTGAAGCAATGACTCCAGCAGCAGTCCACTCCTTGTGAATCTCCCCCACATTTTTGAATGGCCTTTTCTTAACAGTCATTTCAAGGCTGCGGTTATCCCGGTTGCTTGTGCACCTTTTCCTACCACACTTTTTCCTTCCACTCAACTTTCCATTAATATGCTTGGATACAGCTCTCTATGAACATTGAACAGCCAGCTTCTTTAGCAATGACTTTTTGTGGCTTGCCCTCCTTGAGTGTGTCAATGACTGCCTTCTGGACATCTGTCAAGTCAGCAGTCTTCCCCATGATCGTGGAGCCTACTGAAACAGACTAAGGGACATTTTATACGCTTAGAAAACCTTTGCAGGTGTTTTTTGTTAATTATTTTAATTTATTGAGATAATGACTTTTGTGTTTTCATTGGCTGTAAGCCATAATCATCAACATTAATAGAAATAAACGCTTGAAATAGATCCCTCTGTTTGTAATGACTCTATATAATATATGAGTTTTACTTTTTGTATTGAAGAACTGAAATAAATTTACTTTTTGATGATATTCTAATTTTGTGAGAAGCACCTGTAGATGCAACCACAACCCCTTTTTGAAGTATAGGAACCGGTTCACAATTATCTCCACCTCCAGGAAAACAGCGAGATAAGGCATCCGCCTTAATGCCCTTGTTCCCCAGCCTTTACGTGACAGTGACAAAAAAGTTAAACCTGGTAAAGAATAACGCCCATCTTGCTTGTCTGGGCGTTAGACGTTTTGCAGACACTAGATATACCAGATTCTTATGATCCGTGATTAGCATAACCGGATGAAATGTCCCCTCCAAAAAATGACGCCACTCCTCAGAAGCCCACTTGATTGCCAACAGTTCTCTGTTACCAATGTCATAATTTCTCTCAGCGGGCGACGTCATTTACCAGGACACGCACCCTGCGACAAAACAGCCCCCACCACCACTTCAGACGCGTCAACTTCTACAATGAATGGCTGAGTGACGTCAGGCCATATGCGAATCGGCGCAGATGCAAAACACTCCTTTAGGGTATTAAATGCCTCCCTGGCTGGACTGGACCATTTAGAATAGTCTGTCCCTTTCCTGGTCCTATCCGTCAGAAGTTTGGCTACTACAGAAAAGTTTTTGATGAACTTGCGGTAGTAGTTGGCGAAACCCAAAAACCTTTGTAACGCCTTTAAATCCTCAGGACGCTTCCAATCCAGTACCTCCTGAATTTTTGCCGGATCCATGCGAAAACCGGTGGACGATAAAATATAACTCGACTTTGACTTCCGGGTCAGGCCCTGGCTGAGAGGCGATAAGAAGAAATAGCTCCGCAGCCCCGGCAGATTTCACCCCCTCAAAGCAGTAAAAACTGTTAAGAAAACATAGGATCAAAAGCACAGAACAGTGAGAAGCAGATTAACCAGCCGATGGAACGTTATCTCCTCCGCAGCAGTAAAACCCCGGTGAGTGGTATGACGGGAGATTCAGGAGATATCCAAAATGGACACCAATGAAGATTCTCAGTGTGCCTTGCCGTTATCACAGACGCCAGCACAGAAGCCAAGAGGGGAGGAATTGTGTACAGACTCCCAGCAGGAGATGGGGGTGAGAGAAGATGGGAGAGGACAGAGAGAGTCTGGCCAGCTAATGGGAGAGATGCAGGCAGACTTCAGCAGTATAAACTACAAAGAACTTACTGAATCAGTAATCGAACACCTCACCCCACAGATAAGAGTTTCCCTTGAGAATGCAATGAAACAGACGCTGATGGGTCTTAAAGAAGACATCTCACAACATGAAGTGAGAATAGAGGAGGCAGAAGGCAGAATTGGGCGCCTGGAGGATATAAATGAACAGGCTGATAAAGACATCAGTTTACTGCAGAAGCAAGTTCATATTTTGGTAGATCGCATTGAAGATCTTGAAAACAGATCACGTAGGAATAATTTAAGGGTCGTTGGACTCCCGGAGACTATCAAGCCCAGACAACTTCAGAGAGTATTTGAAGAAGATTTACCAGAGGCTCTGGGAATAACCTCTCACAGGAGGGTAGAAAGGGCGCACCGAATAGGCCCTCAAAGACCGAACAGTACGCCAGAGACAAACCAGAGACCAAGGCAAGCAATAGCCAAGTACTTGGACTTTAACGATAAGGAAAACATTCTGCGAGCGTTTAGACGTCGAAGAGAGCCGTTAACTTTTCAAGGACACAAAATTATCATTTTCAATGACTATTCTGTGGAGGTTAATAAACGGCGCAGAATGTTCAGTGACTGTTGTTCCAGACTATTTAAAAATCATATACAGTTCCAATTACTGTACCCGGCCATATTGAAAGTAAGGCTCACAGATGGCTCAACAAAAAGCCTTCAAAATCCGAAGGATGCAGAAGAGTACATATCGAAGCTGCTGAGGAAAAACGGACAAGATGAAACAGAGGTCGGAACATCGCCGAAGCAGGGGAGAAAAGCAGAACAAAGTACAGAGAGAGAAGAGGAATCCGAAAATTGGAGGATGAGCCCACAGACCCAAAGGCAAAGAACAGCCAGACATCACAAGATAATCCAGGAAGTGGATATTGAAGCAGATAAGTAATACACTATGGAGGGGATAAAGCAGGGAGAAGGACACTTTAATAAGACTGGCGACCCAAGGACTCTCCTATTTGTAGTCACTTGAGGGGGTGACCACTTAAAGAACTTAGAGGTGGTTTAACCAAAGAAATATTGCCGGGGAGGAGCTTGTGGGGGAATAAGCCAGAAAAAGGAAGTCACAGAAAAATGCTATTGAGTGATTGTTTGTTGTTGGTTGTTAACTTGTTTTTTGTTCAAAGGGGAGACATGCAGGAACACAATGTAAGTCAGAGCAAAATTGTGATTATTTGGTGTGAGCAGCCAACATATAATCAAAAATGAAAATATCATAGTATGCCTATTGTATCATGGGGTGTAAAGGGGCTTAGAGCCCCGACTAAAAGAATGATGGTTCTGCGACATGTAAAGAAACTAGAAGCAGATATTGCATTATTGCAGAAACGCATTTGAGAAATGAAGATATGTTTAGGATGAAAAAATTGTGGGTGGGAGAGGTGTATGGTTCAGAGGGGGTGGGAAGAAAGGCAGGTGTTCTAATATGGCTGCACAAAAATCTACCGTACAAAGTAACGCAGGTAGAACGGGATACAGATGGAAGGTACATAATGCTAAAGCTAGAAAGAAATGAGGAAGAAATTGGTGGAATCAATATATATGCGCCCAACACAGAGCAAAAACCTTTTTTTGAACAACTACGTTTTAAGATATTACAAAGAACATGATAGTAGGAGGAGATTACAACAACACACAGTCTATAGAGGAAGATCGACTGAGTCACGTGAGGACAAGAGGGGGAAAGCTAGTGGGAAATCAACTCTATTGGCAGAGTTCATAGAGGACACAGATTTGTCGGATATTTGGAGGTTGGAATCACCCAATGAACGAGAATTTACACACTTTTCCCACCCACATCAAACTTGGTCTAGAATTGACTATATATTGGTGAGTAGAGGGCTACTAGACAGATGCAAAAAGTCAAAAATTGAGGAAATGGTGATTTCGGATCATGCGCCAATCTCTCTAAATTTAATTGAGCAATATCCAAGGGGAACGGACTACATATGGAGATTCCCATCGTTTCTTCTTGGAGACGAGCGGTTTAAAGTGATATTACAGCAATGGTGGGAGGAGTATTCTTACCACAATTCGGTGGATGGTCTGAAACCACAAACATACTGGGAAGCAGGAAAGGCGGTCCTGAGAGGGCAACTAATAGCGTATGTGCATACATTACAAAAACCAACAAACACTAAATATGAGGAATTTAGTAGGAAATTAAGGGAGAAATGCTTGCACTTTCAACAACAAAAAACAGCTAAAAATAGGGATGAATGGAGGGAGGCCAAAAGGGATTTTGACATATGGGCGGAAAAAAAAGAATTATTTAGAAAGACGCAAATGGAAATAGAGTTGAGGAGATTTGGAGATAAAGCAGGAAAGCTATTAGCAAACTTGGCAAAGGGCAAGAAGGGAAAGAGTAATATCTTAAAGCTTAAGACAAGAGATGGTTTAATGGTGGATAACCCTAGGGAAATAAACTCAACCCTGCGGGAGTATTATGATAACTTATATTTAGAAGAGGCCAAGGGCACAAGTAGGGTGAGGACTTTCTAAAAAAAATTAACATACCTTGTGTCTCAGAGCCACAGTTAAATATGCTAAATGCTCCCATTACAGAGGGGGGAGTGAAGAGTACCATTGGGGGATTGCCAGCTGGAAAAGCACATGGGCCGGATGGGTTCACGGGCGATTTTTATAAGGTCATGTCCCAACAAATAACCCCTACTTTGACTGCATGGTATAACGAATTGTTACAGGGGGGGGGATCTGTTGGTGGGCACTAATGTGGCTCATATTAGCTTAATACCAAAAGAAGGGAAAAGTGTGGAGGACCCAGCATCTTATAGACCTATATCCTTGATAAATCAAGATGTTAAAATAATATCCAAACTCATGGCAAACAGATTAGCAGAGATACTCCCAACATTAGTAACACCCGCACAGGTGGGCTTTGTGAAAGGTAGGAGTGCAGTTACTAATGTAAGACGTACATTGTTAGCCATAGATGCAATAAATAAAGAAGAAAACAGTCGAGGTAAGCCGGCTCTGGTTACACTAGACGCAGAGAAGGCCTTTGATAAGGTGAAGTGGAGCTGGGTAGGTCAAGTTTTGGACAAAATTGGGCTTGTGGGAAACTTCAGAAATGTTATAAAAGCCCTATATGCTAACCCCGCAGCAAGAATTCAAACCCCAGGTCATTTATCGGCAAATTTCCCTCTTGAAAAGGGAACACGTCAGGGATGTCCTTTGTCCCTGCTAATGTTTGATCTGGCATTAGAACCCCTTGCGCGATACCTAGAACAACATGAAGTTTATGAAGGGATACCAATAGGGGGCATGAAGCTTAAGGCCTCGTATTTCGCAGACGATATCAAACTTTCCTCCAGTCATCTCCAAAATTCAACAGGAATTAGAACGGTGGCAAAATTTGCCTTTGAGTCTATTGGGCAGGATTCACCTTTTAAAAATGATGAGTTTTCCGAAACTCATGTATCCACTGCAGACCATTCCTGTTCTCCTAAAACATGTAGATGTGCAGAAAGTATACTCGGCTATTAGGAAATTTATATGGAGAGGTCGAAGACCTCGTATAAAACTGAATACACTGATGACTTCCAGGGAAGAGGGAGGGGTAAACTTGCCAGACATAAGAGGATATAATCTAGCGTGTATTTCCCGTCACATAGTAGATTGGTTTAAAGACACTAGTGGGTTCTCTGATACGGTCCTGGAAAAATCGTATGCGTACCCGTGGAACTTAGTCGCCTTATTACACACGCCACAAAGCCTAATGCCTAAAAAAATAAAAAACTCAATAGTGTATCGGGATACAATAGCTACATGGAAGGAATTTAGGAGAAAACTTAAATTATCATGGAGAATATCCAGAGATTTACCCATATGGGGAAATCCTGTGTTCCAACAAATAGCAGAGAACAAACTATTTCAGGAATGGAGGGTGAGGAGGATCCATAAAATAGCTAATCTACTACATGAAGAAGAAAATAGGTGGCTGAGTAGGGAAGAGGTAATATTAAAATTCAAGCTAAGTGAACAACAATTCCAACAATTCGGACAAATAAAAGGGACAATTATGACGCATTTGATAAATGTGAGTGAAGAGACGAGAAGGAATGCAATGGATAATCTATTATTTGACCGAACAGGTACATGCAATTGACACGCCCCTGGGCCGGTGTTGCGCTGCGTTGCGCACGCGTGAGCTTACCCGGAGCCGGATCTGTTGAGGGTTGTAGTCTCGTGGCGGTGACCCGGTCCGTGCCCAGGGAGTCAGACTAAGCGGCGCTGTATCAGCGGTAGATGTAGGACGACTACGCCACCCGTTGAATGCAGCTATGGAGCTGCCGCTGCAGGGCAGACCGCTGAGGCCGGTGGTAGGATAGTGCAGCGTAGATGGTATAACCCCCAACGGGAGGGGTATGGCCTCAGGGCAGCCGACGTGGATGATGGGGGTAGCAGGAATCACTCAGAGACGATGCGGTGTGATTCAGGGTCTTTACTGGTGACAAAGATAGACCCTCCCAGAGTACTGGCTAGCGATCGGGGCCTGGTCAGTCCTTGAGCAGATGGGATCTCCCCTGGCCAGGCGGAGTTGTAGGCCTCCCAAACTGACAGTACTCTTCTGGCTACCTTGCTAGAGGCGGGTATAAGTAGCCCACGTCCCTGAGTGTACCGTGTGGTGCTCACCCGTATGGCCGGTGACTCGGGGCCTTCTAGTAGCTTCCGCTCCATGACGGCGGTGCTGGTCCCATGCGTGTGACCGTGCCTTCGGGTTTCTTGGCCAGAGGACCTGAAATCCCCTGCCTGACGGATTCTGCTGCTGGGTAGGAGTTAGTCCCCACAGCCTCGGACTCCGGGTCCGGTAAGAAATCTTCTCAGTCAGGGCGAGCTCTGCAGCTGCCAGCCCCTGACTCCTTGTAACACTGCTCCCACAGAGCTCCTGTTGTTTCTTCCCATTGCTGCTTCTCTTCTCTGTCTCTACTTCTGGCATGCATAGGATCCCTGACCAAGAGACCTCCCACCTGCTCTCAGACGTAATATCTCTATCACTGTGGCAACCAGACCCCTGGGGTGCCACATTCCCCCCTAGTGAAATTTAGTACTCCGGGACTAAACATATTTTTTAGAAAAAACATAACAAGGTATAAACAATAATAATACAATAAGAAAAACACATAAAGATGGTTACGGCGTGTCTGCAACCGGGTGCAGTTTTGAAGAAAAGCAAGGTGTCCATTTCACCAAAACAGGGAGTCGTAACCAGGTAGGGGTCTGTCCTGCCCCGAGTCCTTAACAGTCTTTAGTCCATTCCTAGGTTACGCTCCAACCATGTACAAGGATTCCCGGTAAATCCACCAAGGACTCCTATAAATAACTAGAAACACATAATTATTTACAGGATATGGCCGCTCTCAGTCCTCGGTCAGTGGGGATAAGGAATGGCTGCTCACAGTCCTCAGCCTGGTTTAAGATAGGGGCACATGGGGAACAATTCACTAATCCCAACGGGGACCATATTTTAATTAGCAGCAGTCCTTGTACCCTTACGGGTAACTATTTACAGCTCTTTATTCACGCTACTTCCCTTCAGTAGCTATGTCCTCTTTGTGCTCCCTCCTGAGGGTAGTCCTCAGACCCGTCCGGGTCCTCTTGGCCTTCCTCGTATTGGTAGTACTGCAGCTCCTCCTCGGTTAGCTGGGTTAGTATCTCTGCGACAGTCCTCCTCCCAGGTGGCCAGGACTTTACCTCCCTTTGGGCTGCCCCGGTTAATTGGGCCACCAGGATGCTCACTTTTTGCTCCTCTGTGAGGGGGTACACCTGGAAGAGGCTATCCAGCTTTTCTCTAAAGTCATGCAGGGTATGTGACTCCCCTGAGTACTGGGGTAGCCAGGCTGCCCCCGGGATATAGGGCATGGTGAAAGGCATGACTGCAGCAGCGCTGGCGCTGGCGGGGGTTGAGGCAGTGAAGCTCTCCTCCGTATCCGACATCCTTCTCCCCCCTAGTGGACCGTGGCCTACCTTGCGATGATCCTCTTCCGTAGGCCGCGGCTCCGCAGTGGATCGTCAGGGTTGAGGACCTTCCGTCGCGCTCCTGTGACGTCGGCGTCTGCTGGGCTCCTTCCAGGACCTTACGCAACTTCCGGACGTGAGGCGGGGCTTCAGTTCTCGCGCGCTTTCGGAGTCCACGCCCCTCTTCTTCCCGCGCGGCGTCCTCAAGATGGCGTCCAATGGCGGGAAAACTCCACGTATGGCGGGAAGAAGGCTGAAGATGGCGCCGGATGGCGGGAAAACTCCACCGATGGCGGGAAGAAGGCTGAAGATGGCGCCGGATGGCGGGAATCTTCACCGATGGCGGGAAGAAGGCTGAAGATGGCGCCGGATGGCGGGAATCTTCACCACTGGTAAGTTTGAACAGTCTTTTTCAGGCACGCAGTACCCGGTGGTTGCGGGCACGTCATCCTGCCGACTACGCCAAAAGTTGACGCGCCCCTGGGCCGGTGTTGCGCTGCGTTGCGCACGCGGGAGCTTACCCGGAGCCGGATCTGTTGAGGGTTGTAGTCTCGTGGCGGTGACCCGGTCCGTGCCCAGGGAGTCAGACTAAGCGGCGCTGTATCAGCGGTAGATGTAGGACGACTACGCCACCCGTTGAATGCAGCTATGGAGCTGCCGCTGCAGGGCAGACCGCTGAGGCCGGTGGTAGGATAGTGCAGCGTAGATGGTATAACCCCCAACGGGAGGGGTATGGCCTCAGGGCAGCCGACGTGGATGATGGGGGTAGCAGGAATCACTCAGAGATGATGCGGTGTGATTCAGGGTCTTTACTGGTGACAAAGATAGACCCTCCCGGAGTACTGGCTAGCGATCGGGGCCTGGTCAGTCCTTGAGCAGATGGGATCTCCCCTGGCCAGGCGGAGTTGTAGGCCTCCCAAACTGACTGTACTCTTCTGGCTACCTTGCTAGAGGCGGGTATAAGTAGCCCACGTCCCTGAGTGTACCGTGTGGTGCTCACCCGTATGGCCGGTGACTCGGGGCCTTCTAGTAGCTTCCGCTCCATGACGGCGGTGCTGGTCCCATGCGTGTGACCGTGCCTTCGGGTTTCTTGGCCAGAGGACCTGAAATCCCCTGCCTGACGGATTCTGCTGCTGGGTAGGAGTTAGTCCCCACAGCCTCGGACTCCGGGTCCGGTAAGAAATCTTCTCAGTCAGGGCGAGCTCTGTAGCTGCCAGCCCCTGACTCCTTGTAACACTGCTCCCACAGAGCTCCTGTTGTTTCTTCCCATAGCTGCTTCTCTTCTCTGTCTCTACTTCTGGCATGCATAGGATCCCTGACCAAGAGACCTCCCACCTGCTCTCAGACGTAATATCTCTATCACTGTGGCAACCAGACCCCTGGGGTGCCACACAATATATACGCAATATACAGAAATCTGAAAGGCATCCTTGGAAAAATAGACATAGAGAAAACATTCAGATCCTGGGCCAAACAAATAGAGGGTGAGGAAATCGGGAAAAAAATGCTGGCGGGTTGGCAGGCAGTACGGAAAAACATCTTAAGTGAGGTTTGGAGAGACACACAATTTAGGATTTTGCACAGAGCTGTACTGGCCTTCAACATACCAGTATCTAGAACAATGAGGGATCGTCTGGTACATTGTCCAAAATGCAAACTCGGAAAATCTGATCTGTTACATGGACTCTGGGGATGCCCTAAAGTACAGGAATTCTGGGAAGATATATGTAGCACCCAGAGGAAGATGGGGGATAACTCGGTACCCGGGCCTTTAGCCTGACCTTCAGGGATGTCGCAGTGGTCGGCTCCCGGGCCCGTACCCTGGGGTCTCTCCTAAAATAGGGGTTGATTTAGTAAAAGAAATAGTTTGTGACGCCACCTGTGGCTTCTGGTGAGGATCACCAGCGCTGCGCAGTCCACTGAGGCTGATGATAGGGCAGCTTGATGGTATTGCTCTCCACAGGTAGAGCTGGGCCTCAGGGCAGTATAGGTACGGGGATGAAGGACAAAGAGACTCCGCCGGGCCAGAGCAAGTACAGGGACGGACACAATAGTCACTTCAGTACCTTTTACTGGTGGAATTTCAGGCACTCCCCGGAGCACTGTAGGGTGAAGGGTGTATGTCTGGATCCTCCCCAATGAGCAGGTTTTGGGCCTCCTGGTTCTGGCTTCTGCGTAGTAAGTTTCTGACCTGCCTGGAGCTAGGCCTAACTTTGTCTCTGTCCTGCGCTGGCTGACCTTGTGGTAGAGCCTTCTCTTGGATTGCACGCTCCCGACTTACGGGGCCTATGTGTCTCCTGGCTCTGGTACGTATCAGCACTTTAGCGATCCTGGGACCTGTAGTTCTCCAGGGATTCCGGTTTCTCTTGCTGGGTCGTGGAGATCCCAGCAAGCTTCGGACCCGGTGTCCGGTAACTGATTCTCCTTCTGGGGTGAGCTAGTTAAGCTCCTCTGCCCCCTATGTACTAACTCTCTACTCCTTCGCCTTCGGCCTACTCGAGCCCTCAATAGGCTACTCACACAAACGGCAGCGTGCCGCGTTTCACCGATCTTTTGGCGCCGGCACACCTACAGCTCACCTCACTGAGCTACACCGAGTCTTGATCTGGATAAGCTCCACTGCAGACTGACCTCTCTCAGGCTTCTTTACTGCAGGAACTCTCTCAACAGGTTTGCTCTCTGTCAGTTCCAGTCTAGACTAGACTAACGGCTGCCTGGCCCCACCTTCCCTTATATATCTCCCTAAGGAGCTCCCTCTGGTGGTCTGAGGTGGAAGGTGGAGATGTGTGAATGGTTATGGGGGCCTCTTGTGGAGGAATCCTTAAATACACCCTTCTGGGTCTGTGATGCCAAGCACAGCTGGGCTTCACATATAAAACATATGATGGAAAATATAGGTATTGGGAACATATCATTGCACCCATTACCGTTCCTCTTCCATTACTGGAAAGGAGAAGAAGCCCCACAACAAAAAGGAAAGGACACATTAACTCCAATGTTCCACTTAATTTGTACGATAGCCAAAAGAAGCCTATTAAAGGATTGGTTGAGCGATTCCCTTCCAAATCGGAAAGTTATAATGGGACAAATGAAAACTTTGTTTCACTTAGAATGGTTGGAAGCCGAGCGTAACAAGGAAAAGAGTATAAAATCGCTCATAATGAAATGGAAAAGCTTCTTACTTAGACATTACACCAACAAAGAACTTCAGGGAATTATGAAACCCTTTGAACAGACCAGTTGGTCCATACTGGAAGACTTGGGTGGAACATTGGGGAAGTGGAAAATAGTTGATCTGAATGTTGATGGAAAAGGTGGAAGGGAAACAGGTTAAGACGTAGTATAAAATATGGATACAGACTAAATATTCAATAATGTTTAAGGGACTAAGAAGAAGACGAAAAGAAAGGAGAGGTGCACACAAGAAATATACAAGTGTTTCCTGCATGTTGGGGAAGAGGGACGGCAATGGGGAGGGTTTTTTTTTGTTTTTTTTTTTCTTCAATGTTTACTTTGTACTTAGACCATACAATTAGTAAGGTGATAATCAAAACTGAAATGATGAATACTTAAGCTAAGAATAATGCATTGGAATGTACATTTACATACTTATGTTATATGTTAAAATCAATAAATAATATTATTTAACAAAAAAAAAATTCCGCCACTATTTCAGTCATAGGAATCTCATTCAAAAATTGTAATAAAACTAATAGAATTAAGAAGTATAAATAGAAATTAAATAAATTCATGAATATATTAAACAGAGGTACTCTAGAAATAACTTATTAAAGAATCAATTGAATCTTAATATGACATAATTTTATACTTACACTCCATGATTTGATGAAATAACACATATCTTAGGGTATTTGACCCTCATTGCAAAACAGGAGTTCTAGTAGGCTAGGTAAAAAAGGCTTTATTCTGTAAGTATAAGAGAAGCTTTCCACAGAGCTTCACTATTGGGAGGACATGTCTTCCTGCTATATCATTTTGTGGTAGGTGAGACAGAAGCAGGGGCGGACTGGCTCACCGGAGGATCGGGAAAACCCCCAGTGGGCCCCTGGTCCTGATGGCCACGCCCCCAAGCCCCACCCCCTACCCCCCTGGGACCTGTACTAGTCAGCAGTCGGCTTTCTATAATACCCGGCTATTACTGCGCTGAAACAGTGGAGAACAGTTTATCATATATTATAAGAAATACAAGTGTTCTGCCTGCGGCCCTCCTGGAAATCCCGTACTCCCCCCTGGTTGTATCTGAGTTATAGGCTCAGAACCTGCAGACCACTAATATAATGGCCGTCCTAGTCCAACCATTAGTGGGATTCCAGACATTGCCTAATTTGTATCACATGAATGGCAATAAATCATCTCCAGCTGTAATGTACTGATACATATATGCCGATAAGAATGTAAAGAGTCATAAAGAGAAGAACAATAGAAACTGAAATGATACAACGGCTTCTGCTTCTGACGTCTAATTGTGGAAAAGTATTTCACTAAATATAAGAGGATTTAATTATATATATATATGTGTCTATACTGTATATATATATATTATAGAATGTTATCACTTCATGTAATCCACTTATATACATTCTAATCCATATATATATATATATATATACACACAGCCTTGACTCTTACAAAACTAAAGGGTTTTTCCCAAAATTCTAAGTTGTCCCATATCAATAATAAAACTTACTAATCGTTTGGGGTCCAACCACTGGCCCCCTTAGCAATCCAGACAATGGGTCCCTAGATCCCAGGAACCAGGCTCTGCATAGCCCTGTAGTGAATGGAGTGGAGGTGTACATGCTAGACCACAACTTTATTCATTGTCTATAAGACTGTCAGATTACAGCCCCGACTATTCCCTACAGTCCCATAGGGCAGAGGTCCCCAACCGCCGGTCCGCGGACCAGGACCGGGCCGTTGGGGTTTTTCAGCCGGTCCGCGGGGAGAGGGGGCCCCTCCAGCCTCCAGCAGGGCCGCCATCAGGGCATGACTGCCCTGACTCCAGTATGGGGCCCGGCCGGTAGGAGCCCCCTCGGAGCCCCCCTCTTGTGCGTCTCTCTCCTCATGGGGCCCCCGGCCGCATGCTAAGCGCCGGGTCCGGGACATCTTAGCGCTGCGCTGCTGCGGCAGCACCTTCATGATTCCCCTGACTTCCGGTCATGTGACGGCGCCGTCACATGGCCGGAAGTCAGGAGAACCTGGTGTCAGCGATTTGGACGAGCGCCAGGATTCTGCAGGGATCGCATGGGGGTAAGTATAACAAGTTTTATTTTTTTTTAAATACAATTAACTAGGAGTGGGGGGAATGGGAGATGCACATGGGGGGAGGGGAGAGATGAGAGATGCACATGGGGGAGGGGAGAGATGAGAGATCCACATGGGGGGGAGGGGAGAGATGAGAGATGCACATGGGGGAGGGGAGAGATGAGAGATCCACATGGGGGGGAGGGGAGAGATGAGAGATGCACATGGGGGAGGGGAGAGGTGAGAGATCCACATGGGGGGAGGGGAGAGATGAGAGATGCACATGGGGGGAGGGGAGAGATGAGAGATGCACATGGGGGGAGGGGAGAGATGAGAGATGCACATGGGGGGAGGGGAGAGATGAGAGATGCACATGGGGAGGGGAGAGATGAGAGATGCACATGGGAGGGAGGGGAGAGATGAGAGATGCACGGGGGGGTGAGAGATGCACGGGGGGATGAGAGATGCACGGGGGGTGGATGAGAGATGCACGGGGGGGTGAGAGATGCACGGGGGGGATGAGAGATGCACGGGGGGGATGAGAGATGCACGGGGGGTGGATGAGAGATGCACGGGGGGGATGAGAGATGCACGGAGGGGGATGAGAGATGCACGGGGGGTGGATGAGAGATGCACGGGGGGTGGATGAGAGATGCACGGGGGGGATGAGAGATGCACGGAGGGGATGAGAGATGCACGGGGGTGAGCTGCACATGGGGGGGTGAGAGATGCACATGGGGGGTTATGTTTACATAACTTTGTTGCCTTATGAAGGGCGGGGGGGGCCCCCAAAAATTTCTTGCACAGGGGCCCACTACAGTCTGTGTCCGCCCCTGGGATGAAGTAAATGCAGCTGAACAGCAGCTGTCAGGACAGCTGCCCTGTCCTGCTGCAGGGCGTGATGGGGCCTCAGTGATGCGGCTCCTGGCACAGCACATTATGTGGGGCTCCTGGCATAGCTCCTGGCGGGGACCTGGTCTACACTATATGATAAGTATGCACTAAACTCCAAATCCCTCCATTACCCCGCCCCCATATGACCAAAGCCCCGCCCACCCCACCCCCTCCTTGCTGGGCCATGGAAAAATGATCTTGCTTCAAGCCGGTCCCTGGTGCAAAAAAGGTTGGGGACCACTGCCATAGGGAATAAATGACGATTTTTGGAATAACCTTTTTAATCTAAGCAGCTTTAAATGTTTATTGGAATCTCGCACGTCCTGTCTGCCGTGTAAGTGACGCAGCTCTAATAATCGTGAACATCCCAAAATCCAGAGAGCGCTTGCGGCCGATGAAAGCAGAGGGGAGAGGGAAAGCGCGCGCTTGATTTTGGAGCGATACTGGATGGAAGGGGGCATTATAGAACGTAGCGGACCACCTCTTTAAGCTTAAAAATAATCATTCTCAGAATTTTATCGTCCTGTAAACAAGAGATGTCAAGAAAAATGACCGTCTATGTGCACACAATGATGTGTTACTGATAGGGATGTGTGGATCCATGGATGTTCAGGTTCAGCAGATTCTACCAAGCTACAGTTAAAAGTTTGGTTTTGGACCGAACTTGACCCCGAACCCAATAGAAGTCAATAGGGACCCTAACTTCAGTGCTTAAAAAGGGGCTGTAAAATGTTCATAGTAAGGGCTAAGGGGCTGCAAAAGGAAGCCAAATGGGGGTAAGTGCAGGACAATTGCCCTGAAAACAAATGTTGATAGGAAAATGACTTAAAATAACATAATAAAAAAAAAGAAACAATTATAATCTTGAACCAGGAGGCAGAGGTCCAAGTGAAGCAGGAGGTTGAGGAGGAGGAGGAGGTGGAGGTGGCGGTGTAGGTGGGAAAAGTGGAGGAGGAGTAGGTAGCCAAAACTGTATTTTTTTTTGTTTTTTTTAGGGGGTACTCTGAAAACAGGCAGTGTAATAATCTGCGATCCACTCTCTCTCTGAATACAGGCAGTGTAATAATCTGCGAGCCACTCTCTCTCTGAATACAGGCAGTGTAATACTCTGCAGTTTTTTGGGTTGAAAACAAAGCGGAGAGCATCAAATAGATGTGTCAGTTTTGCTGGTGGTGGTGAATGTAGCTGATGCGGGGAGAGAAAGGCCGTGGTCGATCTGTGTCGGCTACGTGCCCAAATGAAACACCTTCCTTTGCTGCAAGTAGGCGACAGGATGCTCTGTGTAATTTCGTAGGCCCGAGTATCGTTGGATGAATGGTGAGGCCAGAACAAGTAGAAGTGGTTTTAGGTTGGTTGGCTGAGAGTGCCTTCAGTCCCATTGCTTTGTCTTCCACCTAATCCCCTGCTGAAAGCGCAGATTTGGCACCTGCGGCTCATGGGCATCTGTCTTCCACCTCACCCCCTGGCAAGCAGTCTGAGCCCCAAGTCATGCAGCGGTATCTTCCGCTTTTTGATGACTGCTGGCTGTGGTTCCGTGGGCCATCCATCTGGCCCTGGCCAACAATTGGAAGAGATTGAGTGCACTGATGCCCAACCACTTGTTTTATTGGAGGATGAGTACGTGGGATGGGTGGTGTAAACGGTCAGCAGACCGCTGCAGCCCATCTCTGATGATGCTGACGATGAAACACTGTGCCAACTACTGCTGCAGCTTCCTGCAGTGTGCACACCGGCATGGAGGGCAGGGGTGAAGACTGGGGGGAACATCATGTGGGGGATTATTGTTATTATTTATTTTTAGAGCACCATTGATTCTATGGTGCTGTACATGAGGAGGAGTTACATACAAACACAAATAGAAATTGCAATGAACAAACTAATAGTGACGGACAAGTACAAAGGGGAGAGGACCCTACCATTGCGGCCTTACGTTCTACAGGATAATGGGGAAGGATAGTAGTCTTGGGGGGTGCAACAGCTCTGCTGTTGGTAAGGTGGCAGTGAGGTCATTGCAGGCTGTAAGCTGTTCTGAAGACATGGGTTTTAAAGTTCCGCTTGAAAGTTCCAAATGAGGGGATAATCGGATGTGTTGGGCCACAGAATTCTACAGGATGGGGAATACTCGGGAGAAGTCTTGCAGGCGATTGGATGAGGAACGTACGATTGTGGAGGAGAGAAGGAGGTCTTGGGAGGACCAGAGATTACGTGGTGGGAGATATCAGCAGATTAGTTCAGAGACAGGGGCGGACCTACCGCTGGTGCAGCTGCACCGGAGCCTGGCCGTGCAAGGGTGCAGGGGGGCCCTTACCGGGCGGTTAATATTGAGGGCAATCTGGCCTGCTTCTCGGAGCCCCAGGTTCTGGGGGGCCCATGGCCAGATTGCCCTCTCATGTGCGGCGAGCAGCGAGCGATCCCTCCAGCTCCGCTGCTGACAGAAGGAAAATGGCAGTGGAGCTGAGGAATCCGTTCTCTGCTTCCTGCCCGGCGCTTCCTCCCTGACACAGGCTCGTACAGCTTGATGACGTCATCAAGCAGCTCGGGCCTGTGTAAGGGAGGAAGTTACCGGCAAGAAGGAGGATGCTGCAGGAGCGTGCTGAGAGGTAAGTTGTGTTTTTTGTTTTGTTTTTTTTTGTACTGATACACTGGGGAGAGGAACAGGAGAATGAGGGGAGGTGGGGGGAGAGCAATGATGGGCAGAGCAATGATGGGCTGATCAGTGATGGGAAGAGCAGTGATGAGCAGAGCAGTGATGGGCAGAGCAATGATGGGGACAGCAATGATGGGAGAGCAATGATGGGAGAGCAATGATGGGAGAGCAATGATGGGGACAGCAATGATGGGGACAACAATGATGGGGACAGCAATGATGGGAGAGCAATGATGGGAGAGCAATGATGGGAGAGCAATGATGGGCATAGCAGTGATTGGCAAAGCAATGATGGGGAGAGAAATGATGGGCAAAGCTATGATGGGGACAGTGGGGATGAGCAGAGCAATGATGGGGAAAGCAAAGATAAGGATGGTGGGGATGGGGAGAGCAATGATGGGGATGGTGGGGATGGGGAGAGCAATGATGAGGATGGTGGGGATGGGAGAGCAATGATGAGGATGGTGGAGAAGGGGAGAGCAATGATGGGGATGGTGGGGATGGGTAGAGCAATAATGGGGATGTGAGAATGGTGGGGATTGGGAGAGCAATGATGGTGCTGGGGAGAGCAATGATGGGGGTTGCTGGGAG
Source organism: Phyllobates terribilis (assembly GCF_046119375.1). Classification (NCBI taxonomy): domain Eukaryota; kingdom Metazoa; phylum Chordata; class Amphibia; order Anura; family Dendrobatidae; genus Phyllobates; species Phyllobates terribilis. Next base: position 3,196,096 of record NW_027362877.1, read on the forward strand.
AGAGCAATGATGGGGGTGCAGTGCTGGGAGAGAGCAATGATGGGGTACTGGGAGAGAGCAATGATGGGGGTGCCGGGAGAGCAATGATGGGGGTGCTGGGAGAGAACAATGATGGGGTGCTGGGAAAGAGCAATGATGGGGGTGCTGGGAGAGAGCAATGACAGGGGTGCTGAGAGAGAGCAATGATGGGGGTGTTGGGAAAAAGCAATGATGGGGTGCTCGGAAAGAGCAATGATGGGGGTGCTTGTAAAGAGTAATGACTGGGGTACTTGGGGAGAGCAGTGATGGGGGTGCTGGGAGAGAGCAATGATGGGGGTGCTGGGAGGGAGCAATGATGGAGGTGCTCGGAAAGAGCAATGACGGGGGTACTTGGGGAGAGTAGTGATTGGGATGCTGGGAGAGAGCAATGATGGAGGTGCTCGGAAAGAGCAATGACGGGGGTACTTGGGGAGAGTAGTGATTGGGATGCTGGGAGAGAGCAATGATGGAGGTGCCTGGAAAGAGCAATGACGGGGGTACTGGGAGAGAGCAGTGATGGGTGTGCTGGGGGAGAGCAATGATGAGGGTGCTGGGAGAGAGCAGCGATGGGGGTTTCACTTTGCTTGTACTGTAAAACCTGGTATATTTTCCGTGTGCACATAGCCTTACAGTTAATTGGGGAGAGTCACAGAGACTGAATAATTTATACTATTGGCCGGTGGAGATTATAGTTAATGGGGGACACAGTGCTGCTTATCACTTTATATTTTGATTACTAAGTGGCTAATAGTATATTAATGGGGGGGGGGGTCTACATATCTGTATTCAGGGGCGCAGTGTGGGGGAAACACGTGTATATATACAATATATGTGACCTTGTTATTTTCTAGACTGGAGATCATCATGACAAGATGAGTCGTGGCTGGGAGATGTCGACATGAAGGTCCGACCAGATGGAGAAGAAACAGCAGAAACCGGCTCTGATCAGATGAGACGACAGCGGTAAGGGCCTGGATGTAAATATTATTCTATATCTGCACTGTGTGACTTGGAGTGGTAATGTTATCTGTAAAATCCCTTAGGCTGCATTCTCACATTTGTGTGAAATGTCCATGTGCTGAAAGATTTTTTTATTGGATGGTCCACAGACTCGTAGAGTTTTATAGGTCCATTCACAAATCCATGAAAATCATGGATCTGAGAATAAGATCTGTGAGGGTCAGAGAATGTCCAGTTGTGATCTGATTTTGAGGATCAGAATAGGACATGCTCAATGCAGGAATGTAGCCTTATTATGTATAGCACAGTCAGGCTTGGACTGGCCCACAGGAGAACAGGAGAATCTTCCGGTAGGCCCTTGTGCAAGAGTGCACGGTCGGCGTCACAAGTGCCGGGGCCCTGAGCAGGCGGGGGGGCCACTCACTGTCGGGCACCCCGCTGCGCTATGGGACCCGTGAGCGGAGGAGAGGAGTGTCAGTGCCCACTCCCCCTCGCTCGCTCAGGGCCCCGGCAGCCGGCGGCACAATACTTGCCTCTTCCCAGGCCTCTGCAGCAGCTCCTGTCTCTTCTGCGTCCTCTGACTGTGATGTCTCAGGTCAGAGGGCGTGGTGACCGCTTTCCACCGCGCTCTATCCTGAGCCGTCACAGCGCAGAGCAGGAAGAGGCTGGCGACGCGGGTGAGGGGTCTGGAGCAGCGGCAGCAGGTGAGAAGTGTGGTGAGTATTTCATTTTTTTTAATGTATGGAGGCATGGGGCATTATAAGGGATGGGGGTGTGACATACTGCAAGGGGCATTAAAAGGGAGGAAATTAAATACTGCATGGGGCATTATAAGGGAGGGGGGGTGACATCCTGCATGGGGCATTAAAGGGGGGGAGTGACATCCTGCATGGGGCATTATAAGGGGGGGAGTGACATCCTGCATGGGGCATTATAAGGGAGGGTGTGTGTGACATCCTGCATGGGGCATTATATGGGGGGGGAGTGACATCCTGCATGGGGCATTATAAGGGGCGGGGGTGTGACATCCTGCATGGGGCATTATATGGGGGGGGAGTGACATCCTGCATGGGGCATTATAAGGGGCGGGGGGTGACATAATGCATGGGGCTTTATAAGGGGGCGACATCCTTCATGGGGCATTATAAGGGGGGTGACATCCTGCATGGGGCATTATAAGGGGGGCAACATCCTTCATGGGGCATTACAAGGGGGGTGACATCCTGCATGGGGCATTATAAGGGTGGGTGACATCCTGCATGGGGCATTATAAAGGGGGAACAGCCTGCATGGGGCATTATAAGGGGGGAACAGCCTGTGTGGGGCATTATGTGGGGGGAACAGCCTGCATGAGGCATTATGTGGTGGGAACAGCCTGCATGGAGCGTTATATGGGGGTCAGTATTCTGTATGGAGCTATATATGGGGCCAGTATCCTGTATGGGGCCTTATATGGGGGCCAGTATTCTGTGTGGAGTGTTTCGCCGGTTTCTGAGCTATTGTTGAATTTACAATAGATATCACTCATGTAATGTAAGAAGTGAAATCTTTGGCATTGTACTATATATATATATATATATATATATATATATATATATATATATATATTTCTCTGCGGTATCTGTGCATCATGAATCGTAGTATGTGTTAAAGGGGCCACTGAGACACTTTTGCCCGGGGCCCAGAAAAACCTGGAGCCGGCCCTGCAAGAGTGTCCACCACCCTCTTATATGAGCAGCACTTGGCACAATATAATTGACTATCTACAGACAAAGGCAGAATCTTATTCATTTACCAATCTACCCCGTTCATTGTTATATATATTAGTAATTGAGAATAACGTCATATTTGCATGAAGCTGAAACGTGGGGCCCTGGAGTTGGATAGTGGGGGGCCACTTGGCACCACAGTCAGACTCTGCTTGTGTCTCTTGTATTCGGGGGCTCTGTGTCCGGTCTTCAGTCTTCGATCAGGTAGTTTGTTGTGCAGGACATATACTATTTTAGTGCCCTGCCCCCATCACAGAGATTGACCCCCGTAACACTTGTAATGTAACTTGGGACAGGAGCTGACATTATGATACCACAATGGGTGGAGATTGACGTGGTCTGCCGTCTGTAAATGGCGCCCCCATAATTCCTGGTTCTACTTCAGGAATATTGAGGGTAGTAATGGCCACTTCCATCATTGTAACTGTGTAAAAAAAAAAAAGTCAAGACAAAAAAACTCACATGACACTTTTATTTTCTTTCTTTTTATTTTTTTATTGGTATAGCAATAAGCAACATTGTAATAAAAATATTACTGGCCCCTTAAGAAATTAAACTCTGATCACAATGACTCTCAGATCAGGCTCCATAAAGACCACAGAACTGGCTGTGGTCATTGAGGACTGGCTGAGAGCCATTGAAGCCAGAGATCCAGAGGAAGGCGAAGAAACCCCCCGGAGAGCTCTGCCTCAGGGGGGAAAAAAATTCCTTCCTGACCCCAGTGGTGGCGATCGGATATTTCCCTGGATCACGTCTGTCCTGCTGCATATTGCTGTATATCTACATGTATTATAAGCTCAGGCAAAGGAAAAGACAAATACACCCTGCTCAAGAGGAGTTTACAATCTAATATACAGGCTGCTCCTGAGGGCATGCAGAATAATGTACACCCTGTCCAAGGAGCTTACAATCTAATATACAGTGTACAGACTGCTCCTGAGGGCATGCAGAATAATGCACACCCTGTCCTAGGAGCTTAAAGCCTAATATACAATATACAGACTGCTCCTGAGGGCATGCAGAATAATGCACACTCTGTCCTAGGAGCTTAAAGCCTTATATACAGTATACAGGCTGCTCCTGAGGGCATGCAGAATAATGCACACCCTGTCCTAGGAGCTTACAGCCTAATATACAATATACAGACTGCTCCTGAGGGCATGCAGAATAATGCACACCCTGTCCTAAGAGCTTACCATCTAATATACAATATACAGACTGCTCCTGAGGGCATGTAGAATAATGTACACCCTGTCCTAGGAGCTTACAATCTAATACAGTGTGGGGTGCACACATGTGTCCTCTTCAACAAAGTGTCCTGTTCGACAAGTGTCTGACAGTCATTTCAATGGCAACCAACTAATGTCCATCCATCTCTTCTATCTTCACACTGGTATAACATCTCTGCTTGCTGGATCTATGTCATCTGCTGAACTCTCATTTTGAAACTATTTCTATGGTATAACATCTCTGCTTGCTGGATCTATGTCATCATCTGAACTCTCATCTTGAAACCATTTCTATGGTATAACATCTCTGCTTGCTGGATCTATGTCATATGCTGAACTCTCATCTTGAAACCATTTCTATGGTATAACATCTCTGCTTGCTGGATCTATGTCATCTGCTGATCTCTCATCTTGAAACCATTTCTATGGTTTAACACCTCTGCTTGCTGGATCTATGTCATCGGCTGAACTCTCATCTTGAAGCCATTTCTATGGTTAACCATCTCTGCTTGCTGGATCTATGTCATCTGCTGAACTCTCATCTTGAAACCATGTCTATGGTATAACATCTCTGCTTGCTGGATCTATGTCATCTGCTGAACTCTCATCTTGAAACCATTTCTATGGTATAATATCTCTACTTGCTGGAGCTATGTCATCTGCTGAACTCTCATCTTGAAACCATTTCTATGGTATAACATCTCTGCTTGCTGGATCTACGTCATCTGCTGAACTCTCATCTAGAAACCATTTCTATGGTATAACATCTCTGCTTGCTGGATCTATGTCATCTGCTGAACTCTCATCTTGAAACCATTTCTATGGTATAACATCTCTGCTTGCTGGATCTTTGTAATCTGCTGAACTCTCATCTTGAAACCATTTCTATGGTATAACATCTCTGCTTGCTGTATCTATGTCATCAGCTGAACGCTCATCTTGAAACCATTTCTATGGTATAACAACTCTGCTTGCTGGATCTATGTCATCAGCTGAAATCGCATCTTTAAACCATTTCTATGGTATAACATCTCTGCTTGCTGGATCTATGTCATCTGCTGAACTCTCATCTTGAAACCATTTCTATGGTATAACATCTCTGCCTGCTGGATCTATGTCATCTGCTGAACTCTCATCTTGAAACCATTTCTATGGTATAGCATCTCTGCTTGCTGGATCTATGTCATCTGCTGAACTCTCCTCTTGAAACCATTTCTATGGTATAACATCTCTGATTGCTGTATCTATGTCATCTGCTGAACTCTCATCTTCAAACCAATTCTATGGTATAACATCTCTGCTTGCTGGATCTGTGTCATCAGCTGAAATCTCATCTTGAATCCATTTCTATGGTATAGCATCTCAGCTTGCTGGATCTATGTCATCTGCTGAACTCTCCTCTTGAAACCATTTCTATGGTATAACATCTCTGCTTGCTGGATCTATGTCATCAGCTGAAATCTCATCTTGAAACCATTTCTATGGTATAACATCTCTGCTTGCTGGATCTATGTCATCAGCTGAACTCTCATCTTGAAACCATTTCTATGGTATAACATCTCTGCTTGCTGGATCTATGTCATCTGCTGAACTCTCCTCTTGAAACCATTTCTATGGTATAACATCTCTGCTTGCTGGATGTATGTCATCTGCTGAACTCTCATCTTGAAACCAATTGTATGGTATAACATCTCTGCTTGCTGGATCTATGTCATCAGCTGAAATCTCATCTTGAATCCATTTCTATGGCATAGCATCTCTGCTTGCTGGATCTATGTCATCTGCTGAACTCTCATCTTGAAACCATTTCTATGGTATAGCATCTCTACTTGCTGGATCTGTGTCATCTGCTGAACTCTCCTCTTGAAACCATTTCTATGGTATAACATCTCTGCTTGCTGCATCTATGTCATCTGCTGAACTCTCATCTTGAAACCAATTCTATGGTATAACATCTCTGCTTGCTGGATCTGCGTCATCTGCTGAACTCTCATCTTGAAACCATTTCTATGGTATAACATCTCTGCTTGCTGGATCTATGTCATCTGCTGAACTCTCATCTTGAAACCATTTCTATGGTATAACATCTCTGCTTGCTGGATCTTTGTCATCTGCTGAACTCTCCTCTTGAAACCATTTCTATGGTATAACATCTCTGCTTGCTGGATCTTTGTAATCTGCTGAACTCTCATCTTGAAACCATTTCTATGGTATAACATCTCTGCTTGCTGTATCTATGTCATCAGCTGAACGCTCATCTTGAAACCATTTCTATGGTATAACATCTCTGCTTGCTGTATCTATGTCATCAGCTGAACTCTCCTCTTGAAACCATTTCTATGGTATAACATCTCTGCTTGCTGGATCTATGTCATCAGCTGAACGCTCATCTTGAAACCATTTCTATGGTATAACATCTCTGCATGCTGGATCTATGTCATCTGCTGAACTCTCATCTTGAAACCATTTCTATGGTATAGCATCTCTGCTTGCTGGAGCTGTGTCATCTGCTGAACTCTCCACTTGAAACCATTTCTATGGTATAACATCTCTGCTTGCTGGATCTATGTCATCTGCTGAACTCTCATCTTGAAACCAATTCTATGGTATAACATCTCTGCTTGCTGGATCTGCGTCATCTGCTGAACTCTCATCTTGAAACCATTTCTATGGTATAACATCTCTGCTTGCTGGATCTATTTCATCTGCTGAACTCTCATCTTTAAACCATTTCTATGGTATAACATCTCTGCTTGCTGGATCTACGTCATCTGCTGAACTCTCATCTAGAAACCATTTCTATGGTATAACATCTCTGCTTGCTGGATCTATGTCATCTGCTGAACTCTCATCTTGAAACCAATTCTATGGTATAACATCTCTGCTTGCTGGATCTGCGTCATCTGCTGAACTCTCATCTTGAAACCATTTCTATGGTATAATATCTCTACTTGCTGGAGCTATGTCATCTGCTGAACTCTCATCTTGAAACCATTTCTATGGTATAACATCTCTGCTTGCTGGATCTACGTCATCTGCTGAACTCTCATCTAGAAACCATTTCTATGGTATAACATCTCTGCTTGCTGGATCTATGTCATCTGCTGAACTCTCATCTTGAAACCATTTCTATGGTATAACATCTCTGCTTGCTGGATCTTTGTAATCTGCTGAACTCTCATCTTGAAACCATTTCTATGGTATAACATCTCTGCTTGCTGGATCTATGTCATCTGCTGAACTCTCCTATTGAAACCATTTCTATGGTATAACATCTCTGCTTGCTGTATCTATGTCATCTGCTGAACTCTCATCTTCAAACCAATTCTATGGTATAACATCTCTGCTTGCTGGATCTGTGTCATCAGCTGAAATCTCATCTTGAATCCATTTCTATGGTATAGCATCTCAGCTTGCTGGATCTATGTCATCTGCTGAACTCTCCTCTTGAAACCATTTCTATGGTATAACATCTCTGCTTGCTGGATCTATGTCATCAGCTGAACTCTCATCTTGAAACCATTTCTATGGTATAACATCTCTGCTTGCTGGATCTATGTCATCTGCTGAACTCTCCTCTTGAAACCATTTCTATGGTATAACATCTCTGCTTGCTGGATGTATGTCATCTGCTGAACTCTCATCTTGAAACCAATTGTATGGTATAACATCTCTGCTTGCTGGATCTATGTCATCAGCTGAAATCTCATCTTGAATCCATTTCTATGGCATAGCATCTCTGCTTGCTGGATCTATGTCATCTGCTGAACTCTCATCTTGAAACCATTTCTATGGTATAGCATCTCTACTTGCTGGATCTGTGTCATCTGCTGAACTCTCCTCTTGAAACCATTTCTATGGTATAACATCTCTGCTTGCTGCATCTATGTCATCTGCTGAACTCTTATCTTGAAACCAATTCTATGGTATAACATCTCTGCTTGCTGGATCTGCATCATCTGCTGAACTCTCATCTTGAAACCATTTCTATGGTATAACATCTCTGCTTGCTGGATCTATGTCATCTGCTGAACTCTCATCTTGAAACCATTTCTATGGTATAACATCTGCTTGCTGGATCTATGTCATCTGCTGAACTCTCCTCTTGAAACCATTTCTATGGTATAACATCTCTGCTTGCTGGATCTTTGTAATCTGCTGAACTCTCATCTTGAAACCATTTCTATGGTATAACATCTCTGCTTGCTGTATCTATGTCATCAGCTGAACGCTCATCTTGAAACCATTTCTATGGTATAACATCTCTGCTTGCTGTATCTATGTCATCAGCTGAACTCTCCTCTTGAAACCATTTCTATGGTATAACATCTCTGCTTGCTGGATCTATGTCATCAGCTGAACGCTCATCTTGAAACCATTTCTATGGTATAACATCTCTGCTTGCTGGATCTATGTCATCTGCTGAACTCTCATCTTGAAACCATTTCTATGGTATAGCATCTCTGCTTGCTGGAGCTGTGTCATCTGCTGAACTCTCCACTTGAAACCATTTCTATGGTATAACATCTCTGCTTGCTGGATCTATGTCATCTGCTGAACTCTCATCTTGAAACCAATTCTATGGTATAACATCTCTGCTTGCTGTATCTATGTCATCAGCTGAATGCTCATCTTGAAACCATTTCTATGGTATAACATCTCTGCTTGCTGGATCTATGTCATCAGCTAAAATCTCATCTTGAATCCATTTCTATGGTATAGCATCTCAGCTTGCTGGATCTATGTCATCTGCTGAAATCTCCTCTTGAAACGATTTCTATGGTATAACATCTCTGCTTGCTGGATCTATGTCATCAGCTGAAATCTAATCTTGAAACCATTTCTATGGTATAACATATCTGCTTGCTGGAACTATGTCTTCAGCTGAACTCTCCTCTTGAAACCATTTCTATGGTTTAACATCTTTGCTTGCTGGATCTATGTCATCTGCTGAGCTCTCATCGTGAAACCATTTCTATTGTGTAACATCTCTGCTTGCTGGATCTATGTCATCTGCTGATCTCTCATCTTGAAACCATTTCTATGGTATAACATCTCTGCTTGCTGGATCTATGTCATCAGCTGAACGCTCATCTTGAAACCAGTTCTATGGTATAACATCTCTGCTTGCTGGATCTATGTCATCAGCTGAAATCTCATCTTGAAACCATTTCATTGGTATAACAACTCTGCTTGCTGGATCTATGTCATCTGCTGAACTCTCATCTTGAAACCATTTCTATGGTATAACATCTCTGCTTGCTGGATCTATGTCATCTGCTGAAATCTCATTTTGAAACCATTTCTATGGTATAACATCTCTGCTTGCTGGATCTATGTCATCAGCTGAAATCTCATCTTGAATCCATTTCTATGGTATAGCATCTCTGCTTGCTGGATCTATGTCATCAGCTGAAATCTCATCTTGAAACCATTTCTATGGTATAACATCTCTGCTTGCTGGATCTATGTCATCAGCTGAATGCTCATCTTGAAACCATTTCTATGGTATAACATATCTGCTTGCTGGATCTATGTCATCTGCTGAACTCTCATCTTAAAACCATTTCAATGGTATAGCATCTCTGCTTGCTGGATCTATGTCATCTGCTGAACTCTCCTCTTGAAACCATTTCTATGGTATAACATCTCTGCTTGCTGGATCTATGTCATCTGCTGAACTCTCATCTTGAAACGAATTCTATGGTATAACATCTCTGCTTGCTGGATCTGCGTCATCTGCTGAACTCTCATCTTGAAACCATTTCTATGGCATAACATCTCTGCTTGCTGGATCTGTGTCATCTGCTGAACTCTCATCTTGAAACCATTTCTATGGTATAACATCTCTGATTGCTGGATCTATGTCATCTGCTGAACTCTCATCTTGAAACCATTTCTATGGTTTAACATCTCTGCTTGCTGGATCTATGTCTCGTGCTGAACTCTCATCTTGAATCCATTTCTATGGTATAGCATCTCTGCTTGCTGGATCTATGTCATCTGCTGAACTCTCATCTTGAAACCATTTCTATGGTATAACATCTCTGCTTGCTGGATCTATGTCATCAGCTGAACTCTCATCTTGAAACCATTTCTATGGTATAACATCTCTGCTTGCTGGATCTATGTCATCTGCTGAGCTCTCATCTTGAAACCATTTCTATGGTATTACATCTCTGCTTGCTGTATCTATGTCATCTGCTGAACTCTCATCGTGAAACCATTTCTATGGTATAACATCTCTGCTTGCTGGATCTATGTCATCAGCTGAACTCTCATCTTGATACCATTTCTATGGTATAACATCTCTGCTTGCTGGATCTTTGTCATCTGCTGTACTCTCATCTTGAAACCATTTCTATGGTATAACATCTCTGCTTGCTGGATCTTTGTAATCTGCTGAACTCTCATCTTGAAACCATTTCTATGGTATAACATCTCTGCTTGCTGTATCTATGTCATCAGCTGAATGCTCATCTTGAAACCATTTCTATGGTATAACATCTCTGCTTGCTGGATCTATGTCATCAGCTAAAATCTCATCTTGAATCCATTTCTATGGTATAGCATCTCAGCTTGCTGGATCTATGTCATCTGCTGAACTCTCCTCTTGAAACGATTTCTATGGTATAACATCTCTGCTTGCTGGATCTATGTCATCTGCTGAATTCTCATCTTGAAACCATTTCTATGGTATAACATCTCTGCTTGCAGGATCTATGTCATCAGCTGAACTCTGATCTTGAAACCATTTCTATGGTATAACATCTCTGCTTGCTGGATCTTTGTAATCTGCTGTACTCTCATCTTGAAACCATTTCTATGGTATAACATCTCTGCTTGCTGGATCTATGTCATCAGCTGAACTCTCATCTTGAAACCATTTCTATGGTATAGCATCTCTACTTGCTGGATCTATGTCATCTGCGGAACTCTCCTCTTGAAACCATTTCTATGGTTTAACATCTTTGCTTGCTGGATCTATGTCATCTGCTGATCTCTCATCGTGAAACCATTTCTATGGTATAACATCTCTGCTTGCTGGAACTATGTCATCTGCTGATCTCTCATCTTGAAACCATTTCTATGGTATAACATCTCTGCTTGCTAGATCTATGTCATCAGCTGAACTCTCATCTTGAAACCATTTCTATGGTATAACATCTCTGCTTGCTGGATCTATGTCATCTGTTGATCTCTCATCTTGAAACCATTTCTATGGTATAACATCTCTGCTTGCTGGATCTATGTCATCAGCTGAACGCTCATCTTGAAACCAGTTCTATGGTATAACATCTCTGCTTGCTGGATCTATGTCATCAGCTGAAATCTCATCTTGAAACCATTTCATTGGTATAACATCTCTGCTTGCTGGATCTATGTCATCTGCTGAACTCTCATCTTGAAACCATTTTTATGGTATAACATCTCTGCTTGCTCGATCTATGTCATCTGCTGAAATCTCATTTTGAAACCATTTCTATGGTATAACATCTCTGCTTGCTGGATGTATGTCATCTGCTGAACTCTCATCTTGAAACCAATTCTATGGTATAACATCTCTGCTTGCTGGATCTATGTCATCAGCTGAAATCTCATCTTGAATCCATTTCTATGGTATAGAATCTCTGCTTGCTGGATCTATGTCATCAGCTGAAATCTCATCTTGAAACCATTTCTATGGTATAACATCTCTGCTTGCTGGATCTATGTCATCAGCTGATCGCTCATCTTGAAACCATTTCTATGGTATAACATCTCTGCTTGCTGGATGTATGTCATCTGCTGAACTCTCATCTTGAAACCATTTCAATGGTATAGCATCTCTGCTTGCTGGATCTATGTCATCTGCTGAACTCTCCTCTTGAAACCATTTCTATGGTATAACATCTCTGCTTGCTGGATCTATGTCATCTGCTGAACTCTCATCTTGAAACGAATTCTATGGTATAACATCTCTGCTTGCTGGATCTGCGTCATCTGCTTAACTCTCATCTTGAAACCATTTCTATGGCATAACATCTCTGCTTGCTGGATCTGTGTCATCTGCTGAACTCTCATCTTGAAACCATTTCTATGGTATAACATCTCTGCTTGCTGGATCTATGTCATCTGCTGTACTCTCATCTTGAAACCATTTCTATGGTTTAACATCTCTGCTTGCTGGATCTATGTCTCGTGCTGAACTCTCATTTTGAATCCATTTCTATGGTATAGCATCTCTGCTTGCTGGATCTATGTCATCAGCTGAACTCTCATCTTGAAACCATTTCTATGGTATAACATCTCTGCTTGCTGGATCTATGTCATCTGCTGAGCTCTCATCTTGAAACCATTTCTATGGTATTACATCTCTGCTTGCTGTATCTATGTCATCTGCTGAACTCTCATCGTGAAACCATTTCTATGGTATAACATCTCTGCTTGCTGGATCTATGTCATCAGCTGAACTCTCATCTTGAAACCATTTCTATGGTATAACATCTCTGCTTGCTGGATCTATGTCATCTGCTGTACTCTCATCTTGAAACCATTTCTATGGTATAACATCTCTGCTTGCTGGATCTATGTCATCTGCTGAACTCTCATCTTGAAACCATTTCTATGGTTCAGCATCTCTGCTTGCTGGATCTATGTCATCTGCTGAACTCTCCTCTTTAAACCATTTCTATGGTATAACATTTCTGCTTGCTGGATCTATGTCATCTGCTGAACTCTCATCTTGAAACGATTTCTATGGTATAACATCTCTGATTTTTGGAAGTGTGTCATCTGCTGAACTCTCATCTTGAAACCATTTCTATTGTATAACATCTCTGCTTGCTGAATCTGTGTCATCTGCTGAACTCTCATCTTGTAACCATTTCTATGGTATAACATCTCTGCTTGCTGGATCTATGTCATCAGCTGAACTCTCATCTTGAAACCATTTCTATGGTATAACATCTCTGCTTGCTGGATCTATGTCATCTGCTGAACTCTCATCTTGAAACCATTTCTATGGTATAGCATCTCTGCTTGCTGGATCTATGTCATCTGCTGAACTCTCCTTTTGAAACCATTTCTATGGTATAACATCTCTGCTTGCTGGATCTATGTCATCTGCTGAACTCTCCTCTTGAAACCAATTCTATGGTATAACATCTCTGCTTGCTGGATCTGCGTCATCTGCTGAACTCTCATCTTGAAACCATTTCTATGGTATAACATCTCTGCTTGCTGGATCTGTGTCATCTGCTGAATTCTCATCTTGAAACCATTTCTATGGTATAACATATCTGCTTGCTGGATCTATGTCACGTGCTGAACTCTCATCTTGAAACCATTTCTATGGTATAACATCTCTGCTTGCTGGATCTATGTCATCTGCTGAACTCTCATCTTGAAACCATTTCTATGGTATAACATCTCTGCTTGCTGGATCTATGTCATCTGCTGAACTCTCATCTTGAAACCATTTCTATGGTTTAACATCTCTGCTTGCTGGATCTATGTCATCTGCTGAACTCTCATCTTGAAACCATTTCTATGGTTCAGCATCTCTGCTTGCTGGATCTATGTCATCTGCTGAACTCTCCTCTTTAAACCATTTCTATGGTATAACATCTCTGCTTGCTGGATCTATGTCATCTGCTGAACTCTCATCTTGAAACCATTTCTATGGTATAACATCTCTGATTGCTGGATCCGTGTCATCTGCTGAACTCTCATCTTGAAACCATTTCTATGGTATAACATCTCTGCTTGCTGAATCTATGTCATCTGCTGAACTCTCCTCTTGAAACCATTTCTATGATATAACATCTCTGCTTGCTGGATCTATGTCATCAGCTGAACTCTCATCTTCAAACCATTTCTATGGTATAACATCTCTGCTTGCTGGATCTATGTCATCTGCTGAACTCTCATCTTGAAACCATTTCTATGGTATAGCATCTCTGCTTGCTGGATGTATGTCATCTGCTGAACTCTCCTCTTGAAACCATTTCTATGGTATAACATCTCTGCTTGCTAGATCTATGTCATCTGCTGAACTCTCATCTTGAAACCATTTCTATGGTATAGCATCTCTGCTTGCTGGTTCTATGTCATCTGCTGAACTCTCCTCTTGAAACCATTTCTATGGTATAACATCTCTGCTTGCTGGATCTATGTCATCTGCTGAACTCTCATCTTGAATCCAATTCTATGGTATAACATCTCTGCTTGCTGGATCTGCGTCATCTGCTGAACTCTCATCTTGAAACCATTTCTATGGTATAACATCTCTGCTTGCTGGATCTGTGTCATCTGCTGAACTCTCATCTTGAAACCATTTCTATGGTATAACATATCTGCTTGCTGGATCTATGTCACGTGCTGAACTCTCATCTTGAAACCATTTCTATGGTAAAACACCTCTGCTTGCTGGATCTATGTCATCTGCTGAACTCTCATCTTGAAACCATTTCTATGGTATAACATCTCTGCTTGCTGGATCTATGTCATCTGCTGAACTCTCATCTTGAAACCATTTCTATGGTTATCTCTGCTTGCTGGATCTATGTCTCGTGCTGAACTCTCATCTTGAAACCATTTCTATGGTATAGCATCTCTGCTTGCTGGATCTATGTCATCTGCTGAACTCTCATCTTGAAACCATTTCTATGGTATAACATCTCTGCTTGCTGGATCTATGGCATCTGCTGAACTCTCATCTTGAAACCATTTCTATGGTATAACATCTCTGCTTGCTGGATCTATGTCATCTGCTGAGCTCTCATCTTGAAACCATTTCTATGGTATTACATCTCTGCTTGCTGTATCTATGTCATCTGCTGAACTCTCATCGTGAAACCATTTCTATGGTATAACATCTCTGCTTTCTGAATCTATGTCATCGGCTGAACTCTCATCTTGAAACCATTTCTATGGTATAACATCTCTGCTTGCTGGATCTATGTCATCTGCTGAACTCTCATCTTGAAACCATTTCTATGGTATAACATCTCTGATTGCTGGATCTATGTCATCTGCTGAACTCTCATCTTGAAACCATTTCTATGGTTCAGCATCTCTGCTTGCTGGATCTATGTCTTCTGCTGAACTCGCCTCTTTAAACCATTTCTATGGTATAACATCTCTGCTTGCTGGATCTATGTCATCTGCTGAACTCTCATCTTGAAACCATTTCTATGGTATAACATCTCTGATTGCTGGATCTGTGTCATCTGCTGAACTCTCATCTTGAAACCATTTCTATGGTATAACATCTCTGCTTGCTGAATCTATGTCATCTGCTGAACTCTCATCTTGAAACCATTTCTATGGTATAACATCTCTGCTTGCTGGATCTATGTCATCAGCTGAACTCTCATCTTGAAACCATTTCTATGGTATAACATCTCTGCTTGCTGGATCTATGTCATCTGCTGAACTCTCCTCTTGAATCCATTTCTATGGTATAACATCTCTGCTTGCTGGATCTATGTCATCTGCTGAACTCTCATCTTGAATCCATTTCTATGGTATAACATCTCTGCTTGCTGGATCTATGTCATCTGCTGAACTCTCATCTTGAAACCATTTCTATGGTATAACATCTCTGCTTGCTGGATCTATGTCATCAGCTGAACTCTCATCTTGAAACCATTTCTATGGTATAACATCTCTGCTTGCTGGATCTATGTCATCAGCTGAACTCTCATCTTGAAACCATTTCTATGGTATAACTACTCTGTTTGCTGAATCTATGGCACCTGCTGAACTCTCATCTTGAAGCCATTTCTATGGTATAACATCTCTGCTTGCTAGATCTTTGTTATCTGCTGAACTCTCATCTTGAAACCATTTCTATGGTTTAATGTGTCTGCTTGCTGGATCTGTGCTCTGTTATTTGATGCATTGTATTCATTAGTCTCTGTCTGTCCTTCCATCATTGTAGACTTTATCTGATGGTGAAAGGTGTTATACTGTGTCAGGCATAGTGTGTTAGGTCTGTGTCTTTGATCAGCTATCCACTCCCTGGTGAGCTGAGCAGCTGCCAATTTAGTCACAAGCAGCTGCCACAATCCCTCTCACCTGATGCTACAGTCCTTCCTATAAATCTAGATGCATCATAAGGGGTGCACACACGTGTCCTCTTCAGCAAAGTGTCCTGTTCAACAAGTGTTTGACAGTCATTTCAATGGCAGTCATTCAGGGCAGGAGTCAGGTAACCGACACTTTATACTCTCTTCTAACTATGTACTTTACTCCTGCATCCATATTCCGGTGTCCTTTTTTTCATCCACATTGACCACCCTATCCCCCCTCCATCACCACTCATCCATATCTGCCCCTCTCTCCTTCCCTCTCCTATGTACAGCTCCCATGCTCTTTTGAACTTCCTGAAAAATCTCACTCTATCTTATCCAAAGGTATTGCACAGGAAATCATGTCACAAATCCGAAAACTATCTGCTCTTTCTCTTTTAACTGCTACTACTCATTTCAGGGGATATCTCTTCTAGCCCCGGACCACCCTCCACCAACCTCAACCTCTCCCTTACCTCACATCGAAACCCTGCTAATCTTATTAACATCAGCTGTACTCCTTCATCTACCTCCTTCAATTGCGCACTGAGGAATCCACGCTCTATATGCAACAAGCTTCCTTTCCTGCACAATTACTTTCTGACCAACTCTCTCAATCTGCTGGCCCTCACTGAAACCTGGATCCAGGATTCTGACACTGTCTCCCCTGCTGCTATTTCTCATGGCGGCCTGCATTTTTCCCATTCCCCGAGACCTGAAAACAGACTTGGTGGTGGGGTCGGCATACTCCTGTCCCCACATTGCACCTTCCAGGTCATCCCCCCCAGTACCATCACTCTCATTCCCTTCTTTTGAGGTACACACAATCAGGCTCTTCCATCCCTTCTCCCTCAGAGTAGCGGTCGTATACCCTTCCCCAGGCTCACCCACCCAGTTCTTTGACCATTTTTCTGCCTGGCTGCTTCACTTCATGTCCTCAGATTTACCAACCCTTATCCTGGGAGACTTCAACATCCCCATAAACAGCCCCACCTCCTCATCCGCATCCCAGCTTCTATCTTTAACCACTTCTCTTGGCCTCTCACAGCTATCAACCTCTGAGACACACAAAGATGGAAACACCCTTGATCTGGTATTTGTCCGGCTTTGTTCAATCCCCCACCTAAATAACTCTCCTCTCTGATCATAACATTCTCTCCATCACACTCACAAATCCTCGCCTGCCCCAGCACACTCCTACCTATCACACATTCAGAATTCTACAAGCCATTAACCCTCATACACTTACAGACTCCCTTCACTCATCACTGTCCCCAATCTCCTCTTTTTCCTGTCCTGATCTGGCTGTAAACCACTACAATGACACCCTCAGATGCACGCTGGACCAAGTAGCGCCCATCACCCTCAGAACCTCTAAACACAGAGCAAAACAGCCCTGGCTCACACCGCAAAGCCGATTTCTCCAGCGTTGCTCTAGAAGTGCCGAACGCCTATGGAGGAAAACTCGCACACTAGAAGACTTTATCCACTACAAATTTATGTTAAAAACATATAACTCTGCCCTTCAAAGCGCAGGCCCCCATCACGGACATTTGTGCCGAGTACTTGGCCTCCTACTTCACAGAGAAAATAGACACCATCCATCAGGAAATCAGCTCCCAGCCACCAAGAGCCGTGACTCCCATCCCTCCCCACATCCCCTCTGCATCACTCTCCACATATGACCCAGTCACAGAAGACAAAGTCTCCAGGCTCCTCTCTTCTTCCCATCCCACTACATGCACCACTGACCCCATCCCCTCACATCTACTCCAGTCTCTTTCTTCAGTAGTCACTACTCGCCTAACTAAAATCTTCAACCTCTCCCTCTCTTCTGGTATCTTCCCCTCCTCCTTCAAACACTCCATCATTACTCCATTATTAAAAAAGCCCTCTCTTGACCTTTCCTGCACAAACAACTACAGACCAGTCTTCAATTTTCCCTTCATCTCTAAACTCTTGGAGCGCCTGGTCTACTCCCGCCTTACCAGTTACCTCTCCACTCACTCTCTTCTAGACCCATCACAGTTCGGCTTCCATCCCCTATATTCTACAGAAACTGCACTCATCAAAGTAACCAATGACCTTCTGACAGCAAAATATAATGGTGACCCTCATTCTTCTTGACCTCTCTGCAGCCTTTGACACCGTTGACCACCACCTCCTACTCTCTACGCTCCACTCAATCGGCATTAAGGACACTGCTCTCTCCTGGTTCTCCTCCTACCTATCTGACCGCTCTTTCAGTGTATCGTTCGCTGGCTCCACTTCTTCCCCTCTTCCTCTCACTATTGGGGTTCCTCAGGGTTCAGTCCTTGGCCCTCTTCTATTCTCTCTCTACACAGCCCCAGTTGGACAGACCATCAGCAAACTTGGTTTTCAGTACCATCTTTATGCTGATGACACACAACTATACACCTCATCCCCTGACCTTACCCCCGCTGTACTACAGAACACCAGTGACTGTCTGGCCGCAGTTTCTAACATCATGTCTGCTCTCTACCTGAAACTCAACCTTTCCAAAACTGAACTTCTTCTACTCCCGCCGTCTGCTCACCTCTCTAAATCTGCCATCTCTCTCTCCGTGTGTGGCACCACAATAATGCCGAGCCAGCAGGCGCGTTGTCTGGGCGTTGTGTTTGACACCAATCTCTGCTTCACCTTCCACATACAATCTCTTGCCCACTCTTGTCGCTTGCACCTGAAGAACATCTCTAGAATCCGCCACTTTCTCACCTTGAAAACAACAAAAACCCTCACTGTTGCCCTGATCCACTCCCGCCTCGACTACTGTAACTCTCTATTAATTGGCCTCCCCCTCACTCGACTTTCCCCCCTCCAGTCCATCTTTAATGCTGCTGCCAGGGTCATCTATTTGGCTAACCGTTACTCAGACTCCTCCGCTCTGTGCCAGTCATTGCACTGGCTGCCCATGAATTATAGGATCCAATTTAAATTGCTTGTTCTCACCCACAAAGCTCTCCACAGTGCGGCACCACCCTACATCTCTTCCCTCATTTCTGTTTATCGGCCTACCCGTTCTCTACGCTCCGCAAGCGACTTTCGACTAACATCCACACTAATCCGTACCTCCCACTCCCTGCTTCAAAACTTCTCCTGAGCTGCACCTATTCTTTGGAATGCTCTACCCCAAGAAATTAGGATGAACCACAATTTACACAGTTTTAGGCGCTCCCTAAAAACACACTTGTTTAGGGCAGCCTATCACCTTCCCTAATCGAAGTCCTTTTATCTTCTTATAGCCCATCCCTTATTTCTCCACACAACTCTCCACCGAACCAAAAAGCACCACAAATACTGGCTGGTGACGAGCTCCTGCAGCCTTTATCTATCCCTCATCCCCTCAAGATGGCTGGACCATCCTTGCAAATAAGCCATTGTACTTTGTGTCACCCCCACCTCATTGTAGATTGTAAGCTCTTACGAGCAGGGTTGCCATTATTTTTGCTGTAATTATTGTATTATCTTTAGCTATGTTACTTATGACTGTTGTATATGAACCTGTGAATTGTTAAGAGCTGCGGAATATGTTGGCGCTATATAAATAAAGATTATTATTATTATATTATACAGGCTGCTCCTGAGGGCATGCAGAATAATGTACACCCTGTCCTAGGAGCTTACAATCTAATATACAATATACAGGCTGCTCCTGAGGGCATGCAGAATAATGTACACCCTGTCCTAGGAACTTACAATCTAATATACAGTATACAGACTGCTCCTGAGGGCATGCAGAATAATGCACATCCTGTCCTAGGAACTTACAATCTAATATACAGTATACAGACTGCTCCTGAGGGCATGCAGAATAATGTACATTAGATTGTAAGCTCCTAGGACAGGGTGTGCATTATTCTGCATGCCCTCAGGAGCAGTCTGTATATTGTACATTAGATTGTAAGCTCCTAGGACAGGGTGTACAATATACAGACTGCTCCTGAGGGCATGCAGAATAATGCACACCCTGTCCTAGGAGCTTACAATCTAACATACAGCATACAGACTCCTCCTGAGGGCATGCAGAATAATGCACACCCTGTCCTAGGAGCTTACAATCTAATATACAATATACAGGCTGCTCCTGAGGGCATGCAGAATAATGCACATCCTGTCCTAGGAGCTTACAATCTAATATACAGTATACAGACTGCTCCTGAGGGCATGCAGAATAATGTACACCCTGTCCTAGGAGCTTACAATGTAATATACAATATACAGGCTGCTCCTGAGGGCATGCAGAATAATGTACACCCTGTCCTAGGAGCTTACAATCTAATATACAGTATACAGACTGCTCCTGAGGGCATGCAGAATAATGCACACCCTGTCCTAGGAGCTTACAATCTAATGTACAATATACAGACTGCTCCTGAGGGCATGCAGAATAATGTACACCTTGTCCTAGGAGCTTACAATCTAATATACAGTATACAGACTGCACCTGAGGGCATGCAGAATAATGTACACCCTGTCCTAGGAGCTTACAATCTAATATACAGTATACAGACTGCTCCTGAGGGCATGCAGAATAATGCACACCCTGTCCTAGGAGCTTACAATCTAATGTACAATATACAGACTGCTCCTGAGGGCATGCAGAATAATGTACACCTTGTCCTAGGAGCTTACAATCTAATATACAGTATACAGACTGCACCTGAGGGCATGCAGAATAATGTACACCCTGTCCTAGGAGCTTATAATCTAATATACAGTATACAGACTGCTCCTGAGGGCATGCAGAATAATGCACACCCTGTCCTAGGAGCTTACAATCTAATATACAATATACAGACTGCTCCTGAGGGCATGCAGAATAATGCACACCCTGTCCTAGGAGCTTACAATCTAATATACAATATACAGACTGCTCCTGAGGGCATGCAGAATAATGCACACCATGTCCTAGGAGCTTACAATCTAATATACAATATACAGACTGCTCCTGAGGGCATGCAGAATAATGCACACCCTGTC
Organism: Phyllobates terribilis; assembly: GCF_046119375.1. Classification (NCBI taxonomy): domain Eukaryota; kingdom Metazoa; phylum Chordata; class Amphibia; order Anura; family Dendrobatidae; genus Phyllobates; species Phyllobates terribilis. Next base: position 3,217,129 of record NW_027362877.1, read on the forward strand.
CTAGGAGCTTACAATCTAATATACAGTATACAGACTGCTCCTGAGGGCATGCAGAATAATGCACACCCTGTCCTAGGAGCTTACAATCTAATATACAATATACAGACTGCTCCTGAGGGCATGCAGAATAATGCACACCCTGTCCTAGGAGCTTACAATCTAATATACAATATGCAGACTGCTCCTGAGGGCATGCAGAATAATGTACACCCTGTCCTAGGAGCTTACAATCTAATATACAATATACAGGCTGCTCCTGAGGGCATGCAGAATAATGCACACCCTGTCCTAGGAGCTTACAATCTAATATACAATATACAGACTGCTCCTGAGGGCATGCAGAATAATGCACACCCTGTCCTAGGAGCTTACAATCTAATATACAGTATACAGGCTGCTCCTGAGGGCATGCAGAATAATGTACACCCTGTCCTAGGAGCTTACAGTCTAATATACAATATGCAGACTGCTCCTGAGGGCATGCAGAATAATGTACACCCTGTCCTAGGAGCTTACAGTCTAATATACAATATACAGACTGCTCCTGAGGGCATGCAGAATAATGTACACCCTGTCCTAGGAGCTTACAATCGAATATACAATATACAGGCTGCTCCTGAGGGCATGCAGAATAATGTACACCCTGTCCTAGGAGCTTACAATCTAATATACAGTATACAGACTGCTCCTGAGGGCATGCAGAATAATGCACACCCTGTCCTAGAAGCTTACAATCTAATATACAGTATACAGACTGCTCCTGAGGGCATGCAGAATAATGCACACCCTGTCCCAGAAGCTTACAATCTAATATACAATATACAGGCTGCTCCTGAGGGCATGCAGAATAATGTACACCCTGTACTAGGAGCTTACAATCTAATATACAATATACAGGCTGCTCCTGAGGGCATGCAGAATAATGCACACCCTGTCCTAGAAGCTTACAATCTAATATACAATATACAGACTGCTCCTGAGGGCATGCAGAATAATGCACACCCTGTCCTAGGAGCTTACAATCTAATATACAGTATACAGGCTGCTCCTGAGGGCATGCAGAATAATGCACACCCTGTCCTAGAAGCTTACAATCTAATATACAATATACAGACTGCTCCTGAGGGCATGCAGAATAATGCACACCCTGTACTAGGAGCTTACAATCTAATATACAGTATACCGACTGCTCCTGAGGGCGTGCAGAATAATGCACACCCTGTCCTAGGAGCTTACAATCTAATATACAGTATACAGGCTGCTCTTGAGGGCATGCAGAATAATGTACACCCTGTCCTAGGAGCTTACAATCTAATATACAATATACAGGCTGCTCCTGAGGGCATGCAGAATAATGTACACCCTGTCCTAGGAGCTTACAATCTAATATACAATATACAGACTGCTCCTGAGGGCATGCAGAATAATGCACACCCTGTCCTAGGAGCTTACAATCTAATATACAGTATACAGGCTGCTCCTGAGGGCATGCAGAATAATGCACACCCTGTCCTAGGAGTTTACAATCTAATATACAGTATACAGACTGCTCCTGAGGGCACGCAGAATAATGTACACCCTGTCCTAGGAGCTTACAATCTAATATACAGTATACAGACTGCTCCTGAGGGCATGCAGAATAATGCACACCCTGTCCTAGGAGCTTACAATCTAATATACAATATACAGACTGCTCCTGAGGGCATGCAGAATAATGCACACCCTGTCCTAGGAGCTTACAATCTAATATACAGTATACAGACTGCTCCTGAGGGCACGCAGAATAATGTACACCCTGTCCTAGGAGCTTACAATCTAATATACAGTATACAGACTGCTCCTGAGGGCATGCAAAATAATGCACACCCTGTCCTAGGAGCTTACAATCTAATATACAATATACAGACTGCTCCTGAGGGCATGCAGAATAATGCACATCCTGTCCTAGGAGCTTACAATATAATATACCATATACAGGCTGCTCCTGAGTGCATGCAGAATAATGTACACCCTGTCCTAGGAGCTTACAATCTAATATACAATATACAGACTGCTCCTGGGGGCATGCAAAATAATGTACACCCTGTCCTAGGAGCTTACAATCTAATATACAGTATACAGACTGCTCCTGAGGGAATGCAGAATAATGCACACCCTGTCCTAGGAGCTTACAATCTAATATACAATATACAGGCTGCTCCTGAGGGCATGCAGAATAATGTACACCCTGTCCTAGGAGCTTACAATCTAATATACAATATACATTCTGATCCTGAGGGCATGCAGAATAATGTACACCCTGTCCTAGGAGCTTACAATCTAATATACAATATACATTCTGATCCTGAGGGCATGCAGAATAATGTACACCCTGTCCTAGGAGCTTACAATCTAATATACAATATACATTCTGATCCTGAGGGCATGCAGAATAATGCACACCCTGTCCTAGGAGCTTACAATCTAATATACAATATACAGGCTGCTCCTGAGGGCATGCAGAATAATGCACACCCTGTCCTAGGAGCTTACAATCTAATATACAATATACCTACTGCTCCTGAGGGCATGCAGAATAATGCACACCCTGTCCTAGGAGCTTGCAATCGAATATACAGTATACAGACTGCTCCTGAGGGCATGCAGAATAATGCACACCCTGTCCTAGGAGCTTACAATCTAGTATACAGTATACAGACTGCTCCTGAGGGCATGCAGAATAATGCACACCCTGTCCTAGGAGCTTACAATCTAATATACAATATACAGACTGCTCCTGAGGGCATGCAGAATAATGTACACCCTGTCCTAGGAGCTTACAATCTAATATACAATATACAGGCTGCTCCTGAGGGCATGCAGAATAATGTACATCCTGTCCTAGGAGCTTACAATCTAATATACAATATACAGACTGCTCCTGAGGGCATGCAGAATAATGCACACCCTGTCCTAGGAGCTTACAATCTAATATACAATATACAGACTGCTCCTGAGGGCATGCAGAATAATGTACATCCTGTCCTAGGAGCTTACAATCTAATATACAATATACAGACTGCTCCTGAGGGCATGCAGAATAATGTACACCCTGTCCTAGCAGCTTACAATCTAATATACAATATACAGGCTGCTCCTGAGGGCATGCAGAATAATGCACACCCTGTCCTAGGAGCTTACAATCTAATATACAATATACAGACTGCTCCTGAGGGCATGCAGAATAATGCACATCCTGTCCTAGGAGCTTACAATCTAATATACAGTATACAGACTGCTCCTGAGGGAATGCAGAATAATGTACACCCTGTCCTAGGAGCTTACAATCTAATAAACAATATACAAGCTGCTCCTGAGGGCATGCAGAATAATGCACATCCTGTCCTAGGAGCTTACAATCTAATATACAATATACATTCTGATCCTGAGGGCATGCAGAATAATGCACACCCTGTCCTAGGAGCTTACAATCTAATATACAATATACAGGCTGCTCCTGAGGGCATGCAGAATAATGCACACCCTGTCCTAGGAGCTTACAATCTAATATATAATATACATTCTGATCCTGGGGGCATGCAGAATAATGCACACCCTGTCCTAGGAGCTTACAGTCTAATATACAATATACATTCTGATCCTGAGGGCATGCAGAATAATGCACACCCTGTCCTAGAAGCTTACAATCTAATATACAATATACCTACTGCTCCTGAGGGCATGCAGAATAATGCACACCCTGTCCTAGGAGCTTACAATCTAATATACAATATACAGACTGCTCCTGAGGGCATGCAGAATAATGTACACCCTGTCCTAGGAGCTTACAATCTAATATACAATATACAGACTGCTCCTGAGGGCATGCAGAATAATGTACTCCCTGTCCTAGGAGCTTACAATCTAATATACAATATACAGACTGCTCCTGGGGGCATGCAGAATAATGCACACCCTGTCCTAGGAGCTTACAATCTAATATACAATATGCAGACTGCTCCTGAGGGCATGCAGAATAATGCACACCCTGTCCTAGGAGCTTACAATCTAATATACAGTATACAGGCTGCTCCTGAGGGCATGCAGAACAATGTACACCCTGTCCTAGGAGCTTACAATCTAATATACAGTATACAGACTGCTCCTGAGGGCATGCAGAATAATGCACATCCTGTCCTAGGAGCTTACAATCTAATATACAATATACAGACTGCTACTGAGGGCATGCAGAATAATGTACATCCTGTCCTAGGAGCTTACAATCTAATATACAGTATACAGGCTGCTCCTGAGGGCATGCAGAATAATGTACACCCTGTCCTAGGAGCTTACAATCTAATATACAATATACAGACTGCTCCTGGGGGCATGCAGAATAATGCACACCCTGTCCTAGGAGCTTACAATCTAATATACAGTATACAGACTGCTCCTGAGGGCATGCAGAATAATGCACACCCTGTCCTAGGAGCTTACAATCTAATATACAGTATACAGGCTGCTCCTGAGGGCATGCAGAATAATGCACACCCTGTCCTAGGAGCTTACAATCTAATATACAGTATACAGACTGCTCCTGAGGGCATGCAGAATAATGCACACCCTGTCCTAGGAGCTTACAATCTAATATACAGTATACAGGCTGCTCCTGAGGGCATGCAGAATAATGCACACCCTGTCCTAGGAGCTTACAATCTAATATACAATATACAGACTGCTCCTGAGGGCATGCAGAATAATGCACACCCTGTCCTAGGAGCTTACAGTCTAATATACAATATACATTCTGATCCTGAGGGCATGCAGAATAATGCACACCCTGTCCTAGAAGCTTACAATCTAATATACAATATACCTACTGCTCCTGAGGGCATGCAGAATAATGCACACCCTGTCCTAGGAGCTTACAATCTAATATACAATATACAGACTGCTCCTGAGGGCATGCAGAATAATGTACACCCTGTCCTAGGAGCTTACAATCTAATATACAGTATACAGACTGCTCCTGAGGGCATGCAGAATAATGTACACCCTGTCCTAGGAGCTTACAATCTAATATACAATATACAGACTGCTCCTGAGGGCGTGCAGAATAATGTACACCCTGTGCTAGGAGCTTACAATCTAATATACAGTATACAGGCTGCTCCTGAGGGCATGCAGAATAATGCACACCCTGTCCTAGGAGCTTACAATCTAATATACAGTATACAGACTGCTCCTGAGGGCATGCAGAATAATGCACACCCTGTCCTAGGAGCTTACAATCTAATATACAGTATACAGGCTGCTCCTGAGGGCATGCAGAATAATGCACACCCTGTCCTAGGAGCTTACAATCTAATATACAATATACAGACTGCTCCTGAGGGCATGCAGAATAATGCACACCCTGTCCTAGGAGCTTACAATCTAATATACAACATCTGAATGTAGCTTAGCGAGGGGTGCTTGAGGTGGAGCGCGGTCACAGGAGGCCGGTGTCGGCGGGCCCTGGGCTCTCATAAGATGTCGGCGCCTTTGAGCAGAGTAGCTTTTCCCATTTATTGCCCTGCAGTGGGCTTTGGGAAAATGGACGCTTGAGGCGGCGCATGCATCTCCCGAGATCTCAATCTGCACATGTGTCACCTCCAGCAGCCATTTTCCCAAAGCGTATTGCAGGGCAATCTATAGGAAAGGGGACTCTGCTCACCGGCGCCGACATCTTATGAGAGCCCAGGGCCCGCAGCATCGCCCCACTGCTGTCGTCGCCGACTGCCTAAAGCAGTGGCCCTGCCTCCTGTTACCCCGCTCCACCACCGCCGCCCCCTGGTAACCTACTGTTAAACGGACTATAAGGGGCACCACCATTTTATTAAAAAAAAATGATTTTCCACCCCAAAATTTGGGGTGCGTCTTATAGTCTGCAAAATATGGCAATGGCAATGCAAGACTATGCGCTTGTCGAAAAATTGGACCGCGCTTTGACATCGGAGTGTGGTCCGATTTTCACCGACTTGCAGAAGGGAGAAGGTGAGAAACCTTTTCTTTCTCCTCTCCATGTCCGAGAAAACCTGATACCACTCTGATGAAAGTCTGATCAGAGTCTGTCCCTCTATTATACCAGGTGCCGCTGCTTCAATTCTGCTCTTGATTTCCTGTGGTTCCAGTTCTGGTCTTCCTGCTGCCATCAAGCCACGGCGTTCTCCGTTGTTTCTGCTCGGCCGTCCTGCTGCGCCGCCGTCATCTGTCCGTGCTTCATTACTGCTGCTCCTCTGAACTAGATGAGACATAACACCTATCATTACAAAAAAGAGGATTCAATGATAGGTCCTATCTAAGGAATCATCCTGATGCACAAGAGAGAACACGTCGCTCAGAGATGTTTGCTGAGATTTTTTTAGGGGTAAATGATGAAGTTCTAAACTTCAACACAAACTCCGCACAGCTACACAATGTGTGAACAGGGCCTTAGTGTTAAGTGAAGAGCTACCTACATAGACTTGTCTCCCTCAAGATGCCGCCTCTGGGACACAAGATGGTTCAGGATTAGAACTTTACACATTCTGTACCAATTGTGATGTCATGTGATATCTATGATGTCATGTGCCCTGTGATGTCATGTCCCTGTGATGTCATAATAACTGTCACTGCTGTGTTATGTATCGAGTTTCCAACATCAACGAAGAGTTGAATTAGTAAAATGAAATCACCGGCTGCAAATAACCACCAGCCTCATTATTAATTGAGTCATGACGCAGATAATAACCGAAACATTTCCACTCTTTTATTCTAATCCGCGTCACCTACTGCTCTATGACCTAAAGGGAAACACCGGCGCCATCCTGCAACTCCTGATCACCATAAACCGTCAGCTCCCGGTCACCCCTGATCCAGCAGGACCATGAGAGCGGATAATGGAGAACTGGACCCGTCTGCTATTAAATGGATGTTCTGAAAACGCTAGGTTCTGACAACATTAATGGCAAAGCTGCCCAAAAATGGAGCCAAATGGGGGGGTGTCAGCTGGCGCTCCCCTTTCTATATGCTTTTATTAGAGCACATGGGTGTCATAGAGGGCAAAGCCAGCCGATTGCTGAGGGTCTTCAAGACCAGTGACACATGATCAGGTGATGGCCAGCAAGTCCTCATTTAGGGAAGGGTTTGTCCAGATTGGTAGCCCCTGTTAGGCCGGGCTCACACTGCTTTACTAAAGCCCCCAAATGATTTTCCATGGAATCTGCTCAATAACATTTTTTTGTAAATCATAGACTCATTCTAACAATCCCAGCACGGGACACGTGATCCAGCGCCATCTGCTGAGATTTTCAGGTTAATGAAGCAGTTCTGAATCCCACTACTAGCCCCCCATCTATACAATGTATGAGTGAGGTCATAGGTGAAGAGTTCCCGACCTGGACTTGTCACCTTCCAGCAGTCAGCCTGGAATGACACAAGATGGCTCAGGAGTTACACTCTGGACATTCTATACCAATTGTGATGTCATAGGATGCCTATGATGTTTATGTGCTTTGTGATGTCATCAGAACTGCCTGTTTAACCCCTTCCAACCCAATGACATACTTTGATTTTGTGAACAGGTTATTTGGATGCAACGACGCAGACAATGAAGGGACAATAGTAATCATCCAAAACTATAACTATAGGGACACATACACACACAGCTGACACCAGAAGTTTCCATCCACTATATAAAAAGACGCAGGTTTTTCTCAATATCTGACATGAAATCAGAATAAACCTTTCCCGTTTTAGGTCAATTAGGATTTTACCATCATTTTTAATATTTGCCAAATGCCAGAATAATGAGAGAGAGGGAAGGTTTTCAGGCATTTTTATGACTTACTGATTCCAATGATTCAGTTCCAGGTGCGATATCACAGTGTTCAGGATCCAGCAGGATGGATCAGTGTTCTGGTCAGTATGAGGAGTGAGCCGCTGTCTGCAGCTGGAGAGATTCAGTGACCCGTGCACTGCTCTCCCGGGATGTCTAATGCTGGGAGGAGCAGTCAGCAGCACTCAGCGCACTAGCACATGACATGCTGCAAGCACGGCAGCTCACACGTGTCACTGATTACTATTCACCGCTCCTCCCAGCAATAGACATCCCGGCAGAGTACGGGAGTCACTGGATCTGTTCTGCTGCAGTGCAGACAGCAGCTCACTTCAGGGACTGACTGATCGCTGATCAATAATGCTGGATCTCTGCCTCTGCGATACCGCACCTGGAGCAACCAGGGAGAGCGGTGCTGCTGCTGGTAAGTCTAATAGTGATTGGCAGCATCGCAGCCAATCAGTGTTAGTTTTGTTTGTGGCCTCTTCCCCGTGCTAACAGCAGAGCTGAGGTAATGAGCCATGATGTGCTGAGTAACAGCGCTCCTCCCTAACTGTGTCACAGGCTGACAGTGAGAAGCACAGGGAGATGGATGGCTGCCTGCTACATCACTCACCAAAGGTCAGATATATGTAGCTGAGCAGGATTACCACATAACTAAGTGACCCCCATCAACACCAACAGTGAGGGGCTTTACTCATTGGTGATAGATGGTGAGAGGGCTCAGTCACTAAGGGACGATTTCCCTCAATGTTTTGTTTCACCCCTGACTGACTGAGCCTTCCCTGTATTACCCCTGAGTGCCCCTGTATCAACCCTGACTGGTATAATGTCCCCATTTTGGTATAATGTCCCCCATCCTGGGCTCCATGCTATAACCATGTCCCCCTTCTGGTATAATGTCCGCCATTCTGGTGTAATGTCACTCATCCTGGTATATTGTCCCCATCTTAATATACTGTAATGTTCCCAGCCTGGTATCTTATCTCCCATCCTGAAATAATGTCCTTCATTCTGATAGAATTTCCCCATCCTGATGTAATGTCTGCCATCCTTATGTAATGTCCGTCACCCGGATGTAATGTCCGTCATCCTGATATAATGTCCGCCATCCTGGTATAAGGTCCGCCATCCTGGTATAAGGTCCGCCATCCTGGTATAAGGTCTGCCATCCTGGTATAAGGTCCACCATCCTGGTATAAGGTCCGCCATCCTGGTATAAGGTCCGCCATCCTGGTATAAGGTCCACCATCCTGGTATAAGGTCCGCCATCCTGGTATAATGTTCCCCCAGCCGGTAGCTGACTTCTGCGGGCCGCCAACACCTGCTGCTTGCCTCTGATTGGCTGGCAGCACGTCTTGAAGTGCAGGGAGCCGGCGGGTCTCAGCATCACAATACATTTCAGCAGAATATGTGTCAGAGAATGCACATCCAGGTGAAATTGGTGTCGTCGGGCCACGCACAAGCATGGGTCTGGTCCCGGTTGTACCCTCTATGACCGCGATCATTACGCCCCTGCTTGTTTTGTATGTTTTAATATAACAGTAACAGTATTGCAGTATATAGTGGAAATAATGATCCCATATGAATCCAGCCTAATGCTGGATATCACAGGAGTATCAAGATGGGTGCGCACAGCTGAATGGTCACCATACAGGCACATGCCCGCTGTATGTTGCGTGTGCACAGCTGAATGGTCACCATACAGGCACATGCCCGCTGTATGTTGCATGTGCACAGCTGAATGGTCGCCATACAGGCACATGCCCGCTGTATGTTGCGTGAGCACAGATGAATGGTCACCATACAGGCACATGCCCGCTGTATGTTGTGTGTGCACAGCTGAATGGTCACCATACAGGCACATGCCCGCTGTATGTTGCGTGTGCACAGCTGAATCGTCACCATACAGGCACATGCCCGCTGTATGTTGCGTGTGCACAGCTGAATGGTCACCATACAGGCACATGCCCGCTGTATGTTGTGTGTGCACAGCTGAATGGTCACCATACAGGCACATGCCCGCTGTATGTTGCGTGTGCACAGCTGAATGGTCACCATACAGGCACATGCCCTCTGTATGTTGTGTGCGCACAGCTGAATGGTCACCATACAGGCACATGCCCGCTGTATGTTGTGTGTGCACAGCTGAATGGTCACCATACAGGCACATGCCCGCTGTATGTTGCGTGAGCACAGCTGAATGGTCACCATCCAGGCACATGCCCGCTGTATGTTGCGTGTGCACAGCTGAATGGTCACCATACAGGCACATGCCCGCTGTATGTTGCGTGTGCACAGCTGAATGGTCACCATACAGGCACATGCCCTCTGTATGTTGTGTGCGCACAGCTGAATGGTCATCATACAGGCACATGCCCACTGTATGTTGCGTGTACACAGCTGAATGGTCACCATACAGGCACATGCCCGCTGTATGTTGTGTATGCACAGCTGAATGGTCACCATACAGGCACATGCCCGCTGTATGTTGTGTGTGCACAGCTGAATGGTCACCATACAGGCACATGCCCGCTGTATGTTGCGTGCGCACAGCTAAATGGTCACCATACAGGCACATGCCCGCTGTATGTTGCGTGCGCACAGCTGAATGGTCACCATACAGGCACATGCCCGCTGTATGTTGCGTGCGCACAGCTGAATGGTCACCATACAGGCACATGCCCGCTGTATGTTGCGTGTGCACAGCTGAATGGTCACCATACAGGCACATGCCCGCTGTATGTTGCGTGTGCACAGCTGAATGGTCACCATACAGGCACATGCCCGCTGTATGTTGTGTGTGCACAGCTGAATGGTCACCATACAGGCACATGCCCGCTGTATGTTGTGTGTGCACAGCTGAATGGTCACCATACCGGCACATGCCCGCTGTATGTTGCGTGCGCACAGCTGAATGGTCACCATACAGGCACATGCCCGCTGTATGTTGCGTGCGCACAGCTGAATGGTCACCATACAGGCGCATGCCCGCTGCTTGTTGTGTGTGCACAGCTGAATGGTCACCGTACAGGCACATGCCCGCTGTATGTTGCGTGCGCAAAGCTAAATGGTCACCATACAGGCACATGCCCGCTGTATGTTGCGTGCGCACAGCTGAATGGTCACCATACAGGCACATGCCCGCTGTATGTTGTGTGTGCACAGCTGAATGGTCACCATACAGGCACATGCCCGCTGTATGTTGCGTGTGCACAGCTGAATGGTCACCATACAGGCACATGCCCGCTGTATGTTGTGTGTGCACAGCTGAATGGTCACCGTACAGGCACATGCCCGCTGTATGTTGTGTGTGCACAGCTGAATGGTCACCATACAGGCACATGCCCGCTGTATGTTGCGTGCGCACAGCTAAATGGTCACCATACAGGCACATGCCCGCTGTATGTTGCGTGCGCACAGCTGAATGGTCACCATACAGGCACATGCCCGCTGTATGTTGCGTGCGCACAGCTGAATGGTCACCATACAGGCACATGCCCGCTGTATGTTGCGTGTGCACAGCTGAATGGTCACCATACAGGCACATGCCCGCTGTATGTTGTGTGTGCACAGCTGAATGGTCACCATACAGGCACATGCCCGCTGTATGTTGTGTGTGCACAGCTGAATGGTCACCATACAGGCACATGCCCGCTGTATGTTTTGTGTGCACAGCTGAATGGTCACCATACCGGCACATGCCCGCTGTATGTTGCGTGCGCACAGCTGAATGGTCACCATACAGGCACATGCCCGCTGTATGTTGCGTGCGCACAGCTGAATGGTCACCATACAGGCGCATGCCCGCTGCTTGTTGTGTGTGCACAGCTGAATGGTCACCGTACAGGCACATGCCCGCTGTATGTTGCGTGCGCAAAGCTAAATGGTCACCATACAGGCACATGCCCGCTGTATGTTGCGTGCGCACAGCTGAATGGTCACCATACAGGCACATGCCCGCTGTATGTTGTGTGTGCACAGCTGAATGGTCACCATACAGGCACATGCCCGCTGTATGTTGCGTGTGCACAGCTGAATGGTCACCATACAGGCACATGCCCGCTGTATGTTGTGTGTGCACAGCTGAATGGTCACCGTACAGGCACATGCCCGCTGTATGTTGCGTGCGCACAGCTGAATGGTAACCAAACAGGCACATGCCCGCTGTATGTTGCGTGTGCACAGCTGAATGGTCACCATACAGGCACATGCCCGCTGTATGTTGCGTGTGTACAGCTGAATGGTCACCATACAGGCACATGCCCGCTGTATGTTGCGTGTGCACAGCTGAATGGTCACCATACAGGCACATGCCCGCTGTATGTTGCGTGTGTACAGCTGAATGGTCACCTTACAGGCACATGCCCGCTGTATGTTGCGTGTGCTCAGCTGAATGGTCACCATACAGGCACATGCCCGCTGTATGTTGAGTGTGCACAGCTGAATGGTCACCATACAGGCACATGCCCGCTGTATGTTGCGTGCGCACAGCTGAATGGTCACCATACAGGCACATGCCCACTGTATGTTGCGTGTGCACAGCTGAATGGTCACCATACAGGCACATGCCCGCTGTATATTGTGTGTGCACAGCTGAATGGTCACCATACAGGCACATGCCCACTGTATGTTGCGTGTGCACAGCTGAATGGTCACCATACAGGCACATGCCCGCTGTATGTTGCGTGTGCACAGCTGAATGGTCACCATACAGGCACATGCCCGCTGTATGCTGCGTGTGCACAGCTGAATGGTCACCATACAGGTACTTGCCCGCTGTATGTTGCGTGTGCACAGCTGAATGGTCACCATACAGGCACATGCCCGCTGTATGTTGCGTGTGTACAGCTGAATGGTCACCATACAGGCACATGCCCGCTGTATGTTGCGTGTGCACAGCTGAATGGTCACCATACATGCACATGCCCGCTGTATGTTGCGTGAGCACAGCTGAATGGTCACCATACAGGCACATGCCCGCTGTATGTTGTGTGTGCACAGCTGAATGGTCACCATACCGGCACATGCCCGCTGTATGTTGCGTGCGCACAGCTGAATGGTCACCATACAGGCACATGCCCGCTGTATGTTGCGTGCGCACAGCTGAATGGTCACCATACAGGCACATGCCCGCTGTTTGTTGTGTGTGCACAGCTGAATGGTCACCGTACAGGCACATGCCCGCTGTATGTTGCGTGCGCAAAGCTAAATGGTCACCATACAGGCACATGCCCGCTGTATGTTGCGTGCGCACAGCTGAATGGTCACCATACAGGCACATGCCCGCTGTATGTTGCGTGTGCACAGCTGAATGGTCACCATACAGGCACATGCCCGCTGTATGTTGCGTGTGTACAGCTGAATGGTCACCATACAGGCACATGCCCGCTGTATGTTGCGTGTGCACAGCTGAATGGTCACCATACAGGCACATGCCCGCTGTAAGTTGCGTGTGTACAGCTGAATGGTCACCATACAGGCACATGCCCGCTGTATGTTGCGTGTGCTCAGCTGAATGGTCACCATACAGGCACATGCCCGCTGTATGTTGTGTGTGCACAGCTGAATGGTCACCATACAGGCACATGCCCGCTGTATGTTGCGTGCGCACAGCTGAATGGTCACCATACAGGCACATGCCCGCTGTATGTTGCGTGTGCACAGCTGAATGGTCACCATACAGGCACATGCCTGCTGTATATTGCGTGTGCACAGCTGAATGGTCACCATACAGGCACATGCCCGCTGTATGTTGCGTGTGCACAGCTGAATGGTCACAATACAGGCACATGCCCGCTGTATGTTGCGTGTGCACAGCTGAATGGTCACCATACAGGCACATGCCCGCTGTATGCTGCGTGTGCACAGCTGAATGGTCACCATACAGGTACATGCCCGCTGTATGTTGCGTGTGCACAGCTGAATGGTCACCATACAGGCAGATGCCCGCTGTATGTTGCGTGTGCACAGCTGAATGGTCACCATACAGGCACATGCCCGCTGTATGTTGCGTGTGCACAGCTGAATGGTCACCATACCAGCACATGCCCGCTGTATGTTGCGTGTGCACAGCTGAATGGTCACCATACAGGCACATGCCCGCTGTCTGTTGCGTGTGCACAGCTGAATGGTCACCATACAGGCACATGCCCGCTGTATGTTGCGTGTGCACAGCTGAATGGTCACCATACAGGCACATGCCCGCTGTATGTTGCGTGTGCACAGCTGAATGGTCACCATACAGGCACATGCCCGCTGTATGTTGCGTGCGCACAGCTGAATGGTCACCATACAGGCACATGCCCGCTGTATGTTGTGTGCGCACATCTGAATGGTCACCATACAGGCACATGCCAGCTGTATGTTGCGTGTGCACAGCTGAATGGTCACCATACAGGCACATGTGTGTCACCCTGGCCTGGATGCCACAAGTGTAAATAAAGCTGTGTCTGAGAGCAAGGGGGAGGTTCTCTAGTCAGGGGAACATTAGCATGCAATGCCTCCTGTCTCAGGCCAGTAGGGGGAGCAGGTTGCCCCTATAAAAGCTGGTGCTGGGGGCAGGGTTAGTGAGAACTGGATGGCCTGTCTCAGCACTGAGACGTGTCCCAGAGTGGAGCAGGGACAGAAAGTTGATTGCACCTAAGAGGAAGTGTGGCAGTAGGAGAGCCACCAGCCAGAGACGAGAGGCGAAGAGAGCCTGTCTTGGCAAATCAGAGACTGACCTTACCAGACTTTGGTGTCTGAGGCTGGAAGGATTCCACATCCCCCAGCAGAGAACCAGTCCGCAAGGGACTGTATATTCCTTGGCCTAAGAAGCCTGGAGGCCCTGCCACAACAGAAGGGACCAGTAAAGCCGTACAAGGCTGGGAGCAGAAAGCAACCCACGCCGCAGGCCATACAGGCGAGAATTACACGGAAAGCTTGGAAACGTGGGCTGTTACCCTATAAGAAGGAGATAGCCAGAAGGAGCACAGAAAGCACGGTAGGCCTACACCCTCACCCTAACCAGGGCCAATTTCCCCGTTGCTCTCAGACATCCAGGTCCCCTCCTAGCTGGGACTGTTTATGGGTCAGTTTACCTGTTTCAGTAAAGACCCTGGACTGCAACCTATTGTCTGTGTGCTCCTTCGCGCCTCCAGCACTACCGGTACTGGGACTCTCATCACCATCACTCCCACCATCCACTACACTGCCCTGGGGCCGCACTCTTCCCGTGGGGAGTCACACCATCCCAGCTGCATATATCATCAGCCCCAGCGGTCTGCCCTGCAGCGGCGGTTCCTAATGACCGCAAATTCACGGGTGGCGTAGTCGGACATAATCAATAACACATAACGGACTACCACTGGCCTGACCACCCTGAGCCACGGAACCGGGTCGCCACTACTACCCCCATCGTTCCCCTATCGCCCGGATCCGCGTGCCCCACGGCCCAGGGAGCGAGTCAGCTTTGGCGTAGTCGGCAGGATTTCGTGCCCGCAACCACCGGGTACTGCGTGCCTGAAAAAGACTTTTGTAACTTACCTGTGGCGAAGTTTCCCGCCGTCCGGAGTCGTTTCCCGCCATCTGGAGCCGATTCCCGCCATCAGACGCCATCTTGGACCGTTTCCCGCCGTCTTCTGCTGTCTTCCTGCTATCCGCAGCTGCTTCCCGCCATCGGACGCCATCTTCAGGACGCCGCGCGGGAAGAAGAGGGGCGTGGACGCCGAAAGCGCGTGAGACCCGAAGCTCCGCCCCACGCACCGACGCTGCGCAAGGTCCTGGAAGGGAGAGAGAGCGACGCTGACGTCATCAGGACGCGACGCCAGGTCCTCGTCCATAGCAGCAGCAGCGGAGCCGCGGCCTACAGAAGAGAATCGTCGGAAGGTAGGCCACGCTTAACTAGGGGGGAGGAAGATGTCGGACACAGAGGCGCCCACTACCACCAACGCAGCTGCAGCAGCGGTGATGCCCTTTTCCCTGCCCTACATCCCTGGAGCGGCCTGGCTGCTCAAATACTCAGGGGAGCCCCATGCCCTAACTGACTTTAAAGAAAGGCTGTACAGTTTGTTCCAGGTTTACCCCCTGACAGAGGAGCAGAAGGTCAGCATATTGACAGGGCAGTTAACTGGCGCAGCCCAAAGGGAGGTAAAATCATGGCCCACTGAGGAGAAAAGGACTGTGAAGGGTATTCTGGCCCGGCTGCGGGGTACCTTTGACACACGTACCTCCGCTGAGATTAAAATGAGGTTCTATGGATGTAAGCAGCGGGCACAGGACAGCATCAGAGACTATGCCCTAAATCTGCAGGAAGCCTTGAGGGCTATTCAACAAACTGACCCTGGCAGTGTGCAGGAAACGGATAAGCTGCTAACAGAACAATTCATAGAAGGTCTGCTGTCAAGCGCCCACAGGGCCCAACTGCGCCTCATGTTCTTTCAGAACCCCGACCTGACCTTTGCCCAATTTAAGGACAGGGCCATAAGGGTGCTCCGTGAATCTGCAACCAGTGGCGCTATAAACCCCCGGCGCCCTGCTCTCACCTACCACCAGGAGGCGGCGCCCTCCTCTATGGACCCCGTGGGGGCTGATGCACAGGCCCTGAACCAAGCCCCGTCGAAAAACCTGCACCACCAAGTCCAGGAGCTGACCAGGAGCGTCGCGGCGTTGACCAGGACCGTCCAGGCGTTACAAGTGGACCCATCAAGACCCATCGAGCTGGCTTCAAGTCCGGAGGATGTCCCGTGGCGTCGACAGAGGAGGATCCCGTCGTTCCAAGGGAGGCCCACAGACCGCTACGCAGAGGATGGACTGCCCATTTGCCGTCGATGCAACCAGCCCGGACACATTTCCAGGTACTGTCATTTAAACGGGTCCAACCTGGGGCAGAGGGCCAACCCCCAGGCATAAGATCACCAGGCCCTTATAATTGGCGTGATAAGTACGTTGGGGGGCGCCCGGTTTTACCCATGGTGCTGGACGGTATCCCCATGAGCGCCTCGCTGGATACTGGGTCACAAGTAACCACTATCCCTTATGTACTTTTTAAGCAGTATTGGACTGATGCTGATATCACACGGTATCCAGACAGTAACTTGAGCATCATCGCCAGTAATGGCTTACCCGTGCCGCAGATGGGGTTCAAGGAGATGACCATTAAAATTGGTAAAGTTGAACTGCCGGCACAGGGAGTGATTATTGTGGACATTGACCGTCGTGAAAGTCATCCTAAAATAACTGTGGGTACTAACGTAATTGAAAATTGTCTTTCAGAGGTAATTGTAATTCTACAACAGGTGGCGGTGAATGCTAGTTCCAGCCAACAGAGAGTCCTCAACAAGGAGATAAAAGCCCTGATGAGACGGCAGCAGGTAGAACTGTCTGGTGGTGAGATCGGTAGCGTAAGACTGAGTGACCCATTCCCCATTTCCATGCCTCCCAAAAGTGAAATGATGATCTGGTGTCGGACTGCAATCGGGTTGAGAGGTAGAGACTACCAAGCCATGGTAGTGTAGCACCCTGAGGATTCGGCTGCTACAGGGGTATTGCACCTCAACCCAGAGGTGTGATATTCCACTCCCGGGTAAGGATGGAGTGTGGAGCTGAGCTCAGAAAGCTGCATGCACTACACACATCCCATTTCCGAGGAGCAGACCAACGGTACTCCCACTTAGAAATGTGCAGGTACGACCGAGTCTGTTCCTGGTTGGAGTGGGAGGGGGGTGGTACATCCCAGTAGTGTAGGGGCAGATAGGGGGAGCAGCCTGGGTAAAGGTAGGAGCTCATTGGGTGCTGGTCACCTGAGCTCACACATAGAGGGAGTATATAAGGTGGGCACCATCTTAGATCAGGGTCTTTGCAGAGGAGTCTTTTGCAGAAGGCTGGTCAGTCTGTCAGTCTTTTGCAGAGCAGTGGAGGAAAGCAGAGAAGCAGAGCAGCCCCAGCCCAAGAGTGAGAGAGGAGAGCAAGAAAGACCCAGAGGGGGAGAAAGAAGGAACTCTGAGACCCCAAATACAATCACAGGGTGAAGAGTTAGCAACAGGGTACCGGATCCCAAACTGGTGGGGGCTACAGCATACCTCAGCCAGAGACCGGAGGCCGTGGGCAGCATCTGCCACGGCCACCCACCATATCCACCCGGAAGGCAGACCACGCGTAGGGTCAGGGAACCCAGAGTCAAGGGTTACCAACAGAAGGCCCAAGGGAGCCGGACATAGGTGGATCCCTGGTGGGGAAGGCCAGAGACGAGGACAGGACAGAACGGGAGCTCAGAACCACGCTCCAGAACTACTTGGGGGTTGGCCGAGTCCAGGACCTGGTGGACGCAGCACGGCTCGGGTGGTCACTCAAGGCCGGAGTGACCGGAACATCTGCAGTAAGTAAAGAACCCTGAACTGCACAACCCGACTCTGACTCTCATTACCATCATCCCTGCACTTCCACAACCACCATCCTCTGCACCTGACCCCCTGAGGCTATACCCCTCCCGTTGGGGGTTATACTACCTAGCTGCACAAACACCATCAGCCTCTGCGGACCCTGCTGCAGCGGCGGCCGTAGTGACCGCAATTCAACGGGTGGCGTAGTCGACATAAAGAACTTTAGTAACATCAGTAAGGACTGCCACACACTGAGCTTGACACCCTGGGCACGGACCGGGTCACAGCCACTCGGAGACTACAACCCTCATCTGATCCGGCTCCGGGTATCCCCAACAACACTGGCCCAGGGGGCGCGTCAACTTTGGCGTAGTCGGCAGGATAACGTGCCCGCAATAACCGGGTACTGCGTGCCGAGATCGGGAGTGTGCACAGACCGCGCTGGAGGGCCTCGCACGGAGGATGGCCCGGGTGCAGCGAGAGACGTTAGCGGAGTGGAGCTGAGAGATGGCCCAGCAGACAAGAACCCGTCAGCGGAGCACGCCACCCGAGACGAGGAGACAGACCGCCTCTGAGGATGGCGCAGGAGGACTGAAGGCCGGAGACGGCGCCGAGAAGGGAGCCGAACGAATGGAGGCAGGTAAAGGGGACGTCACTACCCCGAGCCGGGAAACCGCGTGCCTGCCCCAGCTCCCCGTCGCAGAGCCCGAAGTACCCCCTGCCGTGCCCGTCGCTGCAACGTCACCGCCGCAGACTAGGCCTCAAACGGGAGCCGCGACCCCTGTGACGTCACACGCCTCGACCCAGAGCGTGGCCAAGCAGGAAATACCACCGGCCTGGTCGCAAGGCCTAGTACCCCCGGGCGACGCAATACCAACAGCGCCCCCTACCTCCGCGGAGCCCCCGGCCTGGTCGCAGGGCCAAGTAACACAGGGCGCCGCCGTTCTTACGGTGCCCTTTACTTTCAAGGTGCCCCAGGCCTGGTCGCAAGGCCTGGTTAACCCGGGCGCCGCTACCACCACGGCGCCCATAACACCTAAAGTACCGCACCTGGGTGAGGACCTGTTCGCCCAGCATACGTGCCCGGATGGGCAGCCCTTCGTATGGCCCCAGGAATACATCCAGCTGGAGCTGCAAAAAGCAAGGGCCATGTGCGAACCCCTGATCCCGGCTCCAAAGCCCATGAAGAGGATCTCGCCCCCGCTAGAAGAGACCCAGTTTGAGTGGGATCCCACCGGAGAAGACCTCATGGGGTTCACTCAGGAGACTCGGGCAGCCGCAGCGGAGCGTGCAGAGTGCTGCCGCCAGCAGCTCAAGGTCTTTGAGAGGGAGCGGAGAGAGAGGCGGGTCCGGGAACAACAAGCCCAAATAAAGAGCGCGGAGCAGAAGAGCCGGGCCAGGAGGAGTCCCCGTGCAGCTCATGGTCCCCCTTCCACCGGGACTGTGATCAAGTTTAATATGCAGCACGGGTGGGGCTTCATCCGAGATCACCGCACCCCAGGCGACGTCTTCGTGACAAGAAGAGACGTTGAGTCCCACCTACCGGAGGGACACAGAGGTCGTGACCTTTATATAGGGGACGAGGTCACCTTCACCCGGCACAAGTGTGCCAAAGGACCCTACGCCCTCAATGTGCATCGCCTGACGGAGGAGGAGCTGCGGTGTGAGGAGGAGCAAGAGGACCCGGACGGGTCTGAAGCTAAAGTTAATCACAAAGAAAGAGCAGGAGGACGTCGTCGTTGAGTACAGCAGAGTAGAAGCTGTATATAGTTGCCCGTCGGGGCACAGTGAACCGTTGCTGCTAATATAGTCCCCGTTGGGACCAGAGAACTGAACTGTTAACCCGTGTGTCCCTTAACCCCACTGACCGAGGACTGAGAGCGGTCATCCCTTTCCTAATACCTGGCCGAGGACTGAGAGCGGCCATATCCCCTTGTATATAGTTGCGCTTCCTAAAGCGCCCCCTACCGGTTTTATAGGAAACCGTGTTTCTTTAAGAGACTGTCGCACTTTACCCGGTCACAAGTTGCACAGTGACCGGAGGAACCAGAAGACAAGAGAGTTTATATGAAAAGTTTATGCTGATATATATGGTGTTTTATATGTTTTATATGTTTATGTTTATGAAAAAAATTGTATGTTTTGGATGTTGTTTATATCTTACAGCCCGAGGACGTGCTGTGATTTACCAGGGGGGAATGTAGCACCCTGAGGATTCGGCTGCTACAGGGGTATTGCACCTCAACCCAGAGGTGTGATATTCCACTCCCGGGTAAGGATGGAGTGTGGAGCTGAGCTCAGAAAGCTGCATGCACTACACACATCCCATTTCCGAGGAGCAGACCAACGGTACTCCCACTTAGAAATGTGCAGGTACGACCGAGTCTGTTCCTGGTTGGAGTGGGAGGGGGGTGGTACATCCCAGTAGTGTAGGGGCAGATAGGGGGAGCAGCCTGGGTAAAGGTAGGAGCTCATTGGGTGCTGGTCACCTGAGCTCACACATAGAGGGAGTATATAAGGTGGGCACCATCTTAGATCAGGGTCTTTGCAGAGGAGTCTTTTGCAGAAGGCTGGTCAGTCTGTCAGTCTTTTGCAGAGCAGTGGAGGAAAGCAGAGGAGCAGAGCAGCCCCAGCCCAAGAGTGAGAGAGGAGAGCAAGAAAGACCCAGAGGGGGAGAAAGAAGGAACTCTGAGACCCCAAATACAATCACAGGGTGAAGAGTTGGCAACAGGGTACCGGATCCCAAACTGGTGGGGGCTACAGCATACCTCAGCCAGAGACCGGAGGCCGTGGGCAGCATCTGCCACGGCCACCCACCATATCCACCCGGAAGGCAGACCACGCGTAGGGTCAGGGAACCCAGAGTCAAGGGTTACCAACAGAAGGCCCGAGGGAGCCGGACATAGGTGGATCCCTGGTGGGGAAGGCCAGAGACGAGGACAGGACAGAACGGGAGCTCAGAACCACGCTCCAGAACTACTTGGGGGTTGGCCGAGTCCAGGACCTGGTGGA
The DNA here is from genome assembly GCF_046119375.1 of Phyllobates terribilis. Lineage (NCBI taxonomy): Eukaryota > Metazoa > Chordata > Amphibia > Anura > Dendrobatidae > Phyllobates > Phyllobates terribilis. The sequence goes on from NW_027362877.1 coordinate 3,238,339, forward strand.
CGCAGCACGGCTCGGGTGGTCACTCAAGGCCGGAGTGACCGGAACATCTGCAGTAAGTAAAGAACCCTGAACTGCACAACCCGACTCTGACTCTCATTACCATCATCCCTGCACTTCCACAACCACCATCCTCTGCACCTGACCCCCTGAGGCTATACCCCTCCCGTTGGGGGTTATACTACCTAGCTGCACAAACACCATCAGCCTCAGCGGACCCTGCTGCAGCGGCGGCCGTAGTGACCGCAATTCAACGGGTGGCGTAGTCGACATAAAGAACTTTAGTAACATCAGTAAGGACTGCCACACACTGAGCTTGACACCCTGGGCACGGACCGGGTCACAGCCACTCGGAGACTACAACCCTCATCTGATCCGGCTCCGGGTATCCCCAACAACACTGGCCCAGGGGGCGCGTCAGTAGAACCCGTGTACTCAGACAGCAGGCCCACCATTTTGACAGCCCGGGGGGTGGTTGATGTCCGTCATGGCAGGGTGCCCGTCCGCATCCTCAACATTGGGGAGAGGGAAGTACACTTACCCAGGTACTCTACACTCGCCAAACTGTTTGTCATCGAACACAAAGCTATCAGGGCCGTGGAACCCTTGCCTCCATCTCCACAGGCGGAGGGTAATGGCTCCCAGAAACAAAAGGAGGACTGGTGCCAGAAACTCCATGTGGGTGCTGACTCCACTCCCCTGCACCAAAAACAAGGAGTCTACCGGGTGGTACAGGAGTACGAGAGAGTCTTTAGTAAGCACCCGCTAGACTTCGGCCGAGTAAAGGGGATAGAACACCACATCCCCACAGGGAACCACCCACCGATAAAAGAAAGACACAGACCTGTACCCCCTGCACATTATCAGAACGCAAAGGGCATGCTAAGAGAGATGAAAGAAGCTGGGGTCATTAGAGACAGCTGTAGCCCCTGGGCAGCCCCCTTGGTTCTGGTCAAAAAGAAAGACAGCACCATGAGAATGTGCGTGAACTATAGACAAATCAACTGTATCACTCACAAAGACGCATATCCGCTGCCTAGAATAGAGGAGTCTTTAGCCGCACTAAAATCAGCTAACTTCTTTTCTACTTTGGACCTTACTAGCGGGTACTGGCAGGTTCCTGTGGCAGAGGCTGACAAGGAGAAGACCGCCTTCACCACCCCGATGGGACTGAGTGAGTTCAACTGTATGCCCTTCGGGCTCTGCAACGCACCAGGGACCTTCCAGAGGCTGATGGAATGCTGTCTAGGGCACCGAAACTTCGAGACGGTCCTCCTTTACCTGGACGACGTGATCGTCTATTTGAAGACCTACGAGGACCACCTAAAGCACCTGGCCGAGGTGTTCGAAGCCCTGGCAGGCTATGGCCTGAAGGTAAAACCATCGAAGTGTCACCTGCTGAAACCAAAGGTCCAGTACCTAGGGCACGTGGTAAGCGCGGAAGGAGTGGCCCCCGACCCTGACAAGGTCACGGCAATCAAGAGCTGGCCAAGCCCCTCGAACATCAAAGAGGTGAGACAGTTTCTCGGGTTGGTAAGCTACTACCGAAGGTTCATCCCCGGGTTCACTAAGATGGCAGCTCCTATGCAGGACCTCCTGATCGGACAGTCTAAGTCCAGAAGTCAAAAGCCACCCTTCAAGTGGGATAAACCGGAAGAGGAGTCCTTCCGCCAGTTGAAGATGGCCCTCACGGGGGATGAGATCCTGGCCTACCCTGATTATGGCCAGCCTTTTATTCTCCACACGGACGCCAGTAATGTGGGACTGGGAGCCGTACTGTCCCAAAACCAACAGGGCAGAGAACGGATGATTGCGTACGCCAGCCGGAAGCTGAGGCCCACCGAGAGGAACCCGGAGAATTACAGCTCCTTCAAGCTAGAATTCTTGGCGGTGGTGTGGGCCGTGACGGAACGCTTCAAGCATTACCTGGCCTCTGCAAAGTTCACCGTGTACACGGACAACAACCCGTAGACACACCTGGACAATGCAAGACTGGGTGCCCTGGAACAGCGGTGGATGGCCCGTCTCTCCAACTATGACTTCGTGATCAAGTACCGGGCAGGCAAAACCAACGCCAACGCGGACGCTCTATCAAGGATGCCTCACTTACCTGAAGGTGACGAAAACCCAGAAGAGCTGGAGGAGGTAGAACTTCCCGCGTTTCACCGGTATGGAGCCGCTCAACACTCTCACTGCGTGAAGGAGGAGGATCTAACAACTGTGATGATGAATCCCCTACCTCACCACAGCTGGGCCGAGACCCAAGATAGTGACCCTGCAGTCCGCCTGGTGAAAGATCTGCTGACCCGGGAAGACGCCCTCCTAGATCCAGATGCCCCAGAGGAAGCCAAGCAGCTATGGAAGGAGAAGAGCAAGCTGTTCCTCTACGAAGGCAAGTTGTGCAGAAGGATTGTCAACCACCGGACGCACGAGCTGACCTGGCAAGTCGTGGTCCCAAGGCGGGATGCAGCTATGGTCCTGGGGGCTTACCATGACAGAGCGGGACACTTCGGTTGGAAGAAACTGGAATTCCTACTAAGAGGAAGGTTCTTTTGGGTCGGCATGAGAGGAGCTGTAGAAAAATGGTGCAGAAACTGTGGCCCTTGTCACCTAAGGAGGAAGGACCGTACCAGCCAGAAGACACCCTTGAGTCCCATCGTCACCACGCAGCCTCTTGAGCTGGTAGCTCTGGACCACGTCAAATTGCCTCCAATCCGGTCTGGATACATCTATGCCCTGACAATCGTGGACCACTATTCCCGTTTTCTAGTGGTGGTCCCGGTAAAGGACTTGACAGCCCAAACAGCGGCCAGAGCCTTCCAGCAATATTTCTGCCGTCCACACGGGTATCCGGAACAGGTCCTGACTGACCAGGGTCCAGCGTTCGAGGCTGAAATCTTCCAGGAGTTCTGCAACCTCTATGGCTGTAAGAAGATTCGGACGACGCCTTACCACCCCCAAACCAACGGGATGTGTGAGAAGATGAACAATATAGTCATTGATCTCCTGAAGACGTTGCCCCTGGAGGAACGCAGCCTGTGGCCAGAAAAACTGCCGGACCTGATAGACCTATACAACAATATCCCGGTGAATGCTACAAACTGCACCCCGGCTTACCTGATGCGAGCTAGACCAGGTAAGCTGCCCGTAGACCTGGAGATGGGAGTCCTAATACCTGAGGACACCTCCCCGGATGCGGACTGGGATACGGAAAGGCAACTGCAGTACAAGAAGGTACAGGAGAGTGTGGAGAAGAGCCTGGCCCAGGTGAGAGAGAGGCAAGAAAAACTCTTTAATCAACACGCCCCTGCTGGTACCCTAGAACCTGGTGAGCAAGTCCTAAAGCAAAAAAGAAGGCTACATAAGTTGGACGACCAGTGGGAAAGGGAACCCTACACCGTACTGCAGTCTGACCACGACAACCCAAAGGTGTGCATAATCACCAAGGACGGAGGAGAAACCACTAGTGTCGTCTCCAGAGACCACCTCAAAAGATGCCCCGAGCAACTCTGTAGTGCAGAAGAGGATCAGAGTGACCTTGAACCCGCAGAGGACAAGGAAGAAATGATCAGCACCGTTATCGGAGAGTTCCCTCAGTCCTGGACTCGCATAAATGATGCCATAGTGGTACCTGTCCTGCATTTCCTGCAACCGGCACAGCAACAACCAACACCAGAGCCGGAAGGTGAAGAGGAGCAAGCGGTTCCAGAGGCAGAAGAGCCTGTACCAGCAGCCCAGGAGAGTCAACCCTCTGCTGACAGTGAGCCTGCCATGCCTGCGGTAAGCCAAAGGACCCGCAGACAGCTGCCTGCCCTACCTGTACACCCAGCTGGTAGCTGTACCCCTAACGCTAGTGGGGAAAGCCAGGTTGGTCCACCACCAGACAGTGGGTTAAGGAGATCAACCAGGAGCACAAAGGGGCAGATACCCGCTCGCTGGAGAATATAGAGTGTACTAAAATTGTAAATAACCCTGTTGCCAAGTGTTGAATTGTTTGCCAAGTTACATGCCTGTTTGGTAATTCTGTGTTTCAGTTTCTTGCAGTTACCGTAAGGACTCACAGGTTATGGACTTTTTATAACCGGGACCTTGTATGGACTGCGTTCGGAGCCTGACCAAGGAATGAACTAAGACTGTAAAAGACTTGGGGTAGGACAGACCCCCACCTGGTTAAGGCTCCCGTTGTTCTGGTGATATGGACACCCGGTCACAGACCACACTGTGACCTTAAGAACTCAATTTGTGCGTCGTCTGTCTATTAATGTTTTATTGTTATGCATATTGTCTTTGTTTATTGTTTAGTCCCGGAGTACTAAATTTCACTAGGGGGGAATGTGTCACCCTGGCCTGGATGCCACAAGTGTAAATAAAGCTGTGTCTGAGAGCAAGGGGGAGGTTCTCTAGTCAGGGGAACATTAGCATGCAATGCCTCCTGTCTCAGGCCAGTAGGGGGAGCAGGCTGCCCCTATAAAAGCTGGTGCTGGGGGCAGGGTTAATGAGAACTGGATGGCCTGTCTCAGCACTGAGACGTGTCCCAGAGTGGAGCAGGGACAGAAAGTTGATTGCACCTAAGAGGAAGTGTGGCAGTAGGAGAGCCACCAGCCAGAGACGAGAGGCGAAGAGAGCCTGTCTTGGCAAATCAGAGGCTGACCTTACCAGACTTTGGTGTCTGAGGCTGGAAGGATTCCACATCCCCCAGCAGAGAACCAGTCCGCAAGGGACTGTATATTCCTTGGCCTAAGAAGCCTGGAGGCCCTGCCACAACAGAAGGGACCAGTAAAGCCGTACAAGGCTGGGAGCAGAAAGGAACCCACGTCGCAGGCCATACAGGCGAGAATTACACGGAAAGCTTGGAAACGTGGGCTGTTACCCTCTAAGAAGGAGATAGCCAGAAGGAGCACAGAAAGCACGGTAGGCCTACACCCTCACCCTGACCAGGGCCAATTTCCCCGTTGCTCTCAGACATCCAGGTCCCCTCCTAGCTGGGACTGTTTATGGGTCAGTTTACCTGTTTCAGTAAAGACCCTGGACTGCAACCTATTGTCTGTGTGCTCCTTCGCGCCTCCAGCACTACCGGTACTGGGACTCTCATCACCATCACTCCCACCATCCACTACACTGCCCTGGGGCCGCACTCTTCCCGTGGGGAGTCACACCATCCCAGCTGCATATATCATCAGCCCCAGCGGTCTGCCCTGCAGCGGCGGTTCCTAATGACCGCAAATCCACGGGTGGCGTAGTTGGACATAATCAATAACACATAACGGACTACCACTGGCCTGACCACCCTGAGCCACGGAACCGGGTCGCCACTACTACCCCCATCGTTCCCCTATCGCCCGGATCCGCGTGCCCCACGGCCCAGGGGGCGAGTCACATGCTCGCTGTATGTTGCGTGTGCACAGCTGAATGGTCACCATACAGGCACATGCCCGCTGTATGTTGCGTGTGCACAGCTGAATGGTCACCATACAGGCACATGCCCGCTGTATGTTGCGTGCGCACAGCTGAATGGTCACCATACAGGCACATGCCCGCTGTATGTTGCGTGTGTACAGCTGAATGGTCACCATACAAGCACATGCCCTCTGTATGTTGCGTGTGCACAGCTGAATGGTCACCATACAGGCACATGCCCGCTGTATGTTGCGTGTGCACAGCTGAATGGTCACCATACAGGCACATGCCCGCTGTATGTTGCGTGTGCACAGCTGAATGGTCACCATACAGGCACATGCCCGCTGTATATTGCGTGCGCACAGCTGAATGGTCACCATACTGGCACATGCCCGCTGTATGTTGCGTGTGCACAGCTGAATGGTCACCATACAGGCACATGCCCGCTGTATGTTGCGTGTGCACAGCTGAATGGTCACCATACTGGCACATGCCCGCTGTATGTTGCGTGTGCTCAGCTGAATGGTCACCATACTGGCACATGCCCGCTGTATGTTGTGTGTGCACAGCTGAATGGTCACCATACAGGCACATGCCCGCTGTATGTTGTGTGTGCACAGCTGAATGGTCACCATACAGGCACATGCCCGCTGTATGTTGCGTGTGCACAGCTGAATGGTCACCATACAGGCACATGCCCGCTGTATGTTGCGTGTGAAGTGGTCTCCACTCCTGAGCCAACTCCACACACGTGGACCCTGCTGTGGACGTACTGGTACTGTATGTTCATCTGTGCCAAGGGATTAATATATTTCTAATTGATTTTATGTATGTGCCTGGGGACAGGAGCACCCTGGCACCGGCTGTCTTAAAAAAGGCACGGAACAAATGCATTCATATTAAAACCATTTTTACATGCAGAAAAAGTTGCAATTTGTACAAAATGATATTACTATGCAACATTTGACCCACTGGATGTCAGCTCTTTTTTAGCATTGAGAAGTGTGCTACCATGCTTAAAATGTTCTGCTTAAATAATTTGCACCAAATGTATCATTAGTGACGAAATGTGATAAATATGGAATAATGGAGTTGAAGTGAGTACAAAAGATTTTGCTCAAATTCTGCCATTTCTGATAAATGTGAACCATTGTGTTTTTATGTTACACCACAATACTAGCATATTTTATCTCACAATTGGTGGGCTTGTATTATTTCTATGTAGTTACATATTGGGCCCCAGGAATAATTTCCTCTGGTGGGCCCAAGGCTCAGCAGTACGAGGCTGCACCTGAGTATGGAGCTAGCATTGGAGCGCCCCCCTTTGCTCTGCAATCTTGCCCCTCTGTCCGATACACTGTGACTGGCAGCTGCCTACAGACCTGTGTCTAGTGTCTCTGAGGGGGCAGCAGCCGCCTACAGGCCTGTGTCTAGTGTCTCTGAGGGGGCAGCAGCCGCCTACAGGCCTGTGTCTAGTGTCTCTGAGGGGGCAGCAGCAGCCTACAGGCCTGTGTCTAGTGTCTCTGAGGGGGCAGCAGCCGCCTACAGGCCTGTGCCTAGTGTCTCTGAGGGGGCAGCAGCAGCCTACAGGCCTGTGTCTAGTGTCTCTGAGGGGGCAGCAGCCGCCTACAGGCCTGTGTCTAGTGTCTCTGAGGGGGCAGCAGCCGCCTACAGGCCTGTGTCTAGTGTCTCTGACGGGGCAGCAGCTGCCTACAGGCCTGTCTAGTGTCTCTGAGGGCAGCAGCAGCCGCCTACAGGCCTGTGTCTAGTGTCTCTGAGGGGGCAGCAGCTGCCTACAGGCCTGTGTCTAGTGTCTCTGAGGGGGCAGCAGCTGCCTACAGGCCTGTGTCTAGTGTCTCTGAGGGGGCAGCAGCCGCCTACAGGCCTGTGTCTGGTGTCTCTGAGGGGGCAGCAGCTGCCTACAGGCCTGTGTCTAGTGTCTCTGAGGGGGCAGCAGCTGCCTACAGGCCTGTTCCTGGTGACTCTGAGGGGGCAGCAGCTGCCTACAGGCCTGTGTCTAGTGTCTCTGAGGGGGCAGCAGCCGCCTACAGGCCTGTGTCTAGTGTCTCTGAGGGGGCAGCAGCTGCCTACAGGCCTGTGTCTAGTGTCTCTGAGAGGGCAGCAGCAGCCTACAGGCCTGTGTCTGGTGTCTCTGAGGGGGCAGCAGCTGCCTACAGGCCTGTGTCTAGTGTCTCTGAGGGGGCAGCAGCCGCCTACAGGCCTGTGTCTAGTGTCTCTGAGGGGGCAGCAGCCACCTACAGGCCTGTGTCTAGTGTCTCTGAGGGGGCAGCAGCTGCCTACAGGCCTGTGTCTAGTGTCTCTGAGGGGGCAGCAGCTGCCTACAGGCCTGTGTCTAGTGTCTCTGAGGGGGCAGCAGCAGCCTACAGGCCTGTGTCTAGTGTCTCTGAGGGGGCAGCAGCCGCCTACAGGCCTGTGTCTAGTGTCTCTGAGGGGGCAGCAGCCGCCTACAGGCCTGTGTCTAGTGTCTCTGAGGGGGCAGCAGCTGCCTACAGGCCTGTCTAGTGTCTCTGAGGGCAGCAGCAGCCGCCTACAGGCCTGTGTCTAGTGTCTCTGAGGGGGCAGCAGCTGCCTACAGGCCTGTGTCTAGTGTCTCTGAGGGGGCAGCAGCTGCCTACAGGCCTGTGTCTGGTGTCTCTGAGGGGGCAGCAGCTGCCTACAGGCCTGTGTCTAGTGTCTCTGAGGGGGCAGCAGCCGCCTACAGGCCTGTGTCTAGTGTCTCTGAGGGGGCAGCAGCTGCCTACAGGCCTGTGTCTAGTGTCTCTGAGAGGGCAGCAGCAGCCTACAGGCCTGTGTCTGGTGTCTCTGAGGGGGCAGCAGCTGCCTACAGGCCTGTGTCTAGTGTCTCTGAGGGGGCAGCAGCCGCCTACAGGCCTGTGTCTAGTGTCTCTGAGGGGGCAGCAGCCACCTACAGGCCTGTGTCTAGTGTCTCTGAGGGGGCAGCAGCCGCCTACAGGCCTGTGTCTGGTGTCTCTGAGGGGGCAGCAGCCGCCTACAGACCTGTGTCTAGTGTCTCTGAGGGGGCAGCAGCCACCTACAGGCCTGTGTCTAGTGTCTCTGAGGGGGCAGCAGCCGCCTACAGGCCTGTGTCTAGTGTCTCTGAGGGGGCAGCAGCTGCCTACAGGCCTGTGTCTAGTGTCTCTGAGGGGGCAGCAGCTGCCTACAGGCCTGTGTCTAGTGTCTCTGAGGGGGCAGCAGCCGCCTACAGACCTGTGTCTAGTGTCTCTGAGGGGGAAGCAGCTGCCTACAGGCCTGTGTCTAGTGTCTCTGAGGGGGCAGCAGCCGCCTACAGGCCTGTGTCTAGTGTCTCTGAGGGGGCAGCAGCCGCCTACAGGCCTGTGTCTAGTGTCTCTGAGGGGGCAGCAGCTGCCTACAGGCCTGTGTCTAGTGTCTCTGAGGGGGCAGCAGCTGCCTACAGGCCTGTGTCTGGTGTCTCTGAGGGGGCAGCAGCTGCCTACAGGCCTGTGTCTAGTGTCTCTGAGGGGGCAGCAGCTGCCTACAGGCCTGTTCCTGGTGTCTCTGAGGGGGCAGCAGCTGCCTACAGGCCTGTGTCTAGTGTCTCTGAGGGGGCAGCAGCCGCCTACAGGCCTGTGTCTAGTGTCTCTGAGGGGGCAGCAGCTGCCTACAGGCCTGTGTCTAGTGTCTCTGAGAGGGCAGCAGCAGCCTACAGGCCTGTGTCTGGTGTCTCTGAGGGGGCAGCAGCTGCCTACAGGCCTGTGTCTAGTGTCTCTGAGGGGGCAGCAGCCGCCTACAGGCCTGTGTCTAGTGTCTCTGAGGGGGCAGCAGCCACCTACAGGCCTGTGTCTAGTGTCTCTGAGGGGGCAGCAGCCGCCTACAGGCCTGTGTCTAGTGTCTCTGACGGGGCAGCAGCCACCTACAGGCCTGTGTCTAGTGTCTCTGAGGGGGCAGCAGCCGCCTACAGGCCTGTGTCTAGTGTCTCTGACGGGGCAGCAGCCGCCTACAGGCCTGTGTCTAGTGTCTCTGAGGGGGCAGCAGCCGCCTACAGGCCTGTGTCTGGTGTCTCTGAGGGGGCAGCAGCTGCCTACAGGCCTGTGTCTAGTGTCTCTGAGGGGGCAGCAGCCGCCTACAGGCCTGTGTCTAGTGTTTCTGAGGGGGCAGCAGCCGCCTACAGGCCTGTGTCTAGTGTCTCTGAGAGGGCAGCAGCTGCCTACAGGCCTGTGTCTAGTGTCTCTGAGGGGGCAGCAGCCGCCTACAGGCCTGTGTCTGGTGTCTCTGAGGGGGCAGCAGCCGCCTACAGGCCTGTGTCTAGTGTCTCTGAGGGGGCAGCAGCCGCCTACAGGCCTGTGTCTGGTGTCTCTGAGGGGGCAGCAGCTGCCTACAGGCCTGTGTCTAGTGTCTCTGAGGGGGCAGCAGCCGCCTACAGGCCTGTGTCTAGTGTCTCTGAGGGGGCAGCAGCCGCCTACAGGCCTGTGTCTAGTGTCTCTGAGGGGGCAGCAGCCGCCTACAGGCCTGTGTCTAGTGTCTCTGAGGGGGCAGCAGCCGCCTACAGGCCTGTGTCTGGTGTCTCTGAGGGGGCAGCAGCTGCCTACAGGCCTGTGTCTAGTGTCTCTGAGGGGGCAGCAGCCGCTTACAGGCCTGTGTCTAGTGTCTCTGAGGGGGCAGCAGCTGCCTACAGGCCTGTGTCTAGTGTCTCTGAGGGGGCAGCAGCCTCCTACAGGCCTGTGTCTAGTGTCTCTGAGGGGGCAGCAGCCGCTTACAGGCCTGTGTCTAGTGTCTCTGAGGGGGCAGCAGCCGCCTACAGGCCTGCGTCTAGTGTCTCTGAGGGGGCAGCAGCCTCCTACAGGCCTGTGTCTAGTGTCTCTGAGGGGGCAGCAGCCGCCTACAGGCCTGTGTCTAGTGTCTCTGAGGGGGCAGCAGCTGCCTACAGGCCTGTGTCTGGTGTCTCTGAGGGGGCAGCAGCCGCCTACAGGCCTGTGTCTAGTGTCTCTGAGGGGGCAGCTGCCTACAGGCCTGTGTCTAGTGTCTCTGAGGGGGCAGCAGCAGCCTACAGGCCTGTGTCTAGTGTCTCTGAGGGGGCAGCAGCCGCCTACAGGCCTGTGTCTAGTGTCTCTGAGGGGGCAGCTGCCTACAGGCCTGAGTCTAGTGTCTCTGAGGGGGCAGCAGCCGCCTACAGGCCTGTGTCTAGTGTCTCTGAGGGGGCAGCAGCCGCCTACAGGCCTGTGTCTAGTGTCTCTGAGGGGGCAGCAGCCGCCTACAGGCCTGTGTCTAGTGTCTCTGAGGGGGCAGTAGCCGCCAACAGGCCTGTGTCTAGTGTCTCTGAGGGGGCAGCAGCCGCCTACAGGCCTCTGTCTAGTGTCCCTGAGAGGGCAGCAGCTGCCTACAGGCCTGTGTCTAGTGTCTCTGAGGGGGCAGCAGCTGCCTACAGGCCTGTGTCTGGTGTCTCTGAGGGGGCAGCAGCTGCCTACAGGCCTGTGTCTGGTGTCCCTGAGGGGGCAGCAGCCGCCTACAGGCCTGTGTCTAGTGTCTCTGAGGGGGCAGCAGCTGCCTACAGGCCTGTGTCTAGTGTATATGAGGGGGCAGCAGCTGCCTACAGGCCTGTGTCTAGTGTCTCTGAGGGGGCAGCAGCCACCATCAGGCCTGTGTCTAGTGTCTCTGAGGGGGCAGCAGCCGCCTACAGGCCTGTGTCTAGTGTCTCTGAGGGGGCAGCAGCCGCCAACAGGCCTGTGTCTAGTGTCTCTGAGGGGGCAGCAGCCGCCTACAGGCCTGTGTCTGGTGTCTCTGAGGGGGCAGCAGCCGCCTACAGGCCTGTGTCTAGTGTCTCTGAGGGGGCAGCAGCCGCCTACAGGCCTGTGTCTAGTGTCTCTGAGGGGGCAGCAGCTGCCTACAGGCCTGTATCTAGTGTCTCTGAGGGGGCAGCAGCCGCCTACAGGCCTGTGTCTAGTGTCTCTGAGGGGGCAGCAGCCGCCTACAGGCCTGTGTCTAGTGTCTCTGAGGGGGCAGCTGCCTACAGGCCTGTGTCTAGTGTCTCTGGGTGGGCAGCAGCAGCATTCTGACACCCCTTTCAGACAGCTCCAACAAGCGCCTGGGGCAAGATGTTCATCTCACCTCATGACAGAAGCAGCCCTGGTTGACATATAGAGAATGAGTAGAAGGAATGATGGTGCAGAGAACCGGTACAGTACAGACCAAAAGTTTGGACACACCTTCTCATTTAAAGATTTTTCTGTATTTTCTTGACTATGAAAATTGTACATTCACACTGAAGGCATCAAAACTATGAATTACCACATGTGGAATTATATACTTAACAAAAAAGTGTGAAGCAACTGAAAATATGTCTTATATTCTAGGTTCTTCAAAGTAGCCACCTTTTGCTTTGATGACTGCTTTGCACACTCTTGGCATTTTCTTGATGAGCTTCAAGAGGTAGTCACCGGAAATGGTCTTCCAACAATCTTGAAGGAGTTCCCAGAGATGTTAGCACTTGTTGGCCCTTTTGTCTTCACTCTGCTGTCCAGCTCACCCAAAACATTCTCGATTGGGTTCAGGTCTGGTGACTGTGGAGGCCAGGTCATCTGGCGTAGCACCCCATCACTCTCCTTCTTGGTCAAATAGCCCTTACACAGCCTGGAGGTATGTTTCGGGTCATTGTGCTGTTGAAAAATAAATGATGGTCTAACTAAACGCAAACCGGATGGAATAGCATGCCGCTGCAAGATGCTGTAGTAGCCATGCTGGTTCAGTATGCCTTCACACCTCCTCCTCCATGCTTCACGGTGGGAACCAGGCTTGTAGAGTCCATCCTTTCACCTTTTCTGCGTCGCGCAAAGACACGGTGGTTGGAACCAAAGATCTCAGATTTGGACTCATCAGACCAAAGCACAGATTTCCACTGGTCTAATGTCCATTCCTTCTGTTCTTTAGCCCAAACAAGTCTCTTCTGCTTGTTGCCTGTCCTTAGCAGTGGTTTCCTAGCAGCTATTTTACCATGAAGGCTTGCTGCACAAAGTCTCCTCTTAACAGTTGTTGTAGAGATGTGTCTGCTGCTAGAACTCTGTGTGGCATTGACCTGGTCTCTAATCTGAGCTGCTGTTCACCTGAGTTTTCTGAGGCTGGTGACTCAGATAAACTTATCCTCAGAAGCAGAGGTGACTCTTGGTCTTCCTTTCCTGGGGCGGTCCTCATGTGAGCCAGTTTCTTTGTAGCGCTTGATGGTTTTTGCAACTGCACTTGGGGACACTTTCAAAGTTTGCCCAATTTTTCAGACTGACTGACCTTCATTTCTTAAAGTAATGATGGCCACTCGTTTTTCTTTACTTAGCTGCTTTTTTTCTTGACATAATACAAGTTCTAACAGTCTATTCAGTAGGACTATCAGCTGTGTATCCACCTGACTTCTGCACAACACAACTGATGGTCCCAACCCCATTTATAAGGCAAGAAATCCCACTTATTAAACCTCACAGGGCACACCTGTGAAGTGAAAACCATTTCTGGTGACTACCTCTTGAAGCTCATCAAGAGAATGCCAAGAGTGTGCAAAGCAGTCATCAAAGCAAAAGGTGGCTACTTTGAAGAACCTAGAATATAAGACATATTTTCAGTTGTTTCACACTTTTTTGTTAAGTATATAATTCCATATGTGTTAATTCATAGTTTTGATGCCTTCAGTGTGAATGTACAATTTTCATAGTCATGAAAATACAGAAAAATCTTTAAATGAGAAGGTGTGTCCAAACTTTTGGTCTGTACTGTATATACCGTATTTTTCAAACTATAAGACGCACAGGACCATAAGACTCACCTATGTTTTAGAAGAGGAAAATAAAAAAATAAAAATTTAAGCAGAAAAAGGGGTCATGATGCACTTTTAAGGGGGGAGGGAGTCTTCTGCTGACACTGGCATAGGGGTAATGTCCCCCAATTCTGACAATATCCCCCATCCTGGTATATATGCCCCCCCCCTTCCTTTTATACGTGGTCCCCATCCCCATCCTGGTATGCCTGGCATCCCTCCATCCTGGTATGCATGGCACCCCTCATCCTTATCCTGGTATGCATGGCACCCCTCATCCCTGTCCTGGTATGCATGGCACCCCTCATCCCTATCCTAGTATTAATGGCACACCTCATCCCTATCCTGGTATGCATGGCACCCCTCATCCCCATCCTGGTATGCATGGCACAGCAATCCCCATCCTGGTATGCATGGCACCCCTCATCCCTATCCTGGTATGCATGGCACCCCTCATCCCTGTCCTGGTATGCATGGTACCCCTAATCCCTATCCTGGTATGCATAGCACCCCTCATCCCCATCCTAGTATGCATGGCACAGCAATCCCCATCCTGGTATGCATGGCACCCCTCATCCCTGTCCTGGTATGCATGGCACCCCTCATCCCTGTCCTGGTATGCATGGCACCCCTCATCCCTGTCCTGGTATGCATAGCACCCCTCATCCTTATCTTGGTATGCATGGCACCCCTTATCCTTATCCTGGTATGTATGGCCCCTCATCCTTATCCTGGTATGTATGGCCCCCTCATCTTTATCCTGTTATGTATGCTCCCATCAGGGTTATCCTGGTATGCATGGCACCCCTCATCCTTACCCTTGTATGTATGGCCCCCTCATCCTGATCCTAGTATGCATGGTCCCCCTAATCCCCACCAGGCTACACATAAAAAAATAAACACTCCTACTCACCTTTCTTCTCTTCTCCAGCGCTGCATCCTGTCTGCCTGCACTGATCTCTCCATGTGGGCCGCGCATGACGTCACTGCCATGCGCGGCTCACATGGAGAGATCAGCTGCCGGAAGTCACTGCTCCCCACGCCAGAACTGTGGGCGCAGGGAGCAGTGACTTCATGCTCCTTAATAGCCGGCACGCAGCGTAGCCGCAGCGCGGCTCCTGCTGCTGCCGGGCTATTGCCTGTGTCCACTTATTAAAGTGCATGAATATTCACCCCTCTCCACTCCCATGGGCGTGGAGAGAGGTTGAATATTCATGCCCTTTAACAGCGAGCACAGGTGATTCCGGCAACAGCAGGAGCCGCGCTGCGGCTACACTGTGTGCCGCTATTAAGGAGCATGAATATTCACTGCTCCCCACGCCCCATGGGTATAGGGAGCAGTGAATATTCATTTTCTTTAGCAGCGGGGACAATGTAGGCTGCAGCGGGCGGCTGCTGCCTCCTGTGCCCCGCTCCTCCGCCATTACCGCTCCCCCCACACCCCACACAGTGTATATATATCCCCCCCCCCCCAACATTCGGACTATAAGATGCACCCCCCATTTTCCTCCAAAATTTTGGAGGAAAAAAGTGCTTCTTATAGTCCGAAAAATATGGTAACTGTATGTGGGAGATTTACTGTAATCAGTGTGAAAGAAATAAGGAGTTGATGCTCATGGCAACAAATCAGATTAAATATCTAATTTTTCAATTTTACAGAGAATCATTTGCAAAAAAAGTAATTGATAGCTTTGGCCACCATGACATATTTCCTCTGCACTTCTTTTATATAATCTCCCCCTATCTTTCCAGTTGTTTGACATAGTTGAAACAGAGCTTTAATGTAATTGGATGGAGTATTGTTACTATCTTCAGATGTTTCTTCATCTAATTCTGCTGGTTTTGCGGAGCCGATGTCGGTGCATCTTACATTCCATTGATAATGACAAACCGGTGCTGATGTATCAGACGGTTAGGCGCGTCCACAGACGTCATCACTGAGAAGAAATCCGCATGGATTTCGGAACAGTGTGTCAGCGCAGCCTGAATGCTCTCAAAAAATTGCAGACTGGCATCTAAACATTTAGATTGTGAGCCCCAATGGGGACAGCGACAATAATGTCTGGAAAGCGCTGTGGAATTAGTGGTGCTATATAAGTGAGTAAAATAAATAAAAAATGTGAACTTATTATTTCACCAGTCTGCAATTGTTTTTAGATCCTTCAGGGTGCGCTGACACACTGTTCCGGAATCCATGCTGATTTCTTTTCAGTGATGAGGTCTGTGGACATGGCTAACCATCTGATTAAATCAGCACTAGTTTGTAATTATTAATGGAATTTAAGATGCACCGACACACTGTTCCAGAAGCTGTGACAAAGAACGCCAGATCGTTAAAAACGCGTAGCACTGTCCACCTACCCCCCATACCCTTTCCTCATGGGTGTAATTTATAACATGGAGTAATTAAAAGCATCTTTTTCCTTGGAGCTGGATACCACATCTTCTGTGACATCATTACTGAGGCCGGAGCTCCACTGCTCCTGGATGTGCGGCCGCCTTTGTGATTAGTCAATCTCATTTATGTATGATACTGAAATATTAAAAAGTAATTGTTAATTACGTGGACACTTTTCTACACTGAGAGCATGATAGGAAGCTTGAGACAGTGAAATGGCACTGGTGGTACATTAAGGGGGTAAATCCTGATGACAGGTTCCCTTTAAGAACTATTTGCTGTCTAATCTCTGCCACCCCTGACTTGTGCCAATGTCACCAGATTATAAGTGTCATTCACTTTACCCGTCATTGTGTTTATGTTATGGCATGTAGTTGTCCTCCTTATTCCCGGTACTTTCACTGACGAGGGTCTTTATTGTGAGATCCAGAAAATACATTGAGAAATCTCTTTTGTGTTGAAGAAAAAAGTCACATCTAATCTATCTTTCCTCCTTATAGGAAATCCTTGTGAGAATAACGGTTTATCACTAAATTGTAAAAAAGAAGCTATCACGAAGCACTCTAATGGAGAAAACCTCTTCACCCTTCCTGCACCTCCTGGACTTCACAGCACTTCACCTTCTTATAATCCTCCTGATCATGAGGAGCCCTCTCCTGATCAATCTCACATTGTTACCACTATTCCAGGTGACACAGTGGATAAAAGATTTCAGTGTGACAAGCAACTTACTAAAAGCTCCGATTCTTTAACACAAAGAAAGCACAAAGGAGAGAAGCCATACTCCTGTTCAGAATGTGGGAAATGTTTTACATGTAAATCAAAATATGTTATATATGAGAGAATTCACACAGGAGAGAAGCCGTTTTCATGTTCAGAATGTGATAAATCCTACACAGATAAAGCGGATCTTATTATACATCAGAGAATTCATACAGGTGAGAAGTCGTATTCATGTTCAGAATGTGGGAAAGTATTGGCACCCCTGCAATTCTGTCAGATAATACTCAGTTTCTTCCTGAAAATGATTGCAATCACAAATTCTTTGGTATTATTCTCTTCATTTAATTTGTCTTCAATGAAAAAAACAGAAAAAGAATTGTCTTAAAGCCAAATTGGATATAATTCCACACCAAACCTAAAAAAGGGGGTGGACAAAAGTATTGGCACCCTTTGAAAAATCATGAGATGCTTCTCTAATTCGTGTAATTAACAGCACCTGTTACTTACCTGTGGCACCTAACAGGTGTTGGCAATAACTAAATCACACTTGCAGCCAGTTAACATGGATTAAAGTTGACTCAACCTCTGTCCTGTGTCCTTGTGTGTACCACATTGAGCATGGAGAAAGGAAAGAAGACCAAAGAACTGTCTGAGGACTTGAGAAACCAAATTGTGAGGAAGCATGAGCAATCTCAAGGCTACAAGTCCATCTCCAAAGACCTGAATGTTCCTGTGTCTTCCGTGCGCAGTGTTTTCAAGAAGTGTAAAGCCCATGGCACTGTGGCTAACCTCCCTAGATGTGGACGGAAAAGAAAAATTGACGAGAGATTTCAACGCAAGATTGTGCGGATGGTGGATAAAGAACCTCGACTAACATCCAAACAAGTTCAAGCCGCCCTGCAGTCCGAGGGTACAACAGTGTCAACCCGTACTATCCGTCGGTGTCTGAATGAAAAGGGACTGTATGGTAGGATACCCAGGAAGACCCCACTTCTTACCCCAAGACATAAAAAAGCCAGGCTGGAGTTTGCCAAAACTTACCTGAGAAAGCCTAAAACGTTTTGGAAGAATGTTCTCTGGTCAGATGAGACAAAAGTAGAGCTTTTTGGCAAAAAGCATCAACATAGAGTGTACAGGAAAAAAAAAGAGGCATTCAAAGAAAAGAACACGGTCCCTACAGTCAAACATGGCGGAGGTTCCCTGATGTTTTGGGGTTGCTTTGCTGCCTCTGGCACTGGACTGCTTGACCGTGTGCATGGCATTATGAAGTCTGAAGACTACCAACAAATTTTGCAGCATAATGTAGGGCCCAGTGTGAGAAAGCTGGGTCTCCCTCAGAGGTCATGGGTCTTCCAGCAGGACAATGACCCAAAACACACTTCCAAAAGCACTATAAAATGGTTTTAGAGAAAGCACTGGAGACTTCTAAGGTGGCCAGCAATGAGTCCAGACCTGAATCCCATAGAACACCTGTGGAGAGATCTCAAAATGGCAGTTTGGAGAAGGCACCCTTCAAATATCAGGGACCTGGAGCAGTTTGCCAAAGAAGAATGGTCTACAATTCCAGCAGAGCATTGTAAGAAACTCATTGATGGTTACCGGAAGCGGTTGTTCACAGTTATTTTGGCTAAAGGTTGTGCAACCAAGTATTAGGCTGAGGGTGCCAATACTTTTGTCCGGCCCTTTTTTGGAGTTTTGTGTGAAATGATCTAGGATTTGATTTTTGCTTCATTCTCTTTTGTGTTTTTTCCTTGCAAGCAAATTAAATGAAGAGAATAAGACCAAAGAATTTGTGATTGCAATCATTTTCAGGAAGAAACTGAGTATTATCTGACAGAATTGCAGGGGTGCCAATACTTTTGGCCACCACTGTAAATCACACCTTGTTGCACATGAGAAAATTCATACAGGAGAAAAATCATTTTCATGTTCAGAATGTGGGAAATGTTTTATATATAAATCATATCTTGTAAAACATGAGAGAAGTCATACAGGAAAGAAAGTGTAATTATGTTCACTGTGTTTCATAAATTTAATAAACATTGCTCAGCATAAATAAGTACACCCCCTTTGATAAGTAAGATTTTATTTAATATCTCACTGAATAAATTTCTAAAATTTTGCCAACACTGAGTTTCATAGAACATTTTTTTTGTAATCAAAACATGAAAGTAATAATATAACTATCATTACAAAATCTTCAGTTTTACTCAAATTAGTTGGTGCAAAAATGAGTACACCCCACATCAAAAGCTACTACATCTATTATTTTGTATGGCCTCCATAATTTTAAAGGACGGCACTAAGTTTTCTAGGCCTGGAATGAACAAGTTAGTGACAATACTATATCTATCTTTTATCTCTCTTTTGATAACGAGCTCTTAGAGCCTGGATGCTGGATGGAGCGATGACAACTTGTCTCTTCAGAATTCCCCATAGGTGTTTGGTTGGGTTCAGATCAGGAGACACTTGGCCACTGAATCACTGTCACCCTGTTCTTCAGAAATGCAACAGTGGCCTACCAAGGGAACAGAGTGATGGCAGCATCTTTTCTTCCACTATAGAGTAACGCTGTTGCCGGCGCCCTCGCATGCTGTCCCCTTCTCCCTCCATGCAAAGACACTTTCTCACCGCTCCAGCCGTGGGTGTGGTTCCTGGCGCTCTTCTTGTCCTCTGTTCCTGTAAATGCGTTGCAACTCCTGGTGCTGTCTAGTATGCGCTTGTTTCCCTGTTCTTAAGGGGCAGTGCGCGCCTTATGCTAAATGCATTTAGCATAAGTAGTACACCTGCAAGATGGCTCCCAACCAATAGCTGGGAGGCATCTTGTATAAAAGACTCACTCTCCCCTTAGCAAGGTGTACTGCTAGTGACTTGTGAGGTCCCCTGGTCTTGGGGTGACCAGGGTCCTGAGTCCGTAAACCACTGGTCCCGCTGTGGCCAGAGTCCTGTACCCGAATCCCTGGTCCTAGAGTGGCCCGGGCCTAAAACCTCGTCCCCTGGTCCTGGAGCAGCCAGTGCCTGAACCCTCATCCCCTGGTTCTGGAGTGGCCGGCGCTTGTACCATCGTTCCTTGGTCCTGTAGAGATCAATGCCTGTACCCTCGTACCCTGATCCTGGAGTGTCCAGTGCCTGAACCCTCATCCCCTGGTTCTGGAGTGGCCAGTGCCTGTACCATTGTCCTCTGGTTCTGGAGAGTCCAGTTCCGGTACCATCATCCCCTGGTCCTGAAGAGGCCAGTGTCTGTACCCTTGTCCCCTGGTCCTGTAGCGGCCAGTGCCTGAACCCTTATCGCCTGGTTCCAGAGCAGCCAGTGGCTGTACCCTCGTCCCTTGGTCCCGGAGCAGCCAGTGCCTGAACCCTTGTCAAATGGTCCTGGTTCTGCCAGAGCCCTGAACATTGTCCCCTGGTCCTAGTGTGGCCATTCCTGTTCCTGAAGTCCCCTGGTCACAGTGCGTCCAGTGTCTGAACATTCCCCTAAGTCTCCATGTCAGTGATCCTGGACTGTATCTACTAAGTCTGAATGGAGCCGTAATCAGTGTCAGCTAAGCTGACCCCTGGGATCAGCAGCTACTGCCGGACACCACCCTGGAGTTGTACTTGGCAGCTACCTGCCGCACAAGCCTGACCTCACCACTAGAGGCTCCAGTGAACACCAAAGTAGCTGCTTAGTTACGCCCCTCCAGGGTCGGCCCGGTGGGTCCAGAAATCCACTTGCACCACAAATGGGCGTAACAAAGCAGAACATCTGTGAATTCATGATGTCATCAATGACCTGTAGCTCCCCGACACCAGCAGCGCTCATGCAGCCGCACATGAGGACACGGCCACCACCAGGTCTCTCTGTAGACACCATGCATTCTCATTGTATTCCTCACCTTTGAGACAGTTTTGAAGCCATCAGTTCCAAACACATTTATCTTGGTCTCATCACTCCAGAGTATAAAGTCCCAGGAGGCTTCATATGTTTCCGCATGTGTCCTGGCAGATTGTAGGGCGGCTTTTTTGTGTATGGGATTTAGGAGAGGCTTTCTATGTGGACAACACCCATGTCTGCCATTCCTCTATAGAAAACATTGTCTGCTTTCAGCTCATCTCTCAATGCTTGGTGAGATCCTTGGGAAGTGCTCGGAGGGAAAATCACAGTTGGGAAGGAATGGATGGAATTTATTAAGTTACTGATAATCCAGCACCTGTTTTCCAGTGTGAATAAAAACAAAAACTTATATGAAAAAATACAAATTAAAATCGTAGAAACATTAAAAAGCAATGTGCACACTGTGCATTTTTGATGTGTTTTCGCTGCGTTTTTTCCGCTCGGAAATGCACCAAAAGCGCTAGGTAATCCGTGTGCCAGCTAATGCAATGACAATCCTGAAGTGCTGTGCACATGATCAGGAATTATCTTGACCGGATTGTCATTGCGTTTAAATCTGCAGCATGGCAATTCTTTGTGCGTTTCTGCAGCGTTTTTCACCCATAGACTTGAATTGAGTCAGTCAAATCTGCAGCAAAAATTCAGGTATGAATATATTTGCGGATTTGCTGCGGATGTTTGCTGCATATTGGACTGACTCAATTCAAGTCAATGAGTCAAAAACGCTGCAAAACCGCACAAAGAATGGACCATGTAAGACTACTCCTCCCATCATCCGATGGCCGATCCCGCTGATAACAGTGGGAGCAGGCGCAGCTGAGGGGAGACTGGGACTGTGCGTGGGGAGCAGCGACCATTCACTCTCCTTAATAGTGCGCACACTGTACCCGCAGCACGGCTCCTGCTGCCGCTTTGTGGTCTGTGTGCCGCTATTAAAGACCATGAATATTCACTACAACCCATGGGAATATTTTTTTTACTGTGGATACAGCTGAATTTCACCCACCAAAAAAATGACAAAGTGGGCTACTATAGCTTGCACTGCCACATTAGCAAATGAAAAAAAAAGTTTTGTTGTGCTCTGCTGAGTCTGCATATAGCTGAATTTCAACCCCACAAAATCAAAAGGTGGGCTCCAAGGGCTTGCTAGTGACGCGCCCCTGGGCCTGTGTCGCGCTGCGCTGCGCATGCGGGAGCTTACCCGGAGCCGGATCTGTGGAGGGTTGTAGTCTCGTGGCGGTGACCTGGTCCGTGCCCAGGGAGTCAAACTAGACGGCAGTCCATTAGTAGTAAATGGTTGATGACTACGCCACCCGTTGAGTGCAGCCAGGGGGCTGCTGCTGCAGGGCAGACCGCTGAGGCCGATGGTGGGATTGTGCAGCGTGATAGTATAACCCCCAACGGGAGGGGTATGGCCTCAGGGCAGCCGACGTGGATGATGGGGGTAGCAGGAACCACTCAGAGACGGTACGGTGTAGTTCAGGGTCTTTACTGGTAACAACAAAAGACCCTCCCGGAGTACTTGCTAGCGGATGGGGCCTGGTCAGTCCTTGAGCAGATGGGATCTCCCCTGGCCAGGCGTAGTTGTAGGCCTCCCAAACTGACTGTACTCTTCTGGCTACCTTGCTAGGAGCTGATGTAAGTAGCCCACGTCCCTGAGTGTACCGTGTGGTGCTCACCCGTATGGCCGGTGACTCGGGGCCTTCTAATGGCTTCCGCTCCACGATGGCGGTGCTGGTCCCACGCGTGTGACCGTGCCTTCGGGCTTCTGGGCCAGAGGACCTGAAATCCCCTGCCTGACGGATTCTGCTGCTGGGCAGGAATTAGTCCCCACAGCCTCGGACTCCGGGTCCGGTAAAAAGTCTTCTTAGTCAGGGCGAACTCTGCAGCTGCCAGCCCCTGACTCCTTGTAACTGCTGTTTCTTCCTATGCTGTCTCTACTTCTTCTCTTCTTCTACTCACTCACCCTGCCTCAGCCCCAGGTTTATATAGGGGAAGTTCTTCCCCTCCCAAGACTGGGCAGGAGGTGTGGCATGCACAGGATCCCTGACTAAAGGACCTCCCACCTGCTCTCAGACATAACATTACGTTACTGTGGCAACCAGACCCCTGGGGTGTCACACTAGCTTTATCGCATTAGCAAGTGAAAAAATTTTTTGGTGCATACAGCACAATACAAGCCGTGCACAACACTGTTCTGTGGCATGGGCCCTGCTGTTTCTGTCTGAATCTCAGTAATTGCACAATAAAAATAAAAATGTGCTGCAAGGTCGATTTCACAGGTACACAGCAGAGGACTTATCTACACTATCTGACTTCCAAACAAGCGCCCATCTATCTAGCTAATATCTCTCATTAGGAGCAGCGTCTATCACCGGCAGTGTGACGTGCATAAAATGGCGCTGAGGGAACATGACCGCTCATTATATAGAGAGGACATGTGATTTCAGCAGCCAATGGCAGAAGCCCTTGTATCTAGACAGTGCGGATGCTTCCTGCGCTCTGATTGGCTAGCCGCGTTTTCCTCAAAGTTACAGGAAAAAAAAATTACAAGCGCGCCGCTGATCTGACCTGTTCTGAGCTCTCCCCAGCCCCTCCACTCATCTAACACGTCCCCCTGCTCATCATACACAGGCACTATGCTAGACAAACTGTTAAAAACGCTGTAGCTGCCCCGCAATTGTGGCGCCCCTGAGGGTTCGGCCGCCACAGGAATGCTGCACTTCTTTAATGGAGTGTGGTGTTCCTCCTCTGAGGTAAGTCCTGTGTGATGGTAGTTACCTGCTTTTGGCATCCAACACCACACATTTCCACCAGAGGGAGCTAGTATGCACTAGTGCTGCTCCCCTGGTTACAGGGAGACTGGGGAACACAAAGTAGTAGGAACCAGTTAGTGGGTGTGGGTGGAGGAACAGTTAATTAGTTACACTTCTAATTTCTGATATATTAGAATGCCTTCTTGAATCTTGGGTCCTTCGTCCTTCAGCCCTGTGTGGGTTCAAAGCTGGTCCTGTGTGGACCTGTCCAGCCCTGCAGACCTGTGTGGTCTCAAGCAGACTTGCTGTCAAGTGGTCGTACTGTGCTGTCATGAACTGTGTGAAAAGTGACTTCCCTCCGGGAGCGCAGATCCTGTGTGGGCCTGCACCGGCATGGGACACAGCCCTCGTACCCCAATCCATGGGACGAGAGGTAGGTTGCAGACAAGGAATGTCTCAACCCGACCAAGGACCAGGATCAAGAAGGCCCGGGAGCTTTAGAGTGGGGCTCCCTAGCAAATGGGTCCCGGGGAGGATGCAGACGGAGCGGAGTTCGCCACCTGTCATCTCCTACCTGATCTATTCAGAGGGATTCCGGCTGCAAGAGGGGTACCGGCCCCCGACACCCGACCTCGTACTCTATGTCCAGGATGGGAAAGCCCGGTTAGGCCCTGAGGATCCCGGCGGGCCTCGGCTGGAGAGGAATTGCCACCCGAGCCCTAGATCTGAGAGGAGCTCAGAGGGAGACCTGGCCTATCCACACACGCACAGACGGGAGAGGGTAAAGTCTTTAGTGCAGGAACACTGTACAGTAGGGACGCTGCCAAACACTGGACTTCCTCGGAGGTAGTCGAACCCTCGTCCCTGGTGGCCGCAGGACTCCGCGAGGAGCAGGGAGAAGCCTTGCGCTGCTTATAAGAACTGTGTTAAAGCCTTGGAAATTCATCCCTTTGGCCTCCGGACTGTTCATTACGCGCCATACCACGCGACACGGTGCCCGCGTCCCTACTCCCGCACTATTACCCTCCTTCATCCCGGCCCTGCCTGCCCTGAGGCCCTGCTCCGCCTGTGGGGAGCGGTGAGAACTTTAGCCGCCATGACATCGGGCCTCAGCGGACTGCTAGCGGCGCTGGTGGCGCATCACCAGACACCACAGGTGGCGTAGTCGACAATTACTACTCCACCCGGAATAGCCCTAACATCATTTTTAATGTGACGGCCCTGGGCACGGAACGGGTCAAGGCCACGACTGCATCCCCCTTCAACATCTGACCCAGCTTCGAGTACCCCATCATCCCAGGGCAGGGCTTGAGAGGCGTCACATCACTGGCGTAGTCGGCAGGATATCGTGCCCGCAGCAACGGAGAAAAGTGCCCATTGCTATCGGGTACTGTGTGCCTTACACCTTGGACTGTTGTTTTACACTTAAAATGGCGCCCGCCCAAGAAGAACAGGCGCCATCACGCAGTGAAAAGACTGTCTTTGTATACCTCCCATCGTGGGCTGGGCTCCCGCTTGGCGCCGAAAAATGTGACTGCCCCTTCCAACAGAGACTGTCCGCGGGGTAATGCCCGTCAAACTGGATGGGCTGAACGAAGGCGGGCCTGTCAACATGCCGCCCAGGAACCGCCCCGAAAGAGAAGGAAGGAGCAAAGCAGCAAGGTGCGGCCATTGCAGATGGAGTTTGGCGCTGAATGGAGAAGGTCATGGATGACCCCACGGAAGCATGCCATGCGACTGTTGCACCCAGTCCAGGCCCTTCACCCGGAGGAGAGTCTAGAGGCAGTGCATTGACACCGGAGGACTTCGCGTTCTTACACCAGGAGGCTCCAGAGCTTGCAAGGAGACAGGAAGAGGCCCAGGAGGCGGCGACGGCTGCGTGGAAGGCAGAGATGCTGCAGTGGATCCGAGACCGCCGCCGAGGAGAAGAGGCTCCTGAAGCAGTCGGCCCGGAGGTCGAGGTGGAAACCGACCTGACGGCAGGTGAGGAAGCAACCCCTGCCCCGGCTGCGGAGCCCTCGGAGCTGATTCTAGACCTGATGACGGAGTACATCCATCCCCGAGCCGTCACCTGGGAGCAGGCATTGGCTCCTGAGCTGCAAGCGGCAGCTGTCGGCGGGGATTTGCACTGCCCCCAAAGCGTTCCAACGGAGGTGCCTGGAGTAGCGGAGGAGACCACCGACGCCAACCCGGACTGGTCCGCGATTATGGAGGACTTGCCGCAGCCCGTGCTCATACCGCTACCTGCACCGGCGGTGACCTGGCCCGAGGCCGAAGAGTGGGCCTGGGAAAACCAGGGGGGCGACTTGATGGGTTTCCCCTGGGAGACCACCGCGGAAGCGCAGAGGAGGAGCCGCTGGTGTAGTGAGCAGGTTTCCCAACTAGCCAGGGAGCAACGCTGCGAGCGCCTGGAGGTCCGGACCAAGGCTTCCAAGGATCGGGCGCGACAGGAGGAGGCTATCCATCCCGGTCCCCGGTATGAAGGCAAGGTCGTGAGATTCCACCATGAGGCGGAGTGGGGGTTTATTCGGTGTCCCCTCTTCCGTGAAGATGTGTTCTTCAGCCGGCGGGACGTCGAGCCACGCCTTAAAAAGGGACACCCCGGTCGGAACCTCGCCCCGGGTGAAATAGTTACTTTCGCTCGCCACCAGGGGGAGCGTGGGTGGTACGCCCTGGACGTACACAAAGTGTCCAGGAGCGAGGCCACCACCTCCTCAGCCTCGGGTGATCGGCTGCCCTCTGTCGGGAGGAATGAGCCTTTCCCTCCACGTGAGCCCCAAGTCTAAGGTAGCCCCGGCTGCTGCTGTTACTGTTTAAAGTTTTACTGTGTGCTGCTATATTTCTATTGCTGTGTGATCTTTACTTTATAGAGACTTTGGTCCCTGCGGACTATGGCAGGCGGCGGACTTCCATGTATATAGTTATGCACCTATTTAGGTGCTCCCTATTGGTTTTATATAAAACTGTGCCTTTTATTACCTCAAGACCTCAGAAGCAAAACCTGTCTGGGTGGCACGTGTGGGGGTCCATATCCGGATCTTCATGCCCTGCAGCCACCCCAGGGCCCACGTAGAGGGTTTAGGGCAGGTCCCTCTTGCTACTGAACTGCCGTGTTACATCACTGGCGTATTTCAAAAACTAAAGAAAAGGATGCACAGCCCCTATCACAAATTTAGGGTGCGTCATGATGTACCCAAACATTTAAACCAAAACCAAGAGAAACAGGAAGGTACATATGTAGAAATGCGCACACCTCAATACATATTAAGTAAAAAAATATATAAGCTTTATTATACACTTTTAAAAACACTAAAAGACAACACACATGATTAACAACACCCAAATACCACAATGCATGATTGGCAGTATACAGAATATAGATATAATAAATAATTTAAATTCATATAATAATCACATATCACAGTACTCCAATATTACTCAATATACACTGTAAGCCCTCATTATATATCAGCCCAAACCGTGGACAAACCTTGCATATAGCAATTGCAACTGCATGAATCTGTGTCCCTCAAGCATAGTCCAAATAAACAGTACCACAGTCAAATCAAATGCATATAAGTAATTATATCACTGCCCAATAACCAGATGAGGGTTGATTGGTAAAACCAATCATTGCATATACATAGCCATATCACCACTTATGGATCATGTGTGGATCGATTGATAAGCCCCGCGCGTATCGCTGTGTAACACAGCTTCATCAGCTTCCGCTGCCTAAATCAGGAAGTCTCATGCTTTAATTTATATTTTTGCACTTTTATATCTATCTTTTTATAATTTTATACCTTTGCACTTTTATATTGTTATGCAACGTTATAAGAAATGTGCCTCCCATAAAGGGATGATAGTTTTACTTGTTATATAAAAAGAATTTTGCTGGGTGATATTCCTTTGCAGCCCGTGGACGTGCTGTGTTTTACCAGAGGGGAATGTGGCGCCCCTGAGGGTTCGGCCGCCACAGGAATGCTGCACTTCTTTAATGGAGTGTGGTGTTCCTCCTCTGAGGTAAGTCCTGTGTGATGGTAGTTACCTGCTTTTTGCATCCAACACCACACATTTCCACCAGAGGGAGCTAGTATGCATTAGTGCTGCTCCCCTGGTTACAGGGAGACTGGGGAACATAAAGTAGTAGGAACCAGTTAGTCGGTGTGGGTGGAGGAACAGTTAATTAGTTACACTTCTAATTTCTGATATATTAGAATGCCTTCTTGAATCTTGGGTCCTTCGTCCTTCAGCCCTGTGTGGGTTCAAAGCTGGTCCTGGTCCTGTGTGGACCTGTCCAGCCCTGCAGACCTGTGTGGTCTCAAGCAGACTTGCTGTCAAGTGGTCGTACTGTGCTGTCATGAACTGTGTGAAAAGTGACTTCCCTCCGAGAGCGCAGATCCTGTGTGGGCCTGCACCGGCATGGGACATAGCCCTCGTACCCCAATCCATGGGACGAGAGGTAGGTTGCAGACAAGGAATGTCTCAACCCGACCAAGGACCAGGATCAAGAAGGGCCGGGAGCTTTAGAGTGTGGCTCCCTAGCAAATTGGTCCCGGGGAGGATGCAGACGGAGCGGATTTCGCCATCTGTCATCTCCTACCTGATCTATTCAGAGGGATTCCGGCTGCAAGAGGGGTACCGGCCCCCGACCTCGTACTCTATGTCCAGGACGAAAAAGCCCGGTTAGGCCCTGAGGATCCCGGCGGGCCTCGGCTGGAGAGGAATTGCCACCCAAGCCCTAGATCTGAGAGGAGCTCAGAGGGAGACCCGGCCTATCCACACACGCACAGACGGGAGAGGGTAAAGTCTTTAGTGCAGGAACACTCTACAGTAGGGATGCTGCCAAACACTGGACTTCCTCGGAGGTAGTCGAACCCTCATCCCTGATGGCCGCAGGACTCCGCGAGGAGCAGGGAGAAGCCTTGCGCTGCTTATAAGAACTGTGAGTAAAGCCTTGGAAATTCATCCCTTTGGCCTCCGGACTGTTCATTACGCGCCATACCACGTGACACGGTGCCCGCGTCCTTACTCCCGCACTATTACCCTCCTTCATCCCGGCCCTGCCTGCCCTGAGGCCCCGCTCCGCCTGTGGGGAGTGGTGAGAACTTTAGCCGCCATGACATCGGGCGTCAGCGGACTGCTAGCGGCGCATCACCAGACACCACAGGTGGCGTACTCGACAATTGCCACTCCACCCGGAATAGCCCTAACATAATTTTTAATGTGACGGCCCTGGGCACGGAACGGGTCAAGGCCACGACTGCATCCCCCTTCAACATCTGACCCGGCTTCGAGTACCCCATCATCCCAGGGCAGGGCTTGAGAGGCGTCACACAATCACGTTCCCGAACTTATTCGCCGAATGTTGCCGATTTTCCCGAATTTAAGTAAAAATGCTCGCCTTTCCGATCACGAATCCGAATGTGCCACATTTGTGCCAAATTTAACTTTTGAGATCGGATTTCGAACATATTCAGTCATCACTACCCACTTATCCAGAACTGAAATTGAACCCCCTTTAGCTGTAGCTCTAATTACTTTATTAGGTTTGAGCTCAGAGCCGTATTTGGCATTCATGCTGCCCTAGGCGCTTTAAGTGGTCACGCCCCCTACTGGTAAGTCAAACTAAAAGTGCCCATACCCTCTAGGTCCCCTCCACCGGATACACTTAAACACGTACACCCATTATAATCTATGGGGCTGAGCACATGTCCGTGTATTCACACGGACCGGACGTCCGTGTGACCCACCCGTGGACATGTCTGTTTTTTTCCGGCAGAACAGACGTCAATACGTCCTGCACACAGATGACAAAGTGTGACATCCGTGTGCCACATACCAGAATAGAATGCAGAATAGAAATGACAAATGTTTAGGTGTTAGATGGCAAAGATCGAGATAGATGAAAAATATCAGTGAGATATATAATTAGTGCCGTGTGTGTAGTTTACTGTACTTGTATTTAGCTAAAAAATAAATGAAAAAAGCAACGTGGGGTCCCCCTTATTTTTGATAACCAGCCTAGGTAAAGCAGACAGCTGCTGGCTGATATTATCAGGCTGGGAGGGTCCTCAGTTGTTGAGCCTTTTCGAGCCTAAAAATACCAGCCCGCAGCCACCCCAGAATTTGTGCATCTAATGTGATTAATAAAGACTTCCTTACACTATAGTTCACCAATTTATTGAACAAAAAAAAATTCCCTGCAGGTCCGCAGGAATCCATCGAATCCGATATAGTCCAGAAATGGAAACCTGAAAAACATAAAACTAGAGAAATAAAAACAAGAAACAGTCCCTCGTTCACCAATTTATTACCAAACATTTTCCCACAGAGCTCGGATGTCGTCCATGCTCCCTGAAACTGGCTCTGGCGTCTGTGAATAGACGTAAAGTGACCGCTATCCACAGGCGCCAGGTACAGACTACAACTCTCATCAGAGCAGGTGTGTCTCGCTGAGCACAGTGTGAGCCAGCAACTCTTTAAGGTGCATCTACACTGGCCAATAATCGGCCGATCTACAAGCAAAAAACGTAGTTACTTACCGGTAACGGGATTTCTGAGAGCCCATGAAGGCACCACGGAGAGTAGGAATTCGCCCTTCAAGGACAGGAAACCTACAGATAAAAGGGCGGTACCTCTCTCCCGCATCAGTTGTTTACAGAGCATGAGAGGACCACCAGGTTAGTGACACGAAATTTTACAATTTAAGACCTCGTCAGACACACCACATGGCTACAACAAGTAACCACTAAGTGTGCGCACCCACACGTGAAGAGAGGGAATGTACGGGTGCCGTCATGGGCTCTGAGAAATCCCGTTACCGGTAAGTAACTGCGTCTTTCTCCTTCCCCCATGACGGCACCACGGAGAGAATTACAGAGAAGTGACTCATTAGGGGGGGGACCACAGCTTCCAGAACCCTTCTCCAGAAAGTAAGATCCGAAGAAGAGGTTAAGTCAAGCCGGTAGTGATTAAAGAAGGTAGAGGGGGAAAACCAGGTTGCAGCTCTACTTATCTGCTCTATCGTAGCACCGGCCTTCTCCGCCCAGGAGGCTGCCACCGCTCTCGTTGAGTGGGCCTTCAGTTTCTCCGGGCCAGCTTCTCCCCGTGAGGAGTAAGATAGTGTGATGGCCTCCCTTATCCATCAGGCCAGCGTGCCCTTAGAAGCTTTCTTCCCCTTACGAGGGCCCTGAACGTAAACAAAGAGAGAACTATTCTGCCTACACTCGTGTCGCCTCTAGATATTGGATTAGGCATCTTCTGACGTCTAGTGTATGCAAGACCTTCTCTTTCGTGTTCCTAGGGTTAGGGCAGAAAGAAGGAAGGGTGATTTCCTGGGACCTGTGAAATCTTGACGCCACTTTTGGTAGATAGGCAGGGTCGGTTTTCAGAATAACCCTATCCTCCAAGATTTGTGTGAAGGGGGAGCCTGCCGATAAAGCCTGAATATCACTAACCCTATGTGCGGATGTGAGAGCTACCAAGAGTGCTGTCTTTAGGGACAGAATTTTTAGGGATGCTTCCGACGGGTTCAAAGGGGGCCTCCGTTAAAGCTGAAAGGACCAAGTTTAAATCCCAGGGTGTAGTATTTCGGGATGGGATCTAGCTGATGCCTTAATAAACCTAGATACCCATCTATCCCTAGCCAGGTCAAAATTATAGAGCGCTCCCAGGGCCGCAACTTGAACTTTTAAGGTACTTGTGGCCAGACCCTGCTCCAACCCCCTCTGTAAAAATTCCAGGATGGCTGTGAATGGAACCTCCCTACCCAACCTGGAACCTGAGACTGAAAGGAATTTCTTCCAGGTTTTCCCCGTACAGCTTGGTGGTGACTGGTTTTCTACTTTGAAGTAGTGTGGTGATAAGATTTGGGGAGAAACCTTTGTCTTTCAGAAGAGCCCTCTCAAATTCCAGGCTGTCAAGTATAAGCTTGATGCCCGAGGATGGAGGACTGGACCCTGAGAAAGAAGGTCCGGGAGCTCCCGAAGAACCCATGGGTCGGAGATTGATATCCTCCTCTTCCATGAAAACCATGCCCTCTTTGGCCAAAAGGGGGCTATCAAGATTACCCTTGCTTCCTCTTCTCTGATTTTCCTCATTACAGCTGGAATCAGAGCGGTCGGAGGAAAAGAGTAAGCTAGAGGGTAATTCCATGGGATCATGAAGGCATCCATGGCTACGGGGTTCCCTTTGGGATCTAGGGCGTAAAAAGAGCGTGTGTTTTTGTTCTGATTGTTGGCGAACAGATCTATGGAGGGCCGGCCCCACCTTTGTACAATCTGCCGAAAAACAGCTTGACTTAATTCCCACTCGCCCTGCTTCAGCTGTGTCCAACTCAGAAAGTCTGTGGTGCGATTTTCTATCCCTTTTATGTGTAGAGCGGATAGGGATTGTAAGTTCCCCTTGGCTAAGTGAAAGATGACCTCTGTCGTCTGCATTAGGGAATGGGACCGTGCACCCCCCTGGTGGTTCAGGTATGCCACTACTACTTGGTTGTCTGAAAAGACCCTCACGTGATGACCCTGTAGCGTATGCATGAATTCCCGGAGTGCCTGCTCTACTGCTAGGAGCTCCTTCATGTTTGAGGACATTAGTTTTAGGCATTCTGTCCAGACCCCCTGAGCTACCAGATTGTTGAGGTGAGCCCCCCAGCCTTGCATCTGTGGTCAAGATTTGCGGTGTTGGGATTGTCCAAGGAATCCCCCGGGCTAGATTGTCTATGTCCCCCCACCACTCTAGGGGAAGTATGGTTTTTGCAGATAGCGTTAAAAGCCCTTCTAAACGCCCTTTTAGGGCTTTTTCTGCCTCTAGGATTTCCCACTGAAGGGTTCTGGTATGTATTTATGCCCATTGGACGGCCGGAAAGCATGCTGTCAGGGAACCTAGTAGGGACATGGCTTTCCAAAGGGACATAGACGGGTGGGACTTTGCCCGAGATATCTGGCTTAGGATTTATTGAATTTTCCCTGAGGGGAGACGACACTCCTGACCTTTTGAATCCAGCACGATGCCTAGATATTCCTGTATTTGGCATGGTTCTGTTTTGGAACTTTCCAGATTCAAAAGCCATCCTAAGCGAGTCAAGAAATCCATGACCTTTTTCAGATGGGATTTGCAGTCTAGGAAGGAGCTGCCTATTATCAGGAAGTCGTCTAGGTATGGGACGAGCAGGGTGTTCTGTTCCCTTAGATGAGCCATCACCTCTGTAACAACTTTGGTGAAGATCCTTGGGGCTATGGCGATGCCGAATGGGAGGGCTGTATATTGGTAGTGTTCGACCACTCCATCTATAGGAACTGCTACCCTGAGGAACTTCCGGTAGTCTTAGTGTATCGGGACGTGATAATAAGCGTCCTTTAAGTCCAGGACGGCCATGAAACAACCGGGAAACAGCATTCTTACTGAAGATTTTATTGTTTCCATTTTGAAGGCTTCCACCTTCAACAGTTTGTTCAGTTTTTTTAGATTCACAATCGTCCTATATGTCCCATCTGTTTTTTTTTCTCAGGAATAATGGAGAATAGAAGCCCATGCCATCCCCCCCCCCCCCCCCCCCTGAAGGACTGCCTTCCTTACCAGTCCCTGGATTTCCTGCTCCAAGGCCAGTTGCTCCTCATTTGAAGACCTTTCGGGGGTTATAACAAAGTTTTGCTGAGGGAATTTGAGGAACTGCAGTTTCAGGCCCGATTGTATTATGCTCAGAATCCATGAGCTGTTGGATATTAGCTCCCAGGCCGGGAGAAAACTTGATAGCCTTCCCCCCACCCGGGGCAAATCTTCATTGGGGGGCCTTTCTGTTATCCCTGGAGGGCTTGTTAAATAGGAATCCCTTGGTCTTCCTTCTCCTGTCTTCCCATCTATCCTGTTCTTTAGGGGGCTTCCTACGTATAAACCTTCTACTCCGAAAAGGTTTCCTGTAAGTAGTGTTAGACAGGATAGGAAACCGCTTCTTATTGTCCCCTGCCTTATATCTAAGATATCATGAAGGGCGGACCCAAATAGAAACTCGCCCTCACAGGGGATGGAGCACAACCTAGACTTAGTCTACAGATCCCCGGGCCAACATTTGAGCCAGAGGGCTCGTCTAGCCGCGTTAGCAAGCCCTGCTGCTCTAGCACCTAACCTGACGGAGTCCGCCGAGGCGTCAGCCAGGAAGGCCGCTGCCCATTTCATTATCGGGATAGATTCAAGGATTGTGTCTCTCGATGTTTTTTGCCTCAGTTGTGATTCAAGCTGATCCAGCCAGACCATTAGTGACCTGGCCATACACGTGGCAGCTACCGCAGGTTTTAACCCCCCTCCAGCGGCTTCCCAGGAACCCTTTAGGAAGGTGTCTGCCTTTTTATCCATGGGGTCTTTTAAGACGCCCATGTCCTCAAATGGAAGGGAGTATTTCTTTGAGGCCTTGGATATGGCGACATCTAGTTTTGGTGCTTTCTCCCAAAAGGAACATACTGGGTCCTCAAACGGGTACTTTCATTTGGGGGAAAGGAAGCCCTTCCTCTCCGGTCTTTTCCACTCTTTCTTAATCAGCGAGTGAACATGTTCGTTGAGTGGAAAAGATCTCTTTTTTTGTTCTAGACTGCCGAACATCACGTCTTGTATGGATTTTTTAGGCCGGGTATCTGTTAATCCCATGGTAGATCTGACAGCCTTGAGGAGGCTGTTTCCTCGATAGGGAAACAGCTTCGTCCTCCTCTATCTGAAGATGAGGAAGAGGAGGAAGAGATGGAAGTGTCTGAATCTCCGCCATCCTCAGAACTGCTACACCTGGACTTGGGGGATATGTTTTTAGTTTTCCTTAACCTTTTGCCCCCCTGAAAAGATTTAATGGTGTTTTCGACATGCGATTTAATAAGGTCTCTAAGTTCAGAGGCAAATCTCGGGGTTCCCTCGCATATAGTCTGCTCAATGCAGGAGCTGCAGAGTCTCTTATCCCAAGTAGTGGGCAAGGTTTCAGTGCATAGTGCACAAGTCCTATTTTTTGTTTTCCCTGTACTCTTTTTTCCCTATAGGAGACAAAAAGAGAGAGAGAGCAAGGGCCCCTAGTTACAAAGTGGACTTTCACGAAGCTCACTTACCAACCAGACGGAAGAGCGGGTACCGATTCAGGAGGTGGAGCCATCTTTGCAGACGGAGTCCTCCTGGAAGAAGCTGAGGTGGAGTCCTAGCTGCGCTGCGACGATCTGCCAGAGCGCCCGCTTCCACTGTTCCGGTCCTGGTGTCCCGTCTCTTCTTTCGTTGGGTTGGCGGTGGTGGTGGCGACTGAGGAGGTAGCTCTTGCTTCATTCAGGGGCGCCCGGGGCACGTGCAGGAGGGAGGGACACCCGCACCTGTGCAGACTGGCTATCCAGTCATGCATTGCGGCGCCGCGTCATCCAAGGGCACCCCGCGCGCACACCCAGAAGTTGAAATGCATGCCGCCGCGCCGCACTCTCACCTCCGCAACCAGGGGGGTCCAGCACAGTCCTCGACGGCCCCGACAGGCCCTGCCTCTTCGTCCGGACCCCCCTCCGCACATCCCAAGGGCCCACTGACCGCAGCGGTGGCGCATCAGGACACCGCACCAGCCGAGGCAGGGGATCCCGCTGCCTGGATCGGACAGGCCGGGCCTGGCATCCCACGACGTTCATCTTCTGGCACCCCACAGGTATGCCTCCTCCGGACTATAGGGTCCCGTCAAGGACAGGAAACCAACTGATGTGGGAGAGAGGTACCGCCCTTTTATCTGTAGGTTTCCTGTCCTTGAAGGGCAGATCACCTCTCTCCGTAGTGCCATCATGGGGGAAGGAGAAACATTAGTTTGTCAGGGGAAATAATTAAGCTTAAATATCACTGTTCTGGGCAGCAGGTCATCCTGTGTAAACGTGCTGCCGAGAACAGTGCTGTTCTCTGCTCACAGAACGATCATATTAAGGTTCACAGGTGATTAAACGACTGCCGATTGGCTTCATATAACCAGTCGGTGGGCATTTTGGCTGCGTTAGTCCAGTGTAAATGCAGCCTTAGGTCCCGGCCCCTTATAGGAGACGTCTTCTCCGGTTGCTCACATCCTTTTTCCCCTTCACGCATGACGGCACACCCGCTTCAGTTGGTTTCCTGTCCTTGATGGGAGACCTCATGAAGTATCAGGCGGCTCACCAGGATAAAGATCCACTTACCCAGGCCTGTCCCGGCGGTGGAAGAGAAGGCTGGTGTTCCGTGGCGCCGGCCTTTAGGGCCTGGTAGCGCCGTCCACAGGTTCCCTGGGGACCTGCTGCATGTGGGGGCAGAGGTCCTGGGCTTCTGTGCACCGCGGCGCCACCCTCCCCCTGCAGCGCACATGACCAGGAGTGAGCGGTCACGTGCCTCTGACGTCGCCGGGCATGCTGGGCAGGGCGTGCCCCGGTGTTGTTGGCGGCGGCGCCGGAAGTAAGATGGCGGCGCCCTGTGAATTGCCGGCCGTATAGCCGTATAGCCCAGTGGCTGACGTTGGCAGGAGGAGACCGCAGGGATTTGGTGGCTGACCCCGCCCTCCTCCCTATATAAAGGTGCACCTACGGTCAGAACACTGCTCAAGGAGTCCGCCATAATGTTAGACATGGAGCAGCAGCAGCTGTCGCCACAGCCACAGTCGTTACCAACCTCATCACCACCTCCATCTGCTCGCCGTTCCAGAGGGTCCAGCGGTAAAAGCAGCAGCTGTCCCAGTCAGAGAAGTAAAGCTTCTCAGGACTCCACGGTCTCCAGGAAGGATGCGTCGCGTATCCTGAAACAGTCTTCAATTCCGGTATCCGCAATGGCGGGGTGAGTGATCTTCGTGAATGTCACTATATATATTTGCTACTGGGCCTCCTGTTGTGTGTTTAATCACCAGGAGGAGCCCAGGAAAGTTACCGACGAGAAGCGGAACAAGGAATGTGCAATATGCAAAGGTCAGTCATCAGATCAGAGGTAGAGGGTTCCCTTAAAACAATTTTAAGGAAAAGAAGGAAGGTCATATCCGATTCTTCTTCTGCTTCTGATTCTTCGGTGTTGTCAGGGGGACAGTGTTGCAGTGAAGCTTCATCCTCATCCTCCTCGGACAGTGATGGGGGGGGCATGCTTCCCCATAGAAGACACCGATAAATTGATAAAAGTCATCAGAACCACTATGGGGTTAAAGGAGGATAAATCCGTAAAATCCCTAGAAGACATTATGTTT
Source organism: Phyllobates terribilis (assembly GCF_046119375.1). Taxonomy (NCBI): domain Eukaryota; kingdom Metazoa; phylum Chordata; class Amphibia; order Anura; family Dendrobatidae; genus Phyllobates; species Phyllobates terribilis. Next base: position 3,274,447 of record NW_027362877.1, read on the forward strand.
TGAGGGTTAGAAGAGAAGAAAAAACGCACCTTTCCGGTAAATGCAAAGGTCCAGGCACTTATTAATAGAGAATGGAGGAAGCCGGAGAAAGTAGGGGCCTTGCCTTCATCCTCAAAAAGGAAATATCCCTTTGAGCTTAAGGACTCTGAAAATTGGGACAAGGTGCCAAAAATTGACGGTGCTGGATCTAGGTCATCTAAGAGATCAGCACTCCCCTTTGAGGACTCAGGGGTGCTTAGAGACCCCTTGGATAAGAAGGCAGATACTTTCCTAAAACATACTTGGGAATCAGCAGCAAGTGGCCTAAAACCAGCTATTGCAGGAACATGTACTGCCTGTTCCCTGAGGGTCTGGTTGCAGCAGTTGGAAAATCAACTAAAAGACAAAATACCTTAAGAGACAAAATGCCTTCCTGGCAGATACTTCTGCCAATTCTGTTAAGCTCGCCGCTAGGTCAGCCAGTCTGTCAAACGAGGCAAGACGAGCTCTGCTGCTCAAGGGATGTCCTGAGATTTACAATCAAAGTCTAGGCTGTCTTCCATACCTTGTGGCGGTCAATTTCTCTTTGGGAAGAAGTTGGAAGACGTCCTTGAAAAGGCGAGCGACAAAAAATGAAGATTCCCTGGGTTTTCAGCAGACACCAGTAGAACCTATTTTCGGAGGGGGAAATTTAATAGAGGTCGCCCCTCGGGGGAGAAAAGGAAATTGGATTTCAAGAACAGAAAAGAGGATATAAGTTCGGTGGTCCCTCCTCCACCTCCAAAAAGCCTCCACAATGACGCCAGGCCACATTTTGTCCAGGCCTGGAAAAACATCTCGAGTTCCTGGGTCCTCAACATATTAAAGGGATGGACTGAAGATTCAATTCCTTCAGCAACCACGGCAAATATTTGCGATGACCCCGGTAAGGAAGTTCCCGGACGAACAGCTGGCTCTGGAATCAGAGATCCTTACCCTTTTGGAGAAGCGAATGCTATGCGAAGCTCTGGTCAGTCAGAAAGGAAGGGGATTTTATTCCCCTCTCTTTCTAATAAAAAAACGGACGGTTCTTTCAGGACTATTATAAATTTAAAAGGCCTCAACCGTTTCATAAACAACCATACATTCAAGATGGAATTCAGCAATAAAGCTTCTGTTTCAAAATTGTTTAATGGCAGTGACAGATCTGAAAGACGCGTATAATCACGTCCCCATTCACCCAGATGACCAACAGTATCTAAGGTTGCGCTTTACATCCAAGGAAGGTGCAGGCACTTCCAGTTCTGAGCTCTCCCCTTCAGGTTGTCGATTGCCCCAAGGGTGTTCACCAAACTAATAGCTGAAGTAACGGTCTTTCTTCGCATTCAAAACACGGTCATAATACCGTATCTGGACGACTTCCTTATAGTAGGGAATTCAGAGAGCCATTGTGTTTCGCGGCTGAAAGAAGTCATGATGACCTTGCAGAACCCTGGGCTGGATAGTGAACACACAAAAATCAAGACTAGAACCCACTGGACCCCTAAAGTTAAATTTGACCTGTCCATCCACCACAAGAGGGAGTTTCTGGTATGTAAGGAGAGATGTAACTTTCCTTCTAAATACCCTTTTAAAATTTTTGTGCTGACAAGATTTCCCACTAAAGGACTCTTGTGTAAAATTGAGCCCACTTGACTGCCGGAATGCACAATGTTAGAGTACCTAGCAGGGACAGTGCTTTCCTCAAGGACATATCTGAGGTCCGTATAGCTGCAGAGACCAACTTTGTGACTTTGTCTATCTTGCTGTCAGATAGAATACAAGTCTGACACTCGGAGTTTAGAGAAAACCCTAGAAAGGTCTGGACCCTTGTGGGACACAACAGTGCACAACATCATCATGACCGATGTGAGCAACTCAGGGAGGGGGGTACACCTGGGAAACCACATAACTCAGGGCTCTTGGTCAGTCCTAGAGGAAAAAGGGTAGTCAAACTTAAAATAGCTATAGGCAGTGTGGAACGCTTTAGAGGGCTTCCTCCCTTTACTCCGGGACAGTCATGTTCGGGTTATGTCGGACAACAGAAGCACCGTGGCTTACATAAACCACCAGGGGAGAACAAGATCTCATTCCCTTCTGGAAGCAGTAAGCAGACTTTTTCAAGTAGCGGAGCAAAATCTCCTATCTCTTTCAGCACTACACATACGTGGCATAGAAAATACAAGGGCAGACTTCCTAAGCCGCAACAAGTTAAGGCAGGGGGAATGGGCCCTGAACCCCAGAGTATTCCGGCAGATAGTACAGCTAAGGGTCTGCCAGAAACAGATTTGTTCGCCGACAAAAACAACAGAAAGGTAGAGAAGTTCTGCTCACTAGATCCAAGGGGAAACCCATTGGTGATAAGACGCCCTCCAGATTCCCTGGGGTTTCAAGTTGGCCTACGCCTTCCCTCCAATAGCTATGATACCTCTTGTAGTGAGGAAGATCAGAAAGGATCGAGCAAGAGTGATCCTCATTGCCCCCTTTTGGCCGAAGAGACCATGGTTCTCCCTCCTGAGAATGATGTCCCCATCAGACCCATGGATCCTTCTGGAAATCCCAGACCTTCTGGCACAGGGACCAATATTCCACTCTCAAGTAAAGGGTTTCCACCTTGCAGCTTGGAATTTGAGAGGGCAATATTGAGGGGTAGAGGTTTTTCGTCAGGATTAGTTTCTACTCTGTTGAGGAGTAGGAAGCCCATAACCACCAAAATCTATGGTAGAACATGGAGGAAGTTTTTAGATTTCCTAGGGGAGCCGTTAAGCCAAAAACCTCCAATTAATTCCATCCTGGAGTTTTTAAAAAAGGGGTTTGAGTTGGGTCTAGCTACCAGTACGCTCAAAGTCCAGGTTTCAGCCCTAGGAGCGTTGTATAACTGCAAACTCGCAGCCAATAAATGGGTTGCAAGGTTCATTAAATCTTGTGATAGATCTAGGCCGGTCTCAATACCCAAAGTTCCCCCATTGGACCTGAATTTGGTGCTTGAGGCTCTAACTGAGGAACCTTTTGAACCAATCCAGGAGATGTCTGCAAAATACATTACTCTCAAAACAATTCTTTTGGTGGCTTTGACATCTGCCCGTAGAGTAAGCGATTTACAAGCCCGATCCATAAATCCTCCATATACAAAAGTATTTGACGATAGAGTAGTATTAAGGCCTGACCCAGCTTACCTCTGTGAGAGAAAAGAATCCATCTTGTTTGTCTGTGGTATCCATTTTGTCTTCACTCTTATGTAATGGTCATCAGGTAACACTGAGGGGCAGTGAGGTTTCACATTACTGTTCACTCCCCTATGGTTACTATTGGTTCATAGGTCAGAGGGAACTATTCCTTTGTCTCTGACCCTATTTAAAGTGTCACATGTGTTAATAAAGCAGAAGTCTTTTTCTAGTGCACCATTCCTGGCTGTGCTGTACTGATTTCCCGAGCGCTCATAAAACAAATCTTATTAATTTGGAGTTCGGAAGGCATAGAAGAGAGCGTATTTCGCTCACACCTCCCTAAGGTAGTGCTCAAATTTCATAGATCTCAGTAAATTGTTCTGCCCTCCTTTTGTGATAACCCAAAGACCCTAGGGGAACAAGAGTTTCATAACCTTGATGTTAGAAGGGCCCTATTACAATATATACATGTAACTAGCCAGTGGAGGCGAGGCCAATCACTGTTTGTAGCTTTCCAGGGGAGTAGGAAGGGTTATGGGGTGACCAAATGGACTATAGCCAGATGGATTAGGGAGGTCATTTCCTTAGCCTATTCGGCAAGTGACACCCCGATCCTTGACAGCATCATAGCTCACTCCACCAGAGCCATCGCTACCTCTTGGGCGGAAAAGGCAGAGGTATCGATAGATCAAATCTATAAGGCCGCTACCTGATCGTCACCATCTACCTTCTTCAAACACTATCGGTTGGATCTATCCTACCTTACTGACTTAACCTTTGGTAGAAGGGTGCTGCAAGAGGTGGTCCCTCCCTTCATAATAATAATTTTTATAGAGCCAGCATATTCCGCAGCACTTTACAATTTTAGGGGGGGCTTGAATAGACAAAAAGACATTACCAAATAAGCATAACTCAGATATTAAAAGGAGTGAGGGACCTGCTCGCAAGCTTACAGTCTATGAGGAATTAGGGGGGAGGAGGGGGTGGGACACAATGTAAAACATACAAATATTGTATAATACAGCCATAATATGCTAAATAGGGTAAGTACAAAGCACTACATGAACTGGTCGCCTGCCAGTGTGTGTACAGTACAGACTGAGGCTATTCAGTGCATGGATGGGATGAACATGATTTTGAAGATAATTTTAATATGGGCCAAACTGAGACAGTTAGACAAGTGTGTTAAGGCGATAGGCCAGCCTAAAGAAATGGGTTTTTAGGGCATGCTTAAAGCTGTGGGTATTGGGAATTAATCGAATTGTCCTGGGTAGTGCATTCCAAAGAATTGGTGCAGCACGTGAGAAATCTTGGAGACGGGAGTGGGAGGTTCGGATTAAGGAGGATTTTAGTTTGAAGTCATTAGCAGAACGGTGGGCACGTGTAGGGTGGTAGACTGAGATGAGGGAGGAAATGTAGAGTGATGCTGAATCGTGGAGAGCTTTGTGGGTAAGAGTGACAAGTTTATATTGAACTCTGTATTGGATAGGCAACCAGTGCAATGACTGGCACAGGGAAGAGGCATCGGTGTAGCGGCTGGCGAGGAATATGATCCTGGCTGCTGCATTCAGGACAGATTGGAGAGGGGAAAGTTTAGAAAGTGGGAGACCGATTAGTAAAGAGTTGCAATAGTCCAGACGAGAGTGAATAAGAGCTACAGTAAGAGTTTTTGCTGAGTCAAAGGGAAGAAAAGTTCTGATTATAGAGATGTGTTTGAGGTGTAGATGACACGAGAGAGCAAGTGATTTTATGTGAGGAGTGAAGGAAAGATCTGAATAGAGTATGACCCCAAGACAGCGGGCTTGTTGCTGGGGAGTAATTGTGGAGCCACAAACGGGAATGGCATTTTTTTCACCAAAAGTCTCTCAGGTGTGCCATCATGGGTGAAGGGAAAACACCAAGGTTACTTACCGGTAGCCGGCTTTTCCAGAACCCATGACGGCACCCGTATATTCCCCCCCTTCCTTCTTTCTCACCATATGGGTGTGCACGTTTGTTGGGTGTTATATAATGTGGTGTTGGATTTTGTGTATAACTCTTGCTATGAAGGCCCTTCAATGCTCTGTAACCAACTGAAGCGGGGGAGAGGAGCCGCCCCTTTTATTTCAGATGGTTTCCTTTCCTTGGTGGGCGGATCTTCTCTCTCAGGTGTGCTGTCATGGGTTCTGGAAAAACTAACTACCGGTAAGTAACCTTGGTGTTTCTTCTTCAGCTGCCCCTGATTCCAGGGTAAGTTTTCACATCCGCAGCTCGTCTCCACACACGTCCCTTTTCTTCGGTCTTCTGCAGCACATGCCGACACTGCCCGTAAAAATAAGGGTCATTATAATGCCGCCTGAATAAAAATAGCTGCCCCTGCTGTGCCCCTGAATAAATAATGAATCCATACACAAAAGATAATATCCACGCTGTCCCTCTTATGATACATGACCTCCTCTTCTATAAAATATTGCCTCCACACCGTCCCTCCCCCTGAACAATAATTGTCAAACCATCACCCCTTAACAACTATGACCTATACACTGTCCATCCTACACACTACACCTACATTATGTCCTATAGCCTCCACAGTCCCCATCTGCAGTGCCCCTCCCCACAATGCCCCCTCTCCATACTGTACTCCCTCCATACTGTACCTACACAATGTCCCTCCATATACACTACCTCCCATACTGTGTCCCATCTCCACATTGTACTCCCTCCATACTGTGCCTACACAATGTCCCTCCGTATACACTGCCTCCCATACTGTGCCCCCTGTCCACACTGTACTCCCTCCATACTGTGCCTACACAATGTCCCTCCGTATACACTGCCTCCCATACTGTGCCCCATCTCCACACTGTACTCCCTCCATACTGTGCCTACACAATGTCCCTCCGTATACACTACCTCCCATACTGTGTCCCATCTCCACATTGTACTCCCTCCATACTGTGCCTACACAATGTCCCTCCGTATACACTGCCTCCCATACTGTGCCCCCTGTCCACACTGTACTCCCTCCATACTGTGCCTACACAATGTCCCTCCGTATACACTGCCTCCCATACTGTGCCCCATCTCCACACTGTACTCCCTCCATACTGTGCCTACACAATGTCCCTCCATATACACTGCCTCAAATACTGTGCCCCATCTCCACACTGTACTCCCTCCATACTGTGCCTATACAATGTCCCTCCACATACACTGCCTCCCATACTGTGCCCCATCTCCACACTGTACCCCCTCCATACTGTACCTACACAATGTCCCTCCATATACACTGCCTCCCATACTGTGCCCCCTCTCCACACTGTACTCCCTCCATACTGTGCCTACACAATGTCCCTCCATATACACTGCCTCCCATACTGTGCCCCATCTCCACACTGTACTCCCTCCATACTGTGCCTACACAATGTCCCTCCGTATACAGTGCTTCCCATACTGTGCCCCCTCTCCACACTGTACTCCCTCCATATTGAGCCTACACAATGTCCCTCCGTATACACTGCCTCCAATACTGTGCCCCCTGTCCACACTGTACTCCCTCCATACTGTGCCTACACAATGTCCCTCCGTATACACTGCCTCCCATACTGTGCCCCCTCTCCACACTGTACTCCCTCCATACTGTGCCTACACAATGTCCCTCCGTATACACTGCCTCCCATACTGTGCCCCATCTCCACACTGTACTCCCTCCATACTGTGCCTACACAATGTCCCTTCGTATACACTGCCTCCCATACTGTGCCCCCTCTCCACACTGTACTCCCTCCATACTGTGCCTACACAATATCCCTCCGTATACACTGCCTCCCATACTGTGCCCCCTCTCCACACTGTACTCCTTCCATACTGTGCCAACACAATGTCCCTCCGTATACATTGCCTCCCATACTGTGCCCCATCTCCACACTGTACTCCTTTCATACTGTGCCTACACAATGTCCCTCCGTATACACTGCCTCCCATACTGTGCCCCATCTCCACACTGTACTCCCTCCATACTGTGCCTACACAATGTCCCTCCGTATACACTGCCTCCCATACTGTGCCCCATCTCCACACTGTACTCCCTCCATACTGTGCCTACACAATGTCCCTCCATATACACTGCCTCCCATACTGTGCCCCATCTCCACACTGTACTCCCTCCATACTGTGCCTACACAATGTCCCTCCGTATACACTGCCTCCCATACTGTGCCCCATCTCCACACTGTACTCCTTTCATACTGTGCCTACACAATGTCCCTCCGTATACACTGCCTCCCACACTGTGCCCCATCTCCACACTGTACTCCCTCCATACTGTGCCTACACAATGTCCCTCCGTATACACTGCCTCCCATACTGTGCCCCATCTCCACACTGTACTACCTCCATACTGTGCCTACACAATGTCACTCTGTATACACTGCCTCCCATACTGTGCCCCATATCCACACTGTACTCCCTCCATACTGTGCCTATACAATGTCCCTCCGTATACACTGCCTCCCATACTGTGCCCCCTCTCCACACTGTACTCCCTCCATACTTTGCCTACACAATGTCCCTCCGTATACACTGCCTCCCATACTGTGCCCCATCTCCACACTGTACTCCCTCCATACTGTGCCTACACAATGTCCCTCCGTATACATTGCCTCCCACACTGTACTCCCTCCATACTGTGCCTACACAATGTCCCTCCATATACAGTGTCTCCCATACTGTGCCCCATCTCCACACTGTACTCCCTCCATACTCTGCCTACACTATGTCCCTCCGTATACACTGCCTCCCATACTGTGCCCCATCTCCACACTGTACTCCCTCCATACTGTGCCTACAATGTCCCTCCGTATACACTGCCTCCCATACTGTGCCCCATCTCCACACAGTACCCCCTCCATACTGTGCCTACACAATGTCCCTCCGTATACACTGCCTCCCATACTGTGCTCCATCTCCACACTGTACTCCCTCCATACTGTGCCTACACAATGTCCCTCCGTATACACTGCCTCCCATACTGTGCCCCCTCTCCACACTGTACTCCCTCCATACTCTGCCTACACTATGTCCCTCCGTATACACTGCCTCCCATACTGTGCCCCATCTCCACACTGTACTCCCTCCATACTGTGCCTACACAATGTCCCTCCGTATACACTGCCTCCTATACTGAGCCCCCTCTCCACACTGTACTCCCTCCATACTGTGCCTACACAATGTCCCTCCGCATACACTGCGCCCCATCTCCACACTGTACTCCCTCCATACTGTGCCTACACAATGTCCCTCCGTATACATTGCCTCCCATACTGTGCCCCATCTACACACTGTACTCCCTCCATACTCTGCCTACACAATGTCCCTCCGTATACACTGCCTCCCATACTGTGCCCCCTCTCCACACTGTACTCCCTCCATACTGTGCCTACACAATGTCCCTCCGTATACACTGCCTCCCATGCTGTGCCCCCTCTCCACACTGTACTCCCTCCATACTGTGCCTACACAATGTCCCTCCGTATACACTGCCTTCCATACTGTGCCCCCTCTCCACACTGTACTCCCTCCATACTGTGCCTACACAATGTCCCTCCGTATACACTGCCTCCCATACTGTGCCCCATCTCCACACTGTGCTCCCTCCATACTGTGCCTACACAATGTCCCTCCGTATACACTGCCTCCCATACTGTGCCCCATCTCCACACTGTGCTCCCTCCATACTGTGCCTACACAATGTCCCTCCGTATACACTGCCTCCCATACTGTGCCCCATCTCCATACTGTACTCCCTCCATATTGTACCTACATAATGTCCCTCCGTATACACTGCCTCCCATACTGTGCCCCATCTCCACACTGTACTCCCTCCATACTGTGCCTACACAATGTCCCTCCGTATACACTGCCTCCCATACTGTGCCCCATCTCCACACTGTACTCCCTCCATACTGTGCCTACACAATGTCCCTCCGTATACACTGCCTCCCATACTGTGCCCCATCTCCATACTGTACTCCCTCCATATTGTACCTACACAATGTCACTCCGTATACACTGCCTCCCATACTGTGCCCCATCTCCACACTGTACTCCCTCCATACTGTGCCTACACAATGTCCCTCCGTATACATTGCCTCCCATACTGTGCCCTATCTCCACACAGTACCTCCATACTGTGCCTATACAATGTCCCTCCGTATACAGTGCCTCCCATACTGTGCCCCATCTCCACACTGTACTCCCTCCATACTGTGCCTACACAATGTCCCTCCGTATACACTGCCTCCCATACTGTGCCCCATCTCCACACTGTACTCCCTCCATATTGTACCTACACAATGTCCCTCCGCATACACTGCCTCCCATACTTTGCCCCCTCTCCACACTGTACTCCCTCCATACTGTGCCTACACAATGTCCCTCCGTATACACTGCCTCCCATACTGTGCCCCCTCTCCACACTGTACTCCCTCCATACTGTGCCTACACAATGTCCCTCCGTATACACTGCCTCCCATACTGTGCCCCATGTCCACACTGTACTCCTTCCATACTGTGCCTACACAATGTCCCTCCGTATACACTGCCTCCCATACTGTGCCCCATCTCCATAGTGTACTCCCTCCATACTGTGCCTACACAATATCCCTCCGTATACACTACCTCCCATACTGTGCCCCATCTCCACACTGTACTCCCTCCATACTGTGCCTACACAATGTCCCACCGTATACACTGCCTCCCATACTGTGCCCCATCTCCACACTGTACTCCCTCCATATTGTACCTACACAATGTCCCTCCGCAGACACTGCCTCCCATACTGTGCCCCATCTCCACACTGTACCCCCTCCATACTGTGCCTACACAATGTCCCTCCGTATACACTGCCTCCCATACTGTGCCCCATCTCCACACTGTACTCCCTCCATACTGTGCCTACACAATGTCCCTCCGTATACACTGCCTCAAGTACTGTGCCCATCTCCACACTGTACTACCTCCATACTGTGCCTACACAATGTCCCTCCGTATACACTGCCTCCCATACTGTGCCCCATCTCCACACTGTACTCCCTCCATACTGTGCCTACACAATGTCCCTCCGTATACACTGCCTCCCATACTGTGCCCCATCTCCACACTGTACTCCCTCCATACTGTGCCTACACAATGTCCCTCCGTATACACTGCCTCCCATACTGTGCTCCATCTCCACACTGTACTCCCTCCATACTGTGCCTACACAATGTCCCTCCGTATACACTGCCTCCCATACTGTGCCCCCTCTCCACACTGTACTCCCTCCATACTGTGCCTACACAATGTCCCTCCGTATACACAGCCTCCCATACTGTGCCCCCTCTCCACACTGTACTCCCTCCATACTGTGCCTACACAATGTCCCTCCATATACACTGCCTCCCATACTGTGCCCCCTCTCCACACTGTGCTCCCTCCATACTATGCCTACACAATGTCCCTCTATATACACTGCCTCCCATACTGTGCCCCATCTCCACACTGTACTCCCTCCATACTGTGTCTACACAATGTCCCTCAGAATACACTGCCTTCCATACTGTGCCACATCTCCACACTGTACCCCCTCCATACTGTGTCTACACAATGTCCCTCCATATACACTGCCTCCCATACTGTGCCCCATCTCCACACTGTACTCCCTCCATACTGTGCCTACACAATGTCCCTCCGTATACACTGCCTCCCATACTGTGCCCCCTCTCCACACTGTACTCCCTCCATACTGTGCCTACACAATGTCCCTCCGTATACACTGCCTCCCATACTGTGCCCCATCTCCACACTGTACTCCCTCCATACTGTGCCTACACAATGTCCCTCCGTATACACTGCCTCCCATACTGTTCCCCATCTCCACACTGTACCTCCATACTGTGCGTACACAATGTTCCTCCGTATACACTGCCTCCCATACTGTGCCCCATCTCCACACTGTACTCCCTCCATACTGTGCCTACACAATGTCCCTCCGTATACACTGCCTCCCATACTGTGCCCCATCTCCACACTGTACTCCCTCCATACTGTGCCTACACAATGTCCCTCCGTATACACTGCCTCCCATACTGTGCCCCATCTCCACACTGTACTCCCTCCATACTGTGCCTACACAATGTCCCTCCGTATACACTGCCTCCCATACTGTGCCCCATCTCCACACTGTACTCCCTCCATACTCTGCCTACACTATGTCCCTCCGTATACACTGCCTCCCATACTGTGCCCCATCTCCACACTGTACTCCCTCCATACTGTGCCTACACAATGTCCCTCCGTATACACTGCCTACCATACTGTGCCCCATCTCCACACAGTACCCCCTCCATACTGTGCCTACACAATGTCCCTCCGTATACACTGCCTCCCATACTGTGCTCCATCTCCACACTGTACTCCCTCCATACTGTGCCTACACAATGTCCCTCCGTATACACTGCCTCCCATACTGTGCCCCCTCTCCACACTGTACTCCCTCCATACTCTGCCTACACTATGTCCCTCCGTATACACTGCCTCCCATACTGTGCCCCATCTCCACACTGTACTCCCTCCATACTGTGCCTACACAATGTCCCTCCGTATACACTGCCTCCCATACTGAGCCCCCTCTCCACACTGTACTCCCTCCATACTGTGCCTACACAATGTCCCTCCGCATACACTGCGCCCCATCTCCACACTGTACTCCCTCCATACTGTGCCTACACAATGTCCCTCCGTATACACTGCCTCAAGTACTGTGCCCATCTCCACACTGTACTACCTCCATACTGTGCCTACACAATGTCCCTCCGTATACACTGCCTCCCATACTGTGCCCCATCTCCACACTGTACTCCCTCCATACTGTGCCTACACAATGTCCCTCCGTATACACTGCCTCCCATACTGTGCCCCATCTCCACACTGTACTCCCTCCATACTGTGCCTACACAATGTCCCTCCGTATACACTGCCTCCCATACTGTGCCCCATCTCCACACTGTACTCCCTCCATACTGTGCCTACACAATGTCCCTCCGTATACACTGCCTCCCATACTGTGCCCCCTCTCCACACTGTACTCCCTCCATACTGTGCCTACACAATGTCCCTCCGTATACACAGCCTCCCATACTGTGCCCCCTCTCCACACTGTACTCCCTCCATACTGTGCCTACACAATGTCCCTCCATATACACTGCCTCCCATACTGTGCCCCCTCTCCACACTGTGCTCCCTCCATACTATGCCTACACAATGTCCCTCTATATACACTGCCTCCCATACTGTGCCCCATCTCCACACTGTACTCCCTCCATACTGTGTCTACACAATGTCCCTCAGAATACACTGCCTTCCATACTGTGCCACATCTCCACACTGTACCCCCTCCATACTGTGTCTACACAATGTCCCTCCATATACACTGCCTCCCATACTGTGCCCCATCTCCACACTGTACTCCCTCCATACTGTGCCTACACAATGTCCCTCCGTATACACTGCCTCCCATACTGTGCCCCCTCTCCACACTGTACTCCCTCCATACTGTGCCTACACAATGTCCCTCCGTATACACTGCCTCCCATACTGTGCCCCATGTCCACACTGTACTCCCTCCATACTGTGCCTACACAATGTCCCTCCGTATACACTGCCTCCCATACTGTGCCCCATCTCCACACTGTACTCCCTCCATACTGTGCCTACACAATGTCCCTCCGTATACACTGCCTCCCATACTGTGCCCCATCTCCACACTGTACTCCCTCCATACTGTGCCTACACAATGTCCCTCCGTATACACTGCCTCCCATACTGTGCCCCATCTCCACACTGTACTCCCTCCATACTGTGCCTACACAATGTCCCTCCGTATACACTGCCTCCCATACTGTGCCCCATCTCCACACTGTACTCCCTCCATACTCTGCCTACACTATGTCCCTCCGTATACACTGCCTCCCATACTGTGCCCCATCTCCACACTGTACTCCCTCCATACTGTGCCTACACAATGTCCCTCCGTATACACTGCCTACCATACTGTGCCCCATCTCCACACAGTACCCCCTCCATACTGTGCCTACACAATGTCCCTCCGTATACACTGCCTCCCATACTGTGCTCCATCTCCACACTGTACTCCCTCCATACTGTGCCTACACAATGTCCCTCCGTATACACTGCCTCCCATACTGAGCCCCCTCTCCACACTGTACTCCCTCCATACTGTGCCTACACAATGTCCCTCCGTATACACTGCCTCCCATACTGAGCCCCCTCTCCACACTGTACTCCCTCCATACTGTGCCTACACAATGTCCCTCCGTATACACTGCCTCCCATACTGTGCCCCATCTCCACACTGTACTCCCTCCATACTGTGCCTACACAATGTCCCTCCGTATACACTGCCTCCCATACTGAGCCCCCTCTCCACACTGTACTCCCTCCATACTGTGCCTACACAATGTCCCTCCGCATACACTGCGCCCCATCTCCACACTGTACTCCCTCCATACTGTGCCTACACAATGTCCCTCCGTATACATTGCCTCCCATACTGTGCCCCATCTACACACTGTACTCCCTCCATACTCTGCCTACACAATGTCCCTCCGTATACACTGCCTCCCATACTGTGCCCCCTCTCCACACTGTACTCCCTCCATACTGTGCCTACACAATGTCCCTCCGTATACACTGCCTCCCATGCTGTGCCCCCTCTCCACACTGTACTCCCTCCATACTGTGCCTACACAATGTCCCTCCGTATACACTGCCTCCCATACTGTGCCCCATCTCCACACTGTACTCCCTCCATACTGTGCCTACACAATGTCCCTCCGTATACACTGCCTCCCATACTGTGCCCCATCTCCACACTGTACTCCCTCCATACTGTGCCTACACAATGTCCCTCCGTATACACTGCCTCCCATACTGTGCCCCATCTCCATACTGTACTCCCTCCATATTGTACCTACACAATGTCCCTCCGTATACACTGCCTCCCATACTGTGCCCCATCTCCACACTGTACTCCCTCCATACTGTGCCTACACAATATCCCTCCGTATACATTGCCTCCCATACTGTGCCCTATCTCCACACAGTACCTCCATACTGTGCCTACACAATGTCCCTCCGTATACAGTGCCTCCCATACTGTGCCCCATCTCCACACTGTACTCCCTCCATACTGTGCCTACACAATGTCCCTCCGTATACACTGCCTCCCATACTGTGCCCCATCTCCACACTGTACTCCCTCCATATTGTACCTACACAATGTCCCTCCGCATACACTGCCTCCCATACTTTGCCCCCTCTCCACACTGTACTCCCTCCATACTGTGCCTACACAATGTCCCTCCGTATACACTGCCTCCCATACTGTGCCCCCTCTCCACACTGTACTCCCTCCATACTGTGCCTACACAATGTCCCTCCGTATACACTGCCTCCCATACTGTGCCCCATGTCCACACTGTACTCCTTCCATACTGTGCCTACACAATGTCCCTCCGTATACACTGCCTCCCATACTGTGCCCCATCTCCATAGTGTACTCCCTCCATACTGTGCCTACACAATGTCCCTCCGTATACACTACCTCCCATACTGTGCCCCATCTCCACACTGTACTCCCTCCATACTGTGCCTACACAATGTCCCACCGTATACACTGCCTCCCATACTGTGCCCCATCTCCACACTGTACTCCCTCCATATTGTACCTACACAATGTCCCTCCGTATACACTGCCTCCCATACTGTGCCCCATCTCCACACTGTACCCCCTCCATACTGTGCCTACACAATGTCCCTCCGTATACACTGCCTCCCATACTGTGCCCCATCTCCACACTGTACTCCCTCCATACTGTGCCTACACAATGTCCCTCCGTATACACTGCCTCAAGTACTGTGCCCATCTCCACACTGTACTACCTCCATACTGTGCCTGCATAGCACCCCATTTCTCATCCTGGTATGCATGGCACCCAATCCCTCATCCTAGTATGCATGGCACCCCTCATCCCTATCCTGGTATGCATGGTACCCCTCATCCCTATTCTGGTATGCATGGCACCCCTCACCCCCCAATCCTGGTATGCATGGTCCCCTCACCCCCCAGTCCTGGTATGCATGGTTCCCTCACCCCCCAATCCTGGTATGCATGGTCCCCTCACCCCCCAATCCTGGTATGCATGGTCCCCTCACCCCCCAATCCTGGTATGCATGGTCCCCTCACCCCCCAATCCTGGTATTTGTGGTACCCCTCATCCTGGTATGCATGGTCCCCTCACCCGCCAGTCCTGGTATGCATGGAACCCCTCATCCCCCAATCCTGGTATGCATGGAACCCCTCATCCCCCAATCATGGTTTGCATGGTCCCCTCACCCCCCAATCCTTGTATGCATGGTCCCTTCACCCCCCAATCCTGGTATTTGTGGTACCCCTCATCCTGGTATGCATGGTCCCCTCACCCCCCAGTCCAGGCATGTGTGGTACCCCTCACCCCCAAATCTTGGTATGGGTGGTACCCCTCACCCCCCAATCCTGGTATGCATTGTCCCCTCACCCCCCAATCCTGGTATGCACGGTCCCCTCACCCCCCAATCCTGGTATGTGTGGTACCCCTCATCCTGGTATGCATGGTCCCCTCACCCCCCGCTCCTGGTATGTATGGTCCCCTAACCCCATAATCCTGGTATGCATGGTACCCCACATCCTCCCAATCCTGGTATGTGTGGCCCCCTCACACCCCAATCCTGGTATGTATGGTACCCCTCATCCCTTTCACGCTGCACACATACAAAAAATAAACACTTGTACTCACCTTTCTTCCCTGTGCTCCAGCGCTGAGGTGTCCTGTTCTGCCGGAGGCCGGGGTAGGAGTGTGGCACCGGAGTACGCGCGTGCCCATACCCCGCTGTCTGGCGCCATTTTGTTGAAGACACACTGCAAATGTGTCTTCAGTAAAATGGCGCCGGATAGCACTATGCGCATGCGCCGATTCCGACGCCTCACTCCTGCCCGTCTCCGGCAAAGAGAGGCGCCGCGGCAACACTCCTACTGGTCAGGTAAGTATGTAAGTATGGCGCCGGAGATCGCGGTATGCATTCAGTGTCTACGCATACCGTGATCTCCGACGCCACACACTCTTCTTACCTGTAACGGCTCCATGCGGTCTTCTGTCTGGAGCCAGATTGCACAGGCGTGTCGCGCTTGCGCAGTCTATAAAGGCTTCAGACAGAGACACGCATCTCCCGTTATATTATAGATATCCACCACACCATCGCCCCTTAACAACTATGACCTATACACTGTCCATCCTACACACTATACCTACGTTATGACCTATAGCCTCCACTCTGTCCCCATCTTCAGTGCCCCTCCCCACAATGCGCCCCATCTTCACACTGTACTCCCTCCATATTGTGCCTACATAATGTCCCTCCTATATACTGCCTCCCATACTGTGCCCTTACTGAATATTCAGCTCCACTTAGGAGCACTTAGCTTCCCCTCATTTATGTCGCTATATCACACAGCTAGTACCACATGTACCTCCCAAATACAGCCAGCACCCCATGTACCAACCATAACAGCAAACATCCCATGTACCCCCACACAGCAAACACCCTATGTAGTCCCTACCCAGTTAACACCCTATGTAGCCAGCACCCCATGAGAAGCCAACGTGCCATGTACTCACAACACAGCCAGCGCACCATGTACCCCCCACACAGCCAACGTGCCATGTATTCACCACACAGCCAACATCCTCATTTACTCACCACCCCAATGTACTCCCCATACAGGCAGCACCCCATATACAGCCTGCACTCCATGTATCCCCCACATGCAGCGTATAGCCCAACATGCCCTGCCCATATACAGCCTGCACCCCATGTACCCCCAGTGTTTGTTTTCCACCACACATAGCAGTTAGTCCAAAAAATTTTACAGTCTTGTGAAAAGTATTTGCCCCCTTCCTGATTTCTTTTTTTTTGCATGTTTGTCAAACTTAAATGTTTCAGATCACAAAACAATTTTAAATAAAAGACAAAGATAACACAAGTAAACACAAAATTAAGTTTTCAAATGAAGATCTTTATTATTAAGGGTCAAAGAAATCCAAACCTACAGGGCCCTGTGTGAAAAAGCGATTGCCCCCATAAAACATAAGTTAACTGTGGTTTATAACATCTTTGGGAAGCTGAGTACAATTTCTCTAGCCACACACAGGGCTGATTACTGCCACACCTTGCTTCAGTTAAGGTCAGTGTTCACTCCACCATTAGAAAGAGACTGGGCAAAAATGGCATGCATGGCAGAGTTCCAAGACGAAAACCATTGCTAAGAAAAAAGAACATAAAGGCTCATTTCAGTTTTGCCAGAAAACATCTTGATGATCGCCAAGACTTTTGGGAGAATACTCTGTGCCCTGACGAGACAAAAATGTAACATTTTAGAAGGTGTATGTCCTATTACATCTGGCGTAGAAGTAACACAGCATTTCAGAAAAGTAACATCATTCCAACAGTAAAATATGGTGGTGGTAGTGTGATCGTCTGGGGCTGTTTTGCTACTTCTGGACCTGGAAGACTTGCTGTGATAAATGGAACCATGAATTCTGCTGTCTACCAAAAATTCCAGAAGGAGAATGTCCGGCCATCTGTTTGTGACCTCAAGCTGAAGCAAACTTGAGTTATGCAGCAGGACAATGATCCAAAACACACCAGCAAGTCTACCTCTTATAGGGGTTTTACTCACTTGGATGCGAAGGGAGGAAAACAGTGAGCATGTTCCTTTAAGAGTCCATGTCGGTTTATTGCTTCATAAACAGACAAGCAAGAAAAAGAAAACAAACAGCCTTTAGTTCAGACAAACAAAGTAAAGTGTCCTTAGCAGGTCTCTGCTTAATCAGTCCTGTGGGCACAAAGGTTGTGTAATGTCCAGTATCCTGGCTCGGTCAGGAGCCAACCACACACAGAAGGCCTTCTCCCTCCAAACACACAGACAATGTGCCAAATAGCCTCCATTTTATAGGCTGTTAACCACACCCAGAGGTGAGGTATGTGGGTTGTTGGACCCGTCCATTCTCTCCTAACAACCCGTAAGCCGGCTCCCAGGTGCACCAATTAGTCCTCTTAGTGCGTGGGTACACTAGAGAAACACTCCGGGCTACATCACAGAGACCAGCCATCTCTGTGACACATACTTCCCATAGATTATGTGACCATTAGCCACCTTACATACCTCCCCCCTCTGCCTAAAGCCATGGGGCTTGGCACCTTCTACCACTAGACAGGGGATTCTCGAGAGGGCATCAGCATTACCATGTAGCTTCCCTGCTCTATGTTCTACATGATCGTTGAAATACTGTAGGGCTAAAAACCAGCGGGTGACCTTGGCATTTTTCCTTTTTGTTTCCCTCATCCGAGTGAGGCTTGGTCGGATACCAGTCTAAATTTTCGACCTAGCAGATAGTACCACAACGTTTACACCACCCACTTTATGGTCAAGCACTCCTACTCTATGACCGCATAATTTTTCTCGCAGGAGGACAGCTTCCTACTCAGGTAGAGGACAGGGTGCTCCTCCCCGTGTATCTCTTGGGAAAGGACAGCTCCTAAACCCACATCTGAGGCATCTGTCTGGAGTAAAAACTCTCTTGAAGTCAGAGGCAACAATGACCGGTTGCCTACATAGACCCACTTTCATTTCTTTAAAGGTCGTCTCCGCCTTTGCAGTCCATGGCTGATTTTGTCCCCTTAAGAAGGTCATTCAGGGGTATGGCCATCATGGCGAAGTTTGGGATGAACCTTCTGTAGTATCCCACGATCCCCAGGAAGGCTCTAACCTGTTTTTTTTGACAGGGGTCTCGGCCAGGTTTAGATTGCCTCCACTTTACTCATTTGGGGTTTGATCTCACCTCTACCAACGACATAACCTAGGTATTTGGCTTCTTCTTTCCCCATAGCACATTTCTTCGGGTTTATTCAAAACCCCGCCTTCAAACACCACCTGGACTTTTTCCAGATGACTCTGCCAGTCCAAGCTGACGATAACAATATTGTCCAGGTATGCCGCAGCGTATTGTTTATGGGGTGCAAGAATTCAATCCATAACTCTCTGGAAGGTTGCAGGGGCCCCTTGCAGTCCAAACAGCATCTGGATATACTGGAAGCATCCATCCGGCGGGGAAAACACAGTCTTCTCCTTGGCTCCCTGTGCCATGGGGATCTGCAATATCCCTTCATCAAATCCAAGGTGGTTATGTACCTTTCTGTCCCAAGCCTCTCGATCAGCTCGTCGACGCGTGGCATGGGATATTCATCGAATTTGGAGACTTCATTCAACTTCCGATAGTCGTTGCAAAATCTCCACTCACCATCGGGCTTTGGGACCAAGATGATCGGGCTCGACCAACCGCTCTTGGATTCTTCAATGACACCGAGTTTCAGCGTACCAGCCACCTCTTTGGAGATCAACTCTCGTTGGGCCTCAGGAATCAGATAGGGCTTCAAGTTCACCCGCACAGGTGGCTCTGTCAGAACCTTGTGTTCTATGACCCTTGTGCAGCCCGGCAATTCCGATAACAGATCCCGGTTCTTCTGCAATAACTCCCGACACTGCTGTTTGTGGGCCTTCGTTAGCGTTTCTGCTATTGCGACTCCTCCAACGTCACCTTCAGGCTTGCCCAGCAAGCTTAGAGCTTCCACAGCCTCCCTGTCTTGCCACGGCTTGATGAAGTTGAAGTGGTATATCTGGTACTGCTTACGTCGTCCTGGTTGATGAACCTTGTATTTCACATAACCAAGCTTCTCCACCACCTCATACAGCCCTTGCCATTTGGCCAAGAACTTACTCTCTACAGTAGGAATTAACACGAGCACTTGGTCTCTGGTACTGAATTTCCTCACTCTGGCTGACCGGTTGTAGAACCTGGCCTGAGCTTCTTGTGCCTGCAAGAGATGACCTTTTACGATGGGCATCACCTTCTCGGTCCTCTGCTGCATCAGTGTCACATGCTCGATGATGCTTCTGTGGGGCGTGACCTCAGCTTCCCTGGTTTTCTTGGCTATATCCAGGAGATCTCGTGGATGTCGGCCATACAGAAGTTCGAATGGCGAGAACCTCGTAGATGACTGTGGAACATCTCGGATGGAGAACAGATACTGTAAGAGACGGTCCCAGTCTCTACCATCCTGTTCTATGGCCTTCCTTAGCATACTCTTCAATGTTTTATTAAATCTTTCCACCAGGCCATCTGTCTGAGAATGGTACACTGAAGTTCTCAGTTGGGAGATTTGTAGGACCTTGCGGAACTCCCTCATCACCTTACTCATAAAAGGTGTTCCCTAGTCGGTCGGGATCTTGTATTTCCAGCAGCAGCTGCCGATCTCATACAGGTCACTCACTGAATATGTCTTGGAGTTGCACAAACATCTGACTGTTACTCACAACCGTGTTTTTTCCTCCATCCCAGACCTCAACTGTATAAATGGCACACACACTGGTACCAGGAGACTGGGTCGTGGTCAAGAGACATATGAGGAGACTAATGAACCCAGATACAGTGAGCCATTTTAAGTACTGACCACTGCTATTTCTGTCAACCTCCAAGGCAAAGATACTTGGATCAATGCCAGCCACTGGAAAATGGTCTTGATCCCCGGCAGCAGCAAAGATGATGACCCTGCCCCTTTGGACCATTCTGATGGCAATTGCATCCCTTGCCCTAACTCTCAATGACGTAAAAAAAGAGGAGAGGACTGGGACAACAAACTCATAAGTATCACCAAGTCCTGCTTTGAGACACAGTTTATAAAGACTGTCCTAAGAACTACTGGATATGCACCCATAGCCCAATATCCTCTGATACACTGTCATATTGTGCGGGTTGTGTGGGGGATGTCTGCTCCACTCCCCTGTAGAACTGTACTGTTTTAGTAATTCTATGCGTGTTTTAGTCATCTGAAAAGGTGTTATTTTCAGGTATGGCCATTAGATGGCAGGAGAGGTACGGATTGATACTACAGTACCCTTATGTCAGTGGGACACAGGGTTAACTAGTTTCGGGGCTGTCCTCAGTGACAAGCTAGAGACTGAGGGATCTCTGGGAGTGAGATTTGGCCATCTTGGTTATTTAAGAAGTAGCAGTGAGTGAGGAAGGGCAGAGAAGAAGAGAGAACCGTGTATGTGGGAGAAACCAGGAAGATTAAAAGGAACGGGCACACCACAGTATAATCTATACTCTAAAGGTCAATTTGTGGATCCTGGCCTCTTCCAGGCGATAGGCAGTAACGGACGTGCCTGGACTAGGGAGCCTCAGGAGCAAGGTAGTCCCTGCTAGAGTTAGGTATTGGGAGCCGTGGAGTGAAGCAGGAACTTCTCCACGAGAAAGTCCAGAGGCAGTTTCCCCTAGGTCCGAGTCACACCGTGATTAGCACCGTGTGGGGATTAAGACTGTGTTTTACCATCTGTGAATGCCATCTTTTGCAACAAGTGTTGTACCTGTAATCCCGTTTCTAAGGCCGTGCTGAACAAGTAAACTGGACTGTTTTGTTTTTAAAGAACTGAGTCGTCTTTTATTCAAAGCGCAGAAGATCTGAACCCGTCTGAACCAAGGATGAAAGTGAGTAAAGACTTCCACAGCATACGGCCCAAACTACAGCACCCCACACTCACCCAGGGACAACCATGTCCCCATATTTCTAAACAAAAAAAGACCAACATATTGTATACAAAGTGGAATAAGGAACCGTTAAAACAAGGCCGGGCCCAAATCACAAAGAAGCCAACTCAAACAGCAAGATATCGTAAAGGAGAAACATGAGTAATTATGACATAAAATAGATTTTATTAGAAAATATTCTTATTAAAATGACAATAGTGTAAAGTACATAATAGAAACAACAAAGCATGGGAAAAATGGATCAAGTCAAGCGACACCATGTCCATATACAGGGGGCCCCAATATATCCAATATGGATAACACAGGTAAATATATATGTGTATGAGTTACTACAGGGTGGGCCATTTATATGGATACACCCAAGTTAAATGGGAATGGTTGGTGATATCAACTTCCTGTTTGTGGCACATTAGTATATGGGAGGGGGAAACTTTTCCAGATGGGTGGTGACCATGGCGGTCATTTTGAATTCGGCCATTTTGGATCCAACTTTATTTTTTTTTTCAATGGGAAGAGGGTCATGTGACACATCAAACTTAATGAGAATTTCATAAGAAAAACAATGGTGTGCTTGGTTGTTTTTTTTTAATACTGTAAATTTTATTGAAAATGTATAAGCTTAACAATAGAACCAAAGAAATAAGGCATAAACTGAAATTAATAGAGCATGTTGGAAATCCGCTATGGATCATACACTTATCTGCGTTCTACTTGCAGACTCCTAATAAACAGTGTTTAGTCCATGCACTATTATACGAGGAGCTGAATATTTCCATAGTTGGTGTAACTGTAGGAGCTGCTCGCTTACTCAATCATTTGCTATAATCTATATTGGTTTACAATTTCAGAAACACTACTAACCTTTATGACACAGACAGGAAAACAACAGGGGGAATGGGAAGGGTAATAAGGCAAAATACTGGAAGATTTCAGCAGTAAACTCTGTTCTCCTTTCCTTGAACAAATATCAGGTATTAAATTGGGCCCATTAATAGTCCCATGGTCCCCACACCTTATTGAATACATCTAATTTGGCGTTTATTACTGCCGTCAGGTGTTCCATTCTTCGTATATCCACAATTCTACTTAGTAGATCTCTATTAGAGGGGGGGGGGGGGGAGCGTTTTTTTCCTATGAAGAGCTATGAGGCATCTAGCTGCTGTTAGGATGTGTAGAAGCAGCTTTGAGGACTTTTTACCCATCCCTCTTGGAGTAACATTTAATAAATATATAGCCGGGTCTAGAGGGATTTCAGTGAACAATACTTCCCGCAGGAGGGATCTGACATTTCCCCATAATGGGGTCAGGATCGGGCATGTCCAGAAAATGTGGATAAGGGACCCCTTAGCAGCTCCGCAGCGCCAGCATCCATCCGGGACAGAGGGGTTTAATTTGTGTAATAGTTCAGGGGTATGATCCTAAAACATCATTAATTTATAATTGGTTCTCCTTGTACAAAGTGCAAAGAGAGGTTTTGGATGCTTTATCCCAGATGGACTGCCAACACCGCGGTGTTAGTTCCTTTCCCAGAAACCTCTCCCACTTAGTCATGTATGAGTGTTTAGGAGGTGGATCCCCCCGGGGAGTGTTAATTAGACCATATATGTCCGATATCAGACGGTGTGCTTGGTTTTAACATAACTTTATTCTTTCATGAGTTTTTTACAAGTTTATGACCACTTATAAAATGTGTTCAAAGTGCTGCCCATTGTCTTGGATTGTCAATGCAACCCTATTCTCCCACTCTTGACACACTGATAGCAACACCACAGAAAAAATGCTAGAACAGGCTTCCAGTATCTGTTGTTTCAGATGCTGCACATCTCGTATCTTCACAGCATAGACAATTGCCTTTAGATGAAAACAAAGATAAAAGTCTAAGGGTGTCAGATCGGGAGACCTTGGTGACCATTCAACTGACCCACGATGACCAATCCACTTTCCAGGAAACTGGTCATGTAGGAATTCTCGGATCTGACACTCATAATGTGGTGGTGCACCATCTTGTTGGAAAAACTCAGGGAACGTGCCATCTTCAGTGCATAAAGAGGGCAACACATCATCATGGAGCAATTTCAGATATCCAGTGGCATTGAGGATTCCATTGATGAAGAATGGCCCCACTATCTTTGTACCCCATTAACCACACCATACCATCAAGATACCACCCTGTATATTTGGGTAAGATTTAACAGCCTCAGTAGGAAGTATGCACCAACATTAGGGTTACAATAGAAATAATAATACCCATAGCCAGAGCTCTGGCTGGGCCAGTCAAGAATGGTCATAGAGTTGTTCTGAAGCCACTCCTTTGTTATTTTAGCTGTGTGCTTAGGGTCATTGTCTTGTTGGAAGGTGAACCTTCGGCCAAGTCTGAGGTTCAGAGCACTCTAGAAGAGGTTTTCATCCGGGATATCTCTGTACTTGGCTGCATTCATGTTTCCTTCAATTGCAACCAGTCGTCCTGTCCCTGCAGCTGAAACACCCCCCCATAGCATGATGCTGCCACCACCATGTTTCACTGTTGGGATTGTATTGGGCATGTGATGAGCAGTGCCTGGTTTTCTCCACACATACCGCTTAGAATTATCACCAAAAAGTTCTATCTTCATCTCTTCAGACCACACAATCTTATTTCTCATAGTCTGGGAGTCCTTCATGTGCTTTTGAGCAAACTCTATGCGGGCTTTCATATGTCTTGCACTGAGGAGAGGCTTCCGTTGGGCCACTCCGCCATAAAGGCCCGACTGGTGGAGGGCTGCAGTGATCGTTGACTTTGTGGAGCTTTCTCCAATCTCCCTACTGCATCTCTGGAGCTTAGCCACAGGGATCTTGGGGTTCTTCTTTACCTCTCTCACCAATGCTCCTCTCCCACGATTGCTCAGTTTGGGTGGACGGCCAGATCTAGAAAGACTTCTGGTGGTCCCAAACGTCTTCCATTTAAGGATTATGGAGGCCACTGTGCTCTTAGGAACCTTGTGTAATGCAGAAATTCTTTTGTAACCTTGGCCAGATCTGTGCCTTGCCACAATTCTCTCTCTGAGCTCATTGGGCAGTTCCATTAAGCTCATGATTCTCATTTGGTCTGACATGCACTGTGAGCTGTGAGGTCTTATATAGACAGGTGTGTGCCTTTCCAAATCAAGTCCTATCAGTTTAATGAAACACAGCTGGACTCCAATGAAGGAGTAGAACCATCTCAAGGAGAATCACAAGGGAATGGACAGCATGTGACTTAAATATGAGTGTCTGACCAAAGGGTCTGAATACTTATGATCATGTGATATTTCAGTTTTTCTTTTTTAATAAATTTGCAAAAATTTCTACATTTCAGTTTTTTTTTCAGTCAAGTTGGGGTGCAGAGTGTACTTTAATGAGAAAAATAAATGAACTTTTTAGAAATTACCAAATGGCTGCAATGAAACAGAGTGAAAAATTTAAAGGGGTCTGAATACTTTCCGTACCCACTGTATCTCAGTGAACGGGATCTGTCCCCTGCAGGATCCCATAGCATGGGGAAGTAGCTGATGGATAAATTATCAGTAAATAATAAAAAGGGAGGAATTGTTGTGGTAAATATTTATACTTTGATTATTATTTTACACAAATCTACCTATATATTTGATAATTTTAATATTAGTTTTATAAGTGTTATTCAAAAAAGCGATAACACAGGGTGTAGCGCTGTGTTTCTGTTACAATTTCCTCTGTTTTTTTAAGTACAGTTAACTGGATAGAGAGAGTTTTAGTTTCAAGGACATCTGCAGATGTTTCCATAATTACAATTTTGTTATTTTCAATTAAAATGCTTTCTTTCCCCAATTAAAATATCTGCAGCATGAGGTAATGTAAAGCCTGTAAAGACCTTCCCCTTCTCTGTTGTTGTAATAAAGATATGTGACTGTGCTTCTGAGACTCAGGTATAATTGTACACTCAGACACTGGCTGTTTGTTATTCTCTTTTCTCTGATGCATCGTATTGATTCTATTTATCTAATTTGAACCAAAAATGGCAGAAAGATTTAGAGTTAATTATCTCAATCCAAATTAGCTTTTCTTCGAAGGGCTATCACTGACCACGACCGATGGATCCTGTAACTAAGGCTCCGATCACATCTACAAGACGTCACCAACCACGACCGATGGATCCTGTAACTAAGGCTCCGATCACATCTATAAGACGGCACCGACCACGACCGATGGATCCTGTAACAAAAGCTCCGATCACATCTACAAGACGTCACCGACCACAACCGATGGATCCTGAAACTAAGGCTCCGATCACATCTACAAGACGTCACCAACCACGACCGATGGATTTTGTAACTAAGGCTCCAATCACATCTAAAAGACGTCACAGACCACGACCAATGGATCCTGTAACTAAGGTGCCGATCACATCTATAAGACGGCACCGACCACGACCGATGGATTTTGTAACTAAGGCTCCGATCACATCTAAAAGACGTCACAGACCACGACCAATGGATCCTGTAACTAAGGTGCCGATCACATCTATAAGACGTCACAGACCACGACCGATGGATCCTGTAAGTCACAGCCCATGCCTCCTCACACCAACCACCCAGGCCCTTCGATGCCCCTGTACATCATGCACAACCCATGCCCCCTCACACCAGCCACGCAGGCCCTTGGATGCCCCTCTACATGCACAGACCACGCCTCCTCACACCAACCACGCAGGCCCTTGGATGCCCTTCTACATGCACAGCCCATGCCCCCTCACACCAGCCACGCAGGCCCTTGGATGCCCCTCTACATGCCCCCTCACACCAGCCACACAGCCCCCTGGATGCCCCTCTACATGCCCCCTCACACCAGCCACACAGCCCCATGGATGCCCCTCTACATGCCCCCTCACACCAGCCACACAGCCCCCTGGATGCCCCTCTACATGCCCCCTCACACCAGCCACACAGCCCCCTGGATGCCCCTCTACATGCTCCCTCACACCAGCCACACAGCCCCCTGGATGCCCCTCACACCAGCCACACAGCCCCCTGGATGCCCCTCTACATGCCCCCTCACACCAGCCACACAGCCCCCTGGATGCCCCTCTACATGCCCCATGCCCCCTCACACCAGCCACACAGCCCCCTGGATGCCCTTCTACATACCCCATGCCCCCTCACACCAGCCATAAAGCCCCCTGGATGCCCCTCTACATACCCCATGCCCCCTCACACCAGCCACACAGCCCCCTGGATGCCCCTCTACATACCCCATGCCCCCTCACACCAGCCATACAGCCCCCTGGATGCCCCTCTACATACCCCATGCCCCCTCACACCAGCCATACAGCCCCCTGGATGCCCCTCTACATACCCCCTCACACCAGCCACACAGCCCCCTGGATGCCTCTCTACATACCCCCTCACACCAGCCACACACCCCCCTGGATGCCCCTCTACATACCCCCTCACAGCCCCCTTGATGCCCCTCTACATATCCCCTCACAGCCCCCTTGATGCCCCTCTACATACCCCCTCACAGCCCCCTTGATGCCCCTCTACATACCCCATGCCCCCTCACACCAGCCACACAGCTCCCTGGATGCCCCTCTACATACCCCATCACACCACCCACACAGCCCCCTGGTTGCCCCTCTACATACCCCCCTCACACCACCCACACAGCACCTTGGATGCCCCTCTACATACCCCCTCACACCAGCCACACAGCACCTTGGATGCCCCTCTACATACCCCCTCACACCAGCCACACAGCCCCCTGGATGCCCCTCTACATACCCCCTCACACCAGCCACACAGCCCCCTGGATGCCCCTCTACATACCCCATCACACCACCCACACAGCCCCCTGGTTGCCCCTCTACATACCCCCCTCACACCACCCACACAGCACCTTGGATGCCCCTCTACATACCCCCTCACACCAGCCACACAGCACCTTGGATGCCCCTCTACATACCCCCTCACACCAGCCACACAGCCCCCTGGATGCCCCTCTACATACCCCCTCACACCAGCCACACAGCCCCCTGGATGCCCCTCTACATACCCCCTCACAGCCCCCTTGATGCCCCTCTACATACCCCCTCACAGCCCCCTTGATGCCCCTCTACATACCCCATGCCCCCTCACACCAGCCACACAGCCCCCTGGATTCCCCTCTACATACCCCATCACACAGCCCCCTGGTTGCCCCTCTACATGCCCCCTCACACCAGCCACACAGCCCCCTGGATGCCCCTCTACATACCCCCTCACACCAGCCACACAGCCCCCTGGATGCCCCTCTACGTACCCCCTCACAGCCCCCTGGATGCCCCTCTACGTACCCCCTCACAGCCCCCTTGATGCCCCTCTACATACCCCATGCCCCTCACACCAGCCACACAGCCCCCTGGATGCCCCTCTACATACCCCATGCCCCCTCACACCAGCCACACAGCCCCCTGGATGCCCCTCTACATACCCCATGCCCCCTCACACCACCCACACAGCACCTTGGATGCCCCTCTACATACCCCCTCACACCAGCCACACAGCACCTTGGATGCCCCTCTACATACCCCCTCACACCAGCCACACAGCCCCCTGGATGCCCCTCTACATACCCCCTCACACCAGCCACACAGCCCCCTGGATGCCCCTCTACATACCCCCTCACAGCCCCCTTGATGCCCCTCTACATACCCCCTCACAGCCCCCTTGATGCCCCTCTACATACCCCATGCCCCCTCACACCAGCCACACAGCCCCCTGGATTCCCCTCTACATACCCCATCACACAGCCCCCTGGTTGCCCCTCTACATGCCCCCTCACACCAGCCACACAGCCCCCTGGATGCCCCTCTACATACCCCCTCACACCAGCCACACAGCCCCCTGGATGCCCCTCTACGTACCCCCTCACAGCCCCCTGGATGCCCCTCTACGTACCCCCTCACAGCCCCCTTGATGCCCCTCTACATACCCCATGCCCCTCACACCAGCCACACAGCCCCCTGGATGCCCCTCTACATACCCCATGCCCCCTCACACCAGCCACACAGCCCCCTGGATGCCCCTCTACATACCCCATGCCCCCTCACACCACCCACACAGCACCTTGGATGCCCCTCTACATACCCCCTCACACCAGCCACACAGCACCTTGGATGCCCCTCTACATACCCCCTCACACCAGCCACACAGCCCCCTGGATGCCCCTCTACATACCCCCTCACACCAGCCACACAGCCCCCTGGATGCCCCTCTACATACCCCATCACACCACCCACACAGCCCCCTGGTTGCCCCTCTACATACCCCCCTCACACCACCCACACAGCACCTTGGATGCCCCTCTACATACCCCCTCACACCAGCCACACAGCACCTTGGATGCCCCTCTACATACCCCCTCACACCAGCCACACAGCCCCCTGGATGCCCCTCTACATACCCCCTCACACCAGCCACACAGCCCCCTGGATGCCCCTCTACATACCCCCTCACAGCCCCCTTGATGCCCCTCTACATACCCCCTCACAGCCCCCTTGATGCCCCTCTACATACCCCATGCCCCCTCACACCAGCCACACAGCCCCCTGGATTCCCCTCTACATACCCCATCACACAGCCCCCTGGTTGCCCCTCTACATGCCCCCTCACACCAGCCACACAGCCCCCTGGATGCCCCTCTACATACCCCCTCACACCAGCCACACAGCCCCCTGGATGCCCCTCTACATACCCCCTCACAGCCCCCTTGATGCCCCTCTACATACCCCATGCCCCTCACACCAGCCACACAGCCCCCTGGATGCCCCTCTACATACCCCATCACACCACCCACACAGCCCCCTGGTTGCCCCTCTACATACCTCCTCACACCACCCACGCAGCCCCCTGGATGCCACTCTACATACCCCATGCCCCCTCACACCAGCCCCTTGGATGCCTCCTCACACCACCCACGCTGACCCCTTTATGCCTCCACAGCATTTATTCACATGGTCAGTTCTCCCCACCTCAGTCCTCACAGCAGACGGCTGAACACGAGCTCCTCATCACCATCCTCCTGTCCCGGCACAATGTGCACTGCTGCAGCTGCACGATGGATAGTGTCCACTGGACTGAGAAGACCCCGCCCATTCCGGTGACGTCATGATAGAATGAAATCACTCCTCCCCCTCCAGAAATCAACTCCAATCTAGACGCTGCCTATAGATTATAGACTCATTACAGTCTGTGAGGAAACACTGCGGGAGCCAATCACCACCCGAAGCCCCGCCCCCTGATCACATGGCGGTGACGTCACCACAGGTCCTTCACCACTTCTCTCCTGAGCTCCGCCCCCTGATCACATGGCGGTGACGTCACCACAGCTCCTCCCGCTCTCAGTGCAGCAGCTCCGTCCTGGTTGTGCGCAGCTCTTGCTCTCTGGTATCAGCCAGCAGCAGGTTTCCGCTTCCCGCCATTCCGGTGAGATTACAGGGAGGGTTTGTGGTGAATCTGTGAGAGGAGAGTGTGGGGTGAGATCAGAGCTGTTCCTGTGGAGGCTCCTGCTCCATGTGACTGCGGCTCCTCAGTGTTGTATGGGGGATGTGCAGCGGCTCCTCCTCACCTCACCGCCCCCGCTGGAGGTGGAGTTACCACGGTGACCGCCCCCCGCTGGAGGTGGAGTTACCACGGTGACCGTCCTCCGCTGGAGGTGGAGTTACCACGGTGACCGCCCCCTCTGGAGGTGGAGTTACCACGGTGACCGCCCCCCGCTGGAGGTGGAGTTACCACGGTGACCGCCCCCCGCTGGAGGTGGAGTTACCACGGTGACCGTCCTCCGCTGGAGGTGGAGTTACCACGGTGACCGCCCCCTCTGGAGGTGGAGTTACCACGGTGACCGCCCCCGCTGGAGGTGCAGTTACCACAGTGACCGTCCCCCGCTGGAGGTGCAGTTACCACGGTGACCGTCCTCCGCTGGAGGTGGAGTTACCACGGTGACCGCCC
The DNA here is from genome assembly GCF_046119375.1 of Phyllobates terribilis. NCBI lineage: Eukaryota > Metazoa > Chordata > Amphibia > Anura > Dendrobatidae > Phyllobates > Phyllobates terribilis. The sequence continues at coordinate 3,305,326 of NW_027362877.1, forward strand.
CCGCTGGAGGTGGAGTTACCACGGTGACCGTCCCCCGCTGGAGGTGGAGTTACCACGGTGACTGTCCCCCGCTGGAGGTGGAGTTACCACGGTGACCGTCCCCCGCTGGAGGTGGAGTTACCACGGTGACCGTCCCCCGCTGGAGGTGGAGTTACCACGGTGACCGTCCCCCGCTGGAGGTGGAGTTACCACGGTGACCGTCCCCCGCTGGAGGTGGAGTTACCACGGTGACCGTCCCCGCTGGAGGTGGAGTTACCACGGTGACCGTCCCCCGCTGGAGGTGGAGTTACCACGGTGACCGTCCCCCGCTGGAGGTGGAGTTACCACGGTGACCGTCCCCCGCTGGAGGTGGAGTTACCACGGTGACCGTCCCCCGCTGGAGGTGGAGTTACCACGGTGACCGTCCCCCGCTGGAGGTGGAGTTACCACGGTGACCGTCCCCCGCTGGAGGTGGAGTTACCACGGTGACCGTCCCCCGCTGGAGGTGGAGTTACCACGGTGACCGTCCCCCGCTGGAGGTGGAGTTACCACGGTGACCGTCCCCCGCTGGAGGTGGAGTTACCACGGTGACCGTCCCCCGCTGGAGGTGGAGTTACCACGGTGACCGTCCCCCGCTGGAGGTGGAGTTACCACGGTGACCGTCCTCTGCTGGAGGTGGAGTTACCACGGTGACCATCCCCCGCTGGAGGTGGAGTTACCACGGTGACCGTCCCCCGCTGGAGGTGGAGTTACCACGGTGACCGCCCCCGCTGGAGGTGGAGTTACCACGGTGACCGCCCCCCACTAGAGGTGTAGTTACCACGGTGACCGTCCTCCGCTGGCGGTGTAGTTACCACGGTGACCGTCCTCTGCTGGCGCTGTAGTTACCACGGTGACCGACCTCCTACGAGGCTGATAATGAGCGGTCAGATCGGCGGAGGAGGTTGCGGTGGAGCTTTTCCAGATTCTTCCTGATAAATGTCGTATATTTGGGGCAGAATTCAGTGATTGTCGTTATATCGTCCCCTGTGATCTCCATCTTCTCCTTTATCATGAAGACGCCGGCAGGACGAGATCCCTCCAGCTGATCCAGTGTTCATCCCTCCTTCTCCTGAATGACCCCGAGGATGGACGAGGACGAGACCACCAGAAGATTATTACACTTCACCCTGGAGATCATCTCCCTGCTGAGCGGAGAGGTAACTCCTCTACATTTCTATCAGCTTTATTGTGTTATGTAACAAGTCCGACATCGGGAAGAGGAAATCCAGAAGAGGAAGAGAAGGATTCTTTACTGTAAGAGCAGTGATTGTGTGCAGCTCTCTGCCAGGAGGAGTTGTCATGGGGATTCCCTATAAGAGCTGTAGAGGGGCCTGGATGTCTGTCCTAAGTGTAATAATATTCCAGGTTATGGCCCCAGATTACTGGAGACGGTTATTCATCCCGGGATTTCTACTGATTGTCAGATCTGGAGTCAGGAAGGAATTCTTCTCCCTACGTGTCTCTCTCCATACACAGGATTACACAATAGTGAGGAAGACACCGGGGGAGGGTGTGACTCCCATCATCCATCTCCAGGAGTCAGGAGGGCGGAGCCCAGACCCCATCACAGAGCCTCCCCCGCACCCCCCGATACATGAGAGGAAGAGGAAGAAGATCCTAGAGCTCAGCAACAAGATGATTGAGCTGCTGAGCGGTGACTGCTGGGACATTATATAGGACAGCACTGGAGGATTCTGGGTGATGAGCGGAGAGGTTACTGCTGGGACATTATACAGGACAGCACTGGAGGATTCTGGGTGATGACTGGAGAGGTGACTGCTGGTACATTATACAGGACAGCACAGGAGGATTCTGGGTGATGACCGGAGAGGTGACTGCTGGGACATTATACAGGAGAGCACTGGAGGATTTGGGTGATGACCGGAGAGGTGACTGCTGGGACATTATACAGGACAGCACTGGAGGATTCTGGGTGATGACTGGAGAGGTGACTGCTGGGACATTATATAGGACAGCACTGGAGGATTCTGGGTGATGACCGGAGAGCTGACTGCTGGGACATTATACAGGACGGCACTGGAGGATTCTGGGTGATGACGGTGTCGTTGTTGTCAGGATCCTATAAGGTGTCAGAACGTCGCTGTCTATCTCTCCATGGAGGAGTGGGAGTATCTAGAAGGACACCAGGATCGGTACCAGGAGGTGATGATGGAGGAGCTCCGGCCTCTGACATCACCAGGTGAGAGGAGACTCTTGTTGGCTCCGGGGGATGTGATGACGTCTCTCGGCCTCGTCCTATAATAGATGATTTTTCTCCAGACTTGCTCTGGTTTTCTCTACATTTTCTCACAGCTTTCATTCCCTGATTCTTCTCTTCTGATCTGTGAGTCGTGGTTTCTCCGCTGTCGTCTTCATCAGTCTTCGTCCTCGGCGGTTTCTTTCTGAATCTTTCACCTTCCTTAGAGCATCGGTCACATTTTGTCTGCAGATGTCCCAGCGCTTCTGTCCGTTCTCTCCTATGATTTCTTTTGGTACCGGAGTCTGATCGTTACTCAGCAGAGTCGGGGTTAATTTACTGATGATTTTCCCCCTAATCCGCTGTCGCTCGTCCGTCCCTCTGAATCGGTCAGGCTCAATGTCGTCATCAGTCGTGGTCGGGCTTCTGGCTTTTTGGGTTTTGTTTCTCAGCATTTATTGGGCGGTAAGAACGATGTCGCTGCCATTTTCAGAACTATTCCTGACACCCATCACTTTATCTTCCGTTATCGGAGCTGTGTGAGGGCTTCTCTTCTTGAATGGCCGTTGACCTTTTTATTGGTGACTTTTTTTGATCATTGTTTTTTCATTACAGTTTTGGGGAGGTGTTTCTGATGTGTTTTTTTCTTTTGGCGTTTACCGTGTGCAATAAATCCTGACGTGAAAATGCCAAATAATAATATATATATGTGTGTGTGTGTGTGTGTGTGTGTGTGTGTATATGTATGTAGATAGATAGATAGATAGATAGATAGATTTATTTTTATAAAAAATAAACATTTGTTCTCATTTTGGGAGACAAAACAAAAATAATGGGGACTTCAATCTGAGATCCTGGCGTGGTAATAAGTGTAAGTCTCCCTTAAAGGGATGTTTGTTCAGAAGAATATGTATTATGGAGCTTTTCTGTGGAGTCTGACCAGACAATCTCTCCTTGGCTCCCCGTGTGCATCAGTAAGCGCCCATGACCCCGGTGCCGGCTCTCTAGTTGTCCTTTCTACACATTGATAGGTACTAACCGCTGTGTACCGGGTGCTCCCCACAACACCGTCCTTCCGGGTTCTGTGACTTCATCCGTCAGCTGTACATGTGCCCTTTTTTCCTCCTTTAGAGACAAACACAGATCTTGCTGCCTATTTTAGTGTTTATACCGAGGCGGCTGTTGAGATTTATCTCTATTTAAAGAAGAAGAAAAACGCGGTAACTCGTCTTTTAATAGGAGGAAGTCAGGTTCTCTCCTCTGAGTGATCCCAGAGGATCCTGTCCAGGAGGGAGGCCGTGTCCTCATGGTGACATCATGAGCTCTCAAAAAAACAATCACTGGTAAATAGTCTTCCCCCAATCTCCATACAGTGAATTAGGAGAGAAGAAACCAATGGATAGAAATGTGGAGCTTTCTCCAGCTCCTCTGTGGTTCCATCCCCGGAGACGAAACTTGGAGAAGTTGTGTTTTTTAGTACGGCTCCTCCATCTGACTGACGAGGGTGTTCTCTGTCCCTCTCCTCAGGGTCCTCATCCTTCGAGTGCAGAGCATTAGGCTTTGGCCTTGCTGATTATCACTTCATAGTTGAGGCCCACAATGTGCTGGGACCTCGGTACCTGTGGTGAGGACCACAACAATGTAATTTATTCCCAGATACATAAACATAGAATTACCGGTTCTGAGAGACGGATCTCATATATAGATGACGCGCCCCCTGGGCCTGTGCTGTGTAGGGGATACCCGGAGCCGGATCGCTGGGGGTTGTAGTCTCAGTGTGGCGGTGACCCGGTCCGTGCCCAGGGCGGTCAAACCAGTGGCAGTCTTAGGTAATAACAAATGTCCGACTACGCCACCCGTGGATTGCGGTCAGTGGGGACCGCCGCTGCGCTGCCGACCGCTGAGGCTGATGTTGTTTGCGCAGCTGAGTATGGGATAACTCCCCACGGGAGAAGTATTGCCTCAGGGCAGCTAGTGTGGATGATGGGAGTGATGGTGTGAGCGTCCCAGTAGTAATGGTGCTGGTGTGGCGATGAAACACAGAGACGTGTGGTGCAGTTCAGGGTCTTTACTGATGGTATAAGGCAGACCCTCCCGGGAGTACTGGTTAGCAGTAGGGGCCTGGTCAGTCTGTGAGCAAGCAGGATCTCCCCTGGCCAGGTGGAGTTGTAGGCCTCCCCGACTATCTGCACTCTTTCCTGACTACCTTGCTCTATGCGGGTAGAAGTAGCCCACGTCCCTGAGTATACCGTGTGGTGCTCACCCGTATGGCCGGTGACTTGGGGCCTTCCGTTAGCCTCCGCTTCACGATGGCGGTGCTGGTCCCTTGCTTGTGACCGTGCCTTCGGGTTTCTAAGGCCAGAGGACATGGAATCCCCTGCCGGTTGGATTCTGCTGCTGGACCTGGATGTCCCCACAGCTTCGGACTCCGTGTCCGGGTTAGTGTCTTCAGCCAAGGCGAGCTTTCTAGCTTCCAGCCTCTGGCACTCGCTCCTGCTCCTACAGAGCTCCTGTTGTAACTTTCCCTGTGTCTGCTGTCCTCCAGACCTGGCTGCGTCTCTGTCTGGGACTTCACTCACTAATCCCGCCCCAGACCCAGTTTATAAGGGCAGATTCCTCCCCTCCCAGGTCTGGGTGGGCCGTGTTGCATGCTTAGGGCTCCTGACCAGAGAAACCTCCCACTTGCTCTCAGACATAATATCTCTATTACTGTGGTAACCAGACCCCTGGGGTGCCACATTCCCCCCTTGTAAATTTTAGTACTCTGGGACTAAACACATTTTTTTTTTAAAGAAACATAAATGCAGGGTATAACAATAATACAATAACATATTTACAGGAAGCTTTAGTTCTTTAAAGGTCACGGCGTGTCTGCAACCGGGTGTCCATATCACCCAAGGTGAAGTTTTAAGCGAAGTAGGGGACCTGTTCAAAGCAAACCCCTTGCGTTGGCCTTGGGCGTGGCTGCAAGGCTGAAGCTAGCTACTTTGGGCCGCAAGTAGGCCACGCCAGACAGGTTTTCTCTTCCGCGGCCGTCTTCGCAAGAGGCACCAAGGTGCAACTATCTACAAAATTGTTCCGGTTATCCAGTGTCCATAACCTGTTAGTCCAAATAAATCTGCAGGGTAACTGAGAAACATAATTAATAACAGGCAACAAACATAAACCATAAATATTTTCAAGAAACAGGTAAATTCACAGTGCATTACTTATATTCTCCAGCGCGCGGGCATTTGACCTCTAGTGACTCTAGTGGACCTACGGAGCTCACTAACTGGTCCTGCACTACAGGGTGTAGGAGGTGTTATGGGCAAGCTGGGCAGCTTTCTGCGCACTCTTTGGCTCACTAGGGGCACGGCAGGCTCACTACTAGCAGAGGGTTGATTCTCCTGGGCTGCTGGTGTGGATTCTTCTGCCTCCTGGGCCGGCTGCTCTTCCAGCTCTACCTGGTCTTCTGTAGGCACTTGAGGGGCTAGCTGGAGAAAGGTGAGGACGGGCACCACGATAGCGTTGTTTACTTGTGTCCGGGGAAAGTCTCCGAGTACGGTGCTGATCATTTCCTCCTTTTCCTCTACGGGTTGAGGGTCTTCCTGATCTTCATCCGTGCTTTGTAACTTCTCGGGGCACTTTTTCAGGTGGTCTCTGGAGACAGTGGCTGTGGTGTCTCCTCCATCCTTACTGATGACGTACACCTTTGGATTATTGTGGCTTGAGGGCAGTACGGTGTACGGGTCCTTTTCCCACTGGTCATCCAACTTATGGAGCCGCCTTTTTCTTTTCAAGACCTGCGCTCCAGGTACCAAGGGAACAGCGGGAGCATGTTGGTTGTAAGTCCTCTCCTGCCTTTCTCTTGATTGACAGAGACTTCGCTCGACGCTCTCCTGTACTTTCCGGTACTGCTGCTGCCGTTCTGTATCCCAGTCTGCTTCTGGCGAGGTGTCCTCGGGTGTCAGGACTCCCATATCTAGGTCAACAGGCTGCTTACCAGGTCTTGCTCGCATTAGGTAAGCCGGGGTACAGTTGGTGGAACCTACCGGGATGTGGTTATACAGGTCCACCAGATCGGGCAGTTTCTCAGGCCACAGACTGCGTTCTTCCAGGGGCAATGTTTTTAGCAGATCTATCACCACCTGGTTCATCTTCTCGCAGAGTCCATTGGTTTGGGTTTGATAGGGCGTTGTTCTTATCTTCTTGCAGCCATACAGGTTGCAGAACTCCTGGAAGACCTCCGCTTCGAAGGCTGGTCCTTTGTCCGTCAGCACTTGGTCCGGGTACCCGTGTGGGCGACAGAAGTGCAGCTGGAAGGCTCTGGCTGCTGTCTGAGCCGTCAGGTCTTTGACAGGGACCACCACCAGGAACCGGGAGTAGTGATCCACGATGGTTAGGGCGTAGACATACCCGCTTCTGCTTGGAGCCAGTTTAACATGGTCCAGAGCGACCAGTTTCTGCGGCTGCCTGGTGATGATGGGCTGCAGGGGAGTCCTCTGGCTGGCACGGTCCCTTCTTCTTAGATTGCACGGGCCACAGTCTCTACACCACCTCTCAATGGCTCCTCTCATGCCTATCCAGTAGAACCGTTCACGCAGCAGGAACTCCAGCTTCTTCCATCCGAAGTGCCCTGCCCCATTGTGGTAGGCCTCCAGCACCATAGCTGCGTCCCATCTCGGTACCACCACCTGCCAGATCAGTTCATGTGTCCGGGAATTGACCAATCTGCGGCACAACTTCTCCTTGTAGAGAAACAGTCTGCTCTTCTCCGTCCACAGTTGCTTGGTCTCTTCCGGAGCGTCTGGGTCCAGGCGGGCGTCAGCCTGGGTCAGCATCTCCTTCACCAGACGGACTGCGGGGTCGCTGTCTTGTGTCTCCGCCCAGTTGTAGTGGGGTAAGGGTTTGAACGTAGCGGATCGCTAGCCCCTCACACGGTGGGAATACTGGGTAATCCCATGACTGTGAAACGCAGGGAGTTCGATCTCTTCCAATTCTTCTGGATCCTCCCCTTCGTCCGGTAGGTTTGGCATCCTGGACAGGGCGTCCGAGTTGGTATTGGAGCGTCCTGCCCGGTACTTGATCGTGAACTCAAAATTGGACAGGCGGGCCATCCATTTCTGCTCCAGGGCACCCAGTCTTGCAGTGTCCAGGTGTGTCAACGGGTTGTTGTCCGTGTACACGGTGAACCTGGAAGAGGCAAGGTAATGCTTGAAACGTTCGGTTACTGCCCACACCACTGCCAGGAACTCTAGCTTGAACGAGCTGTAATTCTCAGGGTTTCTTTCCGTGGGTCGCAGTTTTCGGCTGGCGTAAGCAATTACCCGTTCTCTCCCCTGCTGGATCTGGGACAGTACGGCCCCTAGCCCGATGTTGCTTGCGTCCGTGTGGAGGATAAAGGGCTGGCTGTAATCAGGGTACGCCAGGATTTCATCCCCCGTGAGGGCCATCTTCAGCTGGCGGAATGACTCCTCTTCCAGCTTTTCCCATTTGAAGGGTGGCTTCTGGTTTTTGGCCTTCCTGGACTGGCCTATCAGGAGGTCCTGCATAGGAGCTGCCTTCTTGGTAAAACCGGGAATGAATCTTCGGTAGTAGCCTACCAACCCGAGGAACTGCCGCACTTCCTTTATGCTGGATGGTCTTGGCCAGTCCTTAATTACGGTGATCTTGTCAGGGTCGGGGGCTACTCCGTCAGCACTCACCACGTGTCCCAGGTACTGTACCTTTGGCTTCAGTAGATGACACTTTGAGGGTTTTACCTTTAGGCCATAGATTGCCAGGGCTTCAAACACTTCTGCCAGGTGTTCCAGATGGTCCTCATAGGTCTTAGAATAGACGATGACGTCGTCCAGGTATAACAGGACCATCTCGAAGTTCCGGTGTCCCAGACAGCATTCCATCAACCGTTGGAAGATTGCAGAGCCCGAACGGCATACAGTTAAATTCGCTGAGTCCCATCGGGGTGGTGAATGCGGTCTTCTCCCGGTCCGCCTCTGCTACAGGAACCTGCCAGTACCCGCTAGTGAGATCCAAAGTAGAGAAGAAGTTAGCAGATTTTAATGCAGCTAAGGACTCTTCTATCCTTGGTAACGGGTACGCATCTTTGTGTGTGATACGGTTGACCTTCCTGTAGTCTACACACATTCTCATGGTGTTGTCTTTCTTTTTCACTAAGACTAGTGGAGCTGCCCAGGGGCTACAGCTGTCCCTAATTACCCCAGCCTCCTTCATGTCTTTTAGCATCCCCTTGGCATGTTGATAGTGTGCAGGGGGTACGGGTCGGTATCTCTCTTTTATGGGAGGATGGTCTCCCGTTGGGATGTGATGTTCTACCCCCTTTACTCGCCCAAAGTCTAACGGGTGTTTGCTAAACACTCTTTCATACTCTTGAACCTCCCGATAGACTCCCTGTTTTTGGTGTGAGGGAGTGGAGTCAGTACCCAAATGCAGTTGCTGACACCAGTCCTCCATTGGTTTCTTAGAGCCGTTACCTTCCTCTGGTTGAGATGGAGGCAAGGGTTCCACGGCCTGTACAGAGTTCTGGTTGATGGTGAACAATTTGGCTAGCGTGGCATACCGGGGCAGGTGTACTTCTCTCTCCCCGATATTTATGATGCGGACGGGCACCCTCCCATGGCGTACATCGACCACCCCCCGTGCTGTCAAAATGGTGGGCTTACTGTCTGAGTAGACGGGTTCTACCATTGCTTGGTAGTCTCTACCTCTTAGACCAATAGCTGCCCCGCACCAAATCATCATCTCACTTTTTGGGGGCATGGCAATAGGGAATGGGTCACACATTCTCACGCTACCTATCTCACCACCAGATAGTTCCACTTGTTGCCGCTTCATCAGTGCCCGGATCTCTTTCTGGAGCACACGCTGCTGGCTGGAACTGGCGTTCTTGGCAACCTGTTGCAAAATAAGAATCACCTCTGCAAGACAGTTTTCAATTACGTTAGTACCTAGGGTGATTTTTGGGTGACTCTCGCGACGGTCAATGTCCACAATGATAAGTCCTTGTGCTGGCAGTTCAACTTTACCGACCTTGATGGTCATTTCCTTAAATCCTATCTGTGGCACGGGCTGACCATTGCTGGCGATAATGCTCAGGTCGTCATCTGGGTAGCGGGTTATGTCCGAGTCATTCCAGTACCGCTTGAAGAGCACGTACGGGATGGTGGTGACCTGTGACCCGGTGTCTAGTAGGGCACTCATAGGAATGCCATCCAGTACCACGGGCAAGACCGGACGTCCCCCTACGTATTTGTCACGCCAGTTTGATGGGCCTGATGATCTTATGCCTGGGGATTGGCCCTCTACCCCAGGTTGTGCCCGTTTAAATGACAGTACCTTGCCATATGTCCGGGTTGATCGCAGCGGCGGCAGATGGGTCGTCCGTCCTCGTTGTATCTGTCGCTGGGTCTTCCTCTGGCCGGTGGGGTCCTCCTCAGTCGGCGCCACGGGACGTCCTCCGGTCCGGATGCCAGCTGGATCTTTCCTGGAGAAGAGACCTGTAAAGACTGCACAGTTCTGGTTGGACCTGATGGTGCTGGTCTGTTGCCGGGTTATTGTTCAAAGCCTGTGCATCAGCTCCCACAGGCCCTGCAGACAAGGGCGCCGCATCCTGGTGATAAGTGATAGCAGGGCGCCTGTGGGTCACAGCGCCACCTGGTGCTGGTTCTCGGAGCACCCGGATGGCTCTGTCCTTGAACTGTGCAAAGTCCACGTCAGGGTCCTGTAAAGCCATTGCCCGCAACTAGGTTCGGTGGGCATTGCACAGTAGACCCTCAATAAATTGTTCGGTCAGCAACTTGTCTTCATTTCCCACGCTGTCAGGGTCTGCCTGCTTAATGGCTCTCAGGGCCTCTTGTAGGTTTAGAGCATAGTCTCTTATACTTTCATGTGCCCGTTGTTTGCACCCGTAAAATCTGAGCTTTATTTCGGCTGAGGTGCGGGTATCAAATGTGTCTTTCAGCCGGGCTAGTATCTCTCTGACAGTCCTCTTCTTCCCAGGTGACCAGGACTTTATCTCCCTTTGGGCTGCCCCGATTAACTGGGCCACCAGAATGCTCACTTTTTGCTCTTCTGTGAGGGGGTATACCTGGAAGAGGCTATCAAGTCTTTCCCTAAAGTCACTCAGGGTATGTGACTCCCCTGAGTACTGGGGTAGCCAGGTTGCCCCCAGGATATAAGGCATGGTGAATGGCATGACCGCTGCAGCGGTTGCGCAGGTGGCCGGTGTGGCGGTGGAGCTCCCCTCGGTGTCCGACATCCTCCTTCCCCCCTAGTGGACCGTGGCCTACCTTGCGATGCTCTTCTTCCGTAGGCAGCGGCTCCGCAATCAATCGTCGGGGTAGAGGACCTGGCGTCGCGCTCCGATGACGTCAGCGTCGCTCTTCCTCCCTTCCAGGACCTTACGCAGCGTCGGAGCGTGGGGCGGAGCTTCGGATCTCGCGCGCTTTCGGCGTCCACGCCCCTCTTCTTCCCGCGCGGCGTCCCGAAGATGGCGTCCGAAGGCGGGAAGCAGCTGCGGATGGCGGGAAGAAGGCAGAAGACGGCGGGAAACGGTCCAAGATGGCGTCCGATGGCGGGAAACGACTCCGGACGGCGGGAAACTTCGCCACAGGTAAGTTCAAAAGTCTTTTTCAGGCACGCAGTACCCGGTGGTTGCGGGCACGAAATCCTGCCGACTACGCCAAAGTTGACGCGCCCCCTGGGCCTGTGCTGTGCAGGGGATACCCGGAGCCGGATCGCTGGGGGTTGTAGTCTCAGTGTGGTGGTGACCCGGTCCGTCCCCAGGGCGGTCAAACCAGTGGCAGTCTTAGGTAATAACAAATGTCCGACTACGCCACCCGTGGATTGCGGTCAGTGGGGACCGCCGCTGCGCTGCCGACCGCTGAGGCTGATGTTGTTTGCGCAGCTGAGTATGGGATAACTCCCCACGGGAGAAGTATTGCCTCAGGGCAGCTAGTGTGGATGATGGGAGTGATGGTGTGAGCGTCCCAGTAGTAATGGTGCTGGTGCGGCGATGAAACACAGAGACGTGTGGTGCAGTTCAGGGTCTTTACTGATGGTATAAGGCAGACCCTCCCGGGAGTACTGGTTAGCAGTAGGGGCCTGGTCAGTCTGTGAGCAAGCAGGATCTCCCCTGGCCAGGTGGAGTTGTAGGCCTCCCCGACTATCTGCACTCTTTCCTGACTACCTTGCTCTATGCGGGTAGAAGTAGCCCACGTCCCTGAGTATACCGTGTGGTGCTCACCCGTATGGCCGGTGACTTGGGGCCTTCCGTTAGCCTCCGCTTCACGATGGCGGTGCTGGTCCCTTGCTTGTGACCATGCCTTCGGGTTTCTAAGGCCAGAGGACATGGAATCCCCTGCCGGTTGGATTCTGCTGCTGGACCTGGATGTCCCCACAGCTTCGGACTCCGTGTCTTGGTTAGTGTCTTCAGCCAAGGCGAGCTTTCTAGCTTCCAGCCTCTGGCACTCGCTCCTGCTCCTACAGAGCTCCTGTTGTAACTTTCCCTGTGTCTGCTGTCCTCCAGACCTGGCTGCGTCTCTGTCTGGGACTTCACTCACTAATCCCGCCCCAGACCCAGTTTATAAGGGCAAATTCCTCCCCTCCCAGGTCTGGGTGGGCCGTGTTGCATGCTTAGGGCTCCTGACCAGAGAAACCTCCCACTTGCTCTCAGACATAATATCTCTATTACTGTGGTAACCAGACCCCTGGGGTGCCACATAGACAGATACACGGCAGGTCATATATTCAGTCTCTGTGTCTCCACAGATGGATCCAGGAGGAGAAATCCACCAGAGAGATGTCCCCGTCCTCTGTATTCCCATTACTGTCCAGAGGAGAATCACAACATCCCAGAGGATCATCAGGTAGATGACACTGAAGACCCCACAACATCTGACCATGAAGTGATGGGATTTGAGCTCATCTCACATTGTTCTTTTTTAGGGTGAAGATCTGATTGATATTAAGGTTGAGGTTATACATGGAGCAGAAGAGGCGACCGCAATATGGGCCGATCAGCAGGGTGAGGAGGGAAGACTGTCGTGTCGGTTCTATGGTCATCTACTACTACTTCCATCATTGCATGACACAATCTACAGTGGCATGTAAAAGTTTGGGCACCCCTGGCCAAATTCCTGTTATTGTGACCAGTTAAACAAGTTGAAGATGAAATGATCTCTAAAAGACCTAAAGTTAAAGATGACACATTTCCTTTGAGTTACCCTGGGACATTTGTGTGCTCAGATAACTTTGTCCAATGATTCAGATCTTACTTAGCCTGTTAGGGTTATGGCTCGTTCACTATCATCGTTAAGAAAGGCCAGGTGATTCAAATTTCCAGCTTTATAAAAACACAGCTTACTCTAACATTGTGCTAAAATAACCGCAGCCATGGCTTCTTCTAAGCAGCTGTCTAGCTCTCTGAAAATGGTGGAGGCCACAAAGCAGGAGAAGGCTATGAGCAAAGCGCTTTCAAGTTGCCCTTTCCTTGGTTCAAAATGTAATAAAGAAATGGCAGTTAACAGAAACAGTGGAGGTCAAGATAAGGTCTGGAAGACCAAGCAGATTTTCAGTAGGATTGCTAGAGAGGCAAATCAGAACCCCCGCCTGACTGCAAAAGACCTTCAGAAAGATTTAGCAGACTCTGGAGTTGTGGAACATTGTTGTACTCTTCAGAGACACCTGCACAAATATGGCCTTCATGGAAGAGTCATCAGAAGAAAACCTCTCCTGCGACCTCACCATAAAATTCAGCGTCAGAAGTATGCAAAAGTACATCTAAGAAGGTCTGATGCATTTTGTAAACAAGTCTTGTAGACCGATGAGGTTAAAATAGAGCAATGATCATAGTTGTGTGGAGAAAAAAGGGCACAGAATTTTAGGAAAAGAACATCTCGCCAACCATTAAGCATGGTGGTGGATCAATCATGCTTTGGGGTTGTGTTGCAGCCAATGGCACAGGGAACGGGTAGAGGGAAGAATGGATTCCTTGAAATTTCAGCAAATTCTTGATACAAACATAACACCATCTGCAAAAATGCTGAAGGTAAAAAGAGGATGGCAAATGATAATGATACTAAACACACGTCAAAAGGCGAAAGCTGAAGGTTTTACAATGGCCCTCACAGTCCCCTGATCTGAACATCATTGAAAATCTGTGGCTAGACCTCAAAATAGCAGACGATGCTAGACGACCCAAGAATCTCACAGAACTGGAAGAATTCTCCAAAGAAGAATGAATGAAAATCCCTCAAACAAGAATTGAAAGACTATTGTCTGGCTACAAAAAGCATTTACAAGCTGTGATACTTTCAAAAGGGGGCGCTACTAGGTACAAACCTTGCCGGGTGCCAAAACTTTTGCATTTTCCCTTATTGAATTTTTTTTAAATGTAAAAGATGAAAATATATATAATTTATTATTCATTGTTTTGCCTAAACTACAAAGGAAATGTCATCTTTAACTTTAGGCCGTTTAGAGATTATTTCATCTTCAACTTAACTGTTCGCAATAACAGTAATTTTGACCATTGGTGCCCAAACTTTTACATATCACTGTATTCTGTCACTGTGTGTTTCCTACAGATGGACTCATGGAAAGAAATCCACCAGAGAGATGTCCCCGTCCTCTGTATTCCCAGGACTGTCCAGAGGAGAATCACAACATCCCGGAGAGTCATCAGGTAGACGGTGCTGAGCCCTGTACCCGATCTGTATATGGGGGGACATTTCTGATCGATATCATAGATGTCACAGATTTTGGTGGTTTCTTGTATTGTGCTGATTGTTACATCTGATATATCAGGAGGAAGATCCGACTAAGAATAAAGAGGAAGACGAGACAGAAGAAGAAGCGATGACGAGGAGGGATCAGCCGTGTGTGAGTGACGGGAAGGAGGAGATTCCTGTAGATGTTTCCAAAGGTGTGTAATAATGACCGGCGTGTGATGATGATGATGATGACTGGCTTATGACGATGATGACTGGCATGTGACTATGATTAGCGGCGTGTGATGATGATTACTGGCGTATGACGATGATGATTGGCATGTGACTATGATTAGCGGTGTGTGATGATGATGACTTGCATATGACGATGATGATTGGCATGTGACTATGATGACCGGCGTGTGATGATGATGACTGGCGTATGACGATGATGATTGGCATGTGACTATGATTAGCGGCGTGTGATGATGATGACTGGCGTATGACGATGATGATTGGCATGTGACTATGTTGACCGGCGTGTGATGATGATGACTGGCGTATGACGATGATGATTGGCATGTGACTATGATTAGCGGCGTGTGATGATGATGACTGGCGTGTGACGATGATGATTGGCATGTGACTATGATTAGCGGCTCCTGATGATGATGACTGGCGTATGACGATGATGATTGGCATGTGACTATGATTAGCGGCGTATGACGATGATGATTGGCATGTGACTATGATGACCGGCGTGTGATGATGATGACTGGCGTATGACGATGATGATTGGCATGTGACTATGATTAGCGGCGTGTGATGGTGATGACTGGCGTATGACGATGATGATTGGCATGTGACTATGATTAGTGACGTGTGATGATGATGACTGGCGTATGACGATGATGATTGGCATGTGACTATGATTAGCGGCGTGTGATGATGATGATTGGCATGTGACTATGATTAGTGGCGTGTGATGATGATGACTGGCGTATGACGATGATGATTGGCATGTGACTATGATTAGCGGTGTGTGATGATGATGACTGGCGTATGACGATGATGATTGGCATGTGAGTATGATTAGCGGCGCCTGACGATGACCGGTGTGTGATATTGTATGAAGTCTCCGGTGCAGTGAAGCTTTATCCGCCGTCCACATCACAGCAGAAGCGTCCGGTGATGGCGCGGCTGCTCTTGTACAGAGTCCGGTTGCGCACCGATGAATAACTGGGCCGCATTCACACCTCTTCTTAATGATTTAATAAGCACATTTTTAATTTTCCTAATTGTGTTTTTAATATTACTTCCATCTTTTATTTTCATATTATTCTTACACAAGTCTCATGCTGCCATATAAATGACTGAGCTTGCGATTCGGACAGAACCCCGGGGGAAGATTCCGTATAATGAGGCGCTGTGGACGCCGTCTGGCCTATGATCCAGTGATGTCCATCTTTTTCAGCGTGCATAAAAGCACAGGCGACCAGAGGCTAGACGGAGTCCGGTGTAACTCTGCTGCCTCATTATTCTGAATGGATCCCTCAGGGGTGTCATCTGAATGATGTATTTTGTAGATTTAGATGGAAACCCCGATGTACAGTGGGTGCGGAAAGTATTCTTACTCCTTGAAATTTTTCACTCTTTGTTTCATTGCAGCCATTTTGTAAATTGAAAAAGTTCATTTTTTTCCTCATTAAAGTACACGCTGCACCCCATCTTCACTGAAAAAAAAACAGAAATGTAGAGATTTTTGTAAATTTATTAAAAAAAAAAAAGCCTGAAATATCACATGGTCATACGTATTCAGACCCTTTGCTCAGTATTGAGTAGAAGCCCCCTTTTGAGCTAGTACAGCCATGAGTCTTCTAGGGAATGATGCAACAAGGTTTTCACCCCTGGATTTGGGGATCCTCTGCCATTCTTCCTTGCAGATCCTCTCCAGTTCCATCAGGTTGGTTGGTGAACGTTGGTGGACAGACATTTTCAGGTTTCTCCAGAGATGCTCAATTGGGTTTAGGTCAGGACTCTGGCTGGGCCAGTCAAGAATGGTCACAGAGTTGTTCTGAAGCCACTCCTTTTGTCATTTTAGCTGTGTGCTTAGGGTCACTGTCTTGTTGGAAGGTGAACCTTGGGCCAAGTCTGAGGTCCAGAGCACTCTGGAAGAGGTTTTCATCCAGGATATCTCTGTACTTGGCTGCATTCATGTTTCTTCATTGGCAACCAGTCATCCTGTCTGTGCAGCTGAAAAATACCCCCATAGCATGATGCTGCCACCACCATGTTTCACTGTAGGGATTGTATTGGGCAGGTCATGAGCAGTGCCTGGTTTTCTCCACACATACCGGTTAGAATTATCACCAAAAAGTTCTATCTTCGTCTCATCAGACCAGAGAATCTTATTTCTCATAATCTGTGAGTCCTTCATGTGTTTTTGAGCAAACTCTATGCGGGCTTTCATATGTCTTGCACTGAGTAGATCCTTCCATCTGGCCACTCTGCCATAAAGGCCCGACTGGTGGAGGGCTGCAGTGATCATTGACTTTTGTGAGCTTTCTCCCTTCTCCCTACTGCATCGCTGGAGCTCAGCCACAGTGATCTTGGTGTTTTTCTTTACTTCTCCTACCAAGGCTCTTCTCCCACGATTGCTCAGTTTGCTGGACGGCCAGGTCTAGGAAGACTTCTGGTGGTCACAAACTTCTTCCATTTAAGGATTATGAAGGCCACTGTGTTCTTAGGAACCTTGAGTAATGCAGAAATTCTTTTGTAACCTTGGCCAGATCTGTGCCTTGCCACAATTCTGTCTCTGAGCTCCTTAGGCTGTTCCTTTGAGCTGATGATTCTCATTTGGTCTGATATGCACTGTGAGCCGTGAGGTCTTATATAGACAGGTGTGTGTCTTTCCAAATCAAGTCCTATAAGTTTAATTAAACACAGCTGGACTCCAATGAAGGAGTAGAACCATCTCAAGGAGGATCACAAGGAAATGGACAGCATGTGACTTAAATATGAGTGTCTGAGCAAAGGGTCTGAATACTTATGACCATGTGATATTTCAGTTTTTCTTTTTTAATAAATTTGCAAAATTGTCTGCATTTATGCTTTTTTTCAGTCAAGATGGGGTGCAGAGTGTACTTTAGTGAGAAAAATAAATGATCTTTTTCGAATTTACCAAATGGCTGCAATGAAACAAAGAGTGAAAAATGTAAAGGGGTCTGAATACTTCCCGTACCCACTGTAAGTGTTCAACGTACAGCACAGGATAAATATGATCCAAAATGTTCTGTACCCCAAAATGCCACCAAGAGCTTCTACTCAACCCACAAAAAACAAGTCCCCACTCAGGTTCATCATCTGTAAACAGTAATATAGGGGGTGTCCATATTACTGGAAGCACAAAGGTTCTGGAAAAGTGACTTGGCTCCCACTTAAAGAAATCCAGTGACATCTGCGCTCCCAAATCCAAATGCCCCCTCCTCCTGGGCCCCACCGTGTGCAGTTAGCATCCACATGTTTGGCAACTTACTGTAGCGGGGAGATGCAATTTATTTCTCCAGAAAGCACTAGCTGGGAATCATGTACTGGGCGCTACAACGTAAGGGCACTGCAATGTACCGGACACTACAATGTACTGGCCACTATAAGGGAATATTTGCATTTTCACTTCACAACATCCATTACTGCTCGTTTCTGGAAAGCACCCATGGAGTCAAATTCATCACTACACCTGTAGATACATTTCCATAGGGGTGTAATTTCCAAACTGGTGTCACTTGAGGGGGGATTCTGCTCTTCTGCCACTTTGGGGCTCTGTATATGGAGTCTGCAAACTGTTCTACTAAAGTTTGTTCTCCAAGAGTCAAATAGCGCTCCTTCCCTCCCGAGTCTCGCCATGTGGCTAAGCAGTACAGTACAGCCACATATGGGGTATTGCCCCGTTCAGGAGAAATTGTATAAAGTTATGTGGTCATTTTTACCCATTTTCCCTTGTGAAAATGTAAAATCTGGGGCTAAAATAATACTATAGTGGTAAAAATGTAATTTTTTTTTCTTCACCGTTCAATTGTATAACATTTTGTGAATCACAATTACCTTGTATTCATTGGGAAAGTGCGCGGTGGATGCTGGGTGTGACGCGCGGGGTAACCCCACCCACAGCCCGGCGTCCACCGCGGGGATCGCATCACCAAGTCACGCCTCACTTGACGTGACATCAGGGGAAGCAAGAGCCGGCTGCAGCCGGGGGTCGCGTGATGCCGGTGAGTGGCCAGCGATAGCGCCGCTCACAGCCAATAAAGACAAAGCTAGGTAATTAGAAAAAACCTTCTCTCAATGGGTTAATTACATTGGCGGCATTTTTAATAGTAGTGGACATCTTCTTTAATTACGTGGACACTTTTCTATACTAAGGGCAAGATACGAAGCTTGAGAGAGTGAAATGGCACTAGAGGTACATTAAGGGAACCTGTCATCAGTAATTACCACTTAAAGAACTATTTCCCGTCTAATCTCTGCCACCCCTGACTTGTGCCAATGTCACCAGTTTATAAGTGTCATTCACTTTACCCGTCATTGTGTTAATGTTATGGCATGTAGTTGTCCTCCTTATTACCGGTACTTTCACTGACGAGGGTCTTCATTGTGAGATCCAGAAAATACATTTAAAAATCCTTTTTGTGTTGTTGAAAAAATCACATGTAATCTATCTTTCCTCCTTACAGGAAATCCTTGTGAGAATAACGGTTCATCACTAAATTGTAAAAGAGAAGATATCAGGAAGCACTCTAATAGAGGAAACCTCATCACCCTTCCTGCACCTCCTGGACTTCACAGCACTTCACTTTCTTATAATCCTCCTAATCATGTGGAATCATCTCCTGAGCAATCTCACATTATTACCAAAAGTCCAGGGGGCAAAGTGGATTCAAGATTTCAGTGTGACAAGCAATTTACAAAAAGCTCAGATTTTTTCACTCACAGAAAACACAAAGGTAAAAAGCCATACTCCTGTTCAGAATGTGGGAAATTCTTTACCTATAAATCACAATTTATTATACATGAGAGAATTCACACAGGAGAGAAGCCATTTTCATGTTCGGAATGTGGGAAATGTTTTGGAAGTAAATCAGACCTTGTTAAACATCAAAGAATTCACACCGGGGAAAAACCTTTTTCATGTTTACAATGTAGAAGGTGCTTTCCAGAAAAATCACAGCTTGTTATACATCAGAGAATTCACACAGGAGAAAAGCCGTATTCATGTTCAAAATGTGGAAAGTCCTTCACAGGTAAAGGAAGTCTTATTAGACATGAGAGAATTCACACAGGAGAGAAGCCATATTCATGTTCAGAATGTGGGAAATGCTTTACAGATAAAAGGACTCTTATTACACATCAGAAAATTCACACAGGAGAGAAGCCATATTCATGTTCAGAATGTGGGAAATCTTTTATGCGTAAATCAAATCTTTCTGCTCATAAGAGAATTCATACAGGAGAAAAGCCGTATTCATGTCCAGAATGTGGGAAATGCTTTACAGAGAAATCAAAACTTGTGAGACACGAGAAAATTCACACAGGAGAGCAGCCGTATTCATGTTCAGAATGCGGGAAATCTTTTATGCTTAAATCAAATCTTTCTGCTCATAAGAGAATTCATACAGGAGGAAAGCCATTTTCTTGTTCAGAATGTGCGAAATGTTTTAAAAGTAAATCACACCTTGTTATACATCAAAGAATTCACACCGGGGAGAAGCCGTATTCATGTTCAGAATGTGGAAAGTCGTTCACGAATAACTGGAGTCTTATTAAACATCAGAGAATTCACACAGGAGAGAAGCCATATTCATGTTCAGAATGTGGGAAGTCCTTTACAGATAAAAGGAGTCTTATTCCACATCAGCGAATTCACACAGGAGAGGAGCCATATTCGTGTTCAGAATGTGGGAAATGCTTTAGAAATAAAGGGAATCTTATTAGACATCAGAGAAATCACACAGGAGAAAAAACATTTTCATGTTCACTATGTGAGAAGTCCTTCACAAATAAAGGGCATCTTAGTAGACATCAGAGCATTCATACTGGAAAGTCGCCATATTCATGCTCAGAATGTGGGAAGTGTTTTAGTTATAAATCAGATCTTGTTAAACATCACAGAATTCACACAGGAGAGAAGCCGTATTCATGTTCAGAATGCGGGAAATCTTTTATGCGTAAATCAATTCTTGCTGCACATAACAGAATTCATACAGGAGAGAAGCCATTTTCTTGTTCAGAATGTGGGAAATCTTTTATACATAAATCACACCTTGTAAAACATGAGAGAAGTCATACGGAAAAGAAAGTATAATTATGTTCACTGTGTTTTATAAAGTTTAATAAGCATTGTTCAGTATAAATGAGTACACCCCCTTTGATGAGTAAGATTTTGTTTAATAGCTCACTGAACACAAGATCAATTTCTACAATTTTGCCAACACTAAGTTTCATAGAACATTTTTTTTGTAATCAAAACATGAAAGTAAGGTTAATAATATAACTCTCATTACAAAATCTTCAGTTTTACTCAAATTAGTTGATGCAAAAATGAGTACACCCCACATCAAAAGCTACTACATCTATTATTTTGTATGGCCTCGATAATTTTAAAGGACGGCACCAAGTTTTCTAGGCCTGGAATGAACAAGTTAGTGACAATATTATATCTATCTTTTATCTCTCTTTCGATAACGAGCTCTTAGAGCCTGGATGCTGGATGGAGCGATGACAACTTGTCTCTTCAGAATCCCCCATAGGTGTTTGGTTGGGTTCAGATCAGGAGACACTTGGCCACTGAATCACTGTCACCCTGTTCTTCAGAAATGTAACAGTGGCCTACCAAGGGAACAGAGTGATGGCAGCATCTTTTCTGTCACTACAGAGCAGAACATCTGTGAATTCAAGATACCATCAATGACCTGTAGCTCCTCATGCAGCCGCACATAAGGACACGGCCACCACCAGGTCTCACTGTAGACACCATGCATTCTCATTGTATTCCTCACCTCTTCAATGTTATACAGTTTTGAAGCCATCAGTTCCAAAAAAAACCTTTATCTTGGTCTCATCACTCCAGAGTATAAAGTCCCAGGAGTCTTCATATGTTTCCGCATGTGTCCTGGCAGATTGTAGGGCGGCTTTTTTGTGTATGGGATTTAGGAGAGGCTTTCTATGTGGACAACACCCATGTCTGCCATTCCTCTATAGAAAACATTGTCTGCTTTCAGCTCATCTCTCAATGCTTGGATGAAAAATCACAGTTGGGAAGGAATGGACGGGACAAAGAAAGTTACTGATAATCCAGCACTTGTTTTCCAGTGTGAATAACGTCAAAAACTTTTATTGAAAAATCCAAATTAAAATCATAGAAACATTAAAAAACAGATAGGAGCAAAACATCTCTGCGTTTCTACCTGTGTATTTGTGTTCAGTTCTTCTTCATGACATAATAAATCAACAGTAACCGGCTTCTTATACACATCATAGTGTCTAATGCACAGCGGAGACCCCCAGCCCCAAATGGACATGTGCAAGTATGTCTACATTACCCCTATGGATGATCATATGTCCACAACAAAAAGCATCCGTGCAATAGAAGAATGAAGTGTCTGCATCTATAATGTGTATATTATGTATAATTACTATAAAAGAGGGAAAAACACAATTCAGTAAATGGATACAAGGTCTGAAGGAAGATTCATATCACTGGAGAATCTGGGGTCCAATTCCAGAATCCACAAGGCTTCTCGGGGGTGTACTTTTTATACCAATCTCCCCCCTTAGCTGGTCTGGTGACATATTCAATACCCACAACTGTAAAGTGATTAATCCCTATTGTGTTGTATGAGATGTTGTGATGCTGCAGATGTATTACGTGTTGTGGGGCCAAGAACGTCCCTAACGTGTCCCCCAATGCGGTGACGTAAGGGTCTGACCGTGCCCCCACATATTGCAGCAGACAAGCTTCACATTGTATGGTGTCAATGACGTGTGGAGCTACAACTAATGAGATGTCGGATATTATAGGGTTTATTATGGTTAGTAGATGCAGACATTTTTGCTTTGTGCACAGACTTGAACAAACCACATTTATTTCTCCCACATTCAATGAAACCTTTGGTGTTTGTCCTCCACGTGTCAGTTGGGTTTCTTGTTGCTAGATCCTTGTCAGTGTATAACATAGGTAAATGTTTTCTGGTAATATTCTGGTAATAATTAATCTTCTCTGCAGCCAGTATTGAATGTAACTCTAGACTGATGGATGTTTCCTTCTTTGTGCGTTTTCGGTAATGTATGAAATATTGGACATTGTGGGTGATTTTCCTTTAATCGTTCTATTTGTTTGGCATTAAGTACAGCCGATACCAAACCCTCCTCCAAAAGACAATGTAAGGGGGTATTGTATGAATTAGTAGGATCTCCATCTAGAGTGCGGCATATATTAGTATCGTCATCCATGTTCATAACCTCCGGCTCATACAACCCACTATCCAGAGCTGTGATCGAGCCCCCTTTATCTGCAGCTCTAATGACTTTATTAGGGCTGTGCTCAGGGCCGTATCTGGCATTCATGCTGCCCTAGACACTTTAAGTGCTCACGCCCCCTACTGGTAACTCATACTAAAAGTGCTCATACCCTTTAGGCCCCCTTCACACGTACCGAAGACACACACGTACACCCATTATAATCTATAGGCTACGCACATGTTCACATGGACCGGACATGTCCGTTTTTTGCCGGCAGCTCGGACGTCAGTACGTCCTGCACACAGATGACATAAAGTGTGACATCCGCACACACGTCTGTGTGACACGTGCCGGAAGAGAGTGCAGAATAGAAATGACAGATATTTAGGTGTTAGATGTGCAAAGATCGAGATAGATGATCGATATCCGTGAGATATATAATTAGTGCCCTGTGTGTGGAGTTTACTGTACTTGTGTTTAGCTAATAAATTAAAAAAGAGATGTGGAATCCTCCCTATTTTTGATAACCAGCAAAGGTAAAGCAGACAGCTGTGAGCGGATATTATCAGGGTGGGAAGGTCCTCGGTTACTGGGCCCTTCCCAGCCTAAAAATACCAGCCCTCAGCCGCCTCAGAAATGGGGCACCAATTCAGGTGCTTTGCACGGCTCTTCACGATTGCCCTGGTGCGGTGGCAATCGGGGTAATGGTGGTTAGGGTTGATGACAGCTGTGATTTGTCAAAAAACACAGCTGTCTTCAAGCCCTCAGTAATGGAGAGGGAAAGGAAAGAGATCCCGACACTCACCTGTAGTCAATCATTTATTCCACATCCACAGATCTGCAAAACGTTTCAGCTCCTCCAGAGCTTTTGTCAATTGTGGGCAATCACACAGAAATACAACATTTATATAGAAAAAAACAAGGAAATGACATCACAATGAAATAAAAAATGAAGAAAACTACAAACATTCATATAATCATATTAGTCTCATTATATAAAATATACACTGCTCAAAAAAATAAAGGGAACACTTACACAACAGAATATAACTCCAAGTGAATCAAACGTCTGTGAAATCAAACTGTCCACTTAGGAAGCAACACTGATTGACAATCAATTTCACATGCTGTTGTGCAAATGGAATAGACAATAGATGGAAATTATTGGCAATTATCAAGACACCCTCAATAAAGGAGTGGTTCTGCAGGTGGGGACCACAGACCATATCTCAGTACCAATGCTTTCTGGCTGATGTTTTGGTCAGTTTTGAATATTGGTTGTACTTTCACACTCGTGGTAGCATGAGACGGACTCTACAACCCACAGAAGTTGCTCAGGTAGTGCAGCTCATCCAGGATGGCACATCAATGCGAGCTGTGGCAAGAAGATTTGCTGTGTCTGTCAGCGTAGTGTCCAGAGGCTGGAGGCGGTACCAGGAGACAGGCCAGTACACCAGGAGATGTGGGGGGCCATAGGAGGGCAACAACCCAGCAGCAGGACCGCTACCCCCACCTTTGTGCAAGGAGGAGCACTGCCAGAGCCCTGCAAAATGACCTCCAGCAGGCCACAAATGTGCATGTGGCTGCACAAACGGTTATAAACCGACTCCATGAGGGTGGTATGAGGGCCCGACGTCCACAGATGGGAGTTGTGCTCACAGCCCAACACCGTGCAGGGCGCTTGGCATTTGCCACAGAACACCAGGATTGGCAAAGTCGCCACTGGCGCCCTGTGCTCTTCACAGATGAAAGCAGGTTCACACTGAGCACATGTGACAGACGTGACAGAGTCTGGAAACGCCATGGAGAGCGATCTGCTGCCTGCAACATCCTTCAGCATGACCAGTTTGGCAGTGGGTCAGTAATGGTGTGGGGTGGCATTTCTTTGGAGGGGCGCACAGCCCTCCATGTGCTCACCAGAGGTAGCCTGACTCCCATTAGGTACCAAGATGAGATCCTCAGACCCCTTGTAAGACCATATGCTGGTGTGGTTGGCCCTGGGTTCCTCCTAATGCAGGACAATGCCAGACCTCATGTGGCTGGAATGTGTCAGCAGTTCCTGCAAGATGAAGGCATTGAAGCTATGGACTGGCCGCCCGTTCCCCCAGACCTGAATCCGATTGAGCACATCATGTCTCGCTCCATCCACCGTTGTCACGTTGCACCACAGACTGTCCAGGAGTTGGCGGATGCTTTAGTCCAGGTCTGGGAGGAGATCCCACAGGAGACCATCCATAACCTCATCAGGAGCATGCCCAGGCGTTGTAGTGAGGTCATACAGGCACGTGGAGGCCACACACAATACTGAGCCTCATCAGGAGCATGCCCAGGCGTTGTAGGGAGGTCATACAGGCACGTGGAGGCCACACACAATACTCAGCCTCATCAGGAGCATGCCCAGGCATTTTAGGGAGGTCATACAGGCACGTGGAGGCCACACACAATACTCAGCCTCATCAGGAGCATGCCCAGGCGTTGTAGGGAGGTCATACAGGCACGTGGAGGCCACACACAATACTGAGCCTCATCAGGAGCATGCCCAGGCGTTGTAGGGAGGTCATACAGGCACGTGGAGGCCACACACAATACTGAGCCTCATTTTGACTTGTTTTAAGGACATTACATCAAAGTTGGATCAGCCTGTAGTGTGTTTTTCCACTTTGTACAGAACAAAGTATTCAATGAGAATATTTCATTCATTCAGATCTAGGATGGGTTATTTCAGTGTTCCCTTTATTTTTTTGAGCAGTGTATATACACAAAGATGAAAAAACGTCCATAACAAAGTATAATAACTATCAAATAAAATATTTTATTTTACACCAATACACATTGCCACAAATATATATATAGGCGTATATACAGTGCTGGCCAAAAGTACTCAGTTTCTTCCTGAAAATGATTGCAATCACAAATTCTTTGGTATTATTATCTTCATTTAATTTGCTTGCAAGGAAAAAACACAAAAGAGAATGAAGCAAAAATCAAATCATTGATCATTTCACACAAAACTCCAAAAAAGGGCTGGACAAAAGTATTGGCACCCTCAGCCTAATACTTGGTTGCACAACCTTTAGCCAAAATAACTGCGAACAACCGCTTCCGGTAACCATCAATGAGTTTCTTACAATACTTTCAAAGTTTTCCCAATTTTTCGGACTGACTGACCTTCATTTCTTAAAGTAATGATGGCCACTCGTTTTTCTTTACTTAGCTGCTTTTTTCTTGCCATAATACAAATTCTAACAGTCTATTCAGTAGGACTATCAGCTGTGTATCCACCAGACTTCTGCACAACATAACTGATGGTCCTAACCCCATTTATAAGGCGAGAAATCCCACTTATTAAACCTGACAGGGCACACCTGTGAAGTGAAAACCATTTCCGGTGACTACCTCTTGAAGCTCATCAAGAGAATGCCAAGAGTGTGCAAAGCAGTCATCAAAGCAAAAGGTGGCTACTTTGAAGAACCAAGAATATAAGACATATTTTCAGTTGTTTCACACTTTTTTGTTAAGTATATAATTCCACATGTGTTAATTCATAGTTTTGATGCCTTCAGTGTGAATGTACAATTTTCAAAGTCATGAAAATACAGAAAAATCTTTATATGAGAAGGTGTGTCCAAACTTTTGGTCTGTACTATATGTATATATTTTATTATTTGGCAAAATAATGTATGTGTGTGTGTATATAAATAAATATATATATTTTATACAAAAACATTTGTTCTAATTTTGGGAGACAAAGCAAAATTAACGGGGACTTCAATCTGAGATCCTGGTCTGGTGGTAATAAGTGTAAGTCTCCCTTACAGGGATGTTTGTTCAGAAGAATATGTATTATGGAGCTTTTCTGTGGAGTCTGACCAGACAATCTCTCCTTGGCTCCCCGTGTGCATCAGTAAGCGCCCATGACCCCGGTGCCGGCTCTCTAGTTGTCCTTTCTACACATTGATAGGCACTAACCTCTGTGTACCGGGTGCTCCCCACAACACCGTCCTTCCGGGCTCTGTGACTTCGTACGTTAGTCGTACATGTGCCCTTTTTTCCTCCTTTAGAGACAAGCGCAGAACTTGCTGCTTATTTTAGTGTTTATACCGAGGCGGATGTTGAGATTTATCTCTATTTAAAGAAGAAGAAAGACACGGTAACCCGTCTTTTAATAGATCAGGTTCTCTCCTCTTAGTGATCCCAGAGGATCCTGTCCAGGAGGGAGGCCGTGTCCTCATGGTGACATCATGAGCTATCAAAATACAATCACTGGTAAATGGTCACCGTCCTTCCCCCAATCTCCATACAGTGAATTAGGAGAGAAGAAACCGATGGATGGAAATGTGGAGCTTTCTCCAGCTCCTCTGTGGTTCCATCCCTGGTGGAGACGAGACTTGGAGAAGTTGTTTCTTAGTACGGCTCCTCCATCTGACTGACGAGGGTCTTCTCTGTCCCTCTCCTCAGGGTCCTCATCCTCCGAGTGCAGAGCAGAGAGCATTAGGCTTTGGCCTCGCTGATTATCACTTCGTACTTGAGGCCCACAATGTGCTGGGTCCTCGGTACCGGGGGTGAGGACCACAACAATGTAATTTATTCCCTGATACATAAACATAGAATTACCTTTTCTGAGAGACGAGTCTTATATATAGACAGATACACGGCAGGTCATGTATTCAGTCTGTGTGTCTCCACAGATGGATCCAGGAGGAGAAATCCACCAGAGAGATGTCCCCGTCCTCTGTATCCCCAGGACTGTCCAGAGGAGAATCACAACATCCCGGAGGATCATCAGGTAGATGACACTGAAGTCCCCACAACACCTGACCATAAAGTGATGGGACCTGAGCTCATCTTACAATGTTCTTTTTAGGGTGAAGATCTGATTGATATTAAGGTTGAGGTTATACATGGAGAGCAAGAGGCGACCGCAATATGGGCCGATCAGGGTGAGGAGGGGAGACTGTCATGTCGGTTCTGTGGTCATCTACTACTACTCCCATCATCTCATGATCACATGACACAATCTACAGTGGCATGTAAAAGTTTGGGCACCCCTGGTCAAAATTCCTGTTATTGTTGCACAGTTAAGCAAGTTGAAGATGAAATGATCTCTAAAAGACCTAAAGTTAAAGATGACACATTTCCTTTGTATTACCCTTGGACATTTGTGTGCTCAGATAACTTTGACCAATGATTCGGACCTTACTTAGCCTGTTAGGGTTAGGGCTCGTTCACTATGATCGTTAGGAAAGGCCAGCGTTATAAAAACACAGCCTACTCTAACAATGTGCCAAAAAACAGCAGCCATGGCTTCTTCTAATCCGCTGTCTAGCACTCTGAAAATGGTGGAGGCCCACAAAGCAGGAGAAGGCTATGAGCAAAGCGTTTTCAAGTTGCCCTTTCCTCGGTTCAAAATGTAATAAAGAAATGGCAGTTAACAGAAACAGTGGAGGTCAAGATAAGGTCTGGAAGACCAAATTAATTTTCAGTAGGATTGCTAGAGAGGCAAATCAGAACCCCCGCCTGACTGCAAAAGACCTTCAGAAAGATTTAGCAGACTCTGGAGTTGTGGTACATTGTTGTACTCTTCAGAGACACCTGCACAAATATGGCCTTCATGGAAGAGTCATCAGAAGAAAACCTCTCCTGTGACCTCACCATGAAATTCAGCGTCAGAAGTATGCAAAAGTACATCTAAGAAGGTCTGATGCATTTTGGACACAAGTCTTGTGGACCGATGAGGTTAAAATAGAGCAATGATCAAAGTTGTGTGGAGAAAAAAGGGCACAGAATTTTAGGAAAAGAAAATCTCGCCAACCATTAAGCATGGTGGTGGATCTATCCTGCTTTGGGGTTGTGTTGCAGCCAATGGCACAGGGAACGGGTAGAGGGAAGAATGGATTCCAAGAAATTTCAGCAAATTCTTGATGCAAACATAACAGCATCTGCAAAAAAGCTGGAGGTGAAAAGAGGATGGCAAATGATAATGATACTAAACACACGTCAAAAGGCGCAAGCTGAAGGTTTTACAATGGCCCTCATAGTCCCCTGATTTGAACATCATTGAAAATCTGTGGCTAGACCTCAAAATAGCAGAGGATGCAAGACGACCCAAGAATCTCACAGAACGGGAAGAATTCTCCAAAGAAGAATGATTGAAAATCCCTCAAACAAGAATTTAAAGACTATTGTCAGCTACAAAAAGCATTTACAAGCTGTGATACTTTCAAAAGGGGGCGCTACTAGGTGCTAACCTTGCCGGGTGCCAAAACTTTTGCATTTGCCCATTTTCCCTTATTGAATTTTTTTTTAAATGTAAAAGATGAAAATATATATCATTTATTATTTATTGTTTTGCCTAAAATACAAAGGAAATGTCATCTGTAACTTTAGGCCGTTTAGAGATTATTTCATCTTCAACTTAACTGTTCACAATAACAGTAATTTTGACCATTGGTGCCCAAACTTTTACATGTCACTGTATTACGTCACTTTATGTTTCCTACAGATGGACTCATGGAAAGAAATCCACCAGAGAGATGTCCCCGTCCTCTGTATCCCCAGGACTGTCCAGAGGAGAATCGCAACATCCCGGAGGATCATCAGGTAGACGGTGCTGAGCCCTGTACCGGATCTGTATATGGGGGACATTTCTGATCGAGGTCATAGATGTCACAGATTTTGGTGGCTTCTTGTATTGTGTTGACTGTTACATCTGATATATCAGGAGGAAGATCCGACTAAGAATAAAGTGAAGGATGAGACAGAAGAAGAAGCGATGACGAGGGGGGATCAGCCGTGTGTGAGTGACGGGAAGGAGGAGATTCTGGTAGATGTTTCCACAGGTATGTAATAATGACCAGCGTGTGATGATGATGACTGGCGTATGACGATGATGATTGGCATGTGACTATGATTAGTGGCGTGTGATGATGATGACTGGCGTATGACGATGATGATTGGCATGTGACTATGATTAGCGGCGTGTGATGATGATGACCTGCGTGTGATGATGATGACTGGCGTATGATGATGATGATTGGTATGTGACTATGATTAGCGGCGTGTGATGATGATGACTGGCGTATGACGATGATGATTGGCATGTGACTATGATTAGTGACGTGTGATGATGATGACTGGCGTATGACGATGATGATTGGCATGTGACTATGATTAGCGGTGTGTGATGATGATAACTGGCGTATGACGATGATGATTGGCATGTGACTATGATTAGTGACGTGTGATGATGATGACTGGCGTATGACGATGATGGTTGGCATGTGACTATGATTAGCGGCGTGTGATGATGATGACTGGCGTATGATGATGATGATTGGCATGTGACTATGATTAGCGGCGTGTGATGATGATGACTGGCGTATGACAATGATGATTGGCATGTGACTATGATTAGCGGCGTGTGATGATGATGACTGGCGTATGACGATGATGATTGGCATGTGACTATGATTAGCGGCGTGTGATGATGATGACTGGCTTATGATGATGATTGGCATGTGACTATGATTAGCGGCGTGTGATGATGATGACTGGCGTATGACGATGATGATTGGCATGTGACTATGATTAGCGGCGTGTGATGATGATGACTAGCGTATGATGATGATGATTGGCATGTGACTATGATTAGCGGCGTGTGATGATGATGACTAGCGTATGATGATGATGATTGGCATGTGACTATGATTAGTGGCGTGTGATGATGATGACTGGCGTATGACGATGATGATTAGCATGTGACTATGATTAGTGGCGTGTGATGATGATGACTGGCGTATGATGATGATGATTGGCATGTGACTATGATTAGCGGCGTGTGATGATGATGACTGGCGTATGACGATGATGATTGGCATGTGACTATGATTAGCGGCGCCTGACGATGACCGGTGTGTGATATTGTATGAAGTCTCCGGTGCAGTGAAGCTTTATCCGCCGTCACATCACAGCAGAAGCGTCCGGTGATGGCGCGGCTGCTCTTGTACAGAGTGCGGTTGCGCACCGATGAATAACTGGGCCGCATTCACACCTCTTCTTAATGATTTAATAATCTCATTTTTAATTTTCCTAATTGTGTTTTTTAATATTACTTCCCTCTTTTATTTTCATATTATTCTTACACAAGTCTCATGCTGCCATATAAATGACTGAGCTTGCGATTCGGACAGAACCCCGGGGGAAGATTCCGTATAATGAGGCGCTGTGGACGCCGTCTGGCCTATGATCCAGTGATGTCCATCTTTTTCAGAGTGCATAAAAGCGCAGTCGACCAGAGGCTAGACGGAGTCCGGTGTAACTCTGCTGCCTCATTATTCTGAATGGATCCCTCGGGGGTGTCATCTGAATCATGTATTTTGTAGATTTAGATGGAAACCCCGATGTACAGTGGGTGCGGAAAGTATTCAGACCCCTTTAAATTTTTCACTCTTTGTTTCATTGCAGCTATTCGGTAAGTTCTAAAAAGTTCATTTTTTTCTCATTAAAGTACACTCTGCACCCCATCTTGACTGAAAAAAAACAGAAATGCAGACATTTTTGCAAATTTATTGAAAAAGAAAAACTGAAATATCACATGGTCATAATTATTCAGACCCTTTGCTCAGTATTGAGTAGAAGCCCCTTTTGAGCTAGTACAGCCATGAGTCTTCTTGGGAATGATGCAACAAGTTTTTCACACCTGGATTTGGGGATCCTATGCCATTCTTCCTTGCAGATCCTCTCCAGTTCCATCAGGTTGGGTGGTGAACGTTGGTGGACAGACATTTTCAGGTCTCTCCAGAGATGCTCAATTGGGTTTAGGTCAGGGCTCTGGCTGGGCCAGTCAAGAATGGTCACAGAGTTGTTCTGAAGCCACTCCTTTGTCATTTTATCTGTGTGCTTAGGGTCACTGTCTTGTTGGAAGGTGAACCTTCGGCCAAGTCTGAGATCCAGAGCACTCTAGAAGAGGTTTTCATCCAGGATATCTCTGTACTTGGCTGCATTCATGTTTCCTTCAATTGCAACCAGTCATCCTGTCCCTGCAGCTGAAAAATACCCCCATAGCATGATGCTGCCTCCACCATGTTTCACTGTAGGGATTGTATTGGGCAGGTCAAGAGCAGTGCCTGGTTTTCTCCACACATACCGCTTAGAATTATCACCAAAAAGTTCTATCTTCGTCTCATGAGACCAGAGAATCTTATTTCTCATAGTCTGGGAGTCCTTCATGTGTTTTGAGCAAACTCTATGCAGGCTTTCATATGTCTTGCACTGAGGAGAGGCTTCCATCTGGCCACTCTGCAATAAAGGCCCGACTGGTGTCAGGCTGCAGTGATCGTTGACTTTGTGGAACTTTCTCCCATCTCCCTACTGCATCTCTGGAGCTCAGCCACAGTGATCTTGGGGTTTTTCTTTACCTCTCCTACCAAGGCTCTTCTCCCATGATTGCTCAGTTTGGCTGGACGGCCAGGTCTAGGAAGACTTCTGGTGGTCCCAAACTTCTTCCATTTAAGGATTATGGAGGCCATTGTGCTCTTAGGAACCTTGAGTAATGCAGAAATACTTTTGGAACCTTGGCCAGATCTGTGCCTTGCCACAATTCTGTGTCTGAACTCCTTGGGCAGTTCCTTTGAGCTCATGATTCTCATTTGGTCTGACATGCACTGTGAGCGGTGACGTCTTATATAGACAGGTGTGTGCCTTTCCAAATCAAGTCCTATCAGTTTAATTAAACATAGCTGGACTCCAATGAAGGAGTAGAACCATCTCAAGGAGAATCACAAGGAAATGGACAGCATGTGACTTAAATATGAGTGTCTGAGCAAAGGGTCTGAATACTTATGACCATGTGATATTTCAGTTTTTCTTTTTTAATAAACTTGCAAAATTGTCTGCATTTCTGCTTTTTTTCAATCAAGATGGGGTGCAGAGTGTACTTTAATGAGAAAAATAAATGAACTTTTTAGAATTTACAAAATGGCTGCAATGAAACAAAGAGTAAAAAATTGAAAGGGGTCTGAATACTTCCCGTACCCACTGTAAGTGTTCAGCGTACAGAACAGGATAAATATGATCCAAAATGTTCTGTACCCCAAAATGCCACCATTAAGAGCTTCTATTCAACCCACAAAAAACAAGTCCCCACTCAGGTTCATCATCTGTAAACAGTAATATAGGGGGTGTCCATTTCACTGGTAGCACAAAGGCTCTGGAAAAGTGACTTGGCTCCCACTTAAAGAAATCCAGTGACATCTGCGCTCCCAAATCCAAATGCCCCCTCCTCCTGAGCCCCACCGTGTGCAGTTACCATCCACATGTTTGGCATTACTGTAGCGAGGAGAGCCAATTTATTTCTCCAGAAAGCACTAGCTGGGAATCATGTATTGGGCGCTACAACGTAAGGGCACTACAATGTACCGGACACTACAATGTACTGGCCACTATAAGGGAATATTTGCATTTTCACTTCACAACATCCATTACTGCTCGTTTCTGGAAAGCACCCATGGAGTCAAATTCATCACTACACCTGTAGATACATTTCCATAGGGGTGTAATTTCCAAACTGGTGTCACTTGAGGGGGGATTCTGCTCTTCTGCCACTTAGGGGCTCTGTATATGGAGTCTGCAAACTGTTCTACTAAAGTTTGTTCTCCAAGAGTCAAATAGCGCTCCGTCCCTCCCGAGTCTCACCATGTGGCTAAGCAGTACAGTACAGCCACATATGGGGTATTGCCCCGTGCAGCAGAAATTGTATAAAATTATGACGTCATTTTTACCCATTTTCCCTTGTGAAAATGTAAAATCTGGGGATAAAATAATACTATAGTGGTAAAAATGTAATTTTTTTTTTTTCACCGTTCAATTGTATAATATTTTGTGAATCACAATTACCTTGCATTCATTGGGAAAGTGCGCGGTGGATGCTGGTGTGACGCGCGGGGAAACCCCACCCACAGCCCGGCGTCCACCGCGGGGATCGCATCACCGAGTCACGCCTCACTTGACGTGACATCAGAGAAAGCAAGAGCCGGCTGAGGCCGGGGGTCGCGTGATGCCGGTGAGTGGCCAGCGATAGCGCCGCTCACAGGCAATAAAGACAAAGCTAGGTAATTAGAAAAAATCTTCTCTCAACGGGTTAATTACATTGGGGGCATTTTTAATAGTAGTGGACAACTTCTTTAATTACGTGGACACTTTTCTATACTAAGGGCAAGATACGAAGCTTGAGAGAGTGAAATGGCACCGGAGGTACATTAAGGGAACCTGTCATCAGTAATTACCACTTAAAGAACTATTTGCTGTCTAATCTCTGCCACCCCTGACTTGTGCCAATGTCACCAGTTTATAAGTGTCATTCACTTTACCCATCTTTGTGTTAATGTTATGGCATGTAGTTGTCCTCCTTATTACCGGTACTTTCACTGACGAGGGTCTTCATTGTGAGATCCAGAAAATACATTCAGAAATCTATTTTGTGTTGAAGAAAAAACTCACATCTAATTTATCTTTCATCCTGATAGGAAATCCTTGTGAGAATAACGGTTCATCACTAAATTGTAAAAAAGAAGATATCATGAAGCACTCTAATGGAGAAAACCTCATCACCCTTCCTGCACCTCCTGGACTTCACAGCACTTCACTTTCTTATAATCCTCCTAATCATGAGGAATCATCTCCTGAGCAATCTCACATTATTACCAAAAGTCCAGGTGGCAAAGTGGATTCAAGATTTCAGTGTGACAAGAAATTTACAAAAAGCTCAGATTTTTTAACACACAGAAAACACAAAGGGAAAAAGCCATACTCCTGTTCAGAATGTGGGAAATTCTTTACATATAAATCACAATTTGTTATACATGAGAGAATTCATACAGGAGAGAAGCCATTTTCATGTTCGGAATGTGGGAAGTCCTTTAAACATAAAGGGGATCTTATTACACATCAGAGAATTCACACAGGAGAGAAACCATATTCATGTTCGGAATGTGGGAAATTTTTTGGAAGTAAATCAGAGCTTGTTAAACATCAAAGAATTCACACAGGAGAAAAGCCATTTTCATGTTCGGAATGTGGGAAGTCCTTCAAACAGAAAGGGGATCTTATTAGACATCAGAGAATTCATACAAGAGACAAGACATTTTCATGTTCGGAATGTGGGAAATGTTTTGGAAGTAAATCAGACCTTGTTAAACATCAAAGAATTCACACAGGAGAAAAGCCATTTTCATGTTCAGAATGTGGGAAGTCTTTCAAACAGAAAGGGGATCTTATTAGACATCAGAGAATTCACACAGGAAAAAAGCCGTATTCATGTTCAAAATGTGGAAAGTCCTTCACAGGTAAAGGAAGTCTTATTAGACATGAGAGAATTCACACAGGAGAGAAGCCATATTCATGTTCAGAATGTGGGAAATGCTTTACAGATAAAAGGGCTCTTATTAGACATCAGAAAACTCACACAGGAGAGAAGCCATATTCCTGTTCAGAATGTGGGAAATGCTTTACATTTCAAGGGAGTCTTATTACACATCAGAAAATTCACACAGGAGAGAAGCCACATTCATGTTCAGAATGTGGGAAGTCCTTTACAGATAAAGGGAATCTTATTCCACATCAGCGAATTCACACAGGAGAGAAGCCATATTCATGTTCAGAATGTGGGAAGTGTTTTAGTTATAAATCAGATCTTGTTAAACATCACAGAATTCACACAGGAGAAAAGCCGTATTCATGTCCAGAATGTGGGAAATGCTTTACAGAGAAATCAACACTTGTGATACACGAGAAAATTCACACAGGAGAGCAGCCGTATTCATGTTCAGAATGCGGGAAATCTTTTATGCTTAAATCAAATCTTTCTGCTCATAAGAGAATTCATACAGGAGAAAAGCCATTTTCTTGTTCAGAATGTGCGAAATGTTTTAAAAGTAAATCAGAGCTTGTTATACATCAAAGAATTCACACCGGGGAGAATATAGGGAAGATATAGGAGATGGAGAAGAGGGGGTCGAGTCCATGTGGGTAGAGATAGAGGGGGCAAAAAATAATAATAAAATATTACTGGGGGTCTGCTATAAGCCACCCAATATAACAGAGGAGAATGAGAAACTGCTATTAGGACAAATAGACAAAGTAGCAAAACATAATGAGGTGATTGTAATGGGGGACTTCAACTACCCGGATATTGACTGGGAAACAGAAACCTGTAGATCTCAGAAAGGAAAAAGGTTCTTGACAAATATTAAGGATAATTATCTCTCCCAACTAGTGCAGGAACCAACGAGAGGGAAGGCCGTGTTGGACTTAATATTGACTAATAGGCCTGATAGAATAACTGAGGTACAGATAGGGGGGCACCTAGGTAATAGCGATCATAATATTATCAATTTCAAAATGCCCTTCAGTAGGGTTATCAATAAGGGAACAACTAAAACATTAAACTTTAGGAGGGCGAAGTTTGATCAGCTGAAAGAAAACCTTCAACTTATAGACTGGGACAAAGTTCTTAATCAAGGAAATACGAATAGTAAATGGGAAACCTTCAAAAGAATTCTGAATACTCAGTGCGAGAGGTATATACCGTATGGGAATAAAAGGGCCAGAAATAAGAGGAAACCAATATGGTTGAATAAGAACGTAAAAGGGGCGTTAAATAGCAAAAAAGAGGCATTCAAGAGATTAAAACAGGAAAACAGCAAGGAGGCACTAATGTGTTACAAGGAAAAAACGAGAACCTGCAAAAAACAAATAAAAATAGCAAAGGAGGAAACAGAGAGACGTATTGCTAGGGAAAGTAGATCAAATCCCAAACTGTTCTTTACGTATATAAATAGTAAAAGGATTAAATCGAATAATATTGGACCGATAAAAAGTGAGGGAGGCAAAATCATAGAGAAAGATGAGGATAAAGCTAATCTATTAAATAAATTTTTTTCGTCAACTTTCACAAAGGAAAAAGAACTAACAGGCGAAATGAGAAGTGACAAGCTTAATCCTCCACTAAGTATGACAAATCTAACCCAAGCTGGGGTACAGAAACGGCTCAGTAACATTAAAATAAACAAATCACCAGGACCTGATGGCATACACCCACGGGTACTAAGGGAACTAAGTAATGTGATAGACAGACCGTTATATCTTATATTTAAGGACTCTGTTGAGACTGGGTCTGTACCACTTGATTGGCGACAGGCGAATGTAGTGCCAATATTCAAAAAGGGAGCAAAAAGTAACACCGGAAACTATCGGCCGGTGAGTCTGACGTCCGTTGTGGGCAAAATTTTTGAAGGCTTTATTAATGAGGCAATCATGGAGCATCTTGATGCTAATAATCTATTAACCCCGAACCAACATGGATTCATGAGGAATCGCTCCTGCCAAACAAACCTGATTGACTTCTACGAGGAGGTTAGCTCTCGAGTAGATCAGGGGGAACCAGTGGATGTCGTGTATCTCGACTTCTCAAAAGCATTCGATAGCGTGCCACATAATAGGTTGGTATACAAAATGAGAATGATGGGGCTGGGGGAAAATGTCTGCAAGTGGGTAGCTAACTGGCTAAAGGATAGAAGGCAGAGGGTGGTTATAAATGGAATATACTCAGATTGGGTAAGCGTCACTAGTGGGGTACCACAGGGGTCTGTACTAGGCCCAATGTTATTTAATATCTTTATTAACGACATAGTCAACGGGATAAATAGTAAAATATCAATATTTGCAGATGACACAAAGTTATGTAAAACAATTAATACAAAAGAGGATAGTGCAGACCTACAGAGGGATTTGGATAAGCTGGGTAGGTGGAGCATTAAATGGCAAATGAGGTTTAACGAGGAGAAATGTAAGGTCATACATATGGGAAGGAAAAATGGAAGTCACCAGTACTCACTGAATGGGAAATCATTGGGGAATTCAGAGATGGAGAAGGACTTGGGCATCTTGATTGATAGCAAACTAAATTGGAGTGCCCAAAGTCAGGCCGCTGCTGTAAGGGCAAACAGGGTAATGGGATGTATCAGAAGAGGTATAGCTGCAAAGGAGGAGAACATTGTTCTTCCACTGTACAAAGCACTGGTCAGACCACACTTGGAATACTGTGCTCAGTTATGGGCCCCAATATATAGAAAGGATATAAATGAGCTTGAAAAGGTACAAAGGAGGGCAACAAAATTAATAAGGGGAATGGAGGGACTGCAATACCCAGAGAGGTTGGCAAAACTAGGACTATTCAGCCTGGAAAAGAGAAGGTTGAGGGGGGACATAATAAATGTGTACAAATATGTTAGGGGACAGTATAGAGACCTTGCCCGGGATTTGTTCAAAAGGAGGGATATTACGGTAACAAGAGGGCATTCACTAAGACTGGAAGAGAAAAGGTTTCAGCACCAGCATAGGAAGGGGTTCTTTACGGTAAGAGCAGTGAGAATATGGAATTCACTGAGTGAGGAGACGGTAATGTCAGATTCACTACACCAGTTCAAGCGGGGACTGGATGCATTTCTAGATGCCAGGCAGATTTCTGCATATACTTAACAATAGAATAAAATAGTAGGTTGATACAGGGATTTATTCTGACTGCTGGTTTCAGAGTCGGGAGGGAATTTTTCCTCAGGTGAAGATTGGCTAAATCATTTGGGGTTTTTGCCCTCCTCTGGATCAACTTTAGCAATTACAGAACTAACAGGTCGAACTTGATGGACGCAAGTCTTTGTTCGGCTTTACTAACTATGTAACTATGTTTTCATGTTTACAATGTGGAAAATGCTTTACAGCTAAATCAGATCTTGTTAGACATCAGAGAACTCACACAGGAGAAAAGCCGTATTCATGTTCAGAATGTGGGAAATGATTTACAGATAAAAGGAGTCTTATTCCACATCAGCGAATTCACACAGGAGAGAAGCCATATTCGTGTTCAGAATGTGGGAAATGCTTTACAAATAAAGGGAATCTTATTAGACATCAGAGAAATCACACAGGAGAAAAAAACATTTTCATGTTCACTATGTGAGAAGTCCTTCAGAAATAAAGGGCATCTTAGTAGACATCAGAGCATTCATACTGGAAAGTCACCATATTCATGCTCAGAATGTGGGAAGTGTTTTAGTTATAAATCAGATCTTGTTAAATATCACAGAATTCACACAGGAGAACAACCGTATTCATGTTCAGAATGTGGGAAGACTTTTATGCGTAAATCAATTCTTGCTGCACATAACAGAATTCATACAGGAGAAAAGCCATTTTCTTGTTCAGAATGTGGGAAATGTTTTATATATAAATTGGATCTTGTTAAACATCACAGAATTCACACAGGAGAAAAGCCGTATTCATGTTCATTCTGTGAGAAATGCTTTCCAAAAAAAATATATCTTGTGCAGCATGAGAGAAGTCACACAGGAGAGAAGCCGTATTCATGTTCGGAATGTGGGAAATCTTTTATACATAAATCACACCTTGTAAAACATGAGAGAAGTCATACGGGAAAGAAAGTGTAATTATGTTCACTGTGTTTTATAAAGTTTAATAAACATTGTTCAGCATAAATGAGTACACCCCCTTTGATGAGTAAGATTTTATTTAATAGCTCACTGAACACAAGATCAATTTCTAAAATTTTGCCAACACTAAGTTGCATAGAACATTTTTTTTGTAATCAAAACATGAAAGTAAGGTTAATAATATAACTCTCATTACAAAATCTTCAGTTTTACTCAAATTAGTTGATGCAAAAATGAGTACACCCCACATCAAAAGCTACTACATCTATTATTTTGTATGGCCTCCATAATTTTAAAGGACGGCATCAAGTTTTCTAGGCCTGGAATGAACAAGTTAGTGACAATACTATATCTATCTTTTATCTCTTTTTCGATAACGAGCTCTTAGAGCCTGGATGCTGGATGGAGCGATGACAACTTGTCTCTTCAGAATCCCCCATAGGTGTTTGGTTGGGTTCAGACCAGGAGACACTTGGCCACAGAATCACTGTCACCCTGTTCTTCAGAAATGTAACAGTGGCCTACCAAGGGAACAGTGATGGCAGCATCTTTTCTTTCACTACAGAGCAGAACATCTGTGAATTCAAGATACCATCAATGACCTGTAGCTCCTCATGCAGCCGCACATAAGGACACGGCCACCACCAGGTCTCACTGTAGACCCCATGCATTCTCATTGTATTCCTCACCTCTTCAATGTTATACAGTTTTGAAGCCATCAGTTCCAAAAAAAACTTTATCTCGGTCTCATCACTCCAGAGTATAAAGTCCCAGGAGTCTTCATATGTTTCCGCATGTGTCCTGGCAGATTGTAGGGCGGCTTTTTTGTGTATGGGATTTAGGAGAGGCTTTCTATGTGGACAACACCCATGTCTGCCATTCCTCTATAGAAAACATTGTCTGCTTTCAGCTCATCTCTCAATGCTTGGATGAAAAATCACAGTTGGGAAGGAATGGACGGGACAAAGAAAGTTACTGATAATCCAGCACTTGTTTTCCAGTGTGAATAACGTCAAAAACTTTTATTGAAAAATCCAAATTAAAATCATAGAAACATTAAAAAACAGATAGGAGCGAAACATCTCTGCGTTTCTACCTGGTATTTGTGTTCAGTTCTTCTTCATGACATAATAAATCACCAGTAACCGGCTTCTTCTACACATCATAGGGTCTAATGCACAGCGGAGACCCCCAGACCCAAATGGACATGTTCAAGTATGTCTACATTACCCCTATGGACGATCATATGTCCACAACAAAAAGCATCCGTGCAATAGAAGAATGAAGTGTCTGCATCTATAATGTGTATATTATGTATAATTACTATAAAAGAGGAAAAACACAATTCAGTAAATGGATACAAGGTCTGAACGAAGCTTCATATCACTGGGGAATCTGGGGTCCAATTCCAGAATCCACAAGGCTTCTCTGGGGTGTACTTTTTATACCAATCTCCCCCCTTAGCTGGTCTGGTGACATATTCTATACCCACAACTGTAAAGTGATTAATCCCTATTGTGTTGTATGAGATGTTGTGATGCTGCAGATGTATTACGTGTTGTGGGGCCAAGAACGTCCCTAACGTGTCCCCCAATGCGGTGACGTAAGGGTCTGACCGTGCCCCCCACATATTGCAGCAGACAAGCTTCACATTGTATGGTGTCAATGACGTGTGGAGCTACAACTAATGAGATGTCGGATATTATAGGGTTTATTATGGTTAGTAGATGCAGACATTTTTGCTTTGTGCACAGACTTGCACAAACCACATTTATTTCTCCCACATTCAATGAAACCTTTGGTGTTTGTCCTCCACGTGTCAGTTGTCTTTCTTGTTGCTGGATCCTTGTCAGTGTATAACATAGGTAAATGTTTTCTGGTAATATTCACTATATTATAGGAATCTTCTCTGCAGCCAGTATTGAATGTAACTCTAGACTGATGGATGTTTCCTTCTTTGTGCGTTTTCGGTAATGTATGAAATATTGGACATTGTGGGTGATTTTCCTTTAATCGTTCTATTTGTTTGGCATTAAGTACAGCCGATACCAAACCCTCCTCCAAAAGACAATGTAAGGGGGTATTGTATGAATTAGTAGGATCTCCATCTAGAGTGCGGCATATATTAGTATCGTCATCCATGTTCATAACCTCCGGCTCATACAACCCACTATCCAGAGCTGTAATCGAGCCCCCTTTATCTGCAGCTCTAATGACTTTATTAGGGCTGTGCTCAGGGCCGTATCTGGCATTCATGCTGCCCTAGGCACTTTAAGTGATCACGCCCCCTACTGGTAATTCATACTAAAAGTGCTCATACCCTTTAGGCCCCCTTCACACGTACCGGAGACACACACGTACACCCATTATAATCTATAGGCTGCGCACATGGTCACACGGACCGGACATGTCCGTTTTTTGTCTGCAGCTCGGACGTCAGTACGTCCTGCACACAGATGACATAAAGTGTGACATCCACGCACACGTCTGTGTGACACCTGCCGGAAGAGAGTGCAGAATAGAAATGACAGATATTTAGGTGTTAGATGTGCAAAGATCGAGATAGATGATAGATATCCGTGAGATATATAATTAGAGCCCTGTGTGTGGAGTTTACTGTACTTGTGTTTAGCTAATAAATTAAAAAAGAGATGTGGAGTCCTCCCTATTTTTGATAACCAGCAAAAACAAAGAAATGACATCACAAAGAAATAAAAAAATGAAGAAAACCACAAACATTCATATAATCATATTAGTCTCATTATATAAAATATACACTGCTCAAAAAAATAAAGGGAACACTTACACAACAGAATATAACTCCAAGTGAATCAAACTTCTGTGAAATCAAACTGTCCACTTAGGAAGCAACACTGATTGACAATCAATTTCACATGCTGTTGTGCAAATGGAATAGACAATAGATGGAAATTATTGGCAATTATCAAGACACCCTCAATAAAGGAGTGGTTCTGCAGGTGGGGACCACAGACCACATCTCAGTACCAATGCTTTCTGGCTGTTTTGGTCACTTTTGAATGTTGGTTGTGCTTTCACACTCATGGTAGCATGAGATGGACTCTACAACCCACAGAAGTTGCTCAGGTAGTGCAGCTCATCCAGGATGGCACATCAATGCGAGCTGTGGCAAGAAGGTTTGCTGTGTCTGTCAGCGTAGTGTCCAGAGGCTGGAGGCGTGACTAGGAGACATGCCAGTACACCAGGAGACGTGGAGGGGGCCGTAGGAGGGCAACAACCCAGCAGCAGGACCGCTACCTTCACCTTTGTGCAAGGAGGAACAGGAGGAGCACTGCCAGTGGCCTGCAAAATGACCTCCAGCAGGCCACAAATGTGCATGTGTCTGCACAAACGGTTAGAATCCGACTCCATGAGGGTGGTATGAGGGCTCGATGTCCACAGATGGGGGTTGTGCTCACAGCCCAACACCGTGCAAGACGCTTGGCATTTGCCACAGAACACCAGGATTGGCAAAGTCGACACTGGCGCCCCGTGCTCTTCACAGATGAAAGCAGGTTCACACTGCGCACATGTGACAGACGTGACAGAGTCTGGAGACGCTGTGGAGCGATCTGCTGCCTGCAACATCCTTCAGCATGACCGGTTTAGCATTGGGTCAGTAATGGTGTGGGGTGGCATTTCTTTGGAGGGCCGCACAGCCCTCCATGTGCTTGCCAGAGGTAGCCTGACTGCCATTAGGTACCGAGATCAGATCCTCAGACCCCTTGTGAGACCATTTGCTGGTGCGGTTGGCCCTGGGTTCCTCCTAATGCAGGACAATGCCAGACCTCATGTGGCTGGAGTGTGTCAGCAGTTCCTGCAAGATGAAGGCATTGAAGCTATGGACTGGCCCGCCCGTTCCCCAGACCTGAATCCGATTGAGCACATCTGGGACATCATGTCTCGCTCCATCCACCAACGTCACGTTGCACCACAGACTGTCCAGGAGTTGGCGGATGCTTTAGTCCAGGTCTGGGAGGAGATCCCACAGGAGACCATCCGCAACCTCATCAGGAGCATGCCCAGGCGTTGTAGGGAGGTCATACAGGCACGTGGAGGCCACACACAATACTGAGCCTCATCAGGAGCATGCCCAGGCGGTGTAGGGAGGTCATACACGCACGTGGAGGCCACGCACAATACTGAGCCTCATCAGGAGCATGCCCAGGCGGTGTAGGGAGGTCATACAGGCACGTGGAGGCCACGCACAATACTGAGCCTCATCAGGAGCATGCCCAGGTGTTGTAGGGAGGTCATACAGGCACGTGGAGGCCAGACACAATACTCAGCCTCATCAGGAGCATGCCCAGGCGTTGTAGGGAGGTCATACAGGCACGTGGAGGCCACACACAATACTCAGCCTCATCAGGAGCATGCCCAGGCGTTGTAGGGAGGTCATACAGGCATGTGGAGGCCACACACAATACTGAGCTTCATCAGGAGCATGCCCAGGCGTTGTAGGGAGGTCATACAGGCACGTGGAGGCCACGCACAATACTCAGCCTCATCAGGAGCATGCCCAGGCGTTGTAGGGAGGTCATACAGGAACGTGGAGGCCACACACAATACTGAGCCTCATTTTGACATGTTTTAAGGACATTACATCAAAGTTGGATCAGCCTGTAGTGTGTTTTTCCACTTTAATTTTGACGGTGACTCCAAATCCAGGCCTCCATTGGGTAATAAATGTGATTTCCATTGATGATTTTTGTGTGATTTTGTTGTCAGCACATTCAACTTTCTACAGAACAAAGTATTCAATGAGAATATTTCATTCATTCAGATCTAGGATGGGGTATTTCAGTGTTCCCTTTATTTTTTTGAGCAGTGTATATACACAAAGATGAAAAAACGTCCATAACAAAGTATATTAACTATCAAATAAAATATGTAATTTTACACCAATACACATCGCCACAAATATATATATAGGCGTATATAGGAAATGCAAAAAAACCATAAAAAGTTTTATTTATATAGCGCCAACATATTCCGCAGCACTTTACAATTAAGGGGGGACATGTACAGACAATAAATTCAATACAAGGTAAGACAGTTTAAACAGTTACATTAGGAGCGAGGGTCCGGCCGCTCGCACGCTTACAATCTACAAGGGAATGGGGGGACACAGTAGGTGCAAAGTGCTTGTTATTTCAGGTCTGACAATTATAATAAATAGGGATTTTCATATAAAGCTGCATGATCCGGTCATCAGCCCGTATGTATAAGTGCAATAATCAAGTATCGAGTGCAGTTATCGTGTGCATGGAGGGTGTGGAGACAGATGAAGAGTAGGGAGCAGATTCTGAATAATATTTAGAAGGAGGGAACAGGGGAAAGTAGGTTTACTGAGTTGTTGAGGTGGTCGGCTTGTTTAAAGAGATGGGTTTTTAAAGCGCGCTTGAAGACATGGGGGCTAGGCATCAGTCGGATCGTCTGGGGTAGAGCATTCCAGAGAACTGGCGCAGCACGAGAGAAGTCTTAGAGACGGAGGTGCGAGGTTCGGATTATGGGGGATGTTAGGTCATTTGTAGAACGGAAAGCACGTGTAGGGTGATAGACAGAGATGAGAGAGGAGATATAAGGTGGTGCAGAACTGTGGAGAGCTTTGTGGCTGAGAGCGATGAGTTTATATTGGACCCTGTAGCGAATGGGCAACCAGTGTAATGACTGGCACAAGATGGAAGCATCGTTGAAGCGGCTGGACAGAA
Source organism: Phyllobates terribilis (assembly GCF_046119375.1). Classification (NCBI taxonomy): domain Eukaryota; kingdom Metazoa; phylum Chordata; class Amphibia; order Anura; family Dendrobatidae; genus Phyllobates; species Phyllobates terribilis. Next base: position 3,350,000 of record NW_027362877.1, read on the forward strand.
ATACGACCCTGGCTGCCACAGTCAGGACGGATTGGATTGGAGAAAGTTTGGTAAGAGGGAGACCGATCAGAAGAGAGTTGCAGTAGTCCAGACAGGAGTGAATAAGAGCGACAGTAAGAGTTTTAGCAGTTTCAAAGATGAGAAAAGGTCGGATTCTGGAGATGTTTTTAAGATGCAGGTGACAAGAGCGGGTGAGTGATCGGATATAGGGAGTAAAGTAAAGGTTAGTGTTGAATATGACCCCAAGGCAGCGGGCGTGCTGCTGGAAGTTATGGTTGAACCCTCCAAGGTAATTTCGATGTTAGGTAGAGTTGGGTTAATAGAGGGGAGAAACACAAGAAGTTCAGTTTTGGAGAGATTCAGTTTAAGATAGAGGGAGGACATGATGTTAGAGACAGCGGACAGACAGTCCTTAGTATTTTCTATTAGGGTAGGGGTGATGTCAGGTGAAGAGGTGTATAATTGGGTGTCGTCAGCATAGAGATGATACTGAAACCCAAATCTGCTGATTGTTTGTCCAATAGGGGCAGTGTATAGAGAGAAGAGGAGGGGGCCTAGGACTGAGCCCTGCGGACCCCGATAGTAAGGGGACGAGGAGAGGAAGAGGAGCCGGCAAAAGATACAGTGAAGGAGCTGTCAGAGAGGTAGGAGGAGAACCAGGAGAGAACAGTGTCCTTGAGGCCAATAGAGCGGAGCATAGTGAGGAGGAGCTGGTGATCCACAGTGTCAAATGCGGCAGAGAGATCCATTAGAATCATCAGGGAGCAGTGACCTTTGGATTTAGCTGTTCGTAGATCATTAGAGACTTTAGTGAGGGCAGTTTCAGTGGAGTGTAAGGAGTGGAAACAAGATTGTAGAGGGTTGAGGAGTTATCTGAGAAATAGCGGATTAGACGGGAGTGGACCAAGCGTTCCAGGAGTTTAGAGATGTAAGGAAGGTTAGAGACAGGTCTGTAGTTAGCAGCGCAGTTCTGGTCCAGAGATGGCTTTTTAAGTAAAGGGGTTATGATGGCATGTTTAAATGAGGAAGGAAAGATACCTGAAGAAAGAGAGAGGATAAATATTTTAGTCAGGTGAGTGGTGACCACCGGTGAGAGAAACTGCAGGAGATGTGAGGGAATGGGGTCACTGTTGCAGGTTGTAGGCCGAGAAGAAGCGAGGAGCTGGGTAACTTCTTCTTCTGTGACTGGCTCAAAGATGGCTAGTGAGCTTGAAGTGCGGCAGGTAAAGGGATCCAGGCACTGAGGAGATTGGGCTGAGATGTCCTGATGGATGTGGTTGATTTTTTCTAGGAAATAAGTGGCCAGATCCTCTCCGCTGAGGTTGGTGGTGGGGGCCTGTGCATTAGGTTTCAGGAGAGTTTAAGGTTTCAAAAAGTCATTTTGGATTGTTGGACAGTGAATTGATGAGGGTGGTGAAGTAGGATTGTTAGCCAGATGAAGGGCAGAGTTATAGGTTTTGAGCATGAATTTATAGTGGATGAAGTCCTCTGCTAAAAGAGATTTTCTCCACTGACGCTCAGCACACCTAGAGCAACGCTGAAGAAAGCATGTTTGCATTGTGTGCCAGGGCTGCCATTGTCTGCGTCGGGTCTTTCTGCATATAGAAGGTGCTGCTTCATCTAGGGCGCTCTTCAGTGTATTATTGTAGTGTGACAATGCCAAGTCTGGACAGGAGAGGGAGGAGATGGGGGCTAAAGATGTGTGGAGATTGTCCATAAGCAGCTGGGTATTAATGGTACGTGTATTCCTATAAGTGTGGTAAGTGGGGGTGTCCCGTGAGAGGAGACAGTTCTTGACAGAGAAGGAAGGAAGGTTGTGGTCCGACAACGGGAGAGGGGAGTTAGTAAAGTCATGCAGCAAGCATAGACAGGAGAAAACCAGGTCCAGAGTATTCCCGTCTTCATGTGTAGGAGAGTTAGTAACCTGTGAGAGGCCGAATGAGGGGGTTAGAGAAAGTAGATGAGAGGCAGATTGGGAGAGGGGATCATTGATGGGGATGTTAAAGTCTCCCATGATGATGGTGGGGATGTCACAGGATAGAAAGTGAGGAAGCCAGGAGGCAAGGTGATCCAAGAACTGGTGGGAGGCGCCTGGAGGGCGATACACAACCACCACTCACAGGGAAAAGGGTTTGAAGAGTCTGACGATGAGGACTTCAAAGGAAGGAAACTTAAGTGAGGGAACTGGGGGGATGACCTGGAAAGCACATTGTGGTGAAAGGAGCAAACCAACACCTCCACCCTGTCTATTCTCAGGTCTGGTGGTATGTGAAAATTTCAGCCCACCAAATGAGAGCAGCAGCTGCGATGGTGTCTGAATGCTGGATACAGGTTTCTGTAATAGCCAGAAGGTGAAGGGAATTAGAGAGGAAAAAATCATGAATGTAAGTTAGTTTGTTACACACAGACTGTGCGTTCCAGAGAGCACAGTGGAAAGCAACAGGAGAGGGCATGCACTGAATGTTACTAAGATTAGCAGGGTTTCTATATGCAGCTGGAGGAGAGTGGTGTATGCTAGTGGAGGGAGGACCAGGGTTGGGGGAGATGTCGCCAGCGACTAGGAGGAGAAAAAAGAGAAAGAGCAGGTGGTGCAATGATTTGTATGAACTTTTGCGTGCTGTATGGAGGTAGTGGATGGTTTGGAGTGGGTGAGAAATGTCAGTAGAGCCTTAGAGTTATACATGAGAGAGGGGAGAAGGGAGGGGTGGATATGGAGAGAGTGCACAGAATGTGTTAAAGGGCGGGCGAGATGTGAGAAAGCAGAAGTTAAAACAAGTAAGATAATAATCATTGTACCATTTAACTATACGCACCAAAGTCTAAAAAACATGTATCATCATTCACCCAGAACACATTCTAATTCTCCTCTGAATATCATAAATGGGAAGGAAAAATTATTGACCTAATTTATATATTATTTGTTTTACATTTTTCGCAATCTCCACTTTTAAATCTGTATCTGCCGCCTGCAGTCTATCAGCAGTCAACAAGATTAAATCCAGGGAACACTTATTAATCTGCTCGAATTGATCGCAGAAAGTCCCATCCTCTGAAAACAGAGTGGGGCGCAGATGGACTCGCAGTCCTCGCGATAGGTGTTTTTCTCCACAGTATTCCATTACAGTTGCAGCATGAAGTTCATAGGAGACTCACCTTTTGGATTCTTTTCCCAGTCACGTCTCCTGAATTCACTTGTGGATATTTTGAGAAAGTCCGAAGATATCGTTGTCTGAGACAAAATCCCAGGTGATAGAACAAGTGAGTGCTCCTAGGAGAGGAGGCGGTATTAAGAGAAGGTTATTAAGGAGGGAAGCCTTCTGGATATTGACTGTAAATCGTCTGTCTCCTAAAGGCCTGAATCTAGAGTATAATGTGAGTCCGTCAGTAGAGCTGGGGGACAAATGTTCCCTTTCTCTTCTTTCTTCTTGCAGACAGTACAGACACGGTGGTCTCGCTGGAGCGCAGATACCGCATTGTGCACTAACACATCTATGGTTATAGAAATGATCGGGGTCAGGAATGAAGTTGAGATTTGATGAAGGTTTTTTATGGATAGAGCAACATTGGATTCCGGGGAAGAAGCTTTCACATTACTATTTGTGGCTTCGGTTCTTATGTTGTGATAATGTTGGTATACTCATTGGTTTTTCAGTATGTAGACAGTGATCAGGTCATAGAAGGGTTATGGATTTAGAATGGCTTTCATTTCTCATTGGGTGAATATTTTAATATCTGAACGGATGACTAAATTATCAGCATTAGAACATTTTCATAAAATTTTTTAAAATTAAAAAAATAGGAGAAAAAAAATAATAAATAAAATATTAAAAATTCGCCAGACCCTCATCACAAGATGGTGCCGAGAACTCTGCACAACAACATGGAGAGGAGGAGATGACGCGGGAGGATGCTGAGGCTGAGTCGCACCCGGGAGAACCTGAGCCTACGTAAAGACAGGTATCTGTACAACTCCGCTCTGCTATACAAGACACAGACGTATCTCTTAGGCCGGGGTCCCACTAGCGTACGGTATGCGATGCGAGACCACCCGATGCGATATGCTAATGACACTCGCTGCTGCTCTGCTGCGAGCGGGAGCCGAATGTCAGTGCTCCATGCTCTGATCCTCTCGCACGGCTGCGGAGGGGACGGGGAAATCAGTTTCTCCATCTCCTCTGTTGCTGGCATTGGCGGGAATCGCACTGCACTCGGGTGGTATCTGAGTGCAGTGCGATGTTTCACACGCACCTGTAGATTATATGGGTGCATGCGATCCGATCGGAGCTGGAAAACAAAACGCCACTGAGCAGAGAATCCGAGGATTACTGGGTCCGGACGCAGTCTGGTGTTTTATCGGATTGAAGTGAGAGCGAGCCCTGACTGGGGAAACAGATGAACTTACTATAGATGTGGACCTGATGAGACTACTGGACTTACAGAACCTCCGGGAGCAGAGAAATCCTCATCACTGGAGAAAGCGGCCACTATGTGACGTCAGAGAGTGGAGGAGCCGGAGGAGCGACTGCGCCGGGATCATCTGCAGATCTGGGCGGGGCAATGACCCCTGAGGGGGAGGAGCTGCGGTGACGTCATCACTGTCACATGACCGCAGCCTCATCACAGCTCCTTCACCATTATAATAACTTTATAGTTTATGGTTGCGTTTAGTTTGGAGTTGATTATTTGTGCTCCTCCATTCTAGCTGATTCACTAGTGAGCCGTCTACATCAGAGTGGGTTTATAGATGATCTCCCTGTAGCTTCTATTCTGTACAGTTCATTGCTGACCTGACTAGAATGGAGTTGCTGGAGCGATGTCCTCATAGGATCAAATCCAATCTAGACGGCTCATGACTGAAACCTCCAGAATGGAGTTAATTCCAGGAGCTCCTCATAGATTCCAATCTAGTGGCGTAGGAATTATAAATGTATGTATTGTCACTTTTTGTGACATACATAATTACACACAGCACTGATTGTTCAGTTTTGCCCCAATTTGACTTCTACTGTATTTCCACCAGTCCCAGCCACAGCACCGACATTTCTGAAGAGTGGACGGAGCTAGACAACATTTATGTGATCATTTTTGCCCCTTTTGTGATGTAAATTATGATAATGTCCACCCGCTCTTCACAATGCTGGTGCTGACCAGGACTGGTGGACAGACAAGAGAAGTAACATTTTGTCAAACATGAACAATCAGAGCTTTGTGTAAGTTTTTAAACTATGAAAAGTGATAAATTAAAAAATAAGTTTTTCTTTATATTAACACAAAAAAGCTTTCTACCTGTCATCTTTTATTAATACTGGCATGCAAAATTTGTTTCTTCATGAATTGTGGCTGCAATCTTGTATAATGTCTGCCAAGAAATAATAAAACACCCTGCAGCAACTCCAATCTATATGTCTCAGTACAGAGATGACAAGATTGAGCTGCTGCCCTGAGGTCCATGATTTGGGGGCACAATGTACTGTGTATAAGGACGTCCTCTGTACAGAAACTCCATTCTACAACCCCTGGCAAAAAATATGGAATCACCGGGCTCGGAGGATGTTCATTCAGTTGTTTAATGTTGTTGAAAAAAAGCAAATCACAGACATGGCACAAAACTAAAGTCATTTCAACTGGCAACTTTGGGGCTTTAAGAAACACTAAAAGAAATCAAGATAAAAAATGTGGTACTCAGTAAGGGTAATTTTTTTCAGACCAAGCAGAGGGAAAAAATTATGGAATCACTCAATTCTGAGGAAAAAATTATGGAATCACCCTGTAAATTTTCATTTCCAAAACTAACACCTGCATCAAATTAGATTTGCTCGTTAGTCTGCATCTAAGAAGGAGTGATCACACCTTGGTGAGCTGTTGCACCAAGTGGAGTGACATGAATCATGGCTCCAACACGAGAGATGTCAATTGAAACAAAGGAGAGGATTATCAAACTCTTAAGGTAAATCGTCACGCAATGTTGCAAAAGATGTTGGTTGTTCACAGTCAGCTGTGTCTAAAATCTGGAGCAAATACAAACAACATGGGAAGGTTGTTAAAGGCAAACATACTGGTAGACCAAGGAAGACATCAAAGATTCAAGACCAGAAACTTAAAGCAATATGTCTCCAAAACAGGAAATGCACAACAAAACAAATGAGGAACGAATGGGAGGAAACTGGAGTCAATGTCTGTGACCGAACTGTAAGAAACCGCCTAAAGGAAATGGGATTTACATACAGAAAAGCTAAACATAAGCCATCATTAACACCTAAACAGAAAAAAACAAGGTTACAATGGGCTAAGGAAAAGCAATCATGGACTGTGGATGACTGGATGAAAGTCATATTCAGTGATGAATCGCGAATCTGCATTGGGCAAGGCGATGATGCTGGAACTTTTGTTTGGTGCCGTTCCAATGAGATTTATAAAGATGACTGCATGAAGAGAACATGCAAATTTCCACAGTCATTGATGATATGGGGCTGCATGTCAGGTAAAGGCACTGGGGAGATGGCTGGCATTACATCTTCAATAAATGCCCAAGTTTACATTGATATTTTGGACAGTTTTCTTATCCCATCAATTGAAAGGATGTTTGGGGATGATGACATCATTTTTCAAGATGATAATGCATCCTGCCATAGAGCAAAAACTGTGAAAACATTCCTTGAAGAAGACACATAAGGTCAATGTCATGGCCTGTGTGATGAAAGCCGGCCGGTGGGTGCAGCTCTCTGGCGCCCCCTTACCTCTCAGGTCAGTCAAGGTACTGCACCTAGAGAAAGTAGTGCCAGGAAGCTGCAACCAGCGCAGGGAACACGGTAGAGTGTTCCCTTCAACGTCACTAAACCGTAACGTCACTACACAGCACAACTCGCTAGCGCCCTCTTAGCCTCAGGTCAGTCAAGGAACTGCACCTAGGATAAGCGGTCGCCAGGGAGACTGTCCTGTAACCTACTGGGTATCGGGGCCCTCTGTAGTGAGGGCGGTATATATATCTTCCTTGGCCGCGCCAGGAATATATATATCTGAACCTCCGACCGTCACAACCAGCCTTCCCCAATCCCCAGTTGGTATGCTGCCACCAGTCCCTATTTTAGATATACGCCCAGTCCGTGAATGGGCCTATATCGGGTCAGGAACCAACCCTGGGTAGCGTTTTTGGCTTGAGCCGAGCTCACACGGACGTGCGTTCGTTATGCAGAATAAAAGGCAGGCCCACAATTACTTGAGGTAATTGATTATAATAATACACTAGATACACGATATACAACTAAATATACACAGGTATAAGGTCAGGCTAAACTATACAACAATGGAATACAACACACAGAATCACCACAGCATATCAGTTACCGGTATCTTGATTTTCTTGTGACGCAGGGAGAGGATTCTGCGGTCGCAGGCACGGTTCTTTGTTACAGGCTGAGGCCTACCACCGCATGGTCAAACTGCTCCTCCCCTTGGTGGCCTCAGCTGGTGCTCAGATGTTCAGCACCCCACTCTTGGGTCAAGACTGACTTGTCTCTTGTCTGTCCTGCTATCTTACCTGCCCCATCCCGCCCACTGCTGGTGAGGTCAGCTGGCTCAGTCTCCACCCTCAGGTCTAACTTCGATCAGAAGCCCAAATTCTACGGAACCCAATAACTTCTTCTGGGATGGTCTCATGATACCCCCAGGGGTTCCCATGGATTCGGGCCACCGTAACCGACCTTTTGATATCAATTATGATACCATACGGTCCTCAGGAATGGCTCAGCGCTATATCTTGGCTTCCAGAGCACGTACCAACGTCTACCGCGGAGGCTTGTGTGCGCAATGGCTCCGGGACGCCGTGATATTTTTTTATTGGCCCATTCCACGCAACATGCGTGTACTATTCATGTTTCTATATCTTATGCCTCCATGCTTGTGACAGACAAAGAAACTAGTCCTATGGGACAAATGGTCAGTTACAGATGGACGAAGCACCCCCCCCTGCTGGCTGTGTTTCCTCTCGAAGTCTTTGAAGCTCCTAGCATTCAAGTGTTAAGTAGGCCCTGGGGCTTCTTATCTTACAGGAGCCTGGATGGGGGGAAACTATCTAGTTGACGTTTTAACAGAAGGTCCCAAGGGTGGGGGCTGCTGAAGTGTGGCCATCCCTGGATATGATTTATCATTACCAAGATGGCGGCTACGGGTTCATCACACCTCCCCCTATACGAGGGCGCGAGGGGGTAGCACATTCCTGTGTTCCCCCGTGCGTCCATCTGCACCCTCCCCTTGCCGGGATAACCCGTCAGCGTTACCGTGGTCACGGCCTCTTCTGTGGCGAATGGAGAAGTGGTACTGCTGGAGAGCGAGGCTCCAGCATAGCAACCTGCCATTCGACCCAGAGACCGTGTGTAACCAGCTGAGGGGGTTGTGGTCCGTCTCCACGGTGAAATGGCTCCCGTACAAGTAGGGCTGCAGACGCTGCAGGGCCCATACAATTGCCAGGCATTCTTTTTCCACCGTGGAGTAAGCCACCTCCCGGGGCAGTAGCTTCCTGCTCAGGTACAAGACAGGATGTTCCTGGCCTGTCGTGTTGACCTGACTTAGCACAGCACCGAGGCCAAAGTCACTGGCGTCGGTCTGTACCACAAACGGCCGGTCGAAGTCGGCAGCTTGCAGTACAGGGGAGCTACTTAGGGCGGCTTTGAGTGCCCCGAAAGCTGTCTCGCAGGCGACTGTCCAGTCGACTGCGACGGGCAGCTTCTTCTTGGTGAGGTCCGTCAGGGGCTTGGCCAGGGTGCTATAGTGTGGGACGAACCTCCTATAGTACCCGGCGGTCCCCAAGAAGGACATCACCTGCTTTTTGGTCCTAGGAGTGGGCCAGGATGCGATGGCATCCACTTTCCCAGGTTCTGGCTTCAGAACCCCCCCGCCTACCCGGTGACCCAGGTAGAGGACCTCACTCATGCCCAGCTGGCACTTTTCCGGCTTGATGGTCAAGCCTGCCCGGTGGATCCGACCGAGCACCTGCCGCAGGTGCTCTAGGTGATCCTCCCAAGTGGGACTGAAGACTGCAATATCGTCCAAGTACGCAGCCGCGTACCCTTCAAGTCCCTCAAGCAGCGTATTGACCATCCGCTGAAAAGTGGCAGGGGCATTCTTCATGCCGAATGGCATCACTGTGGACTCGTACAGTCCAAAAGGGGTGATAAAGGCAGAGCGTTCCCTTGCCGCGGGGGTCAGAGGAATCTGCCAGTACCCCCGGCTCAGATCCATGATGGTCAGGTACTTAGCCCCGGCCATCCGATCGAGCAGGTCATCGATGCGTGGTATGGGGAACGCATCGGTGGCCGTTACAGCGTTGAGCCCCCGGTAGTCCACGCAGAACCGTGTAGTTCGGTCCTTCTTTGGTACGAGGACTACAGGCGAGGCCCACGCGCTGCTGGATGCCTGGATCACCCCCAGCTTCAGCATCTCGTCTATCTCTTGGCGCATGTTTCCCTGCACCTCGAAAGAGACCCGATATGCTGAACGCCGGATCGGCGGGTGATCGCCAGTGTCCACGTCGTGGACAGCCATCTCAGTCCTTCCGGGCAGGCTGCTGAACAGCCCCCGGAAGGGGTGCAGGGTGGTCCCCAGCTGGGACCGTTGGTCCTCCGTGAGCTGGTGGCCAACCCCCACATCCTCGATGGACCCACCCGCCTTGGCTTGGGTGAGCAGATCCAGGAGGGTTTCTACCTCTCCTTCCTCGGGAAGGTTGCACACTGGGTGGGCAGTCGCTTCCCGCTCATGATGAGCCTTCATCATGTTCACGTGGAAGGCCTTCCTCCTTCCACGGGCGTGATCCAGGGTGACCAGATAGGTGACGGCGTTGAGTTTCTGGTGCACGAAGTAGGGACCTTCCCAGGCTGCCTGAAGCTTGTTCTGTGGTACGGGGACCAGTACCCACACCTTTTGACCCACCTGGTAGGTCCTCTCACAAGCATTCTGGTCGTACCACCGCTTCTGATCGGCCTGGGCCTGGGCCATATTGTCCTGCACCAGCTTTGCCAAGGCCATCATCCTGTCCCGGTGGCGCACGACATACTCGATGACCGACACCTCCGGGGTGGCCAAATCCCCTTCCCATGCTTCCTTCACCAGAGCCAGGGGGCCCCGTACCCGTCGCCCGTACAGGAGCTCAAAGGGGGAGAACCCCGTTGAGGCCTGCGGAACCTCCCGGTAAGCAAATAGGTGTGGGAGGTAACGCTCCCAGTCTCTCCCGTGGGAGTCGACCCACATCTTAAGCATCTGCTTTAAGGTGCCATTGAACCGCTCACACAGGCCATTAGTCTGTGGGTGATACGGGCTGGCCACCAGATGTTGCACCTGCATTTGCTTACAGAGGGACTCCATCAGCCGCGACATGAACTGGGTCCCTCGGTCGGTGAGCATTTCCTGGGGGAAACCCACTCTGGAGAAGATCTCCAGTAAGGCGGTAGCCACCTTGTCGGCCCGAATGGACGACAAAGCTACCGCTTCCGGGTACCGGGTGGCATAGTCCACTACCGTGAGTATGAAGCATTTCCCGGAGTGGCTGGGAGTGGACAGAGGTCCAATAAGATCCACAGCGACCCTCGAGAAAGGCTCTTCGATGATTGGCAGAGTTACCAGTGGGGCTTTGGGGAGCGGCCCCGCCTTCCCCACCCTCTGACAGGTGTCACACGAACGGCAGTAGGCACCCACCGCGGCTCCCATCCCAGGCCAGTAGAAATGCTGAGCTATCCTGGCCTTGGTTTTAGCGATCCCTAGGTGTCCGGCCATCGGAATCTCGTGTGCGATCCGCAACAATTCCGCCCTGAACGGATAGGGTACCACTAACTGTCGGTCCCTGGGCCACGCCTCCGGTGAACCCTGCTGGACCGTTACCCGGTACAGCCGTCCCTGGTCCCAGACCACACGCTCGCAGTCTGACTCCATGGGAGGCTGTGCCGCCTGTTCCTTGAGAGCTTTCAGGCTGTCATCTGCTTCCAACGCAGCCTGAAATTCCTGACTTGATGTGGCCAGAATCGATGAAACTGCCACATCCTCCGTCAGCCCCTCCGGGCATGTCACCTGGCCGCTGTCTGACCCGGCAGACACTTGGTCAGAAGTGGGGAAGCCGTCGGACCTCTGCAAGGCTCCTTGGGCTCCGGCGCTCCCACTCCTGGTGACAGCGGCTATGACCGCTGTGACCGTGGGTAGTGCCTGCTTCCCCTCTGTTTCTGACCAAGCCGCCCGATCAGGCAGGCTTCCTAGGCCTTTGGACATCTCGGATGTGGGGAACTCCTGCCCTGGGGTCTTACCTGGCGGCTCCTCTCCTGGGACCCCCCCTCCCCCCATGGCCTGTTCCTCCCCCTGCAGTGGGCCTATACTCAGCAGCCTGGATACCCCTGGGAGCCCTACACTGCTGGTAGCTGCCCCCCTCTCCATCCCTGAGCTTCCCTCTACAGAATCCTGCCCGCCCCCTCCCTCACCGGAGGACAAGAGGTCACGGCACGCCGGCTGAGCACCTCTGCGGGCATCCCCACACTCCCCACCTGCTTTCACTAACCCTGTTTGTGTTCTGTCTGTGCAGGTGTTACCCTCAGGTTTCACTCCCTCCTCCTCAGCAGGACGCACACTACATACAACATGGTTGGCATTAGCAGCAGACAAATCAATACACTCTTGGGGGGCCGAACTTGGGGGTTCAGAGGGTACATACTGCGATACTAGACGCCCCAAGTCGGTCCCTAATAAAACATTTGCGGGAATATTTGGCGTTACTCCCACCTCCCGCATCCCCCTCCCGGCACCCCAGTCCAAATACACCATGGCAACGGGAAGTGCCGGCTCCACGCCTCCAACCCCGGAGACGGAAAGAGTCTTTCCTGGTACCAAGTCCTGGGGGGACACCACCTCAGGCCATACCAGTGTTCGTTCAGCGCCAGTGTCCCGCAGTCCCATGACCGCAGAACGGCCTATGGTGACGGGTTGGATGTTGTCCAGGGACCTACCACCACCCCCTCCCACACACAAAACATTGGGCGCTCTCTGGGACTGGGATGGGGTCTTTTGGCGCTGGGGACACTCAGCCCTAAAGTGTCCTGGTTTGTTGCATAGATGACAACGTCTTACGTCTGGTCCTTGCCTGGAGAGGGCAACAGGGGGATACACCCCTTGTGTTCTAGGGGCCGGGGAAACAGGGGCATGACTGGGCTTACCCCCTCTCCAGGTGCTGCTGGCAGACTTCTTCAGCTCAGGCGCCCTGTTATTGGCATACTCGTCTGCCAGGGCGGCTGTAGCAGAAGCCCCTGTTGGTTTTCGGTCACGGAGGAACTGTCGGAGGTCCTCTGGGCAGTTCCACAAGAACTGCTCTGTGACGAACAGTTCCTGGACCTCCTGGCGGGTAGTAAGCGCTAGACCCGAGGTCCAGTGCTCTGCGGCTCTCAACAGCGCCCGCATATGATCGGCCCAGGTGTCCTTGGGGCCACGCAGCAGGCTCCGGAACTTCTGGCGGTACGACTCGGGAGTGAGGTTGTACTGCCGGATCAGGGCCCGCTTGATGCAGTCGTAGTTCTGTACCTCCCCGGCAGGTAAGTCCCCCAAGGCATCCAGGGACTTACCCCTCAAACGGGGGGTCAGGTATCTGGCCCACTGATCCCGGGCCAGATGGTGCTGAAGACAGGTCCGTTCAAATGCCACCAGAAAGGAGTCCAGGTCCCCATCCTTCTCCAGTATAGGGAAGTCCTCAGCTCGGACTTTGGACGACTTGGTCTCCTGATGGGTTGGTTGCTCTAGCGGAAGCCCCCGCTGGGCCAGGTCCAGTTGGTGCTGGCGCTCCGCAGCTCGCTCTGCACGCTCCGCAGCCTCCCGGCGCTCTGCAGCTTCACGCTCCGCAGCCCGCTCCGCAGCCCGCTCTGCAGCCTCCCGGCGCTCCGCAGCTTCGCGCTCCTCCTCCGCTGCCTTCTCTGATGCTGCCAGGAGGGTTTTGTAGACGGCATCGCCATGAGACTGGAGACTTGCCATAGCCGCTTGTAAAAGGGCTTGTGATCTGGACAGGCTGGGCTGGGTAGGTGGTGGGCAGCCCACTGCGGGACCGTATACTGGGGACTGGCTCCCTGAGGTGCCCGGGCTGGACTCCTCCTCGCCATGAGTAACAATGTCCTCCCCTCCTGCCACACGGACCGTAGCATTAGCCTCCTGCAGGGTCTTGCTCCTGGTGCCGTCTGCCATCTTGGTAACCGACACCGCTGCAACCCTGAGTTTGCACACACCTTGTTATACTTTTAGCCTGACCGTCTAACGTTGGGCTGACCTTAAGACTCCAGCAGTGGAAGTTACCACTGGCAGTCTTTAGTGCCTGGGAGTAGGGGTCCCACAACACTATTATTCTGCAATCCCACCGCTCTGCCACCAATGTGATGAAAGCCGGCCGGTGGGTGCAGCTCTCTGGCGCCCCCTTACCTCTCAGGTCAGTCAAGGTACTGCACCTAGAGAAAGTAGTGCCAGGAAGCTGCAACCAGCGCAGGGAACACGGTAGAGTGTTCCCTTCAACGTCACTAAACCGTAACGTCACTACACAGCACAACTCGCTAGCGCCCTCTTAGCCTCAGGTCAGTCAAGGAACGGCACCTAGGATAAGCGGTCGCCAGGGAGACTGTCCTGTAACCTACTGGGTATCGGGGCCCTCTGTAGTGAGGGCGGTATATATATCTTCCTTGGCCGCGCCAGGAATATATATATCTGAACCTCCGACCGTCACTACCAGCCTTCCCCAATCCCCAGTTGGTATGCTGCCACCAGTCCCTATTTTAGATATACGCCCAGTCCGTGAATGGGCCTATATCGGGTCAGGAACCAACCCTGGGTAGCGTTTTTGGCTTGAGCCGAGCTCACACGGACGTGCGTTCGTTATGCAGAATAAAAGGCAGGCCCACAATTACTTGAGGTAATTGATTATAATAATACACTAGATACACGATATACAACTAAATATACACAGGTATAAGGTCAGGCTAAACTATACAACAATGGAATACAACACACAGAATCACCACAGCATATCAGTTACCGGTTTCTTGATTTTCTTGTGACGCAGGGAGAGGATTCTGCGGTCGCAGGCACGGTTCTTTGTTACAGGCTGAGGCCTACCACCGCATGGTCAAACTGCTCCTCCCCTTGGTGGCCTCAGCTGGTGCTCAGATGTTCAGCACCCCACTCTTGGGTCAAGACTGACTTGTCTCTTGTCTGTCCTGCTATCTTACCTGCCCCGTCCCGCCCACTGCTGGTGAGGTCAGCTGGCTCAGTCTCCACCCTCAGGTCTAACTTCGATCAGAAGCCCAAATTCTACGGAACCCAATAACTTCTTCTGGGATGGTCTCATGATACCCCCAGGGGTTCCCATGGATTCGGGCCACCGTAACCGACCTTTTGATATCAATTATGATACCATACGGTCCTCAGGAATGGCTCAGCGCTATATCTTGGCTTCCAGAGCACGTACCAACGTCTACCGCGGAGGCTTGTGTGCGCAATGGCTCCGGGACGCCGTGATATTTTTTTATTGGCCCATTCCACGCAACATGCGTGTACTATTCATGTTTCTATATCTTATGCCACCATGCTTGTGACAGACAAAGAAACTAGTCCTATGGGACAAATGGTCAGTTACAGATGGACGAAGCACCCCCCCCTGCTGGCTGTGTTTCCTCTCGAAGTCTTTGAAGCTCCTAGCATTCAAGTGTTAAGTAGGCCCTGGGGCTTCTTATCTTACAGGAGCCTGGATGGGGGGAAACTATCTAGTTGACGTTTTAACAGAAGGTCCCAAGGGTGGGGGCTGCTGAAGTGTGGCCATCCCTGGATATGATTTATCATTACCAAGATGGCGGCTACGGGTTCATCACAGCCTGCAAATAGTCCGGATCTCAATCCAATTGAAAATCTTTGGTGGAAGTTGAAGAAAATGGTCCATGACAAGGCTCCATCCTGCAAAGCTGATCTGGCAACAGTGCTGTGATGGCCTATTTTTATTCGTCCCATACAGAATCCATGAATGGACGGACAGACCTGTGCTAGGCATACCTGAAAATTACTTTATTAAACATGGACATAGTCTTTCCTAAGTAACATTGGGGTCCCTGATGGTCCTAACCTCAGCAACTTATGTTTTATCCAATATGTAACAGTGTGTCCCTCTCCCGCCTGTGTTCATGTACTCTATGTAATGTAACCTGCTTTAGTTTAAGGGGTGTAACAGTGTGTCCCTCCCCCGACCTGTGTTCATGGACTGTAATGTAATCAGGCCTAGGTCAACTGCTCTTGTTGCATCTAGTGGGTTTGAACCCTTTCCCCATCCAGGGTCTGATCCCAGTAGACAGAACAATAGACTCATGTTTGGCCCTATCAGTTGCATGGTGACTCCCGACGCTGGAGGGTCTCAGGCTGCAGCCAGATCCTCGTGGCGTATGTGGATTGATAGAAGCTGCAACGTGGGATTGTGTCGTGTCCCTCATCTGCTGGATCCATTGAACTCATCCAAGGACTATTTCTAGATTTTCCCTGGCGGGAGGCACTCCCAGACTTGTTTCTGCTGTTATATAGTGTTATATAGCAAAAACAAACCAAATATGGAGTATATGGCAAAGAATCAAAAAACTTTATTGTAAACAATATACAGAAAAGACAAACGTGATTAAAAAGGACGACACACAGACAACCAAACTGGGTGACACATATACAACATAATAGATGTTAAATATCTATTGGGACAAGAAGTGCTCGTATTCAAGTCATTTATGCACTGGTACAAAATGATGGCATATTTCATCACTATGGATATGTACCACGTGCCATATGGCCCATAGTGCCCTATGAAAAAATGCTAAAGAATTATAATGCACTTTTACCCATATTAGATGAGGTGTCAGCACCCAGAATAAACAAGCACCACAACAAGTGTTTCACGTGGTATATCCTATGGCTTCCTCGAGGGGATTGTTTAATAGGACCTTCCATGTCTGTTTAAATATACTTTAGGACCTGCGGTCACGTGACTGGAATGGACCAATCATCTCCTGGATAGTGATGAGCGAAAAGGGTTAACCGAACATACTTGCTCATCACTACTCCTGGATCATTGGCGCATGCGCGCTGAACCACCCGAGCCAGATGCGTCATGCACGGCCATCAAGGTGAACCACGCATGACAGGGAACCAGGACTCATTGCCATGGCCCCTGAACATGCGCAGACACCATGCAGATGCCGTGCATGACGCAGAGGCAAGGGGTGGCACAGCACCCACACGCATTTAGACAAGTATAGCAACGCAACTACTTAATGCAAAAATGTGTTAGAGTAAGCAGCATCATTTTCCTATAATTGCAACACAATTCTGTCAGTACGAAAATCTATTTTCTTGGTCCAATTTAATTGTTGCTCGTAGTATCCTCATATTGATTAACCATATGTAGGTGATCCATATAGACTATGGGGGGGAGAAAGTTACAAATGACAAAGAAAACTAATTTAAACCAACACATACTATTGTATAAAAATACCACAGATTAGATCTATTAAAGAAATGGGGTTGTGAGTGAAATACGCTCTCCTCTATGCCTTCCGAACGCCAAATTAATAAGATTTGTTTTACGAGCGCTCGGGAAATCAATACCGCACGGCCTTGTATGGTGGACTAGAAAAGACTTCTGCTTTATTAACACATGTGGCACTTTAAATAGGGTCAGAGACAAAGGAATAGTGCCCTCTGACCTATGAACCAATAGTAACCATAAGGGGAGTGAATAGTAATGTGACTCCTCCCCGCCCATCGGTGTTACCTGATCACCATTACACAGAAGTTACAAGACAAGATGGAGACCACATACTCAGAATGGATTCTTCTCTCACAGGGTGAAGCTCAGGGCCTCATTGAGGCCATTTGACGTCACTGTTCCCAGTTCCACCATCCATTTGGTTTCCCTTTGAGCCAGAATTTTTTTTTACGTTTCCACCCCTAATGCCACTATGGATGACATCGATGCCATAAATGTTTTAGGATTTCTCCCATGACAGATTTTAAAATGGCGTGGTATCATCTTTAAGGAGGTTGCGTCGGCCACAGTCCTCACGGCCCAAATGTCTCTCACATGCTCCCTAGTCTTTACCCGCAATTCTCTGGATGTTAATCCCACATAGATTTTACCACAACCGCATGTGGCATGGCACAATATATCAAATTAGATGTTCTGCATGTAATATGATAATTGATTGTATATTGGCGGCTCCCAGAAGCGTTTGAGAACTCGGAGATGCGAGAGACATTAACGCACACCACACAGCGACCGCACGGGAAACAACCATTTATCGGCCCTCTTGTTCCATTGGATTGGATCTTGGTGGAACATAGCGGCTTTTGACCAACATCTCCTTAATACTTTTACAATGCCTAGGTGTCATTTGAGGAGATGCTGTTAAATGAGAGGAAAGTGACGGTTCAGTGAGTAACACAGACCAATGTCTCAAGAATGGTTCTCATAACCCCCAGTCCTGATTATAAGTGGAGATGAATCTAAGTTGGCCAGGAGCATCTTTTGATTTTGTTATAGACTGTAATAGTGTATTCTGGGGGGTGGACCTCGCTCTCCTATATCCATTTTTAATACAATGCTTACTGTACCCCCTCTCAATAAAGAATGATGCAGGATCCTTAGCCTGATTTTCAAACGCATCATCGGTGGAAATATCATATTGTTTCTGCTGTTGTGGACTCATTGCGGACGAGCAGAATTACCTTCATTTCTGCTGTTCCATTGATGGTCGGCTTGGTGTCCCTTCCTGCTGTCACACACCCCGTCACAATGACCACTAAAACTTTACTTCTACAGGCCACCTGGAACGCAAAACCACCACAGAAGGTTGTGACGGACCAAGATTGCCAAAGAAACACTGCTGTGACCTAATAAAATAGTCTGCAGGAGGAACACGATCCCCATCATTGCAGATCTATTATTGTGGACATTTGTGGAGATACTTCTGGATTTCTTGAAAACTCAACGTTTACCCACCTTGATAGAGATCAAACTATCAGTTACCGGTCATTAATGCCACAACAAGCTTCACTCAACCTGTTTAATTAAAATAACAAAAGGCAAAAATACATCTATATGTAGAAATCACTGACATTTTTAACCCCTTACCGGCCCATGGTGTATTAGTATGCTCTAGGCCATCACCCCCGGTTCAGTTAGGGCTCCGGCGCTGAGCCCGCACTGAACCAAGCACATGTCTCCTGATTCTTACAGCTGACAGGTGCCCGCAACAGCCGCGGGTGGAATCGCGATCCACCCGCGGCTGTTAACATGTTAAATGCCACTGTCAATCTCTGACAGCGGCATTTAACTCGCGCTTCCGGGAAGTGCGTCACTTACCCCACCCATCGGCGACCCCGTCACGTGATCGCGGGTCGCCCATGGGTGGGCATGACAACCCTGGGTCTGCAGCAGACGTCTGTGGTTGTCATGAGCGCCACCTAGTGGTCGGCGCTAATAGCACAGGACCATTTCTGCTGCATGCAGGGGATCTGCTCATCACCTCTATGTAGCAGAGGCGATCAGACAATTGCTGCTTCTAGTCTCCTATGGAGACTATAGAAGCAAGCAAAAAGTGAAAAAAAAAATGAAATGTTTTAAAAAATATTAAAAAAATATAAAAGTTTAAATCACCCCCCTTTCCACATACACATATTTGGTATTGCCGCGTTCAGAATCGCCCGATCTATCAATATAAAAAAAGAATTAATCCGATCGGTAAATGGTGTAGCAAGAAAAAAAGATTCTAAAAAACAGAATAATGTTTTTTTGGTTGCCGTAAAATTGCAATAACGGGCGATCAAAACATCGGATCTACCCCAAAATGGTATCAATAAAAACTTCAGCTCGGTGCGCAAAAAATAAGCCCTCACCCAGCCCCAGATCCCAAAAAATGGAGACGCTTC
This sequence comes from Phyllobates terribilis, assembly GCF_046119375.1. NCBI lineage: Eukaryota > Metazoa > Chordata > Amphibia > Anura > Dendrobatidae > Phyllobates > Phyllobates terribilis. The sequence goes on from NW_027362877.1 coordinate 3,368,957, forward strand.
AGGTCTTGGAAAATGGCACCATATTTTTATTTATTTATTTTTTTAAACCAAACTTTGGAATTTATTTTCACCACTTAAAAAAGAACCTATAGATGTTTGGTGTCTACGAACTCGTAATGACCTGGAGAATAACGGCGGGTCAGTTTTAGCATTCAGTGAACGTGGTAAAAAAAAATAAAAAAAAACATCTGTGGTATTGCACTTTTTTTTTGCAATTTCAGCGCACTTGGAATTGTTTTCCCCGTTTTCCCGTACACGATATGGTAAAACTAGTAATGGCGTTGAAAAGTACAACTCGTCCTGCAAAAAAATAAGCCCTCACATGGCCATAATGACCAAAAAATAAAAACGCTATGGCTCTGGGAACAAGGGGAGCAAAAAACGAAAATGCAAAAACGGAAAATGGCCAGGTGTGAAGGGGTTAAAATACAAAACGTAACAAACAAATGTAACATTACAGAAAACATGTTGCTGATAGTTCCTGCCATTAGAATGAGGTCTGTATGTAGCACACCATGATGGCACGGATCAAGCCCCCACAATCAATGGAGCACTTCTGAGATATGAAGACTGTGAATGGATATTGCGCGTCATGGCGTGCAGGAGTAAGAGGAGAAATTGCAGGGATCAGTTCACACAAGGAGGAAGAATCTGCTGTAAATGGTTTTTCCACAAAATACATTTTCATCAATAGATCTTGGAATAAGGCCGGCTTTCTTTCAGCTTTCCCCGCACATTAGGATACTTTGCTCTGCCCTCAGCAGTGCAGAGAGACGTGCACCTGCGCAGGAGCGCAACGGAGGAGACTGTGTGTATGACATAGGACGCGTTATCCAAATGAAGCAGAGGAGGGCGCCATTCACAAAATAGGAGGCGCTGTGCCCAGATCAGCAAGGCCCATCAGAGCAGGCTGCCCCTCCAGTGAGGATAAATGCTGTTCTTGAAGCGATACAGATCGGCCTGGGGACTTGTATACAGCCTTATGGAATAAGGTATATATGGCCTTACGGTGGTGGCTGCAGCTTAAATGAGAAAAACCTAGTGACAAATTTACCTTAACCAAGAGGATAAAGGATGACCAATAGGTGTTATCTGTAAGTTCTCTCTTTGCTCCTTGGGTATCAAGGAGGATATACAAAGTACCCATGCTTTTCTGTGAATGACAGCCGAGATAGGACTCATCACTGGAGCCAAAAAAAAGTTTGACCAACGAGAACATCTTTGCAACCTGGACTCAAGAACAGTTTCCAAAAGTTTACTTTATCCCACAAGAGTTCTCCTGCCACCACATTACATTTTTTACATTCCCATTTGGACAACTTAACTGAAAACATTGGTGCTGTCAGCGAAGAGCAAGGAGAAAGATTTCATCAGGATATTAAGGAGATGGAATGTAAAAATGATGGAGAACAACTGCTGGAGGCTTCACAGAGGAGATCCGCAGCCTTCTATGAGAGAAAGATGGAAGGTGAACATGTAGGCCGAGGGATTGAGGAAATCCACGTGTTAGACAATCTACAAATGAACACACAATTAGGACTCCGGCCCATCTGACATGAAACAATGGCTAACATATCTTCATTTACCAAAGAAAGGAACAATATTTGTAGTCTGGCCTAATCCAGAACAGTTCACACTCTACACAAACGGCCAGATAATGAGTCGTCACACAAGCCCCCCTACACGCAGACATTTACATGTACCACCACACTTGTGAAAGCCCCACAATGTGCAGCCCTACGCATGTATCATCAGCACAATCTCTGTGCAAGATCAATGCCATACATCACCCCCTTTTTTTAGACTAGACTGTTGAAACATAACCCCTTTCCCAGTGCAATCCCCAACATGCAGCGCCATCATGCATCATCACCTTGACTATGCAATCCACACAGCAAGCAGTTCTGTGCAACCGCCAACATGCAGCATCAGTGCAAACCCATCAACATGTAGCAACATACCTGCATTACCCCCTTCACTGTGAAGCACGCCCAAGAAGCAGCCCTGTGCATGCGGTATCAGCACATTAACATGCACCATCACCCCTTATCCTGTGCAAGCCCTCTGCAATAAACCTTCTCAGTGGATGCCCCTCTACATGCACAGCCCATGCCTCCTCACACCAACCACACAGGCCCTTGGATGCCCCTGTACATGCACAGCCCATGCCCCCTCACACCAACCACGCAGGCCCTTGGATGCCCCTGTACATGCACAGCCCATGCCCCCTCACACCAGCCACGCAGGCCCTTGGATGCCCCTCTACATGCATAGCCCATGCCCCCTCACACCAGCCACTCAGTCCCCTGGATGCCCCTCTACATACCCCATGCCCCCTCACACCAGCCACACAGCCCCCTGGATGCCCCTCTACATACCCCATGCCCCCTCACACCAGCCACACAGCCCCCTGGATGCCCCTCTACATACCCCCGCACACCAGCCACACAGCCCCCTGGATGCCCCTCTACATACCCCCGCACACCAGCCACACAGCCCCCTGGATGCCCCTCTACATGCCCCCGCACACCAGCCACACAGCCCCCTGGATGCCCCTCTACATGCCCCCGCACACCAGCCACACAGCCCCCTGGATGCCCCTCTACATGCCCCCGCACACCAGCCACACAGCCCCCTGGATGCCCCTCTACATGCCCCCGCACACCAGCCACACAGCCCCCTGGATGCCCCTCTACATACCCCCGCACACCAGCCACACAGCCCCCTGGATGCCCCTCTACATACCCCATGCCCCCGCACACCAGCCACACAGCCCCCTGGATGCCCCTCTACATACCCCATGCCCCCGCACACCAGCCACACAGCCCCCTGGATGCCCCTCTACATACCCCATGCCCCCGCACACCAGCCACACAGCCCCCTGGATGCCCCTCTACATACCCCATGCCCCCGCACACCAGCCACACAGCCCCCTGGATGCCCCTCTACATACCCCATGCCCCCGCACACCAGCCACACAGCCCCCTGGATGCCCCTCTACATACCCCATGCCCCCGCACACCAGCCACACAGCCCCCTGGATGCCCCTCTACATACCCCATGCCCCCGCACACCAGCCACACAGCCCCCTGGATGCCCCTCTACATACCCCATGCCCCCGCACACCAGCCACACAGCCCCCTGGATGCCCCTCTACATACCCCATGCCCCCGCACACCAGCCACACAGCCCCCTGGATGCCCCTCTACATACCCCATGCCCCCGCACACCAGCCACACAGCCCCCTGGATGCCCCTCTACATACCCCATGCCCCCGCACACCAGCCACACAGCCCCCTGGATGCCCCTCTACATACCCCATGCCCCCGCACACCAGCCACACAGCCCCCTGGATGCCCCTCTACATACCCCATGCCCCCTCACACCAGCCACACAGCCCCCTGGATGCCCCTCTACATACCCCATGCCCCCTCACACCAGCCACACAGCCCCCTGGATGCCCCTCTACATACCCCATGCCCCCTCACACCAGCCACACAGCCCCCTGGATGCCCCTCTACATACCCCATGCCCCCTCACACCAGCCACACAGCCCCCTGGATGCCCCTCTACATACCCCATGCCCCCTCACACCAGCCACACAGCCCCCTGGATGCCCCTCTACATACCCCATGCCCCCTCACACCAGCCACACAGCCCCCTGGATGCCCCTCTACATACCCCATGCCCCCTCACACCAGCCACACAGCCCCCTGGATGCCCCTCTACATACCCCATGCCCCCTCACACCAGCCACACAGCCCCCTGGATGCCCCTCTACATACCCCATGCCCCCTCACACCAGCCACACAGCCCCCTGGATGCCCCTCTACATACCCCATGCCCCCTCACACCAGCCACACAGCCCCCTGGATGCCCCTCTACATACCCCATGCCCCCTCACACCAGCCACACAGCCCCCTGGATGCCCCTCTACATACCCCATGCCCCCTCACACCAGCCACACAGCCCCCTGGATGCCCCTCTACATACCCCATGCCCCCTCACACCAGCCACACAGCCCCCTGGATGCCCCTCTACATACCCCATGCCCCCTCACACCAGCCACACAGCCCCCTGGATGCCCCTCTACATACCCCATGCCCCCTCACACCAGCCACACAGCCCCCTGGATGCCCCTCTACATACCCCATGCCCCCTCACACCAGCCACACAGCCCCCTGGATGCCCCTCTACATACCCCATGCCCCCTCACACCAGCCACACAGCCCCCTGGATGCCCCTCTACATACCCCATGCCCCCTCACACCAGCCACACAGCCCCCTGGATGCCCCTCTACATACCCCATGCCCCCTCACACCAGCCACACAGCCCCCTGGATGCCCCTCTACATACCCCATGCCCCCTCACACCAGCCACACAGCCCCCTGGATGCCCCTCTACATACCCCATGCCCCCTCACACCAGCCACACAGCCCCCTGGATGCCCCTCTACATACCCCATGCCCCCTCACACCAGCCACACAGCCCCCTGGATGCCCCTCTACATACCCCATGCCCCCTCACACCAGCCACACAGCCCCCTGGATGCCCCTCTACATACCCCATGCCCCCTCACACCAGCCACACAGCCCCCTGGATGCCCCTCTACATACCCCATGCCCCCTCACACCAGCCACACAGCCCCCTGGATGCCCCTCTACATACCCCATGCCCCCTCACACCAGCCACACAGCCCCCTGGATGCCCCTCTACATACCCCATGCCCCCTCACACCAGCCACACAGCCCCCTGGATGCCACTCTACATACCCCATGCACACTCACACCAGCCACGCAGACCCCTTTATGCCTCCACAGCATTTATTCACATGGTCAGTTCTCCCCACCTCAGTCCTCACAGCAGACGGCTGAACACGAGCTCCTCATCACCATCCTCCTGTCCCGGCACAATGTGCACTGCTGCAGCTGCACGATGGATAGTGTCCACTGGACTGAGAAGACCCCGCCCCTTCCGGTGACGTCATGATAGAATGAAATCACTCCTCCCCCTCCAGAAATCAACTCCAATCTAGACGCTGCCTATAGATTATAGACTCATTACAGTCTGTGAGGAAACACTGCGAGAGCCAATCACCACCCGAAGCCCCGCCCCCTGATCACATGGCGGTGACGTCACCACAGGTCCTTCACCACCTCTCTCCTGAGCTCCGCCCCCTGATCACATGGCGGTGACGTCACCACAGGTCCTCCCGCTCTCAGTGCAGCAGCTCCGTCCTGGTTGTGCGCAGCTCTTGCTCTCTGGTATCAGCCAGCAGCAGGTTTCCGCTTCCCGCCATTCCGGTGAGATTACAGGGAGGGTTTGTGGTGAATCTGTGAGAGGAGAGTGTGGGGTGAGATCAGAGCTGTTCCTGTGGAGGCTCCTGCTCCATGTGACTGCGGCTCCTCAGTGTTGTATGGGGGATGTGCAGCGGCTCCTCCTCACCTCACCGCCCCCGCTGGAGGTGGAGTTACCACGGTGACCGTCCCCCGCTGGAGGTGTGGTTACCACGGTGACCGTCCCCCGCTGGAGGTGTGGTTACCACGGTGACCGCCCCCCACTGGAGGTGGAGTTACCACGGTGACCGTCCCCCGCTGGAGGTGGAGTTACCACGGTGACCGCCCCCGCTGGAGGTGGAGTTACCACGGTGACCGCCCCCGCTGGAGGTGGAGTTACCACTGTGACCGTCCCCCGCTGGAGTTGGAGTTACCACGGTGACCGCCCCCGCTGGAGTTGGAGTTACCACGGTGACCGCCCCCGCTGGAGGTGGAGTTACCAAGGTGACCGTCCCCCGCTGGAGGTGGAGTTACCACGGTGACCGTCCCCCGCTGGAGGTGGAGTTACCACGGTGACCGTCCCCCGCTGGAGGTGGAGTTACTACGGTGACCGACCTCCTACGAGGCTGATAATGAGCGGTCAGGTCGGCGGAGGAGGCCGCGGTGGAGTTTGTGGCTTTTCCTCCAGATTCTTCCTGATAAATGTCGGATATTTGGGGCAGAATTCAGTGATTGTCGTTATATCGTCCCCTGTGATCTCCATCTTCTCCTTTATCATGAAGACGCCGGCAGGACGAGATCCCTCCAGCTGATCCAGTGCTCATCCCTCCTTCTCCTGAATGACCCCGAGGATGGACGAGGACGAGACCACCAGAAGATTATTACACTTCACCCTGGAGATCATCTCCCTGCTGAGCGGAGAGGTAACTCCTCTACATTTCTATCAGCTTTATTGTGTTATGTAACAAGTCCGACATCGGGAAGAGGAAATCCAGAAGAGGAAGAGAAGGATTCTTTACTGTAAGAGCAGTGATTGTGTGCAGCTCTCTGCCAGGAGGAGTTGTCATGGGGATTCCCTATAAGAGCTGTAGAGGGGCCTGGATGTCTGTCCTGAGTGTAATAATATTCCAGGTTATGGCCCCAGATTACTGGAGACGGTTATTGATCCCGGGATTTCTACTGATTGTCAGATCTGGAGTCGGGAAGGAATTCTTCTCCCTAACTGTCTCTCTCCATACACAGGATTACACAATAGTGAGGAAGACACCGGGGGAGGGTGTGACTCCCATCATCCATCTCCAGGAGTCAGGAGGGCGGAGCCCGGGCCCCATCACAGAGCCTCCCCCGCACCCCCCGATACATGAGAGGAAGAAGAAGAAGATCCTAGAGCTCAGCAACAAGATGATTGAGCTGCTGAGCGGAGAGGTGACTGCTGGGACATTATACAGGACAGCACTGGAGGATTCTGGGTGATGACCGGAGAGGTGACTGCTGGGACATTATACAGGACAGCACTGGAGGATTCTGGGTGATGACTGGAGAGGTGACTGCTGGGACATTATACAGGATGGCACTGGAGGATTCTGGGTGATGACCGGAGAGGTGACTGCTGGGACATTATACAGGACGGCTCTGGAGGATTTTGGGTGATGAGCGGAGAGGTGACTGCTGGGACATTATACAGGAGGGCACTGGAGGATTCTGGGTGATGAGCGGAAAGGTGACTGCTGGGACATTATAGAGGACAGCACTGGAGGATTCTGGGTGATGACCGGAGAGGTGACTGCTGGGACATTATACAGGATGGCACTGGAGGATTCTGGGTTATGACCGGAGAGGTGACTGCTGGGACATTATACAGGACGGCTCTGGAGGATTTTGGGTGATGAGCGGAGAGGTGACTGCTGGGACATTATACAGGATGGCACTGGAGGATTCTGGGTGATGAGCGGAAAGGTGACTGCTGGGACATTATAGAGGACAGCACTGGAGGATTCTGGGTGATGACCGGAGAGGTGACTGCTGGGACATTATACAGGACAGCACTGGAGCATTCTGGGTGATGAGCGGAGAGGTGACTGCTGGGACATTATACAGGATGGCACTGGAGGATTCTGGGTGATGAGCGGAGAGGTGACTGCTGGGACATTATACAGGACAGCACTGGAGGATTCTGGGTGGTGACTGGAGAGGTGACTGCTGGGACATTATACATGATAGCACTGGAGGATTCTGGGTGATGACTGGAGAGGTGACTGCTGGGACATTATACAGGACAGCACTGGAGGATTCTGGGTGATGAGCGGAGAGGTGACTGCTGGGACATTATACAGGACGGCACTGGAGGATTCTGGGTGGTGACTGGAGAGGTGACTTCTGGGACATTATACATGATAGCACTGGAGGATTCTGGGTGATGACTGGAGAGGTGACTGCTGGGACATTATACAGGACAGCACTGGAGGATTCTGGGTGATGACTGGAGAGGTGACTGCTGGGACATTATACAGGACAGCACTGGAGGATTCTGGGTGATGAACGGAGAGGTGACTGCTGGGACTTTATACAGGACAGCACTGGAGGATTGTGGGTGATGAGCGGAGGGGTGACTGCTGGGACATTATACAGGGCGGCACTGGAGGATTCTGGGTGATGAGTGGATAGGTGACTGCTGGGATATTATACAGGACAGCACTGGAGGATTCTGGGTGATGACCGGAGAGGTGACTGCGGGGACATTATACAGGACGGCACAGGAGGATTCTGGGTGATGAGCGGAGAGGTGACTGCTGGGACATTATACAGGACAGCACTGGAGGATTCTGGGTGATGAGCGGAGAGGTGACTGCTGGGACATTATACAGGAGAGCACTGGAGGATTCTGGGTGATGACCGGAGAGGTGACTGCTGGGACATTATACAGGAGAGCACTGGAGGATTCTGGGTGATGACGGTGTCGTTGTTGTCAGGTTCCTATAAGGTGTCAGGACGTCGCTGTCTATCTCTCCATGGAGGAGTGGGAGTATCTAGAAGGACACCAGGATCGGTACCAGGAGATGATTATGGAGGAGCTCCGGCCTCTGACATCACCAGGTGAGAGGAGACTCTTGTTGGCTCCGGGGGATGTGATGACGTCTCTCGGCCTCGTCCTATAATAGATGATTTTTCTCCAGACTTGCTCTGGTTTTCTCTACATTTTCTCACAGCTTTCATTCCCTGATTATTCTCTTCTGATCTGTGAGTCGCGGTTTCTCCGCTGTCGTCTTCATCAGTCTTGAGTCTTCGTCCTCGGCGGCTTCTTTCAGAATCTTTCACCTTCCTTAGAGCATCGGTCACATTTTGTCTGCAGATGTCCCAGCGCTTCTGTCCGTTCTCTCCTGTGAGATCTTTCGGTACCTGAGTCTGTCGTGGATTGTTACTTAGCAGAGTCGGGGTTAATTTACTGATGATTTTCCCCCTAATCCGCTGTCGCTTGTCCATACCTCAGTATCGGTGCCGGCTCAATGTCGTCATCAGTTGTGGTCGGGCGTCCGGCTTTTTGGGTTTTGTTTCTCAGCATTTATTGGGTGGTAAGAACGACGTCGCTGCCATTTTCAGAACTGTTCCTGACACCCATCACTTTATCTTCCGTTATCGGAGCTGTGTGAGGGCTTCTCTTCTTGAATGGCCGCTGACCTTTTTATTGGTGACTTTTTTTGATCGTTGTTTTTTCATTGCAATTTTGGGGAGGTGTTTCTGATGTGTTTTTTTCTTTTGGCGTTTACTGTGTGAGATAAATCCTGACGTGAAAATGCCAAATAATAAAATATATATATGTGTGTAGATAGATAGATAGATAGTTAGATTTATTTTTATTAAAAAAAAGCATTTGTTCTAATTTTGGGAGACAAAGCAAAAATAATGGGGACTTCAATCTGAGATCCTGGTCTGGTGGTAATAATAAGTGTAAGTCTCCCTTAAAGGGATGTTTGTTCAGAAGAATATGTATTATGGAGCTTTTCTGTGGAGTCTGACCAGACAATCTCTCCTTGGCTCCCCGTGTGCATCAGTAAGCGCCCATGACCCCGGTGCCTGCTCTCTAGTTGTCCTTTCTACACATTGATGGGTACTAACCGCTGCGTACCGGGTGCTCCCCACAACACCGTCCTTCCGGGTTCTGTGACTTCGTACGTTAGTCGTACATGTGCCCTTTTTTCCTCCTTTAGAGACAAACACAGAACTTGCTGCTTATTTAAGTGTTTATACCGAGGCGGATGTTGAGATTTATCTCTATTTAAAGAAGAAGAAAATTGCGGTAACTCGTCTTTTAATAGATCAGGTTCTCTCTGAGTGATTCCAGAGGATACTGTCCAGGAGGGAGGCCGTGTCCACATGGTGACATCATGAGCTCTCAAAAATGCAATCACTGGTAAATGGTCACCGTCCTTCCCCCAATCTCGATACAGTGAATTAGGAGAGGAAACCAATGGATAGAAATGTGGAGCTTTCTCCAGCTCCTCTGTGGTTCCATCCCTGGAGACGGAACTTGGAGAAGTTGTGTTTTTTAGTATGGCTCCTCCATCTGACTGACGAGGGTCTTCTCTGTCCTTCTCCTCAGGGTCTTCATCCTCCGAGTGCAGAGCATTAGGTTTTGGCCTTGCTGATTATCACTTCATAGTTGAGGCCCACAATGTGTTGGGACCTCGGTAGCGGTGGTGAGGACCACAACAATGTAATCTAGTCACTGATACAAGAATATAGAATTACCTTTTCTGAGAGACGAGTCTCATATATAGACAGATACACGGCAGGTCATGTATTCAGTCTCTGTGTCTCCACAGATGGATCCAGGAGGAGAAATCCACCAGAGAGATGTCCCCGTCCTCTGTATCCCCAGGACTGTCCAGAGGAGAATCACAACATCCCGGAGGATCATCAGGTAGATGATACTGAAGTCCGCACAACATCTGACCGTGACGTGATGGGATTTGAGCTCATCTCACATTGTTCTTTTTTAGGGTGAAGATCTGATTGATATTAAGGTTGAGGTTATACATGGAGCACAAGAGGCGACCGCAATATGGGCCCATCAGCAGGGTGAGGAGGGGAGATTGTCATGTCGGTTCTATGGTCATCTACTAATACTTCCATCATTGCATGACACAATCTACAGTGGCATGTAAAAGTTTGGGCACCCCTGGCCAAATTCCTGTTATTGTGATCAGTTAAGCAAGTTGAAGATGAAATGATCTCTAAAAGACCTAAAGTTAAAGATGATACATTTCCTTTGTATTACCCTTGGACATTTGTGTGCTCAGATAACTTTGACCAATGATTCAGATCTTACTTAGCCTGTTAGGGTTATGGCTCGTTCACTATCATCGTTAAGAAAGGCCAGGTGATGCAAATTTCCTGCTTTATAAAAACACAGCTTACTCTAACATTGTGCCAAAATAACCGCAGCCATGGCTTCTTCTAATCCGCTGTCTAGCACTCTAAAAATGGTGGAGGCCACAAAGCAGGAGAAAACTATGAGCAAAGCGTTTTCAAGTTGCCCTTTCCTTGGTTCAAAATGTAATAAAGAAATGGCAGTTAACAGAAACAGTGGAGGTCAAGATAAGGTCTGGAAGACCAAGCAAATTTTCAGTAGGATTGCTAGAGAGGCAAATCAGAACCCCCACTTGACTGCAAATGACCTTCAGAAAGATTTAGCAGACTCTGGAGTTGTGGTACATTGTTGTACTCTTCAGAGACACCTGCAGAAATATGGCCTTCATGGAAGAGTCATCAGAAGAAAACCTCTCCTGCGACCTCACCATGAAATTCAGCGTCAGAAGTATGCAAAAGTAAATCTAAGATGGTCTGATGCATTTTGGAAGCAAGTCTTGTGGACCGATGAGGTTAAAATAGAGCAATGATCAAAGTTGTGTGGAGAAAAAAGGGCACAGAATTTTAGGAAAAGAACATCTCGCCAACCATTAAGCATGGTGGTGGATCAATCATGCTTTGAGGTTGTGTTGCAGCCAATGGCACAGGGAACGGGTAGAGGGAAGAATGGATTCCTTGAAATTTCAGCAAATTCTTGATACAAACATAACACCATCTGCAAAAAAGCTGGAGGTGAAAAGAGGATGGCAAATGATAATGGTACTAAACACACGTCAAAAGGCGCAAGCTGAAGGTTTTACAATGACCCTCACAGTCCCCTAATCTGAACATCATTGAAAATCTGTGGCTAGACCTCAAAATAGCAAACGATGCAAGACGACCCAAGAATCTCACAGAACTGGAAGAATTCTCCAAAAAAGAAAGGATGAAAATCCCTCAAACAAGAATTGAAAGACTATTGTCCGGCTACAAAAAGCATTTACAAGCTGTGATACTTTCAAAAGGGGGCGCTACTAGCTACCTTGCCGGGTGCCAAAACTTTTGCATTTGCCCATTTTTCCTTATTGAAATTTTTTTTAAATGTAAAAGATGAAAATATATATAATTTATTGTTTTGCCTAAAATACAAAGGAAATGTCATCTTTAACTTTAGGCCGTTTAGAGATTATTTCATCTTCAACTTAACTGTTCACAATAACAGTAATTTTGACCATTGGTGCCCAAACTTTTACATGTCACTGTATTCTGTCACTATGTGTCTCCTACAGATGGACTCATGGAAAGAAATCCACCAGAGAGATGTCCCCGTCCTCTGTATCCCCAGGACTGTCCAGAGGAGAATCACAACATCCCGGAGGATCATCAGGTAGACGGTGCTGAGCCCTGTACCGGATCTGTATATGGGGGGACATTTCTGATCGAGGTCATAGATGTCACAGATTTTGGTGGTTTCTTGTATTGTGCTGATTGTTACATCTGATATATCAGGAGGAAGATCCGACTAAGAAAGTGAAGGACGAGACAGAAGAAGAAGCGATGACGATGAGGGATCAGCCGTGTGTGAGTGACGGGAAGGAGGAGATTCCTGTAGATGTTTCCACAGGTGTGTAATAATGTCCGGCGTGTGATGATGATGATGATGATTGGCATGTGACTATGATTAGCGGCGTGTGATGATGATGACTGGCGTATGACGATGATGATTGGCATGTGACTATGATCAGCGGCGAGTGATGATGATGACTGGCGTATGACGATGATGATTGGCATGTGACTATGATTAGCGGCGTGTGATGATGATGATGACTGGCGTATGACGATGATGATTGGCATGTGACTATGATTAGCGGCGTATGATGATGATTGGCGTATGACGATGATGATTGGCATGTGATTATGATTAGCGGCGTGTGATGATGATGACTGGCGTATGACGATGATGATTGGCATGTGACTATGATTAGCGGCGTGTGATGATGACTGGCGTATGATGATGATGATTGGCATGTGACTATGATTAGCGGCGTGTGATGATGATGACTGGCGTGTGACGATGATGATTGGCATGTGACTATGATTAGTGGCGTGTGATGATGATGACTGGCGTATGACGATGATGATTGGCATGTGACTATGATTAGCGGCGTGTGATGATGATTGGCATGTGACTATGATTAGCGGCGTGTGATGATGATGACTTGCGTATGACGATGATGATTGGCATGTGACTATCATTAGCGGCGTGTGATGATGACGACTGGCTTATGACGATGATGATTGGCATGTGACTGATTAGCGGCGTATGATGATGATGATTGGCATGTGACTATGATTAGCGGCGTATGATGATGATGATTGGCATGTGACTATGATTAGCGGCGTGTGATGATGATGACTGGCGTATGATGATGATGATTGGCATGTGACTATGATTAGCGGCGTGTGATGATGATGACTGGCGTATGACGATGATGATTGGCATGTGACTATGATTAGCGGCGCCTGACGATGACCGGTGTGTGATATTGTATGAAGTCTCCGGTGCAGTGAAGCTTTATCCGCCGTCCACATCACAGCAGAAGCGTCCGGTGATGGCGCGGCTGCTCCTGTACAGAGTCCGGTTGCGCACCGATGAATAACTGGGCCGCATTCACACCTCTTCTTAATGATTTAATAAGCACATTTTTAATTTTCCTAATTGTGTTTTTTAATATTACTTCCATCTTTTATTTTCGTATTATTCTTACACAAGTCTCATGCTGCCATATAAATGACTGAGCTTGCGATTCGGACAGAACCGCGGGGGAAGATTCCGTATAATGAGGCGCTATGGACGCCGTCTGGCCTATGATCCAGTGATGTCCATCTTTTTCAGCGTGCATAAAAGCGCAGGCGACCAGCGGCTAGACGGAGTCCGGTGTAACTCTGCTGCCTCATTATTCTGAATGGATCCCTCGGGGTGTCATCTGAATCATGTATTTTGTAGATTTAGATGGAAACCCCGATGTACAGTGGGTACGGAAAGTATTCAGACCCCTTTACATTTTTCACTCTTTGTTTCATTGCAGCTATTCGGTAAGTTCTAAAAAGTTCATTTTTTTTCTCATTAAAGTACACTCTGCACCCCATCTTGACTGAAAAAAAACCACAGAAATGTAGAAATTTTTGAAAATGTATTAAAAAAGAAAAACTGAAATATCACATGGTCATAAGTATTCAGACTCTTTGCTCAGTATTGAGTAGAAGCCCCTTTTGAGCTAGTACAGCCATGAGTCTTCTTGGGAATGATGCAACAAGTTTTTCACACCTGGATTTGGGGATCCTCTGCCATTCTTCCTTGCAGATCCTCTCCAGTTCCGTCAGGTTGGATGGTGAACGTTGGTGGACAGCCATTTTCAGGTCTCTCCAGAGATGCTCATTTGGGTTTAGGTCAGGGCTCTGGCTGGGCCAGTCAAGAATGGTCACAGAGTTGTTCTGAAGCCACTCCTTTGTCATTTTAGCTGTGTGCTTAGGGTCATTGTCTTGTTGGAAGGTGAACCTTCGGCTAAGTCTAAGGTCCAGAGCACTCTAGAAGAGGTTTTCATCCAGGATATCTCTGTACTTGACCGCATTCATGTTTCCTTCAATTGCAACCAGTCATCCTGTCCCTGCAGCTGAAAAATACCCCCATAGCATGATGCTGCCACCACCATGTTTCACTGTTGGGATTGTATTGGGCAGGTGATAAGCAGTGCCTGGTTTTCTCCACACATACCGCTTAGAATTATCACCAAAAAGTTCTATCTTCCTCTCATCAGACCAGAGAATCTTATTTTTCATAGTCTGGGAGTCCTTCACGTGTTTTTGAGCAAACTCGATGCGGGCTTTCATATGTCTTGCACTGAGGAGAGGCTTCCATCTGGCCACTCTGCCATAAAGGCCTGACTGGTGGAGGGCTGCAGTGATCGTTGACTTTTGTGAGCTTTCTCCGATCTCCGTACTGACTCTGGAGCTCAGCCACAGTGATCTTGGGGTTTTTCTTTACCTCTCCTACCAAGGCTCTTCTCCCATGATTGCTCAGTTTGACTGGACGGCCAGGTCTAGGAAGACTTCTGGTGGTCACAAACTTTTTCCATTTAAGGATTATGGAGGCCACTGTGCTCTTAGGAACCTTGAGTAATGCAGAAATTCTTTTGTAACTTTGGCCAGATCTGTGCCTTGCCACAATTCTGTCTCTGAGCTCCTTGGGCAGTTCCTTTGAGCTCATGATTCTCATTTGGTCTGACATGCACTGTGAGCGGTGAGGTCTTATATAGACAGGTGTGTGTCTTTCCAAATCAAGTCCTATAAGTTTAATTAAACACAGCTGGACTCCAATGAAGGAGTAGAACCATCTCAAGGAGAATTACAAGGAAATGGACAGCATGTGACTTAAATATGAGTGTCTGAGCAAAGGGTCTGAATACTTATGACCATGTGATATTTCAGTTTTTCTTTTTTAATGAATTTGTAAAATTGTCTGCATTTCTGCTTTTTTTCAGTCAAGATGGGGTGCAGAGTGTTCTATAATGAGAAAAATAAATGAACTTTTTAGAATTTACCAAATGGCTGCAATGAAACAAAGAGTGAAAAATTTAAAGGGGTCTGAATACTTCCCGTACCCACTGTAAGTGTTCAGCGTACAGCACAGGATAAATATGATCCAAAATGTTCTGTACCCCAAAATGCCACCATTAAGAGCTTCTACTCAACCCACAAAAAACAAGTCTCCACTCAGGTTCATCATTTGTAAACAGTAATATAGGGGGTGTCCATATTACTGGTAGCACAAAGGCTCTGGAAAAGTGACTTGGCTCCCACTTAAAGAAATATAGTGAAATCTGCTCTCCCAAATCCAAATGCCCCCTCCTCCTGGGCCCCACCGTGTGCAGTTAGCATCCACATGTTTGGCATTACTGTAGCGGGGAGAGCCAATTTATTTCTCCAGAAAGCACTAGCTGGGAATCATGTACTGGGCGCTACAACGTAAGGGCACTACAATGTACCGGACACTACAATGTACTGACCACTATAATGAAATATTTGCATTTTCACTTCGCAACATCCATTACTGCTCGTTTCTGGAAAGCACCCATGGAGTCAAATTCATCACTACACCTGTAGATACATTTCCATAGGGGTGTAATTTCCAAACTGGTGCCATGTGGCTAAGCAGTACAGTACAGCCACATATGGGGTATTGCCCCGTTCAGCAGAAATTGTATAACAAATTATGTGATCATTTTTACCCATTTTCCCTTGTGAAAATGTAAAATCTGGGGATAAAATAATATTATAGTGGTAAAAATGTAATTTTTTTTTTTTTCACCGTTCAATTGTATAACATTTTGTGAATCACAATTACCTTGCATTCATTGGGAAAGTGCGCGGTGGATGCTGGGTGTGACGCGCAAGGAAACCCCACCCACAGCCCGGCATCCACCGCGGGGATCGCATCACCGAGTCACGCCTCAATTGACATGACATCAGGGGAAGCAAGAGCCGGCTGCAGCCGGGGGTCGCGTGATGCCAGTGAGTGGCCAGCGATTACGCCGCTCACTGCCAATAAAGACAAAGCTATGTAATTAGAAAAAATCTTCTCTCAACGGGTTAATTACATTGGGGGCATTTTTAATAGTAGTGGACATCTTCTTTAATTGCGTGGACACTTTTCTATACTAAGGGCAAGATATGAAGCTTGAGAGAGTGAAATGGCACTGGAGGTACATTAAGGGAACCTGTCATCAGTAATTACCACTTAAAGAGCTATTTGCTGTCTAATCTCTGCCACCCCTGACTTGTGCCAATGTCACCAGTTTATAAGTGTCATTCACTTTACCCCTCATTGTGTTAATGTTATGGCATGTAGTTGTCCTCCTTATTCCCGGTACTTTCACTGACGAGGGTCTTCATTGTGAGCTCCAGAAAATAAATTCAGAAATCTCTTTTGTGTTGAAGAAAAAACTCACATCTAATTTATCATTCATCCTGATAGGAAATCCTTGTGAGAATAACGGTTCATCACTAAATTGTAAAAAAGAAGATCTCATGAAGCAGTCTAATGGAGAAAACCTCATCACCCTTCCTGCACCTCCTGGACTTCACAGCGCTTCACTTTCTTATAATCCTCCTAATCATGAGGAATCATCTCCTGAGCAATCTCACATTGTTACCAAAAGTCCAGGAGGCAAAGTGGATTCAAGATTTCAGTGTGACAAGCAATTTACAAAAAGCTCCGATTTTTTAACACACAGAAAACACAAAGGAAAAAAGCCATACTCCTGTTCAGAATGTGGGAAATGCTTTACATATAAATCACAATTTGTTATACATGAGAGAATTCACACAGGGGAAAAGCCGTTTTCATGTTCAGAATGTGGGAAATCTTTTATGCGTAAATCAAATCTTTCTGCTCATAAGAGAATTCACACAGGAGAAAAGCCGTATTCATGTCCAGAATGTGGGAAATGCTTTACAGAGAAATCAAAATTTGTGATACACGAGAAAATTCACACAGGAGAGCAGACGTATTCATGTTCAGAATGTGGGAAATCTTTTATGTGCAAATCAAATCTTTCTACTCATAAGAGAATTCATACAGGAGAAAAGCCATTTTCTTGTTCAGAATGTGCGAAATGTTTCAAAAGTAAACCAGAGCTTGTTATACATCAAAGAATTCACACCGGGGAGAAACCGTTTTCATGTTTACAATGTGGAAAATGCTTTACAGGTAAATCACATCTTGTTAGACATCAGAGAACTCACACAGGAGAGAAGCCGTATTCATGTTCAGAATGTGGGAAGTCTTTTATGCGTAAATCAACTCTTGCTGCACATAACAGAATTCATACAGGAGAAAAGCCATTTTCTTGTTCAGAATGTGGGAAATGTTTTATATATAAATCGGATCTTGTTAAACATCAAAGAATTCACACAGGAGAAAAACTTTTTTCATGTTTAGCATGTGGAAGATGCTTTGCAAATAAATCAGAGCTTGTTAAACATCACAGAATTCACACAGGAGAAAAGCCGTATTCATGTTCATTCTGTGAGAAATGCTTTACAAAAAAAACTTATCTTGTGCAGCATGAGAGAAGTCACACAGGAGAGAAGCCGTATTCATGTTCAGAATGTGGGAAATCTTTTATGCGTAAATCAATTCTTGCTGCACATGAGAGAATTCACACAGGAGAAAAGCCGTATTCATGTTCAGAATGTGGGAAATGTTTTATACATAAATCATACCTTGTAAAACATGAGAGAATTCACACAGGAGAGAAGCCGTATTCATGTTCAGAATGTGGGAAATGTTTTATACATAAATCATACCTTGTAAAACATGAGAGAAGTCATATGGGAAAGAAAGTGTAATTATGTTCACTGTGTTTTATAAAGTTTAATAAATATTGTTCAGCATAAATGAGTACACCCCCTTTGATGAGTAAGATTTTATTTAATAGCTCACTGAACACAAGATCAGTTTCTAAAATTTTGCCAACACTAAGTTTAATAGAACATTTTTTTGTAATCAAAACATGAAAGTAAGGGTAATAATATAACTCTCATTACAAAACCTTCAGTTTTACTCAAATTAGTTGATGCAAAAATGAGTACACCCCACATCAAAAGCTACTACATCTATTATTTTGTATGGCCTCCATAATTTTAAAGGACGGCCCCAAGTTTTCTAGGCCTGGAATGAACAAGTTAGTGACAATACTATATCTATCTTTTATCTCTTTTTCGATAACGAGCTCTTAGAGCCTGGATGCTGGATGGAGCGATGACAACTTGTCTCTTCAGAATTCCCCATAGGTGTTTGGTTGGGTTCAGATCAGGAGACACTTGGCCACTGAATCACTGTCACCCTGTTCTTCAGAAATGTAACAGTGGCCTACCAAGGGAACAGAGTGATGGCAGCATCTTTTCTGTCACTATAGAGCAGAACATCTGTGAATTCAAGATACCATCAATGACCTGTAGCTCCTCATGCAGCCGCACATGAGGACACGGCCACCACCAGGTCTCACTGTAGACACCATGCATTCTCATTGTATTCCTCACCTCTTCAATGTTATACAGTTTTGAAGCCATCAGTTCCAAAAACATTTACTTTGGTCTCATCACTCCAGAGTATAAAGTCCCAGGAGTCTTCATATGTTTCCGCATGTGTCCTGGCAGATTGTAGGGCGGCTTTTTTGTGTATGGGATTTAGGAGAGGCTTTCTATGTAGACAACACCCATGTCTGCCATTCCTCTATAGAAAAAATTGCTTTCAGCTCATCTCTCAATGCTTGGATGAAAAATCACAGTTGGGAAGGAATGGACAGGACAAAGAAAGTTACTGATAATCCAGCACTTGTTTTCCAGTGTGAATAAAACCAAAAACTTTTATTGAAAAATCCAAATTAAAATCATAGAAACATTAAAAAACAGATAGGAGCAAAACATCTCTGCGTTTCTACCTGGTATTTGTGTTCAGTTCTTCTTCATGACATAATAAATCACCAGTAACCGGCTTCTTATACACATCATAGTGTCTAATGCACAGCGGAGACCCCCAGCCCCAAATGGAATGTGTGCAAGTATGTCTACATTAACCCTATGGTCACATATGCTGTGAGCGGATATTATCAGGCTGGGAAGGTCCTCGGTTATTGGGCCCTTCCCAGCCTAAAAATACCAGCCCTCAGCCGCCTCAGAAATGGCGCACCAATTCAGGTGCTTTGCACGGCTCTTCACGATTGCCCTGGTGTGGTGGCGATCGGGGTAATGGTGGTTAGGGTTGATGACAGCTGTGATTTGTCATAAAACACCACTGTCTTCAAGCCCTCAGGTTAGTAATGGAGAAGGAAAGGAAAGAGATCCCGGCACTCACCTGTAGTCAATCATTTATTCCACATCCACAGATCTGCAAAACGTTTCAGCTCCTCCAGAGCTTTTGTCAATTGTGGCCAATCACATAGAAATACAACATTTATATAGAAAAAAAAACAAGGAAATGACATCACAATGAAATAAAAAATGAAGAAAATGGTACGAGTAAGGAGGCGCAGGCAGGCTAGTCAATTTTCAGCAGCGAATTTGGGAGACACAAACCACTATGTGTCAATGAGTGAAAATATCAGAAAGCAGAAGTTAAAACAAGTAAGATAATAATCATCGTACCATTTAACTATACGCACCAAAGTCTAAAAAATATATATCATAATTCACCCACAGCACATTCTAATTCTCCTCTGTATATCACAAATGAGAAGGAAAAATTATTGACCTAATTTATATATTATTTGTTTATTTTACATTTTTCGCAATCTCCACTTCTAAATCTGTATCTGCCGCCTGCAGTCTATCAGCATTAGAAAATTTTAATAAAAAAAATAGGAGAAAAAAAAAAATAATTAAAATATTAAAACTTCGCCAGACCCTGATCACAAGATGGCGCTGAGAACTCTGCACAACAACATGGAGAGGAGGAGATGGCGCGGGAGGATGCTGAGGCTGAGTCGCACCCGGAAGAACCTGAGCCTACGTAAAGACAGGTATCTGTACAACTCCGCTCTGCTATACAAGACACAGACGTATCTCTTAGGCCGGGGTCCCACTAGCGTACGGTATGCGATGCGAGACCCCCCGATGCGATATGGTAATGACACTCGCTGCTGCTCTGCTGCGAGCGGGAGCCGAATGTCAGTGCTCCATGCTCTGATCCTCTCGCACGGCTGCAGAGGGGACGGGGAAATCACTATCTCCATCTCCTCTGTTGCTGGCATTGGCAGGAATCGCACTGCACTCGGGTGGTATCTGAGTGCAGTGCGATGTTTCACACGCACCCGTAGATTATATGGGTGCAGAGCTGGAAAACGCCGCTGAGCAGAGAATCCGAGGATTACTTGGTAGGGACGCAGTCTGGTTTTTTATCGGATTGAAGTGAGAGCGAGCCCTGACTGGGGAAACAGATGAACTTTACCACTATAGATGTGGACCTGATGAGACTGCTGGACTTACAGAACCTCCGGGAGCAGGAGATAGAGAATGAGACTAGAAGATCCGGGAGCAGAGAAATCCTCATCACTGGAGAAAGCGGCCACTATGTGACGTCAGAGGGAGGAGGAGCCGGAGGAGCGACTGCGCCGGGATCATCTGCAGATCTGGGCGGGGCAATGACCCCTGAGGGGGAGGAGCTGCAGTGACGTCATCACTGTCACATGACCGCAGCCTCATCACAGCTCCTTCACCATTATAATAACTTTATAGTTTATAGAATCATTACAGTCTGTGAGGAAACATCAGACAGAAAAGGAGAAAAGAGAAGAAACAATATTTATTTTATTTTCAATGTTTTATTTCTTGAGAATCAAATATAAAGTAGGGACAAACAGATGATTTCATGAAGAATCTTTGCAGGTGTATAACAAGTAATTTTTTCTTAGATTCATAAACTAGTGTCATAATGTATAAGGAATAAAGTAGATCGTCTCAGGTATATACAGGACCAGAGAATAAGAAATGGAGGGAGGGAGGGGTGAGACAGACTTTGGTATAGGAGAAGGAAAAAGGAAGGAGGGAGTGGGGGAGGGGGTCCAGTATATTCTACGTCAGATCTTCAAGATATTAATAAAACATTAAATGGTTGAGGACAGAAAATGAGTAGAATTCCTGTAAATCTGCCGAGGACTCCAGACATAATGGAGGAGGTAAGGTTTTGTATGGAGAGAGCAGCCAGTTCTTCAGTATGGTTCAGTTGATCAATTCTGAGGATTAATTGTTTCTTGTTTGGGATATTTGAAGGGCGCCAAAGTGGGGGTAGGAGACGTTTGCCGGCAGTAAACACGAAGGAGGCCAATTTAGACAAGAACTTTTTATCTGGATCAATTGGAAAGTTTAGAAAAATATGTTTAGGGGTTAGGGCTATGTTGGTGTGGAGCAATTCGTATAAGGTTTGGGGAAACGATTTTCCAAAATTCTTGTAAGATTTGACATGACCACCGAAGGTGGAGGTAGGAGCCGGTATGTTTTTCCCATCTCCAGCATATATTTGGAGTGGTAGGAAACCATTTGTGGGTCTGGAGTGGAGTGGTGTACCAATGGGTGATTATTTTGTATGAATTCTCTTGGGCTTTAGCGCATTGTGAGGGGCCGTGTGAGGACTTGTAAATGTGTTTGATTTGAGGTTCTGTAAAGGAGAAGTCAAGATCTTTTTCCCATTTTAATATGAAGGCTCTTTTCAGTGGGACGTCTCTTGAGAGTAAGATGTTGTAAAGGGTTGAAAGCGTTTTCCTCGGAGGTCCTTTCTGAGAACAGATAGTTTCATAAGTAGTAAGTGATCTGGAGAGATCCCCTTTAATCATGATCTGGTGTAGTGTCTTCTTGAAAGACTTGTAATGGATGTAGGTATAATTGGACATTGTAGGTAATGTCTTCATATCTTGAAAGGAAATAAAGGTGCCTTCATTGAATAATTGGTCTATAAGGGGAGAGGTGTCTAAGTTCCTTTTTGTGCGATCTAATGTGAATTTTTTAAAG
Organism: Phyllobates terribilis; assembly: GCF_046119375.1. Taxonomy (NCBI): domain Eukaryota; kingdom Metazoa; phylum Chordata; class Amphibia; order Anura; family Dendrobatidae; genus Phyllobates; species Phyllobates terribilis. The sequence goes on from NW_027362877.1 coordinate 3,391,145, forward strand.
ATTAGAGAGATAAAATCTGATACTCGAGATAATGGAGCAAGGGCAGGGGCGAAAAAGTCTACTACTGATTTCCAACATTTAACCACCGTACGAGTGAGGAGGTTGTGAAAAGTGTTTTCATGTATTAAAGTAGAGGGTGAAAAAATAACTGAGCATAGAGGTATGGGGGACATGTGTTCCTCTACAGAGAGCCAGGGTTTCTCTTTTGGGTTCCTGATCCACTCAATAGTTCTAGAAAGTACGGCCGCTAAGTAGTAGTTATGGATGTTGGGGGCTCCCATGCCACCTAAAGTTTTAGGCATTGAAAGAGTATGCGAGTTAAGTCTCGAACGGTGATTGTTCCAAATATAGTTAAAGAAGGAAGAGTTAATTTTAGTTAGAAGTGTTTTTGAAAGTGTAATGGGTAGCATTTGGAAAAGGTAGATGAATTTGGGTAAGAGGATGTTTTTTATTACATTTTTTCTGCCCATGCAGGAGAGGTAGGGGGCTTTCCATTTTTTGGTATGTTGTGTCATTAATGAGAGAAGTGGTTTATAATTTAGATTGTAGAGGTAATTTTGGGATGCACTTATCTTAATGCCCAAATAGGAAATGTATTTGTCTGGCCAGCGGAAGGGGTATCGTGATTTCAGGTGAGTTAGAGAGTATACGGGTATGTTTATTCCTAAGGCCTCAGATTTGGTTACATTTATTTTAAAATTAGACAGGGAGCCATATCTCTCTAGGATCTGCATAAGGGCTGGTATGCCTTTGTGTGGCTGCGTCATGGTGATTAGGAGATCGTCTGTAAAGGCCATGGTTTTGTGATGTAGTCCCTGAAGTTTAACACCAATTATGTCATCACAGAGATTAATGGATTTGATCAAGGATTCCATTACCATAATGAATAACAATGGTGAGAGAGGGCAGCCTTGCCTTGTTCCATTATGTATAGTAAATGGTTTAGTCAGGGAGTTATTTAGTTTAATTTTGGCCGAGGGGTGAGAATACATTTGGAGAATAGCTGATGTTACTAATGGAGGGAAATTAAAGCAATTAAGAGTTTCTTGTAGGAAGTTCCAATCCACTCTGTCAAAAGCTTTCTCTGCATCAGTACCTAAAAGTACCAAGGGAAGCTTGTGGTAAATAGAGTATTGTGTCAGGTGAAGGATCCGCCAAGCATTGTCCTTACCCTCCCTACCTTTAATGAAGCCTGCCTGATCCGAGATGAGATTAAGTTAGGTAGGAATTCTGCAATGCGTTTTGCAAGCATGGTTGCATAAGTTTTAAGATCTACGTTTAGTAGAGAAATCGGTCTGTAATTGCTACAGAGTTCTGGATCCTTGCCTTCCTTATGAAGAAGGGATATATGGGCTTCCAAAGATTGGGGAGGGAAAGGTTCGCCCTGGAGTACCTTGTTACACATTTCCGTGAAATGAGGTTCTAAGATCTTGGAGAAGGTTTTGTAGTATAAGATAGGAAGGCCATCTGGGCCAGGAGCTTTTCCCTTGCAGCTATTTGACAGAATGGAGCGGACTTCTTTAATGTCGAATGGTTTGGATAGAAATGCCTGTTGTTCCGGGGATAGTTTAGGCAAATTAATTGTAGCTAAAAAGGATTGAATGTCTGAGCGTTTTTTTCTCTATGTTTGGAAGAGGTTCGTCTGGGTGGAGATTGTACAGGTTAGAGTAATATTTTAAGAATTCTGAGGCAATCTTATTGTAGTCTGTTGTACTTTGGCCATTAGGGGTTTTTAAAGAGTGGATATAGGTTTTAGCTTGTCTTGATTTGATTAACGACATCATAAGTTTAGAAGTCTTATCGCCATGCACAAACATGCGATTTTTCCAGTTAAGGTATATTTTTGCAGACTGCTTGTTTAGCAGGTCTTTTAATTGTAGGCGTTTGGCTGTTAAAGCCTCCAAAGTTTGATGTAGAAGAGTTCTTTTATGCTCTAGTTTGGATATTTCTTCATAAAGGTCTTGTGATTTTTTTTTTCACTGCTTATTTAGAAAGGAAGATATGGAAATCAGCTCACCTCTGACCACCGATTTATGGGTTTCCCAAAGGATTGGATAACTTATTTCTGGTGTGGCGTTAGTTTCAAAGAAGTTGGTTAGTGTAGTGTGAATACGTTGTTTATTGGAATCTGAAGACAGGATTGATTCATTTAATCTCCATGTGCGATAAATAGAATGGGGTTTGGAGATTGAAAAACAAACTGAGACTATTGAGTGGTCCAAGTGAACCGATGGAAGTATTTCTGCCTTTAAAGCTCTTGGTAGTAAGGGCCTTGGAAGGAAGACAGTCAATCCTATGGTAGGAATTGTGAGAATGAGAAAAGTATGTATAGTCTAAATCAGAAGGGTGGAGGTATCACCAAATATCTATAAGTGATGAGGTATGGAGTGATTTTTTTATTCTGGCTAGATCTCGGTAGGAAACTTGGCATTGTTTTGAGGAAGAATCTAAAGAGGGATCCATGGGTATATTAAGGTCTCCTCCGATGATTGGAATACCCTCCATAAAAGAGCAGAATTTATTCAGTTTGGAAATAATCCATTTGATTTGTTTTTAATTTGGAGCGTATAAGTTACCGATTGTTACCAGGGTGCCTGCCAAAAGGGCTTTCACAAAAATAAATCGCCCCTCTGAATCGATTAGAGAATCGTTCAGAAGAAAGGTGTGTCCTTGGCAAAAGCTATTGACACTCCTCGAGATCTCTTTTGAGGTGTAGTGGTGTGATACCATTGGTTATAATAAGCTTTTTCAAAGGTGGGGAGTTTCTCTGATTGAAAATGTGTTTCTTGTATGAAAAGAATATTGGAAGTTTTCCTTTCTAAATCTGTCTAATGTTTGGGATCTTGGTATAGGTGAATTGAGGCCATGGGAATTAAAGTTTGTTAGTTTGATATTACCTTGTCTGGAATCCATGGGGGGGGGGGGGGGCGGTGTTGGAACGTGGAAGTTTATCCTTAGAAGTATTAGAGGGAAGAGAAGGGATAGGAGAGATGGAAAATTGTAGAGATATAGTGTCATTAGAACAGTAGGAACAGTATCAACAAGAGAGGTACAAAAAGTATTTGTAAATACAAATAACAGTACTATAAAATATAGTATTGTATTACAAACAGTAGGAAGGGGGGTGTGATGGTGTCAGTGCAATAAGCTCTGTGTATGATCATTTACACGTGATCTCGTAAAGGCGAACCCGTCGCTGCAACTAAAGTTAAGGGTAACATTAAAGATGCAGGGACAGACCTGTTGCAGAGGACTCCAGTTGGAGTTAACACACAGAGCTTAAGGAACAAGTAAGGCGGTTCTTTTAGCGTAAGATGTCAGTTGGCAAAGAAAATCTCACCAATTGCTCCTCACTCAACAGGGAAGCAGAAAAATAGAGAAAATAAAAAAGAATAGTCCTTGGACTTAAACAGTTCATTACTGAGAATTAGTATAACAGTCTTTTGACTCGTAATGCCAGGGTGCAGGGAAACATCAACAAATTGCACTCTATTCAGAATTAGATTAATGGCTAAATAAGTAAAAGGTTCATAAGTTTGAACAGTCATCAAATTATAGTAATCAAAAACAGAAGTTATAATGACTTAGGACTAATTAAGTCTGGCAAGAAGAACTTTGGTTCAGCCGGCTTCGCTGTCCTTAGAGATAGAAGAGTGCTTTGTTAGTTTACGTTTGGATCGTTGCGACTTGGTAGGCGAGAAGACACTCCAAGGTGTGGGTAGAAATAGGGGATTCAAGGAAGATGCAGAATTGGATGCTTCCAGATCCAGGTATTTTTCAAGAGTGATTCCGAGTTCTTTACAAGCATCTTGGATCTCAGTCGAGGTCCTAGCTGGGATTCGCTTGTCCTTAATAATAGATCTTTGATGTGAAAGTCCAAGAATCGACAAATGACGTCACGTGGTGGATCTCCTGGCTTGGGTCTGGGCCTCAGGGCTCTATGCGCTCTCACTATTTCAATGTTGGGAGGATTGTCAGAATTCAAAATCTTGAGAAATTTTTCTGAGTGTTGGATTTATTGCTTCAGTTGCTACCGATTCAGGGAGGTCTTTTATGCGAAGATTGTTTCGTCTTTCTCTATTTTCGTGATCTTCTAGGATGGAATATATTTGATTAATTTGGCCTTCTTGATTTTGAATGCTGGTTAATGAAGCATTAGATTGTTGTATTAGAGTAGAATGGGTAGTTTCTAGAGAATCTACTCTCTGACCTATTTGTGTGATTTCTTGTTTTATGTCGGTGAGGTCCTTCACAATAGGTTCTAATGATTTAGCAAGTATCCTTTTAATGAAGGAGCGAGATACTGGATGATCATTTGTAGATCCGCAGTCATCTGCGTCACTTTCCAGTTCAGAATCAGAGTCATATTGAGAATGCAAATCTGAAGGTTGCTGGGACTTAGGTTTAGATGTAGTAGATTTAGCTTGTTGTTTTTTTGAGGTATTTGCTCATGTCAATTTGAGTGAGAGACGTAATTGACCCAGAGGTTGCTCCCGAGGCCTTATTACCAATTTTGACCATTATGAAATATTCAACTTAGTTTTGAAAAAAGAAAAATAACAACATGACACCATGTGGCGGTGAGGGTCTGAGCCGGAGTGGGGCTGGCGGCGGCGAGGGTCTGAGCCGGAGCGGGGCTGGTGGCAGTGAGGGTCTGAGGTGGAGCGGGGCTGGAGGCAGTGAGGGTCTGAGGTGGAGCGGGGCTGGAGGCAGTGAGGGTCTGAGCCGGAGCGGGGCTGGCGGCAGTGAGGGTCTGAGGCGGAGCGGGGCTGGCGGCAGTGAGGGTCTGAGCCGGAGCGGGGCTGGCGGCAGTGAGGGTCTGAGCCGGAGCGGGGCTGGTGGCAGTGAGGGTCTGAGCCGGAGCGGGGCTGGCGGCAGTGAGGGTCTGAGGCGGAGCGGGGCTGGCGGCAGTGAGGGTCTGAGCCGGAGCGGGGCTGGTGGCAGTGAGGGTCTGAGGCGGAGCGGGGCTGGCGGCAGTGAGGGTCTGAGGCGGAGCGGGGCTGGTGGCAGTGAGGGTCTGAGGCGGAGCGGGGCTGGCGGCAGTGAGGGTCTGAGGCGGAGCGGGGCTGGCGGCAGTGAGGGTCTGAGGCGGAGCGGGGCTGGTGGCAGTGAGGGTCTGAGCCGGAGCGGGGCTGGCGGCAGTGAGGGTCTGAGCCGGAGCGGGGCTGGTGGCAGTGAGGGTCTGAGGTGGAGCGGGGCTGGCGGCAGTGAGGGTCTGAGGCGGAGCGGGGCTGGCGGCAGTGAGGGTCTGAGGCGGAGCGGGGCTGGAGGCAGTGAGGGTCTGAGGCGGAGCGGGGCTGGTGGCAGTGAGGGTCTGAGGCGGAGCGGGGCTGGTGGCAGTGAGGGTCTGAGGTGGAGCGGGGCTGGCGGCAGTGAGGGTCTGAGGCGGAGCGGAGCTGGCGGCAGTGAGGGTCTGAGGTGGAGCGGGGCTGGCGGCAGTGAGGGTCTGAGGTGGAGCGGGGCTGGCGGCAGTGAGGGTCTGAGGTGGAGCGGGGCTGGCGGCAGTGAGGGTCTGAGGCGTAAACTGTGTGCTGCAAAATCTGAAGAGAAGAAGCAACAGAAGAAGAAAAGGGATCAAACACGTCACACTGCTGGAGCCAATCACCAACCGGAGCTCTCACTGCTAAGCCCCGCCCCCTGATCACATGGCGGTGACGTCACCACAGGTCCTCCCGCTCTCAGTGCAGCAGCTCCGTCCTGGTTGTGCGCAGCTCTTGCTCTCTGGTATCAGCCAGCAGCAGGTTTCCGCTTCCCGCCATTCCGGTGAGATTACAGGGAGGGTTTGTGGTGAATCTGTGAGAGGAGAGTGTGGGGTGAGATCAGAGCTGTTCCTGTGGAGGCTCCTGCTCCATGTGACTGCGGCTCCTCAGTGTTGTATGGGGGATGTGCAGCGGCTCCTCCTCACCTCACCGCCCCCGCTGGAGGTCGAGTTACCACGGTGACCGTCCCCCGCTGGAGGTGGAGTTACCACGATGACCGTCCCCCGCTGGAGGTGTAGTTACCACGGTGACCGTCCCCGCTGGAGGTGCAGCTACCACGGTGACCGTCCCCCGCTGGAGGTGGAGTTACCATTGTGACCGTCCCCCGCTGGAGGTGGAGTTACCACAGTGACCGTCCCCCGCTGGAGGTGGAGTTACCACGGTGACCGCCCCCGCTGGAGGTGGAGTTACCACGGTGACCGTCCCCCGCTGGAGGTGGAGTTACCACGGTGACCGTCTCTCGCTGGAGGTGGAGTTACCACGGTGACCGCCCCCGCTGGCTGTGTAGTTACCACGGTGACCGTCCCCCACAGTAGGTGTAGTTACCATGATGACCGTCCTCCTCTGGCTGTGTAGTTACCACGGTGACCGTCCTCCGCTGGCGGTGTAGTTACCACGATGACCGTCCTCCGCTGGCTGTATAGTTACCACGGTGACCTTCATCCACTGGCGGTGTGGTTACCACGGTGACCATCCTCCACTGGCGGTGTGGTTACCACGGTGACCATCCTCCTGCGAGGCTGATAATAAGCGGTCAGGTCGGCGGAGGAGGCCGTGGTGGAGTTTGTGGCTTTTCCTCCAGATTCTTCCTGATAAATGTCGGATATTTGGGGCAGAATTCTGTGATTGTCGTTATATCGTCCCCTGTGATCTCCATCTTCTCCTTTATCATGAAGACGCCGGCAGGACGAGATCCCTCCAGCTGATCCAGTGTTCATCCCTCCTTCTCCTGAATGACCCCCCGAGGATGGACGAGGACGAGACCACCAGAAGATTATTACACTTCACCCTGGAGATCATCTCCCTGCTGAGCGGAGAGGTAACTCCTCTACATTTCTATCAGCTTTATTGTGTTATGTAACAAGTCCGACATCGGGAAGAGGAAATCCAGAGGAGGAAGAGAAGGATTCTTTACTGTAAGAGCAGTGATTGTGTGCAGCTCTCTGCCAGGAGGAGTTGTCATGGGGATTCCCTATAAGAGCTGTAGAGGGGCCTGGATGTCTGTCCTGAGTGTAATAATATTCCAGGTTATGGCCCCAGATTGCTGGAGACGGTTATTGATCCCGGAATTTCTACTGATTGTCAGATCTGGAGTCGGGAAGGAATTCTTCTCCCTTAGTGTCTCTCTCCATACACAGGATTACACAATAGTGAGGAAGACACCGGGGGAGGGTGTGACTCCCATCATCCATCTCCAGGAGTCAGGAGGGCGGAGCCCGGGCCCCATCACAGAGCCTCCCCCACACCCCCCGATACATGAGAGGAAGAAGAAGATCCTAGAGCTCAGCAACAAGATGATTGAGCTGCTGAGCGGAGAGGTGACTGCTGGGACATTATACAGGACAGCACTGGAGGATTCTGGGTGATGACCAGAGAGGTGACTGCTGGGACATTATACAGGACAGCACTGGAGGATTCTGGGTGATGACCGGAGAGGTGACTGCTGGGACATTATACAGGACAACACTGGAGGATTCTGGGTGATGACCGGAGAGGTGACTGCTGGGACATTATACAGGACAGCACTGGAGGATTCTGGGTGATGACCGGAGAGGTGACTGCTGGGACATTATACAGGACAGCACTGGAGGATTCTGGGTGATGACCGGAGAGGTGACTGCTGGGACATTATACAGGACGGCACTAGAGGATTCTGGGTGATGACCGGAGAGGTGACTGCTGGGACATTATACAGGACGGCACTGGAGGATTCTGGGTGATGACGGTGTCGTTGTTGTCAGGTTCCTATAAGGTGTCAGGACGTTGCTGTCTATCTCTCCATGGAGGAGTGGGAGTATCTAGAAGGACACCAGGATCGGTACCAGGAGGTGATGATGGAGGAGCTCCGGCCTCTTACACCAGGTTCGCTGTAGATGACGTGTAATGATGAATCTCCCATTTTCGGCTTTTCTCCTCTTTTTTTGCCTTGTACATGTGACTCTTGTGCTGCTGTTCTCGCTCCCTGTCTCGTCTTCTCCACTCCCCTCCCCCATCGCTCACACAGAGTGATTGTCCGCAGCATTTGATTTTACATTCTGTGGATAAATCAGCAGATTTCCGATTGTGTTTGGAGGACAATGAAGCCTCATAAGGCGACAGCAGAAGAAATATTAGGAAGATTCATCGCTTCATGACATAATGGCCGATTAGTAATGAGGGTTATGAAGGGTCGTTCCTCCTGAGCTTTTTGGGGTCTCAGGACTTGTTCTGGTGACTGATGGGGTCCTCTATCCCCTGATCCGACGTCCCACACTGGACGGTTACTCCGGTGATGTCCCCCCCGGTATCAGTATGGTACAATATAAGGGAGGGCCCTGCTCACAGTCTACATGTTACAGGGGAATAGAAGGAGTTTCCTATCGGACACGACTAGAATAAGATGTTACTCGTCTCTGAGGTCTCAGATTTGTAGTGATTTACATTTATTGTGTATTGTTCCTTACAGGGAACCTGTGTGGTTGGATATCGCCAGTAACATGCACATATGGGGTTAATCTGCTGGTTAATAGCATTAGGGAGGTGCCCGGCCGCTGTACTGAGTGTGCGGCACCCGGAAGCCGCCGGCTTTCAGTCATGCAGGCGCCAACGCAGCTACAGTCACCGTACGCAGCACTGAGCGGCGTCTGTAACTGCACCCGGGACTGAGACTGACAGCCGTGCATCAGTACAGAGCGACCGTCACTCAGTTTCGGGGCGCAGTTACAGCTGTTGCTCACAGTGCTGCCAGTGGTGACTGTAGCTACACCTTCTTAGGATTACATCAGGCCTATGCATTTTTTGTGAGGGTGGTAGTAGTGGCGAGGGACTGTTGTGTTCCTACACCCTGGCTCCCTGACAAAGACAAATGTCCCCATTCTCCTGTGCTGTGCGTGTGGTGCAGAACACTCACGTTTTGGTCGCAGATCTCTGCCGTCTTCGGTTTTTCCTCTTCAGTAACCGCCGCACACACGATAGGGGACTTCCACTCTGTTTTATAAAAAAGAACTTTACTTAACAGTCCAACTTCACCATGAGGGAACACGCAGTATTGGGCGCATCCTTTTCCAGGTTCACAGTTCATTGCGCAGCATATGTTAATATTCACCGTCTGTTTCTCCTGAGATGTCCCTTCCATAGTCGACCTCTTTGGCCTCTGAGACCCTCGCAGTTTTTAGAGTCCCGTTCCATTTCCTCTGTACTATTCCCCGTCCGACTTCCCCCTTCTGGGAAGATTTTGAGACAAGTTACTCTGCTGACTCCTGTGGACCGTAGGCCCCGAACATTAAGGGAAAGTCGTTTTAGAGTTCCTGACTAACGTTCCTCTGCTGCTGGTCGGACCGGGTTTCTGTGCCCCCTGGACCTCCAGCTACTGCTCTGTCACATCCCTCTCTCAGAACTAACTGACAGGAAAAACCGTTGCTCCGCCCTGGCCTAATCTCCTCCCCTTTTGACTGGGCCAATCACCAATCCTCCTTCGGTTGCTGGGCAGACTTCCCCGTTACTCCCCTGCTGCAGTCACTAAACCTCCTGGTAACTACCCCGGCTCCTCCTGCTCTGCAGCTATTGCTGAACACAGTAACTGTTTCTATCCTAAACTATTGCGTTCACCCCTACACTGTACCCAATTCCTAGTAATAATAATAATTTTTATTTATATAGCGCCAACATATTCCGCAGCACTTTACAATTAAGCGGGGACAGGTACAGACAATAAATTCAATACAAGGTGAGACAGTTTAACAGTGAAATTAGGAGCGAGGGTCCGGCCGCTCGCACGCTTACAATCTACAAGGGAATGGGGGGACACAATAGGTGCAAAGTGCTTGTTATTTCAGGTCTGACAATTATAATAAATAGGGATTTTCATATAAAGCTGCATGATCCGGTCATCAGCCCGTATGTATAAGTGTAATAATCAAGTATCGAGTGCAGTTATCTTGTGCATGGAGGGTGAGGAGACAGATGAACAGTAGGGAACAGATTCTGAATAATATTTAGAAGGAGGGAACAGGGGAAAGTTGGTTTACTGAGTAGTTGAGGTGGTCGGCTTGTTTAAAGAGATGGGTTTTTAAAGCGCGCTTGAAGACATGGGGGCTAGGCATCAGTCGGATCGTCTGGGGTAGAGCATTCCAGAGAACTGGCGCAGCACGAGTGAAGTCTTGGAGACGGAGGTGCGAGGTTCAGATTATGAGGGATGTTAGTCTTAGGTCATTTGTAGAACGGAGGGCACGTGTAGGGCGATAGGCAGAGATGAGAGAAGAGATATAAGGCGGTACAGAACTGTGGAGAGCTTTGTTGGTGAGAGCGATGAGTTTATATTGGACCCTGTAGCGAATGGGCAACCAGTGTAATGACTGGCACAAGATGGAGGCATCGGTGAAGCGGCTGGACAGAAATACGACCCTGGCTGCCGCATTCAGGATGGATTGGAGAGGAGAAAGTTTGGTAAGAGTGAGACCGATCAGAAGAGAGTTGCAGTAGTCCAGACGAGAGTGAATAAGAGCGACAGTAAGAGTTTTAGCAGTTTCAAAGGTGAGAAGAGGTCGGATTCTGGAGATGTTTTTAAGATGCAGGTGACAAGAGCGAGTGAGTGATCGGATATAGGGAGTAAAGGAAAGGTTAGTTTCGAATATGACCCCAAGGCAGCGGCCGTGCTGCTGGGAGTTATGGTTGAACCCTCCAAGGTAATTTCAATGTCAGGCAGAGTTGGGTTAGTAGAGGGGAGAAACATAAGAAGTTCAGTTTTAGAGAGATTCAGTTTAAGATAGAGGGAGGACGTGATGTTAGAGACAGCACACAGACAATCCTTGGTGTTTTGTATTAGGGTAGGGGTGATGTAAGGGGAAGAGGTGTATAATTGGGTGTCTTCAGCATAGAGATGATACTGAAACCCAAATCTGCTGATTGTTTGTCCAATAGGGGCAGTGTATAGAGAGAAGAGGAGGGGGCCTAGGACTGAGCCCTGCGGGACCCCGATAGCAAGGGGACGAGGAGAGGAAGAGGAGCCAGCAAAAGATACATTGAAGGAGCTGTCAGAGAGGTAGGAGGAGAACCAGGAGAGAACAGTGTCCTTGAGGCCTATAGAGTGGAGCATAGTAAGGAGGAGCTGGTGATCCACAGTGTCAAATGCGGCAGAGAGATCTAGGAGAATCAGCAGGGAGCAGTGACCTTTGGATTTAGCTGTTAGTAGATCATTAGAGACTTTAGTGAGGGCAGTTTCAGTGGAGTGTAAGGAGCGGAAACCAGATTGTAGAGTGTCGAGGAGAGAGTTATCTGAGAGATAGCGGATTAGACAGGAGTGGACCAGGCGTTCCAGGAGTTTAGAGATGTAAGGAAGATTAGAGACAGGTCTGTAGTTAGCAGCGCAGTTCTGGTCCAGGGATGGCTTTTTAAGTAAAGGGTTATGATGGCATGTTTAAATGAGGAGGGAAAGATACCTGAAGAAAGAGAGAGGTTAAATATTTTAGTCAGGTGAGTGGTGACCTCCGGTGAGAGGGACTGCAGGAGATGTGAAGGAATGGGGTCACTGTTGCAGGTTGCAGGTTGAGAAGAAGTGAGAAGCTGGGTAACTTCTTCTTATGTAACAGGCTCAAAGATGGCTAGTAAGCTTGAAGTGCGGCAGGGAAGGGGATCCAGGCACTGAGGAGATTGGGCTGAGATGTCCTGATGGATGTGGTTGATTTTTTCTAGGAAATATGTGGCCAGATCCTCACCGCTGAGGTTGGTGGTGGGGGCCTGTGCATTAGGTTTCAGGAGGGAGTTTAAGGTTTCAAAAAGTCGTTTTGGATTGTTGGGCAGTGAAGTGATGAGGGGGGTGAAGTAGGATTGTTTGGCCAGATGAAGGGCAGAGTTATAGTTTTTGAACATGAATTTATAATGGATGAAGTCCTCTGCTAAAAGAGATTTTCTCCACTGACGCTCAGCGCACCTAGAGCAACGCTGAAGAAAGCGTGTTTGCATTGTGTGCCAGGGCTGCCGTTGTCTGTGTCGGGTCTTTCTGCGTGTAGAAGGTGCTGCTTCATCTATGGCGCTCTTCAGTGTATTATTGTAGTGTGACAATGCTAAGTCTGGACAGAAGAGGGAGGAGATGGGGGCTGAAGATGTGTGGAGATTGTCCATAAGCTGCTGGGTATTAATGGTACGTGTATTCCTATAAGTGTGTTAAGTGGGGGTGTCCCGGGTGAGTAGACGGTTCTTGACAGAGAAGGAAAGATGGTTGTGGTCCGAGAGCAGGAGAGGGGAGTTAGTAAAGTCATGCTCGAGCATAGACCGGAGAAAACCAGGTCCAGAGTATTCCCGTCTTCATGTGTAGGAGAGTTAGTAACCTATGAGAGGCAGATTGGGAGAGGAGATCATTGATGGGGATGTTAAAGTCTCCCATGATGATGGTGGGGATGTCACAGGATAGAAAGTGAGGAAGCCAGGTGGCAAAGTGATCCAGGAACTGGCGGGAGGAGCCTGGAGGGCGATACACAACCGCCACTCACAGGGAGAAGGGTTTGAAGAGTCTGACGATGTGGACTTCAAAGGAAGGAAATGTTAGTGAGCGAACTGGGGGATGACCTGGAAAGCACATTGTGGTGAAAGGAGCAAACCAACATCTCCACCTTGTCTATTCTCAGGTCTGGCCGTATGTGAAAATTTCAGCCCACCAAATGAGAGAGCAGCAGCTGCGGTGGTGTCTGAATGCTGGATCCAGACTTTTGTAATAGCCAGAAGGTGAAGGGAATTAGAGAGGAAAAAATTGTGAATGTAAGTTAGTTTGTTACACACAGGGAGGCCCAGGGTTGGGGGAGATGTCGCCAGTGAATAGGAGAAGGAGAAAAAAGAGAGAGAGCAGGTGGTGCAATGATTTGTATGAATGTTTTGAGTGCTGTATGGAGGTAGTGGATGGTTTGACCAATGTATAATGTAATACAACTGACCAAGAAGCTGCATGTTTGTATGAATATCTTATGCACCTTACCTGTCTCCTGCCCTGTCCAACTGCTATTGTATAACTGCTTATTAAAAGCACTTTAAGCTATTGCACTTAGTCTGTTGCACGCGTGACCCAGCACGCGTGCTATTCTGAGCCAGAGCTGAATATATATGAATTGAAATGTCTGCTAACATGCAGCACCTAATCTAATACTCTATATATACTCACCCTATAACTAACACATCAGACATTAGGTCACATACATACTCATATATAAACACAGGGTACAGCAATATGTGCAGAAAGAGGGAAGAGGCGCATGACCGTCCTGGTCACCCTCTTACACATTTCCTCCCCCCGTGATATTAATATCTCACTCCTCTGCTACTTGTTATCTCTTCTGAAATCTGCATTGTATCTCCATGTTACTTGCAATGCTCTGCAGCTAATCACTGGTATATATGACGCGCCCCTGGGCCTGTGTCGCGCTGCGTTGCGCATGCGGGAGCTTACCCGGAGCCGGATCTGTTGAGGGTTGTAGTCTCGTGGCGGTGACCCGGTCCGTGCCCAGGGAGTCAGCTGAAGTGGCGCTGTATTAGCAGTGATGTTAGATGACTACACCACTCGTTGAATGCAGCTTTAGAGCTGCTGCTGCAGGGCAGACCGCTGAGGCCGGTGGTAGGATTGTGCAGCGTGGTAGTATAACCCCCAACGGGAGGGGTATGGCCTCAGGGCAGCCGACGTGGATGATGGGGGTAGCAGGAACCACTCGGAGACGGTACGGTGAAGTTCAGGGTCTTTACTGGTAACAAAGATAGACCCTCCCGGAGTACTGGCTAGCGATTGGGGCCTGGTCAGTCCTTGAGCAGATGGGATTTCCCCTGGCCAGGCGGAGTTGTAGGCCTCCCAAACTAACGATACTCTTCTGGCTACCTTGCTAGAGGCGGGTATAAGTAGCCCACGTCCCTGAGTGTACCGTGTGGTGCTCACCCGTATGGCCGGTGACTCGGGGCCTTCTAATGGCTTCCGCTCCACGATGGCGGTGCTGGTCCCACTCTTGTGACCGTGCCTTCGGGTTTCTGGGCCAGAGGACCTGCAATCCCCTGCCGGTCGGTTTCTGCTGCTGGGTAGAGATTAGTCCCCACAGCCTCGAACTCCGGGTCCAGTGATACTTCTCAGTCAGGGCGAGCTCTGCAGCTGCCAGCCCCTGACTCTTTGTAACACTGCTCCCACAGAGCTCCTGTTGTTTCTTCCTATGCTGCTTCTCTGTCTCTACTTCTGTTCTTCTTCTACTCCAGGACTGGGCAGGAGGTGTGGCATGCAAAGGATCCCTGACCAAGAGACCTCCCACCTGCTCTCAGACATAACATTGCCGTTACTGTGGAAACCAGACCCCTGGGGTGCCACATTCCCCCCTAGTGAAATTTAGTACTCCGGGACTAAACATACTTTTGTAAACATAACAGGGTATAAACAATAAAAAATACAATAAGAAAAAACACATAAAGATGGTCACGGCGTGTCCGCAACCGGGTGCAGTCTTTGAAGAAAGCAAGGTGTCCATTTCACCAAAAGTGCAAACTTTATACAAGAGTTGGCCGCTCTCAGTCCTCGGCCAGGTAACTTAGGGGATGGGGCAATTTTTATCAGTTCTGTATCAGTCCCAACGGGGACCACACTCTCAGTGGAAACAGTCCCACAACAGTTCTTATACCCTGACGGGTAACTATATACAGTTCTTTGTTCATGCTACTTCTCTTCAGTAGCGGTGTCCTCTCTGTGCTCCCTCCTGAGGGTAGTCTTCAGACCCGTCCGGGTCCTCTTGGCTTTCCTCGTACTGGTAGTACTGCAGCTCCTCCTCGGTTAGCCGATGAACGTGGAGGGCGTACAGTCCTTTTGCACGTGGGGAGCTCAGGCCTTGCGACCGGGCGTGGAAAGGGTCGCCGTTGATGACGCCCGGGGTCAGAGGGTGCGACTTTGGGCCTGGGCGCGGGCTGGTGGCGGCAGTGCCCAGGGCTGGAGGGCTCGGCCGCAGGGCTTGTTGCGGGGGCTGGAGCAGATCGGTGTCTACAGCGCCCGGGGTCAGCGGCTCCACCAGGGGGCCCGGGAGCAGGCTGACGCTGGCAGCGTCCGGGACAGGGAGACTCCTCTTACCTGCTCCCGCGACCGCTCCTGCGTCACGCGTCTTCTCCTGGTGCTGGTCGGGGCCCGCGACGGCTGGGGCGCTGCCGATGCTGGGCAGCTTAGTCTGCTGCCGGTCCGCCATCTTGCTGTCCGTTCCTGGTGTCCTCTTCCCCCCATGGCGGACCGTGGCCTACCTGGCGATGATCCTCTTCCGTAGGCCGCGGCTCCGCAGTTGATCATCAGGGTCGAAGACCTTCCGTCGCGCTCCTGTGACGTCGGCGTCTGCTGGGCTCCTTCCAGGACCTTACGCAACGTCCGGACGTGAGGCGGGGCTTCAGTTCTCGCGCGCTCTCGGAGTCCACGCCCCTCTTCTTCCCGCGCGGCGTCCTCAAGATGGCGTCCAATGGCGGGAAAACTCCACGGATGGCGGGAAGAAGGCTGAAGATGGCGCCGGATGGCGGGAATCTTCACCGATGGCGGGAAGAAGGCTGAAGATGGCGCCGGATGGCGGGAATCTTCACCACATGTAAGTTTTGAAAGTCTCTTTTTCAGGCACGCAGTACCCGGTGGTTGCGGGCACGAAATCCTGCCGACTACGCCAAAAGTTGACGCGCCCCTGGGCCTGTGTCGCGCTGCGTTGCGCATGCGGGAGCTTACCCGGAGCCGGATCTGTTGAGGGTTGTAGTCTCGTGGCGGTGACCCGGTCCGTGCCCAGGGAGTCAGCTGAAGTGGCGCTGTATTAGCAGTGATGTTAGATGACTACGCCACCCGTTGAATGCAGCTTTAGAGCTGCTGCTGCAGGGCAGACCGCTGAGGCCGGTGGTAGGATTGTGCAGCGTGGTAGTATAACCCCCAACGGGAGGGGTATGGCCTCAGGGCAGCCGACGTGGATGATGGGGGTAGCAGGAACCACTCGGAGACGGTACGGTGAAGTTCAGGGTCTTTACTGGTAACAAAGATAGACCCTCCCGGAGTACTGGCTAGCGATTGGGGCCTGGTCAGTCCTTGAGCAGATGGGATCTCCCCTGGCCAGGCGGAGTTGTAGGCCTCCCAAACTAACGATACTCTTCTGGCTACCTTGCTAGAGGCGGGTATAAGTAGCCCACGTCCCTGAGTGTACCGTGTGGTGCTCACCCGTATGGCCGGTGACTCGGGGCCTTCTAATGGCTTCCGCTCCACGATGGCGGTGCTGGTCCCACTCTTGTGACCGTGCCTTCGGGTTTCTGGGCCAGAGGACCTGCAATCCCCTGCCGGTCGGTTTCTGCTGCTGGGTAGAGATTAGTCCCCACAGCCTCGAACTCCGGGTCCAGTGATACTTCTCAGTCAGGGCGAGCTCTGCAGCTGCCAGCCCCTGACTCTTTGTAACACTGCTCCCACAGAGCTCCTGTTGTTTCTTCCTATGCTGCTTCTCTGTCTCTACTTCTGTTCTTCTTCTACTCCAGGACTGGGCAGGAGGTGTGGCATGCAAAGGATCCCTGACCAAGAGACCTCCCACCTGCTCTCAGATATAACATTGCCGTTACTGTGGAAACCAGACCCCTGGGGTGCCACATATACACTGCTCAAAAAAATAAATCTCATGCTACCACGAGTGTGAAAGCACAACCAACATTCAAAAGTGACCAAAACATCAGCCAGAAAGCATTGGTACTGAGATGTGGTCTGTGGTCCCCACCTGCAGAACCACTCCTTTATTGAGGGGGTCTTGATAATTGCCAATAATTTCCATCTATTGTCTATTCCATTTGCACAACAGCATGTGAAATTGATTGTCAATCAGTGTTGCTTCCTAAGTGGACAGTTTGATTTCACAGAAGTTTGATTTACTTGGAGTTATATTCTGTTGTTTAAGTGTTCCCTTTATTTTTTGAGCAGTGTATAAATGCATTTGTTGGTGCATTTTGATGCTCGTTCAGCATTTGGATCAGTTTTTAGAGCTTTCTTCTTACAGAGGTGTGCCAATTGTGGCCTTTCAGTTTTTTTTTTTCAGTTTATTTGTTTCTTTTTCCTTCACAGCTTTTACCGTATGGGTTCAATATTTTTATAGATTTAATATTTACAGATGTGGCAACACCAGATGAGGTTTCTTTTGTATAATTGAGGATGGGTGATTATATGTTTTTTCTTTAGTCCCTTAGGGTATGTGAGTCTATCATCTGATTACTTTATATACTGTGTAGTGCAGCGGTGTTCACACTGTGCGGTAATGAGGCAGTGACCCAAGTAAAGTTCTACTTTAAATGTCTTTATTTGCAAAATGCCCTCTGGATCGCAGCCAGATGATCCAAACAGTCCGTGTAAACCTGTTGCTGTTGGAGATGGCCGCGCTGTTTCAGTCTGGGGTGCGCCAGTTACGTTGCCATTAACAGGCCTGTGTTGTGCCTTCACCCAGGCTTGCATTGCACAGAGCCTCCTTAGCAAACAAACCAATGACACACCCAATCCTTTGCTGCAGGTTTTTAAATGAATTCTGTGACCATGAGCCACTTGTAAGACTCGACTGGAGGGAGTGGACCGCCCCACTGCCACCTGTAGTTCACTCCAAGAATAAAAACCAATGCCAGGTTTTCTTAAATCCAACTTGGTCAAATAGTTTGACCAAGTCCAAAACTTTACTTTTATTTTGCTCTGCAACCACAGGTCCCTCGCATATAATTCCCCTCACTGCCTCGCATATCCCCCACCCTCTGTTCAAACTTGTGGGGTTGAACACTTGTCACCATACAGGGTGCCCGTGACAGAGCATCTGCATTCCCTTGCAACTTCACAGCTCGCCCGAGCAAATAATAACATAGGGACTCCAAGGCCTACTTAATGGCCAGGCACTCCTCCACTACGCTATAATTTTTCTCTGCCGGGGTAAGTTTCCTGCTCAAGTAGGTGACTGGATGTTCATCTCCATTCACCTCTTGCGACACTGCCGCTCCTAGGCCTACCTCTGAGGCATCTGTCTGCACAATGAAGCTTTTCTTGAAGTTGGGGCTGATGAGGACCGGCTGTCCGCACAATGCCAACTTCATGGATTGGAATGCTTCCTCCGCATGAGGGTTCCACCGAACCATGGCCGACCTTTTTCCCTTTAAGAGATTGGTCAGGGGTGCCGATCTCCCAGCAAAATTAGGTATAAACCATCGGTAGTACCGAATAATGTCAAGGAACGCTCTTACCTGTTTAGTAGTCTAAGGCTTAGGCCAGTTTTGAATGGCCTCAATTTTGTTTATTTGGGGTTTAATAACCCCACGGCCCATCACGTACCCCAAGTACCGGGCTTCGAGACCTATCGCACATTTTTTTGTGGTTCACTGTTATTCCTGCGACTCTGAGTGAATCCAGCAACGCTTGTACCTGGGACAGGTGGGTCTGCTAGTTAGTATTAAAGATGATGATATTATCTAAATATGCTGACGCGTACTTCTGATGAGGCTGCAACACTATGTCCATCAGCCTCTGGAATGTAGCCGGGGCCCCATGTAATCTAAAAGGCAAGATGACATAGTGATAGACCCTCCGGTGTTATAAAGGTGGTCTTTTCTTTCGCCGATTCTGTCAGAGGCACCTGCCAGTAACCCTTGGTGAGATTAAGCGTGGTGAAGTTCTGGGCCTACCCCAGTCTCTAGATAAGCTCGTCCACCCGGGGCATTGGATAAAGGTCAAATTTTGACACTTCATTCAATTCTTTGAAGTCGTTACAAAACCGTAATGATCCATCAGGCTTCGGAATCGGAACAATGGGGCTAGCCCATTCACTCCTAGATTCCTCAATGACTCCTAACTGGAGCATTTGTTTTACCTCAGCCGCGATGGCTTGCCTACGGGCTTCTGGTACACAGTACGGTTTCACTCGTACCCTTACTCGGGGCTCGGTGACAGTGTCATGTCGGATCACAGATGCATGCCCAGGCAATACTGAGAATACGTCTGTATTCTGCTGCATCAAATTCCGAGCCTCCCATCGCTGCTGTTTAGTGAGAGCATCACTTATCTTAACCTCACACCCGACCTCGTCCCTGGCCGGTGTCAGAGGGTTCCCAGACGGTACGACTGGCGTCTCATCCATAATCAAACATTCCCGGACTTTCCAGGCTTTTAGCAGGTTCACATGATACAGTTGTTCCGGTTTTCTCTTTCCGGGCTGGTACACTCGGTAATTCACCTCCCCCACCTTTTCCCGGACTTCATTTGGCCCTTGCCACTTGATCTCCTTGGGTAGCCCAAGGCGGCAGAACATGGCAAACAGCTCGCAGGGGATACATATTGCCTCCGGGTAACGGGTGGCATAATCTACTACCACCAAAATATGTTGGTGGCCACGGGAAGATTTTACTATAGGCCACACCAGATTCATCGCAATCCGCTGAAAAGGTACCTCCTATAATGGGTAGAGGTACCAATGGAGTCCGGAAATTTGCAGTGGGTGTGGTAAGTTGACACTTGGGACACGACTCACAATGCCTCTGTACCTCGGCATAAATCCTGGGCCAAAAGAACCGCTGCAAAATATATTCTTGCGTTTTTTTTTCACCCCTAGGTGTCCACCCAGCGTGTGTTTGTGTGCGTGTGTGTGTTTGTGTGTGAGCCATCTCCAGCACCGCCCAGCGGTACGACTGTAGTACTGCCAGCTATTCCACCACTTCATCCCAGATTTTATCAACTCTATATAATAGATCCTGGTTGACAGCCATGCGCGGGAAAACCACCTCTGCACCTGGTTGTTGAGGCACCCCATTTATTTCTACCACCCTTTCTCGTGTGCTGGCTAGAGTGGGATCAGTACAGGGGCAAGTATCTTCCCAAAACAGTCCGATCAGGAAGGGTCTTGACCACTCCCACCACATGTTTCATCTCCCCACACGGGGTGGAAAAAGTAACCTCCGTCCACTGGGGTTCTCCTTGGCATCCAGTGACCCATGGACCAGAGTCACTAGGCTCCCTGAGTCCAAGAGAGCCTCCTTCTGGTACCCTTTGATGAGTACCTGGCACAATTGGGTTTTGCTGCCCGCATCGTCTGCAGTCACGGTGCAGACTGTCTGGGCATACATTGAGACTCTGCGCGTGAACCCACAGTCCCCAGCAGAGGGACGCAACCGTTTCACCGGCTCCTGGGCTTGCAGAGTCCGGCGTGATAGTCGCAGTGGGGCAGAGTCCCGTATGAAGTCCTGAGTGGCCGTGCACCGCCCGATCAGGCTAACCACCTGGTCTAAAGTGCCCGAGTCCCCTTGCCACACCCAACTCTGTATAGCTGCTGGCAGAGTTCTCTCTAGCCGATCACCCATGATCCTCTCCACCATCTGGGCCAGAGTCAAAGTCTCAGGCTGGAGCCACCTTTTAACTAGCTGCAGCAAGTCATATGCCTGAGACCTGGCGGTCCCGGCCTCCACAAAGGTCCATGAAAACACCCGTTGGGTTCTCAAATATGTATTAACTCCCAGTAGGGCAAGGATCTCACATCTCAGCTTCCCATAGTCCTGGCCATCATCGCAACTCAGGCCAAAGTAGGCCTTCTGCGCGTCGTCTATCAGAAACTGAGCCACCACGTCAGCCCACTGGGAAGTTGGCAGGTTCTCCCACTCCGTGGTGTGCATGTAGATGGTGAGGAAGGCTTCTACGTCATCCTCCGGACTCGGCTTCCTCAAGACTGAGCGGACCTTGTCCCGGACCTCACAACTTTCCGGGGTCGGTGCTGGTGGCGTCTCTCGCCGAGCCGCAATCTGCTGCACGATTAAGTCATTAGTGCGCTGCTGTTGCTGATCCTGCTGTTGCCTCTGGAGATGCTGGTGCTGCTGGGTGAGTACTAACTGCTTTAGTAGCTCCTGCTTGTCAGCAGGCTTGAGCTGTAGCTTTGCAGACTTGATCACAGACATGCTGGTTTTGGGGTATGCCTCAGTTCACACTGCCCGCATTCTCCACCATATTGTAATGGGGCGGTGACCCAAGGAAAGTTCAACTTTAAATGTCTTTATTTGCACAATGTCCTCCGGATCGCAGCCGGGTGATCCAAACAGTCCGTGTAAACCTGCCGCCGTTTCACTCGGGTGCGCCAGTTACGTTGCCTTCACAGGCCTTTGTTGTACCTTCACCCAGGCTTGCATTGTACAGCGCCTCCTGCTCTGCAGCTTAGCAAACAAACCACTGACACACCCAAACCTTTGCTGAAGGTTTTTTAATGGATTCTGTGGCCATGAGCCACTTGTAAGACTCGGCAGGAGGGAGTGGACCGCCCCACTGCCACCTGCAGATCACTCCCAAAATAAAAGCCCACGCTGGGTTTTCTTAAATCCAACTTGGTCAAATAGTTTCACCAAGTCCAAACTTTCCTTTTATTTTGCTCTGCAGCCACAGGTGTTTCTGTGACTCCAGTGCACTCCAGCGGGTTCAATGTGTCTCTATGAGCATCCTGGGGGATACATACCGTCCCCCGCATATAATTCCCCTCACTGCCTCACGACTGTAATACAGGTATAAAAACCTGTGATCGCAATGTATTACCTGTGACAATACAGCTTTTCTTCTTAGTTATTCCAGACGATTAGATTTGTTAAATCAAGAGAAATGGCATTTATAGAAGGGCCGGATGATTTTCTCAAAGTGAATGTCATTGTAGGTTAAAATAATTGAAAAAGAATGTAGAACTCGTGGAGACCGGTTGGACTTGATGGACCTGAGTCTTATTTACACCTATATAACTATGTATTCATGGGGTTAATCGCAAAGGTCAGAGTTTAAGCGCCGATCGCTGCCGTTACAGGTAGATGCTGGATATTGGGAAGGGATTAAATACTTTATAGGAAAATGTATATTTTATTAGAACAGATGTTTTTCGGTCATCCCATCTGAAAATAACTATAAAGTGAAGACCCCGATGGGCTCATACCGGGACCCCCTCACATAGACTCCTCGGGTGCTATTATTTTCAACAATAAAGAGGTTAAATAGCCGGAGGTTTACTTATTTCTAGTTCTCAGAAGGAAAAAACTCCTCAGACGACCCCCCATGGGGAATCGGCATGTGTCCCTTATTCATTATCCTGTGACTATGACATAAATCTGTGTTGGGAGTCCTCCTATAATCCATGTGGTGACGGCTCGGAGGACCTGCTTCTCCCGCTGCTCAGTGACTGGGCTTCTGTGCACTGCTGATCACCATTATTGGCATCCCTTCATTTATTTCATGGCCTGTACAATATCTCCAGAAATAATGAAAGTTACAGTATATCCTTAGGATTTTTTAATTGGTGGTCCAAAGTAATACAACAATAGAACATTGTTTAACCTCCTTGTGGCAATTTCAAAGAAGAAACCGAATAAACAGCATGTGCAGCAATAAAGGCCCCCCTAAACCCCTAATTAATACTTGGCAGAAAAACAAGAACCTCCTCCAGCGGTAGCCAAAAATATAAAAAGCAAAGTTTATTGATCACATTAGAAACTGTAGTAGCAAGTCACCAAAAGAGATCCATAGATATTCTATTCTATTTTCTGCTGTTTGTCTCCACGTCCGAGACTGGATGAAGACTGCTAATCAACGTTGGGTGAGCGGACTATTCCTTTACCCCATTCCCCTCTGTTCTTCAAGTAATTAATACTTGGTTGCCCACCCTTTGGCATTGCTGACGGCCTCCACACGTTTCTTGTAGCCATCTATAAGCTTCTTGCTCTTCTCAGCTGGGATTTTCTCCCGCTCTTCCTTTGCAGTTTGTTCGAGCTCTTGAGTGTTTGCAGGTTCTTTTTCCCAACGGCAGATTTCAGCTCACCCCAAAGATTTTCAGTGGTATTGAGGTCTGGACTCGTTGCTGACCATTATAAAACAGTCCATGTTTTTTCTTTTTCAACCATTCCTGTGTACTTTTGGATGTGTGCTTTGGGTCATTGTCTTGCTGGAGGACCCATGATCTTTGACTCAAACTACATTTTCTTTCACTGGGTAGGACATTTCGCTCTAAAACCTCTTGATAATTCTCTGATTTCATGATTCCTGTGATATGGTCAAGGCCTCCAGTACCAGATGCTGCAATGCAACCCCACAGCGTTGTGGATACTCCACCATGCTTAAGTGTTGGTAAGGTTTTCTTTCCTTATATAACCTTCATTGCGTCGTCTGTAAACAAACTGTTTCTTTGTATTGCCAAAAAGCTCTATTTTTGTTTCATCTGTCCACAGAACATTTTCCCAGAAGGATTGAGGCTTGTCAAGGTACTCTTTGGCAAAGATCAGTCGTTCCTTTTTATGTCTTTTATTCAGCAATGGTTTCTTCCTTGGCCTTCGGACATAAAGCTGTGCTTGGTTTAGTGTGCGGCGTATGGTACTTTTTGAAACCATTACCCCAGACTATTCCAGGTTGGCCTTCAGGTCTTTGGATGTTTGACGTGATGTTTTTTTTTTCCACTATTTCCACCAATCTTCGAAGACCTCTTTTGCCAATTTTCCTCTTTCCAGGGAGGTTCTTGACGGTTCCATGCTTGGCAAACTTATTAATGACATTGCGCACTGTTGAAACTGGGATACCAAGGTTTTTGGAGATGGCCTTCTACCCTTTGGAAGTCTTGTGTTTGCTAATAGGAGTTCTGATGTCCTCAAGCAGCTCCTTTGTCTAATCCATTGTGACAAAGGAACAGGGCCTACCATGTGGCTTTTTAAAACACTGAAGTCATCATTCATTGGCTAATTCTTGTCACATGGGCACTGACAATCACAGGAGAATCTATTTTGTGATTTACCACAGGCGAGTAAAAATGTGTTTCCATACTAAATTAAGGTAAAGGTGGAAATACCAGTGACACAGAAAGCTTTAGATTTTTCTATTTTTCCCTCCCATTGTTTTTTGTTTTAAATTATCATTTGCTCTTTTGTATTTAACATGAGTCTATACAAAAAAACCTGTTTCACTTTATTCATTTTTTTCAGGAGATATTCCACATTATGTACTTAAAGCGCACCTGTCAGCAGGATTGTGCTTAGCAAACTACATAGACTGACAGGTGGGCGACATTACACTGATTAAAATGATACCTTTTTTGATGTCCTGTGGTTCTTGTGTAATCTTTACTTTCAGTTTGGAGATAATGATATGCCTGTGCTCCAGGGCGACCTGTGGGGGGCGCTATATCTGGTGCTCTGATTACATATTCACCTGTATGCTCTTATGGCAGCTCACTGTGCCTTCACTGACCTGCCTCCTATTTTACCTAGCCACGCACTACTAGATGCATTATGTAAAATAGGAGGCAGGTCAGTGAACGATAAGTGAGCTGTCATAAGAGCATACAGATGAATATGTAAGCAGAAACCCAGATAGAGCGCCCCCCATAGGCTGCACCGGAGCACGAGCATATCATTATCTCCAAACTGAAAGTAAAGATTACACAAGAACCACAAGACCGATTTCATCAACCAAGGTATCCGCTGTCTAGCACTCTGAAAATGGTGGAGGCCCACAAAGCAGGAGAAGGCTATGAACAAAGCGTTTTCAAGTTGCCCTTTCTTCGGTTCAAAATGTAATAAAGAAATGGCAGTTAACAGAAACAGTGGAGGTAAAGATAAGGTCTGGAAGACCAAGCAAATTTTCAGTAGGATTGCTAGAGAGGCAAATCAGAACCCCCGCCTGACTGCAAAAGACGTTCAGAAAGATTTAGCAGACTATGGAGTCATGGTACATTGTTGTACTCTTCAGAGACACCTGCACAAATATGGCCTTCATGGAAGAGTCATCAGAAGAAAACCTCTCCTGCGACCTCACCATGAAATTCAGCGTCAGAAGTATGCAAAAGTACATCTAAGAAGGTCTGATGCATTTTGGAAACAAGTCTTGTGGACCGATGAGGTTAAAATAGAGCAATGATCAAAGTTGTGTGGAGAAAAAAGGGCACAGAATTTTAGGAAAAGAACATCTCGCCAACCATTAAGCATGGTGGTGGATCAATCATGCTTTGGGGTAGTGTTGCAGCCAATGGCACAGGGAATGGGTAGAGGGAAGAATGGATTCCATGACATTTCAGCAAATTCTTGATACAAACATAACACCATCTGCAAAAAAGCTGGAGGTGAAAAGAGGATGGCAAATGATAATGATACTAAACACACGTCAAAAGGCGCAAGCTGATGGTTTTACAATAGCCCTCATAGTCCCCTGATTTGATTGAACATCATTGAAAATCTGTGGCTAGACCTCAAAATAGCAGACGATGCAAGACGACAAAAGAATCTCACGGAACTGGAAGAATTCTCCAAGGAAGAATGAATGAATGAATGAAAATCCCTCAAACAAGAATTGAAAGACTATTGTCTGGCTACAAAAAGCATTTACAAGCTGTGATGCTTTCAAAAGGGGGCGCTACTAGGTACTAACCTTGCCGGGTGCCAAAACTTTTGCATTTGCCCATTTTTCCTTATTGAATTTTTTTTTAAATGTAAAAGATGAAAATATATATAGTTTATTATTTATTGTTTTGCCTAAAATACAAAGGAAATGTCATCTGTAACTTTAGGCCGTTTAGAGATTATTTCATCTTCGACTTAACTGTTCACAATAACAGTAATTTTGACCATTGGTGCCCAAACTTTTACATGTCACTGTATTCTGTCACTGTGTGTCTCCTACAGATGGACTCATGGAAAGAAATCCACCAGAGAGATGTCCCCGTCCTCTGTATCCCCAGGACTGTCCAGAGGAGAATCACAACATCCCGGAGAGTCATCAGGTAGACGGTGCTGAGCCCTGTACCGGATCTGTATATGGGGGGACATTTCTGATCGAGGTCATAGATGTCACAGATTTTGGTGGTTTCTTGTATTGTGCTGATTGTTACATCTGATATATCAGGAGGAAGATCCGACTAAGAATAAAGTGAAGGACGAGACAGAAGAAGAAGCGATGACGAGGGGGGATCAGCCGTGTGTGAGTGACGGGAAGGAGGAGATTCCTGTAGAAGTTTCCACAGGTGTGTAATAATGACCAGCGTGTGATGATGATGATGATGACCGGCGTATGACGATGATGACTGGCATGTGACTATGATTAGTGGCGTGTGATGATGATGACTGGCGTATGATGATGATGATTGGCATGTGACTATGATTAGCGGCGTGTGATGATGATGACTGGCGTATGACGATGATGATTGGCATGTGACTATGATTAGCGGCGTGTGATGATGATGACTGGCGTATGACGATGATGATTGGCATGTGACTATGATTAGCGGCGTGTGATGATGATGATTAGCATGTGACTTATGATTAGCGGCGTGTGATGATGATGACTGGCGTATGACGATGATGATTGGCATGTGACTATGATTAGCGGCGTGTGATGATGATGACTGGCGTATGACGATGATGACTGGCATGTGACTATGATTAGTGGCGTGTGATGATGATGACTGGCGTATGATGATGATGATTGGCATGTGACTATGATTAGCGGCGTGTGATGATGATGATTAGCATGTGACTATGATTAGCGGCGTGTGATGATGATGACTGGCGTATGACGATGATGATTGGCATGTGACTATGATTAGCGGCGTGTGATGATGATGACTGGCGTATGACGATGATGATTGGCATGTGACTATGATTAGTGGCGTGTGATGATGATGACTGGCGTATGACGATGATGATTGGCATGTGACTATGATTAGTGGCGTGTGATGATGATGACTGGCGTATGACGATGATGATTGGCATGTGACTATGATTAGTGGCGTGTGATGATGATGACTGGCGTATGACAATGATGATTGGCATGTGATTATGATTAGCGGCGTGTGATGATGATGACTGGCGTATGATGATGATGACTGGCATGTGATTATGATTAGCGGCGTGTGATGATGATGACTGGCGTATGACGATGATGATTGGCATGTGACTATGATTAGCGGCGTGTGATGATGATGACTGGCGTATGACGATGATGATTGGCATGTGACTATGATTAGCGGCGTGTGATGATGATGACTGGCGTATGACGATGATGATTGGCATGTGATTATGATTAGCGGCGTGTGATGATTATGACTGGTGTATGACGATGATGATTGGCATGTGACTATGATTAGCGGCGTGTGATGATGATGACTGGCGTATGACGATGATGATTGGCATGTGACTATGATTAGTGGCGTGTGATGATGATGACTGGCGTATGACAATGATGATTGGCATGTGATTATGATTAGCGGCGTGTGATTATGATGACTGGCGTATGACGATGATGATTGGCATGTGATTATGATTAGCGGCGTGTGATGATGATGATTGGCATGTGACTATGATTAGCGGCGTGTGATGATGATGATTGGCATGTGATTATGATTAGCAGCGTGTGATGATGATGATTGGCATGTGACTATGATTAGCGGCGTGTGATGATGATGACTGGCGTATGACGATGATGATTGGCATGTGACTATGATTAGCGGCGTGTGATGATGATGACTGGCGTATGACGATGATGATTGGCATGTGACTATGATTAGTGGCGTGTGATGATGATGACTGGCGTATGATGATGATGATTGGCATGTGACTATGATTAGCGGCGTGTGATGGTGATGACTGGCGTATGATGATGATGATTGGCATGTGACTATGATTAGCGGTGCCTGATGATGACCGGTGTGTGATATTGTATGAAGTCTCCGGTGCAGTGAAGCTTTATCCGCCGTCCACATCACAGCAGAAGCGTCCGGTGATGGCGCGGCTGCTCTTGTACAGAGTCCGGTTGCGCACCGATGAATAACTGGGCCGCATTCACACCTCTTCTTAATGATTTAATAAGCACATTTTTAATTTTCCTAATTGTGTTTTTTAATATTACTTCCATCTTTTACTTTCATATTATTCTTAAACAAGTCTCATGCTGCCATATAAATGACTGAGCTTGCGATTCGGACAGAACCCCGGGGGAAGATTCCGTATAATGGACGCCGTCTGGCCTATGATCCAGTGATGTCCATCTTTTTCAGCGTGCATAAAAGCGCAGTCGACCGGAGGCTAGACGGAGTCCGGTGTAACTCTGCTGCCTCATTATTCTGAATGGATCCCTCGGGGGTGTCATCTGAATCATGTATTTTGTAGATTTAGATGGAAACCCCGATGTACAGTGGGTACGGAAAGTATTCAGGCCCCTTTACATTTTTCACTCTTTGTTTCATTGCAGCTATTCGGTAAGTTCTAAAAAGTTCATTTTTTTCTCATTATAGTACACTCTGCACCCCATCTTGACTGAAAAAAAAGCAGAAATGTAGAAATTTTTGCAAATTTATTAAAAAAGAAAAACTGAAATATCACATGGTCATAAGTATTCAGACCCTTTGCTCAGTATTGAGTAGAAGCCCCTTTTGAGCTAGTACAGCCATGAGTCTTCTTGGGAATGATGCAACAAGTTTTTCACCCCTGGATTTAGAGATCCTCTGCCATTCTTCCTTGCAGATCCTCTCCAGTTCCGTCAGGTTGGATGGTGAACGTTGGTGGACAGACATTTTCAGGACTCTCCAGAAATGCTCAATTGGGTTTAGGTCAGGCCTCTGGCTGGGCCAGTCAAGAATGGTCACAGAGTTGTTCTGAAGCCACTCCTTTGTCATTTTAGCTGTGTGCTTAGGGTTACTGTCTTGTTGGAAGATGAACCTTCGGCCAAGTCTGAGATCCAGAGCACTCTAGAAGAGGTTTTCATCCAGGATATCTCTGTACTTGGCTGCATTCATGTTTCCTTCAATTGCAACCAGTCGTCCTGTCCCTGCAGCTGAAAAATACCCCCATAGTATGATGCTGCCACCACCATGTTTCACTGTAGGGATTGTATTGGGCAGGTCATGAGCAGTGCCAGGTTTTCTCCACACATACCGCTTAGAATTATCACCAAAAAGTTCTATCTTCGTCTCATCAGATCAGAGAATCTTATTTCTCATAGTCTGTGAGTCCTTCATGTGTTGTTGAGCAAACTCTATGCGGGCTTTCATATGTCTTGCACTGAGTAGATCCTTCCATCTGGCCACTCTGCCATAAAGGCCCGACTCGTGGAGGGCAGCAGTGATCGTTGACTTTTGTGAGCTTTCTCCCTTCTCCCTACTACTCCGCTGGAGC
Organism: Phyllobates terribilis; assembly: GCF_046119375.1. NCBI lineage: Eukaryota > Metazoa > Chordata > Amphibia > Anura > Dendrobatidae > Phyllobates > Phyllobates terribilis. Next base: position 3,420,229 of record NW_027362877.1, read on the forward strand.
TCAGCCACAGTGATCTTGGGGTTTTTCTTTACCTCTCCTACCAAGGCTCTTCTCCCACGATTGCTCAGTTTGGCTGGACGGCCAGGTCTAGGAAGACTTCTGGTGGTCCCAAACTTCTTCCATTTAAGGATTATGAAGGCCACTGTTCTGTTAGGAACCTTGAGTAATGCAGAAATTCTTTTGTAACCTTGGCCAGATCTGTGCCTTTCCACAATTCTGTCTCTGAGCTCCTTGGGCAGTTCCTTTGAGCTGATGATTCTCATTTGGTCTGACATGCACTGTGAGCTGTGAGGTCTTCTATAGACAGGTGTGTGTCTTTCCAAATCAAGTCCTATAAGTTTAATTAAACACAGCTGGACTCCAATGAAGGAGTAGAACCATCTCATGGAGGATCACAAGGAAATGGACAGCATGTGACTTAAATATGAGTGTCTAAGAAAAGGGTCTGAATACTTATGACCATGTGATATTTCAGTTTTTCTTTTTTAATAAATTTGCAAAAATGTCTACAGAGTGGACTTTAATGAGAAAAATAAATGAACTTTTTAGAATTTACCAAATGGCTGCAATGAAACAGAGTGAAAAATTTAAAGAGGTCTGAATACTTTCCGTACCCACTGTAAGTGTTCAGCGTACAGCACAGGATAAATATGATCCAAAATGTTCTGTACCCCAAAATGCCACCATTAAGAGCCTCTACTCAACCCACAGAAAATCAAGTCCCCACTCAGGTTCATCATCTGTAAACGGTAATATAGGGGGTGTCCATATTACTGGTAGCACAAAGGCTCTGGAAAGTGACTTGGCTCCCACTTAAAGAAATCCAGTGACATCTGGGCTCCCAAATCCAAATGCCCCCTCCTCCTGGGACCCACAGTGTGCAGTTAGCATCCACATGTTTGGCATTACTGTAGCGGGGAGAGGCAATTTATTTCTCCAGAAAGCACTAGCTGGGAATCATGTACTGGGCGCTACAACGTAAGGGCACTGCAATGTACCGGACACTACAATGTACTGGCCACTATAAGGGAATATTTGCATTTTCACTTCACAACATCCATTACTGCTCGTTTCTGGAAAGCACCCATGGAGTCAAATTCTACACCTGTAGATAAATTTCCATAGGGTGTAATTTGCAAACTGGTGTCACTTGAGGGGGGATTCTGCTCTTCTGCCACTTTGGGGCTCTGTATATGGAGTCTGCAAACTGTTCTACTAAAGTTTGTTCTCCAAGAGTCAAATATTGCTCCGTCCCTCCGGAGTCTCGCCATGTGGCTAAGCAGTACAGTACAGACACATATGGGGTATTGCCCCGTTCAGCAGAAATTGTATAAAATTATGTGGTCATTTTTACCCATTTTCCCTTGTGAAAATGTAAAATCTGGGGCTAAAACAACATTATAGTGGTAAAAATTAAATTTTTTTTTCTTCACTGTTCAATTGTATAACATTTTGTGAATCACAATTACCTTGCATTCATTGGGAAAGTGCGCGGTGGATGCTGGATGTGACGCACGGTGAAACCCCACCCACAGCCCGGCATCCACCGCGGGGATCGCATCACCAAGTCACGCCTCACTTGACGTGACATCAGGGGAAGCAAGAGCCGGCTGAGGCCGGGGGTCGCGTGATGCCGGTGAGTGGCCAGCGATAGCGCCGCTCACAGCCAATAAAGACAAAGCAAGGTAATTAAAAAAATCTTCTCTCAACGGGTTAATTACATTGGGGGCATTTTTAATAGTAGTGGACAACTTCTTTAATTACGTGGACACTTTTATACTGAGGGCAAGATACGAAGCTTGAGAGTGAAATGGCACCGGAGGTACATTAAGGGAACCGGTCATCAGTAATTACCACTTAAAGAACTATTTGCTGTCTAATCTCTGCCACCCCTGACTTGTGCCAATGTCACCAGTTTATAAGTGTCATTCACTTTACCCGTCATTGTGTTAATGTTATGGCATGTAGTTGTCTTCCTTATTCCCGGTACTTTCACTGACGAGGGTCTTCATTGTGAGCTCCAGAAAATACATTCAGAAATCTCTTTTGTGTTGAAGAAAAAACTCACATCTAATTTATCTTTCATCCTGATAGGAAATCCTTGTGAGAATAACGGTTCATCACTAAATTGTAAAAAAGAAGATATCATGAAGCACTCTAATGGAGAAAACCTCATCACCCTTCCTGCACCTCCTGGACTTCACAGCACTTCACTTTCTTATAATCCTAATCATGAGGAATCATCTCCTGAGCAATCTCACATTATTACCAAAAGTCCAGGGGGCAGAGTGGATTCAAGATTTCAGTGGGACAAGAAATTTACAAAAAGCTCAGATTTTATAACACTCAGAAAACACAAAGGTAAAAAGCCATACTCCTGTTCAGAATGTGGGAAATGCTTTACATATAAATCACAATTTGTTATACATGAGAGAATTCATACAGGAGAGAAGCCATTTTCATGTTCGGAATGTGGGAAATGGTTTAGTAGTAAATCAAACCTTGTTAAACATCTAAGAATTCACACCGGGGAAAAACCTTTTTCATGTTTACAATGTAGAAGGTGCTTTCCAGATAAATCACAACTTGTTAAACATCGGAGAATTCACACAGGAGAGAACCCATATTCATGTTCAGAATGTGGGAAATGCTTTACAGAGAAATCAAATCTTGTGACACACGAGAAAATTCACACAGGAGAGAAGCCATTTTCATGTTCGGAATGTGGGAAATGTTTTGGAAGTATATCATACCTTGTTAAACATCAAAGAATTCACACAGGAGAGAAGCCGTATTCATGTCCAGAATGTGGGAAATGTTTTATGCGTAAATCAAATCTTTCTGCTCATAAGATAATTCATACAGGAGAGAAGCCATTTTCTTGTTCAGAATGTGCGAAATGTTTTATATATAAATCGCATCTTATTAGACATCAAAGAAGTCATACAGGAGAGAAGCCGTATTCATGTTGAGAATGTGGGAAATCTTTTATACATAAATCACACCTTGTAAAACATGAGAGAAGTCATACGGGAAAGAAAGTGTAATTATGTTCACTGTGTTTTATAAAGTTTAATAAACATTGTTCAGCATAAATGAGTACACCCCCTTTGATGAGTAAGATTTTGTTTAATAGCTCACTGAACACAAGATCAATTTCTACAATTTTGCCAACACTAAGTTTCATAGAACATTTTTTTTGTAATCAAAACATGAAAGTAAAGGTAATAATATAACTATCATTACAAAATCTTCAGTTTTACTCAAATTAGTTGATGCAAAAATGAGTACACCCCACATCAAAAGCTACTACATCTATTATTTTGTATGGCCTCCATAATTTTAAAGGACGGCCCCAAGTTTTCTAGGCCTGGAATGAACAAGTTAGTGACAATACTATATCTATCTTTTATCTCTCTTTCGATAACGAGCTCTTAGAGCCTGGATGCCGGATGGAGCGATGACAACTTGTCTCTTCAGAATTCCCCATAGGTGTTTGGTTGGGTTCAGATCAGGAGACACTTGGCCACTGAATCACTGTCACCCTGTTCTTCAGAAATGTAACAGTGGCCTACCAAGGGAACAGAGTGATGGCAGCATCTTTTCTGTCACTATAGAGCAGAACATCTGTGAATTCAAGATACCATCAATGAAATGTAGCTCCTCATGCAGCCGCACATAAGGACACGGCCACCACCAGGTCTCACTGTAGACCCCATGCATTCTCATTGTATTCCTCACCTCTTCAATGTTATACAGTTTTGAAGCCATCAGTTCCAAAAAAAACCTTTATCTTGGTCTGATCACTCCAGAGTATAAAGTCTCAGGAGGCTTCATATGTTTCCGCATGTGTCCTGGCAGATTGTAGGGCGGCTTTTTTGTGTATGGGATTTAGGAGAGGCTTTCTATGTGGACAACACCCATGTCTGCCATTCCTCTATAGAAAAATATGTCTGCTTTCAGCTCATCTCTCAATGCTTGGATGAAAAATCACAGTTGGGAAGGAATGGACGGGACAAAGAAAGTTACTGATAATCCAGCACTTGTTTTCCAGTGTGAATAAAACCAAAAACTTTTATTGAACAAATCAAATTAAAATCATAGAAACATTAAAAAACAGATAGGAGCAAAACATCTCTGCGTTTCTACCTGGTATTTGTGTTCAGTTCTTCTTCATGACATAATAAATCACCAGTAACCGGCTCCTTATACACATCATAGGGTCTAATGCACAGCGGAGACCCCCAGCCCCAAATGGACATGTGCAAGTATGTCTACATTACCCCTATGGACGATCATATGTCCACAACAAAAAGCATCCGTGCAATAGAAGAATGAAGTGTCTGCATCTATAATGTGTATATTATGTATAATTACTATAAAAGAGGAAAAAACACAATTCAGTAAATGGATACAAGGTCTGAAGGAAGATTCATATCACTGGGGAATCTGGAGTCCAATTCCAGAATCCACAAGGCTTCTCGGGGGTGTACTTTTTATACCAATCTCCCCCCTTAGCTGGTCTGGTGACATATTCAATACCCACAACTGTAAAGTGATTAATCCCTATTGTGTTGTATGAGATGTTGTGATGCTGCAGATGTATTACGTGTTGTGGGGCCAAGAACGTCCCTAACGTGTCCCCAATGCGGTGACGTAAGGGTCTGACCGTGCCCCCCACATATTGCAGCAGACAAGCTTCACATTGTATGGTGTCAATGACGTGTGGAGCTACAACTAATGAGATGTCGGATATTATAGGGTTTATTATGGTTAGTAGATGCAGACATTTTTGCTTTGTGCACAGACTTGCACAAACCACATTTATTTCTCCCACATTCAATGAAACCTTTGGTGTTTGTCCTCCACGTGTCAGTTGTCTTTCTTGTTGCTGGATCCTTGTCGGTGTATAACATAGGTAAATGTTTTCTGGTAATATTCACTATATTATAGGAATCTTCTCTGCAGCCAGTATTGAATGTAACTCTAGACTGATGGATGTTTCCTTCTTTGTGAGTTTTCGGTAATGTATGAAATATTGGACATTGTGGGTGATTTTCCTTTAATCGTTCTATTTGTTTGGCATTAAGTACAGCCGATACCAAACCCTCCTCCAAAAGACAATGTAAGGGGGTATAGTATGAATTAGTAGGATCTCCATCTAGAGTGCGGCATATATTAGTATCGTCACCCATGTTCATAACCTCCGGCTCATACAACCCACTATCCAGAGCTGTGATCGAGCCCCCTTTATCTGCAGCTCTAATGACTTTATTAGGGCTGTGCTCAGGGCCGTATCTGGCATTCATGCTGCCCTAGACACTTTAAGTGGTCACGCCCCCTACTGGTAATTCATACTAGAAGTGCTCATACCCTTTAAGCCCCCTTCACACGTACCGGAGACACACACGTACACCCATTATAATCTATAGGCTGCGCACATGGTCACACGGACCGGACATGTCCGTTTTTTGCCGGCAGCTCGGACGTCAGTACGTCCTGCACACAGATGACATAAAGTGTGACATCCGCACACACGTCTGTGTGACACGTGCCGGAAGAGAGTGCAGAATAGAAATGACAGATATTTAGGTGTTAGATGTGCAAAGATCGAGATAGATGATAGATATCCGTGAGATATATAATTAGTGCCCTGTGTGTGGAGTTTACTGTACTTGTGTTTAGCTAATAAATTAAAAAAGCGATGTGGAGTCCTCCCTATTTTTGATAACCAGCAAAGGTAAAGCAGACAGCTGTGAGCGGATATTATCAGGGTAGGAAGGTCCTCGGTTACTGGGCCCTTCCCAGCCTAAAAATACCAGCCCTCAGCCTCCTCAGAAATGGCGCACCAATTCAGGTGCTTTGCACGGCTCTTCACGATTGCCCTGGTGCGGTGGCGATCGGGGTAATGGTGGTTAGGGTTGATGACAGCTGTGATTTGTCATAAAACACAGCTGTCTTCAAGCCCTCAGGTTAGTAATGGAGAGGGAAAGGAAAGAGATCCCGGCACTCACCTGTAGTCAATCATTTATTCCACATCCACAGATCTGCAAAACGTTTCAGCTCCTCCAGAGCTTTTGTCAATTGTGGGCAATCACATAGAAATACAACATTTATATAGAAAGAAAACAAGGAAATGACATCACAATGAAATAGAAAATGAAGAAAACTACAAACATTCATATAATCATATAAGTCTCATTATATAAAATACCGTATTTTTCGGACCATAAGACGCACTTTTTTCCTCCAAAATTTTGGAGGAAAATGGGGGGTGCGTCTTATAGTCCGAATGTTGGGGGGTGTGTATATTTATGTGGGGTGTGGGGGGAGCGGTATCGGTGGAGGAGTGGGCACAGGAGGCAGCAGCCGCCCGCTGCAGCCTACACTGTCCCCGCTGCTAAAGAAAATGAATATTCACTGCTCCCCACGACCATGAGCGTGGGGAGCACTGAATATTCATGCTCCTTAATAGCGGTATACAGTGTAGCCGCGCTGCGGCTGCTGCCGGCTATCTCCTGTGCCCGCTGTTAAAGGGCATGAATATTCAACCTCTCTCCATGCCCATGGGCGTGGGGAGGGGGTGAATATTCATGCCCTTTAATGAGCATCGCGGCTCCGCTGTGTGCCGGCTATGAAGGAGAGTGAAGTCACTGCTCCTCGCGCACACAGACCCGGCGTGGGGAGCAGTGACTTCCGGCAGCTGATCTCTCCTTGTGAGCCGCGCATGGCAGTGACGTCATGCTCGGCTCACATGGAGAGATCAGTGCAGGCAGACAGGACGCAGCGCTGGAGGAGAGAGAAGAGAGGTGAGTAGGAGTGTTTATTTATTTTTTATGTGCACCTTGATGGGGATTAGGGGGACCATGCATACTAGGACAGGGATTAGGGGTGCCATGCATACCAGGACAGGGATGAGGGGTGCCAGTCATACCAGAACAGGGATGAGGGGTGCCAATCATACCAGAACAGGGATGAGGGGTGCCATGCATATCAGGACAGGAATTAGGGGTGCCATGCATACCAAGACAGGGATGAGGGGTGCCATGCGTACCAGGATAGGGATTAGGGGTGCCTGCATACCAGGACAGGGATGAGGGGTGCCATGCATACCAGGACATGGATGAGGGGTGCCTTGCATACCAGGACAGGGATGAGGGGTGCCATGCATACCAGGACAGGGATTAGGGGTGCCATGTATACCAGTACAGGGATGAGAGGTGCCATGCATACCAGGACAGGGATTAGGTGTGCCATGCATACCAGGATAGGGATTAGGGGTGCCATGCATACCAGGACAGGGATGAGGGGTGCCATGCATACCAGGACAGGGATTAGGGGTGCCATGCATACCAGGGTAGGGATTAGGGGTGCCATGCATACCAGGACAGGGATGAGAGGTGCCATGCATACCAGGACAGGGATTAGGGGTGCCATGCATACCAGGATAGGGATTAGGGGTGCCATGCATACCAGGACAGGGATGAGGGGTGCCATGCATACCAGGATAGGGATTAGGGGTGCCATGCATACTAGGATTTGGGATGAGTGGTGCCATGCATACCAGGATAAGGATGAGGGAGCCATGCATATCAGGATAGGTATGAAGGGTGCCATGCATACCAGGATGGGGATGGAGACCACATATAAAAGGAAGGGGGACGGCATATATACCAGGATGGGGGATATTGGCAGAATTGGGGGACATTACCCCTATACCAGTGTCAGCAGAAGACCCCCTCCCCCTTAAAAGTGCATCATGACCACATTTTTTGCTTAAATTTTTATTTTTCTATTTTCCTCCTCTAAAACCTAGGTGCGTCTTATGGTCTGAAAAATACGGTATACACTGCTCAAACAAATAAAGAGAGCACTTAAACAACAGAATATAACTCCAAGTCAATCAAACTTCTGTGAAATCAAACTGTCCATTTAGGAAGCAACACTGATTGACAATCAATTTCACATGCTGTTGTGCAAATGGAATAGACAATAGATGGAAATTATTGGCAATTATCAAGACACCCTCAATAAAGGAGTGGTTCTGCAGGTGGGGACCACAGACCACATCTCAGTACCAATGCTTTCTGGCTGATGTTTTGGTCACTTTTGAATGTTGGTTGTGCTTTCACACTCGTGGTAGCAGGAGACGGACTGTACAACCCACAGAAGTTTCTCAGGTAATGCAGCTCATCCAGAATGGCACATCAGTGCGAGCTGTGGCAAGAAGGTTTGCTGTGTCTGTCAGCGTAGTGTCCAGAGGCTGGAGGCGCTACCAGGAGACAGGTCAGTACACCAGGAGACGTGGAGGGGGCCATAGGAGGGCAACAACCCAGCAGCAGGACCGCTACCTCCTCGTTTGTGCAAGTAGGAACAGGAGGAGCACTGCCAGAGCCCTGCAAAATGACCTCCAGCAGGCCACAAATGTGCATGTGTCTGCTGCACAAAAGGTTAGAAACCGACTCCATGAGGGTGGTATGAGGGCCCGACGTCCACAGATGGGGGTTGTGCTCACAGCCCAACACCGTGCGGGACGCTTGGCATTTGTCACAGAACAACAGGATTGGCAAAGTCGCCACTGGCGCCCTGTGCTCTTCACAGATGAAAGCAGGTTAACACTGAGCACATGTGACAGAGTCTGGAGACGCCGTAGAGAGCGATCTGCTGCCTGCAACATCCTTCAGCATGACCGGTTTGGCAGTGGGTCAGTAATGGGGTGGGGTGGCATTTCTTTGGAGGGCCGCACAACCCTCCATGTGCTCGCCAGAGGTAGCCTGACTGCCATTAGGTATCAAGATGAGATCCTCTGACCCCTTGTGAGACCATATGCTGGTGCGGTTGGCCCTGGGTTCCTCCTAATGCAGGACAATGCCAGACCTCATGTGGCTGGAGTGTGTCAGCAGTTCCTGCAAGATGAAGGCATTGAAGCTATGGACTGGCTGCCCGTTCCCCAGACCTGAATCCGATTGAGCACATCTGGGACATCATGTCTCGCACCATCCACCAACGTCACGTTGCACCACAGACTGTCCAGGAGTTGGCGGATGCTTTAGTCCAGGTCTGGGAGGAGATCCCACAGGAGACCATCCGCAACCTCATCAGGAGCATGCCCAGGCATTGTAGGGAAGTCATACAGGCACGTGGAGGCCACACACAATACTCAGCCTCATCAGGAGCATGCCCAGGCGTTGTAGGGAGGTCATACAGGCACGTGGAGGCCATACACAATACTCAGCCTCATCAGGAGCATGCCCAGGCGTTGTAGGGAGCTCATACAGGCACCTGGAGGCCACACACAATACTTAGCCTCATCAGGAGTATGCCCAGGCGTTGTAGGGAGGTCATACAGGCACGTGGAGGCCACACACAATACTCAGCCTCATCAGGAGCATGCCCAGGCATTGTAGGGAGGTCATACAGGCACGTGGAGACCACACACAATACTCAGCTTCATCAGGAGCATGCCCAGGCATTGTAGGGAGGTCATACAGGCACGTGGAGGCCACATACAATACTGAGCCTCATCAGGAGCATGCCCAGGCGTTGTAGGGAGGTCATACAGGCACGTGGATGCCACTCACAATACTCAGCCTCATCAGGAGCATGCCCAGGCATTGTAGGGAGGTCATACAGGCACGTGGAGACCACACACAATACTCAGCTTCATCAGGAGCATGCCCAGGCGTTGTAGGGAGGTCATACAGGCACGTGGAGGCCACACACAATACTCAGCCTCATCAGGAGCACGCCCAGGCATTGTAGGGAGGTCATACAGGCACGTGGAGGCCACGCACAATACTGACCCTCATTGTGACTTGTTTTAAGGACATTACATCAAAGTTGTATCAGCCTGTAGTGTGTTTTTCCACTTTAATTTTGGGGGTGACTCCAAATCCAGGCCTCCATTGGGTAATAAATGTGATTTCCATTGATGATTTTTGTGTGATTTTGTTGTCAGCACATTCAGCTTTCTACAGAACAAAGTATTCAATGAGAATATTTCATTCATTCAGATCTAGGATGGGTTATTTCAGTGTTCCCTTTATTTTTTTGAGCAGTGTATATACACAAAAATGAAAAAACGCCCATAACAAAGTATAATAACTATCAAATAAAATATGTAATTTTACACCAATACACATCGCCACAAATATATATATAGGCGTATATAGGAAATGCAAAAAAAACATAATAAGTTTTATTTATATAGCGCCAACATATTCCGCAGCACTTTACAATTAAGCGGGGACATGTACAGACAATAAATTCAATACAAGGTAAGACAGTTTAAACAGTTACATTAGGAGCGAGGGTCCGGCCGCTCGCACGCTTACATTCTACAAGGGAATGGGGGGACACAGTAGGTGAAAAGTGCTTGTTATTTCAGGTCTGACAATTATAATAAACAGGGATTTTCATATAAAGCTGCATGATCCGGTCATCAGCCCGTATGTATAAGTGTAATAATCAAGTATCGAGTGCAGTTGTCGTGTGCATGGAGGGTGTGGAGACAGATGAAGAGTAGGGAACAGATTCTGAATAATATTTAGAAGGAGGGAACAGGGGAAAGTTGGTTTACTGAGTAGTTGAGGTGGTCGGCTTGTTTAAAGAGATGGGTTTTTAAAGCGCTCTTGAAGACATGGGGGCTAGGCATCAGTCGGATCGTCTGGGGTAGAGCATTCCAGAGAACTGGTGCAGCACGAGAGAAGTCTTGGAGACGGAGGTGCGAGGTTCGGATTATGGGGGATGTTAAGTCCTTTGTAGAACGGAGGGCACGTGTAGGGCGATAGACAGAGATGAGAGAGGAGATATAAGGCGGTACAGAACTGTGGAGAGCTTTGTGGTTGAGAGCGATGAGTTTATATTGGACCCTGTAGCGAATGGGCAACCAGTGTAATGACTGGCACAAGATGGAGGCATCGGTGAAGCGGCTGGACAGAAATACGACCCTGGCTGCCGCATTCAGGATGGATTGGAGAGGAGAAAGTTTGGTAAGAGGGAGACCAATCAGAAGAGAGTTGCAGTAGTCCAGACGAGAGTGAATAAGAGCGACAGTAAGAGTTTTAGCAGTTTCAAAGGTGAGAAAAGGTCGGATTCTGGAGATGTTTTTAAGATGCAGGTGACAAGAGCGAGTGAGTGATCAGATATAGAGAGTAAAGGAAAGGTTAGTGTCAAATATGACCCCCAGGCAGCGGCCGTACTGCTGGGAGTTATGGTTGAACCATCCAAGGTAATTTCAATGTCAGGTAGAGTTGGGTTAGTAGAGGGGAGAAACACAAGAAGTTCAGTTTTGGAGAGATTCAGTTTAAGATAGAGGGAGGACATGATGTTAGAGACAGCGAACAGACAGTCCTTGGTATTTTGTATTAGGTTAGCGGTGATGTCAGGTGAAGAAGTGTATAGTTGGGTGTCGTCAGCATAGAGATGATACTGGAACCCAAATCTGCTGATTGTTTGTCCAATAGGGGCCGTGTATAGAGAGAAGAGGAGGGGGCCTAGAACTGAGCCCTGCGGGACCCCGACAGTAAGGGGAAGAGGAGTCGGCAAAAGATACAGTGAAGGAGCGGTAAGGAGGAGAACCAGGAGAGAACGGTTTCCTTGAGGCCGATAGACCGGAGCATAGTGAGGAGGAGCTGGTGATCCACAGTGTCAAATGCAGCAGAGAGATCCAGGAGAATCAGCAGGGAGCAGTGACCTTTGGATTTAGCTGTTACTAGATCATTAGAGACTTTAGTGAGGGCAGTTTCAGTGGAGTGTAAGGAGCGGAAATCAGATTGTAGAGGGTCAAGAAGAGAGTTATCTGAGAGATAGCGGATTAGACGGGAGTGGACCAAGCGTTCCAGGAGTTTAGAGATGTAAGGAAGGTTAGAGACAGGTCTGTAGTTAGCAGTGCAGTTCTGGTCCAGGGATGGCTTTTTAAGTAAAGGGGTTATGATGGCATGTTTAAATGAGGAGGGAAAGATACCTGAAGAAAGAGAGAGGTTAAATATTTTAGTCAGGTGAGTGGTGACGACCGGTGAGAGAGACTGCAGGAGATGTGAAGGAATGGGGTCACTGTTGCAGGTTGTAGGTCGAGAATAAATGAGAAGCTGGGTAACTTCTTCTTCTGTAACAGGCTCAAAGATGGCTAGTGAGCTTGAAGTGCGGCAGGGAAGGGGATCCAGGCACTGAGGAGATTGGGTTGAGATGTCCTGATGGATGTGGTTGATTTTTTTCTAGGAAATAAGTGGCCAGTTCCTCCCCGCTGAGGTTGGTGGTGGGGACCTGTGCATTAGGTTTCAGGAGGGAGTGTAAGGTTTCAAAAAGTCATTTTGGATTGTTGGACAGTGAAGTGATGATGGTGGTGAAGTAGGATTGTTTGGCCAGATGAAGGGCAGAGTTATAGGTTTTGAGCATGAATTTATAGTGGATGAAGTCCTCTGCTAAAAGAGATTTTCTCCACTGACGCTCAGCACACCTTGTGCAACACTGAAGAAAACGTGTTTGCATTGTGTGCCAGGGCTGCCGTTGTCTGTGTCGGGTCTTTCTGCATGTAGAAGGTGCTGCTTCATCTAGGGCGCTCTTCAGTGTATTATTGTAGTGTGACAATGTCAAGTCTGGACAGTAGAGGCAGGAGATGGGGGCTAAAGATGTGTGGAGATTGTCCATAAGCTGCTGGGTATTAATGGTACATGTATTCCTATAAGTAAGGTAAGTGGGGGTGTCCCGGGTGAGGAGACAGTTCTTGACAGAGAAGAAAAGAAGGTTGTGGTCCGAGAGCGGGAGAGGGGAGTTAGTAAAGTCATGCAGCGAGCAGAGACGGGAGAAAACCAGGTCCAGAGTATTCGCGTCTTCATGTGTAGGAGAGTTAGTAACCTGTGAGAGGCCGAATGAGGAGGTTAGAGAAAGTAGATGAAAGGCAGATTGGGAGAGGAGATCATTGATGGGGATGTTAAACTCTCCCATGATGAGGGTGGGGATGTCACAGGATAGAAAGTGAGGAAGCCAGTTGGCAAAGTGATCCAGGAACTGGCGGCAGGAGCCTGGAGGGCGATATACAACTGCCACTCACAGGGAGAAGGGTTTGAAGAGTCTGACGGTGTGGACTTCAAAGGAAGGAAACATAAGTGAGGGAACCGGGGTGGGTGGTGACCTGGAAAGCACATTGTGGTGAAAGGAGCAAACCAACACCTCCACCCTGTCTATTCTCAGGTCTGGCCATATGTGAAAATTTCAGGCCATCAAATGAGAGAGCAGCAGCTGCGGTGGTGTCTGAATGCTGGATCCAGGTTTCTGTAATAGCCAGAAGGTTAAGGGAATTAGAGAGGAAAAAATCGTGAGTGTAAGTTAGTTTGTTACACACAGACCGTGCGTTCCAGAGAGCACAATGGAAAGCAATAGGAGAGGGCATGCACTGAATGTTAATAAGATTAGCAGGATTTCTATATGCAGCTGGAGGAGAGTGGTGCATGCTAGTGCAGGGAGGCCCAGGATTGGGGGAGATGTCACCAGCAACTCGGAGAAGGAGAAAAAAAAGAGAAAGAGCAGGTGGTGCAATAATTTGTATGAACGTTTTGAGTGCTGTATGGAGGTAGTGGATGGTTTGGAGGGGGTGAGAAATATCAGTAGAGCCTCAGAGTTATACATGAGGGAGGGGAGAAGGGAGGGGTGGATATGGAGAGAGTGCACAGAATGTGTTAAAGGGCGGACGATATGTGAGAAAGCAGAAGTTAAAACAAGTAAGATAATAATCATCGTACCATTTAACTATACGCACCAAAGTCTAAAAAACAAATATCATAATTCACCCACAACACATTCTAATTCTCCTCTGTATATCATAAATGAGAAGGAAAAATTATTGACCTAATTTATATATTGTTTATTTTAAATTTTTTGCAATCTCCACTTTTAAATCTGTATCTGCTGCCTGCAGTCTATCAGCAGTCAACAAGACTAAATCCAGGGAACACTTATTAATCTGCTCGAATTGATCGCACAAAGTCCCATCCTCTGAAAACAGAGTGGGGCGCAGATGGACTCGCAGTCCTCGCGATAGGCGTTTTTCTCCACAGTATTCCATTAGAGTTGCAGCATGAAATTCATAGGAGACTCACCTTTTGGTTTCTTTTCCCAGTCACGTCTCCTGAATTCACTTGTGGATATTTTGAGAAAGTCCGTAGATATCGTTGTCTGAGACAAAATACCAGGTGATAGAACAAGTGAGTGCTCCTAGGAGAGGAGGCGGTATTAAGAGAAGGTTATTAAGGAGGGAAGCCTTCTGGATATTCACTGTAAATCGTCTGTCTCCTAAAGGCCTGAATCTAGAGTATAATGTGAGTCCGTCAGTAGAGCTGGGGGACAAATGTCCCCTTTCTCTTCTTTCTTCTTGCAGACAGTACAGACACGGTGGTCTCGCTGGAGCGCAGATACCGCATTGTGCACTAACACATCTATGGTTATAGAAATGATCGGGGTCAGGAATGAAGTTGAGATTTGATGAAGGTTTTTTATGGATAGAGCAACATTGGATTCCGGGGAAGAAGCTTTCACATTACTATTTGTGGCTTCGGCTCTTATGTTGTGATAATGTCGGTATACTCATTGTTTTTCAGTATGTAGACAGTGATCAGGTCATAGAAGGGTTATGGATTTAGAATTGCTTTCATTTGTCATTGGGTGAATATTTTAATATCTGAACGGACGACTAAATTATCAGCATTAGAACATTTTAATAAAAAATTTTAAAATTAAAAAAATAATAAATAAAATCTGAAAAATTCGCCAGACCCTCATCACAAGATGGCGCCGAGAACTCTGCACAACAACATGGAGAGGAGGAGATGGCGCGGGAGGATGCTGAGGCTGAGTCGCACCCGGAAGAACCTCAGCCTACGTAAAGACAGGTATCTGTACAACTCCGCTCTGCTATACAAGACACAGACGTATCTCTTAGGCCGGGGTCCCACTAGCGTACGGTATGCGATGCGAGACCCCCCGATGCGATATGCTAATGACACTCGCTGCTGCTCTGCTGCGAGCGGGAGCCGAATGTCAGTGCTCCATGCTCTGATCCTCTCGCACGGCTGCGGAGGGGACGGGGAAATCACTATCTCCATCTCCTCTGTTGCTGGCATTGGCGGGAATCACACTGCACTCGGGTGGTATCTGAGTGCAGCGCGATGTTTCACACGCACCCGTAGATTATATAGATGCGTGCGATCCTAATCCACCATGCTGCGATTTTTTTCCAGCCCGATCGCAATCCGATCGGAGCTGGAAAAAAAAACAGCACTGAGCACAGAAACATAGGACTAAATGGGAACAATGGAGTCTGATGTTTTATCTGATTGCATTCATCCGATTTAATCACAAGTGAGAGCGAGCCCTGACTGGGGAAACAGATGAACTTACTATAGATGTGGACCTGATGAGACTACTGGACTTACAGAACCTCCGGGAGCGGAGAAATCCTCATCACTGGAGAAAGCGGCCACTATGTGACGTCAGAGGGAGGAGGAGCCGGAGGAGCGACTGCGCCGGGATCATCTGCAGATCTGGGCGGGGCAATGACCCCTGAGGGGGAGGAGCTGCGGTGACATCATCACTGTCACATGACCGCAGCCTCATCACAGCTCCTTCACCATTATAATAACTTTATAGTTTATGGTTGCGTCTAGTTTGGAGGTGATTTTTTGAGGCCTCATTTTATCAGCTCCTCTCTAGGCGGCTCACCACTGAAGTGACTGGATCGGGGGGATACTTTGTGGTCCTCATTCCAGCATCTCCCCTCTAGACGGTTCACTGGTGAGGTGACTGGATTGGAGTTGAGTTTTTGAGGCCTCACTGTAGTCACATGTTTTTGAGGACCTCATTTTAGCGTCTCCCTCTCGCTGATCGCTGGGGAGGTGACTGGATCGGAGTGGATCTTTTGATGATCTCTCTGCAGCTTCTCCATTCTAGACAGTTCTGTTTCTACAGTGATGTTCCTCAAAAAATCATCTCCAATGTCCAGAATGGAGCAGATTCCCGGATCCTCATAGACTGCAATGTAGTGGAATTGAAATGTACACACATTGTATATACAGTACAGACCAAAAGTTTGGACACACCTTTTCATTTAAAGATTTTTATGTATTTTCATGACTATGAAAATTGTACATTCACACTGAAGGCATCAAAACTATGAATTACCACATGTGGAATTATATACTTAACAAAAAAGTGTGAAACAACTGGAAATATGTCTTATATTCTAGGTTCTTCAAAGTAGCCACCTTTTGCTTTGATGACTGCTTTGCACACTCTTGGTATTCTCTTGATGAGCTTCAAGACATGTTAATTCATAGTTTTGATGCCTTCAGTGTGAATGTACAATTTTCATAGTCAAGAAAATACAGAAAAATCTTAAAATGAAAAGGTGTGTCCAAACTTTTGGTCTGTACTGTACCGGTTCTCTGCGCCATCATTCCTTCTACTCATTCTCTATATGTCAACCAGGGCTGCTTCTGTCATGAGGTGAGATGAGCATCTTGCCCCAGGCGCTTGTTGGAGCTGTGTGAGAGGGGTGGCAGAATGCTGCTGCTGCCCCCTCAGAGACACTAGACACAGGCCTGTAGGCGGCTGCTGCCCCCTCAGAGACACTAGACACAGGCCTGTAGGCGGCTGCTGCCCCCTCAGAGACACTAGACACAGGCCTGTAGGCAGCTGCTGCCCCCTCAGAGACACCAGACACAGGCCTGTAGGCGGCTGCTGCCCCCTCAGAGACACTAGACACAGGCCTGTAGGCAGCTGCTGCCCCCTCAGAGACACCAGACACAGGCCTGTAGGCGGCTGCTGCCCCCTCAGAGACACTAGACACAGGCCTGTAGGCAGCTGCTGCCCCCTCAGAGACACTAGACACAGGCCTGTAGGCTGCTGCTGCCCCCTCAGAGACACCAGACACAGGCCTGTAGGCGGCTGCTGCCCCCTCAGAGACACTAGACACAGGCCTGTAGGCTGCTGCTGCCCCCTCAGAGACACCAGACACAGGCCTGTAGGCAGCTGCTGCCCCCTCAGAGACACTAGACACAGGCCTGTAGGCTGCTGCTGCCCCCTCAGAGACACCAGACACAGGCCTGTAGGCAGCTGCTGCCCCCTCAGAGACACTAGACACAGGCCTGTAGGCGGCTGCTGCCCCCTCAGAGACACTAGACACAGGCCTGTAGGCAGCTGCTGCCCCCTCAGAGACACTAGACACAGGCCTGTAGGCGGCTGCTGCCCCCTCAGAGACACTAGACACAGGCCTGTAGGCAGCTGCTGCCCCCTCAGAGACACTAGACACAGGCCTGTAGGCAGCTGCTGCCCCCTCAGAGACACTAGACACAGGCCTGTAGGCGGCTGCTGCCCCCTCAGAGACACTAGACACAGGCCTGTAGGCAGCTGCTGCCCCCTCAGAGACACTAGACACAGGCCTGTAGGCAGCTGCTGCCCCCTCAGAGACACTAGACACAGGCCTGTAGGTGGCTGCTGCCCCGTCAGAGACACCAGATACAGGCCTGTAGGCTGCTGCTGCCCCCTCAGAGACACTAGACACAGGCCTGTAGGCAGCTGCCAGTCACAGTGTATCAGACAGAGGGGCAAGATCGCAGAGCAGAGGGGGACGCTCCAATGCTAGCTCCATACTCAGGTGCAGCGTCGTACTGGTGAGCCTTGGGCCCACCAGAGGAAATTATTCCTGGGGCCCAATATGTAACTACATAGAAATAATACAAGCCCACCAATTGTGAGATAAAATATGCTAGTGTAGCACCCTGAGGATTCGGCTGCTACAGGGGTATTGCACCTCAACCCAGAGGTGTGATATTCCACTCCCGGGTAAGGATGGAGTGTGGGACTGAGCTCGGTAGGCTGCATGCACTACATACATCCCATTTCCGAGGAACAGACCAACGGTACTCCCACTTAGAAATGTGCAGGTACGACCGAGTCTGTTCCTGGCTGGAGTGGGAGGGGGGTGGAACATCCCATGTAGTGTAGGGGCAGATAGGGGGAGCAGTCTGGGTAGTGATAGGAGCTCATTGGGTGCTGGTCACCTGAGCTCACACATAGAGGGATATATAAGGTGGGCACCAACTAGAATCAGGGTCAGTTGTAGAGAACAAGTCAGTTGGAGAGGAGCCTGTCTGATGCAGAGAACAAATCAGCAGAGAGAAGGAAACAGCAGCCCTGGAGAGAGAGAGAGTGGAGCAGAGAAAGACCCAGAGGGGGAAGACTGAAGGGACCCAAGAACCCAAATTAGAGCACCGGGTGAGGAGTCAGCAAAAGGGTACCGGAACCCAAACTGGTGGGGGTAAAAACAATCCCCAGCCAGAGACCGGAGGCCGTGGGCAGCATCTGCCACGGTCACCCACCACATTCACCCCGAAGGCACACCACATGAAGGGTCAGGGAACCCAAGGCCAAGGGTGTCCCAACAGCAGGCCCGAGGGAGCTGGACCTAGGTGGATCACTGGTGGGGACGGCTGAAGAAAGGACAGAGGGAGAGCTCAGGGCCACGCTCCGGACTTGTTTGGGGGTTGGCTGGATCCAGGACCTGGTGGACGCAGCACGGCTCGGGTGGTCACTAGCAGCTGGAGTGACCAGTACAACATCTGCAGTAAGTAAACACCCTTAACTGCACTACCCGACTCTGTCTTCATTGCCGTCTGCACTGCACCACCACAACCCCCATCCTCTGCACCTGTCCCCCCTGAGGCTATACCCCTCCCGTTGGGGGTTATCTCACCAAGCTGCGCACCCACCATCAGCCTCAGCGGACCCTGCTGCAGCGGCGGCCACAGTGACCGCATCACAACGGGTGGCGTAGTCGACACAAAAGAACTCTTAATAACATCTGTAGAACTGCCACATCACACTGAGCTTGACGCCCTGGGCACGGGACCGGGTCACAGCCGCTCGGAGACTACAACCCCCCATCTGATCCGGTGCCGGGTATTCCCCTCAAAAAGGAATATGTCCCAGGGGGCGCGTCAACTTTGGCGTAGTCGGCAGGATTACGTGCCCGCAACACCCGGGTACTGCGTGCCTGAAGAAAAGTGCAAGTTTACCTCAGAAAGAAGTCTCCCGCCGGTTCCGGAGGGTCCACGCCATCGGACTCCATCACCAGTCGTTTCCCGCCGATTGTCCGCCATTTCCAGCTTGTTCCCGCCATCTGCAGAGTTTCCCGCCACTGGGCGACGCTTCCCGCCAAAACCGCAGATTTCCCGCCTTGGAAGAGCAGCGGACGCCATTATGGGCGTGCCAAAGGAGGGCAAGAGGCCACCTCCCATCGTGGGCCAGGACAGAAAATGGCGCCAAAAGTGGAAACCGCCCCCACCAACAGAGACTGTGATGTTGGAGGTGTCTGTCAGCGTGAAAGAACTACCCCTGGAGCTGACAGTCACCGAGTTGCCCCGGGACCGCCCTCGAAGGGGGAGGAGACGAAAGAGAAGAGAAAAGATGGGTGCCGCTTGGAGCAGTGTGGAGCGAGCGGACCCGGAGGCAAGAGGTCTAACGAGGAGTAGCGGAGGAGCTCACCCGGAGATGGAGAGAAAGCAGAACAGCACCGGCCCGCTGGCCAGGAGTCTGCTAGAGACCGAGGAAGGAGGGCAGAGCAGCACCGGCCCGCTGGCCAGGAGCCTGCCGGAAGAAGAGCAGAGCAGCACCGACCCGATGGTCAGGAGCCTGCTAGAGTCCACAACCCCGCTAGGTCTAGCGGAGATCTTAGCGCAGCTCCCCCGAGACCGGGAGTGTGCACAGACTGCCCTGGAGGGCCTCGCACGGAGGATGGCCCGGGTACAGCGCGAGATACTGGCGGAGTGGAGCCGGGAGATGACCCAGCAAGCTGAGACCAGTCAACGGAGCACGCTACCCTGGAAGAGGAAGCAGACCGCCTCTGAGGATGGCGCGGGAGGACCCAAGGCCGGAGACGGCGCCGAGAAGGGAGCCGAACGCATGGAGGCAGGTAAAGGGGACGCCTATACCCCAAGCCGTGACACCGCTTACCTGCCCCAGCTCCCCGTCGCAGAGCCCGAAAGTCCCCCTGCTGTGCCCGTAGCCGCCATGTCACCGCTATGGACTAGGCCCCGACCGGAAGCCGCCGCAGCGACCCCTGTGACGTCACGCGCCTCGACCCGGAGCGTGACAAAGCAGGAAATACCACCAGCCTGGTCGCAAGGCCTAGTACCCCCGGACGCCGCATCACCAACAGCGCCCCCTACCTCCGCGGAGCCTCCGGCCTGGCCGCAAGGCCAGGTAGCCCAGGGCGCCGCCGTCCTAACGGTGCCCTTCACCTTCCAGGTGCCCCAGGCCTGGCCGCAAGGCCTGGGCAACCCGGGCGCCACCACCACCGCGCCCGCGCCCGTAAAACCAAGGGTGCCACACCTGGGGGAGGACTTGTTCAGCCAGCTCACATGGCCGGACGGGCGGCCCTTCATCTGGCCCGAAGGATACCATGAGCTGGAACGGCAACAAAGACTAGGGCCCTTGTGTGAGCCCCTGATCCCGGCTCCGAAGCGCGTGACTCGGGTCTCGCCTCCTTTAGAAGAAGCCCAATTCGTGTGGGACCCCACGGGAGAAGATTTGATGGGGTTCACCGGAGAAACTCGGGCAGTCGCCGCTGAGCGTACTGAGTGTTGTCGTCAGCAGCTAGCAGAGTTTGCGAGAGAACGGGAGGAGAGGCGGGTCAGAGAACAACAGGCCCAAATCCGGAGCGCGGAGCAGAAGAGCCGGACTAGGAGGAACCCCCGTGCAGCGCACTGTCCCCGCACCATCGGGACGGTGATAAAGTTCAACCCGCAGCATGGGTGGGGCTTTATTCGGGACCGTAACAACCGCGGTGACGTTTTTGTGACCCGCAGAGACGTCGAGTCCCACCTGCCGGAAGGTCACAAAGGCCGTGACCTCTACGTCGGAGATGAGGTCACTTTCACCCGGCACAAGTGTGCCAAAGGACCTTACGCCCTCCACGTACACCGCTTGACGGAGGAGGAGTTGCGGTACGGGGAGGAGGAGCCAGAGGACCCGGACGGGTCTGAAGCAACACCATATCACCAAGAAAAAGCAGGAGGGAGCCGTCGTTGAGGACGGGAGTAGAGACTGTATATAGTTGCCCGTCGGGGCACAGTGAACCGTTGCTGCTAAAATAGTCCCCGTTGGGACCAGTGAACTGTTTACCCGTTAACCCCTTCATCCTACAGGCTGAGGACTGTGAGCAGCCATTCCCTTCCCTCTACCTGGCCGAGGACTGAGAGCGGCCACTTTCCTTGTATATAGTTGCGCGTCCTAAAGCGCCCCCTACCGGTTTTATAGGAAAACCAGTCTTTCTAAGAGACTGTCGCACTTTTCCCGGACACACGTTGCACAGTGTCCGGAGGAGGAACCAGAAACAAGAGACGACGAGAATGTTATATGAAAAGTTTTATATATATAATGTTTTATATGTTTTATTATGTTTATATGAAAAAAAAAAATTTTTGTATGTTTTGGTGTTTTTGTCTTTACAGCCCGAGGACGTGCTGTGATTTACCAGGGGGGAATGTAGCACCCTGAGGATTCGGCTGCTACAGGGGTATTGCACCTCAACCCAGAGGTGTGATATTCCACTCCCGGGTAAGGATGGAGTGTGGGACTGAGCTCGGTAGGCTGCATGCACTACATACATCCCATTTCCGAGGAACAGACCAACGGTACTCCCACTTAGAAATGTGCAGGTACGACCGAGTCTGTTCCTGGCTGGAGTGGGAGGGGGGTGGAACATCCCATGTAGTGTAGGGGCAGATAGGGGGAGCAGTCTGGGTAGTGATAGGAGCTCATTGGGTGCTGGTCACCTGAGCTCACACATAGAGGGATATATAAGGTGGGCACCAACTAGAATCAGGGTCAGTTGTAGAGAACAAGTCAGTTGGAGAGGAGCCTGTCTGATGCAGAGAACAAATCAGCAGAGAGAAGGAAACAGCAGCCCTGGAGAGAGAGAGAGTGGAGCAGAGAAAGACCCAGAGGGGGAAGACTGAAGGGACCCAAGAACCCAAATTAGAGCACCGGGTGAGGAGTCAGCAAAAGGGTACCGGAACCCAAACTGGTGGGGGTAAAAACAATCCCCAGCCAGAGACCGGAGGCCGTGGGCAGCATCTGCCACGGTCACCCACCACATTCACCCCGAAGGCACACCACATGAAGGGTCAGGGAACCCAAGGCCAAGGGTGTCCCAACAGCAGGCCCGAGGGAGCTGGACCTAGGTGGATCACTGGTGGGGACGGCTGAAGAAAGGACAGAGGGAGAGCTCAGGGCCACGCTCCGGACTTGTTTGGGGGTTGGCTGGATCCAGGACCTGGTGGACGCAGCACGGCTCGGGTGGTCACTAGCAGCTGGAGTGACCAGTACAACATCTGCAGTAAGTAAACACCCTTAACTGCACTACCCGACTCTGTCTTCATTGCCGTCTGCACTGCACCACCACAACCCCCATCCTCTGCACCTGTCCCCCCTGAGGCTATACCCCTCCCGTTGGGGGTTATCTCACCAAGCTGCGCACCCACCATCAGCCTCAGCGGACCCTGCTGCAGCGGCGGCCACAGTGACCGCATCACAACGGGTGGCGTAGTCGACACAAAAGAACTCTTAATAACATCTGTAGAACTGCCACATCACACTGAGCTTGACGCCCTGGGCACGGGACCGGGTCACAGCCGCTCGGAGACTACAACCCCCCATCTGATCCGGTGCCGGGTATTCCCCTCAAAAAGGAATATGTCCCAGGGGGCGCGTCACTAGTATTGTGGTGTAACATAAAACACAATGGTTCACATTTATCAAAAATGGCATAATTTGAGCAAAATCCTTTATACTCACTTCAACTCCATTATTCCATATTTATCACATTTCGTCACTAATGATACATCTGGTGCAAATTATTTAAGCAGAACATTTTAAGCATGGTAGCACACGTCTCAATGTTAAAAAAGAGCTGACATCCAGTGGGTCAAATGTTGCATAGTAATATAATTTTGTACAAATTGCAACTTTTTCTACATGTAAAAATGGTTTTAATATGAATGCATTTGTTCCGCGCCTTTTTTAAGACAGCCGGTGCCAGGGTGCTCCTGTCCCCAGGCACATACATAAAATCAATTAGAAATATATTAATCCCTTGGCACAGATGAACATACAGTACCAGTACGTCCACAGCAGGGTCCACGTGTGTGGAGTTGGCTCAGGAGTGGAGACCACTTCACACGCAACATACAGCGGGCATGTGCCTGTATGGTGACCATTCAGCTGTGCACACGCAACATACAGCGGGCATGTGCCTGTATGGTGACCATTCAGCTGTGCACACACAACATACAGTGGGCATGTGCCTGTATGGTGACCATTCAGCTGTGCACACGCAACATACAGCGGGCATGTGCCTGTATGGTGACCATTCAGCTGTGCGCACCCATCTTGATACTCCTGTGATATCCAGAATTAGGCTGGATTCATATGGGATCATTATTTCCACTATATACCGCAATACTGTTACTGTTATATTAAAACATACAAAACAAGCAGGGGCGTAATGATCGCGGTCATAGAGGGTACAATCGGGACCAGACCCGTGCTTGTGCGTGGCCCGACGACACCAATTTCACCTGGATGTTCATTCTCTGACACACATTCTGCTGAAATGTATTGTGACGCAGAGACCCGCCGGCTCCCTGCACTTCAAGATATGCGGCCAGCCAATCAGAGGCAAGCAGCAGGTGTTGGCGGCCCGCAGAAGTCAGCTACCGGCTGGGGGAACATTATACCAGGATGGCGGACCTTATACCAGGATGGCGGACATTACATCCGGGTGACGGACATTACATAAGGATGGCGGACACTATATCAGGATGGCAGACATTATATCAGGATGGGGAAATGATATCAGAATGAAGGACATTATATCAGGATGGGAGATAAGATACCAGGCTGGGAACATTATATTAAGATGGGCACAATATACCAGGATGAGTGACATTACACCAGAATGGCGGACATTATACCAGAAGGGGGACATGGTTATAGCATGGAGCCCAGGATGGGGGACATTATACCAAAATGGGGACATTATATCAGTCAGGGGTGGTACAGGGTGGGCATCAGTCAGGGTTGATACAGGGGCACTCAGGGGTAATACAGGGGAGGCTCAGTCAGTCGGGGGTGAAACAAAACATTGAGGGAAATCCTCCCTTAGTGACTGAGCCCTCTCACCCTCTATCACCAATGAGTAAAGCCCCTCACTGTTGGTGTTGATGGGGGTCACTTAGTTATGTGATAATCCTGCTCAGCTACATATATCTGACCTTTGGTGAGTGATGTAGCAGGCGGCCATCCATCTCCCTGTGCTTCTCACTGTCAGCCTGTGACACAGTTAGGGAGGAGCGCTGTTACTCAGCACATCATGGCTCATTACCTCAGCTCTGCTGTTAGCACAGGGAAGAGGCCACAAACAAAACTAACACTGATTGGCTGCGATGCTGCCAATCACTATTAGACTTACCAGCAGCAGCACCGCTCTCCCTGGTTGCTCCAGGTGCGGTATCGCAGAGGCAGAGATTCAGCATTATTGATCAGCGATCAGTCAGTCCCTGAAGTGAGCTGCTGTCTGCACTGCAGCAGAACAGATCCAGTGACTCCCGTACTCTGCCGGGATGTCTAATGCTGGGAGGAGCGGTGAATAGTAATCAGTGACACGTGTGAGCTGCCGTGCTTGCAGCATGTCATGTGCTAGTGCGCTGAGTGCTGCTGACTGCTCCTCCCAGCATTAGACATCCCGGGAGAGCAGTGCACGAGTCACTGAATCTCTCCAGCTGCAGACAGCGGCTCACTCCTCATACTGACCAGAACACTGATCCATCCTGCTGGATCCTGAACACTGTGATATCGCACCTGGAGCTGAATCACTGGAATCAGTAAGTCATAAAAATGCCTGAAAACCTTCCCTCTCTCTCATTATTCTGGCATTTGGCAAATATTAAAAATGATGGTAAAATCCTAATTGACCTAAAACGGGAAAGGTTTATTCTGATTTCATGTCAGATATTGAGAAAAGCCTGCGTCTTTTTATATAGTGTATGGAAACTTCTGGTGTCAGCTGTGTGTGTATGTGTCCCTATAGTTATAGTTTTGGATGATTACTATTGTCCCTTCATTGTCTGCGCTGTTGCATCCAAATAACCTGTTCACAAAATCAAAGTATGTCATTGGGTTGGAAGGGGTTAAACAGGCAGTTCTGATGACATCACAAAGCACATAAACATCCTATGACATCACAATTGGTATAGAATGTACAGAGTGTAACTCCTGAGCCATCTTGTTTCATTCGAGGCTGACTGCTTGAAGGTGACAAGTCCAGGTCGGGAACTCTTCACCTATGACCTCACTCATACATTGTATAGATGGGGGGTCAGTAGTGGGATTCAGAGCTGCATCATTAACCTGAAAATCTCAGCAGATGGCGCTGGATCACGTGTCCCGTGCTGGGATTGTTATAATGAGTCTATGATTTACAAAAAAATGTTATTGAGCAGATTCCTTGGAAAATCATTTGGGGGCTTTAGTAAAGCAGTGTGAGCCCGGCCTAACGGGGGCTACCAATCTGGAGAAACCCTTCCCTAAATGAGGACTTGCTGGCGATCACCTGATCATGTGTCACTGGTCTGGAAGACCCTCAGCAATGGGCTGGCTTTGCCCTCTATGACCCCCATGTGCTCTAATAAAAGGGGAGGGCCGGCTGACACCCCCCCATTTGGCTCCATTTTTGGGCAGCTTTGCCATTAATGTTGTCAGAACCTAGCGTTTTCAGAACATCCATTTAATAGCAGACGGGTCCAGTTCTCCATTATCCGCTCTCATGGTCCTGCTGGATCAGGAGTGACCGGGAGCTGACGGTTTATGGTGATCAGGAGTTGCAGGATGGCGCCGGTGTTTCCCTTTAGGTCATAGAGCAGTAGATGATGCGGATTAGAATAAAAGAGTGGAAATGTTTCGGTTATTATCTGCGTCATGACTCAATTAATAATGAGGCTGGTGGTTATTTGCAGCCGGTGATTTCGTTTTATTAATTCAACTCTTCCTTGATGTTGGAAACTCGATACATAACACAGCAGTGACAGTTATTATGACATCACAGGGGACATGACATCACAGGGCACATGACATCATAGATATCACATGACATCACAGTTGGTACAGAATGTGTAAAGTTCTAATCCTGAACCATCTTGTGTCCCAGAGGCGGCATCTTGAGGAAGACAAGTCTATGTAGGTAGCTCTTCACTTAGCACTAAGGCCCTATTCACACATTGTGTAGCTGTGGGGAGTTTGTGGTGAAGTTTAGAACTTCATCATTTACCCCTAAAATAATCTCAGCAAACATCTCTGAGCGACGTGTTCTCTCTTGTGCATCAGGATGATTCCTTAAATAGGACCTATCATGTAATCCTCTTTTTTGTAATGATAGGTGTTATGTCTCATCTAGTTCAGATGAGCAGCAGTAATGAAGCACGGACAGATGACGACGGCGCAGCAGGATGGCCGAGCAGAAACAACGGAGAACGCCGTGGCTTGATGGCAGCAGGAAGACCAGAACTGGAACCACAGGAAATCAGGAGCAGAATTGAAGCAGCGGCACCTGGTATAATAGAGGGACAGACTCTGATCAGACTTTCATCAGAGTGGTATCAGGTTTTCTCGGACATGGAGAGGAGAAAGAAAAGGTTTCTCACCTTCTCCCTTCTGCAAGTCGGTGAAAATCGGACCACACTCCGATGTCAAAGCGCCGTCCAATTTTTCCACAAGCGCATAGACTTGCATTGCCATTGCCATATTTTGCAGAGTATAAGACGCACCCCAAATTTTGGGGTGGAAAATAATTTTTTTAAATAAAATGGTGGTGCCTCTTATAGTCCGTTTAACAGTAGGTTACCAGGGGGTGGCGGTGGTGGAGCGGGGTAACAGGAGGCAGGGCCACTGCTTTAGGCAGTCGGCGGCGACAGGAGTGGGGCGATTCTGCGGGACCTGGGCTCTCATAAGATGTCGGCGCCGGTGAGCAGAGTCCCCTTTCCTATAGATTGCCCTGCAATACGCTTTGGGAAAATGGCTGCTGGAGGTGACGCATGTGCAGATTGAGATCTCGGGAGATGCATGCGCCGCCTCAAGCGTCCATTTTCCCAAAGCCCACTGCAGGGCAATAAATGGGAAAAGCTACTCTGCTCACCGGCGCCGACATCTTATGAGAGCCCAGGGCCCGCCGACACCGGCCTCCTGTGACCGCGCTCCACCGCAACCACCCCTCGCTAAGCTACATTCAGATATTGTATATTAGATTGTAAGCTCCTAGGACAGGGTGTGCATTATTCTGCATGCCCTCAGGAGCAGTCTGTATACTGTATATTAGATTGTAAGCTGCTAGGACAGGGTGTACATTATTCTGCATGCCCTCAGGAGCAGTCTGCATATTGTATATTAGATTGTAAGCTCCTAGGACAGGGTGTGCATTGTTCTGCATGCCCTCAGGAGCAGTCTGTATATTGTATATTAGATTGTAAGCTCCTAGGACAGGGTGTGCATTATTCTGCATGCCCTCAGGAGCAGTCTGTATACTGTATATTAGATTGTAAGCTCCTAGGACAGGGTGTGCATTATTCTGCATGCCCTCAGGAGCAGTCTGTATATTGTATATTAGATTGTAAGCTACTAGGACAGGGTGTACATTATTCTGCATGTCCTCAGGAGCAGCCTGTATATTGTATATTAGATTGTAAGCTCCTAGGACAGGGTGTACATTATTCTGCATGCCCTCAGGAGCAGTCTGTATACTGTATATTAGATTGTAAGCTCCTAGGACAGGGTGTGCATTATTCTGCATGCCCTCAGAAGCAGCCTGTATATTGTATATTAGATTGTAAGCTCCTAGGACAGGGTGTGCATTATTCTGCATGCCCTCAGGAGCAGCCTGTATATTGTATATTAGATTTGTAAGCTCCTAGGATAGGGTGTACATTATTCTGCATGCCCTCAGGAGCAGTCTGTATACTGTATATTAGATTGTAAGCTCCTAGGACAGGGTGTACATTATTCTGTATGCCCTCAGGAGCAGTCTGTATACTGTATATTAGATTGTAAGCTCCTAGGACAGGGTGTACATTATTCTGCATGCCCTCAGGAGCAGTCTGTATATTGCATAGTAGATTGTAAGCTCCTAGGACAGGGTGTGCATTATTCTGCATGCCCTCAGGAGCAGTCTGTATATTGTATATTAGATTGTAAGCTCCTAGGACAGGGTGTACATTATTCTGCATGCCCTCAGGAGCAGTCTGTATATTGCATAGTAGATTGTAAGCTCCTAGGACAGGGTGTGCATTATTCTGCATGCCCTCAGGAGCAGTCTGTATATTGTATATTAGGCTGTAAGCTCCTAGGACAGGGTGTACATTATTCTGCATGCCCTCAGGAGCAGTCTGTATATTGTATATTAGATTGTAAGCTCCTAGGACAGGATGTACATTATTCTGCATGCCCTCAGGAGCAGCCTGTATACTGTATATTAGATTGTAAGCTCCTAGGACAAGGTGTGCATTATTCTGCATGCCCTCAGGAGCAGCCTGTATATTGTATATTAGATTGTAAGCTCTTATGACAGGGTGTACATTATTCTGCATGCCATCAGGAGCAGTCTGTATATTGTATATTAGATTGTAAGCTCTTATGACAGGGTGTACATTATTCTGCATGCCCTCAGGAGCAGTCTGTATATTGTATATTAGATTGTAAGCTCCTAGGACAGGGTGTACATTATTCTGCATACCCTCAGGAGCAGCCTGTATATTGTATATTAGATTGTAAGCTCCTAGGACAGGGTGTGCATTATTCTGCATGCCCTCAGGAGCAGTCTGTATACTGTATATTAGATTGTAAGCTCCTAGGACAGGGTGTACATTATTCTGCATACCCTCAGGAGCAGCCTGTATATTGTATATTAGATTGTAAGCTCCTAGGACAGGGTGTGCATTATTCTGCATGCCCTCAGGAGCAGTCTGTATATTGTATATTAGATTGTAAGCTCCTAGGACAGGGTGTACATTATTCTGCATGCCCTCAGGAGCAGTCTGTATACTGTATATTAGATTGTAAGCTCCTAGGACAGGGTGTGCATTATTCTGCATGCCCTCAGGAGCAGTCTGTATACTGTATATTAGATTGTAAGCTCTTAGGACAGGGTGTGCATTATTCTGCATGCCATCAGGAGCAGTCTGTATATTGTATATTAGATTGTAAGCTCCTAGGACAGGGTGTACATTATTCTGCATGCCCTCAGGAGCAGCCTGTATATTGTATATTAGATTGTAAGCTCTTAGGACAGGGTGTGCATTATTCTGCATTCCCTCAGGAGCAGTCTGTATACTGTATATTAGATTGTAAGCTCTTAGGACAGGGTGTGCATTATTCTGCATGCCCTCAGGAGCAGTCTGTATATTGTATATTAGATTGTAAGCTCCTAGGACAGGGTGTGCATTATTCTGCATGCCATCAGGAGCAGCCTATATATTGTATATTAGATTGTAAGCTCTTAGGACAGGGTGTGCATTATTCTGCATGCCCTCAGGAGCAGTCTGTATACTGTATATTAGATTGTAAGTTCCTAGGACAGGGTGTACATTATTCTGCATACCCTCAGGAGCAGCCTGTATATTGTATATTAGATTGTAAGCTCCTAGGACAGGGTGTGCATTATTCTGCATGCCCTCAGGAGCAGTCTGTATATTGTATATTAGATTGTAAGCTCCTAGGACAGGGTGTACATTATTCTGCATGCCCTCAGGAGCAGTCTGTATACTGTATATTAGATTGTAAGCTCTTAGGACAGGGTATGCATTATTCTGCATGCCCTCAGGAGCAGTCTGTATACTGTATATTAGATTGTAAGCTCTTAGGACAGGGTGTGCATTATTCTGCATGCCATCAGGAGCAGTCTGTATATTGTATATTAGATTGTAAGCTCCTAGGACAGGATGTGCATTATTCTGCATGCCCTCAGGAGCAGCCTGAATATTGTATATTAGATTGTAAGCTCTTAGGACAGGGTGTGCATTATTCTGCATGCCCTCAGGAGCAGTCTGTATACTGTATATTAGATTGTAAGCTCTTAGGACAGGGTGTGCATTATTCTGCATGCCCTCAGGAGCAGTCTGTATACTGTATATTAGATTGTAAGCTCTTGGGACAGGGTGTGCATTATTCTGCATGCCCTCAGGAGCAGCCTATATTTTGTATATTAGATTGTAAGCTCCTAGGACAGGGTGTACATTATTCTGCATGCCCTCAGGAGCAGTCTGTATATTGTATATTAGATTGTAAGCTCCTAGGACAGGGTGTGCATTATTCTGCATGCCCTCAGGAGCAGTCTGTATATTGTATATTAGATTGTAAGCTCCTAGGACAGGGTGTGCATTATTCTGCATTCCCTCAGGAGCAGCCTGTATATTGTATATTAGATTGTAAGCTCCTAGGACAGGGTGTACATTATTCTGCATGCCCTCAGGAGCAGTCTGAATACTGTATATTAGATTGTAAGCTCCTAGGACAGGGTGTGCATTATTCTGCATGCCCTCAGGAGCAGCCTGTATATTGTATATTAGATTGTAAGCTCCTAGGACAGGGTGTACATTATTCTGCATTCCCTCAGGAGCAGTCTGTATATTATATATTAGATTGTAAGCTCCTAGGACAGGATGTGCATTATTCTGCATGCCCTCAGGAGCAGCCTATATATTGTATATTAGATTGTAAGCTCCTAGGACAGGGTGTGCATTATTCTGCATGCCCTCAGGAGCAGTCTGTATATTATATATTAGATTGTAAGCTCCTAGGACAGGGTGTACATTATTCTGCATGCCCTCAGGAGCAGTCTGTATATTATATATTAGATTGTAAGCTCCTAGGACAGGGTGTACATTATTCTGCATGCCCTCAGGAGCAGTCTGTATATTGTATATTAGATTGTAAGCTCCTAGGACAGGGTGTGCATTATTCTGCATGCCCTCAGGAGCAGCCTATATTTTGTATATTAGATTGTAAGCTCCTAGGACAGGGTGTGCATTATTCTGCATGCCCTCAGGAGCAGCCTATATTTTGTATATTAGATTGTAAGCTCCTAGGACAGGGTGTACATTATTCTGCATGCCTTCAGGAGCAGTCTGTATATTGTATAGTAGATTGTAAGCTCCTAGGACAGGGTGTGCATTATTCTGCATGCCCTCAGGAGCAGTCTGTATATTATATATTAGATTGTAAGCTCCTAGGACAGGGTGTACATTATTCTGCATGCCCTCAGGAGCAGTCTGTATATTATATATTAGATTGTAAGCTCCTAGGACAGGGTGTACATTATTCTGCATGCCGTCAGGAGCAGTCTGTATACTGTACATTAGATTGTAAGCTCCTAGGACAGGGTGTACATTATTCTGCATGCCTTCAGGAGGAGTCTGTATATTGTATATTAGATTGTAAACTCCTAGGACAGGGTGTACATTATTCTGCATGCCCTCAGGAGCAGTCTGTATATTGTACGTTAGATTGTAAGCTCCTAGGACAGGGTGTGCATTATTCTGCATGCCCTCAGGAGCAGTCTGTATATTGTATATTAGATTGTAAGCTCCTAGGACAGGGTGTACATTATTCTGCATGCCCTCAGGAGCAGCCTATATATTGTATATTAGATTGTAAGCTCAAAGGACAGGGTGTGCATTATTCTGCATGCCCTCAGGAGCAGCCTGTATATTGTATATTAGATTGTAAGCTCCTAGGACAAGGTGTACATTATTCTGCATGCCCTCAGGAGCAGCCTGTATATTGTATATTAGATTGTAAGCTCCTAGGACAGGGTGTACATTATTCTGCATGCCCTCAGGAGCAGTCTGTATGCTGTATGTTAGATTGTAAGCTCCTAGGACAGGGTGTGCATTATTCTGCATGCCCTCAGGAGCAGTTTGTATATTGTACATTAGATTGTAAGCTCCTAGGACAGGGTGTACATTATTCTGCATGCCCTCAGGAGCAGTCTGTATATTGTACATTAGATTGTAAGCTCCTAGGACAGGATGTACATTATTCTGCATGCCCTCAGGAGCAGTCTGTATATTGTATATTAGATTGTAAGCTCCTAGGACAGGGTGTGCATTATTCTGCATGCCCTCAGGAGCAGTCTGTATATTGTATATTAGATTGTAAGCTCCTAGGACAGGGTGTACATTATTCTGCATGCCCTCAGGAGCAGCCTATATATTGTATATTAGATTGTAAGCTCAAAGGACAGGGTGTGCATTATTCTGCATGCCCTCAGGAGCAGCCTATATATTGTATATTAGATTGTAAGCTCAAAGGACAGGGTGTGCATTATTCTGCATGCCCTCAGGAGCAGCCTGTATATTGTATATTAGATTGTAAGCTCCTAGGACAGGGTGTGCATTATTCTGCATGCCCTCAGGAGCAGTCTGTATATTGTATATTAGATTGTAAGCTCCTAGGACAGGATGTACATTATTCTGCATACCCTCAGGAGCACCCTGTATATTGTATATTAGATTGTAAGCTCCTAGGACAGGGTGTACATTATTCTGCATGCCCTCAGGAGCAGTCTGTATGCTGTATGTTAGATTGTAAGCTCCTAGGACAGGGTGTGCATTATTCTGCATGCCCTCAGGAGCAGTTTGTATATTGTACATTAGATTGTAAGCTCCTAGGACAGGGTGTACATTATTCTGCATGCCCTCAGGAGCAATCTGTATATTGTATATTAGATTGTAAGCTCCTAGGACAGGATGTACATTATTCTGCATGCCCTCAGGAGCAGTCTGTATATTGTATATTAGATTGTAAGCTCCTAGGACAGGGTGTACATTATTCTGCATGCCCTCAGGAGCAGCCTGTATAATATAATAATAATAATCTTTATTTATATAGCGCCAGCATATTCCGCAGCTCTTAACAATACACAGGTTCATAAACAACAGTCATAAGTAACATAGCTAAAGATAATACAATAATTACAGCAAAAATAATGGCAACCCTGCTCGTAAGAGCTTACAATCTACAATGAGGTGGGGGTGACACAAAGTACAATGGCTTATTTGCAAGGATGGTCCAGCCATCTTGAGGGGATGAGGGATAGATAAAGGCTGCATGAGCTCATCACCAGCCAGTATTTGTGGTGCTTTTTGGTTCGGTGGAGAGTTGTGTGGAGAAATAAGGGATGGGTTATAAGAAGATAAAATGACTTCGATTAGGGAAGGTGATAGGCCGCCCTAAACAAGTGTGTTTTTAGGGAGCGCCTAAAACTGTGTAAATTGTGGTTCATCCTAATTTCTTGGGGTAGAGCATTCCAAAGAATAGGTGCAGCTCAGGAGAAGTTTTGAAGCAGATAGTGGGAGGTACGGATTAGTGTGGATGTTAGTCGAAAGTCGCTTGCGGAGCGTAGAGATCGGGTAGGCCGATAAACAGAAATGAGGGAAGAGATGTAGGGTGGTGCCGCACTGTGGAGAGCTTTGTGGGTGAGAACAAGCAATTTAAATTGGATCCTATAATTCATGGGCAGCCAGTGCAATGACTGGCACAGAGCGGAGGAGTCTGAGTAACGGTTAGCCAAATAGATGACCCTGGCAGCAACATTAAAGATGGACTGGAGGGGGGAAAGTCGAGTGAGGGGGAGGCCAATTAATAGAGAGTTACAGTAGTCGAGATGGGAGTGGATCAGGGCAACAGTGAGGGTTTTTGTTGTTTTCAAGGTGAGAAAGTGGCGGATTCTAGAGATGTTCTTCAGGTGCAAGCGACAAGAGTGGGCAAGAGATTGTATGTGGAAGGTGAAGGAAAGATTGGTGTCAAACACAACGCCCAGACAACGCGCCTGCTGGCTCGGCATTATTGTGGTGCCACACACGGAGAGAGAGATGTCAGATTTAGAGAGGTGAGCAGACGGCGGGAGTAGAAGAAGTTCAGTTTTGGAAAGGTTGAGTTTCAGGTAGAGAGCGGACATGATGTTAGAAACTGCGGCCAGACAGTCACTGGTGTTCTGTAGTACAGCGGGGGTAAGGTCAGGGGATGAGGTGTATAGTTGTGTGTCATCAGCATAAAGATGGTACTGAAAACCAAGTTTGCTGATGGTCTGTCCAACTGGGGCTGTGTAGAGAGAGAATAGAAGAGGGCCAAGGACTGAACCCTGAGGAACCCCAATAGTGAGAGGAAGAGGGGAAGAAGTGGAGCCAGCGAACGATACACTGAAAGAGCGGTCAGATAAGTAGGAGGAGAACCAGGAGAGAGCAGTGTCCTTAATGCCGATTGAGTGGAGCGTAGAGAGTAGGAGGTGGTGGTCAACGGTGTCAAAGGCTGCAGAGAGGTCAAGAAGAATGACGGTCACCATTACATTTTGCTGTCAGAAGGTCATTGGTTACTTTGATGAGTGCAGTTTCTGTAGAATATAGGGGATGGAAGCCGAACTGTGATGGGTCTAGAAGAGAGTGAGTGGAGAGGTAACTGGTAAGGCGGGAGTAGACCAGGCGCTCCAAGAGTTTAGAGATGAAGGGAAGATTGGAGACTGGTCTGTAGTTGTTTGTGCAGGAAAGGTCAAGAGAGGGCTTTTTTAATAATGGAGTAATGATGGAGTGTTTGAAGGAGGAGGGGAAGATACCAGAAGAGAGGGAGAGGTTGAAGATTTTAGTTAGGCGAGTAGTGACTACTGAAGAAAGAGACTGGAGTAGATGTGAGTTGATGGGGTCAGTGGTGCATGTAGTGGGATGGGAAGAAGAGAGGAGCCTGGAGACTTTGTCTTCTGTGACTGGGTCATATGTGGAGAGTGATGCAGAGGGGATGTGGGGAGGGATGGGAGTCACGGCTCTTGGTGGCTGGGAGCTGATTTCCTGATGGATGGTGTCTATTTTCTCTGTGAAGTAGGAGGCCAAGTACTCGGCACAAATGTCCGTGATGGGGGCCTGCGCTTTGAAGGGCAGAGTTATATGTTTTTAACATAAATTTGTAGTGGATAAAGTCTTCTAGTGTGCGAGTTTTCCTCCATAGGCGTTCGGCACTTCTAGAGCAACGCTGGAGAAATCGGCTTTGCGGTGTGAGCCAGTGCTGTTTTGCTCTGTGTTTAGAGGTTCTGAGGGTGATGGGCGCTACTTGGTCCAGCGTGCTTCTGAGTGTGTCATTGTAGTGGTTTACAGCCAGATCAGGACAGGAAAAAGAGGAGATCGGGGACAGTGATGAGTGAAGGGAGTCTGTAAGTGTATGAGGGTTAATGGCTTGTAGAATTCTGAATGTGTGATAGGTAGGAGTGTGCTGGGGCAGGCAAGGATTTGTGAGTGTGACAGAGAGAATGTTATGATCAGAGAGGGGAAGAGGGGAGTTATTTAGGTGGGGGATTGAACTAAGCCGGACAAAGACCAGATCAAGGGTGTTTCCATCTTTGTGTGTCTCAGAGGTTGAAAGCTGTGAGAGGCCAAGAGAAGTGGTTAAAGATAGAAGCTGGGATGCGGATGAGGAGGTGGGGCTGTTTATGGGGATGTTAAAGTCTCCCAGGATAAGGGTTGGTAAATCTGAGGACATGAAGTGCGGCAGCCAGGCAGAAAAATGGTCAAAGAACTGGGTGGGTGAGCCTGGGGAAGGGTATACGACCGCTACTCTGAGGGAGAAGGGATGGAAGAGCCTGATTGTGTGGACCTCAAAAGAAGGGAATGAGAGTGATGGTACTGGGGGGGATGACCTGGAAGGTGCAATGTGGGTACAGGAGTATGCCGACCCCACCACCAAGTCTGTTTGCAGGTCTCGGGGAATGGGAAAAATGCAGGCCGCCATGAGAAATAGCAGCAGGGGAGACAGTGTCAGAATCCTGGATCCAGGTTTCAGTGAGGGCCAGCAGATTGAAAGCGATGGTCAGAAAGTAATTGTGCAGGAAAGGAAGCTTGTTGCATATAGAGCGTGGATTCCTCAGTGCACAATTGAAGGAGGTAGATGAAGGAGTACAGCTGATGTTAATAAGGTTAGCAGGGTTGCGATGTGAGGTAAGGGAGAGGTTGAGGTTGGTGGAGAGTGGTCTGGGGCTAGAAGAGATATCCCCTGAAATGAGTAGTAGCAGTTAAAAGAGAAAGAGGAGATAGTTTTTGGATTTGTGACATGATTTCCTGTGCAATACCTTTGGATAAGATAGAGTGAGATTTTTCAAGAAGTTCAAAAGAGTATGGGAGCTGTACATAGGAGAGGGAAGGAGAGAGGGGCAGATATGGATGAGTGGTGATGGAGGGGGGATAGGGCAGTCAATGTGGATGAAAAAAAGGACACAGGAATATGGATGCAGGAGTAAAGTACATAATTAGAAGAGAGTATAAAGTGTCGGTTACCTGACTCCTGCCCTGAATGACTGCCATTGAAATGACTGTCAAACACTTGTTGAACAGGACACTTTGCTGAAGAGGACACGTGCGTGCACCCCTTATGATGCATCTAGATTTATAGGAAGGACTATAGCATCAGGTGAGAGGGATTGTGGGAGCTGCTTGTGACTAAATTGGCAGCTGCTCAGCTCACCAGGGAGTGGATAGCTGATCAAAGACACAGTCCTAACACACTATGCCTGACACAGTATAACACCTTTCACCATCAGATAAAGTCTACAATGATGGAAGGACAGACAGTGACTACTGAATACATTGCATCAAATAACAGAGCACAGATACAGCAAGCAGACACATTATACCATAGAAATGGTTTCAAGATGAGAGGTCAGCAGATGACATAGATCCAGCAAGCAGAGATATTATACCATAGAAATGGTTTCAAGATAAGCGTTCAGCAGATGACATAGATCCAGCAAGCAGAGATGTTATACCATAGAAATGGTTTCAAGATGAGAGTTCAGCAGATGACATAGATCCAACAAGCAGACACATTATACCATAGAAATGGTTTCAAGATGAGAGGTCAGCAGATGACATAGATTCAGGAAGTAGAGATGTTATACCATAGAAATGGTTTCAAGATGAAAGTTCAGCAGATGACATAGATCCAGCAAGCAGAGATGTTATACCTGTGTGAAGATAGAAGAGATGGATGGACGTTAGTCGGTTGCCATTGAAATGACTGTCAGACACTTGTCGAACAGGACACTTTGCTGAAGAGGACACGTGCTTGCAACCCACACTGCGTGCACCCCTTATGATGCATCTAGATTTATAGGAAGGACTGTAGCATCAGGTGAGAGGGATTGTAGGAGCTGCTTGTGACTAAATTGGCAGCTGCTCAGCTCACCAGGGAGTGGATAGCTGATCAAAGGCACAGACCTAACACACTATGCCTGACACAGTATAACACCTTTCACCATCAGATAAAGTCTACAATGATGGAAGGACAGACAGAGACTATTGAATACAATGCATCAAATAACAGAGCACAGATCCAGCAAGCAGGCACATTAAACCATAGAAATGGTTTCAAGATGAGAGTTCAGCAGATAACATAGATCCGGCAAGCAGAGATGTTATACCATAGAAATGGCTTCAAGATGAGAGTTCAGCAGGTGCCATAGATCCAGCAAGCAGAGTAGTTATACCATAGAAATGGTTTCAAGATGAGAGTTCAGCAGACGACATAGATACAGCAAGCAGAGATGTTATACCATAGTAATGGTTTCAAGATGAGAGTTCAGCTGATGACATAGATCCAGCAAGCAGAGATGTTAAACCATAGAAATGGTTTCAAGATGAGAGTTCAACAGATGACATAGATCCAGCAAGCAGAGATGTTATACCATAGAAATGGTTTCAAGATGAAAGTTCAGCTGATGACATAGATCCAGCAAGCAGAGATGTTATACCATAGAAATGGTTTCAAGATGAGAGTTCAGCAGATGACATAGATTCAGCAAGCAGAGATGTTATACCATAGAAATGGTTTCAAGATGAGAGTTCAGCAGATGACAAAGATCCAGCAATCAGAGATGTTATACCATAGAAATGGTTTCAAGATGAGAGTTCAGCAGATGACATAGATCCAGCAAGCAGAGATGTTATACCATAGAAATGGTTTAAAGAGGAGAGTTCAGCAGATGACATAGATCCAGCAAGCAGAGATGTTATACCATAGAAATGGTTTAAAGAGGAGAGTTCAGCAGATGACATAGATCCAGCAAGCAGAGATGCTGAACCATAGAAATGGTTTCAAGATGAGAGTTCAGCAGATGACATAGATCCAGCAAGCAGAGATGTTATACCATAGAAATAGTTTCAAGATGAGAGTTCAGCAGATGACATAGATCCAGCAAGCAGAGATGTTATACCATAGAAATGGTTTCAAGATGAGAGTTCAGCCGATGACATAGATCCAGCAAGCAGAGATGTTATACCATAGAAATGGTTTCACGATGAGAGTTCAGCAGATGAAATAGATACAGCAAGCAGAGATGTAATACCATAGAAATGGTTTCAAGATGAGAGCTCAGCAGATGACATAGTTCCAGCAAGCAGAGATGTTATACCATAGAAATGGTTTCAAGATGAGAGTTCAGCAGATGCCATAGATCCAGCAAGCAGAGATGGTATACCATAGAAATGGTTTCAAGATGAGAGTTCAGCAGATGACATAGATCCAGCAAGCAGAGATGCTATACCATAGAAATGGTTTCAAGATGAGAGTTCAGCACGAGACATAGATCCAGCAAGCAGAGATGTTAAACCATAGAAATGGTTTCAAGATGAGAGTTCAGCAGATGACATAGATCCAGCAAGCAGAGATGTTATACCATAGAAATGGTTTCAAGATGAGAGTTCAGCAGATGACATAGATCCAGCAAGCAGAGATGTTATACCATAGAAATGGTTTCAAGATGAGAGTTCAGCACGTGACATAGATCCAGCAAGCAGATATGTTATACCATAGAAATGGTTTCAAGATGAGAGTTCAGCAGATGACACAGATCCAGCAAGCAGAGATGTTATACCATACAAATGGTTTCAAGATGAGAGTTCAGCAGATGACGCAGATCCAGCAAGCAGAGATGTTATACCATAGAATTGGTTTCAAGATTAGAGTTCAGCAGATGACATAGATCCAGCAAGTAGAGATGTTATACCATAGAAATGGTTTCAAGAGGAGAGTTCAGCAGATGACATAGATTCAGCAAGCAGAGATGTTATACCATAGAAATGGTTTCAAGATGAGAGTTCAGCAGATGACACAGATCCAGCAATCAGAGATGTTATACCATAGAAATGGTTTCAAGATGAGAGTTCAGCAGATGACATAGATCCAGCAAGCAGAGATGTTATACCATAGAAATGGTTTAAAGAGGAGAGTTCAGCAGATGACATAGATCCAGCAAGCAGAGATGTTAAACCATAGAAATGGTTTCAAGATGACACTTGAGCAGATGACATAGATCCAGCAAGCAGAGATGTTATACCATAGAAATGCTTTCAAGATGAGAGTTCAGCAGATGACATAGATCCAGCAAGCAGAGATGTTATACCATAGAAATGGTTTCAAGATGAGAGTTCAGCACGTGACATAGATCCAGCAAGCAGGTATGTTATACCATAGAAATGGTTTCAAGATGAGAGTTCAGCAGATGACACAGATCCAGCAAGCAGAGATGTTATACCATAGAAATGGTTTCAAGATGAGAGTTCAGCAGATGACGCAGATCGAGCAAGCAGAGATGTTATACCATGGAATTGGTTTCAAGAAGAGAGATCAGCAGATGACATAGATCCAGCAAGCAGAGATGTTATACCATAGAAATGGTTTCAAAAGGAGAGTTCAGCAGATGACATAGATCCAGCAAGCAGAGATGCTATACCATAGAAATGGTTTCAAGATGAGAGTGCAGCAGATGACATAGATCCAGCAAGCAGAGATGTTATACCATAGAAATGGTTTCAAGATGAGAGTTCAGCTGATGACATAGATCCAGCAAGCAGAGATGTTATATCATAGAAATGGTTTCAAGATGAGAGTTCAGCAGATGACATAGATTCAGCAAGCAGAGATGTTATACCATAGAAATGGTTTCAAGATGAGAGTTCAGAGGATGACACAGATCCAGCAATCAGAGATGTTATACCATAGAAATGGTTTCAAGATGAGAGTTCAGCAGATGACATAGATCCAGCAAGCAGAGATGTTATACCATAGAAATGGTTTAAAGAGGAGAGTTCAGCAGATGACATAGATCCAGCAAGCAGAGATGCTGAACCATAGAAATGGTTTCAAGATGAGAGTTCAGCAGATGACATAGATATAGCAAGCAGAGATGTTATACCATAGAAATGGTTTCAAGATGAGAGTACAGCAGATGACATAGATCCAGCAAGCAGAGATGTTATACCATAGAAATGGTTTCAAGATGAGAGTTCAGCAGATGACATAGATCCAGCAAGCAGAGATGTTATACCATAGAAATGGTTTCACGATGAGAGTTCAGCAGATGACATAGATACAGCAAGCAGAGATGTAATACCATAGAAATGGTTTCAAGATGAGAGCTCAGCAGAAGACATAGATCCAGCAAGCAGAGATGTTATTCCATAGAAATGGTTTCAAGATGAGAGTTCAGCAGATGACATAGATCCAGCAAGCAGAGATGCTATACCATAGAAAAGGTTTCAAGATGAGAGTTCAGCACGAGACATTGATCCAGCAAGCAGAGATGTTAAACCATAGAAATGGTTTCAAGATGAGAGTTCAGCAGATGACATAGATCCAGCAAGCAGAGATGTTATACCATAGAAATGGTTTCAAGATGAGAGTTCAGCAGATGACATAGATCCAGCAAGCAGAGATGTTATACCATAGAAATGGTTTCAAGATGAGAGTTCAGCACGTGACATAGATCCAGCAAGCAGATATGTTATACCATAGAAATGGTTTCAAGATGAGAGTTCAGCAGATGACACAGATCCAGCAAGCAGAGATGTTATGCCATAGAAATGGTTTCAAGATGAGAGTTCAGCAGATGACGCAGATCCAGCAAGCAGAGATGTTATACCATAGAATTGGTTTCAAGATGAGAGTTCAGCAGATGACATAGATCCAGCAAGCAGAGATGCTATACCATTGAAATGGTTTCAAGATGAGAGTTCAGCAGATGACATAGATCCAGCAAGCAGACATGTTATACCATAGAAATGGTTTCAAGATGAGCGTTCAGCTCATGACATAGATCCAGCAAGCAGAGATGTTATACCATAGAAATGGTTTCAAGATGACATTTCAGCTGATGTCATAGATCCAGCAAGCAGAGATGTTATACCATAGAAATGGTTTCAAGAGGAGAGTTCAGCAGATGACATAGATCCAGCAAGCAGAGATGTTATACCAATGAAATGGATTCAAGATGAGATTTCAGCTGATGACATAGATCCAGCAAGCAGAGATGTTATACCAATGAAATGGATTCAAGATGAGAGTTCAGCAGATGACATAGATCCAGCAAGCAGAGATGCTATACCATAGAAATGGATTCAAGATGAGATTTCAGCTGATAACATAGATCCAGCAAGCAGAGATGTTATACCATAGAATTGGTTTCAAGATGAGAGTTCAGCAGATGACATACATCCAGCAAGCAGAGATGTTATACCATAGAAATGGTTTCAAGAGGAGAGTTCAGCAGATGACATAGATGCAGCATGCAGATATGTTATACCATAGAAATGGTTTCAAGATGAGATTTCAGCAGATGACATAGATCCAGCAAGCAGAGATGTTATACCATAGAAATGGTTTCAAGATGAGAGTTCAGCAGATGACATAGATCCAGCAAGCAGAGATGTTATACCAATGAAATGGTTTCAAGATGAGATTTCAGCTGATGACATAGATCCAGCAAGCAGAGATGTTATACCATAGAACTGGTTTCAAGATGAGCGTTCAGCTGATGACATAGATCCAGCAAGCAGAGATGTTATACCATAGAAATGGTTTCAAGATGTGAGATCAGCAGATGACATAGATCCAGCAAGCAGAGATGTTATACCATAGAAATGGTTTCACGATGAGAGATCAGCAGATGACATAGATCCAGGAAGCAGAGATGTTAAACCATAGAAATGGTTTCACGATGAGAGATCAGCAGATGACATAGATCCAGGAAGCAGAGATGTTAAACCATAGAAATGTTTTCAAGAGGAGAGTTCAGCAGATGACATAGATCCACCAAGCAGAGATGTTATACCATAGAAATGGTTTCAAGATGAGAGTTCAGCTGATGACATAGATCCAGCATGCAGAAATGTTATACCATAGAAATGGTTTCAAGATGAGAGTTCAGCTGATGACATAGATCCAGCAAGCAGAGATGTTATACCATAGAAATGGTTTCAAGATTAGATTTCAGCTGATGACATAGATCCAGCAAGCAGAGATGTTATACCATAGAAATGGTTTCAAGAGGAGAGTTCAGCAGATGACATAGATCCAGCAAGCTGAGATGCTATACCATAGAAATGGATTCAAGATGAGATTTCAGCTGATGACATAGATCCAGCAAGCAGAGATGTTATACCATAGAAATGGTTTCAAGATGAGAGTTCAGCAGATTACAAAGATCCAGCAAGCAGAGATGTTATACCATAGAAATGGTTTCAAGATGAGAGTTCAGCAGATGACATAGATCCAGCAAGCAGAGATGTTATACCATAGAAATGGTTTCAAGATGAGAGTTCAGCAGATGACATAGATCCAGCAAGCAGAGATGTTATACCATAGAAATGGTTTCAAGATGAGAGTTCAGCAGATGACGCAGATCCAGCAAGCAGAGATGTTATACCATAGAATTGGTTTCAAGATGAGAGTTCAGCAGATGACATAGATCCAGCAAGCAGAGATGTTATACCATAGAAATGGTTTCAAGAGGAGAGTTCAGCAGATGACACAGATCCAGCAAGCAGAGATGCTATACCATAGAAATGGTTTCAAGATGAGAGTTCAGCAGATGACATAGATCCAGCAAGCAGAGATGTTATACCATAGAAATGGTTTCAAGATGAGCGTTCAGCTGATGACATAGATCCAGCAAGCAGAGATGTTATACCATAGAAATGGTTTCAAGATGAGATTTCAGCTGATGACATAGATCCAGCAAGCAGAGATGTTATACCATAGAAATGGTTTCAAGAGGAGAGTTCAGCTGATGACATAGATACAGCAAGCAGAGATGTTATACCATAGAAAAGGTTTCAAGATGAGCGTTCAGCTGATGACATAGATAGAGCAAGCAGAGATGTTATACCATAG
Source organism: Phyllobates terribilis (assembly GCF_046119375.1). Lineage (NCBI taxonomy): Eukaryota > Metazoa > Chordata > Amphibia > Anura > Dendrobatidae > Phyllobates > Phyllobates terribilis. The sequence goes on from NW_027362877.1 coordinate 3,463,528, forward strand.
AAATGGTTTCAAGATGAGAGTTCAGCAGATTACAAAGATCCAGCAAGCAGAGATGTTATACCATAGAAATGGTTTCAAGATGAGAGTTCAGCAGATGACATAGATCCAGCAAGCAGAGATGTTATACCATAGAAATGGTTTCAAGATGAGAGTTCATTAGATGACGCAGATCCAGCAAGCAGAGATGTTATACCATAGAATTGGTTTCAAGATGAGAGTTCAGCAGATGACATAGATCCAGCAAGCAGAGATGTTATACCATAGAAATGGTTTCAAGAGGAGAGTTCAGCAGATGACACAGATCCAGCAAGCAGAGATGCTATACCATAGAAATGGTGTCAAGATGAGCGTTCAGCTGATGACATAGATCCAGCAAGCAGAGATGTTATACCATAGAAATGGTTTCAAGATGAGATTTCAGCTGATGACATAGATCCAGCAAGCAGAGATGTTATACCATAGAAATGGTTTCAAGATGAGAGTTCAGCAGATGACATAGATCCAGCAAGCAGAGATGTTATACCAATGAAATGGTTTCAAGATGATATTTCAGCTGATGACATAGATCCAGCAAGCAGAGATGTTATACCATAGAACTGGTTTCAAGATGAGAGTTCAGCTGATGACATAGATCCAGCAAGCAGAGATGTTATACCATAGAAATGGTTTCAAGATGAGAGATCAGCAGATGACATAGATCCAGCAAGCAGAGATGTTATACCATAGAAATGGTTTCACGATGAGAGATCAGCAGATGACATAGATCCAGGAAGCAGAGATGTTAAACCATAGAAATGTTTTCAAGAGGAGAGTTCAGCAGATGACATAGATCCACCAAGCAGAGATGTTAAACCATAGAAATGGTTTCAAGAGGAGAGTTCAGCAGATGACATAGATCCAGCATGCAGAAATGTTATACCATAGAAATGGTTTCAAGATGAGAGTTCAGCTGATGACATAGATCCAGCAAGCAGAGATGTTATACCATAGAAATGGTTTCAAGATTAGATTTCAGCTGATGACATAGATCCAGCAAGCAGAGATGTTATACCATAGAAATGGTTTCAAGAGGAGAGTTCAGCAGATGACATAGATCCAGCAAGCTGAGATGCTATACCATAGAAATGGATTCAAGATGAGATTTCAGCTGATGACATAGATCCAGCAAGCAGAGATGTTATACCATAGAAATGGTTTCAAGATGAGAGTTCAGCAGATTACAAAGATCCAGCAAGAAGAGATGTTATACCATAGAAATGGTTTCAAGATGAGAGTTCAGCAGATGACATAGATCCAGCAAGCAGAGATGTTATACCATAGAAATGGTTTCAAGATGAGAGTTCAGCAGATGACATAGATCCAGCAAGCAGAGATGTTATACCATAGAAATGGTTTCAAGATGAGAGTTCAGCAGATGACGCAGATCCAGCAAGCAGAGATGTTATACCATAGAATTGGTTTCAAGATGAGAGTTCAGCAGATGACATAGATCCAGCAAGCAGAGATGTTATACCATAGAAATGGTTTCAAGAGGAGAGTTCAGCAGATGACACAGATCCAGCAAGCAGAGATGCTATACCATAGAAATGGTTTCAAGATGAGAGTTCAGCAGATGACATAGATCCAGCAAGCAGAGATGTTATACCATAGAAATGGTTTCAAGATGAGCGTTCAGCTGATGACATAGATCCAGCAAGCAGAGATGTTATACCATAGAAATGGTTTCAAGATGAGATTTCAGCTGATGACATAGATCCAGCAAGCAGAGATGTTATACCATAGAAATGGTTTCAAGAGGAGAGTTCAGCTGATGACATAGATACAGCAAGCAGAGATGTTATACCATAGAAAAGGTTTCAAGATGAGCGTTCAGCTGATGACATAGATACAGCAAGCAGAGATGTTATACCATAGAAATGGTTTCAAGATGAGAGTTCAGCAGATTACAAAGATCCAGCAAGCAGAGATGTTATACCATAGAAATGGTTTCAAGATGAGAGTTCAGCAGATGACATAGATCCAGCAAGCAGAGATGTTATACCATAGAAATGGTTTCAAGATGAGAGTTCATTAGATGACGCAGATCCAGCAAGCAGAGATGTTATACCATAGAATTGGTTTCAAGATGAGAGTTCAGCAGATGACATAGATCCAGCAAGCAGAGATGTTATACCATAGAAATGGTTTCAAGAGGAGAGTTCAGCAGATGACACAGATCCAGCAAGCAGAGATGCTATACCATAGAAATGGTTTCAAGATGAGCGTTCAGCTGATGACATAGATCCAGCAAGCAGAGATGTTTTACCATAGAAATGGTTTCAAGATGAGATTTCAGCTGATGACATAGATCCAGCAAGCAGAGATGTTATACCATAGAAATGGTTTCAAGATGAGACTTCAGCAGATGACATAGATCCAGCAAGCAGAGATGCTATACCATAGAAATGGATTCAAGATGAGATTTCAGCTGATGACATAGATCCAGCAAGCAGAGATGTTATACCATAGAATTGGTTTCAAGATGAGAGTTCAGCAGATGACATACATCCAGCAAGCAGAGATGTTATACCATAGAAATGGTTTCAAGAGGAGAGTTCAGCAGATGACATAGATCCAGCAAGCAGAGATGTTATACCATAGAAATGGTTTCAAGAGGAGAGTTCAGCAGATGACATAGATCCAGGAAGCAGAGATGTTATACCATAGAAATGGTTTCAAGATCAGAGTTCAGCTGATGACATAGATCCAGCAAGCAGAGATGTTATACCATAGAAATGGTTTCACGATGAGAGTTCAGCAGATGACATAGATCCAGCAAGCAGAGATGTTATACCATAGAAATGGTTTCAAGATGAGAGTTCAGCAGATGACATAGATCCAGAAAGCAGAGATATTAAACCATAGAAATGGTTTCAAGAGGAGAGTTCAGCAGATGACATAGATCCACCAAGCAGAGATGTTAAACCATAGAAATGGTTTCAAGAGGAGAGTTCAGCAGATGACATAGATCCAGCATGCAGAGATGTTATACCATAGAAATTGTTTCAAGATGAGAGTTCAGCTGATGACATAGATCCAGCAAGCAGAGATGTTATATCATAGAAATGGTTTCAAGATGAGATTTCAGCTGATGACATAGATCCAGCAAGCAGAGATGCTATATCATAGAAATGGATTCAAGATGAGATTTCAGCTGATGACATAGATCCAGCAAGCAGAGATGTTATACCATAGAATTGGTTTCAAGATGAGAGTTCAGCAGATGACATAGATACAGCAAGCAGAAATGTTATACCATAGAAATGGTTTCAAGAGGAGAGTTCAGCAGATGACATAGATCCAGCAAGCAGAGATGCTATACCATAGAAATGGTTTCAAGATGAGAGTTCAGCAGATGACATAGATCCAGCAGGCAGAGATGTTATACCATAAAAATGGTTTCAAGATGAGAGTTCAGCAGATGACATAGATCCAGCAAGCAGAGATGTTATACCATAGAAATGGTTTCAAGATGAGATTTCAGCTGATGACATAGATCCAGCAAGCAGAGTTGTTATACCATAGAAATGGTTTCAAGATGAGCGTTCAGCTGATGACATAGATACAGCAAGCACAGATGTTATTCCATAGAAATGGTTTCAAGATGAGAGTTCAGCAGATTACAAAGATCCAGCAAGCAGAGATGTTATACCATAGAAATGGTTTCAAGATGAGAGTTCAGCAGATGACATAGATCCAGCAAGCAGAGATGTTATACCATAGAAATTGTTTCAAGATGAGAGTTCAGCAGATGACACAGTTCCAGCAAGCAGAGATGTTATACCATAGAAATGGTTTCAAGATGAGAGTTCAGCAGATGACACAGATCCAGCAAGCAGAGATGTTATACCATAGAAATGGTTTCAAGATGAGAGTTCAGCAGATGACACAGATCCAGCAAGCAGAGATGTTATACCATAGAAATGGTTTCAAGATGAGAGTTCAGCAGATGACACAGATCCAGCAAGCAGAGATGTTATACCATAGAAATGGTTTCAAGATGAGAGTTCAGCAGATGACATAGATCCAGCAAGCAGAGATGTTATACCATAGAAATGGTTTCAAGATGAGAGTTCAGCAGATGACGTAGATCCAGCAAGCAGAGATGTTATACCATAGAAATGGTTTCAAGATGAGAGTTCAGCAGATAACATAGATCCAGCAAGCAGAGATGTTAAACCATAGAAATGGTTTCAAGATGAGAGATCAGCAGATGACATAGATCCAGCAAGCAGAGATGTTATACCATAGAAATGGTTTCAATATGAGAGTTCAGCATATGACATAGATCCAGCAAGCAGAGATGTTATACCATAGAAATGGTTTCAAGATGAGAGTTCAGATGATGACATAGATCCAGCAAGCAGAGATGTTATACCATAGAAATGGTTTCAAGATGAGAGTTCAGCAGATGACATAGATCCAGCAAGCAGAGATGTTATACCAGAGTGAAGATAGAAGAGATGGATGGACGTTAGTTGGTTGCCATTGAAATGACTGTCAGACACTTGTCGAACAGGACACTTTGTTGAAGAGGACACATGTGTGCACCCCACACTGTATTAGATTGTAAGCTCCTAGGACAGGGTGTACATTATTCTGCATGCCCTCAGGAGCAGTCTGTATACTGTATATTAGATGGTAAGCTCCTAGGACAGGGTGTGCATTATTCTGCATGCCCTCAGGAGCAGTCTGTATATTGTATATTAGGCTGTAAGCTCCTAGGACAGGGTGTGCATTGTTCTGCATGCTCTCAGGAGCAGTCTGTGTACTGTATATTAGGCTTTAAGCTCCTAGGACAGAGTGTGCATTATTCTGCATGCCCTCAGGAGCAGTCTGTATATTGTATATTAGGCTTTAAGCTCCTAGGACAGGGTGTGCATTATTCTGCATGCCCTCAGGAGCAGTCTGTATACTGTATATTAGATTGTAAGCTCCTCGGACAGGGTGTGCATTATTCTGCATGTCCTCAGGAGCAGCCTGTATATTAGTTTGTAAACTCCTCTTGAGCAGGGTGTATTTGTCTTTTCCTTTGCCTGAGCTTATAATACATGTAGATATACAGCAATATGCAGCAGGACAGACGTGATCCAGGGAAATATCCGATCGCCACCACTGGGGTCAGGAAGGAATTTTTTTCCCCCCTGAGGCAGAGCTCTCCGGGGGGTTTCTTCGCCTTCCTCTGGATCTCTGGCTTCAATGGCTCTCAGCCAGTCCTCAATGACCACAGCCAGTTCTGTGGTCTTTATGAAGCCTGATCTGAGAGTCATTGTGATCAGAGTTTAATTTCTTAAGGGGCCAGTAATATTTTTATTACAATGTTGCTTATTGCTATACCAATAAAAAAATAAAAAGAAAGAAAATAAAAGTGTCATGTGAGTTTTTTTGTCTTGACTTTTTTTTTTTTACACAGTTACAATGATGGAAGTGGCCATTACTACCCTCAATATTCCTGAAGTAGAACCAGGAATTATGGGGGCGCCATTTACAGACGGCAGACCACGTCTATCTCCACCCATTGTGGTATCATAATGTCAGCTCCTGACCCAAGTTACATTACAAGTGTTACGGGGGTCAATCTCTGTGATGGGGGCAGGGCACTAAAATAGTATATGTCCTACACAACAAACTACCTGATCGAAGACTGAAGACCGGACACAGAGCCCCCGAATACAAGAGACACAAGCAGAGTCTGACTGTGGTGCCAAGTGGCCCCCCACTATCCAACTCCAGGGCCCCACGTTTCAGCTTCATGCAAATATGACGTTATTCTCAATTACTAATATATATAACAATGAACGGGGTAGATTGGTAAATGAATAAGATTCTCCCTTTGTCTGTACATAGTGAGTCAATTATATTGTGCCAAGTGCTGCTCATATAAGAGGGTGGTGGACACTCTTGCAGGGCCGGCTCCAGGTTTTTCTGGGCCCCGGGCGAAAGAGTCTCAGTGGCCCCTTTAACACATACTACGATTCATGATGCACAGATACCGCAGATATATATATATATATATATATATATATATATATATATATATATATATATAGTACAATGCCAAAGATTTCACTTCTTACATTACATGAGTGATATCTATTGTAAATTCAACAATAGCTCAGAAACCGGCGAAACACTCCACACAGAATACTGGCCCCCATATAAGGCCCCATACAGGATACTGGCCCCATATATAGCTCCATACAGAATACTGACCCCCATATAACGCTCCATGCAGGCTGTTCCCACCACATAATGCCTCATGCAGGCTGTTCCCCCCACATAGTGCCCCACACAGGCTGTTCCCCCCTTATAATGCCCCATGCAGGCTGTTCCCCCCTTATAATGCCCCATGCAGGATGTCACCCACCCTTATAATGCCCCATGCAGGATGTCACCCCCCTTGTAATGCCCCATGAAGGATGTTGCCCCCCTTATAATGCCCCATGCAGGATGTCACCCCCTTATAATGCCCCATGAAGGATGTCGCCCCCTTATAATGCCCCATGCATTATGTCACCACCCGCCCCTTATAATGCCCCATGCAGGATGTCACTCCCCCCCATATAATGCCCCATGCAGGATGTCACACCCCCGCCCCTTATAATGCCCCATGCAGGATGTCACTCCCCCCCCATATAATGCCCCATGCAGGATGTCACTCCCCCCCTTAATGCCCCATGCAGGATGTCACCCCCCTCCCTTATAATGCCCCATGCAGTATTTCATTTCCTCCCTTTTAATGCCCCTTGCAGTATGTCACACCCCCATCCCTTATAATGCCCCATGCCTCCATACATTAAAAAAAAATGAAATACTCACCACACTTCTCACCTGCTGCCGCTGCTCCAGACCCCTCACCCGCGTCGCCAGCCTCTTCCTGCTCTGCGCTGTGATGGCTCAGGATAGAGCGCGGTGGAAAGCGGTCACCACACCCTCTGACCTGAGACATCACAGTCAGAGGACGCAGAAGAGACAGGAGCTGCTGCAGAGGCCTGGGAAGAGGTAAGTATTGTGCCGCCGGCTGCCGGGGCCCTGAGTAAGCGAGGGGGAGTGGGCACTGACACCGCTCTCCTCCGCTCACGGGTCCCATAGCGCAGCGGGGTGCCCGACAGTGAGTGGCCCCCTCGCCTGCTTAGGGCCCCGGCACTTGCCGGGGTGCGCAATGTGCTGAAGCCGACCCTGCACTCTTGCACAAGGGCCTACCGGAAGATTCTCCTGTTCTCCTGTGGGCCAGTCCAAGCCTGACTGTGCTATACATAATAAGGCTACATTCCTGCATTGAGCATGTCCTATTCTGATCCTCAAAATCAGATCACAACTGGACATTCTCTGACCCTCACAGATCTTATTCTCAGATCCATGATTTTCATGGATTTGTGAATGGACCTATAAAACTCTACGAGTCCGTGGACCATCCGATAAAAACATTTGGCAGCACAAGGACATTTCACACAAATGTGAGAATGCAGCCTAAGGGATTTTACAGATAACATTATCACTCCAAGTCACACAGCGCAGATATAGAATAATATTTACATCCAGGCACTTACCGCTGACGTCTCATCTGATCAGAGTCGGTTTCTGCTGTTTCTTCTCCATCTGGTCGGACCTTCATGTCGACATCTCCCAGCCACGACTCGTCTTGTCATGATGATCTCCAGTCTAGAAGATAACAAGGTCACATATATTGTATATATACACGTGTTTCCCCCACACTGCGCCCCTGAATACAGATATGTAGACCCCCCCCCCATTAATATACTATTAGCCACTTAGTAATCAAAATATAAAGTGATAAGCAGCACTGTGTCCCCCATTAACTATAATCTCCACCGGCCAATAGTATAAATTATTCAGTCTCTGTGACTCTCCCCAATTAACTGTAAGGCTATGTGCACACGGAAAATATACCAGGTTTTACAGTACAAGCAAAGTGAAACCCCCATCGCTGCTCTCTCCCAGCACCCCCATCATTGCTCTCCCCCAGCACACCCATCACTGCTCTCTCCCAGTACCCCCGTCATTGCTCTTTCCAGGCACCTCCATCATTGCTCTCTCCCAGCACCCCCATCATTGCTCTCTCCCAGCATCCCAATCACTACTCTCCCCAAGTACCCCCATCATTGCTCTTTCCGAGCACCTCCATCATTGCTCCCTCCCAGCACCCCCATCATTGCTCTCTCCCAGCACCCCCATCACTGCTCTCCCCAAGTACCCCAGTCATTACTCTTTCCAAGCACCCCCATCATTGCTCTTTCCGAGCACCCCATCATTGCTTTTTCCCAACACCCCCATCATTGCTCTCTCTCAGCACCCCTGTCATTGCTCTCTCCCAGCACCCCCATCATTGCTCTTTCCCAGCACCCCATCATTGTTCTCTCCCAGCACCCCCATCATTGCTCTCCCAGCACCCCCATCATTGCTCTCTCCCAGTACCCCATCATTGCTCTCTCCCAGCACTGCACCCCCATCATTGCTCTCTCCCAGCAACCCCCATCATTGCTCTCCCCAGCACCATCATTGCTCTCCCCATCCCCACCATTCTCACCATCCCCATTATTGCTCTACCCATCCCCACCATCCCCATCATTGCTCTCCCCTTCTCCACCATCCTCATCATTGCTCTCCCATCCCCACCATCCTCATCATTGCTCTCCCCATCCCCACCATCCCCATCATTGCTCTCCCCATCCCCACCATCCTTATCTTTGCTTTCCCATCCCCATCATTGCTCTGCTCATCCCCACTGTCCCCATCATAGCTCTGCCCATCATTTCTCTCCCCATCATTGCTTTGCCGATCACTGCTATGCCCATCATTGCTCTCCCATCATTGCTCTCCCATCATTGCTCTCCCATCATTGCTGTCCCCATCATTGCTGTCCCCATCATTGCTGTCCCCATCATTGCTCTCCCATCATTGCTCTCCCATCATTGCTGTCCCCATCATTGCTCTGCCCATCATTGCTCTGCCCATCATTGCTCTCCCCCCACCTCCCCTCATTCTCCTGTTCCTCTCCCCAGTGTATCAGTACAAAAAAAAACAAAATAAAAAACACAACTTACCTCTCAGCACGCTCCCGCAGCATCCTCCTTCTTGCCGGTAACTTCCCCCCTTACACAGGCCCGAGCTGCTTGATGACGTCATCAAGCTGTATGAGCCTGTGTCAGGGAGGAAGCGCCGGGCAGGAAGCAGAGAACGGATTCCTCAGCTCCACTGCCATTTTCCCTCTGTCAGCAGTGGAGCTGGAGGGATCGCTCGCTGCTCGCCGCATATGAGAGGTCAATCTGGCCATGGGCCCCCCAGAGCCTGGGACTCCGAGAAGCAGGCCAGATTGCCCTCAATATTAACCGCCCGGTAAGGGCCCCCCTGCACCCTTGCACGGCCAGGCTCCGGTGCAGCTGCACCAGCGGTAGGTCCGCCCCTGTCTCTGAACTAATCTGCTGATATCTCCCACCACGTAATCTCTGGTCATCCCAAGACCTCCTTCTCTCCTCCACAATCATACGTTCCTCATCCAATCGCCTGCAAGACTTCTCCCGAGTATTCCCCATCCTGTAGAATTCTGTGGCCCAACACATCCGATTATCCCCTCATTTGGAACTTTCAAGCGGAACTTTAAAACCCATGTCTTCAGAACAGCTTACAGCCTGCAATGACCCCACTGCCACCTTACCAACAGCAGAGCTGTTGCACCCCCCAAGACTACTATCCTTCCCCATTATCCTGTAGAATGTAAGGCCGCAATGGTAGGGTCCTCTCCCCTTTGTACTTGTCCGTCACTATTAGTTTGTTCATTGCAATTTCTATTTCTGTTTGTATGTAACTCCTCCTCATGTACAGCACCATAGAATCAATGGTGCTCTAAAAATAAATAATAACAATAATCCCCCACATGATGTTCCACCCAGTCTTCACCCCTGCCCTCCATGCCGGTGTGCACACTGCAGGAAGCTGCAGCAGCAGTTGGCACAGTGTTTCATCGTCAGCATCATCAGAGATGTGCTGCAGTGGTCTGCCGACCGTTTACACTACCCATCCCACGTACTCATCCTCCAACAAAACAAGTGGTTGGGCATCAGTGCACTCAATCTTTTCCAATTGTTGGCCAGGGCCAGATGGATGGCCCACGGAACCACAGCCAGCAGTCATCAAAAAGCGGAAGACACCGCTGCATGACTTGGGGCTCAGACTGCTTGCCAGGGGGTGAGGTGGAAGACAGATGCCCATGAGCCGCAGGTGCCAAATCTGCGCTTTCAGCAGGGGATTAGGTGGAAGACAAAGCAATGGGACTGAAGGCACTCTCAGCCAACCAACCTAAAACCACTTCTACTTGTTCTGGCCTCACCATTCATCCAACGATACTCGGGCCTACGAAATTACACAGAGCATCCTGTCGCCTACTTGCAGCACAGGAAGGTGTTTCATTTGGGCACGTAGCCGACACAGATCGACCACGGCCTTTCTCTCCCTGCAGCAGCTACATTCACCACCACCAGCAAAACTGACACATCTATTTGATGCTCTCCGCTTTGTTTTCAACCCAAAAAATTGCAGAGTATTACACGGCCAGTATTCAGAGAGAGAGTGGATCGCAGATTATTACACTGCCTGTATTCAGAGAGTGAGTGGATCGCAGATTATTACACTGCCTGTTTTCAGAGTACCTCCTAAACAAAACAAAAAAAAAAAATACAGTTTTGGCTACCTACTCCTCCTCCACTTTTTCCACCTACACCGCCACCTCCACCTCCTCCTCCTCAACCTCCTGCTTCACTTGGACCTCTGCCTCCTGGTTCAAGATTATAAGGCTATGTGCACACGATGCAGAAATGAAGCAGAAAATTTCTGCATCATTTCTGCATCTCCCTGGCAGAAAAAACGCATGCAGATTGTGCATGCGTTTTTCCTGCAGAATACATGCGGATCCACATGCAGATTCACATGCGTTTCCGCATGCAGATTGACAAGCGCTTTCCAGGCGATTTTAGCATCACCTGGAAAGTGCTTGACAACTAGGTCACACTATATAAATCCATGCAAACAGCAAACAGCATGGATTTATATAGTGTGACCCGAGAGAGTGTATATACTTACCTCCGATGGCCCGCCCTGTCCTGCTCACTCCGTTCTCCCGGCAACTTTGAATTGAAAGACCTGCCGACGTCAGCGTCACGTGACCCGTCACATGACTCTGACGTCACCGCAGGTCCTACAACTCACTGCAAGTGCCGGGAAGCAAGCGGGAGCGCTGCGCGGGCCGACAGATGGTAAGAATACATTTATTTTTTATTTTATTCTTGTTTTTACAGCTTTTTTAATGGTACCTGGGTGTGGATGAGACTCTCCTCTCCTCCACACCCGGGTACCATCCGCACATTAGAACGCGCCAATTACGCAAGTACAGATGCAGTCTTGCGGAATTGGCGCGTTCTAATGCAAGTCAATGGCGGCGAAATCGCCGCGTTTCCGCAAAATTAATTGACATGCTGCGGATTTTTGACCGCAGCGTTTACGCTGCGGAAAAATCCGCATCATGGGCACAGCACATGCGGATTTCCATTGGGGAACATTGCTTCCCTTCTACCATGCGTTTTTCATGCGTTTCCGCAACTGCAAAAACGCCGCGGAAACGCATGAAATACGCATCGTGTGAACTCAGCCTAATTGTTTCTTTTTTTTTATTATGTTATTTTAAGTCATTTTCCTATCAACATTTGTTTTCAGGGCAATTGTCCTGCACTTACCCCCATTTGGCTTCCTTTTGCAGCCCCTTAGCCCTTACTATGAACATTTTGCAGCCCTTTTTAAGCATCGAAGTTAGGGTCCCTATTGACTTCTATTGGGTTCGGGGTCAAGTTCGGTCCAAAACCAAACTTTTAACTGTAGCTTTGTAGAATCTGCCGAACCTGAACATCCATGGATCCACACATCCCTATCAGTAACACATCATTGTGTGCACATAGACGGTCATTTTTCTTGACATCTCTTGTTTACAGGACGATATAATTCTGAGAATGATTATTTTTAAGCTTAAAGAGGTGGTCCGCTACATTCTATAATGTCCTCTTCCATCCAGTATCGGTCCAAAATCAAGCGCGCGCTTTCCCTCTCTCCTCTGCTTTCATCGGCCGCAAGCGCTCTCTGGATTTTGGGATGTTCACGATTACAATAATTGTCCTGCCCCCAGCTATAGAGTGAGGGGCGGGTGGAAGGGGGCTGCAGACCCCACAATCACTAGAGGATAGAAACTTCCACCGCACACTCAGGAGATCCAATGCAAAAGTTTTAATGATATTTAGAAAAACCTGCAAGTGGTGGAGAAAAAACAGCTCTTTTGTTTAGAGGGGACTTTTACGTTTCGGTCCGCTCCTGGGCCTTGCTCACATAGTCGCTCTGAGTAAGGCTGTGATGGTCCAAACCATATGAGAGAGATCCCAGGGGGGATGCATATTCCGTTGAGTCCTTATGGGGAATGGCAGTAAGGGCGCTCCTGCACTTCCTGTGTGAAGGCCTTTTGGGATGGGACGTGCGGTGAAACGCCGTTCACAACCCAGTCAATCATGGCGGGGGGTTTAGTGCGTGCGACTGGGTCATGCCTAGGTGAATCCAAGAAATCCGGAAGTTGACGTGACATCAGCCGAGGTCACGTGATGTGGACTGAGCAAGAAGGGATAGCGCCACCCACAGGCACATCTGGCTACATAAGGTATTTCCAAAAATAGTTAGTTAAAAGGTGTAAATGGATGGGGGCATTTTACAATGTAGCGGACCACCTCTTTACACTTGTTCATTGGGTGATTGGCAGCAGTTTACACTGCACAGTTATTGGGAAACATAAGAGTATGTGATGAATGATTAGTGCCGGTCGTCATGGTGACTGTCTGTGACAATAAACCATAGGGAGCAGTGAGCATGGTGAATGGCATAGAATGGATGATAGCTGACAATGATGTTACTATGGTAATAAACTGGGGTGGATGGTATGGATGATTACTGCAATCATTACACTGCTTATAATCTGGAGGGGAGATGATGAAGGATTCCTGCAATATTTACTGTAATGACGTATGTGCTTTATTCACAGCGGCCTGCTGATATATATTTATGTACCGTATATAGTCTGTTAATTGCTAGATGAATGCAGAGGAGAGGGAGAGCGCGCGGTGGATGCTGGGCTGTGCCAGGAGGTGGCGCCACTGGGTCACGCCGGCATGAATCTGGAATGTGACATGACCTCAGCGGGGTCAGAGCCGGCTGTAGCCGGGGTCAGAGACGCCCAATGAGCCGTCAGCGATAGCGCCCCTCACAGACCCTTATAACAACCAAAGGGAATCACAAAAAAACTTTTTTCCACATTGAAATGGATGGGGGCATTATTGATTGCAGAGGACGACCTCTTTAATAAACCGTCCTGTTATTTAGTAACAATTCTTTATAAAGGGACAGTGAACACTTCTGACTAATTGTAACTTATAATTTGTGGGGTCCTGTAAATGAAGAGGTTCCTGCACACGGCCCCCGCTCAGCAGACAGCAGGCGGGTCACTCACCAGCACCTTTAGGAAGGCAGCTTTTCTAAGAAAAATAAAAGTAGCATGCCAAAAATGTATATAGAAATCCATGTAGCAACCTTATGGCAGCTTTACATTCTAGCTGTAATTCCGGCTTATCTCGTCTTTTGGTTTTTATTTTGATTTGATTTTTCTACTTTTCTCTTTTCTACAACTACAAATCTGTCGGCTTTCTAATATTGGCTCGTGGACCTGTTGGTTCAACCACATTCACCGTCTCCTATTACTAAATCAGGATCATCACAGTCCAACGTTGTATTAAAATAATTTAATGTCGTCAAACAATAATGAGAATTGTATAAACAGGATGTGGAGAGGAGAGTTTCAGAATCGGGTGGATTCAGTCCTCTCTTCCTAGACTTAGACCCGGCGATATAACACAAGAAGCAGAATCATTAGAGCTGCGCTCACTTACACCGCAGACAGGAAGTGCGATATAACACAATCATTAGAGCTGCGTCACTTACACCGCAGACAGGAAGTGCGATATAACACAATCATTAGAGCTGCGCTCACTTACACCGCAGACAGGAAGTGTGATATAACACAATCATTAGAGCTGCGCTCACTTACACAGCAGACAGGAAGTGTGATATAACACAATCATTAGAGCTGCGCTCACTTACACGGCAGACAGGAAGTGCGATATAACACAATCATTAGAGCTGCGCTCACTTACACGGCAGACAGGAAGTGCGATATAACACAATCATTAGAGCTGCGCTCACTTACACCGCAGACAGGAAGTGCGATATAACACAATCATTAGAGCTGCGCTCACTTACACGGCAGACAGGAAGTGCGATATAACACAATCATTAGAGCTGCGTCACTTACACAGCAGACAGGATGTGCGATATAACACAATCATTAGAGCTGCGTCACTTACACGGCAGACAGGAAGTGCGATATAACACAATCATTAGAGCTGCGTCACTTACACGGCAGACAGGAAGTGCGATATAACACAATCATTAGAGCTGCGTCACTTTCACGGCAGACAGGAAGTGCGATATAACAAAATCATTAGAGCTGCGCTCACTTACACCGCAGACAGGAAGTGCGATATAACACAATCATTAGAGCTGCGTCACTTACACGGCAGACAGGAAGTGCGATATAACACAAGAAGCAGAATCATTAGAGCTGCGCTCACTTACACGGCAGACAGGAAGTGCGATATAACACAATCATTAGAGCTGCGTCACTTACACGGCAGACAGGAAGTGCGATATAACACAATCATTAGAGCTGCGTCACTTACACGGCAGACAGGAAGTGCGATATAACACAATCATTAGAGCTGCGCTCACTTACACGGCAGACAGGAAGTGCGATATAACACAATCATTAGAGCTGCGCTCACTTACACGGCAGACAGGAAGTGCGATATAACACAATCATTAGAGCTGCTTCACTTACACGGCAGACAGGAAGTGCGATATAACACAATCATTAGAGCTGCGCTCACTTACACGGCAGACAGGAAGTGCGATATAACTCAATCATTAGAGCTGCGTCACTTACACAGCAGACAGGATGTGCGATATAACACAATCATTAGAGCTGCGTCACTTACACGGCAGACAGGAAGTGCGATATAACACAATCATTAGAGCTGCGTCACTTACACGGCAGACAGGAAGTGCGATATAACACAATCATTAGAGCTGCGTCACTTACACGGCAGACAGGAAGTGCGATATAACACAATCATTAGAGCTGCGCTCACTTACACCGCAGACAGGAAGTGCGATATAACACAATCATTAGAGCTGCGTCACTTACACGGCAGACAGGAAGTGCGATATAACACAAGAAGCAGAATCATTAGAGCTGCGCTCACTTACACGACAGACAGGAAGTGCGATATAACACAATCATTAGAGCTGCGTCACTTACACGGCAGACAGGAAGTGCGATATAACACAATCATTAGAGCTGCGTCACTTACACGGCAGACAGGACGTGCGATATAACACAATCATTAGAGCTGCGCTCACTTACACGGCAGACAGGAAGTGAGATATAACATAATCATTAGAGCTGCGTCACTTACACCGCAGACAGGGAGTGCGATATAACACAATCATTAGAGCTGCGCTCACTAAAACGGCAGACAGGAAGTGCGATATAACATAATCATTAGAGCTGCGTCACTTACACGGCAGACAGGAAGTGCGATATAACACAATCATTAGAGCTGCGCTCACTTACACGGCAGACAGGAAGTGCGATATAACACAATCATTACAGCTGCGCTCACTTACACGGCAGACAGGAAGTGCGATATAACACAATCATTAGAGCTGCGCTCACTTACACGGCAGATAGGAAGTGCGATATAACACAATCATTAGAGCTGCGTCACTTACACGGCAGACAGGAAGTGCGATATAACACAATCATTAGAGCTGCGCTCACTTACACGGCAGACAGGAAGTGCGATATAACACAATCATTAGAGCTGCGTCACTTACACGGCAGACAGGAAGTGCGATATGACACAATCATTAGAGCTGCGTCACTTACACGGCAGACAGGGAGTGCGAGATTCCAATAAACATTTAAAGCTGCTTAGATTAAAAAGGTTATTCCAAAAATCGTCATTTATTCCCTATGGGACTGTAGGGAATAGTCGGGGCTGTAATCTGACAGTCTTATAGACAATGAATAAAGTTGTGGTCTAGCATGTACACCTCCACTCCATTCAATACAGGGCTATGCAGAGCCTGGTTCCTGGGATCTAGGGACCCATTGTCTGGATTGCTAAGGGGGCCAGTGGTTGGACCCCAAACGATTACTAAGTTTTATTATTCATATGGGACAACTAGGAATTTTGGGAAAAACCCTTTAGTTTTGTAAGAGTCAAGGCTGTGTGTATATATATATATATGGATTAGAATGTATATAAGTGGATTACATGAAGTGATAACATTCTATAATATATATATACAGTATAGACACATATATATATATAATTAAATCCTCTTATATTTATTAATTGAAATACTTTTCCACAATTAGACTTCAGAAGCAGAAGCCGTTGTATCATTTCAGTTTCTATTGTTTTTCTCTTTATGACTCTTTACATTCTTATCGGCATATATGTATCAGTAAATTACAGCTGGAGATGATTTATTGCCGTTCATGTGATACAAATTAGGCAAATTAAATTTGTAGAATCTCATTCACACCTTCACTCAAGTGTAGGTACAAAACAGGGATCCAGGTCTCTAATAAATCCACACCTCATCCACCATGAAACTCCAGCTGCCTTCCGTCCAGCGCCGGACTGGGGTGTCTGGGGCCCACCAGGGACATTGACTCCCGGGGCCCACCCACCCGGGCCCACCCTTCAGCTATTTGCAGATACCTGTTCGCCGTTATCCCCATTATATTGGCGGCTCCTGCCCATCACCGTGCGCTCACCAGAAATGCCATGTACAATTACTGGAGTTTGCATTAAAGGGTTTTTATTGGTGAAGTTCTCAGCGATGCACAGGTTGGGAAGGAGATCACTTATTTATTGGTGGAATCCGCACTGTCAGAAGATTGTGGCACTTTGAGTATTTGGTGAGATTTTCACCTCGGTATTTATAAGACAAATCCAGGAGTGGAGCGATCCGAGGTCATGTTTTATGCATTTCTCACCCACTCCTGGTTTTGTCTTATCAATACAGAGGTGAAAATCTCACCAAATGCCAACTTGCTTTCTCTGGTGAACCTCTGTGACTGCATCTCTGCTGCTGTGTAATAGTCACAGGACAGGGAGGGGTTAAACATCCAAGTATTTAATATCTATTGGAAATAAAGAGGTTTCCCCTTATTGATATCAGATAAAACAAATGACCAACCACAATCCACTCTACCAAGACCAATATTACCAGATAGAAGGCAGAAATACCACCACACCGTGACCAGATCACGTATTACCACCACATAGTGCCCAAATAATGCCACATACAAGGCACAAATACCACCACACCATGACCAAAGCACATAATACCACCACATAGTGATCAAATGCTACCAGATACAAGGTATAAATACTGACACACCATGAGACCACATATTACCACCACATAGTGACCGAATAATACCACATACAATGGACAAATATCGTCATGTCATGACCAAAGCACATAATGCCACCACATAGTGACAAATAATACTAAAATAATAAAAATGTAAAAAAGCTCTGTATATTGGGTCAGTGTACAGGTTATACAGTGATCACCAGTGACATTATACACAGGAGCTCTGTATATAGTGTACAGGTAATACAGTGATCACCAGTGACATTATACACAGGAGCTCTGTATATTGGGTCAGTGTACAGGTTATACAGTGATCACCAGTGACATTATACACAGGAGCTCTGTATATAGTGTACAGGTTATACAGTGATCACCATTGATATTATACACAGGAGCTCTGTATATAGTGTCAGTGTACAGGTAATGCAATGATCTCCAGTGAAATTATACACAGAAGCTCTGTATATAGTGTCAGTGTACAGGAAATGCAATGATCACCAGTGACATTATACACAGAAGCTCTGTATATAGTGTCAGTGTACAGCTAATACAGTGATCACCAGTGACATTATACACAGGAGCTCTGTATATAGTGTATAGTGTACAGGTAATACAGTGATCACCAGTGACATTATACACAGGAGCTCTGTATGTAGTGTCAGTGTACAGGTAATACAGTGATCACCAGTGACATTATACACAGGAGCTCTGTATATAGTGTCAGTGTACAGGTAATGCAATGATCACCATTGATATTATACACAGGAGCTCTGTATATAGTGTCAGTGTACAGGTAATGCAATGATCACCATTGATATTATACACAGGAGCTCTGTATATAGTGTCAGTGTGCATGTATAGGTAATACACATACTCACAAGTTCTTTATCTGCCGCAGACCGATATATCACATCTTCTGTGCAGGACTTATCTCTGCAGGAGATAACATAGTTAGCTATAACTGATCACTTCCAGAGCACAATACACACTTTTCCCAAGATTTCTGCACTACATGAAATGACAAAAAAGCAACATAGTGCGGCACTCCACAGTAACAGTGCTCCAGTGTCATTCTGTGCCGGCTCATCTGTCAGCAGACATACTCGTCTGATGGCAAAGATGTAGCAGAGCTGAAGACAGAAGATCCGTGGATTACGTTGGAGTGAGGATTTGTCTTTATTAAAGATGGAGTCCCTAAATGTGTTTTATTTTTAATGAAAAAAAAAATAAATTTCTGTCTTTTTTTTTTTTTCTGTTTACTAGAAATTCATGGTGGCCATGTCTAATTTGATGTGACACCATGAATTTCGGGCTTAGTACCAGCTGATAATACAAAGCTGGCCTGGTACTAACCCTATTATTACCCAGGGTGCCACTCACCACCAGGGCCGCTGGAAGAGCCGGGTAAAGCACCTGGAAATGGTGCTATGATGAATGCGTCATTTTCAGGGGTGGCTGCGGGCTGCGATTTTCAGTGTGGGGGGCCAAGAACGCTTGGGCCTTACCATGCTGCGAATCCCGGCCCCCAGCTGCCTTGTTTTATCTGGCTGGCGATCAGCATATGGCCGGAGCCCACGCATTTAAAAAAAAAATAAATGTTAAATAAGTTTAAAACAAATATTCGGCTTCTCTGTCTTTTGATCGCCAGCCAAGGTAAAGCCGGGCAGCGGGGGGGGGGCAGGCCGTAGCTGTCTGCTTTATCTGCGCTGAGAATCAAAAATTCTGCGGAGCGCTACATCGTTTTAAACATTTCTTTTCACACTTCTATATGTGACAGACCCAACAGCCAATCACAGATGCTGTCAAAGAGGATGGGCGTCTGTGATTGGCTGTTCGAGTAATGTACAATTAGCCCATATATTCTAGTATGGTACTATGTATGGGCTGCTTTCAGGTTACTCAAGCAGCCAATCACAGACGCCCATTCTCTGTGTCAGCGTCTGTGATTGGCTGTTGGGACTGTCACACATATAGAAGTGTGAAAATAAATAAATAATAAAACAAAAATGACATAGCGCTCCGCAGAATTTTTGATTCTCAGCGCAGCTAAAGCAGACAGCTACGGGCTGCCACCTCCAGCTGCCTGGCTTTACCGCGGCTGCTGATCAAAAGTCAGGAAAGCCCAATGTTTTTTTTTTAATTATTTAAAATAATAATAAAAAAAAAATGCGTGGGCTCCCCCCATATTTTGATCACTAGCCAGGTAAAACCAGGCAGCTGGGGGCTGGGATTCTCAGCATGGTAAGGCCCAAGCATTCTGGGCCCCCCACGCTGAAAACGGCAGCCCGCAGCCACCCCTGGAATTGGCGCATTCATCGTAGCGCCATTTCCAGGCGCTTTATCCGGCTCTTCCAATGGCCCTGATGGGGGGTGGCACGCTGGGTAATAATGGGGTTAGTACCAGCTTTGTATTATCAGCTGGTACTAAGCCTGAAATTCATGGCGTCACGCCAAATTAGACATGGCCACCATGAATTTCTAGTAAACAGAAGAAAAAAAAACAAAACACAGAGAAGGGGAACCAGGTCCCCCAACCAGCAGAGACTACAAGGCTCAACTGGGAACCGGAGGCTGCAGCACTTCAAGTACAGCAGGCCGCCCACACCAGCCACCAGGAAAGTAGCCACATAGGGCCAGGGGACGGAACACAAGTCGCCCGCCAAGGCCCGAGGACACTGGACAGAGGTGCCGCTAGGTGTGAGGTTCAAGGAGAGAGGCCAGAGAGGACACACAGAAGGGGGTCCTGCTAAGTGCTCCAGAGCTACCTGGGAGTCGACTGAGCCCCTCACTCGGTAAACACAGGACGACGCGGGAAGTTATAAACCTGCAGTAATAACTTGGAGTGAAAGAACTGTGAGTAAAGACCCTGAGACTGCATTGCAAAGACTCCGCGTTGTCATTACTGATTCCCTGCACTATCTCCACCATCATCTCTACACGCTGCCCTGAAGCTACACTCCACCTGTGGGGAGTCACATCACCTAGCTGCACATACCACCAGCCTCAGCGGACTACCAATAACCGCAATCCACAGGTGGCGTAGTCGGACATTGACATTAGTGCACATAGACTACTACCCTGGTTTGACCGCCCTGGGTCAAGGACCGGGTCACCGCCACGGTGACTACAACCCCCAGCATCTACAAGGCTCGGCTCCGGGTGTCCCCAAGGCCCAGGGGGCGCATCACACGCGCCGGCAGTATCGCGCTGTGCAGAGGAGGCAGAGGGGCACTGCAGCAGCAGGCAGAGCAGGGAGATCGCTCTCCCTGCTTTGCCGCTGCAGAGGGCCCATCACTAATCATATCAGCAGTGCTGCCGATATGATTAGAGAACCGGGGGGGTCCTCTGTTCTCTGTACAGGTCCCAGGGGGTTAGGGGGTGGGGCTTGGGGGTGTGGCCATCGGGACCCGGGCCCACTGGGGGTTTTCCCGATCCTCTGGTGGGCCAGTCCGCCCCTGCTTCCGTCTCACCTACCACAAAATGATATAGCAGGAAGACATGTCCTCCCAATAGTGAAGCTCTGTGGAAAGCTTCTCTTATACTTACAGAATAAAGCCTTTTTTACCTAGCCTACTAGAACTCCTGTTTTGAAATGAGGGTCAAATACCCTAAGATATGTGTTATTTCATCAAATCATGGAGTGTAAGTATAAAATTATGTCATATTAAGATTCAATTGATTCTTTAATAAGTTATTTCTAGAGTACCTCTTTTTAATATATTCATGAATTTATTTAATTTCTATTTATACTTCTTAATTCTATTAGTTTTATTACAATTTTTGAATGAGATTCCTATGACTGAAGTAGTGGCGGAATTTTTTTTTTTTAAATAATAATTTTTATTGATTTTAACATATAACATAAGTATGTAAATGTACATTCCAATGCATTATTCTTAGCTTAAGTATTCATCATTTCAGTTTTGATTATCACCTTACTAATTGTATGGTCTAAGTACAAAGTAAACATTGAAGAAAAGAAAAAAACAAAACCCCTCCCCATTGCCGTCCCTCTTCCCCAACATGCAGGAAACACTTGTATATTTCTTGTGTGCACCTCTCCTTTCTTTTCGTCTTCTTCTTAATCCCTTAAACATTATTGAATATTTAGTCTGTATCCATATTTTATACTACGTCTTAACCTGTATCCCTTCCACCTTTTCCATCAACATTCAGATCAACTATTTTCCACTTCCCCAATGTTCCGCCCAAGTCTTCCAGTATGGACCAACTGGTCTGTTCAAAGGGTTTCATAATTCCCTGAAGTTCTTTGTTTGTGTAATGTCTAAGTAAGAAGCTTTTCCATTTCATTATGAGCGATTTTATACTCTTTTCCTTGTTACGCTCGGCTTCCAACCATTCTAAGTGAAACAAAGTTTTCATTTGTCCCATTATAACTTTCCGATTTGGAAGGGAATCGCTCAACCAATCCTTTAATAGGCTTCTTTTGGCTATCGTACAAATTAAGTGGAACATTGGAGTTAATGTGTCCTTTCCTTTTTGTTGTGGGGCTTCTTCTCCTTTCCAGTAATGCAAGAGGAACGGTAATGGGTGCAATGATATGTTCCCAATACCTATATTTTCCATCATATGTTTTATATGTGAAGCCCAGCTGTGCTTGGCATCACAGACCCAGAAGGGTGTATTGAAGGATTCCTCCACAAGAGGCCCCCATAACCATTCACACATCTCCACCTTCCACCTCAGACCACCAGAGGGAGCTCCTTAGGGAGATATATAATGGAAGGTGGGGCCAGGCAGCCGTTAGTCTAGTCTAGACTGGAACTGACAGAAAGCAAACCTGTTGAGAGAGTTCCTGCAGTAAAGAAGCCTGAGAGAGGTCAGTCTGCAGTGGAGCTTATCCAGATCAAGACTCGGTGTAGCTCAGTGAGGTGAGCTGTAGGTGTGCCGGTGCCATAAGATCGGTGAAACGCGGCACGCTGCCGTTTGTGTGAGTAGCCTATTGAGGGCTCGAGTAGGCCGAAGGCAAAGGAGTAGAGAGTTAGTACATAGGGGGCAGAGGAGCTTAACTAGCTCACCTCAGAAGGAGAATCAGTTACCGGACACCGGGTCCAAAGCTTGCCGGGATCTCCACGACCCAGCAAGAGAAACCGGAATCCCTGGAGAACTACAGGTCCCAGGATCGCTAAAGTGCTGATACGTACCAGAGCCAGGAGACACATAGGCCCTGTAAGTCGGGAGCGTGTAATCCAAGAGAAGGCCCTACCACAAGGTCAGCCAGCGCAGGACAGAGACAGAGTTAGGCCTAGCTCCAGGCAGGTCAGAAACTTACTACGCAGAAGCCAGAACCAGGAGGCCCAAAACCTGCTCATTGGGGAGGATCCAGACATACACCCTTCACCCTACAGTGCTCCGGGGAGTGCCTGAATTTCCACCAGTAAAAGGTACTGAAGTGACTATCGTGTCCGTCCCTGTACTTGCTCTGGCCCGGCATAGTGTTTTTGTCCTGCATCCCCGTACCTATACTGCCCTGAGGCCCAGCTCTACCTGTGGAGAGCAATACCATCAAGCTGCCCTATCATCAGCCTCAGTGGACTGCGCAGCGCTGGTGATCCTCACCAGAAACCACAGGTGGCGTCACAAACTATTTCTTTTACTAAATCAACCCCTTTTTTAGGAGAGACCCCAGGGTACGGGCCCGGGAGCCGACCACCGCGACATCCCTGAAGGTCAGGCTAAAGGCCCGGGTACCGAGTTATCCCCCATGTTCCTCTGGGTGCTACATATATCTTCCCAGAATTCCTGTACTTTAGGGCATCCCCAGAGTCCATGTAACAGATCAGATTTTCCGAGTTTGCATTTTGGACAATGTACCAGACGATCCCTCATTGTTCTAGATACTGGTATGTTGAAGGCCAGTACAGCTCTGTGCAAAATCCTAAATTGTGTGTCTCTCCAAACCTCACTTAAGATGTTTTTCCGTACTGCCTGCCAACCCGCCAGCATTTTTTTCCTGATTTCCGCACCCTCTATTTGTTTGGCCCAGGATCTGAATGTTTTCTCTATGTCTATTTTTCCAAGGATGCCTTTCAGATTTCTGTATATTGCGGATATATTGCATGTACCTGTTCGGTCAAATAATAGATTATCCATTGCATTCCTTCTCGTCTCTTCACTCACATTTATCAAATGCGTCATAATTGTCCCTTTTATTTGTCCGAATTGTAGGAATTGTTGTTCACTTAGCTTGAATTTTAATATTATCTCTTCCCTACTCAGCCACCTATTTTCTTCTTCATGTAGTAGATTAGCTATTTTATGGATCCCCCTCACCCTCCATTCCTGAAATAGTTTGTTCTCTGCTATTTGTTGGAACACAGGATTTCCCCATATGGGTAAATCTCTCGATATTCTCCATGATAATTTAAGTTTTCTCCTAAGTTCCTTCCATGTAGCTATTGTATCCCGATACACTATTGAGTTTTTTATATTTTTTTAGGCATTAGGCTTTGTGGCGCGTGTAATAAGGCGACTAAGTTCCACGGGTACGCATACGATTTTTCCAGGATCGTATCAGAGAACCCACTAGTGTCTTTAAACCAATCTACTATGTGACGGGATAATACACGCTAGATTATATCCTCTTATGTCTGGCAAGTTTACCCCTCCCTCTTCCCTGGAAGCCATCAGTGTATTCAGTTTTATACGAGGTCTTCGACCTCTCCATATAAATTTCCTAATAGCCGAGTATACTTTCTGCACATCTACATGTTTTAGGAGAACAGGAATGGTCTGCAGTGGATACATGAGTTTCAGAAAACTCAGCATTTTTAAAAGGTGAATCCTGCCCAATAGACTCAAAGGCAAATTTTGCCACCGTTCTAATTCCTGTTGAATTTTGGAGATGACTGGAGGAAAGTTCAAGTTATATATTGACTCTGGTTTTCTCCCCAGCTTGATACCCAGATATGTTATATGTGTTTTGGATATTGGAATACTGCACATTTCCTTTTCCACCATACTACTTCTGTCTCTATTTGTTAAGTGGAGAATTTCGCATTTGCTTTTATTTAGAGTGAATCCCAAATACCTACCAAAATTTTCCAGAAGATCCAGGACCCCTGGCAGATCTCTTGCCACCTCAGCCATGTAAAGTATGATATCGTCTGCGAAATACGAGGCCTTAAGCTTCATGCCCCCTATTGGTATCCCTTCATAAACTTCATGTTGTTCTAGGTATCGCGCAAGGGGTTCTAATGCCAGATCAAACATTAGCGGGGACAAAGGACATCCCTGACGTGTTCCCTTTTCAAGAGGGAAATTTGCCGATAAATGACCTGGGGTTTGAATTCTTGCTGCGGGGTTATCATATAGGGCTTTTATAACATTTCTGAAGTTTCCCACAAGCCCAATTTTGTCCAAAACTTGACCTACCCAGCTCCACTTCACCTTATCAAAGGCCTTCTCTGCGTCTAGTGTAACCAGAGCCGGCTTACCTCGACTGTTTTCTTCTTTATTTATTGCATCTATGGCTAACAATGTACGTCTTACATTAGTAACTGCACTCCTACCTTTCACAAAGCCCACCTGTGCGGGTGATACTAATGTTGGGAGTATCTCTGCTAATCTGTTTGCCATGAGTTTGGATATTATTTTAACATCTTGATTTATCAAGGATATAGGTCTATAAGATGCTGGGTCCTCCACATTTTTTCCTTCTTTTGGTATTAAGCTAATATGAGCCACATTAGTGCCCACCAACAGACCCCCCCCCTGTAACAATTCGTTATACCATGCAGTCAAAGTAGGGGTTATTTGTTGGGACATGACCTTATAAAAATCGCCCGTGAACCCATCCGGCCCAGGTGCTTTTCCAGCTGGCAATCCCCCAATGGTACTCTTCACTCCCCCCTCTGTAATGGGAGCATTTAGCATATTTAACTGTGGCTCTGAGACACAAGGTATGTTCATTTTTTTTAGAAAGTCCTCACCCCTACTTGTGCCCTTGGCCTCTTCTAAATATAAGTTAGCATAATACTCCCGCAGGGTTGAGTTTATTTCCCTAGGGTTATCCACCATTAAACCATCTCTTGTCTTAAGCTTTAAGATATTACTCTTTCCCTTCTTGCCCTTTGCCAAGTTTGCTAATAGCTTTCCTGCTTTATCTCCAAATCTCCTCAACTCTATTTCCATTTGCGTCAAATAATTATTTTTTTTCCGCCCATATGTCAAAATCCCTTTTGGCCTCCCTCCATTCATCCCTATTTTAGCTGTTTTTTGTTGTTGAAAGTGCAAGCATTTCTCCCTTAATTTCCTACTCAATTCCTCATATTTAGTGTTGGTTGGTTTTTTTAATGTATGCACATCCGCTATTAGTTTCCCTCTCAGGACCACCTTTCCTGCTTCCCAGTATGTTTGTGGTTTCAGACCATCCACCGAATTGTGGTAAGAATACTCCTCCCACCATTGCTGTAATATCACTTTAAACCGCTCGTCTCCAAGAAGAAACGATGGGAATCTCCATATGTAGTCCGTTCCCCTTGGATATTGCTCAATTAAATTTAGAGAGATTGGCGCATGATCCGAAATCACCATTTCCTCAATTTTTGACTTTTTGCATCTGTCTAGTAGCCCTCTACTCACCAATATATAGTCAATTCTAGACCAAGTTTGATGTGGGTGGGAAAAGTGTGTAAATTCTCGTTCATTGGGTGATTCCAACCTCCAAATATCCGACAAATCTGTGTCCTCTATGAACTCTGCCAATAGAGTTGATTTCCCACTAGCTTTTCCCCCTCTTGTCCTCACGTGACTCAGTCGATCTTCCTCTATAGACTGTGTTCTTGTAATCTCCTCCTACTATCATGTTCTTTGTTGTGTTTTAAAACGTAGTTGTTCAAAAAAAGTTTTTTGCTCTGTGTTGGGCGCATATATATTGATTCCACCAATCTCTTCCTCATTTCTTTCTAGCTTTAGCATTATGTACCTTCCATCTGTATCCCGTTCTACCTGCGTTACTTTGTACGGTAGATTTTTGTGCAGCAATATTAGAACACCTGCCTTTCTTCCCACCCCCTCTGAACCATACACCTCTCCCACCCACAATTTTTTCATCCTAAACATATCTTCATTTCTCAAATGCGTTTCTGCAATAATGCAATATCTGCTTCTAGTTTCTTTACATGTCGCAGAACCATCATTCTTTTAGTCGGGGCTCTAAGCCCCTTTACACTCCATGATACAATGTGCATACTATGATATTTTCATTTTTGATTATATGTTGGCTGCTCACACCAAATAATCACAATTTTGCTCTGACTTACATTGTGTTCCTGCATGTCTCCCCTTTGAACAAAAAACAAGTTAACAACCAACAACAAACAATCACTCAATAGCATTTTTCTGTGACTTCCTTTTTCTGGCTTATTCCCCCACAAGCTCCTCCCCGGCAATATTTCTTTCGTTAAACCACCTCTAAGTTCTTTAAGTGGTCACCCCCTCAAGTGACTGCAAATAGGAGAGTCCTTGGGTTGCCAGTCTCATTAAAGTGTCCTTCTCCCTGCTTCATCCCCTCCATAGTGTATTACTTATCTGCTTCAATATCCACTTCCTGGATTATCTTGTGATGTCTGGTGTTCTTTGCCTTTGGGTCTGTGGGCTCATCCTCCAATTTTCGGATTCCTCTTCTCCCTCTGTACTTTGTTCTGCTTTTCTCCCCTGCTTCGGCGATGTTCCGACCTCTGTTTCATCTTGTCCGTTTTTCCTCAGCAGCTTCGATATGTACTCTTCTGCATCCTTCGGATTTTGAAGGCTTTTTGTTGAGCCATCTGTGTGCCTTACTTTCAATATGGCCGGGTACAGTAATTGGAACTGTATATGATTTTTAAATAGTCTGGAACAACAGTCACTGAACATTCTGCGCCGTTTATTAACCTCCACAGAATAGTCATTGAAAATGATAATTTTGTGTCCTTGAAAAGTTAACGGCTCTCTTCAACGTCTAAACGCTCGCAGAATGTTTTCCTTATCGTTAAAGTCCAAGTACTTGGCTATTGCTTGCCTTGGTCTCTGGTTTGTCTCTGGCGTATTGTTCGGTCTTTGAGGGGCTATTCGGTGCGCCCTTTCTACCCTCCTGTGAGAGGTTATTCCCAGAGCCTCTGGTAAATCATCTTCAAATATTCTCTGAAGTTGTCTGGGCTTGATAGTCTCCGGGAGTCCAACGACTCTTAAATTATTTCTATGTGATCTGTTTTCAAGATCTTCAATGCGATCTACCAAAATATGAACTTGCTTCTGCAGTAAACTGATGTCTTTATCAGCCTGTTCATTTATATCCTCCAGGCCCCCAATTCTGCCTTCGGCCTCCTCTGTTCTCACTTCATGTTGTGAGATGTCTTCTTTAAGACCCATCAGCGTCTGTTTCATTGCATTCTCAAGGGAAACTCTTATCTGTGGGGTGAGGTGTTCGATTACTGATTCAGTAAGTTCTTTATAGTTTATACTGCTGAAGTCTGCCTGCGTCTCTCCCATTAGCTGGCCAGACTCTCTCTGTCCTCTCCCATCTTCTCTCACCCCCATCTCCTGCTGGGAGTCTGTACACAATTCCTCCCCTCTTGGCTTCTGTGCTGGCGTCTGTGATAACGGCAAGGCACACTGAGAATCTTCATTGGTGGCCATTTTGGATGTCTCCTGAATCTCCCCTGTCATACCACTCACCGGGGTTTTACTGCTGCGGAGGAGATAACGTTCCATCGGCTGGTTAATCTGCTTCTCACTGTTCTGTGCTTTTGATCCTATGTTTTCTTAACAGTTTTTACTGCTTTGAGGGGGTGAAATCTGCCGGGGCTGCGGAGCTATTTCTTCTTATCGCCTCTCAGTCAGGGCCTGACCGGAAGTCAAAGTCGAGTTATATTTTATCGTCCACCGGTTTTCGCATGGATCTGGCAAAAATTCAGGAGGTACTGGATTGGAAGCGTCCTGAGGATTTAAAGGCGTTACAAAGGTTTTTGGCTTTCGCCAACTACTACCGCAAGTTCATCAAAAACTTTTCTTTAGTAGCCAAACCTCTGACGGATATGACCAGGAAAGGGACAGACTATTCTAAATGGTCCAGTCCAGCCAGGGAGACATTTAATACCCTAAAGGAGTGTTTTGCATCTGCGCCGATTCGCATACGGCCTGACGTCACTCAGCCATTCATTGTAGAAGTTGACGCGTCTGAAGTGGAGGTGGGGGCTGTTTTGTCGCAGGGTGCGTGTCCTGGTAAATGGCGAAATTATGAGAGAAATTATGACATTGGTAACGGAGAACTGTTGGCAATCAAGTGGGCTTTTGAGGAGTGGCGTCATTTTTTGGAGGGGACATTTCATCCGGTTATGGTAATCACGGATCATAAGAATCTGGTATATCTAGGGTCTGCAAAACGTCTAACGCCCAGACAAGCAATTATTCTTTACCAGGTTCAACTTTTTTGTCACTGTCACGTAAAGGCTGGGGAACAAGGGCATTAAGGCGGATGCCTTATCTCGCTGTTTTCCTGGAGGTGGAGATAATTGTGAACCGGTTCCTATACTTCAAAAAGGGGTTGTGGTTGCATCTACAGGTGCTTCTCACAAAATTAGAATATCATCAAAAAGTAAATTTATTTCAGTTCTTCAATACAAAAAGTAAAACGCAAATGTAGCACCCTGAGGATTCGGCTGCTACAGGAGTATTGCACCTCAGCCAGAGGTGTGATATTCCACTCCCGGGTAAGGATGGAGTGTGGAACTGAGCTCAGTAGGCTGCATGCACTACATACATCCCATTTCCGGGGGACAGACCGATGGTACTCCCACTAGTGTAAATGTGCAGGTACGACAGTGTCTGTCCCTGGCTGGAGTGGGAGGGGGGTGGAACATCCCAGTAGTGTAGGGGCAGATAGGGGGAGCAGTCTGGGTAGTGCTAGGAGCTCATTGGGTGCTGGTCACCTGAGCTCACACATAGAGGGAGTATATAAGGTGGGAACCATCTTAGATCAGGGTCAGACAGGCAGACAGCAACCAGTCAGTCTGTTGTAGAGGGAAGTTCAAGAGAGTCAGTCCTGAGAGAGAAGAGAGAGAGGAGAAAAAAGGACCCAGAGGGGGAGAAGAAGGAACCCCAAGAGCCCAGAATACAAGCAGAAGGGTGAAGGGTTGGCACGCAAGGGAACCGGATCCCAAATTAGTGGAGGAGAGAAACTACCCTCAACTAAGAACCGGAGGCTGCAACATCACCAGTGGAGCAGCCCCTCACTAAATCCACTCAGAAGGCAAACCAAGAATAGGGTCAGGGAACCAGAGAAAAGGTTTACCCAACAGGAGGCCCGAGGGAGCCGGATATAAGTGGATCTCTGGTGGGGACGGCCGTAGAAAGGACAGTGAGAAAGAGAGCTCAGGACCGCGCTCCGGACTTGCTTGGGGGTTGGCCGAGTCCAGGACCTGGTGGACGCAGCACGGCTCGGGTGGTCACTCAAGGCCGGAGTGGCCAGCACAACAGCAGTAAGTAAAAACCCTGAACTGCACAGCCCGACTCTGAGTCTTCTTACCGTCCACACTGCACCACCACAACCACCACCCTCTACACCTGACCCCCTGAGGCTATACCCCTCCCGTTGGGGGTTATACTACCAGAGCTGCACAGACACCACCAGCCTCAGCGGACCCTTCTGCAGCGGCGGCCCTTTGACCGCAAATCAACGGGTGGCGTAGTCGACACAAAGAACTTTGATAACATCTGTAGGACTGCCACACACTGAGTTTGACACCCTGGGCACGGACCGGGTCACAGCCACTCGGAGACTACAACCCCCATCTGATCCGGCTCCGGGTATTCCCCTAAAGAATATGGCCCAGGGGGCGCGTCAACTTTGGCGTAGTCGGCAGGATTACGTGCCCGCAACAACCGGGTACTGCGTGCCTGAAGAAAAGTACAAGTTTACCTCAAAAAGAAGTCTCCCGCCGGTTCCGGAGGGTCCCCGCCATCGGACCCCATCACCAGTCGCTTCCCGCCAGTTGCCCGCCATTTGCAGCTTTTTCCCGCCATCTGCAGAGTTTCCCGCCACTGGGAGACGATTCCCGCCATTTCCAAAGATTTCCCGCCTTGGAAGAGCGGACGCCATTATGAGCGTGCCAGAGGATGGCAAGAGGCCGCCTCCCATCGTGGGCCAGGTCGAAGAATGGCGCCAAAAGCGGAAACCGCGCCTACCAACAGAGACTGTGATGCTGGAAGTGTCCATCAGCGTGAAAGAACTGCCCCTGGAGCTGACAAGCACCAAGTTGCCCCGGGACCACCCTCAATGTGGGAGGAGACAGAACAAAAGAACGAAGATGGGTGCCGCCTGGAGCAGTCTGGAGAGAGCGCACCCGGAGACAAGAAGCCTGGAGAGGAGTCCAGAGAAAGCCTACCCGGAGATGGAAGGCGAGACAGGCAGCACCGACCCAGTGGTCAGGAGCCTGCTGGAAGCAACAAGTCCACTAGGCTTAGTGGAGATCCTAGCACAGCTCCCCCGAGATCGGGAGTGTGCACAGACTGCGCTGGAGGGCCTCGCACGGAGGATGGCCCGGGTGCAGCGAGAGACGTTGGCGGAGTGGAGCCGAGAGATGGCCCAGCAGACCGAAACCCGTCAGCGGAGCACGCCACCCGAGAAGAGGAGACAGACCGCCTCTGAGGATGGTGCAGGAGGACTGAAGGCCGGAGACGGCGCCGAGAAGGGAGCTGAACGGACGGAGGCAGGTAAAGGGGACGTCTCTACCCCGAGCCGGGAAACTGCGTGCCTGCCCCAGCTCCCCGTCGCAGAGCCCGAAGTACCCCCTGCCGTGCCCATCGCTGCAACGTCACCGCCGCAGACTAGGCCTCAACCGGAAGCCGCGGCCGCGACCCCTGTGACGTCACGCGCCTCGACCCCGAGCGCGGCCAAGCAGGAAACACCATCGGCCTGGTCGCAGGGCCTAGCACCCCCGGGCACCGCAATACCAACAGCGCCCCCTACCTCCGCGGAGCCCCCGGCCTGGTCTCAGGGCCGAGTAACCCAGGGCGCCGCCGTTCTTACGGTGCCCTTTGCCTTTAGGGTGCCCCAAGCCTGGTCGCAAGGCCTGGTCAACCCGGGCGCCGCTACCACCACTGCGCCCGTAACATCAAGAGTGCCGCACCTGGGTGAAGACCTGTTCGCCCAGCATACGTGCCCGGATGGGCAGCCCTTTGTCTGGCCTGAAGAATACATCCAGCTGGAGCTTCAAAAAGCAGGGGCCATGTGCGAACCCCTGATCCCGGCTCCGAAGCCCGTAAAGAGGATCTCGCCCCCGCTGGAAGAGACCCAGTTTGAGTGGGACCCCACCGGAGAAGATCTCATGGGGTTCACTCAGGAGACTCGGGCAGCTGCAGCGGAGCGTGCAGAGTGCTGCCGACAACAGCTCGAAGTCTTCGAGAGGGAGCGGAGAGAGAGGCGGGTCCGGGAACAGCAAGCACAGATAAGGAGCGCGGAGCAGAAGAGCCGGACCAGGAGAGACCCCCGTGCAGCGCATGGTCCCCGTACCATCGGAACTGTGATAAAGTTCAACCTGCAGCATGGGTGGGGTTTCATCAGGGATCACCACACCCCCGGCGACGTCTTCGTGACCAGAAGAGACGTTGAGTCCCACCTACCGGAGGGACACAGAGGTGGTGACCTGTATGTAGGGGACGAGGTCACCTTCACCCGGCACAAGTGTGCCAAAGGACCCTACGCCCTCCATGTGCATCGCTTGACGGAGGAGGAGCTGCGGTGTGAGGAGGAGCAAGAGGACCCGGACGGGTCTGAACCTGAAACTATCCACCAAGAAAGAGCAGGAGGACGCCGTCGTTGAAGTACGGTAGAGAGAGACTGTAAATAGTTACCCGTCGGGGTACCAAAAACTGTTGCTGCTATTATAGTCCCCGTTGGGACCAGCGAATTGAACTGTTACCCGTGTGTCCCTATTTCCTAATAACTGGCCGAGGACTGAGAGCGGCCACTTTCCCCTTGTATATAGTTGCGCTTCCTAAAGCGCCCCCTACTGGTTTTATAGGAAGCCATGTTTTTCCAAGAAAAGAGACTGTCGCACTTTACCCGGTCACAAGTTGCACCGTGACCGGAGGAGCAAGAAAAGTTTACAAGAAAAGTTTTATATGAAAAGTTTTATGATGCTGCTAAAGTATAATGTTTAATATGTTTTATATGTTGATGTTATTATGCAAAAATTGTATGTTTGTGGATGTTTTTATCTTTTACAGCCCGAGGACGTGCTGTGATTTACCAGGGGGGAATGTAGCACCCTGAGGATTCGGCTGCTACAGGGGTATTGCACCTCAGCCAGAGGTGTGATATTCCACTCCCGGGTAAGGATGGAGTGTGGAACTGAGCTCAGTAGGCTGCATGCACTACATACATCCCATTTCCGGGGGACAGACCGATGGTACTCCCACTAGTGTAAATGTGCAGGTACGACAGTGTCTGTCCCTGGCTGGAGTGGGAGGGGGGTGGAACATCCCAGTAGTGTAGGGGCAGATAGGGGGAGCAGTCTGGGTAGTGCTAGGAGCTCATTGGGTGCTGGTCACCTGAGCTCACACATAGAGGGAGTATATAAGGTGGGAACCATCTTAGATCAGGGTCAGACAGGCAGACAGCAACCAGTCAGTCTGTTGTAGAGGGAAGTTCAAGAGAGTCAGTCCTGAGAGAGAAGAGAGAGAGGAGAAAGAAGGACCCAGAGGGGGAGAAGAAGGAACCCCAAGAGCCCAGAATACAAGCAGAAGGGTGAAGGGTTGGCACGCAAGGGAACCGGATCCCAAATTAGTGGAGGAGAGAAACTACCCTCAACTAAGAACCGGAGGCTGCAACATCACCAGTGGAGCAGCCCCTCACTAAATCCACTCAGAAGGCAAACCAAGAATAGGGTCAGGGAACCAGAGAAAAGGTTTACCCAACAGGAGGCCCGAGGGAGCCGGATATAAGTGGATCTCTGGTGGGGACGGCCGTAGAAAGGACAGTGAGAAAGAGAGCTCAGGACCGCGCTCCGGACTTGCTTGGGGGTTGGCCGAGTCCAGGACCTGGTGGACGCAGCACGGCTCGGGTGGTCACTCAAGGCCGGAGTGGCCAGCACAACAGCAGTAAGTAAAAACCCTGAACTGCACAGCCCGACTCTGAGTCTTCTTACCGTCCACACTGCACCACCACAACCACCACCCTCTACACCTGACCCCCTGAGGCTATACCCCTCCCGTTGGGGGTTATACTACCAGAGCTGCACAGACACCACCAGCCTCAGCGGACCCTTCTGCAGCGGCGGCCCTTTGACCGCAAATCAACGGGTGGCGTAGTCGACACAAAGAACTTTGATAACATCTGTAGGACTGCCACACACTGAGTTTGACACCCTGGGCACGGACCGGGTCACAGCCACTCGGAGACTACAACCCCCATCTGATCCGGCTCCGGGTATTCCCCTAAAGAATATGGCCCAGGGGGCGCGTCACATATATTATATAGAGTCATTACAAACAGAGGGATCTATTTCAAGTGTTTATTTCTATTAATGTTGATAATTATGGCTTACAGCCAATGAAAACACAAAAGTCATTATCTCAATAAATTAAAATAATTAACAAAAAACACCTGCAAAGGTTTCCTAAGCGTATAAAATGTCCCTTAGTCTGTTTCAGTAGGCTCCACAATCATGGGGAAGACTGCTGACTTGACAGATGTCCAGAAGGCAGTCATTGACACACTCAAGGAGGGTAAGCCACAAAAATTCATTGCTAAAGAAGCTGGCTGTTCAATGTTCATAGAGTGCTGTATCCAATGTAAGGCGGCGGTGTACACACCGTGCAGTAACTGAGGCAGTGACCCAAGCAAGTCCAACTTAAACAGCTTTTATTCAGCAACTCACGGTTAAACAGAAAGTCCTCCGGTTTGCAGCCGGGTTAACATGAGTCCATAAACAACGGTTGCCGGGGACAACGGCCACGCCGGGCCGCGCAGAGCCTGACAGGTGCAGAGCTTTCCTAGGCAGTGGTTCAGCCACACTCAGTCCTGCTGAGCTTCCCTGCTGTGCTCCTAGCAGGTTGCAACATAGAACAACACTAATAGTTAGTGCAGGAGTTTTAAAGGACCTGTGGCAAGAGCCACTGGAAAACCCGGGTTGGAGGGAGGAGGCCGCCCTACTGCCTCCTGTGACCTCCTCCAAGAAATGAAGGCCCTGCCGGGTTTTACTTAATCTGCCTTAGCCAGGTAGTCTGACCAGGTCATTGCTCACCTTCATTCCTGCATTGCAGCCGTAGCTGTGTGTGTGACTGCAATGCATTCCAATGGATTTAATAGGTCTCTGTACACATTCTGGGGGATATATAACGTCCCTCGTATACGATCCCGGTCACTGCCTCACATATCCCCCCCCTCTGTTCAAACTTGTTGGGTTGAACATTTGCCACCATACAGGGTGCCCGGGACAGGGCATCCGCGTTTGCTTGCAACTTCCCAGGGCGATGTTCTACAGAGAAACTGAAATTTTGCAGTGACAGGAACCACCTGGTGACTCGCGCATTCCTCTCCTTGGCATTCCTCATCCATACCAAGGGTGAGTGGTCCGTCACCAAGCGGAACTGACGCCCGAGTAAATAATAGCGTAGTGATTCCAAGGCCCACTTAATAGCCAAACACTCCTTCTCTACCACGCTATAGTTTTTCTCTGCCGGGACAAGTTTTCTACTCAAGTAGGTGACCGGGTGCTCTTCACCATTCACTTTTTGTGACAATACCGCCCCTAGGCCTACCTCCGAGGCATCTGTCTGTACAATGAAGGTTTCATTGAAGTTGGGGCTGATGAGGACCGGCTGTCCACACAGGGCCAACTTCATGGACTGAAAAGCTTCTTCTGCCTGAGGGTTCCACCGAACCATTACCGATTTTTTTTTTTTCCCTTCAAGAGATCGGTCAGGGCCGTCGTTCACCCGGCAAAATTAGGTATAAACCGGCGGTAATACCCAAGGATGCCAAGGAACGCCCTCACCTGTTTTGTACTTGACGGTTTAGGCCAGTTTTTTATAGCCTCAATTTTATTGATTTGGGGCTTGATAGCTCCTCGGCCTATCACATACCCCAAATATCGGGCTTCCTCTAGCCCTATCGCACATTTTTTGGGGTTTGCCGTGAACCCTGCAGCTCTGAGAGAATCCAGCACCGCTTGTACCTGTGATAGGTGCGTATGCCAGTCGGTGCTAAAGATGATAATATCATCTAGATACGCGGACGCGTACTCCTGATGAGGCTTGAGCACTATGTCCATCAACCTCTGGAATGTAGCCGGGGCCCCATGTAACCCAAAAGGTAAGACCACATAGTGGTATAGACCCTCTGGAGTTACGAAGGCGGTCTTTTCCTTCGCTGAATCTGTGAGAGGTACCTGCCAGTAACCCTTGGTAAGATCGAGCGTGGTAAAGTACTGGGCCT
Source organism: Phyllobates terribilis (assembly GCF_046119375.1). NCBI lineage: Eukaryota > Metazoa > Chordata > Amphibia > Anura > Dendrobatidae > Phyllobates > Phyllobates terribilis. The sequence continues at coordinate 3,499,619 of NW_027362877.1, forward strand.
GCCCCAGTCTCTCAATCAGCTCGTCCACCCTGGGCATTGGATAAAGGTCAAACTTTGACACTTCATTCAATTTCCGGAAATCGTTACAGAAGCGTAACGATCCGTCTGGTTTTGGGATCAGTACGATGGGGCTAGCCCACTCACTCCGTGATTCCTCTATGACGCCTAACTGAAGCATTTGTTTTACCTCAGCCGTGATGGCTTGCCTCTAGGCCTCGGGTACCCGTTACGGTCTTATTCGTACCCTTACCCCAGGTTCGGTGACAATGTCATGTTTGATAACCGTTGTCCTACCTGGTAGCTCTGAGAACACGTCGGTATTGTGCTGCACCAGTGAGCGAGCCTCCCGTCGCTGCTGTTTAGTGAGGGCATCACTTATCCTGACCTCCCCCTTGTATGCTTCCCTGGCTGAAGGTAGAGAACTCTCTGGTGATATGCCCGGGGTGACGTCTGTAACTAAACACTCTCTGTCTTTCCAAGGTTTTAGCAGGTTTACATGGTAAAGCTGCTCAGGTTTCCTCCTTCCGGGCTGATACACCCGGTAATTTACCTCCCCCACTTTTTCTCGAACCTCATATGGCCCTTGCCACTTGGCCATGAGTTTACTCTCGGTTCTGGGTACCAGAACTAACACCCGATCGCCCTTGTTAAAAGACCTGACTCTGGCTCTTTTATTATATGTGCGCCTCTGGGCTGCCTGGGCATCTAACAGATGTTCTTTCACGATGGGCATGACCGCCGCGATCCGGTCCTGCATACTAGCCACGTGTTCAATTATACTCCTATGTGGAGTCGGCTCTTGTTCCCATGTCTCTTTGGCTACGTCCAACAGACCCCTAGGGTGTCTGCCGTACAATAACTCAAAGGGAGAGAACCCTGTGGAAGCCTGGGGTACCTCACGGACGGCGAACATCAGATAGGGTAGCAACATGTCCCAATCCCTCCCGTCCTTAGAAACCACCTTTTTTAACATGGATTTGAGGGTTTTATTGAACCGTTCTACTAGCCCGTCGGTTTGAGGGTGGTACACCGAGATGCGCAATTGTTTAATTTTTAGTAATTTGCACAGTTCCCTTGTCACTTTGGACATAAAAGGGGTCCCTTGATCCGTCAGGATCTCCTTAGGTAGTCCAAGGCGACAGAACATAGCAAACAGCTCCCATGCAATCAGTTTTGCTGATGTGTGGCGTAGTGGTATAGCCTCCGGATACCGGGTGGCATAGTCGACGACCACCAGTATATGTTGGTGGCCACGGGCGGATTTTACAATGGGCCCTACCAAATCCATTGCAATCCGTTCAAAAGGTACCTCTATCACTGGCAGGGGTACCAATGGACTACGGAAACTTGCAGTGGGTGAGGTCAACTGACATTCGGGGCAGGATTTGCAGTACCTTTTGACCTCCGCGTAAACCCCCGGCCAAAAGAACCGCTGCAAGAGACGTTCTTGCGTTTTCTTTACCCCTAAGTGTCCACTCAGCAAGTGTGTGTGTGCCAAATCTAGAACCACCCGACGGTACGACTGAGGTACCACCAACTGTTCCACGACCTCGTCCCTGATCTTATCTATCCTATAGAGCAACTCACCGTTGACTACCATGCGTGGAAATACAGTATCTGCATTGGGTTGTTGGGCTACGCCGTTTACCTCTAACACCCTTTCCCGCGCCTGAGTCAGGGTGGGATCCTGTAGCTGAGCCGTCCCAAACGTGTCCCGGGACACTTCCAGCTCAGGGATCGATGGGGTCTCCTCGACCTCTCCTGCCAGCACCTCTAAGGGAAACCTATCGGGTTCACACTCTGTCCCTAGGTTGGACACCCCTACGGCAGGTTCGTCGGGTACAGTGTCTGTAATACAGTTTACCGGGGGAGAGTGGATTTTGTTTTTCCACAGAGTCCAGAACAGGGGCAAGTCTCTTCCCAACACAGTCCCATAGGGAAGAGTTTTTACCACTCCCACCACATGTTTTATGTCTCCACACAGCATGGACAAGACTACCTCCTCAGTTGGGTACTCTCGGAGGTCCCCATGGATACACACAACCCCGACGGGCCTTCCACCGGGGTTGTCTCCTGCCACCAGCGACCCATGTACCAGAGTCACGAGGCTCCCTGAGTCCAGGAGAGCCTCCGTGGGGTACCCATTAACCAGTACCTGACATATTTGGAGTTCATTGTCCCGGGGCTCGCTGTGCAGACGGTCTGGGCGTACATTGAGACACGGCGGCTATATCCGCAGTCCATGGGTTCTGTAGTCAGGGGACAATTAGCAATCACATGTCCCGGCCCCTGACACCGCCAGCACCTAAGGGTGGTGGTACTGTTAGGTCTTATGACAGTTTGGGAGGGAACTGGTCTCCTGCCACTCTCACTGCGGGGCTCCCCTTCAGCACGGATACGGCGCTGATTGTCCCCAGCAGAGTGACGTGACCCCTTTCTCGATTCCTGGGTTGGCAGGGATCGACGTGACAGCTGAGAGGGGGCGGAGTCTCGAATGAAGTCCTGAGTGGCTGAGTAGCGCTCTACCAAACTGAGCACCTGGTCGAGGGTGCCGGGGTCCCCTTGCCCCACCCAACGCTGGATAGCGACTGGCAGAGTCCTCACGAGCCGGTCAACCACCACCCTCTCCACTATCTGGGCTGGGGACAAAGTCTCAGGTTGGAGCCACCTCTTTACCAGCTGCAGGAGGTCATAAGCCTGAGATCGGGCAGGTCGGGTCTCCACATAGGCCCATTAAAACACACGCTGAGCCCTCACGTATGTATTGACCCCCAGCCGGGCAAGGATCTCACCTTTGAGCCTCTGGTAGTCCCGGGCGTCCTCCTGACTGAGGTCGAAACAGGCCTTCTGGGCATCGCCAACCAAAAACGGAGCCACCACTTCCGCCCACTTGTCGGCTGGTAGGTTTTCCTGCTCTGCTGTGCATTCGTAGATGGTAAGGAAGGCTTCCACGTCGTCCTCCGGTCCCATCTTCCTCAACGCTGATCGAACCTTGTCCCGGGCGTCTCGACGTTCCGGGGCTGATGCGGTCGGTGTCTCCCGCAGGGCAGCAATCTGTTGCATCATCAGTTCATTTGTTTTTTGCTGCTGCTGGTACAGTAGCTGCTGCTGCTGATTGTGCTGCTGCTCCCGCTCCTGCTGTTGCCGTTGGAGACTCAGGTGCTGCTCCTGCTATTGCCGCTGAGACTGCAGCAACTGCTGCTGGGCGAGTGCGAGCTGCTTTAATAGCTCCTCCATTTTGTCCATGGGGTGGAACTGAAAGGTGGCAGGACGGATTGTGGTCATGCAGCTGCCGGTGGGGTATGCCTCAGTCACAATGCCCGCATTCTCCACCAAACTGTAAGGCGGCGGTGTTCACACCATGCAGTAACTGAGGCAGTGACCCAAGCAAGTCCAACATAAACAGCTTTTATTCAGCAACTCACGGGTAAACAGAGAGTCCTCCGGTTCGCAGTCGGATTAACATGAGTAAATAAACAACGGTTGCCAGGGACAACGGCCATGCCAGGCCGCGCAGAGCCTGACAGGTGCAGAGCCTTCCTAGACGGTGGTTCAGCCACACTCAGTCCTGCTGAGCTTCCCTGCTCTGCTCCTAGCAGGTTGCAACATAGAACAACACTAATAGTTAGTGCAGGAGTTTTAAAGGACCTGTGGCAAGAGCCACTGGAAAACCCGGGTTGGAGGGAGGAGGCCGCCCTACTGCCTCCTGTGACCTCCTCCAAGAAATGAAGTGTGTCAGGCCACTCATGACTAATAGACAACACCAGAAGCGTCTTACCTGGGCCAAGGAGAAAAAGACCTGGACTCATGCTCAGTGGTCCAACGTGTTGTTTTCAGATGAAACTAAATTTTGCATTTCATTTGGAAATCAATGTCCCAGAGTCTGGAGGAAGAGTGGAGAGGCCACAATCCAAGCTGCTGGAGGTCTAGTGTGAAGTCTCCACAATCAGTGATGGTTTGGGGAGCCATGTCATCTGCTGGTGGAGGTCCACTGTGTTTTATCAAGACCAAAGTCAGCGCCGCCGTCTACCAGGACATTTTACAGCCCTTCATGCTTCCCTCTGCCGACAAGCTTTATGGAGATGGAAATGTCATTCTCCAGCAGGACTTGGCCCCTGTCCACACGGCCAAAAGTACCAATACCTGGTTTACACACAACAGTATCACTGTGCTTGATTGGCAGCAAACTCGCCTGACCTTAACCCCATAAAGAATCTATGGGGTATTATCAAGAGGAAGATGAGAGACACCAGAGCCAACAATGCAGACGAGCTGAAGGCTGCTATCAAAGCCACCTGCGCTTCATAACACCTCAGCAGGGCCATAGGCTGATCCCTCCATGCCACAGGCTGATCGCCTCCATGCCACATTGCTGCATTGATGCACAAGGAGCCCCAACCAAGTATTGAGGGCATTTGCTGAACATACATTTCAGTAGGACAACATTTCGGATTTTAAAATCATTTTTCAAGCTGTTGTTATAAAGTATTCTAATTTACTGAGATAATGACTTTTGTGTTTTCATTGGCTGTAAGCCATAATCATCAACATTAACAGAAATAAACACGTGAAATAGATCACTCTGTGTCTAATGACTCTATATCAGAGGTCCCCAACCGCCGGTCCGCGGACCAGGACCGGGCCGTTGGGGTTTTTCAGCCGGTCCGCGGCGCCGCTGACAGCTAGCTCCGCGGCCCTGCGCCTGGTCAGAGCTCGCTCTGTGTGGATTTATAATGTTTTCTGCCATAGCCGTGACAGCTCGCAGCTCCCGGCAGAGAACATTATGCAGGACGGGGTGGGGCGTCGGGCGGGTCTTAGTGACGCGGCCCTCCTGCACAGCATGGTGTGTTCCTGACGGGGTGGGGCACTGACACGCCCCCGGCAGAACATGTTATGTGGGGCGTGCTGGGGCAGCAGACTGGCTTCAGTGACGCGGCTCCCGGTACCGGTGTTCAGTGTGTAGCGCTGCTAAGCAGCAGCGCTGTATACACTGACGCTCAATGTACAATGCTGCTACTTAGCAGCGCTGTACACCGAGGTCCCGCCAGCATCCTCCCCATACAGCTCCACCCCTCCATAACCCCACCCCCATATGACCAAAGCCCCGCCCCCACCCCCACCGGGCCATGGAAAACTGGTCTTGCTTAAAGCCGGTCCCTGGTGCAAAAAAGGTTGGGGACCTCTGCTCTATATAATAGATCCCTCTGTGTGTAATGACTCTATATAATAGATCCCTCTGTGTGTAATGACTCTATATAATAGATCCCTCTGTGTGTAATGACTCTATATAATAGATCCCTCTGTGTGTAATGACTCTATATAATAGATCACTCTGTGTGTAATGACTCTATATAATAGATCACTCTGTGTGTAATGACTCTATATAATAGATCACTCTGTGTGTAATGACTCTATATAATATATGAGTTTCACTTTTGCATTGAAGAGCTGAAATAAATTACCATATTTTTCGGACTATAAGATGCACTTTTTTCCTCCAGAATTTTGGAGGAAAGTGGGGGATGCGTCTTATAGTCCGATATACATAAATACTGTTGCTGTGGGTGGTGGGGTATGTAGGGGAAGCGACAGCGGCGGAGTAGCGAGGCACAGGAGGCAGCAGCCTGCAGCAGCCTACACTGTGCCCGCTACTAAAGAAAATGAATATTCAGGAGTAGTGAACATTAATTTTCCTTAATAGCCGGCACACTGTGCCTGTAGTGCGACTCCTGGTATGTATGGCCCCCCTCATCCTGGTATGCTTGGCACCCCCTGATCCTCGTAGCACTTCACAGAAAAAAAAATAAACAATTACACTCACCTCCTCTCTCCTCCAGCGCTGTGTCCCACTCTGTGCCGGAATAGTCACTGCTCCCCATGAGAGAATATTTTGTGTGCCTGGAGTTTTCTGTTTATCCCTGTCTGTGCTGCCCTGTTTGTCGGGTGGGTGTACTTCGGTGCACAGCAGCGCCCCTCTTCCCCGAGTGGGGGAGAACAAGCGGAGGGCTAACTCAGGAGTTAGAGCGAGGGTGGAGGCCTCGGCATCTTCACCTTCAGAGGTATCCCAGGGAATAGGGTGAGCTAGGGCGCCCCCTAGTGTTAGGGTCAGGATAGGAGCCCCTGATCCCTGGTCACCTGACAGCTGTGTCGTGAAATGGATCCTTTAACTAAGGCTCTGATCACATCGACAAAATGACACCGACCACGACCGATGGATCCTGTAACTAAGGCTCCGATCAGATCTACAAGACGTCACCAACCACGACCGATGGATCCTGTAACTAAGGCTCCAATCACATCTACAAGACGTCACCGACCACGACCGATGGATCCTGTAACTAAGGCTCCGATCACATCTACAAGACGTCACCGACCACGACCGATGGATCCTGTAACTAAGGCTCTGATCACATCTATAAGACGTCACCAACCACGACCGATGGATCCTGTAACTAAGGCTCCGATCACATCTACAAGACGTCACTGACCACGACTGATGGATCCTGTAACTAAGGCTCCGATCACATCTACAAGACGTCACCGACCACGACCGATGGATCCTGTAACTAAGGCTCTGATCACATCTATAAGACGTCACCGACCACGACCGATGGATCCTGTAACTAAGGATCTGATCACATCTACAAGACGTCACCGGCCACGACCGATAGATCCTGTAACTAAGGCTCCGATCACATCTACAAGACGTCACCGACCACGACCGATGGATCCTGTAACTAAGGCTCCGATCACATCTACAAGACGTCACCGGCCACGACCGATGGATCCTGTAACTAAGGCTCCGATCACATCTACAAGACGTCACCGACCACGACCGATGGATCCTGTAACTAAGGCTCCGATCACATCTACAAGACATCACCGACCACGACCGATGGATCCTGTAACTAAGGCTCCGATCACATCTACAAGACGTCACCGACCACGACCGATGGATCCTGTAACTAAGGCTCCGATCACATCTACAAGACGTCACCGACCACTGATGGATCCGGTTACTAAGGCTCCGATCACATCTACAAGACGTCACCGACCACGACCGATGGATCCTGTAACGAAGGCTCCGATCACATCTACAAGACGTCACCGACCACGACCGATGGGCCTGTAACTAAGGCTCCGATCACATCTACAAGATGGCACCAATCACGACCGATGGATCCTGTAACTAAGGCTCCGATCACATCTACAAGACATCACCGACCACGACCGATAGATCCTGTAACGAAGACTCTGATCACATCTACTAGACATCATAAAATCACTAGTTTATAAAGGATTACACCTCGGAAGTGACATCATATGTAAAACAAAAAACCGCCTACCCAATAAAATTCTTTATGCATAAATCTCGTATAACATAATTAAAAAAATACATAAAACAAAACTATATATATTTTTTATATTATTCACGGCTACATAGACATTATTGCATTAAATACAATTAATCAAAGCTATATTGATGAATCATATACTGCTATACAGAAAGTTTTTTTCCTTAGAATATAATAGTGCATCAAATCTATTCTATTAGTTCTTTTAAAAATTAATCCTCCTCTATTAGATAAAATTTCATATAATGCCATAAGTCCCCACAGTCCCTCTTCATATCTACTCAACTCTCTTCCTCCAAAACCAGCTTCTCCGCCATCACAGAAGATCAACTTTCCTCTCCAAGTAACATCTCACCACCTGTGAACTTGACCCAATCCCGTTCCACCTCATCCCAAACCTGCAGTCTTCATCCCAACCCTAACCCACCTCTTCAACCTGTCACTAGCAACTGGTGTCTTCCCCTCATGCTCCAAACATGCCTCGATCACACCCATCCTCAAAAATCCATCCCTTGACCCATCCTCTCTGTCTAGCTATCGCCCCATATTGCTTCTCCCCTATGCCTCAAAACTACTGGAACAACACGTCCATCTTGAGGTGTCCTCCCACCTCTCCTCCTGCTCCCTCTTTCACCGCCTCCAATCTGGCTTCCGACCGCACAATTCTACTGAAACGGCCCTGACTAAAGTCACCAACGACCTACTGACCACTAAATCCAAGCGACACTACTCTGCCCTTCTCTTTCTGGACCTGTCATCGGCCTTGGACACAGTAGACCATTCCCTCCTACCAGGGGTGGATTAAGAGTAGTCAGGACCCCGGGCAGTTTAGAAGGCGTGGGCCCCCCCCTGGGCACCTGATGTATCACGTGACATGTCACATGATCCCCTTTGATAGATCATGTGATAGGTCATGTTAGTAACACACAGATGCTTTGATCACATCTGTAGACGGAAAATTGCGGAATTTTTTTCCATTATGTACAGCACTATACATAACATAGCGCTATACAGAATAGAGCAGCGGTGGTAGATTATTTTTCCCAAGGGGCCACAAGAGAGACCATGACTGTTGTGGAAGCCGAACCAATAGGCTGAAATTAATTCTGCTCCATATTAATAATATTAATAAAATAATAAAAAATAATATTAATTGTATGACATAATATTGAGCAGTTTTAAGTATGCTGACATCCCCCTATATACTGTATGAGCCCCCATATAGCTTCCTAGATACAGTATGAGCCCCTACACAGCCGTATACATACATTTTGAGCCAACACACAGCCCCCTACACACAGTATGAGCCCCCGCACTGCCACCTACATACAGTATGAGCCCCCACATAGCCCTCTATATACAGTAAGAGCCCGCAAATAGCTCCCTATATACAATAGGAGCCCGCACATAGCTCCCTTTATACAGTATGAGCCCCCACATAGCTCCCTATATACAGTAAGAGCCCGCACATAGTTCCCTATATACAATAGGAGCCCGCTCATAGCTCCCTATATACAATAAGTGCCCGCACATAGCTCCCTTTATACAGTATGAGCTCCCACATAGCTCCCTATATACAGTAAGAGCCTGTACATAGCTCCCTATATACAGTAAGAGCCCACACATAGCTCCCTATATACAGTAAGTGCCCGCACATAGCTCCCTTTATACAGTATGAACCCCCACATAGCTCTCTATATACAGTAAGAGCCCATACATAGCTCCCTATATACAGTAAGAGCCCGCACATAGCTCCCTATATACAATAAGAGCCTGCACATAGCTCCCTATATACAATAAGTGCCCGCACATAGCTCCCTATATACAGTAAGAGCCCGTACATAGCTCCCTATATACAGTAAGAGCCCGCACATAGCTCCCTATATACAGTAAGTGCCCGCACATAGCTCCCTTTATACAGTATGAGCCCCCACATAGCTCCCTATATACAGTGAGAGCCCATACATAGCTCCCTTTATACAGTATGAGCCCCCACATAGCTCCCTATATACAGTAAGAGCCCATACATAGCTCCCTATATACAATAAGTGCCCGCACATAGCTCCCTATAAACAATAAGTGCCCGCACATAGCTCCCTATATACAATAAGTGCCCGCACATAGCTCCCTATATACAATAAGTGCCCGCACATAGCTCCCTATATACAATAAGTGCCCGCACATAGCTCCCTTTATACAGTATGAGCCCCCACATAGCTCCCTATATACAGTATGAGCCCGTACATAGCTCCCTATATACAGTAAGAGCCCGTACATAGCTCCCTATATACAGTAAGAGCCCGCACATAGCTCCCTATATACAGTAAGAGCCCATACATAGCTCCCTATATACAGTAAGTGCCCGCACATAGCTCCCTTTATACAGTATGAGCCCCCACATAGCTCCCTATATACAGTAAGAGCCCATACATAGCTCCCTATATACAGTAAGAGCCCGCACATAGCCCCCTATATACAATAAGTGCCCGCACATAGCTCCCTATATACAATAAGTGCCCACACATAGCTCCCTATATACAATAAGTGCCCGCACATAGCTCCCTATATACAATAAGTGCCCGCACATAGCTCCCTATATACAATAAGTGCCCACACATAGCTCCCTATATACAATAAGTGCCCGCACATAGCTCCCTTTATACAGTATGAGCCCCCACATAGCTCCCTATATACAGTATGAGCCCGTACATAGCTCCATACTCTGATCGACTGTCAGTTCCACAGCCAGCTCAGAGAATGGTCGAATGCAAAATGCAGCTGCCTGGGAGAAACCTCTGATCATCGCATGAGGTGGCCCGAAGGGGCCCCCCGGACGAATGTACCCAGGTCACGTGCCCCCCCCCCCCCCGATTCTCCTAGGTATGGCCCTGTACAGTCTATATGACAATACATGACTGGTATCTATAGTACAATCAGGGAAGTTTCCTTCTGTCAGAAGCCTCTATAGACTGCGCCAGTGCAATACCTGCACAGTCCGGCCGCAGACAGAAAGACGCATCCACATCCCAGACAGGGAAGAGGAGTGTGGAGCCAGAGATCGCGGTATGCATAAGCACTGAGCGCATACCGCGATCTCCAGCACCATAAACACATACTTGTTCAGTCCGGTCATCTCTGGAGAGGCCGGGGGAAGAGTGTGGCGCCAAAATTGGCGCCTGCGCATAGCGCGATTTTTGGCGGCATTTTAGTGAAGACAAATATGCACAGTGTCTTCAACAAAATGGACAGCGTGGCATGCGCATGCGCGTAGTCTGGCGGCATTTTGTTGAATACACTCTGCACAATTGTATTCATTAAAATTAAAACGGATATCGCGCTATGCGTGGGTGCCGATTCCGGTGCAATTGTTATTGAAATAACGCAGGCGATGCGCTGCAGTGGAGAGGTGGAAAAGGAAGTAGGAGTCTTTTTTTTTTTTTCATTTATTTATGGATGGGGGAGTACATATCAGGATGGGTGACTAGGATGGGGGAGCATATACCAGGATGGGGGGGGGCATGGACCTGAATGGGGGAGCATATACCAGGATGAGGAAGCATACACTAGAATGGAGGAGTATATACCAGGATGGGGGAGCAGGCTTGGGGAGCATATACCAGGATGGGGAACCAGGATAAGGGGGGGCCATGGACCAGGATGGGGTAGTATATACCAGGATAAAGGAGTATATACCAGGATGGGGAGGGGGGCATAGACCAGGATGGGGTAGTATACACTGAGTTCCAAATTATTATGCAAATAATATTTTCTCAGATTTTCCCAAATTACCTATATGAATTGCAGTCATTGTAATTTTCCAGTCAAATAACTATTAGAGTACAATTGAAAGTTTTTGTACAAACTGCCTATAATAACAGTATATTTTTAAAAAATAAAAAACTCAAACTGCACTCAAAATGCATGTTCCAAATTATTATGCACAGCAGAGTTTTCAACCTTTTCATTTTAGTAAAAAACAAAAAAATGGTCATTTTTGAAATTATAAGCATTAGCAGGTTATTACAAACTGAAATCAAACAGTTTTCAACTCAAAACTTTATTCTAGGTGATGTTACATTTGCACATAGGACCGCATGTTCTATAGGAGCTTCTGAACTCTCTGGTCCATTGAATTTGTCAGGTTTTGGATGGTTTCTTTAATTGTTTTGCATGAGGACAGAACACCCTCCCAGAGCTGTTGCTTAGATGTGAACTGCCTCCCGTCATCATAGACACTCCTTTTGATGATGCTCCAGAGGTTCTCATTGGGGTTGAGGTCAGGGGAGCATGGGTGCCACACCATAAGTTTGTCCCCTTTTATGCCCATAGTAGCCAGAGATGCAGATGTGTTATGTGCAGCTTGAGACGGGGCATTGTCTCCCTTATGTGGCCAGTTTCTAAGGCACAGTGCGGTCCCCCGCTGCTGAAAACATTATAATGAGGGCAAATTGGCCATGGGCCCCCTGGAGGCCCGGGCCCCGGGTGGTAGCCCACATTGCCCTTATTATAATCCACCTATGCCTCCTACTACAGATTTTCTCATCTCTTGGCATCACAAACTTGGCCCTATCTTGTATCTCCTTATAACTAACAGACTGGACATTCAGCATCTCCCACTCCCACACCACCTCCTCACCTCGCCCCCTATTTGTCAGTGTTCCCCAAGGCTCAGTTCTAAGACCCCTGCTCTTTTCCATCTACACCTTCACCCTGGGACAGCTCATAGAGTCTCACGGCTTCCAGTATCACCTCTATGCCGATGACACACAGATCTACCTCTCTGGACCTGATATCACCTCCTTACTAACCAGAATCCCCCAATGTGTGTCTGCTATTTCATCTTTCTTCTCTAGATTTCTAAAACTTAATATGGATAAAACTGAATTCATCATCTTTCCACCATCTCGCTCAACCCCCCATCTATCAAAGTCAATGGCTGCCCACTCTCCCCAGTCCCGCAAGCTCACTGCCTCGGGGTAACCCTTGACTCTGATCTCTCCTTCAAACCTCATATCCAAGCCCTTTCCACTTCCTGCCGACTCCAGCTCAAAAATATTTCCCGGATCCGCACATTCCTGAACCACGAATCTGCAAAAACACAAGTGCATGCCCTCATCATGTCCTGCCTCGACTACTGCAACCTCCTGCTCTGTAGCCTCCCTTCTGCCACTCTAATCTATCCTAAACTCTGCTGCCCGGCTAATCCACCTGTCCCCCCACTATTCCCCGGCCTCTCCTCTCTGTCAATCCCTTCACTGGCTCCCCATTGCCCAGAGACTCCAGTTCAAAACCCTAACCATGGCATAAAAAGCCATCCACAACCTGTCTCCTCCATACATCTGTGACATAGTCTCCCGGTACTTACCTGCACGCAACCTCTGATCCTCACAAGATCTGCTTCTCTACTCCCCTCTTATCTCCTCTTCCCACAATCGCATCGTGGAAACCTTCAAAAGGAGCCTGAAGACCTACCTGTTCCGACAAGACTACAACCTGCAGTAACCCTCGCTCCACCATACCGCTGCACGACCAGCTCTACCCTCACCTACTGTATCCTCACCCATCCCTTGTAGATTGTGAGCCCTCGCGTGCAGGGTCCTCTCTCCTCCTGTACCAGTCGCTGACTTGTTTTTGTTCCAATTATTGTACTTGTTGTTTGCTATGTATACCCCTTTTAAACATGTAAAGCGCCATGGAATTAATGGTGCTATAATAATAAATAATAATAATAATGCGACTTATCTAATTTAATATAAACTAGTGATTGTATGATGACTGCATTGTTGAAAAAAGCCTGGGACAGGCTGAAACATCCTTTGGAATTGGCAATGAAATAAAAGAGCAATTATTCACTGAACACGTGAGTGCTGGGAATCACTTCCTTTCTGCATATTCTACTCCACGTGCACCACCACCGATCCACCATCCCTGTATTCATATTGGGATACGAGCACACATTTTTCACCATCGCTACAACAAGTCGGATTTTCAATTAGGAAGAAGCCGCTAGAATTATGGCGCAATCCACAATATCAACAGATTTCCTGAAAATCCCAACAAGTGAGTTCAAAAGACGGGACTTTGAGAGGGGAAACTAAGAGGTTGATTTCATACGAGTTGCATGCTGAAACACTTGTAGAATATTATCGAGAAAAGAAAATACAGCAGGACTTAAGGGTTTAACCTACGCTCGACGCTGTTTTCAGAAGATAATATATTCTGCGATGATTTTGAGCAAGTGCTTAATAAATGCTCTATGGATTTGATGTTACTAACTATTGACAGATTGCATAAAGCCATCGCTGACCTTAAAGTTCAGAGTGCTAATATTGAAGAGCAATTAACCTCCTGTTTGAAATCTGATGAACTTTCCATTATGAAGGAATCTTTGTAATTCTGTTCAGGATATTCATTGAAAGGATTTACAAGAGAGAAAAAGAAGGAAATTTACTCGTGACACTGAAGACTATCTTTTTAATAAAGTTTATAGATGGCGAGAGCAAACTTTCAATAGGATTAGAAATCCCAGACAATGTTTTAGGAACGATTTTTATTCATCTGATTCTAGCAGCGAGTTCTCAGGATCCTGGAGGAATCCACGTCCTTTTTCCGCGAGAACAAAGAAGCAGAACATCACAAGAAGAGGAGGAGAGCAGGTCGCCATCACCGACACAGCTACACCTGCGATGCAAACAAGATCTCAGGTAGAGAGGAGTCCCTTGTTATAAACATTTCATCAAAAAATTTTTGGCAATTCAGATGCAAGTATTGCAGAAAGGACTTTCATTTAGTGCTATGTCCAAACTTAATACATTTCAACTTGATTTGGACATTAAGTTTCTCCGTAATGTCAGATTAAAACGTATTTTTCAAATGTGATTACACCTGCGCGCACTTTACCTGTATTACAGTTGAAATGCTTTACTGCATCTGAACTGGGACTAAGACAAAGAAGCTTTTTCTCTCCACCCAAAATTCACGTATGCAGATAGACAAAGTGGTCCTTATCCAAGAATGAATTTGGGTTTTAGAGAGAGACAAACATTGACTTCTTTAACGCATGACGATTCAATCGAAATTAAACCGGCAGCCAAGGGTGGTTCAGTGGTGGTAATGGATCGTTACAAATATAAAAAAAAGAAATCTTGTGACAATTGTCAGATCAGACGACCTATGTACCACTGAGCCATGATCCCTTGCCCAAAATTCAGAGGAAAATTTCCAACATGATTGACAAATATAAAAACCTGGGTATTATTGATGATAAATTAGCGGAGTTTTTGGTGAAGACGGATCCCCTTACACCTGTATTTTATATACTGCCAAAGGTGCATACAACCTTAATTGATCCTCCGGGCAAGGCCAATTGTGGCATCAACTAACTCGGTATTATCCCCGTTATCAATCATGTTGGTAGGATCCTCCTAACACCTTTAATCGAAAAAAAACCAAAAGCATTTCTTCTGGATACTAAAGATTTTTTAGAAAAAAATTAAAATGATTGATGATACTGGAGATGATACTATATTAGTTACCACTGATGCAGCTAATTTATACCCTTCTAGAGGACATCACAAGGGACTTGAGGCGATCCATTGGATTTTGAATTGAAATGAATTTACACACTTCCAAATTGATTGCATTATCGTTTTTTTGACTCTAGTCCTCAATGAGAACTATTTCCTCTTTCAGGACACTTTCTATTGTCAACGGAGGGGTTTGGCGATGGGTGCTAATGTGGCCCCCAAATATGCAAATGCATATATGGCATTCTTTGAAGAACGATTTATATACAAACATACTGTAACATACCTGGCGGCGTCCTTGCATAGTGGTCCATCTCCCACTGTGCAAGAGCGCGTACTTGATCTCCAGTCCAGGGTGTCTCTCTGGCTTCCCTCCATGCTGTCTGTTTGTGTTTGTTTCTGCTGCTTAAGGGCGGCGCCCGATCACTTCCTGCTTTTTGTACCTGCTGCAGGCACACCCCTTGTGCGTCCTCAGCCTATTGCTGTCTATCACCTGGTATTTAAGTCAGCTGCCCCAATTAACTGATGCCTGAGCATCTTGCCCTGTCAGTTGGCTTTTGTCTCTGACATGCCAGGTCCTGTCTATGTTACCTGCCTTGCGGTATCAGTTCCCGTGTCTGAACTGAGTCCTGTCTATGTCTCCTGCCTTGCGGTATCAGTTCCCGTGTCTGAACTGAGTCCTTCTAGGTCTCCTGTCTTGCGGTATCAGTTCCCGTGTCTGAACTGAGTCCTGTCTATGTCTCCTGCCTTGCGGTATCAGTTCCCGTGTCTGAACTGAGTCCTGTCTGTGTTCTCTTGTCTGCCTATCCTGGAGGCTGTATTTCCAGGCCTGTCTGAACACGCTCCTAGCCTGTTCCTCCCGCCTTCTAGGGGCCGATTACCTAGATCCGTTCCTGTATCTTGTCTGTCCTGTCTGAACACGCTCCTAGCCTGTTCCTCCCGCCTTCTGGGGGCCGTATTCCCAGACCCGCTCCTGTATTCCGCTGCAGTGTCGGTCTCCTCCGTACACTCAGTTCCAGTCTGAACTCTCTCCTATCCTTTACCTGTTTTGCCTCTATGTCCGTTCCCTTCCTTTTTCTGCAGAGTCTGAACTCGTACCTAACTCCTGCTCGTTGTCACTGTACTTCCGTTTGTGAGTTTGTGGTCCACTCGCTACTTCTCTGCAAGTACCCTGTGGGTATCTGGTTCTGCCTTTCCCTTCTAGTCTGTTCCGTGTGAACAGAGCCCTGTTCCCACCGCGTCTGCGGTTTTCGCTTTGCTCAGCTCTGTCCGCCGCTTCTGCGGTTTTCGCTTTGCTCAGCTCTGTCCGCCGCGTCTGCGGTTTTCGCTTTGCTCTGCTCTGTCCGCCGCGTCTGCGGTTTTCGCTTTGCTCAGCTCTGTCCGCCGCGTCTGCGGTTTTCGCTTTGCTCAGCTCTGTCCGCCGCGTCTGCGGTTTTCGCTTTGCTCAGCTCTGTCCGCCGCGTCTGCGGTTTTCGCTTTGCTCAGCTCTGTCCGCCGCGTCTGCGGTTTTCACTTTGCTCAGCTCTGTCCGCCGCGTCTGCGGTTTTCGCTTTGCTCTGCTCTGTCCGCCGCGTCTGCGGTTTTCGCTTTGCTCAGCTCTGTCCGCCGCGTCTGCGGTTTTCGCTTTGCTCAGCTCTGTCCGCCGCGTCTGCGGTTTTCGCTTTGCTCAGCTCTGTCCGCCGCGTCTGCGGTTTTCGCTTTGCTCAGCTCTGTCCGCCGCGTCTGCGGTTTTCGCTTTGCTCAGCTCTGTCCGCCGCGTCTGCGGTTTTCGCTTTGGTCAGCCCTGTCCGCCGCGTCTGCGGTTTTCGCTTTGCTCAGCTCTGTCCGCCGCGTCTGCGGTTTTCGCTTTGCTCAGCTCTGTCCGCCGCGTCTGCGGTTTTCGCTTTGCTCGGCCCTGTCCGCCGCGTCTGCGGTTTTCGCTTTGCTCGGCCCTGTCCACCGCGTCTGCGGTTTCGAATTTGTCTCCCAGTCTGTACTGGACCCTACCCAGCCTGCGCTCTAGTCTGCCTGTTCCAGTATTCCCCGGTGTGGGTCAACAGCCGTGTCCGGAGTCTGACCTGGAGTAGACCCTGATTCCTCTGCTCGGTTCCTCCCTGGTGCACTGGCGTCGTATGCCGTCGTGCGACCTTGGTCGGATCGGGCAGATACTTAGTTACGCCCCTCCAGGCACTCTCCGGTTCATGGCACAGTGGAATCACTACATAAACACGCACACGCCAGTCAGTCCGGGCGTGTGCATTACAGCATGCTCAGGCCATGGTTCCCGTTGAGCCCCACGACCTTCGCTCTCTGAGACTTTTTCCAGCGACTACGTGCATTAAAAAGAAATAAAAAATTTTTTTTTTTTTTTTCTCTAGCTGAGTTCCAGGTGAATTACGCACCCGTCCAGATGGATCTATCAGCTCTCGTTCCTACGGATCCGCCACGTTACTATGGGGATCCAAGACAGAGTCGTGCATTTGTGGAGCAATGCATGCTACACTTCAAGTTCTACCCTCTTTGTTTTCCCACCGATCGGGTTAAGGTGGGATTCATTATGTCTAACCTAGCGGGTGATGCCTTGGAATGGATCAACCCCCTATGGGAAACACAGGATCCTATT
The DNA here is from genome assembly GCF_046119375.1 of Phyllobates terribilis. Classification (NCBI taxonomy): domain Eukaryota; kingdom Metazoa; phylum Chordata; class Amphibia; order Anura; family Dendrobatidae; genus Phyllobates; species Phyllobates terribilis. The sequence goes on from NW_027362877.1 coordinate 3,517,102, forward strand.
GTCCTGGACATAATGGCCTTCCTGGTGGCCTTTCTAATGGTCTTCGATGATCCTAACCCGGAGGTTCCTGCTGAAGCTTCACTTCCCAGTATCCCGGAGCAGCCCCGATGGGTAATGTGTGTGGGTAGCGCAATAGTCCTCCAGCCCAATGAGACTACTGCCCACCCAGAATCCTCACAGGGTGACTACACTCTCCGGAATACTTCTCCCAACCTCAAGAGGCAGTCCAGATGTGCTAGACGTAGAGGCAAGCCGTCACGCCAGGGTCTGTCCTCCCTGAGACCTCCTGACCCCAACCTTGAAGTCCCTACTGAAGCTTCATCTCCCTGTATCCCGGAGAAGCCCCAACGGGTAATGTGCGTGGGTAGTGCACCAGTTCTCCTGCCCGAAGAGACTGCTGCCCACCCAGAATTCACACCAGAGGACCCCCTGTTGCCTCCTGAATCCCCCGGGATACCACTTGAGGACAATTGGAGAGAGTCTTCCCTATACCCTGCACCTGATACCTCGCCCGCTTCGTCCAGTGAGTCCCACCTAGTGTACTCCGAAGCAGAGGTTACTCCCGAGTCTCTACACCCCTCTGACCAGGCGGAGGACCTCCAGTTGTCTCTAGAACCCTTCGGGGTGCCACCTGGTGGTGAATGGACAGAGACTTTCCTATATCCTGGATCTGATACCTCGCTTGCTTCGTCCAGTGAGTCCGACCTAGTGTACTCTGAAGCAGAGGTTACCCATGAGTCTCTACACCCCTCTGACCAGGCGGAGGACCTCCAGTTGTCTCCAGAACCCTTCGGGGTGCCACCTGGTGGTGAATGGACAGAGACTTTCCAATACTCGGTACCCGATACCTCGCCTGCTTCGTCCAGTGAGTCCGACCTAGTGTACTCTGAAGCAGATGTTTTCCCCGAGCCTCTGCACTCTTCTGACCCGGCAGAGGACCTCCAGTTGTTTCCTGACTCCTCCGGGGTACCACCAGATAACAAAGAGACAGTGACTTTTTCTCACCCTGTACCTGATAACCCGTCTATTTATTCCTGTGAATTTGACAAGATGTACCTCGAAGCAGAGGTTATCCCCGAGTCTCTACACCGCTCCGACCAGGCGGAGGACCTCCAGTTGTCTCCTGAACCCTTCGGGGTGCTACCTGATAACGAATGGACAGGTACTCTTCTATATTCGGTACCTGATACCTCGCCCGCTTCATCCAGCGAGTCCGACCTAGTGTACTCCGAAGCAGAGGTTACCCCCGAGTCTCTGCACTACTCCGACCCGGCGGAGGACCCCCAGTTGTTTTCTGAATCCTCCTGGGTACCACCAGATAACAAGGTAACAGGGACTTTTCTACACCTTGTACCTGATACCTCGCCCATTTCATCCTGTGAGTTTGACAAGATGTACCCCGAAGCAGAGGTTACCCCCGAGTCTCTGCACTCCTCCAACCCGGCGGAGGACTTCCAGTTGTCTCCTGAACCCTCTGGGGTGCTACCTGATAATAAGTGGAGAGAGACTTCCTTGTGTGCTGTTCCTGGTACTCCACCTGTTTTGTCTGTTGCTGAGGATGGCTGGATAGGAGGTAGCATCCTAGCTACCCAGATGAGACCAGTTTCTCCAGTGGACAGTGGAAGTGATCTCCTTGAAGTAAAGGATTGGCCCTCGAGTTCCCTGCGGAACATTCTGGCAGGCCTGAAGAAGAGGGGGCGTAAGGGGGGGGTACTGTAACATACCTGGCGGCGTCCTTGCATAGTGGTCCATCTCCCACTGTGCAAGAGCGCGTACTTGATTTCCAGTCCAGGGTGTCTCTCTGGCTTCCCTCCATGCTGTCTGTTTGTGTTTGTTTCTGCTGCTTAAGGGCGGCGCCCGATCACTTCCTGCTTTTTGTACCTGCTGCAGGCACACCCCTTGTGCGTCCTCAGCCTATTGCTGTCTATCACCTGGTATTTAAGTCAGCTGCCCCAATTAACTGATGCCTGAGCATCTTGCCCTGTCAGTTGGCTTTTGTCTCTGACATGCCAGGTCCTGTCTATGTTACCTGCCTTGCGGTATCAGTTCCCGTGTCTGAACTGAGTCCTGTCTATGTCTCCTGCCTTGCGGTATCAGTTCCCGTGTCTGAACTGAGTCCTTCTAGGTCTCCTGTCTTGCGGTATCAGTTCCCGTGTCTGAACTGAGTCCTGTCTATGTCTCCTGCCTTGCGGTATCAGTTCCCGTGTCTGAACTGAGTCCTGTCTGTGTTCTCTTGTCTGCCTATCCTGGAGGCTGTATTTCCAGGCCTGTCTGAACACGCTCCTAGCCTTTTCCTCCCGCCTTCTAGGGGCCGATTACCTAGATCCGTTCCTGTATCTTGTCTGTCCTGTCTGAACACGCTCCTAGCCTGTTCCTCCCGCCTTCTGGGGGCCGTATTCCCAGACCCGCTCCTGTATTCCGCTGCAGTGTCGGTCTCCTCCGTACACTCAGTTCCAGTCTGAACTCTCTCCTATCCTTTACCTGTTTTGCCTCTATGTCCGTTCCCTTCCTTTTTCTGCAGAGTCTGAACTCGTACCTAACTCCTGCTCGTTGTCACTGTACTTCCGTTTGTGAGTTTGTGGTCCACTCGCTACTTCTCTGCAAGTACCCTGTGGGTATCTGGTTCTGCCTTTCCCTTCTAGTCTGTTCCGTGTGAACAGAGCCCTGTTCCCACCGCGTCTGCGGTTTTCGCTTTGCTCAGCTCTGTCCGCCGCTTCTGCGGTTTTCGCTTTGCTCAGCTCTGTCCGCCGCGTCTGCGGTTTTCGCTTTGCTCTGCTCTGTCCGCCGCGTCTGCGGTTTTCGCTTTGCTCAGCTCTGTCCGCCGCGTCTGCGGTTTTCGCTTTGCTCAGCTCTGTCCGCCGCGTCTGCGGTTTTCGCTTTGCTCAGCTCTGTCCGCCGCGTCTGCGGTTTTCGCTTTGTTCAGCTCTGTCCGCCGCGTCTGCGGTTTTCGCTTTGCTCAGCTCTGTCCGCCGTGTCTGCGGTTTTCGCTTTGCTCAGCTCTGTCCGCCGCGTCTGCGGTTTTCGCTTTGCTCAGCTCTGTCCGCCGCATCTGCGGTTTTCGCTTTGCTCAGCTCTGTCCGCCGCGTCTGCGGTTTTCGCTTTGCTCAGCTCTGTCCGCCGCGTCTGCGGTTTTCGCTTTGCTCAGCTCTGTCCACCGCGTCTGCGGTTTTCGCTTTGCTCAGCTCTGTCCGCCGCGTCTGCGGTTTTCGCTTTGCTCAGCTCTGTCCGCCGCGTCTGCGGTTTTCGCTTTGCTCAGCTCTGTCCACCGCGTCTGCGGTTTTCGCTTTGCTCGGCCCTGTCCACCGCGTCTGCGGTTTCGAATTTGTCTCCCAGTCTGTACTGGACCCTACCCAGCCTGCGCTCTAGTCTGCCTGTTCCAGTATTCCCCGGTGTGGGTCAACAGCCGTGTCCGGAGTCTGACCTGGAGTAGACCCTGGTTCCTCTGCTCGGTTCCTCCCTGGTGCACTGGCGTCGTATGCCGTCGTGCGACCTTGGTCGGATCGGGCAGATACTTAGTTACGCCCCTCCAGGCACTCTCCGGTTCATGGCACAGTGGAATCACTACATAAACACGCACACGCCAGTCAGTCCGGGCGTGTGCATTACACATACTTTATTTCAAACACACGTGAAAACATGGCATAGATATATTGACGATGTCATTTGCATATGGGAGGGGCCACACTAGAAGCAATGCAAGATTTTGAAAAATATCTGAATAATATTTGGGATGAATTAAAATTTACCACGACAAACGATTTGGGAAGAATACTTTTTTTTTAGATACATCAATTATTAAAAATGATAATAGTCTGAATACAGATTTATATAGAAAAAAAATACGGACAAAAATAGTGTTTTATACTTTGAAAGTGCGCACTCTTATTCTCTTAAGAGGGCTATCCCTAAATCACAGTTCCAAAGGATACGCAGAATTGTGTCCGAACCATCTCTTTGTGAACAGAGACTTACTGAAATGCGACATGATTTTATGGCGAGAGGTTATCCACGCCACCTGTTAGAGAAAGTTAAAGAGGATTCTCTGTCTAATGAAAGATCTAGAAGTGCATTATCACACAGGATATCATCCAATCAATTTAAAAGTTGATCATATTGTTAAAAAACATCGGCATATCTGACATCATGCGTATCCTCAGATATCACAGCTTGAGAATCTCCCATTGATTTGTAACAAAAAGTTGACTAATATTAAAGATAAATTAGTGCGTGCGGACCTAGGTAGTGAAAAGAGAGAATCTAAACAAACCTTTATTTCTAGTAGGAAAAAACGGTACATATCCATGTTTGGGATGTTTCCAATGTAATAATGTTGCTAAAGGAGAATTTTTTTTTATCACTCTCAAACTGGACAACCACGAAAAAGAAACGTTTTTTTTACTTGCCTCTCCAATAACGTGATTTATATGATAAAATGTCCCTGTGGTTTAGCTTATAGTGGAGAAACCACGCAATCAGTTGGTACAAAGATTAATAAGCACAAATCCACAATAAGGTGCGGAGATATTACCTTTATTGGTATTGCCATTACCTCTTCCAGCACATTTTCAGGAAAAAAAAAACACACATACTATCGCACAATTAAAATACCAAGTGCTGGAACAGGTGATAATTCCTAGAATTCCTAGGAGGGGTGGTAATATAAAGACAATGCTCCTCCGAAGTGAGGCGTATTGGATACATAATGTAAAAACGTTATCCCCGAATGTATTAGTAAAGGTTATGAAATGAGTCACAATATATGAGATTTTATCTTTTATGTTTACCTTAAATTTGTTTGTGATTAAAAAATACACTGTATTTTTTCGGACTATAAGACGCACTTTTTTCCTCCAAAATTTTGGAGGAAAGTGGGGGTGTCTTATAGTCCGAACTGTGCCCCGTACTATATATCTATAGCTGTGGGTGGTGAGGGGTGTGGGGGGAGCGGCGGCGGGGCACAGGAGGCAGCAGCTGCCTGCTGCAGCCTACACTGTGCCCGCTGCTAAAGAAAATGAATATTCACTGCTCCACACGCCCATGAGCGTGGAGAACAATGATTCATTTTCCTCAAAAAAGCGCACACTGTAGCCGCAGTGCGGCTCCTGCTGCCGCTGTCCGGTTTGTGTTCCCGCTATTAAAAACCATGAATATTCACTACAATCCACTCCCATGGGTTGTAGTGAATATTCATGGTCTTTAATAGTGGGCACAAAGACTGCCGTCCGCAGCAGGAGCTGTGCTGCAGGTACCGTGTGAGTTAATGGTCACTGCTACCCACACACACAGTTCTGGCACAGGGAGCAGTAACTATTCCAGAACAGCATCTCACACTGTGAGGGCGCATGGCAGGGACGCCATGTGCACCTTTCATAGTGAGAGTGTCGACAGCAGAGTGGGACGTAGCACTGGAGGAGAGAGGAGGTGATTATAATTGTTTATTTTTGTGTGTGCAGCGTGATGGGGATCAGGGGGTGGCCTTGTATACTAGGATGAGGGGTGCCATGCATACTGTTACGGATCTGGATGGTGGAACCTCTGTGCTGCAGAACAAGGAGGGACCCAGAGGGGCGTAGCTAAGTATCAACTCGGACCGACCAAGGTCGTACGGCGGCTAACGACTCCGTGACCAGGGAGGGACCGAGCAGAGGGACCAGGTGCTACTCTGGGGACGACCTTGTAAGAGAGCAGGTGACTCCCACGCGTCAGATGGCTGAGACTGACCGATACTGCAGATGGGCACAGCAGGCAGGCTGACGAGAGATCCGGGTAGATGAACTGGCAGAGACAGCAGGCGACAGGCGGGAGCCTCCAGGTAGGCTGTCAGGTGGTCATGGCAAATGACAGGCAGGAGCCTCTAGGTAGGCTGTCAGGTGGTCACGGCAAGTGACAGGCGGAAGCCTCTAGGTAGGCTGTCAGGTGGTCATGGCAAGTGACGGGCAGGAGCCTCCAGGTAGGCAGACAGGTGGTCACGGCAAGTGACGGGCAGGAGCCTCCAGGTAGGCTGACAGGTAACAGGCAGGTGCTTCCAGGTAAGCAGGTGGGCAAAGCCCATAGACAGACTGGCGGACTGGATGGAAGACAGACTGTCGGGCTGGAGAGTAGTCAGGTTGGCGGACTGGACTGATAGTCGGGCTGGCGGGCTGGACTAGTAGTCAGGCTAGCAGCGGGACCTGAGGGCTGAAGCAGACGTAAGTACACTGTGCATCAACTATTGCTCGGGCACCTCCATTTTGGAGGAGGTGCTTTATATATGGGAGGACCTCCGGCAATTGGCCGGGGACTCCTTAGGGCGGCATGCGCGGCCCCTTTAAGAGGGGGGACCGCGCGAGCCCTAAGCACAGTGCCCGGGAAGCTGCGCACGCCGGCAGAAGCAGGAAGAGGAGCGCTGGAGGACGCCGGGCAGGGAGTGCGGCGGTGAGAGGGACGGCGCCTCTGCCTGGCAGGGAGCAGAGACGCCGATGCTACACATACCAGGATGAGGTGTGTCATGCATACCAGGAAGAGGGATGAGGGGTGCCATGCATACCAAGATGAGGGGGACCATGCATAACAGGATGAGGGGTGCCATGCCTACCAGGATGAGGGATGCCTAGCATATCAGGATGGGGATCAAGAGGTGCCATGCATACCAGGATAGGAGATTGGGGTGCCATGCATACAAAGATGGGGGATTGGGGAGCCATGCAGACCTGGATGGGGATGAGGGGTGCCACGCATATCAGGATCGGGTTGAGGGGTGCCACGCATATCAGGATCGGGTTGAGGGGTGCCACGCATATCAGGATGGGGATGAGGGGTGCCATGCATATCCGGATGGTGATGAGGGCCACGTATAACAGGAAGGAGGGGGCCATACAGACCAGGATGGGGAATATTAACAGAATTGGGGGACATTACCCCTATAACAGTGTCAGCAGCAGACCCCCTCCCCCTTAACAGGGCATCATGACCACATTTTTTGCTTACATTTTTTTTTTCTATTTTCTTCCTCTAAAACCTAGGTGCGTCTTATAGTCCGAAAAATACAGTATTTCTTTGTTTTAGACAACATTGTTGCGCTGATTTAATATTGATGAATCCCTACTTGATGTAATTTCAATGATGATACTCGACACAGTCCAAGTGGAAGTTATTTTCATTTCAGTAAAAAATTTTCATAAGATAATTTACGTATGATATAATAATAATAATAATAATAATATAATAAGATAATCATGTTTCAACTTCATATTAGTAAATTGAATAGAAATAAATCTAATAGAGGATTAATTTAAAAATAACTAATAGAATAGATTTGATACACTATAATATTCTAAGGAATAAACTTTCTGTATAGCATATGATTCCTCAATATAGCTTTGATTAATTATATTTAATGCAACAATCTCTACGTAGCCGTGAATAATATAATAATTCAAAAAATACATAAAATGAAAAATAAATTATGTTATACGGGATTCATGCATGAAGAATTATATCGGGTAGGCGTTTTTTTGTTTTACATCTGATGTCACTTCTGAGGTGTAATCCTTTATAAACTAGTGATTGTATGATGACTGCATTGCTGAAAAAAGCCTGGGACGGGCTGAAATGTCCACTGGAATTGGCAATGAAATAAAAGATGTGACAAAGTCACTGGTAAAGTGCTGGAGGGGAGATATGTTTTCCTGAGGCCATTAGCTTTAGTGAAATAAAGCCGTTAAGTTTCCTTCAGCATATTATTTGCTGAGAAGGGTTAAGTCGCCACTTGTAAAATGTATGTTTTTATAAGAACAACCATAGAGCGGGCAGGAGGTTGTTCTCCATATCTCCACCTGAAGGTGCGGTCTGGGGTCTAAATACAAGGTCTGCTGAGGCATTACTTGTTCAGTAGGTCTGGGGAGGCAAACTCCAGACATGTTTGTGTTGAGCTGACCTGAACCTTGTGGAGTAGCTAGACTCTGAGCAGGTGGACCCCTGCTAACACAAGGACTGTGTTTTGCGTGACCAATTTATTTTTTTGTTTTCCCGTTTTGCCCAAAGGGCTGTTTTATTTTCATTGACTCAATGTTGGTTTATGCCACATTCTAATAAACCAACAAGAGATATAAAGAAAGCGTACCTGTGTCTACCTCCGTGTGCAGCTGAGTGAGTGATCTAGTGAGCAATTATTCACTGAATACGTGAGTGTCGGGAATTACTTCCTTTCTGCATATTCTACTCCACGTGCACCACGCTAACGGAGTGCCGATCCACCATCCCTGTATGCAGGGTTCTAGTGATCTGCCTACCGTCAGGAAATAGTCTAAGTATGGAATTATTATGGTGTTCTGTTCACAAAGATTCGCTGTCATCTCCACTATGATCTTTGTAAATACTCTCGGAGCCATGGACAGACCAAAAGGCCGGGGCCCTGAACTGAAAATGTCTGATTCTCTAGTTTATGGATAAGGCCACTCTCAGGAATTTTTCAGCTTCTGCATGGATTGAAACATGGTAGTATGCATCTTTTCTCATTAAGACATACCACAGAAGAGTCCGCATAATCACGCAGCTAATACACCACCACAACGGGGAGACTCATGGACGATTAACGAGAGGGCATCGCAAAAACAACTGAGAAAAATGACCAAGGAAAAAATAGCGACATAAAGCCCATAAACATTAGTTAGATGTAAAAAAATATATAAATCTTTATTGAATATATCTTAGTTAAAAGTCAATTAGATTACATAAGGAGTAGTAAACACCAATGACCATGTACAGAAAAGAGAACGGACATATCACACAGCCAGCCCTTATGGCCCGACAATATTATCGATGATTAAATAAATATGCTCAAATCCATAACACTGCTCTAATATTCCCATCCATCTAGGGTAGTTTATAAGTCATGATTCCGTATGAAGATAAAATATATAGCTACCTTGGGTACAGGAAGCCAGGAGCGTACCAACGGCTGGGTGGTGAACATCCACCCCAACGCGCGTTTCGGTGAACCTTCGTCAGGGGTTATGTGTCAGTGTCAATGTGATCCCTTTTAAATGTGCCCGCGCCAATCACCACGTGTGTAAAAAACCGGATGTCCATAGTCTGATTGATAGGTTTGTGGACCTTTGATGACGCATACCGCGTCATGATAGGCGGGGCGGCGTCGGCATCACATGGTACCCGTGTCACAGTCAGCTTACTGCGGTGCAGGTCCTCACGATGTAGCAACCTAGAAACAGAAGTTTTACAGCTGATTGTTTTGACTTCATCTTGAAGGGTCGATATACCAGAAATCTGTTCAGACCTGTGAGGTTCTGAGACTTTCTATCATGGTTTTTTCATGTTGTGCTTAGATCTTGTTTTTTCCCTGCAGCCATCTTGCTTTCTGTTTTGTGCATCCATTTTGCCCTCAGTTGTAATGGAGTCTTCAGCCTCTATGTCTCCACCCTGTTTTTCTGCCATTTGCACTTAAGCAGCCTCAGCTGTTAGTTCAGTGCTTCTGAATCCTGTCTGCAGCCAGTCTGTAACATTGCTTCCTGAAGCCTCTGGACTAAGCTCTTCAAGTCAGCTTCACTCTCTGAGGAATCCTCATAGTTTACCTGCCTGTCTGAAGTTCCCATTTATGGATCTGAGTCTTCTTACCTGCTGGATCACTGGACTACTGCTTTACTCAAAGGACTTCTCAGCACCCGTAAGAGAGACTTTGCTTATTGCTTAAAGACTGTCTTTTGTTGTTGTGCCTTTTGCAACTCCGGGGAATCCGGGGTTAATCCAGTTACACCAGGAGGTGTTCCCTTTTGCTCAGAGACTTGTATATTACTGTGCATCTGCTTGTATGACGTAATACAAGAATATTACTTTATCAAGACCTGTGTTTCTTGTACTTCCTTGCACTCATGCCAAGACTCCATATACACTGAATTCTACACTTTACAAGATTCAGAAGCCACAAGATGGAGTCAGCTGGGTCTGGGAGTATTGATGCCCGCATTAAGAAATTGTATGAGGTGACTAACTCAATCCTCACTGATTTGCAGACTTTAAAGGCGAACTTTGCAGGTCTGCAGGATCGTAGCGATCACAGCCTACAGGTGCTTGGTCAAAATTTTCGAGATTTCTGCACCCGGACAGAAGCTTTGGAGGAGTTAGTTCGTGCACCAGTTCCTACCCCGGTATTGGGCCTCCCCAAGTTACCACCTTTTCGCTTTGGCGGAGAACGAGAAAAATTCAGGGGATTCCTCAATCAATGCAAACTGTTTTTTGCCACCCAGGCATCACAATACCCTACTGACCGATCTAAGGTACTAACAATAATCATGCTTCTCACTGACAAGGCCCTAGCATGGGCGAACCCTTTGATTGAGACTAATGATGCATGTCTGGACGATCTAAATACCTTCATATTGGCCCTGGGGCAAATGTTTGATGATCCCAATCGCAGTGCTACAGCAGAAGCTGCCATGCTAACCTTGCGTCAAGGTAAACGCTCAGTAGCAGAATATGCGCTGGATTTTAGGAGATGGGCCCTCGACACTACTTGGAATAGCTCCGCCAAGAAATCCATTTTCCAGAAGGGGTTGTCTTCTGAAGTTAAAGATGAGCTCGCCCGTGCTGACCCTCCCACTGCTTTGGGAGATTTCATCAATTTCTGCATCCGGATCGATGCCCGGCTTACAGAACGTAGACAGGAGAGATGGTCGGCAATTAATCGTGTTAACAGATACCTTCCTCCCTCTCCAACTAGAGACTTTGTTCCTCGGACTCCTCGAGAAGCTGAACCTGAACCCATGCAAGTGGACTCTCTACAGAAACGGGTCAGTGACGCACGTAAGGAGCATCGGTTGAAGGAGAATCTATGTTTCTACTGCGGTAAGTCTGGGCATTTCATTATAAACTGTCCCAGCCATTCCCGTAAGGCCACTGCTGCAGTTATACACTGTGAATGCTGTGAAAAGGGGTCTGTGATGGCAGCTCGGGAACTCTTGTCTGACCCGGCTGCACCTATAGATATTGACTATTCAGACTTAAACTCTGTCACATCTGAGCCTGATTCACATATCAATGCTGCAATTTTTCCGGTTTCCTCTGCTGTGTCTCGTCCGAACTGCAACAAGAACAGTTCTCATTGTCTTCTTTCTATTAAACTCTGGATTAATGCTGTTTGGGTGTCCACTTCAGCTATGATTGATTCTGGAGCTAGCGGCAATTTTATGGACATTTCCTTTGCCCAAAGACACGGAATACGTTCTGTGAAGAGGACAACCCCTGTACAGATGGAGACAGTGGATGGCTCTCTGTTAAGTTCAGGACCCGTGGATCAGGAGACGGTACCCGTCAAGGTTTTCATGGGGAAAGGTCATCTAGAGAGACTGTCGTTTATGCTCATCACTTCTCCACATTTCCCCATTATTTTAGGATTACCTTGGTTGCAGATTCAGAACCCTACAATAAATTGGGAAACCAAGGAGCTGCATTTCCCGGAGAAGAAGACAATTCCCGGGGTTATGATTTGCTCCACTCCGGTAATTTCCACACCATCAGTCTTCAAACTGCTGCCCATGTATAGTGAGTATGCTGACATCTGTGATAAGAAGAATGCTGACCAGCTTCCTCCCCACCGTCCCTATGACTGCCCAATTGAACTATTACCAGGTGCAGCAATACCCTTTGGTAATATTTACCCTCTGGCAGGCCCAGAACTAAAGGCGCTGAAAGACTATATCGATGAAAATCTAGCTAAAGGCTTTATACGTCCCTCTTCTTCCCCTGCAGGTGCACCCATCTTTTTTGTAAAGAAAAAGGACGGATCTCTTAGACCCTGTATAGATTATCGGGAGCTTAATAAGGTCACCATCAGGAATCGCTACCCACTACCCTTGATCCCCGAATTGTTGGAGAGGGTACGACAGGCTAAGATTTTTACTAAATTAGATCTTCGTGGGGCCTACAATCTGGTCCGCACTAGGCCAGGTGATGAGTGGAAGACAGCTTTCAGGTCACGTTACGGACATTTTGAATATCAAGTCATGCCGTTCGGCTTATGCAATGCGCCAGCAACATTTCAACATTTAGCCAATGACATCTTCAGGGATCTTTTGGATACATTTGTGGTGATTTATTTGGACGATATTTTAATTTTCTCTAATTCCATAGATGAACATCATGAACATGTGAGGACGGTCTTGGGACGTCTAAGAATGCACCGCCTCTATATCAAGCCTGAGAAATGCGAGTTTCATGTAACTAAGATCCAGTTTTTGGGGTACGTAATTCCTTCACAGGGAATAACCATGGACGTGAGGAAGACTCAGGCTATTCAGGACTGGCCAGTGTCCAGGAATGTGAAAGAGGTTCAGCGCTTCATCGGGTTTGCAAATTTTTACAGGCGTTTTATCAGGAACTTTTCTGAAATAGTGTCACCCATCACACAGCTGACCCGTAAGAAGTCTACCTTTGCCTGGACCTCTCAAGCCCAAGAAGCGTTCTCCCGTCTTAAGACCAGATTCACGACGGCACCCATCTTGGTGCATCCAGATCCTGAACTCGCTTTCATAATAGAGGTGGATGCTTCGGACTGTGCCATTGGAGCTTTACTCTCCCAAAGGATAGGTGAGAACAGTATTTTACATCCTTGTGCTTTCTTTTCTCAGCGATTGTCGTCAGCAGAAAAGAACTATGACGTAGGGAACAGAGAACTGCTGGCCATTATTGCCGCCTTCAAGGAATGGAGACATCATCTTCAAGGAGCATCTCAGCAGATAGTTGTACTGACGGACCACCGCAATCTGGAATTCATTAGGTCGGCCAAGTGCCTGACCCCTCGTCAGGCCCGCTGGAGTCTTTTTCTAAATCAATTTAATTTCGTAATTTCCTATAGGCCTGGTTCCCGCAATGGAAAGGCCGATGCATTATCTAGGATACACTCAATTGAGACCACTCCAATCATGACACCTAAGACCATTCTTCCTGATTCCAAGGTCCTGGGGGTGATCCATAATCAAGATTTATTAAACGACATTAAGGAAGCTTATCAACTGGATTCCTTGTTAGAACAACCTTCTAACGAGGTAAGTCTGACTTATAAGAATGATGTGTGGATGCAGGGACAACGCTTGTATATACCTGAGACTGTCAGATTGAGAGTACTGCATTTAGTTCATGACTCTAAGATGGCGGGTCACAGAGGAAGTCTAAAGACTCAGGAGTTTCTATCCCGTTTCTTTTGGTGGCCCACCTACAGGAAGGATGTCCTAAATTATGTTGCTTCTTGTGAAGTCTGCGCCAGATTCAAGACACCACGTTCCTCACCTACAGGTCTTTTGCAGCCCTTGCCCATCCCATCCCGCCCTTGGGGCTCAATTTCTATGGATTTCATTGTGGAGTTGCCAAACTCTCAGGGGAAAAACTCCATTTTGGTGGTGGTGGATCGTTTGACAAAGGCAGCTCACTTTATTGCTTGTACCGGTTTACCTTCTGCCAAACAGACATCAGACTTAATCGTTCAAAATGTGTTTCGCCTACATGGAGTACCAGATGAAGTCATTTCTGATCGGGGGGTGCAATTCACTTCAAAATTTTGGCAGAGTTTCTGCGCTGCTTTAGACTTTAAAGTTAATCTCTCTTCTGCATTTCACCCCCAGACAAATGGACAAACTGAACGCACCAATCAGACCCTGGAGCAATATCTCCGCTGCTTTATTTGCCATCTGCAGGATGATTGGGTGGATCTTCTCCCATTGGCTGAGTTTTCATATAATAACTCACAGAGCGCTTCCACAAAGCAATCTCCATTTTTTGCCAATTTAGGCTATCATCCTAACATTCTTCCTCGGTTTCCCATAGATACGCCTCTACCAGCTGTGGCCGACAGAATTTATTCCCTGCAACAAAATCTGGAGGTGTTAAAGGAGAATCTGGAATCAGCTCGGGAAAGGTATAAAAAAGCAGCCGATAAATTTCGAAAGCCAGCACCAGACTTCAAGGTAGGAGATTTAGTCTGGTTGTCAACCAAGAATTTGAACTTAAGAATTCCATCATCTAAACTTGGACAAAAGTACGTGGGTCCTTATAAGATTAACAAGATTATAAGTGCAGTGGCTTATCGTCTTCAACTTCCTAAATCTATGAGAATTCACCCAGTGTTTCACGTGTCTTTACTTAAGGCAGCAGTTCCTAATATGTTTCTTGGACGGTCTCCTTCCCCTCCTGATCCAGTGTTGATTGATGGACAGGAAGAATTTGTGGTGGAAAAGATTCTGGACTCTAGGCTGCACAGAAATCGTCTCCAATACTTGATCAAATGGCAGGGCTACTCAGTGGAAGATAACTCTTGGGAACCAGTTGACAACATCAATGCCCCCCGTTTACTCCGCCAGTTCCATCAGAGGTACCCAGACAAACCTGGTTCGGAGCCGTCCGGAGGCCGTCCTCAAGGGGGGAGTAATGTGAGGTTCTGAGACTTTCTATCATGGTTTTTTCATGTTGTGCTTAGATCTTGTTTTTTCCCTGCAGCCATCTTGCTTTCTGTTTTGTGCATCCATTTTGCCCTCAGTTGTAATGGAGTCTTCAGCCTCTATGTCTCCACCCTGTTTTTCTGCCATTTGCACTTAAGCAGCCTCAGCTGTTAGTTCAGTGCTTCTGAATCCTGTCTGCAGCCAGTCTGTAACATTGCTTCCTGAAGCCTCTGGACTAAGCTCTTCAAGTCAGCTTCACTCTCTGAGGAATCCTCATAGTTTACCTGCCTGTCTGAAGTTCCCATTTATGGATCTGAGTCTTCTTACCTGCTGGATCACTGGACTACTGCTTTACTCAAAGGACTTCTCAGCACCCGTAAGAGAGACTTTGCTTATTGCTTAAAGACTGTCTTTTGTTGTTGTGCCTTTTGCAACTCCGGGGAATCCGGGGTTAATCCAGTTACACCAGGAGGTGTTCCCTTTTGCTCAGAGACTTGTATATTACTGTGCATCTGCTTGTATGACGTAATACAAGAATATTACTTTATCAAGACCTGTGTTTCTTGTACTTCCTTGCACTCATTCCAAGACTCCATATACACTGAATTCTACACTTTACAAGACCTCTCAAATTTACTATAGTTCTGAAAGTGCCATCCAGATTCTTTATCAAGAAAAGGGGGGAATATAATCCCTTTCCTTATTCTTCTATGGGTACCTCCAAGAGGACCAAAAACGCTGCCTCCAGGACTAACTATTGCTTTGAAGACCTTCGGAGAGGTGTCACCATGAAGGTTCGCAGGGGTGGAAGGATAGTCTGGAATTCCAATTTTAGGTCTGCTTCCACTATCCCTAGAATCCAGACATGGGATGAATTTTATTCGTACGCATGGAGGAAAAGGGAAAGCATTCCTCCTTCCGGGGGAATGACATCACTGGGAAGACTTCCTTCCCCCTGAAGGCGGCCCCCCAAACATGAAACCTTTTTTTTAGTCTTCTGACTTCCTATTTCCCTGATCCCTAGGAGGTCTTTTCCAGCTGTATCTTCTATTTCAAAAGGTACTCCTGTATTCTGGGATAGGCAAACTGGGGAATCCTTTCTTTTTATCTCCAGCTTTGTCCAAGATGTCATCCAAAACTTGACCAAAAAGAAAGCCCCATCACATGGGATTGAACACAGTTTGGTCTTTGACTGGACATCCCCAGGCCAACTTTTTACACATAGCGCCCTACGAGTGGCAATAAAGAGGCCCGCTAGCCTGGCTGCCAGCCTCACTGAGTCTTTTGAGGCATCTGCAATAAAAGCTGCTGCTCCCTGCATCAGCCAGGATCTTTTCCTTTGGGACATTATCCTTCGGTTGACCTTCTAGTTGTTGCAACCAGATAATCATAGATCTGGCTGTACAGGTCGTAGAGACCGCTGGCTTCAGGGCACCCACCGAGGACTCCCAGGTGTGTCTTAAGTAACCATCTGCCTTTCTATCCAGATGGTCTTTCAGAATACTCACATCCTCAAAAGGCAAGGTAGATTTTCTGGATGAATTGGCCACTGCTACGTCTATCTTTGGGATCTTATTCCATGAGTCTTGTTTTGGCATCTTCTCTTAGAAGATGATGGTAGTGAACCATTTCTCCTCATTTTTTTCTCTTAATGAGAGCCTGAATCTTTTCATTAATTATAAATATGCGCCTCTTTTTTTTGCTCTAATCCAGAAAACATGAACTCTTGTATGGATTTGGGGGTCTTAGGATCCGAGATGCCCATGGTAGCTCTCACAGCCTTAATCAACCTATCTGCGACTTTTATAGGAAAGCATGGCCTACCCCCTGTATCGCCATTAAAGAATGAAAAGGAACAAGAATCCGATCCACATTCACCTTCCGACTTTATAGATTCATCTAAATCAGGTGATAGTTTTTTGGACCCCTTCCTTCCCTTTCTATTCCTTTTTTTATGAATAAGGGTCTCAAGGGAATTCTTAACTTGTGCCCTGATCACGGATCTCAAATCCATGAAGTTAGTGGATTCTTCACATCTGGTTTTCTGTATACAATCTGCACAGAGTCTTTTCTGCCACAAGTCAGGTAACTTATCCCTACAAAGGGTTCACTCCTTATTCTTTTGTGCCACATTTCTTAAGCCGTTCCTAGTAATTAGAGACAAGAAAAAGGGACTTAATTACCATGGTGAAATTTCACAAAGATCAGTCAGCATTCTGGAGTTTAATAAGGGTACCAGATTCAGAGGCTGGATCAAATCACACCATTATTCATGGTTGGTGGTACTGTCACTTCTGCAACTCATGAGACTGCCATTGCTGTGTGAACTCTGATCCTGGCACTGCCGTTCCTCCATATCACGTGGGGAAGGAGAGCCAGAGCAAACCCACTCTTTTGGCAGTCAGGCGTGATTTTAAAAGAGGGACCAGCCACAGCAACTCCCCCACCCCCTTGTGCATGCCTTCTCCAGACCCCCTGGAAGTGAAATCCAACACTTCAGGTCAGAAGTCTCCGGCATGCTCTTCATCAGGGCGCACCAATCCCAGGGCGTCCTGCACATGCGCAAGCCTGGGACATTGTTGGAGCCAGCAGGCTTCAAAAAGGACTTCGGTGCTCGCATCTACATGAGCCCTCAAGTGACCAGCGGTGGCGCTTCCAGGACCCGACACCGGCACTATAGCCAAGGAGCCTTTCTTCCAGGCAAGGCCTGGGTAAGTTTCTCCTTTAACTTTCCTCTCCTGATTCTTCAGCTTCAGGTTCCCTCATGGACAGGAAACCAAAATGATGCGGGGTAGAGGTGCAGCCCTCTTATTCAGTACGCTTCCTGTCCTTATTGGGTGAATTCCCTCTCTCGTGTGGCGCTGGTCATGGGGGAAAGGAAAATTTTAGAAATTGTTCTGGTATTCAGTGAGATTAATGACAATCTTACTTATCAAAGGGGTGTACTCATTATTCTGAGCAATTTTATTAAAAATTTTAAAACACACAGTGTACATGATTACAGTTTCTTTCCTGTATGACTTCTCTCATGTCTAACAAGATACGATTTCTTTACAAAAGATTTCCCACATAGTGAACATGAATACGGCTTCTCCCCAGTGTGACTTCTCTCGTGCATCACAAGACTTAATTTACCTGTGAAGGCCTTCCCACATTCCAAACATGAAAATGGCTTTTCTCCTGTGTGAATTTTCTGATGTTTAATAAGAGTCCCTTTATCTATAAAGCATTTCCCACATTCCAAACATGAAAATGGCTTTTCTCCTGTGTGAATTCTCTCATGTCTAACACATTTTGATTTCTCTGTAAAGCATTTCCCACATTCTGAACAGGAATATGGCTTCTCTCCTGTGTGAGTTTTCTGATGTCTAATAAGAGTCTTTTTATCAATAAAGCATTTCCCACATACTGAACATGAAAATGGCTTCTCTCCTGTGTGAATTCTCTGATGTATAATAAATCTTGATTTAGCTGGAAAGCATTTCCCACATTCTGAACATGAATACGGCTTCTCTCCTGTGTGAGTTTTCTGATGTCTAATAAGAGTCTTTTTATCAATAAAGCATTTCCCACATACTGAACATGAAAATGGTTTTTCTCCTGTGTGAATTCTCTGATGTATAATAAATCTTGATTTAGTTGGAAAGCATTTCCCACATTCTGAACATGAATACAGCTTCTCCCCAGTGTGAATTCTCTCGTGCATCACAAGACTTAATTTACTTGTGAAGGCCTTCCCACATTCCGAACATGAAAATGGCTTTTCTCCTATGTGAATTCTCTCATGTATAACACATTTTGATTTATATGTAAAGCATTTCCCACACTCTGAACAGGAATATGGCTTCTCTCCTGTGTGAGTTTTCTGATGTCTAATAAGAGTCCTTTTATCTGTAAAGCATTTCCCACATACTGAACACGAAAATGGTTTTTCTCCTGTGTGAATTCTCTGATGTATAATAAATCTTGATTTATATGTAAAGCATTTCCCACATTCTGAACATGAATACAGCTTCTCCAAAGTGTGACTTCTCTTGTGCATCACAAGACTTAATTTACCTATGAAGACCTTCCCACATTTCGAACATGAAAATGGCTTTTCTCCTGTGTGAATTCTCTCATGTATAACACGTTTTGATTTATATGTAAAGCATTTCCCACATTCTGAACAGGAATATGGCTTCTCTCCTGTGTGAGTTTTCTGATGTCTAATAAGAGTCCCTTTATCTGTAAAGCATTTCCCACATACTGAACATGAAAATGGTTTTTCTCCTGTGTGAATTCTCTGATGTATAATAAATTTTGATTTATATGTAAAGCATTTCCCACATTCTGAACATGAATACGGCTTCTCTGCTGTGTGAATTCTCTGATGTTTAATAAGATTCCCTTTATCGGTAAAGCATTTCCCACATTCTGAACATGAATATGGCTTCTCTCCTGTGTGAATTCTCTGATGTTTAATAAGATTCCCTTTATCTGTAAAGCATTTCCCACATTCTGAACATGAATATGGCTTCTCTCCTGTGTGACTTCTCTGATGTATAACAAATTTTGTTTGATTTGTAAAGCATTTCCCACATTCTGAACAGGAGTATGGCTTTTCTCCTTTGTGTTTTCTTTGTGTCTGAGCTGAGCATTTAGTAAATTGCTTGTCACACTGAAATCTTGTATCCACTGTGTCACCTGGAATTGTGGTAACAATGTGAGATTGCTCAGGAGATGATTCCTCATGATCAGGAGGATTATAATAAGGTGAAGTGCTGTGAAGTCCAGGAGGTGCAGGAAGGGTGATGAGGTTTCCTCCATTAGAGTGCTTCCAGATATCTTCTTTTTTACAATTTAGTGATGAACCGTTATTCCCACAAGGATTTCCTGTAGGGATGAAAGATAGAAAAAAAATCACATCTAATCTACAACACAAAAGGGATTTCTATTCTAAAAGAATTTTCTGGATCTCACAATAAAGACCCTCGTCAGTGAAAGTACCGGTAATAAGGAAGACAACTACATGCCATAACATTAACACAATGACGGGTAAAGTGAATGACACTTATAATCTGGTGACATTGGCACAAGTCAGGGGTACCAGAGATTAGACAGCAAATAGACAGTTCTTAAAGGGAACCTGTCATCAGGATTTACCCCCTTAATGTACCACCAGTGCCATTTCACTCTCTCAAGCTTCCCATCATACCCTCAGTGTAGAAAAGTGTCCACGCAATTAAAAATTGAGTTTTAATCTTACATTACCGTATGCAAATGAGATTGACTAATCAGAAAGGTGGACCTCATAAAGGTGGCCACCGTAATCATGTCCACAGTATGCCTAAGGACTAGTGTTGAGCAAGTATGTTCTATTAACCCTCTCGCTTAGTATGCTCGGGCCGAGCACCGAGAATTTATAGCTGCTCAGTGATAAGGTTGAATCCCTCCCATGTGCATGATTTGCGACTGTTTGACAGCTTTATTACATGTGAGGAATGTCTAGTTCTTACACATTCCTCACATGTAATAAAACTGTCAAACAGTTGCAAATCATGCACACGGGAGCGATTTAACATTATCACCGAGCAGCTGTAAATACTCGGAGCTCGGCCCGAGCACTCTCGGACAGAACATACTTGCTCAACCCTACTAAGGACATGATACGAACCCTTAGAAGAATGAAATAGCACCGAAATCATATTACAGGGTTAAATCCTAATTACCGGACCCAGGGGAGTCCTTCTCCCAATGTCTGAGAAGAAAAATCTACAGTGGTAGAAAGTGGAACGATTCCAGCATGTGAGCAACCTGTAGTGCAAATGGGCCTCCATGTCCCCTCTGGAGCCTCCATATTCCATTAACCACCCTACACCACGGATCCTTCTTATCTCCTGGAGCCTCCCTACACCATGGATCCTCCTTACCCCCTGGAGCCTCCCAACACCACGGATCCTTCTTATCCCCTGGAGCCTCCCTACACCACGGATCCTCCTTATCCCCTGGAGCCTCCCTACACCACGGATCCTCCTTACCCCCTGGAGCCTCCCTACACCACGGATCCTCCTTACCCCCTGGAGCCTCCCTACACCACGGATCCTCCTTATCCCCTGGAGCCTCCCTACACCACGGAGCCTCCTTATCCCCTGGAGCCTCCCTACACCACGGATCCTCCTTACCCCCTGGAGCCTCCCTACACCATGGATCCTCCTTATCCCCTGGAGCCTCCCTACTCCACGGAGCCTCCTTATTCCCTGGAGCCTCCCTACACCACGGATCCTCATCATCCCCTGGAGCCTCCTTACACCACAGAGCCTCCTTATCCCCTGGAGCCTCCCTATACCACAGAGCCTGCTTATCCCCTGGAGCCTCCCTACACCATGGATCCTCCTTATCCCCTGGAGCCTCCCTACACCATGGATCATCCTTATCCCCTGGAGCCTCCCTACACCACAGAGCCTGCATATCCCCTGGAGCCTCCCTACACCACAGAGCCTGCTTATCCCCTGGAGCCTCCCTACACCACTGAGCCTGCTTATCCCCTGGAGCCTCCCTACACCACAGAGCCTCCTTATCCCCTGGAACCTCCCTACACCACAGAGCCTGCTTATCCCCTGGAGCCTCCCTACACCACTGAGCCTGCTTATCCCCTGGAGCCTCCCTACACCACAGAGGCTCCTTATCCCCTGGAACCTCCCTACACCACAGAGCCTGCTTATCCCCTGGAGCCTCCCTACACCACAGAGCCTGCTTATCCCCTGGAGCCTCCCTACACCACGGATCCTCCTTACTCCCTGGAGCCTCCCTACACCATGGATCCTCCTTATCCCCTGGAGCCTCCCTACACCACGGATCCTCCATATCCCCTGGAGCCTCCCTACACCATGGATTATCCTTATCCCCTGGAGCCTCCCTACACCACAGAGCCTGCTTATCCCCTGGAGCCTCCCTACACCACGGATCCTCCTTATTCCCTGGAGCCTCCCTACACCATGGATCCTCCTTATCCCCTGGAGCCTCCCTACACCATGGATCCTCCTTATCCCCTGGAGCCTCCCTACACCACAGAGCCTCCTTATCTCCTGGAGCCTCCCTACACCACAGAGCCTCCTTATCCCCTGGAGCCTCCCTACACCACGGATCCTCCTTATCCCCTGGAGCCTCCCTACATTACTTGGTCTTTATGCAGCTGAACCTACTGGACATGTGATACATCCGCCCCTGCCCAAAACACACAATATATGTCCTTAAAAATGATGTTTAAAGGGAAACTGTCCGTTCCCTGTGCCCCCAGAACCCGCAGCAGCTGTGTATGCAGATATAAACTCTCCGCCTAACATCTCTATTACATTAAACACACAAACAGATCTATAGAAAAAGTATTGTATTTCTAAAGTTTATGATATGTAAATGAGGCCTTTGACTTGTCGATGAGGCGTTCGTGACCCCAGAGTCAAAGTTTATGATATGTAAATGAGGCCTTTGACTTGTCGATGAGGCGTTCGTGACCCCAGAGTAGTCGCCCCACTTAGCATGTCATCACGGCTTTGGGGTCTTGAGAACATGACAAACCTACCGCATGCACGCGGCTTCTCCTCCTCACTGCATTGAGCCTCTGACGCCGGGTGTACGCGTCCCATTACTGAGATAGGAGAGGACGGTCACTACTGGTCAGAGTTCA
The DNA here is from genome assembly GCF_046119375.1 of Phyllobates terribilis. Taxonomy (NCBI): domain Eukaryota; kingdom Metazoa; phylum Chordata; class Amphibia; order Anura; family Dendrobatidae; genus Phyllobates; species Phyllobates terribilis. The sequence goes on from NW_027362877.1 coordinate 3,539,191, forward strand.
TGAAGATGGGAGGAGCTCGGCCTCTAGCCCCGCCCTCCTCTCCCCTCCCCCTACACAGAATCTTATCAGGAGCGGCCGTCACCTCCGATCTCAGTGATGGAACAATGTTTCCTAACTGAATAGAGATTTTTCCCCGGAACTGAGAATCCTGAGACGGAAGAAGAAATACGCAGATTTCTGTGGAGACTCCGGGGAGAAAGTCTCCTATTTCCATCTCGTCTATTCTTACAATTCATGAAGTTTATTCCTCTTATTCTTGTGTAATAAAGACTGATCAGGACGTTGTGTATATTATATGGGAACAATGAGGAATACTGTCACCATGTAACAATACATCGCTTATGGTTTATGGCCGCCAGGATTTGGTAACACAAAAATGTCTGAAAAGAAACAAAGTATTTATTGTAGAAAAGTCCTAAAAGAAAATGAAATAAATATATTGTTATTGGCTTGGATCAGTTGTATTACCGCAGTTACAGCGACCCTCCACCCCGGGACTGAACACTACACATTTCCCTGTACAGTCCCCTATGGGGTCCTCTGCCCTCCGCTGCCCCCTCAGATCGGTGGTCCCTTCCCCCGGCTTCCAGGGCGGCCAGTGCAGTGGTATGGGGAGGGCAGTAATACGTCTACCCCACCCTCCCCTGCCTTTCCTGTGCTGTGACCTATGGGGCAGCGCCACATCCTATTAATCTCCCAGCAGTCTGCGGGGCGTCACCAGTTACAGATGTATTCTGCACCTGGGTTCATTGCTCCTGTTTGTCTTTGGTAACCTTGTCTGGCTTCCATAATACCCCGGGATGACTTAGGCCTCCATCTACAGGACCATTGTTACTCGGCTTCCTGATTCTGACCTCGTCCCGCTTCTTGATTGTCTAGTACCTGCCATCTTTGGGTCAGATCTTACATGTCGGCCTTCTTCTGCCAGCTCGCTCTACCAGCCAGCACTACTATGTGGAGCAGCCCCGGTGTCTGTGCTGTAAGTCCAGATCACTGTACAGTGGTGAAAAGATGGAAGCCGGGAAACCTCTGGGACCGGCTGTATGGAGACTGTGTGTAAGCGCCTTATTATTAGGACCTGCCAGGTTTCCTCCATCGGTTCACCGTTACAGGAGGCAAATGGAGGACACAAGGAAGGGAGTCTATATATGATAACCGTATAGTCACTTCTCAGTCTCAGGGTGGACGGTCGTTTTATCACTCAACTTGTGCAGCTCATGAGAGAAAAATTCTAAAAAATAACAGCAGAACAAAGATGATAAAGTAACAAGATGAGAAATACAACTCATCCCCCACAAAAAAGCTCCTCATACAGCGAGGTCAGTAATGAGAAATAAACCATCAAGAATGGAGAAAACAATCCAACAGAGGCCGGACAGACATCTGTCTGAGATGGTGAGTCCTGCATTGAGCAGGGGGCTGGATACGGGGACCCTGGAGGTGGTCCCCTCCAACCAGAACATTCTACGATTGTAAGTTGTTTGGTCATTTTATCTGTAAATCATTTCCCCCATTATCGGCCTTACAGACACATTTTTTCTTTATTGATTTTTAATTTAGTTTTTTTTTTACTTTCTCGTCCTCTCATTTCCGGAGTCATAATGTTATTGGTCACTAAGCTGCGCAGTTCTCCTGCTATTCACCCTATAAATGTAAGGAAATACTGACAACTGGGCGTTACCATTGTTCCCCTACATTGTCCAATCAGCGCTGAGTGTGAGAAGTGTGGGGACACATGTATGGAGAACGGTGACACCCGGTTATCATGTCATTCATAAATGTCGGAGGAACGGCCGGGAATCTGAGCAGCAGTTTCTTTCTTTGGTAACAATTCTTGTCGGAAAAAGAATTTCATCCAATTTATTGGTAAAAAAAAAAAAACTTAAAACTTTCGGAACCTGGATGAGGACGTCTTCTTACCTTCTTTTGGTAATTTATGTATTTTACTGTTGGAAAGAGAATTATTTATTCACGTTAGAGGCTCAGATGGGGGGACGATTCCTAGACGACATCTTGTTTGTCTGTAGAGACCGAGAGTGAAGATTCTTCTAAAGGGACGTTCCCAAAATCACAATGTGCTCTTATAATAAAGTACACCCTGGTTATTGTGAATATAACCCCTGTATAACATGTGGCCTGTCCAGCACATATCACCCCCTGAGTGTGCCCCCCAGGATCTATATACCCAGCAGTTGTCATTGTAACCAATACACACCGAGGAGCCACATGTTATACACTGGGGGGTGGGACAGGGCTGGATATTATACACCGGGGGGACAACAGGGCCTGAAGGACAAGCCAGACTGCAGTGATTAATGCGTGTGGCCCAATACTATTCTCCATATAGTGAATCTCTCCATATTACAAGATTCACCATAAATGAGACGCTGACAGGGGATATAATCCGTGCATGGTGAAGGGCGCCCCCTCTGGGTAGTATTTAGTCTCCATGTTTATATGTTGATTGAACCAGGTCTCAAAAACCAACATGATGTAAGATAACGACAACTCTAGATGCGGCCATCGCAGCTGTTTGTAGATACGAGCTCCTAATCCCTTTTGTGATGAAGCAATTCTCCACCCGGCACAGAGGACTAAACATCTGTCATGTACTGTCACCTACCTGGTGTCCTCCGCTTGTCTCCGACTGAGACCGGTGTTCTGGTCCTCCTACATCCAAGATGGCCTCCATAGTGGCAGAGGGACGACAGCCGTATGTCTGACCCACACCTCCATAGCACGGCACTTACTGACTTACCATAGGGGTCTTCATGCCACTGGGCGGCCGGCCTGGATGAGGAGGGACCAGAACGCCGGCCTCAGTGTAGGAGGCAGTGGGAGGCAAACAGAGGCGACAGGTAGGACGACACTACATGTGACATGTGCCGTCACTCGTCAGCACCAGGCAGAGGCTGCTACATCACCGAGATCCATAGGAAGGGGAGATTCATAACCTGGAACACAAGCTCAGTCATTTATATGGCAGCACGGACTTGTGGAAGAAAAATATGGACGTAAAGGATGGAAAGAATATTATAGAAGGTGAAGGAAAACTAACTATGTGCTTCCAAAATCATTAAGAAGAGGTGTGAAGGCGGCCCCGTTATTCATCGGTGCACAGCCGGACTCTACAGGAGCAGCCGCGCCATCACCGGACGCTTCTGCTGTGATGAGGACAGCGGATAAAGCTTCACTGCACTGGAGACTCCACACGATATCACATGCCGGTCATCATCATCATCACACACCAGTCATCATCATCATCACACGCCGGTCATCATCATCATCACACGCCGGTCATTATTACATACCTGTGAAAACATGTACCGGAATCTCCTCCTTCCCGTCACTCACACACGGCTGATCCCTCCTCGTTATCGCTTCTTCTTCTGTCTCATCCTTCACTTTATTCTTAGTTGGATCTTCCTCCTGATATATCAGATGTAACAATCAGCACAATACAAGAAACCACCTAAATCTGTGACATCTATGACCTGGATCAGAAATGTCCCCCCATATACAGATCCGGTACAGGGCTCAGCTCCGTCTACCTGATGATCCTCCGGGATGTTGTGATTCTCCTCTGGACAGTCCTGGGGATACAGAGGACGGAGACATCTCTCTGGTGGATTTCTCCTCCTGAATCCATCTGTAGGAAACACACAGTAACGGAATAGATTGTGTCATGTGTGACAAAGTTACTAGTAAAGTGATAGAGGGAAGATATATTTCACGGAGGCTATTATCTTCTGTGAATTGAAACCATGAAATTTGCTCCAACATGTTATTTGCTTAAAGAGGTTAAACTTCCATGTTAAAAGGGAGTGTTTTTTGTGAATGATCATTGTGAAGGGTGGGAGGTCATTCACCATATCTCCATCTCAGAGTGTGGTCTTTGGTTTAAATACAAGTCCTACTGAGGCATTCAGTGTTCAGTGTCTGGAGAAGCTAGCTCCAGAGAGGATCTTGTGTTTGTTTTTCCTGAACCATTTGGAGTTGCTGAACTCTCAGAAGGTGGATCCCTGCTATCACAAAGACTGTGCTTTTGTGTTACCATTTTGCTTTGTTTTCCTGTTTTGGCCAAAGGGCCGTGATTTCTTTTATGGACTCAGTGTTGGTTTATGCTGCATTTTAATAAACCAACGAGAAGTTTTTAAAGAAACAGTGTACCCGTGTCCGTGTGAGCGATCTACCACACATGTTATGATGAAATTATGGGAGTAGTAGTAGGTGACCACAGAACAGACATGACAGTCTCCCTCCTCACCCTGCTGATCGGCCCATATTGCGGTCGCCTCTTGTGGTCCATGTATAACCTCAACCTTAATATCAACCAGATCGTCACCCTAAAAATAAAAATGTAAGATGAGCTCAGGTCCCATCACTTCATGGTCAGATGTTGTGGGGGTTCAGTGTCATCTACCTGATGATCCTCTAGGATGTTGTGATTCTCCTCCGGACAGTCCTGGGGATGCAGAGGACGGGGACATCTCTCTGGTGGATTTCTCCTCCTGGATCCATCTGTGGAGACACAGAGACTGAATACATGACCTGCTGTGTATCTGTCTATATATGAGATCCGTCTCTCAGAACCGGTAATTCTATGTTTATGTATCAGGGAATAAATTACATTGTTGTGGTCCTCACCACCGGTACAGAGGTCCCAGCACATTGTGGGCCTCAAGTATGAAGTGATAATCAGCGAGGCCAAAGCCTAATGCTCTCTGCTCTGCACTCAGAGGATGAGGACCCTGAGGAGAGGGACAGAGAAGACCCTCGTCAGTCAGATGGAGGAGCCGTACTAAGAAACACAACTTCTCCAAGTTTCGTCTCCAGGGATGGAACCACAGAGGAGCTGGAGCAAGCTCCACATTTCCATCCATCGGTTTCTTCTCTCCTAATTCACTGTATGGAGATTGGGGGAAGGACAGTGACCATTTACCAGTGATTGTATTTTGAGATCTCATGATGTCACCATGAGGACACGGCCTCCCTCCTGGACAGGATCCTCTGGGATCACTCTAAGAGGAGAGAACCTTCCGTTCTATTAAAAGATGAGTTACCGCTTTCTTATTCTTCTTTAAATAGAGATAAATCTCCACATCCGCCTCCATAAAAACACTAAAATAGGCAGCAAGTGCGCGGAAAGTTCTGCGTTTGTCTCTGAAGGAGGAAAAAAGGGCACATGTACGGCTGACGGATGAAGTCACAGCGCCCGGAAGGACGGTGTTGTGGGGAGCACCCGGTACGCAGCGGTTAGTACCTATCAATGTGTAGAAAGGACAACTAGAGAGCAGGCACCGGGGTCATGGGCGCTTACTGATGCACACGGGGAGCCAAGGAGAGATTGTCTGGTCCGATGCCACAGAAAAGCTCCATAATACATATTCTTCTGACAAACATCCCTTTAACCCCGTCACTCTCGTGTCTGTTTTCACCTTCCTGACCGGGCCAATTTTTTACAATTCTGACCAGTGTGACTTTATGGAGGTAATAACTCTGGAGCTTCAACGGATCCCGCTGATTCTGAAACTGTTTTTTCGTGACACATTGTGCTTCATGTTAGTGGTAAATTTAGGATTTGGCTTTTTTTTTGCGTTTATTTATGAAAATATCGAAAATTTTACAAAAAAAATGTTGGACTTTTAATTTTTATGCCTTTAAACCAGATATGTATTAACTATTTTGTATGGTATAACTAACATTTACCACATGTCTACTTCACATCAGATTTATTTTTTTTGCTAAAAGTTTAATCAGCAATTTCTTATTTTTCAAACAAAATTTACAAAACCAATTTTAAGTTTCCTCCTTTCTCCCCCTTTTGCATTTTAAGTCTGCAGTCCTGCTCCCCAATACTTATATCTATGGCCAGTTTGACGTCAATCAGCCGTTACTAACATGTCGCATTTAAGGGATCGCACTCATCGGGTGAAATAAAATTGGTCGGATCTTCCTGAACAGTAGGATGATTGTCTTGCGAGTACGATGCGACTTCTCTCACCTGTCTCGCATCTGTATGACATCCGTATCAAACGCGTTTATAACATCAGCTTTTACAGACGGTCATTCTCTGACATTTCAGGCTAATTTTCTAACTAATAAAACATTTTTTTTATAGATGTAGAAAGATAGAAATGAGTCAGTGAGATATATCATCAGGGCAGGGCGTGTGGAGCTGCTGTACATGGATTTAGCTAATAATTAAAGAATTTAAAGTAAAAAAAGCAAAGGGGGAAAGCGGACAGCTGATGCTTATAGTCTGGGAAGCGGGTAATAAACATTAATATACATAGATCTTCCCAGGGGATTAATATTAACATCTGCGTAGCCTTTACTGGTTATTAACAAGGGGTGACCCCCTCCCAAAAAAATGATGTGGGGGCCCCTTCTATTTTTAATAACCAGAAAAGGCTAGGCAGACAGCTGCAGGCTGGTATTAATAGCCTAGGAAGGGGCCATGCATATTGTACCCCCTCCCAAACTAATAACATCAGCCTGCAGCCGCCCAAAAAATGGCGCATCCATTAGCCTCGGCTCTTCCCACTTTCCCTGGTGCAGTGGCAAATGGGGTAATAATATTGGGGTTGATGTCAGCTTTGTGATGTCAGCTGATCTCAAGCCCAAGGTTAGTAATGGAGAGGCGTCTACAAGACACCCACATTACTAACCTCCATCAGTTTAAGTAAAAAACACACACACAGAGCAAAGTCCTTTATTTGAACAAAACACTTCCCGACCCTTTTACCCATTTAATAATATCCAAAGAAAAAAAAACAAAAAACAAAGTCATCCTGAACTGTCGGCAGATAATCCATACTGATGATGTCCCGTGACGAACTCCAGCTCTGCTACATCTGTATGGTGTGTTGAGCGATGGCTCAGCACGCCAGCCAGGACACACTAGTCAGTGCAGCGAGCAGTGACGTCAGTAAGGTGAGCAGAGCTCATCGGCTATGAACTCCGGTGACCTTAGTCAGAGCAGCGCTAGACACTGCAGGAGCATTCTCACGCTACTGGCTTGCTGAGCGGTCACATCAAACAATCCAGATGTAGCACGGCTGGGGATTTTTGCTGGGACAGCATCACATAAGGATTATCTGCGGACAGGTGAGGATTATTTTGTATTTTAATTTGATCTTTATAAAGGGTAAAAGAGGGTCTCGAAGTGTTCATTTCAATTAAAGGACTTTGCTTTGTGTGTGTTTTTTTAACTAAACTTACGGGGTTAGTAATAGGGGTGCCTTATAGACACCTCTCCATTACTAACCCCTGGGCTCAATGTCGGCAAACATTACAAAGCTAACATCAACCCCAATAGTATTACCCCACTCGCCACCGCACCAGGGCAAGTGGAAAGAGCCGAGGCTAGGCGCCAGAAATGGTGCATCTTATGGATGCGCCAATTCTTGGGCAGCTGAGTGCTGGTGTTCTTGCACTGGGAGGGGGACAATATCCAATTCCCAGGCTATTAATATCAGCCTGCAGCTGTCTGTTTAGCCTTTGCTGGTTGGGTCCCTGGTTTCCTGCACTGCTGGTAACATTACCATTATGTCTATCTATTGTGTCCTATTGCACTTGGTCTGTTGATGCTTATTTGTATCACCTTTGCCCAGCATACTGACTGAACCTATCACTTTATATGTTTATTACTATATCCTTTATGTCTATGAGGTATAATGCTTACTTGTGATAGTGTTTCTCTAGTCAGAAACTTTTTCATTATAATGATATAAATAACTGATATTATATATTACTTATGTGATGTATGCTATGGACCTTTACGCATTAGTATACTCTCTAACATATAATTGGACCCATATTTCGTATTTACTTAATAGGATAATTTCACCTTTGGTCTGGGCCTTAGATGTAGCAGTGCAGTACACCAAGTGTTATATCCAGGTATACCACCATTGTTCTTCCTGAACTTGTACCTCACTTTTTGTATATATTGTATTTGTATATGAATATATATGGTATTCCTCTATATGGTTTTTTTTTATTTGTTAATAATAAAGATATATTTTTAGGCCTTTGAAGAAAACGCTTCATCTCTTTAGTGACAGTAATTAACAGAGGCTGAAGTTACAGTTCTATCCAAAGGCTTAACCTTCTCCCCGACAATTGAGTTTGACGTTCATAGAACTTTATTAGATGTGAATAAATTTGTGAGAACTTTCACTTTGCGTTGTCATTTCATGGTCAATGAACAGAATGAGAACATGGAGAACTCGTTACAAGAAGTTTCTCATGATAATGTTCCCAATAGAACTGGAACTTTTGATGAACGGGGTTTACTTCTTGATCATAAAACTCCAGCGATTCAACACAACAGACAGTTACTTTCAATCGTTTGTTGTAAAAAAAATCTCCATTACTATCCGGTCAAGTCTCGTCCACCAGTCTTGGATGTTTTCTAGGAAATGATTGAAGATGAACTACTTACATTAAAAAGGAACACAAAATTTCAAGGACAGAAATATCATAATCTAATGATATCAGAGCAACGAGCTCTGAAAGAACTTAACGAGAACTCTGACCTCCTCATAAGGAAAGCAAAGGACGATCCGCTGTTATATTGAATGTGGGACTTTATGAAAAATTCCATTGGGAAATCTGCAGACAAAATGTGACCGATGCTCTAAGGAAGGTGAAAGATTCTGAAAGAAGCCGCCGAGGACGAAGACTCAAGACTGATGAAGACGACAGCGGAGAAACCGCGACTCACAGATCAGAAGAGAAGAATCAGGGAATGAAAGCTGTGAGAAAATGTAGAGAAAACCAGAGCAAGTCTGGAGAAAAATCATCTATTATAGGACGAGGCCGAGAGACGTCATCACATCCCCCGGAGCCAACAAGAGTCTCCTCTCACCTGGTGATGTCAGAGGCCGGAGCTCCTCCATCATCACCTCCTGGTACCGATCCTGGTGTCCTTCTAGATACTCCCACTCCTCCATGGAGAGATAGACAGCGACGTCCTGACACCTTATAGGAACCTGACAACAACGACACCGCCATCACCCAGAATCCTCCAGTGCTGCCCTGTATAATGTCCCAGCAGTCACCTCTCCGCTCATCACCCAGAATCCTCCAGTGCTGTCCTGTATAATGTCCCAGCAGTCACCTCTCCGCTCATCACCCAGAATCCTCCAGTGCTGTCCTGTATAATGTCCCAGCAGTCACCTCCCCGCTCATCACCCAGAATCCTCCAGTGCTGTCCTGTATAATGTCCCAGCAGTCACCTCTCCAGTCATCACCCAGAATCCTCCAGTGCTGTCCTGTATAATGTCCCAGTGTTATGTTCTGCTACCAAAGCTAAGGAAAGAGAGGAGATCTGTCCCTACTATAAGACTCAGCTGAATCCCTACGATGTAACAGGGAACCTGATCCTGCGATCAGACCTGCTAAAGTCCTAATCTAGTCTGTACGGAGACCTATAGATTTGGGGAGGGAATCCCTACAAGTACTAAGGACTGGGAGGAATATGGGACACCTCCTAACAGAAATAGCAGCAGACAGACGAACAAACAAAATAGATAGAACCTAGAGGTCCGTAGACCAAGCAAACTAACAGAGTTAGATACAGAGCACAGGCTAGCTAGAAAGTAGATATACAATGAAGTCCAGCAAAGCCAGAAGGGCGGAGCAGGATTAAATAGGCCAACAAGGTCATGTGACCAGCAAAGGAAAAAAAACCTAACAGCAAGGTTCTAACAGTACCCCCCCTTCTAAGAGGATCCTCCGGATCCCCTAGGACCAGGCTTATCAGGAAATCTCCTGTGAAACGCTCTGATAAGTCTGGACGCGGAAACATCATCTGACCTCACCCAAGAGTTATCCTCGGGTCCGAAACCTTTCCAGGCCACAAGATACTGCAAACTACCTCTATACCGTCTAGAGTCAAGGATGCGAGAAATTTCATATTCCCCGTCCTCCACCACCGGAGGAACAGAGGCAGAGGCGTCACCATCCGACACAACAGCTTTTTTTAACAGAGAGACATGAAAGACCGGATTAATTCTCCAGGAGGTAGGAACCTCCAACCTAACAGCAGATTGGTTGACAACCTGAAGCACCTTAAAGGGCCCTACAAACTTGGGACCCAATTTCTTAGAAGGAATCCTCAACCGCAGATTCCTAGAGGACAACCAAACCATGTCACCAACAGCGAACAAAACCTCCTGTCGTTTCCTATCAAAGTAGTCTTTAGATTTTCTGTTGGCCTCCTGAAGATTACCACGCACATCCGTCCAAACTCTTTCCAAATCACCGGAAAAATTCTCCTCCTCAGGCACGGCAGATCCCAACTTGGAGAACGACCCAAACGACGGATGTCTCCCAGAACAACAAAAAAAAGGCGAACAACCAGCAGAAGAAGATGTATGATTGTTCAGAGCAAATTCGGCAAGTGGCAGAAACTCAGACCACCCCTCTTGATTGTCTGCCACAAAACAACGCAAGAACTGCTCAACATCCTGGTTTTTCCTTTCTGTCTGGCCATTAGATTCAGGATGATATCCGGACGAAAACGACAAATGAATTCCCAACCTGTCACAAAAGGCACGCCAAAAACGAGCCACGAACTGAGGACCCCTATCAGAAACAATGTCAGTAGGAACGCCATGAAGTCTGACAATTTCCTTGACAAAGGCCTTAGCGAGAGTTTTAGCGCAGGGCAGTTTGACGAAGGGAACCAAGTGACACATCTTGCTAAAACGGTCCACGACCACCCAGATGACAGTAAAACCCTCAGAGGGGGGAAGGTCAGTTATAAAGTCCATAGCCAAATGTGTCCAAGGAGCACTGGGGACCTCCAAAGGACAAAGCAACCCCGCAGCAGGAGTATGTGAGGACTTAGATCTAGCACATATAGTACATTGGCGCACCCACTTAATGACTTCCTTCTGCCATCCAGGCCACCAAAAACTGCGACCCACCAGTCTCTTGGTCTCAGAGATTCCGGGATGACCTGCCAACCGAGATTCGTGACACTCAACAAACAAATCTCTCCTAAAGGTCCCAGGCACAAACAACCTCCCATGAGGAGTGTTAGATGGGGCATTCTCCTGAGCTTTAAGAATCTCATCTTCCAAAACGGAGTCTAAAGCAGCTATCACAACACCTTCTTGTAAAATGTTTTCCTCTTTCTCAGCACCGACTATGGGAGAAAAACTGCGAGACAAGGCATCCGCCTTAACATTCTTAGTACCAGGGATGTAAGTAACGGAGAAATTAAACCGCGAGAAAAACAGTGCCCACCTAGCCTGACGGGCATTCAGGCGCTTGGCAGCGTCAAGATATATCAGATTTTTATGATCCGTAAGAACCTGAACGGGAAATTCCGCACCTTCCAAGAAGTGGCGCCAGTGTTCAAATGCGAGTTTAATAGCCAATAATTCCCGATTACCAATATCGTAATTCAATTCAGTCTCCGAAAATTTTTTTGAAAAAAATGCACAGGGATGTAATCCATCCCCGTTATCCTGAGACAATACTGCGCCAACCCCCACAGAGGAAGCATCAACCTCAACCAAAAACGGCCTAGTAACATCAGGCTGCATAAGGATGGGAGCAGAGATGAACCTCTCCTTGAGATACACAAAAGCTTCAATGGCCTCAGAAGACCACTGAACCGCATCAGCACCTTTCCTGGTGAGATCAGTCAGAGGTTTGACAATACTAGAAAAATTTTTTATGAATTTTCTATAGTAATTGGCGAAACCCAAAAACCTCTGTATTGATTTCAAACCAATAGGCCTAGGCCATTCCTGCACAGCCTGAACCTTAACCGGATCCATCTCAAAACCTTTGCTGGAGATAATGTAGCCCAAAAAACTAATTCTCTGTACAGCGAACTCACATTTCTCCAGCTTAGCAAAAAGCGAATTGTCCATTAATAACTGTAATACCTCACGCACGCTCCGCCAATGAGACTCCAGATCTGGCGAATAAATCAAAATGTCATCCAAATACACAACCACATTTTTACCGATCAAAGGTCTAAGGATGTCATTAATCAGATTCTGAAAAAATGCAGGAGCATTAGTAAGACCAAAAGGCATAACCAGATTCTCAAAATGACCCACAGGAGTGTTAAAAGCAGTCTTCCATTCATCACCCTCCTTCATGCGCAACAGATTGTATGCCCCCTTAAGGTCAATTTTAGAGAACCACTTGGCCCCCAATAACTGGTTAAACAGATCAGGAATCAATGGCAGTGGGTAAGGATTGCGTACCGTAATTTTGTTAATCTCACGAAAATCCAGACAAGGACGTAAACCGCCGTCCTTTTTTTTTACAAAAAAAAATCCAACCGCCACAGGAGACTTAGAGGGCCTAATGTGACCGGCGGCCAAACTTGTCTGTATGTATTCCTCCAAAGCCTTCCTCTCAGGAATAGTAAGGTTAAATAAACGACTTTTAGGAAGAGTCGCTCCAGGGACAAATTCAATAGAACAATCATAGTCTCTATGGGGAGGCAAAACCTGCGATTCTTTCTCAGAAAAAACTCTCCAAAAATCCTGAATAGGAACAGGCAATTCTCCCCTATCCAAAGCTGCAATACGCCCGTTACAACACTTGTCATAACATTTATGGCTCCAGGAATTAATTTCACTGGTAGACCAATCCAGTACAGGATTGTGAAATTTTAACCAGGGCAAACCCAATATTACTGGAGAAGGCAAGTTATTCAACACTACCAAATCCAATTTCTCATGGTGAACACCATTAATAGTGAGAGGAAATTCACTGACCTTGAGAGTAATATTCTTCAAAGGGGAGCCATCCACAGAAACCACAGCAATGGGGGATGATAAAGGTTCAGGTTTTAAATTGAGTTTTTCCACGAATCCCCCATCAATAACATTCAGTGTAGACCCGCAATCAACAAACACCCGAAATTCCATTAATTTTTCCTGAGCAATCGTGGAAGCAGCTAAAAATATACCCTTGGAATTTAAACAGGCAATACGGGCGTGACTGACCATTTTTTTTTCTTTCTTCATACGAAGCTCACAGCCTTTAATCAAATGACCAGATTTTCCACAATAGAAGCACAAGCCTTCTGAAAAACGACGGTGTTTTTCTTGAGAGCGAGGTGCCACCGATCCAATCTCCATCGGTTCACCACTGTTAGTACACACATTATCATAACCAGAAACTGACATAGCAGAGGATTTGCTCTCATTAACCCTAGCACGCAGTCTTCTGTCCACCCGTATAGCTAATTGCATAGCCTGTTGCAAATCCTCAGGTGTAGGATAAGCAATTAGCAGGTCTTTAACCTTTTCACTGAGCCCAGCAAGAAATAGACTTTTCAGAGCAGAATCGTTCCACCCTGTTTGAGTGGACCAACGACGAAAATGTGTACAATATTTTTCCATATTACCTGATCCTTGTTTTAAACGTCTCAACTCAGTCTCAGCTGATGCCACACGGTCAGGATCATCATATAATAGTCCTAAAGCAGAAAAAAAACTATCCACTGATCTGAAGCATGTATCACTAGGTTGCAAAGAAAAGGCCCACTCCTGAGGCTCTTTGCGCAAAAGTGACATTATGAACCCTACGCGCTGGGATTCATCCCCAGAGGACTTGGGTCTCAAACGAAAATACAATAAGCAAGCATTTTTAAATGAAAAAAATTCTCGATGTTCACCAAAAAATAAATCCGGCAAACATACCTTAGGCTCCAAGAAATATGCTCCAGGACAGTTACTCACGTGCTGACGGAGCTCGGCCACTTCCAGAGAGAGTCCCTGCAGGTGTTTAGCCAAATCCTGAACCGACACCATGATGGAACAAAAAAAAATCTTTCCTTAGAGAATTTACAGGCTGGACTTACTGTTATGTTCTGCTACCAAAGCTAAGGAAAGAGAGGAGATCTGTCCCTACTATAAGACTCAGCTGAATCCCTACGATGTAACAGGGAACCTGATCCTGCGATCAGACCTGCTAAAGTCCTAATCTAGTCTGTACGGAGACCTATAGATTTGGGGAGGGAATCCCTACAAGTACTAAGGACTGGGAGGAATATGGGACACCTCCTAACAGAAATAGCAGCAGACAGACGAACAAACAAAATAGATAGAACCTAGAGGTCCGTAGACCAAGCAAACTAACAGAGTTAGATACAGAGCACAGGCTAGCTAGAAAGTAGATATACAATGAAGTCCAGCAAAGCCAGAAGGGCGGAGCAGGATTAAATAGGCCAACAAGGTCATGTGACCAGCAAAGGAAAAAAAACCTAACAGCAAGGTTCTAACACCCAGCAGTCACCTCTCCGCTCATCACCCAGAATCCTCCAGTGCCGTCCTGTATAATTTCCCAGCAGTCACCTCTCCGATCATCACCCAGAATCCTCCAGTGTTGTCCTGTATAATGTCCCAGCAGTCACCTCTCCAGTCATCACCCAGAATCCTCCAGTGCTGTCCTGTATAATGTCCCAGCAGTCACCTCTCCGCTCATCACCCAGAATCCTCCAGTGCCGTCCTGTATAATGTCCCAGCAGTCACCTTTCCGCTCATCACCCAGAATCCTCCAGTGCCGTCCTGTATAATGTCCCAGCAGTCACCTCTCCGGTCATCACCCAGAATACTCCAGTGCCGTCCTATATAATGTCCCAGCAGTCACCTCTCCGCTCATCACCCAGAATCCTCCAGTGCCGTCCTGTATAATGTCCCAGCAGTCACCTCTCCGGTCATCCCCCAGAATCCTCCAGTGCTGTCCTGTATAATGTCCCAGCAGTCACCTCTCCGGTCATCCCCCAGAATCCTCCAGTGCTGTCCTGTATAATGTCCCAGCAGTCACCTCTCCGGTCATCCCCCAGAATCCTCCAGTGCTGTCCTGTATAATGTCCCAGCAGTCATCTCTCCGGTCATCACCCAGAATCCTCCAGTGCTGCCCTGTATAATGTCCCAGCAGTCACCTCTCCGCTCATCCCCCAGTACTGTCCTGTATAATGTCCCAGCAGTCACCTCTCCGGTAATCACCCAGAATCCTCCAGTGCTGTCCTGTATAATGTCCCAGCAGTCACCTCTCCTGTCATCACCTAGAATCCTCCAGTGCTGTCCTGTATAATGTCCCAGCAGTCACCTCTCCGGTCATCCTCCAGAATCCTCCAGTGCCATCCTGTATAATGTCCCAGCAGTCACCTCTCCGGTCATCACCCAGAATCCTCCAGTGCCGTCCTGTATAATGTCCCAGCAGTAACCTCTCCGGTCATCCCCCAGAATCCTCCAGTGCTGTCCTGTATAATGTCCCAGCAGTCACCTCTCCGGTCATCACCCAGAATCCTCCAGTGCTGTCCTGTATAATGTCCCAGCAGTCACCTCTCCGGTCATCACCCAGAATCCTCCAGGGCTGTCCTGTATAATGTCCCAGCAGTCACCTCTCCGGTCATCACCCAGAATCCTCCAGTGCTGTCCTGTATAATGTCCCAGCAGTCACCTCTCCGCTCAGCAGCTCAATCATCTTGTTGCTGAGCTCTAGGATCTTCTTCTTCTTCCTCTCATGTATCGGGGGGTGCGGGGGAGGCTCTGTGATGGGGTCCGGGCTCCGCCCTCCTGACTCCTGGAGATGGATGATGGGAGTCACACCCTCCCCCGGTGTCTTCCTCACTATTGTGTAATCCTGTGTATGGAGAAAAGTGGTAAAACACAAAACCCCAGAGAGATAATGAAATAGTTGTGGCTTTCTAACCCAAAACCTAATTACAGGTTCCTATTAACACTTTTACCCACGAGACTGTTTTCACCTTTCTGATTAGGCCAATTTTTTCAATTCTTATTAGTTTGACTTTAATTTTGATCAAAATTACACGGTGACCCTATTTGGGCCATGTGTGAACACGCTCTTACATGCTGCATGTACACTCATTTATATTCCAGTTCATTTCTTTCGTTTTTTTTCAGCTAAAGGGGTCCTCCCATCTCCAAGATCCCATCCCAATATGTAGTAGGTGTAATAATAATAATAATAATATTAGCAAATACCTTCAATTAGAAATGTAGTATAGTATTTTTGGTTCGCCACTTACCCCATGTGCAGAGCATCGCAGGACCTTAGGTATCCATGGTTACGACCACTAGCAGCTAGCCAACTAACTGTGATTTTATCAGTGGACATAACCATGGATACCTAAGGTCCTGCGATGCTCTGCACATGAGGTAAGTGGCGAATCAAAAATACTATACTACATTCCTAATTGAAGGTATTTGCTAATATTACTATTATTACACCTACTACATATTGGGATAGGATCTTGGAGATGGGAGTACCCCTTTAAGTGCGCACAAGTGTGGTAATCTCATGTGGTGTATGGCAGGGGGCTGCACTCCTCGCAGTATACAATGTATCTCGCTGTGGACAGTTTTCTGTCAGGAGAAGAGTCCTCTCTTCTCAAATTAAACTCCACAATATAATATTTTTCCAGTAAATGTCTCCAGGTAGAGGGTGATGATGGTGGTAGTAGTCTGTGCACCCGAGCCCCAGTCATAAAGAAGCCTAAAGAACTTAAACAGAAGTCCCTTTACTGGGGATAATGGGTCAAATTCTTAGGCTGTGTGCCCACGATGCGTTTATGAAGCGTTTCTGCAGCAGCAAAAACACTGAAGAAACGCATCAAAAACGCTTGGTAGAAGGTCCGCCATGTCCCCCAATGATAATCCGCGTGTGCTGTGCTCATGCTGCTCAAATTTCCACTTCCGTTTTTCATGGTGAAAAAAACGCAGCACCATCAATTATTTTGCAGAAGCGCTGCGTTTTCGCCGCCATTGACTTGCATTGAAACGCTTCAAATCTGCAAATATGTTAAACTACTTGCAGAATTAAAGTGGATTTGCAACGATTTTGGAACACAAGACTGCAGCAAATGGGAAGTGACCTCATGCGGGGGCGTTCCAGCCATCCCATAAATCCAGGAAGACGAGAATCCCATACCATTCCTGTCTTCCTGGATCATGGCTGAGCACCTGGGGTGGTACAAGATGGACCTGAATGTCCCGGTCATGATTGGTGTCTGCGGGTGTCTGCGCTGGAAACCTGCGCGGTGTCAGCATGGACTCTGTGCGGTGTCTGCAGTTGTCAGCGGGTGTCTGCGTGCAGGCAGACATAGGTCTATGTGACACTACTACTCCCATCGGCCTATGTCTGTCCCCCGTCCACTAGTGGCAGCAGGATCAGCTCGATGGGAGGAGTAGTTCCCATCAGCCTGATCTTGCTGTTAAAATTGCCCTAATGTGTCCGTAAAACTGCCCCATATGTTATTTTTGGCCCCCATAGGTTTATATTTTTGCCCCTATACATTTTTTATTTTTTGTATGCCCCCATATATTTCTTTTGGCAACCTATTTTTTTTTTATTAATTTAAAGTCCCCATTTTTGTTTTGCTTGGTCCCCAATTAATTTTAAAAATACATTTCATTGGTGGCCAGTGGTTGCCTAAAGAAATTTAGTTTATACATTACCTGTTCCCACCGATCACCACCTAAAATAAAGTAAAAAATAAAAAAAATACACCTATACTCACCTATATGCCTAATTCCCCAAAGCCCTCAATCTCCTGTAATAAAATATAAAATAACACAATTTTATCCTTACCCCTCCGTAGTAGTCCACGAGTGTCCCATGAAGATCTCCAGATTAGAGCAGCCACATAAAATGTGACCGCTCTATACCGCTGCCGCCGCTACAATGGCGGGGCCGTAAAGCAGCCCCGTCATTGCATAAGCGAGTTCACCGGAGTTCAGGCAGCGCTGCTCCGGTGACCTCCTTTACGGCCCCGCTGACCATGAGAAATTCCCACGGTACAGCAGGGCCGTAAGGGGGGGTCACCAGAGCTGCGCTGACTGAATGCACTCCGGTGACCTCAGTCAGTGCCTCACACTGCCGGGAGCGGACGTGTTCCCGGCACTGTGAGCTTACAGCAGCCATGACAGCTGTCACATCTCCAGATGTGACAGCTGTGCATGGGAGATCATCGCAGGAACATGGACAGGTAATTATTTTTTTTTAGTAAATTAATAATTAAATAAAATTGTGTTTTATTTCAAATAAATAATTATTTTCTGGGTGTAGTGTGTGTTTTTTCTTTTTAACTCTTTGTAGGTTAGTAATGGGGGTGTCTTATAGACGCCCCTCATTACTAACCTGGGCTTTATGGCAGCTGGCGCTGACATGAACCCCACTACTATTACCCCCTGCCACTGCACGAGGGTAGCGTGGAAGAGCGAGGCTAAGCGTCAGATTTGGCGCACAAATATGATGCGCCAAATCTGGGGCGGTTGAGCGCTGATATTATAGCCTGGGAGGGGGCCTATAACCTTGGCCCCTTTCTAGGCTATTAATATCAGGTCGCAGCTGTCCGCCTAGCCTTTGCTGGCTCCAATTTATAGGAGGACACTATGTCATTTTTTTTTTGGGGTCCCCCTGTAGAATGGACAGTAAAGGCTAAGCTAACTGCTGCGGCCTGATATTAATAGCAAGGGAAGGGGCCATGATCCCTGGCTACTTCCCAGACTATATCAGCCCTCAGCCGTCTGCTTTCCCTCTGCTGGTTATTAACCCTCTGTCAGGGGCAACTGATCTGACAGGCTCAGCTCACTTAGTTTCATTTCTCGATTTTCAGTGGTTTGTCTGGGAAACACCCTCCTCCCAGTACCTTCCTAAAGGCTGTGTGATTATGTGTATTCTCATTTATTACATTCCTATTAAGGTAACTGATCACTTTTAGAGCATTGAAATTTTAATAAAAGGACAATATAGCCAATTTTCTAGCCTGTGCCTGACAGGTGCAATGCCCCTAAACTCGTTATGAAACATACTGCCCCTGACGGAGGGTTAAAAATACACGTGAACCCACCCATTTTTTTTTTTAAAATACATTAAAATGTAAGATTATTGTACAGCGTATGCGTGACCAAGCATACATTGAAATGGGTCTGTGTGTGTTTCCGGTATGTGTGGAAAAAGTCATCACCATTCGTACCGGAGATTCTGACGTGTGAAAGAGCCGTAATTGGATACTGGGTGAGGAGTGTGTGTGTGTGTGGGGGGGGGTGCGCATGTATACACACGTGTACATATCTACATAGAGTATGTATGTGTGGCACCCCAGGGGTCTGGTTTCCACAGTAACAGCAATGTTATGTCTGAGAGCAGGTGGGAGGTCTCTTGGTCAGGGATCTTATGCATGCCACACCTCCTGCCCAGTCCTGGGAGGGGAAGAACTTCCCCTATATAAACCTGGGGCTGAGGCAGGGTGAGTGAGTAGAGAAGAAGAAGAGACAGAGAAGCAGATATAGAAAAAGAACATCAGGAGCTCTGTGGGAGCAGTACTACAAGGAGTCAGGGGCTGGCAGCTGCAGAGCTCGCCCTGACTGAGAAGTTATCACCGGACCCGGAGTCCGAGGCTGTGGGGACTAATCTTTACCCAGCAGCAGAAACCGACCGGCAGGGGACTGCAGGTCCTCTGGCCCAGAAACCCGAAGGCACGGTCACACGCGTGGGACCAGCTCCGCCATCGTGGAGCGGAAGCCATTAGAAGGCCCCGAGTCACCGGCCATACGGGTGAGCACCACACGGTACACTCAGGGACGTGGGCTACTTATACCCGCCTCTAGCAAGTAGCCAGAAGAGTATCGTTAGTTTGGGAGGCCTACAACTCCGCCTGGCCAGGGGAGATCCCATCTGCTCAAGGACTGACCAGGCCCCAATCGCTAGCCAGTACTCCGGGAGGGTCTATCTTTGTCACCAGTAAAGACCCTGAACTACACCCTACCGTCTCCGAGTGGTTCCTGCTACCCCCATCATCCACGTCGGCTGCCCTGAGGCCATACCCCTCCCGTTGGGGGTTATACTATCACGCTGCACAATCCTACCACCGGCCTCAGCGGTCTGCCCTGCAGCAGCAGCTCCTTAGCTGTACTCAACGGGTGGCGTAGTCGTCCAACATCTACCGCTAATACAGCGCCACTTAGTCTGACTCCCTGGGCACGGACCGGGTCACCGCCACGAGACTACAACCCTCAACAGATCCGGCTCCGGGTAAGCTCCCGCGTGCGCAACGCAGCGCGACACAGGCCCAGGGGCGCGTCAACTTTTGGCGTAGTCGGCAGGATTTCGTGCCCGCAACCACCGGGTACTGGTGCCTGAAAAAGAGACTCTTAAAACTTACCTGTGGTGAAGATTCCCGCCATCCGGCGCCATCTTCAGCCTTCTTCCTGCCATCCGCGAAGTTTTCCCGCCATCCGGCGCCATCTTCTGCCTTCTTCCCGCCATCCGTGGAGTTTTCCCGCCGTTGGACGCCATCTTGAAGACACCGCGCGGGAAGAAGAGGGGCGTGGACTCCGAAAGCGCGCGAGAACTGAAGCCCCGCCTCACGTCCAGACGTTGCGTAAGGTCCTGGAAGGAGCCCAGCAGACGCCGACGTCACAGGAGCGCGACGGAAGGTCCTCAACCCTGACGATCCACTGCGGAGCCACGGCCTACGGAAGAGGATCATCGCAAGGTAGGCCACGGTCCACTAGGGGGGAGAAGGATGTCAGATACGGAAGAGAGCTTCACCGCTCCAACCCCCACCAGCGCCACAGCTGTTGCGGTCATGCCTTTCACCATGCCCTATATCCCGGGGGCAGCCTGGCTACCCCAGTACTCAGGTGAGTCACATACCCTGCAGGACTTTAGAGAAAAGCTGGATAGCCTCTTCCAGGTGTACCCCCTCACAGAAGAGCAAAAAGTGAGCATCCTGGTGGCCCAATTAACCGGGGCAGCCCAAAGGGAGGTAAAGTTCTGGCCACCTGGGGGGAGGACTGTCGCAGGGATATTAACCCGGCTGAGGGACACCTTTGATACCCGCACCTCAGCCGAGATCAAGCTTAGATTCTACGGGTGCAAGCAGCGAGCACAAGAGAGTATAAGGGACTATGCACTAAACCTACAAGAGGCCCTGAGAGCCATTAAGCAGACCGACCCTGACGGCGTGGGAGACGAGGACCGGCTGTTGACTGAACAATTTATAGAGGGTTTATATTGCAATGCCCACCGAACCCAGTTGCGGGCAATGGCCTTACAGGACCCTCATCTGGGATTTGCACAGTTCAAGGACAGAGCCATCCGGGTACTCCGAGAACCGGCACCAGGTGGTGTTGTGGCCCACAGACGCCGCACTACCACTTACCACCAGGAGGCGGCGCCCTTGTCGGCAGGGCCTGTGAGAGCTGATGCGCAGGCTTTGAACAATGACCCGGCTCTAGACCTGCACCATCAGGTCCAAGAGCTAGCGAAAAGCGTTGCTGCGCTAACCCGAACTGTGCAGTCTTTACAGGTTTCTACTCCAGGGAAGATCCAGCTGGCATCAGGACCGGAGGACATCCCGTGGCGTCGACCAAGGAGGACCGCACCGGCCAGAGGAAGACCCAGCGACCGATACAACGAGGACGGACGACCCATCTGCCGCCGCTGCAATCAACCCGGACATATGGCAAGGTACTGTCCTTTAAACTGGCACAACCTGGGGTAGAGGGCCAACCCCCAGGAAAAAGATCACCAGGCCCATCGAACTGGCGCGACAAATATGTGGGAGGACGTCCAGTCTTGCCTGTGGTACTGGATGGCATCCCTATGAGTGCCCTACTGGACACCGGGTCACAGGTCACCACCATCCCGTACGTGCTCTTCAAGCAGTACTGGAATGACTCGGATATCACCCGCTACCCTGACGACGACTTGAGTATCATCGCCAGCAATGGTCAGCCCGTGCCACAGATTGGATTTAAAGAGGTGACCATTAAAATCGGTAGAGTCGAACTGGCAGCACAGGGACTGATCATTGTAGACATTGACAAACACGAGAGTCACCCAAAGATAACGCTAGGAACTAATGTAATTGAAAATTGTCTTGCAGAGGTGATTTTCATTTTACAACAGGTTGCCAAGAACGCCAGCTCCGGCCAGCAGCGAGTGCTCCAGAAAGAGATCCGGGCACTGATGCGACGGCAACAGCTAGAACTCTCCGGTGGTGAGACTGGTAGCGTAAGAATGTGTGACCCTTTCCCTATTGCCATGCCCCCAAAAAGTGAAATGATGATTTGGTGCCGGGCGGCTATTGGTCTGAGAGGTAGAGATTACCAGGCAATGGTAGAACCAGTTTACTCAGACAGTAGGCCCACCATTTTGACAGCACGGGGGGTGGTCAATGTACGCCATGGGAGGGTGCCCGTTCGCATAATAAACATCGGGAAGAGGGAAGTGTACCTGCCCCGGTATGCCACGCTAGCCAAATTGTATACCATCAATCAAGATTCCATACAGTCCGTAGAACCCTTGCCTCCATCTTCCCCGGAGGAAGGTAACGGCTCTAAGAAAACAATGGAGGACTGGTGTCAGCAACTACATTTGGGTACTGACTCCACTCCCTCACACCAGAAACAGGGAGTCTATCGGGGGATGAAATCCTGGCGTACCCTGATTACAGCCAGCCCTTTATCCTCTACACCGACGCAAGTAACATCGGGCTAGGAGCCGTGCTGTCCCAGATCCAGCAGGGGAAAGAACGAGTAATCGCTTACGCCAGCCGAAAACTGCGACCCACCGAGAGAAACCCTGAGAATTACAGCTCATTTAAACTAGAGTTCCTGGCAGTGGTGTGGGCAGTCACCGAACGCTTTAAGCACTACCTCGCTTCTTCGCGGTTCACCGTGTACACGGATAACAACCCGTTGACACACCTGGACACAGCAAGACTCGGTGCCCTAGAGCAGAGATGGATGGCCCGTCTGTCCAACTACGAGTTCACAATCAAATACCGGGCAGGACGCTCCAATACCAACGCGGACGCCCTGTCCAGGATGCCAAACCTACCGGACGTAGGAGAAGATCCAGAGGGACTGGAAGAAGTCGAACTCCCCGCGTTCCACCGTCATGGGACTATCCAGTATTCCCACCGGGTAAGGAGTAAGCAAGCCGCTACGTTTAACCCCTTGCCTCACTACAACTGGGCGGAAACGCAAGACAGTGACCCTGCCGTCCGACTGGTGAAGGAGATGCTGACTCGGCCAGAGGCTCACCTTGACCCAGACGCTCCGGAGGAAGCCAAGCAACTGTGGGCTGAGAAGAGTCGACTGTTCCTTTATAAGGGGAAGTTGTGCCGCCGAATGGTTAACTCCCGGACGCATGAACTAATCTGGCAAGTAGTGGTGCCACGAAGAGACGCAGCCATGGTGATGGAGGCATACCACGACGGGGCTGGACACTTCGGATGGAAGAAGCTAGAGTTCCTGCTGCGCGGGCGGTTCCACTGGGTAGGCATGAGGGGAACCATCGAGAGGTGGTGCAGAGACTGTGGCCCGTGCAACCTAAGAAGGAAGGACCGTGCCAGCCAGAAGACTCCCCTGCAGTCCATCGTCACCTGGCAGCCGTTGGAACTGGTAGCCTTGGATCATGTAAAACTGACCCCAAGCAGAAGTGGCTACGTCTACGCGTTAACCATCGTGGATCATTACTCCCGGTTCTTGGTTGTCGTCCCCGTCAAGGACTTAACGGCTCAAACAGCAGCTAGAGCCTTCCAGCAGCACTTCTGCCGTCCGCACGGGTACCCGGACCAAGTGCTGACGGACCAGGGACCTACCTTTGAAGCGGAGGTCTTCCAGGAATTCTGCAATCTGTATGGCTGCCGGAAGATAAGGACGACACCCTATCATCCGCAAACTAATGGACTTTGTGAGAAAATGAACCAGGTGGTAATGGATCTTCTGAAAACGTTGCCCCTGGAAGAACGCAGCCTGAGAAGCTGCCCGATCTGGTGGACCTATACAACCACATCCCGGTAGGTTCCACCAACTGTACCCCGGCTTACCTAATGAGGGCGAGACCTGGTAAGTTACCTGTTGACCTGGAAATGGGAGTCCTGACACCCGAGGACACTTCACCAGAAGCAGACTGGGACACAGAGAGGCAGCAGCAGTACCGAAAAGTACAGGAGAGTGTGGAGCGAAGTCTCTGTCAAGCTAGGGAAAGACAAGAGAAAACTTACAACCAGTATGCTCCCGCTGTTCCCCTGGTACCCGGAGAGCAGGTCTTGAAGAGGAAAAGACGGCTCCACAAGTTGGACGACCAGTGGGAGAAGGACCCGTACACCGTACTGCCCTCAAGCCACGAGAACCCGAAGGTCTGTACCATCAGTAAAGACGGAGGGGAGACCATAGCCATTGTATCCCGGGATCACCTGAAAAAGTGTCCTGAACAGCTATGGAACCCTGAAGAGGAACAAGAAGACCATCGACCCGTAGAGGAAAGGGAAGATATGGTTAGTACTGTGCTCGGAGACTTCCCTCGGTCTTGGACTCAAGTCAATGGTGCAGTTGTGGTACCCGTACTCACCTTCCTCCAACCATCATCCCAAGCACCTACGGAGCAACAGGTAGAGCTGGAAGAACAGCCGGTCCAGGAGGCAAAAGACCCCACACCAGCAGACCAGGAGGATCAACCCTCTGCTTATAGTGAACCTGCCATACCTCTAGTGAGCCAAAGGGCCCGTGGACAGCTGCTCAGTTTACCCTTGACAGCTCCTACACCCTGTAGTTCAGGGCCAGACAGTCAGCTCCGTAGGTCCACTAGGGCCACTAGAGGCCAGTTACCCGCACGTTGGAGGATTTGAAGTGTATAAATTGTTTTATTTATGGTTACCTGTTTTTCTTGTTGCTTGTGTATAATTATGTGTTTCTAGTTATTTATAGGAGTCCTTGGTGTATTTACCGGGAATCCTTTGTACATGGTTGGAGCGTAACCTAGGGATGGACTAAAGACTGTTAAGGACTCGGGTCAGGACAGACCCCTACCTGGTTACGTCTCCCTGTTTTGGTGAAATGGACACCTTGCTTTTCTTCAAAGACTGCACCCGGTTGCGGACACGCCGTGACCATCTTTATGTGTTTTTCTTGTTGTATTATTAATGTTTATACCTTGTTATGTTTTTCTAAAAATATGTTTAGTCCCGGAGTACTAAATTTCTCTAGGGGGGAATGTGGCACCCCAGGGGTCTGGTTTCCACAGTAACAGCAATGTTATGTCTGAGAGCAGGTGGGAGGTCTCTTGGTCAGGGATCTTATGCATGCCACACCTCCTGCCCAGTCCTGGGAGGGGAAGAACTTCCCCTATATAAACCTGGGGCTGAGGCAGGGTGAGTGAGTAGAGAAGAAGAAGAGACAGAGAAGCAGATATAGGAAAAGAACATCAGGAGCTCTGTGGGAGCAGTACTACAAGGAGTCAGGGGCTGGCAGCTGCAGAGCTCGCCCTGACTGAGAAGTTATCACCGGACCCGGAGTCCGAGGCTGTGGGGACTAATCTTTACCCAGCAGCAGAAACCGACCGGCAGGGGATTGCAGGTCCTCTGGCCCAGAAACCCGAAGGCACGGTCACACGCGTGGGACCAGCTCCGCCATCGTGGAGCGGAAGCCATTAGAAGGCCCCGAGTCACCGGCCATACGGGTGAGCACCACACGGTACACTCAGGGACGTGGGCTACTTATACCCGCCTCTAGCAAGTAGCCAGAAGAGTATCGTTAGTTTGGGAGGCCTACAACTCCGCCTGGCCAGGGGAGATCCCATCTGCTCAAGGACTGACCAGGCCCCAATCGCTAGCCAGTACTCCGGGAGGGTCTATCTTTGTTACCAGTAAAGACCCTGAACTACACCGTACCGTCTCCGAGTGGTTCCTGCTACCCCCATCATCCACGTCGGCTGCCCTGAGGCCATACCCCTCCCGTTGGGGGTTATACTATCACGCTGCACAATCCTACCACCGGCCTCAGCGGTCTGCCCTGCAGCAGCAGCTCCTTAGCTGTACTCAACGGGTGGCGTAGTAGTCCAACATCTACCGCTAATA
The DNA here is from genome assembly GCF_046119375.1 of Phyllobates terribilis. Classification (NCBI taxonomy): domain Eukaryota; kingdom Metazoa; phylum Chordata; class Amphibia; order Anura; family Dendrobatidae; genus Phyllobates; species Phyllobates terribilis. The sequence goes on from NW_027362877.1 coordinate 3,565,076, forward strand.
CAGCGCCACTTAGTCTGACTCCCTGGGCACGGACCGGGTCACCGCCACGAGACTACAACCCTCAACAGATCCGGCTCCGGGTAAGCTCCCGCGTGCGCAACGCAGCGCGACACAGGCCCAGGGGCGCGTCATATGTGTATATATATTTTTTATATTAATTACAGGGGCTGCAGTTCTTGTGGCATCCTGAATATTTCCAAAATGGTGAATAGGGGTTTGACTAGGAAATGACATTATTGGCCTTTTTTTTTTCCCACTAACTTTATTTGGCTTCAAAAACGCTTAAAAAACGTTTACAAAACGCATCAAAAAACGCATCAAAAAAGCGTCAAAAACGCATCAAAAACGCACATAGAATCTTCATGAATTTTTCTGGCAAGGAGATGCAGAAATGGTCAGGAAAATTTCTGCTTCATTTCTGCATCGTGGGCACAATGCCTTATTCACAAACGGTAGGGAGCTGAGCTACAGGATGATACTCAGGCTGAGTTCACACGATGCGTTTTTAATGCGTTTAAGCTGCGTTCTTGCAGCTGCGTAAACGCCGCGGAAACGCATTAAAAACGCATGGTAGAAGGGCAGCAATGTTCCCCAATTGAAATCCGCATGTGCTGTGCCCATGATGCAGATTTTTCCGCAGCGTAAACGCTGTGCTCAAAAATCCGCAGCATGTCCATTAATTTTGCGGAAACGCTGCGTTTTCGCCACCATTGACTTGCATTAGAACGCGCCAATTCCGCAAGACTGCATCTGTACTTGCGTAATTGGCGCGTTCTAATGTGCGGATGGTACCCAGGTGTGGAGGAGAGGAGAGTCTCATCCGCACCCAGTTACCATTAAAAAATCTGTAAAAAAAAGGATAAAATAAAAAATAAATGTATATTTACCTTCTGTCGGCCCGCGCAGCGCTCCCGCTTGGTTCCCGGCACTTTGCAGTGAGTTGAAGGACCTGCGCTGACGTCAGAGTCATGTGACGGGTCACGTGACGCTGATGTCGGCAGGTCTTTCAATTCAAAGTGGCCGGCGAGGGAGAACGGAATGAGCGGGACACCGGGGGCCATCGAAGGGTAAAGTATACATGTATTTTTTGTTTTTACCACTCTCTCGGTTCACACTATATAAATCCATGCCTAGTTGTCAAGCACTTTCCAAGTGATGCTAAAATCGCCTGGAAAGCGCTTGTCAATCCACATGCAGAAACGCATGGGGGAACGCATGTGAATCCGCATGTATTCTGCAGGAAAAATGCATGCACAATCCGCATGCATTTTTCTGACAAGGAGATGCAGAAATGGTCAGGAAAATTTCTGCTTCATTTCTGCATCGTGGGCACATAGCCTTATTCACAAGCGGTAGGGAGCTGAGGTACAGGATGACACTCATGGTTGAATATTGTTGTGCACCTGCAGACAGGCAGATCCTGGAAACCTCTGGTTTCATCAAATCTGAATATTTCTTCCTCAGCGCTGTGCTCTGTTTCTGCCCTGAGGTAATTCTTCCTAATATGAAGACTATCAGCTCCCCTTATTGTGTTCGTCCCCTTTTTAAGCGCAGCAGTCAGGGAGAAGGTAGGTATCTCCTTCACCTACAAAATGGCTTCCTCTTCTCAAAATGTCTGACCACCAACTGCCTCTTCAATCCTTAACTACCTCACAGGATTTAACTCCTCCCACTCTCATGTGACTGTTAGAGCTGCAGTCATTGGCTGACTGCCCAGAGGCGTTTTTCCAGAAGCTTCTGCATATTAAACAGAGCTGGGTCACATGATCAAGCCTGTTAGAGGAAGATTAACCCTTTTTGTGCTGCCTGTTTACACAAAAAAAACACAGCATTTATATGAAACACACTATATATCCGGTATCCCATAGGGATAGGATCTTGGAGATGGGAATACCCCTTTAATTCTTCTGAATATTAAGTTATATCATTAATATTAACCCCTTTACCCCCGAGGGTGGTTTGCACGTTAATGACCAGGCCAATTTTTACAATTCTGACCACTGTCACTTTATGAGGTAATTACTCTGGAGCTTCAACGGATCCCCCTGATTCTGAGACTGTTTTTTCGTGACATATTGTACTTCATGATTGTGATAAAATTTCTTCGATATCACTTGCGTTTATTTGTGAAAAAAATGGAAATTTGGCGAAAATTTGGAAACTTTAGCAATTTTCAAAATTTGAATTTTTATGCCCTTAAATCAGAGAGATATGTCACACAAAATAGTTAATAAATAACATTTCCCACATGTCTACTTTACATCAGCACAATTTTGGAACCAAAATTTTTTTTGTTAGGGAGCTATAAGGGTTAAAAGTTGACCAGCGATTTCTCTTTTTTACAACAAAATTTACGAAACCATTTTTTTAGGGACCACATCACATTTGAAGTCACTTTGAGGGGCCTTTATGACAGAAAATACCCAAAAGTGACACCATTCTAAAAACTGCACCCCTCAAGGTGCTCAAAACCACATTCAAGAACTTTATTTCAGGTGCTTCACAGGAAATTTTGGAATGTGGAAGAAAAAAATTAACATTTAACTTTTTTCACAAAGATGTTACTTTAGACCCAATTTTTTTTTTTTCGCAGGGGTAACAGGAAAAAATGGACCCCAAAATTTGTTGTGCAATTTCCCCTGAGCACACAGATACCCCATATGTGAGGAAAAACCACTGTTTGGGCGCACGGCAGGGCTCGGAAGAGAAGGAGCGCCATTTGACTTTTTGAATGTAAAATTTGCTTGAATAATTAGCGATGCCATGTTGCGTTTGGAGAGCCCCTGATGTGCCTAAACAGTGGAAACCCCCCACAAGTGACACCATTTTGGAAACTAGACCCCTCAAGGATTTTATTAAGGGGTATAGTGAACATTTTGAACCCAAAGGTACGACACAGAATTTGATAATATTAGGTCATCATATTGAATAAGTTGTCATTAGTGCTCGCTACATGATTTTGCATCAGGTACTCGGGTATGCACCATGTATCGCGAGTGCTCGAGTCCCCGCTCGCATGTTTCATGGTTATTAGACACCCCAAAAAAAACATGCGGGGATCGCTTGTGCATGGCAGGCAATCCCCGCGAGGTTTTTTTGGCCACAATGCATATGGGGCGGAGACTCGAGCACCCGCTATACTTGGTGCATACCCGAGCACCCGATGCAAACTCAAGTAGCGAGCACTTGCGCTCAACACTAGTCGCCATATCGTCATCTTTTTTTTTTTTTACTTTTGAAAAAAATCCCAACCCCGAACCCAGCCCTAACCCTAGAGTTTATTTTTTACGCCGTCCCTCATGCGGTATAAGTGATTAGACGACTTTATTCTTCGGGTCGGTGCGATTACAGTGATACCAGAATGATATCGGGTTTTTATGATTGACAGCTGTCACACACTAAAAGACGCATTTTTTTTTTTAAAAAATCTAGTTTTTGCATCGCCATATTTTGAGAGCTATAATTTTTCCAGATTTTGGCAGACAGAGTCATTTGACGGCTTGTTTTTTGCGGGACGAGTTGACGTTTTTATTGGTGCCATTTTCAGGCACGTGCCATTTTTTGATCACTTTCTATTCCAATTTTTGGGAGGCAGAATAAACAAAAAACAGAACTTTCAGAATTTTTTTTTATGTTTTTTTTATTCTGTTCCGCGTGTGGTAAAATTGATAAGGCAGCTTTATTCTTCAGGTCAGTACGTTTACAGCGGTACCACATTAATATCATTTTTCGATGTTTTTGCGCTTTTACACAATAAAAGCTATTTTATAGAAAACAATTTTTTTTGCATCGTTTTATTCTGAGAGCTATAACTTTTTTATTTTTAAGCTGATGGAGCTGTATGGCGGCTTGTTTTTTTGCGGGACAAGATGGAGTTTTCAGCGGTATCATTTTTATTTACATTCGCCTTTTTGATCGCGTGTTATTACAATTTTTGTTTGGCGGTATGGTGATAAAGAATTGTTTTTTGCTTCGTTTTTTGCTTTGTTTTTTTACCGTGTTCACTGAAGGGGTTAACTAGTGGGACAGTTTTATAGATCGGGTCGTTCCGGACACAGCGATACCAAAAGTGTACTTTATTTATTTTTATGTAAATATGTGTATTTAATTAATAATTTTTCCTTTCTTTGTTGTTGTTTTTTTTAAAATGTTTTTACAAATTTTAAAAACTTTTTTTTTTTACACTAATTGACCTTGTCTCTGGACGGGACATCAACTTTTCCTGCCCGGATCGCTGATCTAATACTCTGGATTGCTTGCACCAGGTGCTGCATGTACGGTGAATGTCATGAAGAGGTTAAATGGAATCTGTCACTAAGTTATTGCCACTGACTGGCAGCTTTCTGCCTATGCACAGTGTACAGAGAGCGGCCAATCAGGGCTGTGGGTGGAGCTATACAGAGCTCAGAGCACTACTAGAGCTACAGCAGAAAAAAACAGGGATTTCATCAGAACTGCAGCGAGCAGCCCAGCGACCGATCGCTCGAATCAGGGTCTCTGCCCCCACATCATGCTGCTCTCAGATCAGATAGCAAAACCTGATGTCGGACTTGTTACATAACACAATAAAGCTGATAGAAATGTAGAGGAGTTACCTCTCCGCTCAGCAGGGAGATGATCTCCAGGGTGAAGTGTAATAATCTTCTGGTGGTCTCGTCCTCGTCCATCCTCGGGGTCATTCAGGAGAAGGAGGGATGAGCACTGGATCAGCTGAAGGGATCTCGTCCTGCCGGCTGATAACAGAGAGCAAGAGCTGCACACAACTAGGACGGAGATCTACACTGAGAGCTAGAGGACCTGTGGTGACATCACCGCCATGTGATCAGGGGGCGGAGCTCAGGAGAGAAGTGGTGAAGGACCTGTGATAATGATGACGTCACCACAGCTCCTCCCCCTCAGTGCAGCAGACGCTTCATACTTATCCTGGATCTCTGTTCTCTCTGTTATCAGCCATTATACAGAGACCTGCGCCCAGGAGACATTATATACAGAGCAGAGAACATTCCCCGCAGATTATATTCCTGGAGACAGAACAGGATCTGTGTGACGTCAGCACTGAGGGGATTCCAGGAGGAGACCAGAGGCCGAGAGACCGGATCCATCAGTGGTCGATGACGTCTTGTAGATGTGATCGGAGCCTTAGTTACAGGATCCATCGCTCGTGATCGGTGACGTCTTCTAGATGTGATCGGAGCCTTAGTTACAGGATCCATCGGTCGTCGTCGGTGTCGTCTTGTAGATGTGATCGGAGCCTTAGTTACAGGATCCATCGGTCGTGGCTGGTGACGTCTTGTAGATGTGATTGGAGCCTTAGTTACAGGATCCATCGCTCGCGGTCGGTGACGTCTTGTAGATGTGATCGGAGCATTAGTTACAGGATCCATCGCTCGCGGTCGGTGACGTCTTGTAGATGTGATCGGAGCCTTAGTTACAGGATCCATCGGTCGTGGTCGGTGACGTCCTGTAGATGTGATCGGACCCTTAGTTACAGGATCCATCGGTCGCGGTCGGTGACGTCTTGTAGATGTGATTGGAGCCTTAGTTACAGGATCCATCGGTCGTGGTCGGTGACTTCTTGTAGATGTGATCGGAGCCTTAGTTACAGCATCCATCGGTCGTGGTCCGTGACGTCTTGTAGATGTGATCGGAGCCTTAGTTACAGGATCCATCGGTTGTGGTCGGTGACGTCTTATAGATGTGATCGGAGCCTTAGTTACAGGATCCATCCGTCGTGGTCGGTGACGTCTTGTAGATGTGATCGGAGCCTTAGTTACAGGATCCATCGGTCGTGGTCAGTGACATCTTGTAGATGTGATCGGAGCCTTAGTTACAGGATCCATCGGTCATGGACGTCTTGTAGATGTGATCGGATCCTTAGTTACAGGATCCATCGGTCGTGGTCGGTGACGTCTTGTAGATGTGATCGGAGCCTTAGTTACAGGATACATCGCTCGTGGTTGGTGACGTCTTGTAGATGTGAACGGAGCCTTAGTTACAGGATCCATCGGTCGTGGTCGGGGACGTCTTGTAGATGTGATCGGAGCCTTAGTTACAGGATCCATCGGTTGTGGTCGGTGACGTCTTGTTGATGTGATCGGAGCCTTAGTTACAGGATCCATCGGTCGTGGTCGGTGATGTCTTGTAGATGTGATCGGAGCCTTAGTTACAGGATCCATCGGTCGTGGACTTCTTGTAGATGTGATCGGATTCTTAGTTACAGGATCCATCGGTCGTGGTCGGTGACGTTTTGTAGATGTGATCGGAGCCTTAGTTACAGGATCCATCAGTCGTGGTCGGTGACCTCTGTAGATGTGATCGGAGTCTTAGTTACAGGATCCATCGGTCGTGGTCGGTGTCGTCTTGTAGATGTGATCAGAGCCTTACACTGTGTGCAGAATTATTAGGCAAGTTGCATTTTAGAGTATTATTTTTATTAATGATCAACAAATATGTTCTCAATCAACCCAAAAGACTCATAAATATCCAAGCTTAATATTTTTGGAAGTTGGAGGTTTTTTTTTTTTAGATTTGGCTATCTTAGGAGGATATCTGTTTGTGCAGGTAACTTTTACTGTGCCGAATTATTAGGCAACTTAATAAAAATCAAATATAATCTCATCTCACTTTTTTATTTTCACCAGGTAAACCAATATCAGTGCACAAAATTTAGAAATAAACATTTCTGACATGCAAAAACAAAATCTAAAAAAATCAGTGATCAATATAGCCACCTTTCTTTATGATGACACTCAACAGCCTTCCATCTATAGATTCTGTCACTTGCTTGATCTGTTTTCGATCAACATTGCGTACAGCAGCCACCACAGCCTCCCAGACACTGTTCCGAGAGGTGTACTGTTTTCCCTCCCTGTAGATCTCACATTTTATGATGGACTACAGGTTCTCTATGGGTTTCAGATCAGGTGAATAAGGGGGCCATGTCATTAATTTTTTTTCTTTTAGACCTTTACTGGCCAGCCACGCTGTGGAGTAGTTGGATGCATGTGATGGAGCATTGTCCTGCATGAAAATCATGTTTTTCTTGAACGATACCGACTTCTTCCTCTACCACTGCTTGAAAAAGTTGTCTTCCAGAAACTGGCAGTAGGTCTGGGAGTTGAGCTTAACTCTATCCTCAACCCGAAAAGGTCCCACAAGTTCATCTTTGATGATACCAGCCCATACCAGTACCCCACCTCCACCTTGCTGGCATCTGAGTCGGAGTGGAGCTCTCTGCCCTTTACTGATCCAGCCTCTGGCCCATCAAGAGTCACTCTCATTTCATCAGTCCATAAAACCTTTGAAAAATCAGTCTTAAGATATTTCTTGGTCTATTATTGACGTTTTATCTTATGTTTCTTGTTCAAAGGTGGTCGTTTTTCAGCCTTCGTTACCTTGGCCATGTCCCTGAGTATCGCACACCTTGTGCTTTTTGATACTCCAGTAACGTTGCAGCTATGAAATATGGCAAAACTGGTGGCGAATGGCATCTTGGCAGCTTCACGCTTGATTTTTCCTCAATTGATGGGCAGTTATTTCGCGCCTTTTTTGGCCAACACGCTTCTTGCGACCCTGTTGGCTATTTGCCATGAAACGCTTGATTGTTCGGTGACCACACTTCAAAAGTTTGGAAATTTCAAGATTGCTGCATCCCTCTGCAAGACATCTCACAATTTTGGACTTTTCAGAGCCCGTCAAATCTCTCTTCTGACCCATTTTTCCAAAGGAACGGAAGTTGCCTAATAATTAAGCACACCTTATATAGGGTGCTGATGTCATTAGTCAACACCCCTCCTCATTACAGAGATGCACATCACCAGATTTACTTAATTGGTAGTTGTCTCTCAAGCCTATGCAGCTTGGAGTAGGACAACATGTATAAAAAGTATCATGTGATCAAAATACTCATTTGCCTAATAATTTGGCACACAGTGTAGTTACAGGATCCATCGGTCGTGGTCGGTGACGTCTTGTAGATGTGATCGGAGCATTAGTTACAGGATCCATCGGTCGTGGTCGGTGACTTCTTGTAGATGTAATTGGAGCCTTAGTTACAGGATCCATCAGTCGTGGTTGGTGATGTCTTGTAGATGTGATTGGGGCCTTAGTTACAGGATCCATCGGTCATGGTCGGTGTCGTCTTGTAGATGTGATCGGAGCCTTAGTTACAGGATCCATCGGTCGTGGTTGGTGTCATCTTGTAGATGTGATCGGAGCCTTAGTTACAGGATCCATCGGTCGTGGTTGGTGACTTCTTGTAGATGTGATCGGAGCCTTAGTTACAGGATCCATCAGTCGTGGTCGGTGTCGTCTTAACAATAGTGAGGGCTGACTGCTGGCCCTTTAACAATACTAAGGGCCGCCTGACGGCCCTATAAAAATAGGCTTTGTGACTTTCAGAGTCCCTCCTTCATAAATGAAAGAGGATGTGTCTGATCATGTCTCACATACCACATGAGTAGGTAAGTTAGTAAAATGTTAAAATGATATTTACCGGTGAATGTATTTTTCACCATGGAAAGCGATGCAAAACTACAAAAATGCATGTGAACATAGCCCAAGGTGTGGAGGAGCACTTTTTTGTGTGGTTTTTTTTTGCTTTGTATACAAGCCATTACCCTGGAAAGAATGTCCTTTTAACGCTTTTTTTCCGGGAAAATCCATTTTGGCTTTGTTTTTGTATGTTTTATTGTGAGTCCGTAAAAGTGATGTAATACTCTGACAACATTGTTCACAGCAGTGACCTGGGAGTCAGAGATGCTTCCAGGGGTCTTCCCATGTAATTTGAGCACTGTTCCCATCGATTTGGGCAATTTTTAGGCCCCCTGCAGACCTCCGAGGTGGGGGCCGCCAGAAGAATGCTCGAGTTTCCCATTGACTTAGATTGGGCTCATTGCTCGGGTCGAGCACCCGAGCATTACGATTTACTCGGCCCGAGCAACGAGCACTTCCAGCATTTTAGAGCTTGCTCATCACTAGTAACGAGCTAATTTAGTAATAGAGAGCAAACTCTCCTAAATATTCAGACAGAGCTTTGGGGAAGGATTTATGCAGGGGCGGGGAGCATTTATGTACATTTTGTCCAAGTGCCATTTTTTCAAAATGCCTTGCCATTAAACATAGCAGAAAGGGCAGGAGCAGGTAAGACATTCAAAGAAACCAGATCATTTGCACTGCATCAAGTATTCATCATATTTACTTGTATAATTTCTATTCTGGCAGCTGCACTCACTCACATCCACAGTCCTTGCACACACTCTTTGCACTCCATCCATATCAGCCCCTCTCTCCCCTCCTATGTACAGTACTAAATAGCTGCACTAAGATCTGCTAATTATTTCTCCACTTTGGATCTCAATAGTGGGTACTGGCAGGTTCCTGTGGCAGAGGCGGACAAAGAAAAGACCGCGTTTACAACACCAATGGGCCTCAGCGAGTTCAACTGCATGCCATTCGGGCTCTGCAATGCCACAGGAACCTTCCAGCAGTTAATGGCGTGATGCCTAGGACACAAGAACTTCGAAACTGTCCTGCTGTACCTGGACGACGTAATTGTCTACTCGAAGACATATGAAGACCACCTGGAGCACCTGGCCGAGGTGTTTGAAGCCCTATCTGGTTTTGGCCTGTAGGTAAAGCTGTCCAAATGCCACCTGTTGAAGCCCAAGGTGCAGTACCTAGTTCATATGGTAAGCGCTGAAGGTGTAGCGCCAGACCCTGAAAAAGTCACCGTAATCAAGGACTGGCTAAGACCCTCCACTATCAAGGAAGTGCGGCAGTTCCTCGGGCTGGTAGGCTACTACAGGAGATTTATCAAGGGTTTCACCAAGATAGCAGCACCCATGCAGGACCTCCTGGTAGGCCAGTCCAAGAAGGCCAAGAACCCGAAACCTCCGTTCAAATAGGGTAAACCAGAAGACGAATCTTTCACCTGACTGAAGATGGCTCTGACCGGAGACGAAGTCCTGGCCTACCCCGACTATGGCCAACCCTTTATACTCCATTCAGATGCCAGCAACGTGAGATTGTGAGCGGTGCAGTCCCAGGTACAGCAAGGCAGAGAGAGAGTGATTGCCTATGCCAGCAGGAAGCTCCGGCCCTCGGAAAGGAACCCCGACAACTACAGTTACTTCAAGTTGGAGTTTCTCGCCATAGTCTGGGCTGTAACAGAGCGCTTCAAGCACTATCTCGCCTCCTCCAAATTTACAGTCTTCACGGACAATAACCCGCTGACGCACCAGGAGACTGCGAGGCTTGGTGCCCTAGAGCAAAGATGGATGGCCCGACTGTCTAACTACGAGTTTACCATCAAGTATCGGGCGAGGCATAAAAATGCAAATGCTGATGCGCTGTCTAGGATGCCCAACTTGCCAGATGGGGGAGAAGTCCTGGAAGAGCTGGAGGAGATAGAGATACCCGCTTTCCATCGTCATGGGGTGACCCAGTACTCCCACTATGTAAGGGACAAGAGCTCCACCAACAGAGAGGCCACGTTCAACCCATTGCCCCACCATGGATGGGCAGAAACGCAGGATAGCGACCCGGCTGTCCGCCTAGTCAAGGAGTTGCTGATGCAAGCTGACTCATACCCTGATCCAGATGCTCCACAGGAGACCGAACAGTTGTGGAAGGAGAAGGGCAAACTGTTCATCTACAAAGGAAAGCTGTGTCGAAGAAGCATCAACTCCCGGACACATGAACTGGTCTGGCAGGTGGTAGTCCAGAGGCGGGATGCGTCAATGGTCTTAGAAGCGTACCACGATGGAGCAGGATACTTCGGGTGGAAGAAGTTGGAAGTCCTGTTACGTGAGCAATTCTACTGGCCTGTCATGAGGAAAGCAATCGAGAGATGGTGTCGAGAATGTGGTCCATGCAACCTGAGACGAAAAGACCGTGACAGCCAGAGGGCTCCCCTGCAGCCCATCATCACCAAACAGCCACTAGAACTGGTAGCCTTGGACCACATGAAGCTAGCCCCAAGCAGGTCAGGCTATGTCTACGCGCTAACCATAGTAGACCACTACTCCCGGTTCCTGGTAGTAGTGCCAGTAAAAGACCAGGCGGCTCAGACGGCAGCCAAAGCGTTCCAACAGCACTTTTGTGGCCCGCACGGTTACCCTGAACGGGTGCTTACCGACCAAGGTCCAGCCTTTAAAGCAGAGGTGTTCCAGGAATTCTGTAACTTGTACGGTTGCAAGAAAATAAGGACGACGCCGTATCATCCCCAGACCAATGGGTTGTGTGAAAAGATGAACCAGGAGGTGATAGACCTGTTGAAGACGTTGCCCCTTAAAGTACGTAGCCTGTGGCCAGAGAAGTTACCAGATTTGGTGGACCTATATAATCACATCCCGGTGAACTCCACCAACTGTACACCTGCTTACCTGATGAGAGCAAGACCTGGTAGACTACCCATCGACTTAGACATGGGAGTCTTAACACCAGAGACGACCTCACCAGATGCGGATTGGGATACCGAGCGGCAGCAACAATACCGCAAGGTGCAAGAATGTGTTGAGAGAAGTTTGTCCCAGGCAAGACAGAAGCAAGAGAAAACTTATAATCAGCATGCACCTGCCGTTCCCTTATCACCTGGAGAACAGGTACTTAAGAGGAAAAGACGAGTCCACAAGTTAGATGACCAGTGGGAGGTTGAGCCATACACCGTCCTACCCTCAAATTACGACAACACCAAAGTGTGCCTCATCAGCAAAGATGGAGGGGAAACTTCAGCGGCAGTCTCAAGAGATCACTTGAAGATATGTCCTGAACAGTTGAAACACAAAGAAGATCAAGACAGCTCTCAGCCCACAGAAGAGGTGGAAGAAACGGTTCAGACAGTCCTCAGAGAATTTCCCCGGTCTTGGACGCAGGTGAACAAAGCGATTGTGGTACCGGTCCTGACCTTTATCCAAGCGGCCTCACCGGAAGCTGCAGAGGCTCCAGAACATCTGGAAGACCAGTCGGCCCCAGAGACAGATGCTTCATCAGCAGCAGATCAGGAGAATCTACCCTCTGCTAGCAGTGAACCTGTAGTACCCAGGGTGAGCCAAAGAATTTGTAGGAGATTACCCAGCCTACCGGTGTTACCTCAGACTACCCGTAGTGTAGATCACACTGAACCCACCACACCAGGGGTAGACACTAGGGACCAGCGTAGGGCAGTGACAACTAACGTACTATGTAGATCGACCAGGAGTCCAAAAGGTCAGCTCCCTGCTCGCTGGAGAAACTAAAGTATAAAGTATAAGAGAACTAAAGTGTATGTTGTTTATAGTTGTACCCATTAAATAGTCTTGCAAAAGTATATTTGTTGAATTTATGGACAATTGGGCCACAGGACTAGGTGTGGTCAGGACATTATTGAAAATAGTTTCTAATAGGCCTAGAAAATAAACCGCAGGCGTGGCTGGAGACCAGGCCCAACGAAAGAGTGCCCTGAAGCCACGCCCAGGGACGATGCACAAAGTGGGTTGATGCGGTTCCCACCAGCCAAATTACAGTTACCAGGATTGTGGCGTAAGGACTAAGCGCCGCAGTGACTGCTTTCAATTTTTGTTGGGTTTTTGTAATTATTGATTTTGTAACCTGTTTGTAATGTGAATTGTTATTTGTTAATTTTAAAAGGTATCCTCAGTCCGGGAGTACTGAAGTTAACTAGGGGGGAATGTGGCACTCCAGGGGTCTGGTTGCCACAGTGGCATTGCCTCTCTCACAAGAGGTGATGCCATGCCTGGAAGCAAGCAGGGGTCCCCTAATCAGGTTTTACTAAGCATACAACACTTTCCTGGCTCCAGACCAGCAAGGGGAGTTTCTCCCCTTGGCAACTGGGATCTGGAGGTGGGGTTAGTTAGTCTTAGTGTGAGGAGTTGAAGTCAGGACGTTGAGGAGAGAGGAGCTGGGGACTGGAGCTGTTCAGCAGCTCACCCCAGAAGAACCAGCACAGAGGAACTGGACACCGGAGTCCGAGGCTGTGGGGGCACCGAAGGCCCAGCAGCAGAAACCGGAGGGCAGGAGATTGCAGGTCTCCTGGCCCCATCAGACGCCCGGAGGCTCAGCAGCTTCGCAGGGCCCAGCACCGCCACGTGGGAGCGACGCATCAGCAAGACCCGAGCTGCCTGCCATACGGGTGAGCAAAAAGACATTGCACTCAGGGACGAGGGCCACAGCACAGCTACAAGCAGCAGGGCCAAAGAGTTTAGTGGAAAGGGAAGGCCTCCAACTTCACCTGGCAAAGAGGATTCTTTACTTGCTTCCAGGCTGCCCGGACTTCCACTTCTAGCCAGTACCCTAGTCCCGGCTTGTGTAATCACCACCAGTAAAGCTAAGAGGAAACCGCCATTAGGTTGTGGACTGATTATTGCTGTGCCATCAACCCCTGCACTACAACGCCCAGCATAACCCATAACATCTACACTGCCCTGGAGCTAAGCTCTACCTGTGGAGAGCCACACCATCCCTGCTGCAGTAACATCAGCTCCAGAGGACTGCTCCGGAGCGGCGGCTCCCTTAGCCGCATACCACCGGTGGCGTCACGAACTTTATACAATCACTATAAATCCCCTATCAATAACCCCTTTTTATTGACCGCCCTGGGTCACAGACCGGGTCACCGCCACTGTGACATCCCCACAGCATCTACCGTCCTGGCACCAGGTACCCCACGGCCCAGGGGGCGCGTCAGATAAATAAGACAGTACAAAGTTTAATAAGACAAAAACAAAGAGCATTCCAAATCTTGAAGGCTGAGAATACAGAAATAGCATTTCAGGAGTATAAGGCTATGTTCACACGTTGCAATTTTTCAGTGTTTTTTTAATGCATTTTTATGCAAATTTTCAGCTGCATTTTACCGTACCAGCAAAGTGTATGAGATTTCAGAAATCTCATGCACATAGCTTGTTTTTTTTTTTGTCCTCAATCTTTCGTGCAATACCTTGGTTCTTGAAAAATACAGCATGTCACTTCTTTCAGCGTATTTTCAGCCTTTTTCACCCATTGAAAGCAATGAGTAGTGCAAAAAACACTGCAAAAACGCAGGTGTCAGGTTTTGCAGTGTTTTTGATGCCAAAACCTGAGGAAGTTGAATAAGATTTTTTTTTTGCATTAAACTTTATCAGCATGCAAAAGAGACAAATGTACAGTGACAAAAACGCTGTAAAAAAAGCACAAAAAACGCAGCAAAACCTGCTTTTTTGAGGTAGCTTCTCTACTGCCAAGAGGGCAGGTGTTGCCTGCGGGAAAAAATGCAGCAAAAATGCAATGTATGAACATAGCCTAAAGATCTCAATAAGAAATGTAAAAAAGAAAATCAGGGTAGCAAAGTTATCTACAGAGAAACAAATTACCAGAGACATTAAAATAAATCCCCAAAAATCCCAATGCCAAAAATAAAAAAAAACGGATGGTATCAGCCCCTTAAAAGACAATAATAACAAAATAATTATAGAGGACAAAGAAAAGGCGGAGATACAAAGCAGTCACTTTTCATCCGTGTTCACCAATGAATCATCTAGGGATCTTTCAACAAGGCAAAAATCAAAGTTCACCACCTGATATAACTAGTTTAACGCAAAAATAAGTACGCCTGCGTCTCAGCAAATTAAACATTGACAAATCCCCCGGCCCAGATGGCACACCAACCACAACTGATGGATCCTGTAACTAAGGCTCGGATCACATCTACAAGACATCAACAACCATGACCGAGGGATCCTGTAACAAAGGCTCCGATCACATCTACAAGACGTCACCGACCACGACCGATGGATCCTGTAACTAAGGCTCCGATCACATCTACAAGACATCACCGACCACGACCGATGGATCCTGTAACTAAGGCTCCGATCACATCTACAAGATGTCACCATCCACAACCGATAGATCCTGTAACTAAGTGTCCGATCACATCTATAAGACGTCACCAACCACGACCGATGGATCCTGTAACTAAGGCTCCGATCACATCTACATGATGACACCAACCACGAACTATGGATCCTGTAACTAAGGCTCCAATCACATCTACAAGACGTCACCAACCACAACTGATGGATCCTGTAACTAAGGCTCGGATCACATCTACAAGACATCAACAACCACGACCGATGGATCCTGTAACTAAGGCTCCGATCACATCTACAAGACGTCACCAACCACGACCGATGGATCCGGTCACTAAGGCTCCGATCACATCTACAAGATGTCACCAACCACGACCGATGGATCCTGTAACTAAGGCTCCAATCACATCTACAAGACTACAGTGACTAGGACCAATGGAACCTGTAACAAAGGCTCCGATCACATCTACAAGACAGACACCAACCATGACAGATGGATCCTGTAACTAAGGCTCCGATCACATCTACAAGACGTCACCAACCACGACCGATGGATCCTGTAACTAAGGCTCCAATCACATCTAGAAGACTACAGTGACTAGGACCAATGGATCCTGTAACAAAGGCTCCGATCACATCTACAAGACAGACACCGACCATGACAGATGGATCCTGTAACTAAGGCTCAGATCACATCTACATGACGGCACCAATCACAACCGATGAATCCTGTAACTAAAACTCAGATCAAACCTACAAGACATCACCAACCACGACCCATGCATCCTGTAACTAAGACTCTGATCACATCTACAAGACGTCACCAACCACGACCAATGGATCCTGTAACTAAGGCTCCGATCACATCTACAAGACGTCACCGACCACGACCGATGGATCCTGTAACTAAGGTTCCGATCACATCTACAAGACGACACCAACCACGACCCATGCATCCTGTAACTAAGGCTCTGATCACATCTACAAGACGTCACCAACCACGACCAATGGATCCTGTAACTAAGGCTCTGATCACATCTACAAGACGTCACCAACCACGACCGATGGATCCTGTAACTAAGGCTCCAATCACATCTACAAGACATCACCAACCACGACCCATGCATCCTGTAACTAAGGCTCTGATCACATCTACAAGACGTCACCAACCACGACCAATGGATCCTGAAACTAAGGCTCCGATCACATCTACAAGACGTCACCGACCACGACCGATGGACCCTGTAACTAAGGCTCTGATCACATCTACAAGATGATAACAACCAAGAATGATGGATCCTGTAACTAAGGCTCTGATCACAGCTGCTAGACATCACCAACCACAACCGATGGATCCTGTAACTAATGCTCCTTCTCCATTTTAGTTTATTCCCTCTACCTTCACACCCCGGTGCTTCCCTCTGCTATTTGTGAAAGAATATTTTGTGTGCCTGGAGTTTTCTGTTTATCCCTGTATGTGTTGCCCTGTTTGTCGGGTGGGTGTACTTCAGTACACAGTAGCGCCCCTCTTCCCTGGGTGGGGGAGAAGAACAAGTGGAGGGCTAACTCAGGGTGAGGGTGGCGGCCTCGGCATCCTCATCTTCAGAGGTATCCCGGGGAATAGGGTGAGCAGACTTACGCACTGTAGTTTTTCAGAACCCTAACACGTCAGGTTTGGGGACCGTTACTTCCAGGCAACCCCTAGTAGAGGCCAAGATTGTTCTCTGGGGGGCGTGACAGGTTTGTAGTTTTCAGGGAGGCCTGTAAGCTTTACTTCCGGTTACTTCCTACCTCTGCAAGTACCGAGGAGCAACAGGTGGGGATAGTAATCGCGCTCCTTTAGGGTGACCCCAAGCATGGGCTTTTTCTCTCCTGCCGGACTCCCAGTCTCTCCGGACAGTGGAGGAAATTTTTCTTACCCTGGGTCTAATATATGCAGACGCCGACCGTGTCTCCCTGGCTGAATCCATGCTACGTCAGCTGCAGCAGGGAGACCGGCCGGCAGAGGAGTATTGCTCTGAGTTTCGTAGTTGGTCCACGGACACTAAGTGTAATGACCCCGCACTCCATAGCCAATTTTGTCAAGGGCTGTCGGCATGGTTATTGGATACCCTTGCATTATATGAGACTCCAGTCTCCCTTGAAGTGGCCATGTCTCTGGCGATCCGGGTTGATCGCCGTCTTCGCCACAGACAAAAAGGGACACCCCAATGTGTGGGAGATCCAGGGCTAAGGGAACCCTGGTCTGAGTCATCTGAGAAGCCCATGCAGTTGGGTGGGGCAACTCATTCTAGGGATCAAACTGGAGTTTGGGCATAAAGGGGCTGTGTGTGTTTTTACTGTGGAGGGAGGGGTCATTACATAGGTGCTTGTCCTTCCTTACCTCGCCGTAAAACAGCCACCAGGAAACCAATGAACTCGGGTTGCGGGGAGGTTAGCAACCCAGGTGTACGTGTCGCCTCCGTGAGTGGTTCTCAATTCTTCCTACCGGCCGAGATCCATCTGGGCAAAAATAAAGTGACCATTTGAGCCTTTCTGGACAGTGGGCGGGGTTTAATTTGATTAACGCTGAGTTCGTCCAGGCCCAGGGCCTCAAACCGCAAACACTGTCCAGACACATACCCTTGAGCCGGGGGTATTTTTCTCAAGTAATCCGAGGGTTACATTTACAGGTTGGGGCCATACACTCAGAATGTATTGACTGTTTTGTGCTAGAGGGCCTGCCCTCTCCTGTGGTTCTGGGACTACTGGGGCTCACGCTGCACAACCCTGCAGTAGATTGGCAGACGTGGGAGGTGGTTAAATGAAGAGAGTATGGTCATGGTCACTGTTTGGGCACTCGGCGGGCTAGGGTGGATATCCAGTCCGTGCCTAAATACCTGTTAGACTTTGAGGAAGTGTTCTCGGAGCAGGGGTGTCAAGAACTCCCTCCCCATCGTTCTTATGACTGCGCTGTTAATCTGGTTTCTGGAGCCAAGCTGCCAAAGAGCAGACTGTATAGTATCTCGGGTCCGGAGAGGCAGGCCATGAAGGACTATATCGTGGAAATTTTGGCTAAGGGTCATATCAGACCATCCTCATCCCCTGTTGCTGCAAAGTTTTTCTTTGTTAAGAAGAAAGATGGGGGGGTTATGCCCCTGCTTATATTTCCGCAAACTCAGTCTGATCACGGTCTGGGATTCATATCCGCTCCCTCTCATCCCGACCTATTTAATCAGATTGTGGGTGCAAAATGGTTTTATAAACTGGATCTCAGGGGGGTATATAACCTCATTCATATTAAAGAGGGGGACGAGTGGAAGACGGACTTCAACACGCCTGAGGGTCATTATGAAAACCTTGTGATGCCATTCGGGTTAACTAATGCTCCAGCCGTTTTTCACCATTTTGTTAATGACACCTGGCAGGTAGATTTGTGGTGATCTATCTTGATGACATATTAATTTATTCACTTGACCTTGAGTCACATCAGGTACATGTCAGGCAGGTCCATCAGATACTCAGAGTCAATAAATTATTTGTCAAGCCAGAGAAATACATGATTTTGGTTGAGGAAATCCCTTTTTTGGGTTATATTTTATCGTCCACCGGTTTTCGCATGGATCCGGCAAAAATTCAGGAGGTACTGGATTGGGAGCGTCCTGAGGATTTAAAGGCGTTACAAAGGTTTTTGGGTTTCGCCAACTACTACCGCAAGTTCATCAAAAACTTTTCTGTGGTAGCCAAACCTCTGACGGATATGACCAGGAAAGGGACGGACTATTCTAAATGGTTCAGTCCAGCCAGGGAGGCATTTAATACCCTAAAGGAGTGTTTTGCATCTGCGCCGATTCTCATACGGCCTGACGTCACTCAGCCATTCATTGTAGAAGTTGACGCGTCTGAAGTGGTGGTGGGGGCTGTTTTGTCGCAGGGTGCGTGTCCTGGTAAATGACACCCGTGTGCATACTTTTCTAAAAAACTGTCGCCCACTGAGAGAAATTATGACATTGGTAACAGAGAACTGTTGGCAATCAAGTGGGCTTTTGAGGAGTGGCGTCATTTTTTGGAGGGGGCATTTCATCCGGTTATGGTAATCACGGATCATAAGAATCTGGTATATCTAGGGTCTTCAAAACGTCTAACGCCCAGATAAGCAAGATGGGCATTATTCTTTACCAGGTTTAACTTTTTTGTCACTGTCACGTATAGGCTGGGGAACAAGGGCATTAAGGCGGATGCCTTATCTCGCTGTTTTCCTGGAGGTGGAGATAATTGTGAACCGGTTCCTATACTTCAAAAAGGGGTTGTGGTTGTATCTACAGGTGCTTCTCACAAAATTAGAATATCATCAAAAAGTAAATTTATTTCAGTTCTTCAATACAAAAAGTACAACTCATATATTATATAGAGTCATTACACACAGAGGGATCTATTTCAAGCGTTTATTTCTATTAATGTTGATTATTATGGCTTACAGCCAATGAAAATACAAAAGTCATTATCTCAATAAATTAGAATAATTAACAAAAAACACCTGCAAAGGTTTCCTAAGCGTATAAAATGTCCCTTAGTCTGTTTCAGTAGGCTACACAATCATGGGGAAGACTGCTGACTTGGCAGATGTCCAGAAGGCAGTCATTGACACACTCAAGGAGGGTAAGCCACAAAAAGTCATTGCTAAAGAAGCTGGCTGTTCAATGTTCATAGAGTGCTGTATCCAAGCATATTAATGGAAAGTTGAGTGGAAGGAAAAAGTGTGGTAGGAAAAGGTGCACAAGCAACCGGGATAACCGCAGCCTTGAAATGACTGTTAAGAAAAGGCCATTCAAAAATTTGGGGGAGGTTCACAAGGAGTGGACTGCTGCTGGAGTCATTGCTTCAAGAGCCACCACACACAGAGGTATCCAGGACAAGGGCTACAAGTGTCGCATTCCTTGTGTCAGGCCACTCATGACCTATAGACAATGCCAGAAGCGTCTTACCTGGGCCAAGGAGAAAAAGACCTGGACTGTTCTAAGTGGTCCAAGGTGTTGTTTTCAGATGAAAGTAAATTTTGCATTTTATTTGGAAATCAAGGTCCCAGAGTCTGGAGGAAGAGTGGAGAGGCCACAATCCAAGCTGCTGGAGGTCTAGTGTGAAGTCTCCACAATCAGTGATGGTTTGGGGAGCCATGTCATCTGTCGGTGTAGGTCCACTGTGTTTTATCAAGACCAAAGTCAGCGCAGCCGTCTACCAGGACATTTTACAGCTCTTCATGCTTCCCTCTGCCGACAAGCTGTTTGGAGATGGAAATTTCATTCTCCAGCAGGACTTGGCCCCTGTCCACACGACCAAAAGTACCAATACCTGGTTTACACACAACAGTATCACTGTGCTTGATTGGCAGCAAACTCGCCTGACCTTAACCCCATAAAGAATCTATGGGGTATTATCAAGAGGAAGATGAGAGACACCAGAGCCAACAATGCAGACGAGCTGAAGGCTGCTATCAAAGCCACCTGGGCTTCCATAACCCCTCAGCAGGGCCACAGGCTGATCCCTCCATGCCACATTGCCGCATTGATGCAGTAATTGAAGTGAAAGGAGCCGACCAAGTATTGAGGGCATTTACTGTACATAGATTTCAGTATGCCAACATTTCGGATTTTAAAATCATTTTTCAAGCTGTTGTTATCAAGTATTCTAATTTACTGAGATAATGACTTTTGTGTTTTCATTGGCTGTAAGCCATAATCATCAACATTAACAGAAATAAACACGTGAAATAGATCACTCTGCGTGTAATGACTCTATATAATAGATCCCTCTGCGTGTAATGACTCTATATAACAGATTTCTCTGCGTGTAATGACTCTATATAATTGATCCCTCTGCGTGTAATGACTCTATATAATAGATCCCTCTGTGTGTAATGACTCTATATAATAGATCCCTCTGTGTGTAATGACTCTATATAATAGATCCCTCTGCGTGTAATGACTCTATATAATAGATCCCTCTGCGTGTAATGACTCTATATAATAGATCCCTCTGTGTGTAATGACTCCATATAATAGATCCCTCTGCGTGTAATGACTCTATATAATAAATCACTCTGTGTGTAATGACTCTATATAATAGATCCCTCTGTGTGTAATGACTCTATATAATAGATCCCTCTGCTTGTAATGACTCTATATAATAGATCACTCTGTGTGTAATGACTCTATATAATAGATCACTCTGTGTGTAATGATTCTATATAATAGATCCCTCTGTGTGTAATGACTCTATATAATAGATCCCTCTGCGTGTAATGACTCTATATAATAGATCCCTCTGTGTGTAATGACTCTATATAATAGATCCCTCTGCGTGTAATGACTCTATATAATAGATCCCTCTGCGTGTAATGACTCTATATAATAGATCGCTCTGTGTGTAATGACTCTATATAATAGATCCCTCTGCGTGTAATGACTCTATATAATAGATCCCTCTGTATGTAATGACTCTATATAATAGATCACTCTGTGTGTAATGACTCTATATAATATATGAGCTTCACTTTTGTATTGAAGAACTGAAATAAATTACCATATTTTTCGGACTATAAGACGCACTTTGTTCCTCCAGAATTTTGGAGGAAAGTTGGGGGGTGCATCTTATAGTCCGATATACATAAATACTGTGGCTGTGGGTGGTGGGGTATGTAGGGGAAGCGACAGCGGTGGAGTAGCGAGGCACAGGAGGCAGCAGCCTGCAGCAGCCTACACTGTGCCCGCTACTAAAGAAAATTAATATTCACTGCTCCCCACGCCCATAGGCGTGGGGAGCAGTGAATATTCATTTTCCTTAATAGCCGGCACACTGTGCCTGTAGTGCGACTCCTGGTATGTATGGCCCCCCTCATCCTGGTATGCTTAGCACCCCCTGATCCTTGTAGCACTTCACAAAAAAAACAAAAACAAAAAAATTACACTCACCTCGTCTCTCCTCCAGCGCTGTGTCCCACTCTGTGCCGGAATAGTCACTGCTCTCCATGAGAGAATATTTTGTGTGCCTGGAGTGTTATGTTTATCCCTGTCTGTGCTACCCTGTTTTTCAGGTGGGTGTACTTCGGTGCACAGTAGCGCCCCTCTTCCCCGAGTGGGGGAGAACAAGCGGAGGGCTAACTCAGGAGTTAGAATGAGAGTGGAGGCCTCGGCATCCTCACCTTCAAAGGTATCCTGGGGAATAGGGTGAGCTAGGGTGCCCCCTAGTGTTAGGGTCAGGATAGGAACCCCTGATCTGTGGCCACCCAACAGCTGTGTCATGACATGGATCCTTTAACTAAGGCTCTGATCACATCGACAAAATGACACCAACCACGACCGATGGATCCTGTAACTAAGACTCCGATCACATCTACAAGACGTCACCAATCACGACCGATGGATCCTGTAACTAAGGCTCCGATCACATCTACAAGACGTCACCGAGCACGACCGATAGATCCTGTAACTAAGGCTCCGATCACATCTACAAGACGTCACCAACCACGAGCGATGCATCCTGTAACTAAGGCTCCGATCACATCTACATGACGTCACCGACCACGACCGATGGATCCTGTAACTAAGTCTCTGATCACATCTACAAGACGTCCCCGACCAAGACCGACGGATCCTGTAACTAAGGCTCCGATCACATCTACAAGACGTCACCGACCACGACCGATGGATCCTGTAACTAAGGCTCCGATCACATCTACAAGACGTCACCGACCACGACCGACGGATCCTGTAACTAAGGCTCCGATCACATCTACAAGACGTCACCGACCACGAGCGATGGATCCTGTAACTAAGGCTCCGATCACATCTACAAGACGTCACCGACCACGACCGATGGATCCTGTATCTAAGGCTCCGATCACATCTAGAAGACGTCACCGACCACGATCGATGGATCCTGTTACTAAGACTCCGATCACATCTAGAAAGACGTCACCAACCACGAGCGATGGATCCTGTAACTAAGGCTCCGATCACATCTACAAGACGTCACCGACCACGAGCGATGGATCCTGTAACTAAGGCTCCGATCACATCTACAAGACGTCACCGACCACGACCGATGGATCCTGTAACTAAGGCTCCGATCACATCTACAAGACGTCACCGACCACGAGCGATGGATCCTGTAACTAAGGCTCCGATCACATCTACAAGACGTCACCGACCACGACCGATGGATCCTGTAACTAAGACTCCGATCACATCTACAAGAAGTCACCGACCACGACCGATGGATCCTGCAACTAAGGCTCCGATCACATCTACGAGACGTCACCGACCACGACCGATGGATCCTGTAACTAAGGCTCCGATCACATCTACAAGACGTCACCGACCACGACCGATGGATCCTGTAACTAAGGCTCCGATCACATCTACAAGACGTCACCGACCACGACCGACGGATCCTGTAACTAAGGCTCCGATCACATCTACAAGACGTCACCGACCACGACCGATGGATCCTGTATCTAAGGCTCCGATCACATCTAGAAGACGTCACCGACCACGATCGATGGATCCTGTTACTAAGACTCCGATCACATCTAGAAAGACGTCACCAACCACGAGCGATGGATCCTGTAACTAAGGCTCCGATCACATCTACAAGACGTCACCGACCACGAGCGATGGATCCTGTAACTAAGGCTCCGATCACATCTACAAGACGTCACCGACCACGAGCGATGGATACTGTAACTAAGGCTCCGATCACATCTACAAGACATCACCCAACACTGATGGATCCGGTCTCTCGGCCTCTGGTCTCCCCCTGGAATCCCCTCAGTGCTGACGTCACACAGATCCTGTTCTGTCTCCAGGAATATAATCTGCGGGGAATGTTCTCTGCTCTGTATATAATGTCTCCTGGGCGCAGGTCTCTGTATAATGGCTGATAACAGAGAGAACAGAGATCCAGGAGAAGTATGAAGCGTCTGCTGCACTGAGGGGGAGGAGATGTGGTGACGTCATCATTATCACAGGTCCTTCACTTCTCTCCTGAGCTCCGCCCCCTGATCACATGGCGGTGACATCACCACAGGTCCTCCAGCTCTCAGTGCAGCAGCTTCGTCCTGGTTGTGTGCAGCTCTTGCTCTCTGTTATCAGCCGGCAGGACGAGATCCCTCCAGCTGATCCAGTGTTCATCCCTCCTTCTCCTGAATGACCCCGAGGATGGACGAGGACGAGACCACCAGAAGATTATTACACTTCACCCTGGAGATCATCTCCCTGCTGAGCGGAGAGGTAACTCCTCTACATTTCTATCAGCTTTATTGTGTTCTGGAACAAGTCCGACATCAGGTTTTGCTATCTGATCTGAGAGCAGCATGATGTGGGGGCAGAGACCCTGATTCCAGTGATCGGTCGCTTACTGGGCTGCTCGCTGCAGTTCTGATGAAATCCCTGTTTTTTCTGCTGTAGCTCTAGTAGTGCTCTGAGCTCTGTATAGCTCCACCCACAGCCCTGATTGGCCGCTCTCTGTACACTGTGCATAGGCAGAAAGCTGCCAGTCAGTGGCAATAACTTGGTGACAGATTCTATTTAACCTCTTCATGCCATTCACCGTACATGCAGCACCTGATGCAAGCAATCCAGAGTATTAGATCAGCGATCCGGGCAGGAAAAGTTGATGTCCCGTCCAGAGACAAGGTAAATTAGTGTAAAAAAAAAAAAAGTTTTTAAAATTTGTAAAAACATTTTTAAAAAAACAAGAACAAAGAAAGGAAAAATTCTTAATTAAATACACATATTTACATAAAAATAAATAAAGTACACTTTTGGTATCGCTGTGTCCGGAACGACCCGATCTATAAAACTGTCCCACTAGTTAACCCCTTCAGTGAACACTGTAAAAAAACAAAGCAAATAACAATGCTTTATCACCATACCGCCAAACAAAAAATGTAATAACACGCGATCAAAAAGGCGAATGTAAATAAAAATGGTACCGCTGAAAACACCATCTTGTCCCGCAAAAAACAAGCCACGATACAGCTCCATCAGCTGAAAAATAAAAAAGTTATAGCTCTCAGAATAAAGCAATGAAAAAAAATTTTTTTTCTATAAAATAGCTTTTATTGTGTAAAAGCGCCAAAACATAGAAAAATGATGTTAATGTGGTACCGCTGTAAACGTACTGACCTGAAGAATAAAGCTGCCTTATCAATTTTACCACACGCGGAACAGAATAAAAAAAAAACATAAAAAAAAACTCTGGAAGTTCTGTTTTTTGTTTATTCTGCCTCCCAAAAATTGGAATAGAAAGTGATCAAAAAATGTCACGTGCCTGAAAATGGCACCAATAAAAACGTCAACTCGTCCCGCAAAAAACAAGCTGTCACATGACTCTGTCGGCCAAAATATGGAAAAATTATAGCTCTCAAAATATGGCGATGCAAAAACTAGATTTAAAAAAAAAAATGCGTCTTTTAGTGTGTGACAGCTGTCAATCATAAAAACCCGATATCATTCTGGTATCACTGTAATCGCACCGACCCGAAGAATAAAGCCGTCTAATCACTTATACCGCATGAGGGACAGCGTAAAAAATAAACTCTAGGGTTAGGGTTGTAATGGGGTTAGGGCTGGGTTTGGGGTTAGGGTTGTGATGGGGTTGGGATTTTTTTCAAAAGTAAAAAAAAAAAAGATGACGATATGGCGACTAATGTCGAGCATAAGTGTTCGCTACTTGAGTTTGCATCGGGTGCTCGGGTATGCACCGAGTATAGCGGGTGCTTGTGTCTCCGCCCCATATGCATTGTGGCCAAAAAAACCTCACGGGGATTGCCTGCCATGCACGAGCGATCCCCGCATGTTTTTTTTTGGGTGTCTAATAACCATGAAACATGCGAGCGGGGACTCGAGCACCCGCGATACATGGTGCATACCCGAGCACCTGCTGCAAAATCATGTAGCGAGCACTAATGACAACTTATTCAATATGATGACCTAATATTATCAAATTCTGTGTCGTACCTCTGGGTTCAAAATGTTCACTATACCCCTTAATAAAATCCTTGAGGGGTCTAGTTTCCAAAATGGTGTCACTTGTGGGGGGTTTCCACTGTTTAGGCACATCAGGGGCTCTCCAAACGCAACATGGCATCGCTAATTATTCAAGCAAATTTTACATTCAAAAAGTCAAATGGCGCTCCTTCCCTTCCGAGCCCTGCCGTGTGCCCAAACAGTGGTTTTTCCTCACATATGGGGTATCTGCGTGCTCAGGGGAAATTGCACAACAAATTTTGGGGTCCATTTTTTCCTGTTACCCCTGCGAAAAAAAAAAAAAATAGGTCTAAAGTAACATTTTTGTGAAAAAAGTTAAATGTTAATTTTTTTCTTCTACATTCCAAAAATTCCTGTGAAGCACCTGAAGGGTTAATAAAGTTCTTGAATGTGGTTTTGAGCACCTTGAGGGGTGCAGTTTTTAGAATGGTGTCTCTTTTGGGCATTTTCTGTCATAAAGGCCCCTCAAAGTCACTTCAAATGTGATGTGGTCCCTAAAAAAATGGTTTTATAAATTTTGTTGTAAAAATGAGAAATCGCTGGTCAACTTTTAACCCTTATAGCTCCCTAACAAAAAAATTTTGGTTCCAAAATTGTGCTGATGTAAAGTAGACATGTGGGAAATGTTATTTATTAACTATTTGTGTGACATATCTCTCTGATTTAAGGGCATAAAAATTCAAATTTTGAAAATTGCTAAATTTTCCAAATTTTCGCCAAATTTCCCTTTTTTCACAAATAAACGCAAGTGATATCGAAGAAATTTTACCACAATCATGAAGAACAATGTGTCACGAAAAAACAGTCTCAGAATCAGGGGGATCCGTTGAAGCGTTCCAGAGTTATTACCTCATAAAGTGACAGTGGTCAGAATTGTAAAAATTGGCCTGGTCATTAACGTGCAAACCACCCTCGGGGGTAAAAGGGGGTTAATATTAATGATATAACTTAATATTCAGAAGAATTAAAGGGGTATTCCCATCTCCAAGATCCTATCCCTATGGGATACCGGATTTATAGTGTGTTTCATATAAATGATGTGGTTTTTTTGTGTAAACTGTGCATTTTATATAAATGGTAAGACCTGCTGACAGGCAGCACAAAAAGGGTTAATCTTCCTCTAACAGGCTTGATCATGTGACCCAGCTCTGTTTAATATGCAGAAGCTTCTGGAAAAACGCCTCTGGGCAGTCAGCCAATGACTGCAGCTCTAACAGTCACATGAGAGTGGGAGGAGTTAAATCCTGTGAGGTAGTTAAGGATTGAAGAGGCAGTTGGTGGTCAGACATTTTGAGAAGAGGAAGCCATTTTGTAGGTGAAGGAGTTACCTACCTTCTCCCTGACTGCTGCGCTTAAAAAGGGGACAGACACAATAAGGGGAGCTGATAGTCTTCATATTAGGAAGAATTACCTCAGGGCAGAAACAGAGCACAGCGCTGAGGAAGAAATATTCAGATTTGATGAAACCAGAGGTTTCCAGGATCTGCCTGTCTGCAGGTGCACAACAATATTCAACCATGAGTGTCATCCTGTACCTCAGCTCCCTACCGCTTGTGAATAAGGCTATGTGCCCACGATGCAGAAATGAAGCAAAAATTTTCCTGACCATTTCTGCATCTCCTTGCCAGAAAAATGCATGCGGATTGTGCATGCGTTTTTCCTGCAGAATACATGCGGATTCACATGCGTTCCCCCATGCGTTTCTGCATGTGGATTGACAAGCGCTTTCCAGGCGATTTTAGCATCACTTGGAAAGTGCTTGACAACTAGGCATGGATTTATATAGTGTGAACCGAGAGAGTGGTAAAAATAAAAAATAAATGTATACTTTACCCTCCGATGGCCCTCGGTGTCCCGCTCATTCCGTTCTCCCTCGCCGGCCACTTTGAATTGAAAGACCTGCCGACATCAGCATCACGTGACCCGTCACATGACTCTGACGTCAGCGCAGGTCCTTCAACTCACTGCAAAGTGCCGAGAACCAAGCAGGAGCGGTGCGCGGGCCGACAGAAGGTAAATATACATTTATTTTTTATTTCATCCATTTTTTTACAGATTTTTTAATGGTACCTGGGTGCTGATGAGACTCTCCTCTCCTCCACACCCGGGTACCATCCGCACATTAGAACGCGCCAATTACGCAAGTACAGATGCAGTCTTGCGGAATTGGCGCGTTCTAATGCAAGTCAATGGCGGCGAAAACGCAGCGTTTCCGCAAAATTAATGGACATGCTGCGGATTTTTGAGCGCAGCGTTTACGCTGCGGAAAAATCCGCATCATGGGCACAGCACATGCGGATTTCAATTGGGGAACATTGCTGCCCTTCTACCATGCGTTTTTAATGCGTTTCCGCAACGTTTAAGCAGCTGCAAAAACGCAGCTTAAACGCATTAAAATCGCATCATGTGAACTCAGCCTGAGTATCATCCTGTACCTCAGCTCCCTACCGTTTGTGAATAAGGCTATGTGCCCACGATGCAGAAATGAAGCAGAAATTTTCCTGACCATTTCTGCATCTCCTTGCCAGAAAAATTCATGCAGATTCTATGTGCGTTTTTGATGCGTTTTTGACGCTTTTTTGATGCGTTTTGTAAACGTTTTTTAAGCGTTTTTGAAGCCAAATAAAGTTAGTGGAAAAAAAAAAGGCCAATAATGTAATTTCCTAGTCAAACCCCTATTCACCATTTTGGAAGTATTCAGGATGCCACAAGAACTGCAGCCCCTGTAATTAATATAAAAAATATATATACACATACATACTCAATGCAGATATGTACGCGTGTGTATACATGGGCACAACCCCCCCCCACACACACACACACTCCTCACCCAGTATCCAATTACGGCTCTTTCACACGTCTGAATCTCTGGTACGAATGGTGATGACTTTTTCCACACATACCGGAAACACACACAGACCCATTTCAATGTATGCTTGGTCACGCATACGCTGTACAATAATCTTACATTTCAATGTATTTAAAAAAAAAATGGGTGGGTTCACGTGTATTTTTAATAACCAGCAGAGGGAAAGCAGACGGCTGAGGGCTGATATAGTCTGGGAAGTAGCCAGGGATCATGGCCCCTTCCCTTGGTATTAATATCAGGCTGCAGCAGTTAGCTTAGCCTTTACTGTCCATTCTACAGGGGGACCCAAAAAAAAAAATGACATAGTGTCCCCATATAAATTGGAGCCAGCAAAGGCTCTGCGGACAGCTGTGACCTGATATTAATAGCCTAGAAAGGGGCCAAGGTTATAGGCCCCCTCCCAGGCTATAATACCAGCCCTCAGCCGCCCCAGATTTTGCGCATCATATTTTTGCGCCAAATCTGACGCTTAGCCTCGCTCTTCCACGCTGCCCTGGTGCGGTGGCAGGGGATAATAGTAGTGGGGTTCATGTCAGCGCCAGCTGCCATAAAGCCCAGGTTAGTAATGAGGGGCGTCTATAAGACACCCCCATTACTAACCTACAAAGAGTTAAAAAGAAAAAACACACACTACACCCAGAAAAGAATTATTTATTTGAAATAAAACACACAATTTTATTTAATTATTAATTTACTAAAAAAAAATAATTACCTGTCCACGCTCCTGCGATGATCTCCAATGCACAGCTGTCACATCTGGAGATGTGACAGCTGTCATGGCTGCTGTAAGCTCACACTGCTGGGAACACGTCCGCTCCCGGCAGTGTGAGGCACTGACTGAGGTCACCAGAGTGCATTCAGTCAGCGCAGCTCCGGTGACCCCCCTTACGGCCCTGCTGTACCGTGGGAATTTCTCACGGTCAGCGGGGCCGTAAAGGAGCTCACCAGAGCAGCGCTGCCTGAAATCCAGTGAACTCACTTATGCAATGACGGGGCTGCTTTACGGCCCCGTCATTGTAGCGGTGGCAGCGGTTTAGAGCGGTCACATTTTATGTGGCTGCTCTAAACTGGAGATCTTCATGGGACACTCGTGGATTACTACGGAGGGGTAAGGATAAAATTGTGTTTTTTTATTTTATATTTTATTACAGGAGATTGAGGGCTTCGGGGAATTAGGTGTATAGGTGTATTTTTTTTATTTTTTACTTTATTTTAGGTGGCGATCGGCGGGAACAGGTAATGTATAAACTAAATTTCTTTAGGCAACCACTGGCCACCAATGAAATGTATTTTTAAAATTAATTGGGGACCAAACAAAAAAAAATGGGGACTTTAAATTAATAAAACAAAATAGGTTGCCAAAAAAAAAAAAAATGGGGGCATACAAAAAATAAAAAATGTATAGGGGCAAAAATATAAACCTATGGGGGCCAAAAATAACATATGGGGCAGTTTTACGGACACATTAGGGCAATTTTAACAGCAGGATCAGGCTGATGGGAACTACTGCTCCCATCGAGCTGATCCTGCTGCCACTAGTGGACGGGGGACAGACATAGGCCGAAGGGAGTAGTAGTGTCACATAGACCTATGTCTGCCTGCACGCAGACACCCGCTGACAACAGCAGACACCGCACAGAGCCCATGCTGACACCGCGCAGGTTTCCAGCGCAGACACCCGCAGACACCAGTCATGACCGGGACATTCAGGTCCATCTTGTACCACCCCAGGTGCTCAGCCATGATCCAGGAAGACAGGAATGGTATGGGATTCTCGTCTTCCTGGATTTATGGGATGGCTGGAACGCCCCCGCATGAGGTCACTTCCCATTTGCTGCAGTCTTGTGTTCCAAAATCGCAGCAAATGCGCTTTAATTCTGCAAGTAGTTTTACATATTTGCAGATTTGAAGCGTTCCAATGCAAGTCAATGGCGGCGAAAACGCAGCGCTTCTGCAAAATAATTGGTGGTGCTGCGTTTTTTTTCACCATGAAAAAACGGAAGTGGAAATTTGAGCAGCATGTGCAGAGCACACGCGGATTATCATTGGGGGACATGGCGGACCTTCTACCAAGCGTTTTTGATGCGTTTCTTCAGTGTTTTTGCTGCTGCAGAAACGCTTCAAAAACGCATCGTGGGCACACAGCCTAAGAATTTGACCCATTATCCCCAGTAAAGGGACTTCTGTTTAAGTTCTTTGGGCTTCTTTATGACTGGGGCTCGGGTGCACAGACTACTACCACCATCATCACCCTCTACCTGGAGGCATTTACTGGAAAAATATTATATTGTGGAGTTTAATTTGAGAAGAGAGGACTCTTCTCCTGACAGAAAACTGTCCACAGCGAGATACATTGTATACTGCGAGGAGTGCAGCCCCCTGCCATACACCACATGAGATTACCACACTTGTGCGCACTTAAAGGGGTACTCCCATCTCCAAGATCCTATCCCAATATGTAGTAGGTGTAATAATAATAATATTAGCAAATACCTTCAATTAGGAATGTAGTATAGTATTTTTGATTCGCCACTTACCTCATGTGCAGAGCATCGCAGGACCTTAGGTATCCATGGTTACGTCCACTGATAAAATCACAGTTAGTTGGCTAGCTGCTAGTGGTCGTAACCATGGATACCTAAGGTCCTGCGATGCTCTGCCATGAGGTAAGAGAGCTAGCCAACCAAAAATACTATACTACATTTCTAATTGAAGGTATTTGCTAATATTATTATTATTATTACACCTACTACATATTGGGATGGGATCTTGGAGATGGGAGGACCCCTTTAACTGAAAAAAAACTAAAGAAATGAACTGGAATATAAATGAGTGTACATGCAGCATGTAAGAGCGTGTTCACACATGGCCCAAATAGGGTCACTGTGTAATTTTGATTAAAATTAAAGTCAAACTAATAAGAATTGAAAAAATTGGCCTAATCAGAAAGGTGAAAACAGTCTCGTGGGTGAAAGTGTTAATAGGAACCTGTAATTAGGTTTTGGGTTAGAAAGCCACAACTATTTCATTATCTCTCTGGGGTTTAGTGTTTTACCACTTTTCTCCATACACAGGATTACACAATAGTGAGGAAGACACCGGGAGAGGGTGTGACTCCCATCATCCATCTCCAGGAGTCAGGAGGGCGGAGCCCGGACCCCATCACAGAGCCTCCCCCGCACCCCCCGATACATGAGAGGAAGAAGAAGATCCTAGAGCTCAGCAACAAGATGATTGAGCTGCTGAGCGGAGAGGTGACTGCTGGGACATTATACAGGACAGCACTGGAGGATTCTGGGTGATGAGCGGAGAGGTGACTGCTGGGACATTATACAGGACAGCACTGGAGGATTCTGGGTGATGGCTGGAGAGGTGACTGCTGGGACATTATACAGGACAGCACTGGAGGATTCTGGGTGATGAGCGGAGAGGTGACTGCTGGGACATTATACAGGACAGCACTGGAGGATTCTGGGTGATGAGCGGAGAGGTGGCTGCTGGGACATTATACAGGACAGCACTGGAGGATTCTGGGTGGTGACTGGAGAGGTGACTGCTGGGACATTATACAGGACAGCGCTGGAGGATTCTGGGTGATGAGCGGAGAGGTGACTGCTGGGACATTATACAGGACAGCACTGGAGGATTCTGGGTGATGGCTGGAGAGGTGACTGCTGGGACATTATACAGGACAGCACTGGAGGATTCTGGGTGATGAGCGGAGAGGTGACTGCTGGGACATTATACAGGACAGCACTGGAGGATTCTGGGTGATGAGCGGAGAGGTGGCTGCTGGGACATTATACAGGACAGCACTGGAGGATTCTGGGTGGTGACTGGACAGGTGACTGCTGGGACATTATACAGGACAGCGCTGGAGGATTCTGGGTGATGAGCGGAGAGGTGACTGCTGGGACATTATACATGACAGCACTGGAGGATTCTGGGTGATGAGCGGAGAGGTGACTGCTGGGACATTATACAGGACGGCACTGGCGGATTCTGGGTGATGAGCGGAGAGGTGACTGCTGGGACATTATACAGGACAGCACTGGAGGATTCTGGGTGATGAGTGGAGAGGTGACTGCTGGGACATTATACAGGACAGCACTGGAGGATTCTGGGTGATGAGCGGATAGGTGACTGCTGGGACATTATACAGGACAGCACTGGAGGATTCTGGGTGATGAGCGGAGAGGTGACTGCTGGGACGTTATACAGGACAGCACTGGAGGATTCTGGGTGATGAGCGGAGAGGTGACTGCTGGGACATTATACAGGACAGCACTGGAGGGTTCTGGGTGATGACCGGAGAGGTGACTGCTGTGACATTATACAGAACAGCACTGGAGGATTCTGGGGGATGAGCGGAGAGGTGACTGCTGGGACATAATACAGGACGGCACTGGAGGATTCTGGGTGATGAGCGGAGAGGTGACTGCTGGGACATTATACAGGACAGCTCTGGAGGATTCTGGGTGATGAGCGGAGAGGTGACTGCTGGGACATTATACAGGACAGCACTGGAGGATTCTGGGTGATGAGCGGCGAGGTGACTGCTGGGACATTATACAGGACATCTCTGGAGGATTCTGGGTGATGACCCGAGAGGTGACTGCTGGGACATTATACAGGACAGCACTGGAGGATTCTGGGTGATGACCGGAGAGGTGACTGCTGGGACATTATACAGGACGGCACTGGAGGATTCTGGGTGATGACCGGAGAGGTGACTGCTGGGACATTATACAGGGCAGCACTGGAGGATTCTGGGTGATGGCGGTGTCGTTGTTGTCAGGTTCCTATAAGGTGTCAGGACGTCGGTGTCTATCTCTCCATGGAGGAGTGGGAGTATCTAGAAGGACACCAGGATCGGTACCAGGAGGTGATGATGGAGGAGCTCCGGCCTCTGACATCACCAGGTGAGAGGAGACTCTTGTTGGCTCCGGTGGATGTGATGACGTCTCTCGGCCTCGTCCTATAATAGATGATTTTTCTCCAGACTTGCTCTGGTTTTCTCTACATTTTCTCACAGCTTTCATTCCCTGATTCTTCTCTTCTGATCTGTGAGTCGCGGTTTCTCCGCTGTCGTCTTCATCAGTCTTGAGTCTTCGTCCTCGGCGGCTTCTTTCAGAATCTTTCACCTTCCTTAGAGCATCGGTCACATTTTGTCTGCAGATTTCCCAATGGAATTTTTCATAAAGTCCCACATTCAATATAACAGCGGATCGTCCTTTGCTTTCCTGATGAGGAGGTCAGAGTTCTCGTTAAGATCTTTCAGAGCTCGTTGCTCTGATACCATTAGATTATGATATTTCTGTCCTTGAAATTTTGTGTTCCTTTTTAATGTAAGTAGTTCATCTTCAATCATTTCCTAGAAAACATCTAAGACTGGTGGACGAGATTTGACCGGATAGTAATAGAGATTTTTTTTATAACAAACGATTGAAAGTAACTGTCTGTTGTGTTGAATCGCTGGAGTTTTATGATCAAGAAGTGAACTCTGTTCATCAAAAGTTCCAGTTCTATTGGGAACATCATCATGAGAAACTTCTTGTAACGAGTTCTCCATGTTCTCATTCTGTTCATTGACCATGAAATGACAACGCAAAGTGAAGGTTCTCACAAATTTATTCACATCTAATAAAGTTCTATGAACGTCAAACTCAATTGTCGGGGAGAAGGTTAAGCCTTTGGATAGAACTGTAACTTCAGCCTCTGTTAATTACTGTCACTAAAGAGATGAAGCTTTTTCTTCAAAGGGCTAAAAATATATCTTTATTATTAACAAATTTAAAAAAAACATATAGAGGAATACCATATGTATTCATATACAAATACAATATATACAAAAAGTGAGGTACAAGTTCAGGAAGAACAATGGTGGTATACCTGGATATAACACTTGCTGTACTGCACTGCTACATCTAAGGCCCAGACCAAAGGTGAAATTATCCTATTAAGTAAATACGAAATATGGGTCCAATTATATGTTAGAGAGTATACTAATGCGTAAAGGTCCATAGCATACATCACATAAGTAATATATAATATCAGTTATTTATATCATTAGAATGAAAAAAGTTTCTGACTAGAGAAACACTATCACAAGTAAGCATTATACCTCATAGACATAAAGGATATAGTAATAAACATATAAAGTGATAGGTTCAGTCAGTATGCTGG